>NC_060053.1:4634315-5941815 GCF_905333055.1 Maniola jurtina
ACGATTATGTCAGTGATAATAACCAGGACGGATTAAAACGGCATATTCCTGCATTCGTACGTAGTTTTTAAATGTACGTAGTAAGAAAATATTTTTCTATTCTATTCTAGTTGAAATTCCTTGGACACGTACTCGTACCAAGCGATTTGCTTTCTCATTTCTAATCCGAAACGCTAGGATATGGAAGTGTGAAACGCCCTTCCGGCATCATTTTTCCCTTCCACTTTTAATATGGGTACCTTCAAGTCAAGAGTGAATAGGCAACTTCTAGACAAGCGCGCTCCATCTTAGGCTGCATCATACCTTGCTAGCAGGTCTGATTGCATCTAAGCGCTAGCTAGTCTGTAAATTTAAAAAAAATTAAGAAAATTCCTATCGTCTGGTTTAACCTATTTCAAAAGAAATGGTATGGTTCTCCGCCACACAAATAGAATTGTGCTCAAGCGATCCTATTTCGGTATTCGATAAAAAGGGGATCATGGAACAAAATGGCCGGCGATGCGACAATCAAAGGCAATTTAGCCGGCTTTCCGAACAACTGAAGGGATTTCCTTTATTTACCAAATTTAACTGAATGTCGCTGACATTTTTCGCATAGTATTTTAGTAGCTACATTTATTTCCTACTTTGTAGATTGAATACGTGAACGCGAGTGTCAGAAATTGAATAAATAGTTTTTAACAGGGAACTCTCCGTCACTTACTCCATACAATCGTAGCCCCATTTCAGACAATTTGCAGACATATTCTAGAAACTAATATCTGTGCCTGTGGTGTTTTAGATTTCTCTAAAAATATGTAGTTTTTAAATTACAGGGGCTCAAAGATTTGTATGAAAATTTTTAATACCGCGTAACTTTGAAACCGAATATTTTAACAGAAATCTGGAAAACTAATAATAGATCCCTAATAGAAAAAACACGTTATTTTCTTGTTATCATAACAAAATTTTTCTGTAAGCAATAATAAACTATAAGTGTAAATTAAAAATGTATAACACCCCCGATAAGTGAAGGTTACAGTAACTAGAAAAGAGCTGATAACTTTCAAACGGCTGAACCGATTTTCTTGGATTATAGCTAAGATCACTCTCGATCAAGCCACCTTTCAAACAAAAAAACTAAATTAAAATCGGTTCATTCGTTTAGGCGCTACGATGCCACAGACAGATACACAGATACACAGACACACAGATACACACGTCAAATTTATAACACCCCTCTTTTCGGGTCGGGGGTTTACATTACACATTAACTTGTAACCACTCATTCAATTCGAAAGCTTTCTAGTACAATATATTTACCCTACTTCGAATAAATTGAGTTTACCTGGTATTTCTTTGCTTTATCCTTTCTAATAATAAATAAGGTTGTTGGACAAAATGTACCTTTCATTTTATAACTAGCTTTGCACGAAGGCTTTGCCCGCGCCGTGGAATGTCTCGTATATAAAGCGGATTTGTTTTTATAGTTTTCCTATTTTACGTAGCTGAATAATGTGTTTTGTAATATAAGTAATAAAAGTATGTTAGTATGGAGTTAGAAGCTGTAATAGCCTAGTGGTTAGAACGTCCGAATCGGAGGTCGGGGTTCGATCCCGGGTACGCACCACCAACTTTTCAGTGATGTGTGTTTTAATCAATTAAATATCACTTGCTTTAACGGTGAAAGAAAACTTCGTGAGGAAACCTGCATGCCTGAGAGTTCTCCATGTTCTCAAAAGTGTGTGGAGTCTGCCAATCCGCATTGGGCCAGCGTGGCAGTCTATGGCCTAAACCCTTCTCATTCTGAGAGGAGACCCGTACTCAGTAGTGGGTTGGAAATGGGTTGATGATGTGGATGGAGTTACAAATTGTGTGCCTACTTACAAGATTTAAAATAAGTCAACTAAAATATATAAATACTTACCAAATAGGTAAATTAATAATAATAATTATAAATAGTAATCATTCATGCGGCATGCCTAGTTACATATTTTAAACTACGGATTATATACATTTTTCGGGTTCCGTACCAACCTCAAAAGGAAAACGGGACCCTAGGATAACTTTGTTATCCATCTGATACCTATCGCGTACGATAGGTCTAGCACAAGTAGACGGAAAAATCCGAAAACTGTGAATTTGTGCTTGTATCACAAAAAAAAATGTTATTTTTTATACGATGATAGGTACGGAACCCTTCGTGTGCGATTCCAACTCGCACTTAACCGGTATTTTCCCTTATTGTAATTATGGAAATGAGCCTACTCTTTGACAACAATCTCCTTACAAAACAATGGCAAAAGTCCTCTAATAGTGGTTTAAATGTGAAAATATACAGTTAGAATCGATATCCAGCCATCAGATCATCCATTATTTTTCTCCCGGGGGGGCACCTTTTTGATATCTTGCCAAAAGGAATCCAATAACTCTTTTTGGCGACTGGGGGACTACGTGTTCCAAGTCCTTCATGGATATTCAAATGATTTATTTGTGATAGAAAGGACAATGTAACTAAATCCCAACACAAAGCCAAACAAAGTAAACTAACTCCCACACAAAATTCAATAGACATAATGTAAATAAGTGAACACCTTATAGGCATATGTACTAACTAGAAATAAGTAGCTAAGTAAAAATGTAAAAGCTGTTTGTGTTTCAGGCCGCGTATGCGTCGCGTAAGCGTAGACGTAGTGCGTACCATTGCGTTGTAATGTATGGAACTGTATGAGACATGGGATACCGCTTGCGTGGCGTGAACGTTCGCGTAGACGTAATGCGTGCAGTTATGTCTACGGGTTCACGCGCGTCACAAGCAAGTGTCACGTGTACGTGCTTGGTGTGTTTTCGGCTAATCGGCTTAAAAGTCATCTTTTCCAACCTTCATTAATTATTTATTATTTAAGGCAGGAAATAAAAACAATTTCTGTGTTGGAATTAATTTTATAAGCTAATAAAAAACTTTTGGCTCGACAACTTTTTTATTATCAACCGACCGCTACTTCTAAATATTATAGCAACCCCACAGTGTTTTGATATTTTAGCATTTCTCATACTGCCACAAATATTTTTTTTAAGTTATTTCCAAAACTAACAGCTGTTCATTGGAAAATGTCAGCCTCTTTTAATTAGGGCATGCTTATTATAATAGAATAGAATAGAAATATTTTTTATTCAGTTAACCTTTTACAAGTACATACTTTTGAATGGTAAAATGCATCTAGGTAGGTACCACTGATTCAGAATGCCTTTCGTACCTATAATTTAGATACATAATATTATATAACACTGATCAGCAGCTTAACATGCTCTTCGAGAAATGAGAAGTAGAAAATATCAACGCGGTCGGCTTTAAACAACTAGGTATAGCCGCAGTAAAAAACAGTCATTTGGCTACTTTGTGTACTGAATATATATTATACATAGTGCTCCTAATACCCACTCTACATTTTAGTTAAATCTCTTCGATATCCTCATATTATTGTTAGCTCTTACTGCCTTACAAATAAAGACTATTGCAAACAACATATGTATCTTTTGTATGTGAAAATGTATCTTATTTTCTTTTGGATCTTATTACAAAGGAAATACGTGTTACATTACAGTTACATTTTTCTTAAAATAATATTGCAGCAAGATGCGCTGTAAATAAACAAGAGCCTGTAGGAAAAGTACGAGATATGAAAGAAATACAGATAAATATATAGACAATCAGTACATTTTTGAAGTAGACCTACTATTCTAGTTTGTCAAATAATTAGAAACGCTATAATTAGCGTAAAACATTAGTGTTTCTTGTCATTTTAACAGGGCTCTCTCCGTCACTCGCTTCATACAATCATAGTTCCAATTTCATTTGAATATTAAGCAACCAAAGTCCATGAAATTTTGCAGACATATTCTAGAAACTAATATCTGTGTCTGTGGTGTTTTAGATTTTTCTAAATATAAGTAGTTTTAAAATTACAGGGGCTCAAAGGTTTGTATGTAAATTTTTAAGACCGCGTAACTTTGAAACCGAATATTTTAACAGAAATCTGGAAAACCACAGCCATAGATATTAGTTTCTAGAATATATGTGCAAAATTTCATGCACTTTGGTTGCTTAATATTCAAATGAAATTGGAACTACGTTTGTAAGAAGCGAGTGACGGAGAGACCCCTCTTTCCGAACCGATATAACGTTAGCAACAAGTTCGCCTAAGTACCTATATGAAATATCTAAAAAAAAAAACTATTTTGAATTAATTGGAAATAGTTTCAAGTATAGGTACACATATAAATAACGTTAAAATCCCACTCAAAGGATTTTTTCCTTTGAAAAGTATTTTATATCCAAATTTCTAGATAGATAAAACCAAACTTTGAGCCAAATATCGGCTTAGAAAATGATATTTTATATCTAAGTGAACATAAGACCTCTAAATAGTAGAAGAAATACTATAACAACACAATTGATCTGCATCCGTACGTAGTTATGAAATTATTGACTCCTACGAAGCAATTAGAGCCTCAATAGCTCAACCGGTAAAGGAGTGGACTGAATACCGAAAGGTCGACGGTTCAAACCCCGCCCGTTGCACTATTGTCGTACCTACTCCTAGCACAAGCCTGACGCTTAGTTGGAGAGGAAAAGGGAATATTAGTCATTTAACATGGCTAATATTCTTTAAAAAAAAAAAAATTTGCTTTCTCGTTTCTAATCCGAACCGCTAGGGTATGGAACGCCCTTCCGGCATCACTTTTCTGTTCCACTTTTAATACGGGTACCTTCAGGTCAAGCGTGAATAGGCAACTTCTAACTTAGGCTGCATCATCACTTGCTAGCAGGTGTGATTGCAGCCAAGCGTTAGTCTATAAATAAATTAAAAAAATGAAGAAGTTTCATGATTTAAGTACTTTTTATGAATACATTTTAAAACTGCATGTTTATCCCGACTTTCCTTCCCATCTCACCGGGTCTTCCTGGATTAAATATTCAAAGGCCCAAGCTGCCGAAAAGGCTTTAATAAATAAACAGACGTTGCATTTACAATGAGCCGACCGTGAATATATTTTTATCTTCTAACTTCATTTTACGTTGACTTATTTGTTCGGGGTTCTGTTTTTAACCCCCGACCCAAAAAGAAGGGTGTTATAAGTTTGACGTGTGTATCTGTGTATCTGTCTGTGGCATCGTAGCTCCTAAACGAATGAACCGATTTTAATTTAGTTTTTTGTTTGAAAGGTGGCTTGGTCGAGAGTGTTCTTAGCTATAATCCAAGAAAATCGGTTCAGCCGTTTGAAAGTTATCAGCTCTTTTCTAGTTACTGTAACCTTCACTTGTCGGGGGTGTTAAATTTTTAATTTACACTTGTTCCTTGTTGTGTAGGGAAATACAATGTGAAAAATTAATAAATAATTATACTTTTCTTTTGTACTTTTTTTAACTTCTTGTAATTATTTAAAAGTTTTCCGCTCTAAAAAATAAAATAGAAAATTTAATAAAGTGACGTCATGTCATATCCAAAATGGCGGATATCACAAACAAAAATATGAATATACAAATTGTGTGAGAAAGACGAAAAAGCAATTTTTCCCTCCCGATATAATAACTTTATCCAATTTTCTCGGGTCCAGTATAATTCCAAAGTTTCCGAAGATTAGTGGAGATAACAAATTGGTCAGTAAATTAAATCGGAAATACGAGAGATTCCGTTAATCAAAGTTTGTAAATCCAATTATTTCATGGAAGCTTGTAGAATGTTAAATATTATTCATATTCATACAATTATTATAAATGCAAAAGAGTGTCTGTCTGTCTGTCTGCTTGTCCTTTGCCTGACCAATTTCAATGAAACGTATAGAGCTAGCTTACATCCAGATGGACATAGGCTTATCACTTTTTATCTCGGAAAATCAATAGTTCCCACAGGATTTTTAAAAACCTAAATCCACGCGAAGTCGCGGGTATCACCTAGTTTACTATATATTTCTTGTTTAAAAGTGTTAAAAAAATTAACCATTTCAACTGTCCATTTTAATTTCTAACGTCACATTTCCAATAACTTAAAATAAAAAAAAAAAACCCCCGACACAAAAACCTCTATAAGAAAACTTGAAAAGAGCTGATAACTTTCAAACGGTTGAACCGATTTTCTTCGATTATAGCCAAGAACACTCGTTCAAGCCACCTTTCAAACAAAAAAAAAACTAAATTAAAATCGGTCCATTCGTTAAGGAGCTACGATGCCATACACAGATACACACGTCAAACTTATAACACCCTTCTTTTTGGGTCGGATGTTTTTTGTATGTACCTACCTTACCTACCGATTTTCCTGAAAATTCTAAGTCGCTTTGCAAAATTCGTTTCCATCAGCACGTTTGCACGTTTACGTAAATGCATACTGGTTTGCCAGAAATTGGGTGCATACCTTTTCGAGCGCAAATTCGCTAACAAACTGCTGTGTAGTTTGGCGGAAGATAAACATAAACATAATTGCTACAGGTACATAATATGTGTACCTAATGTACGGGAAAACACGAGTTAGGTATAAGCCTATGATTACATCAGAATTATTGTAAACTGCGTAAATATTTTTATCAAATAAATAGAAAAAATAAAATCTTAATAACCCTAATAATCCTGATCCTAATCATAATATCCTAATCCTAATCCTAATCCTACTAATATTATAAATGTGAAAGTGTGGATGTTTGAATGTTTGTTTGTCTCAATCACGCAAAAACTACTCGACAGATTTGGCTGAAATTCGGAATGGAGATAGATTATACCCTGGATTAACACATAGTCTAAACTCTCCTTTTTATTCCGGAAATCAAAGAGTTCCCGCGGGATTTAAAAAAACGTAAATCCACGCGGACGAAGTCGCGGGCATCAGCTAGTAATTCATAATTCGAATACTGAGCAAGCTCCCCCCGACTTAAAACTATTTACTTACTATGATCGCAGTTAATATTATGAAGAGGCCATCCATAGAGAGTCATAAGTTTTATAATGTAAAATGGAAGACAACCACAGTCTTTCGAATTTCAGTCCAAATGCAGTCCAATTATAATATTACTAGCTGATGCCCGCGGCTCGCCCTCGTGGATTTCGGTTTTTGAAATCCCGTAGGAACTCTTTGATTTTCCGGGATAAAAAGTAGGCTATGTCCTTCCGAGGGATGTATCCCAAGTCTCTACTTTTCATTAAAATCGGTTCAGCGGTTGGGCCGTGAAAACGTAGCAGACAGACATTCAGGCAGACAGACACACTTTCACATTTATAATATTAGTATGGATTAAACCAGCTCCTACTACATAAAACTACTTACTAGGGTCCATAGCCATAAGTTTATATAACTGTATTTTATAATTAAACGCAAAGTGAAAGAGAACCAGTCTTTTAAATCAGTCCAAAGATCAAAATTACATTATTTTCATCAAAAATTCGCCTATTTGATAATTCGAATGCTGAGCCACGCTCCCTCTACTTAAAAGCACTTGCCAGGGTCGCAGAAGTATGAAGAGTCCTTGTTAAACAATGCTATATGAAGCCAAGACGTCTGAAGCTGAAGGATCTGAACGCCACTCGATTCTCTTTCAGAAAAGGCTCATTGTAAATGAGTTTCGTGAAGAAAATTCTTTATTTGTAAGTAAACACTCAAAGATTTTATTAATATTGTAGGCCTTTTTTGATTACAACGTGTAAAATTCGTGTTATAGATGCCATGGGACTATATTTTTAACCCCTGAACCAAAAAGAGGGGTATTGTAAGTTTGACATGTGTAGCTGTGTATCTGTCTGTGGCATCGTAGCTCCTAAACTAATGAACCGATTTTAATTTCGTTTTTTTCGTTTGAAAGGTGGCTTGATCGAGAGTGTTCTTAGGTATAATCCAAGAAAATCGGTTCAGCCGTTTGTAAGTTATCAGCTCTTTTCTAGTTACTGTAACCTTCACTTGCCGGGGGTGTTATAAATTTTTAATTTACACTTGTTACCAAAACTAGAAGACATGACAGTCAGTCAGTTCTTCCTTTTAACTAGATGAAACCCGTGACTTCATCCGCGTGGATGTAGGTTTCAAAAAAATCCGCAGGATTCCGTTCTTTGATTTTCCGGGATAAAATATAGCCCACCTCCGTCGTCAGAATGCATGCTACATCTACACTCAAGTAGAAGACGACTTTATCCACGTGAATTTAGGTTTTCTGAAAATCCCATGGAAACTATTTAAATTTCCGAAACAAAGAGAATATAGAAAACCTATATGTATAGCCATGTATAAGCGTCATGAAAATATAGCCGACAGACAGACAGAGACATACTTTCGCATTTATAATTTTCGTATGGATTTATTTGAAAAACTCTTCCCTGGTAGAGATCTCTTATAGAGATAAGTGCTTCCCTGTCCACTTTTTCTTTCTTTTTATTTTTACAACTTTCTGGTACCTACTAATAAAATTGTTACAACTTTTTATTGTTACAACTTTCTGGTACAAATAAAAAAAAACTGAGAGACATTGTGGTCTACAAGAGACTTAGATCACAGTGGATGTTCATTGGTTGATAATGATGATAATGGATTTACTATTATAACTTCAAGGAGCTAACTATAGCCTCGATAGCTCAACGGTTGAGGAGCGGATTGAATTCCGAAAGGTCGGCGGTTCAAACCCCACCCGTTGCACTATTGTCGTACCCACTCCTGGTACAAGCAGGGGAAAGGGGAGTATTAGTTATGATTAGCATGGCTAATATTCTTTTTTTTTCTAAAAAAAAAACTTCAAAGAGTTCGTGTTGAATCGTTTCCCTCACGCATTGCGTCTGCGTTGCGTAAGCGTAGACGTTGTAATTTATGCGTTGTAATGTATGGAGCTGTATGAAACATGGTACACCGCTTGCGTAAAGCGTGGACGTATACGTAACCCTGGGTGTTAGGGGTTTACGCGCGTCACTACGCACGTGTCATGTTATACGTGCTTTGTATGAATCGGCCTTTAGTTCGCTAAGTTAATTTATCAAGTACGCATAGGCAGTGTCAAGTCTAGCAATTAGCGGGTGCCTCGGTTTTGTGTCGCGACCAAAATTCGCAAATACTTATTATAAATTCATAGACAAACAGAACCAGAGCTCACTGAATAATTTATAGTTCACCGACGCTACCAGAGCGTTGCGGTTATTTATTATTTTGTTTTGTTTGTGTAACTGATAAATTGTAATTAAATAAAGATGTTTTATTTCACTATGATCGCCTAGTCTTGATTGTAGTAGTGAGTGTACCGATAAGCGATAACGCATTTGTGTGCGTAACGTAAACTGCGTTGCGTTCAAGATTGAGCCACACGCACACTATAACGACGTATACGTGTACACTCACACAAACATAGCCAAACGGTCTTCGTGAAATAGACCTCAGTACCAATAGGTAGGTAATATATCTACTTCACTAAAGAAGTAAAGTAAGTATAAGTAAATAATGGTTAAAACCTTGTAGACAGCTGTAACCATTAAAAAAAAATTACTTTCAATTAATTAGAAAAAAAGTAAGGTTAAACTCTGGTTTAGCCTTACCTTTTTCTAATTATCCACCTCATTAATTAATTAGTGACGAGGAAGGTCACCCATGCAATGGACCAACCAAATAAAGTCACTGTAGGCGGTCCCTTGCACCAGGTTGTCGGCCAGCATAACATCTGCCCTTAAAGACATTACTTCGTGATGACCATAACCGCTTTGCCAAGAGTGTAACGATGAAGAAGAAGATTAAATCAGTGGTTTAGGCTACATACAATGCATTGGACTTTTCTATTGATTTTATTATTATCATATCGATTTTTATTTCTTAAATTCCACATACCTTTATCATCAGCTCGGAACTCCGCCTCGAGCTCAGCCTTGGACGGCTCTGGCTCCTGGTTGGACTTGGTCGCCGCTTTCATGCTTATTGACTGTCTGGTTTTGTGACCCCGAAACGCCGCCTGGATCTTCGTCGCCGCTTCCTCTTCTGATTTACCCTCCTCTGATGGTTCTTTTTGTTTCTCTTCTGTAAAAGAAGAAGAATCACGTTCACTGCATCCGTACGTAGGTGAAATTCCCCGGACACATACGAAGCGATTTGCTTCCACGTTTCTAATCCGAACCATTAGGATATGGAACACCCTTCCGGCATCAGGGTTCCCTTCCATTTTTAATATGGCTAAGCCCTTACTCTATCATACTCGAGCTATGAGTTGTAATACAAGGAAATACGTACTGTAAAATACTTCTAGGTTTCTGTTACAAAGAGTCTTTTTGCTTGAGATACAAAAAGAACTATTTTAGTAAATAAAAGTTAGTCGCACATAAACTAAGTACAAACTTTACTCTACAAAAAGAGTATAATAATAAATAATTGGGTAATAGTTCCTTCGAACATTTGTGCTAAAATATTACTGCAGTTGTTTCGCCTTAATTAGGTCGAACATTTAAATTGGCAAGTAGGTGCTTTAGTAATGTTAAATACGGGCGTAGCATTAAAGGTGCCCACGCACTCGAACTGAACTGCAGTAACGTACGCGCGTCGCGGCTGGAGAGAATATCGTGCGGGGCGCTGCCGCGACGCGCAGTTCAGTTGCAGTTCAGTTCAAGTGCGTGGGCACCTTAACACTCTTAATACTCCATAACACTTTAGGTATATACAGCGTGTGTGATAAATTATTTAATTCAACAGTTAATGAATATGTAGCACCTAACAGTTAGTGCCATAGATTTTTAGGGTTCCGTACCTCAAAAGGAAAAACAGAACCCTTATAACACTTTGTTGTCTGTCTGTCTGTCTATCCGTCGTGTCTGTCAAGAAACCTATGGGGTACTTCCCGTTGACCTAGAATCATGAAATTTGGTAGGTAGGTAGGTCTTATAGCACAAGTACAGGAATAAATCTGAAAACCGCGAATTTGTGGTTATATCATTAAAAAAAAATTAAAATGTGTTTCAATTTTCAAAATAAGATAACTATACCAAATGGGGTATCATATGAAAGGGCCTTACCTGTAAATCCTAAAACAGATTTTTATTAATTTTTATGTGTAACAGTTTTTGATTTATCGTGCAAAATGTTGGAAAAAATACCCGAGTAAACCCTCAGTGCGCGAGTCTGACTCGCACTTGGCCGGTTTTTTATTTGTATCTGACATACATACATACATATACTTGACAAACGTCAAACGGTCCTCCGAGCTCACAGAAGTTTTTCGTGACTTCATTTCTGCGATCAGCTGTTTTCAGGGTTTTTAGGTTAGAGTCAGTCATTGGAGTTTTGAACAAATTCTTTAAGTCCTCAAATCTCCCACGGATATCACACTACAAGGCTCATTATTTTTTGGTACCTCTACACGTCGGTCCTAACTCCTAACCTTCACCTTACCGAGATGTTGTCAACCCCTTATATACCTACTCCTATTCCTACGCCAGGAAGCTTGCCATATCCTGCAAAATTCCTACAGGAATAAAACCATCCTACAGGATTAATTTCAGAAGAACAAAGTCGCGAAAAAATCTAGTAGGTAGTACTTCAGTAAACAAACAATAAATAAAATTTTACAAACTAAAATATTCCACAAACGTAACCTAATTTCTTTTGTCCCCTGACAACCATTCGGAGAAAAGTGCCTCAAAATAAAAGTTTATCTAGGACGGGCTTCTGCGACCGTTTTAATATTTAAACGGAATTGTATGTCTTTTATATTCAGGCATTCACTATTCAGCCGAACGAATTTCAAACTTCAACATAATAACAGTTAAGTTAAATAAAACTCGGAAAACTCAGGTAATCATATATTATTATAAAATATAGAGGTACTTATTCTTTACTTTAGTGGTCTTAGTTTTTGAGTGGAGACCGCGTTTAAGCAAGCGTAGTGCGGGACGCCCTCCAGCACGATGGACCGACGATATAAAGTGGCTGGCGGGAAGTGGCTGAATGAGGAAGGCTGAGGAGCGGGTGTGGTGGCGCTCTAAAGGGCAGGCCTATGTCTAACAGGCTGATGATGATGATGATATACTTTACGTACGAATAGTACGGTGGTTACTGGTAAATAGCCACAGCCGAAGCCTCCCACTAAACCAAACCAGAGCAATTTAGAAATTGTAAATTCCCAAATTGCGCCTGATGGGAATCGAGCCTGGGACCTCCTACTTATAAGATCACAGCGCTCACCACTGCGCCAGGAGGTCGTCAAAATTGTGTTTAAAGGGTCCAACGAGACCTTGAAACGAAAAGCCCTTCAAAGTCAACCACCCATCCAATCACCGATTGAGATCAACGTTGCTTATCCGGTGCAATACTATGCGTTGTAAAAATAAGGTCACACGTGCTTCAACGTATATTATAAGTCAAAAATATTGCTTGAACTAGAAACGAAAAAAACTGCAACAGCGACATTGGTATCTATGGGTAGAATCTTTCTTACCTCAAACTCATACGTCCAATCTGCAGAATGGATGCTTTGAGCCGCTGCCAAGAAAACAGGCTGATTAAGATGCAGAATATCGCAAGCGCCAAATACTTAGAATGCGCAGTTTTTAAAGACAAATATCTATTTTAGACCTATAGGTACCTTAGATAAACAGCAAACAGTATCGTAAAATACCGAGAAAAATTAAAATACAACAGACTACTGTTTTAGTCAGAGTCACGACCAAGTTCCGTCCAAATCAAGACCAAGTTACAAACAATTCATGACCAAGACTAGACACAACTAAATTATGACCAAACGACCAAGTCAAGACCAAGTCTAGATCAAGACACAACTAATGTCAAGATCAGACAAAACCAAGTCAACAACAAGAAAAGACCAAATCACGACCAATTCAAGACAGTCTAGACCGATTCAAGACCAATTAAAAACCAAAAGTGCGTGGGCCATCTCTAATCATCTGGGCATCTCTAACTTTTCAGTTATGTGCGTTTTAAGCAATTAAATATCACTTGCTTTAACGGTGAAGGAAAACATCGTGAGGAAACCTGCATGCCTGAGAGTTATCAATATTCTCAAAGATGTGTGAAATCTGCCAATCCGTATTGGGCCAGCGTGGCAGACTATGGCCTAAACCCTTCTCACTCTGACACCTGTGCTCAATAGTGGGCCGGCAATGGGTTGATCATGTCAAAGGTACAATCATATACCAAATGAAGACTTTGTCGTTGACCTCGAGGACCCAACTCCTCAACCCTGATGCCGTAAGGAATTTCATTCCTAAATCCTGGTGATCCCACCGGATTTTTAAAGGATCATCCGTTTCGTGGTACAGAAACACGTTGCATCCCGGGGACGGGCTATTACACATAGGCTACTTTTGTCCTGGGCAATCAAAAGCTCCCACGGGATTTTTAGAAACCTAAATCCACGCAGGCGAAGCTGCGGGCATCAGCTAGTTTATCATAATACCTAGTTGCAAAGTCAAAGTATCCAAATTCCAAAGGCGTATAAGGACATAGCACTTCAACTCTGGCAACTTGAATTAATAGTAATTAGGCTTTATGCAAGTTGCAAACTAAATGCAACGCCGGTTGCAGTTGCAGAATAAGTAATAAGCAACTACCTACATGAGGTTGCACAACTGGGTCATAATAATTATTTCACTACGTTATAATATCATGTAACCATTTTACATAGTGTAGAATATTAATTACACTTCGTCTGTGTTGGTGCTGGCTGGCCGGCGTGCTCTGCTTTTTTGGAGTGTTTTTTGTTAAAACTGACCGGAAAGCGCTCTAAGGGGGTGCCGTGCGTGTGTCGGCGGGCGCCGGCACAGACGGGGTTCATACTTGTATACTAGTTTAACTAACTTGTTACAAATAACTACAAACTTGACATTGGCTAATCTTTGTAAAGCCAGACGAGAGGGAACAAAAAAAAAAGAATATTAATTACTAGCTGATGCCCGCGACTTCGTCCGCGTGGATTTAAGTTTTCCCGTGGGAACTCTTTGATTTCCGGGATAAAAAGTAGCTTATGTGCTAATCCAAGATATTATCTATCTCCATTTAAAGTACCATTTCGATTTTCTTATAGAAATAAAAAAAGAATACGCGTTTTCTTTGCAAAGCTTTCCCCTTTCGAGGCGAACTACTAGCTTAGAATTCTGTGGTTTAGGTAAAACTTGATGCTATATTCACGAAATACCTAAATCGCTAAAGACAGGGGAGAGTTATAAAACTCAGGACGTGGAAAGTATTTTGCATTTTCAGCCATGTGATTCTCTAGAGTACACCTTTTAGGTGAGCATGCCAAAAAATAAAATAAGACATCGGCATACGGTAACATTGAATTGTTTTATTAACCCCCGACCCAAAAAAAGGGGTGTTATAAGTTTGACGTGTGTATCTGTCTGTGGCATCGTAGCTCCTAAACTAGTGAACCGATTTTAATTGATTTTTTTTTTGTTTGAAAGGTGGCTTGATCGAGAGTGTTCTTGGCTATAATCCAAGAAAATCGGTTCAGCCGTTCACTTGTCGGGGGTGTTATACATATATTTTTAATTAACACTTGTGTTGTTTGGTTTAAGTAAAAGTCAAGATCGATTTTGAAGTGCAATATAGTTAGTTATGTAATAAGTTCGGGGTTTAAACCTCTTAATTTTGGGGAGGGGGGGGGGGGGGGACCTCTTAATTTTTGGATTTATATGCGTTTGAAGCAATTAAATATCAAGCATGCCTGAAAGTTTCCATAATTTTCTCAAAGTAGTGTGAAGTCTGCCAATCTGCACATAGCCAGCCAGCAGATAATTTTCATGGCAGCCATTTTAATTTTTTATTTTGCTGTAATATTAATTTATATTGTGCTGTACACTATATGTGTTGTTGTGCTGTGTACTATTATGGGAAGACACTGCCTCCTGAAACACAGTTTTCACTTCATCAGGAGGCAGGGCCTCACACCAAAGTCTGTAAATAATGTTCTGCTAAGATAATAAAGATTTATTTATTTATTATTATAATATACATTCTGTGAAAATTAGAGCTTTCTACCTATTACGGTTCATGAGATACAGCCCCCCTGAAAGACAGACGGACAGACGGACAGGCGGACCTCGAGTCTTTCCCTTTGGTACTCTTCGGGTACGGAACCCTAGCAATAAGCTTTTAACAATGTCGCTTCTCACTTTACCTTGATTCCACTTTACTACACAGGTGTGCGCTGTGCCTAATTCTAAGTATAGATGGTTTACTGCACTAGTGACCTAACACATAATTTGTCTCATTCGTGTAATTTGGAAGTCAAAAAGGTATACTTCAGTTGAGTAATATTAGTAAGTGTGTAATTATACGTTTACAGTACGGGCTTCGTACTTGGTTTAAAACTCGTTATCGTGTATAACTTATAAGATACCAGCACGCGATATTTTCATGGTTTTTAGGGTTCTGTTCCTCAAGAGGTAAAAAGGATATAGGATTACTTTTTTAGGGTTCCGTACCTCAAAAGGAAGAACCCTTATAGGATCACTTTGTTGTCTGTCTGTCTGTCAAGAAACCTATGGGCTACTTCCCGTTGACCTAGAATCATGAAAAGCAGATAGGTAGGTAGGTCTTATAGCACAAGTACAGGAATAAATCTGAAAACCCCGAATTTGTAGTTACATCATAAAAAAAATTAAAATGTGTTTCAATATTCAAAGTAAGATAACTATACCAAGTGGGGTATCATATGGAAGGGCTTTACCTGTACATCCTAAAACAGATTTTTATTTATTTTTATGTAAAATAGTTTTTGATTTATCGTGCAAAATGTTGGAAAAAATACCCGAGTACGGAACCCTCAGTGCGCGAGTCTGACTTGCACTTGGCGATACTAAAAAATAAAAAAAACTTTGTAAGCTATGTAATATGGCGATGTAATATTTGAAATTTTCCATTTATTCAGAGTTCACGTGTTATTTCAACTTCATACTTCATATAAAACTAAATGAAAATAAGTGGAATAGACCGGACGAGAAATTAATTGGATGATCGCGGAATGGGATGGTAATAGAATTAAATATTGAATCCAATTATGACGAAAAGTATACAACAATCAATTACCTATAACATATGTACTTAATTGCTTTTTCGTACCTATATATAAATATTTTTGTTTTTAGGGTTACGTACTTCAAAAGGAAAAACGGAACCCTTATAGGATCACTTTGTTGTCTGTCTATCTGTCTGTCCGTCCGTCCGTCGTGTCTATCAAGAAAACCTATAGGGTACTTCCCGTTGACTTAGAATCATGAAATTTGGCAAGTAGGTAGGTCTTATAGCACAAGTATAGGAATAAATCTGAAAACCGCGAATTTGTGGTTACATCATTAAAAAAAATTTAAAATATGTTTCAATTTTCAAAGTAAGATAACTATACCAAGAGTACCAAGGTACCCCATATGAAAGGGCTTTGCCTGTACATTCTACAACAGATTTTTATTTATTTTTATGTATAATAGTTTTTGATTTATCATGCAAAATATTGGAAAAAACACCCGAGTACCCTCAGTGCGCGAGTCTTACTCGCACTTGGCCGGTTTTTTGATTACGCGAAATTAACTGAAAAATATCCATTTGATACAACTGGCTATTCATCATCTCAACCTAAGTCCGGGCCACTACTGAGCACGGTTCTCCTCTTAAAATGAGAAGAGTTTAGCGATAGTTCACTACCCTACCCAAGTGCGGATTGGTAGACTTCACCCTCCTTTGAAAATTATGGAAAACGAGGGGATGCCCGCGGCTTCACCCGCGTGGATTTCAACTTTTTTAAATTCCGTAGGAACTCTTTGATTTTCCGGGATAAAAAGTAACCTATGTCCTTCCCCGGGATGTATGCCAAGTCTGTACCTTTCATTATAAAAAAATTTCAAAAGAAAAATAAAACCGACTTCAAAACCACAAACACTAAAAAGTAAAAAATTTTTATTTCACAATTTTTAGTGGCCCCACTGTACTATAATATGCTATGCCCAGTTAAAACCCTACTGTTTACTAAGCTATTACACTGATCGCGAGCAATTTGCTCCTATCCATTGAGGAGTTCTGTTCTCCATCTCCAAAGATATTCATCAGATCTTTACCAAATTTATATGGGACCACCTGCACAGTATACCCTTTCAAACAAAAAAAAAATTTTCCAAATCGGTCCAGGGGTCTTTGAGTAATCGGGGAACATACATAAAAAAAAAAAAATAAAAAAAAAAAAAGATTCCGACGAATTGAGAACCTCCTCCTTTTTTGGAAGTCGGTTAAAAATCGGTTCAACGGTTGGGCCGTGAAAACGTAACAGACAGACAGACAGACACACTTTCGCATTTATAATATTAGTATGGATTCCTAGGCATGCAGGTTTCCTCACGATGTTTTCCTTCGCCGTTAAAGCAAGTGATATTAATTTGTTAAAAACGTTCATTACAGTACATAGAAAACATGTACCTATTATGTTTAAAAGGAAGATTAAATTAAACTAACTACAATTTTAATCTGTAGTACCTTGCTACGGGGCTACGGGTGTGTGCTACGGGGTGCTACGAGTGGCAACTGTACCCAACAATGTAATTTGTGCAAATGTAATTAAAATATAACGAAGACTGCAATGCGATATGCAGTGTGAGCATATGGTTCAAGGGACCTAAATGCATTTTCATATTTTACTTAAAAACAAAAAAAACCGGCCAAGTGCGAGTCAGAATCGCGCACTGAGGGTTCCGTATTCGGGTATATTTCAGACATATAGAACGATAAATCAAAAACTATTATACCTACTTGAAAATAATTAAAAATCTGTTATATAATGTACAGGTAAAGCTCTTTCATATGGTACCCCACATGGTATAGTTATCTTACTTTGAAAATAGAAATACATTTTAATTGTTTTTAATGATGTAACCACAAATTCACGGTTTTCGGATTTATTTCTTTACTTGTGCTCTAACATATACCTAACTGGCCAATTTCATGATTCTAGGTCAACGAGAAGTACCCTATAGGTGTTCTTGACAGTCACGACGGACGGACGGATCGACAGACAGACAGATAGACAACAAAGTGATCCTATAAGGGTTCCGTTTTTCCTTTTGAGGTACGGAACCCTAAAAACTGCCGGATTCGCACAGGACGGGTTCCGTATCATGGTACAAAAATATATTTTTTTTTGTTATTTAATCACAAACTAAAACTAAAACTGTTCTGCACTAGCACTATATTTTCACTTTGTTCTTGATGTTCTTAAATTGCACTAATTCTATGCTTTCATTATAAGGACACTAGCTCAAAAGGCTAAGTCATTTTAAGTCTTTCGTATTTTTTTAAGAATATTAGCCATGCTAATCATGACTAATACTCCCCTTTTCCCTCCAATAAAGCGTAAAGCTTGTGCCAGGAGTGGGTACGACAATAGTGCAACGGGTGGGGTTTGAACCCCCAACCTTTCGGAATTCAGTCCGCTCCTCAACCGTTGAGCTATCGAGACTATTGGGTCTGTGTTGTAGACTTGATACGAATGTTTGTAAAATTTAAATAGCTTTTGAGATAGTTACAAACATAAATTCAGTGTAGAATTCTGGCAGGTTTAAAGTTCATTTTCATACGTGGGACGTGATTCATGTGCTACATTAAACAATGTTATAATGTACAGCAGCTTGCGGTAAGCTTGGCACTTTCATAAAGTGAACCGCGCGCCAAGTAATGCAATAAGTTATTGCAACATGACAATTAAAATAAATAAATAAAACTTATAGACTACTGGCCCATGCCCAAAAAATTTATGGGTCATATGAACCACCAGGTATACAGGACGATATAAGAGCATAAAATAATAAGATTCAGCACTATGCCGTCACTTGTAAGCTGTCCAACTGAGTACTGGTGAGAATTCAAAAGTGCAGGTAGAGTGAGTACATTTTGATCATATATTTTTGTACGGCATTTTTACCATCGATAGATCCATGAAAAATAATAAGAAAGCGCGCAGTGCCGTAAAAAAATGGTGCGCCACAAATTATATTAAACCTAAGTGGGAAAACAAGTGTAAATTAAAAATTTATAACACCCCCGACAAGTGAAGGTTACAGTAACTAGAAAAGACCTGATAACTTTCAAACGGCTGAATTTATTTTCTTGGATTATAGCTAAGAACACTCTCGATCAAGCCACCTTTCAAACAAAAAATAACTAAATTAAAATCAGTTCATTAGTTTAAGAGCTATGATGCCACAGACAGATACACACGTCAAACTTAAAACACCCCTCTTTTTGGGTCGGGGGTTAATTAAAATAAATAAATAATGCTTACCGACAAGTAAGTTACATCTCTTAAGTATTTACACGCTCTTTTAAATTACATAAGAGGTCTTCCTCGTAGCATATTCCATGCTATTACATTGTTGTTTATGCTAATTAGATACAGGCCTCTGCAACATTTTCTTGTATATAATATTAGAACACCCAACACTATAAACTGTTAACATAATTACTAAGTACCTACCATGTCTATTAAATAATACCTTTTCTCTAGTAAAGCCCCAACTTTATTCTAGGTTTAATAGGAGTCTCCTCTTTCGAAAGAGACTCACTCCTCTTTCGAGCGCTCATCTCTCGAGATTTCAATGTACCTTAATCTTTGAGTCCATGTTGTATTTTTTTGGGACAGATACTAGTTTCTAGAACTAGTTTAATAGTATAAAGTACCTACTGAAATAGAAAGAAATATATCATAATCTTTACACCACAATTATTATTATCTTTGCGCCGAAAGATTTAAAAAGATTTAATATCTTGCTCTAAGAAAACCCGCAAAGAAAATAAGTGTGCACTCAAAACTGCTTATTACTTGTTCGAGAATACTTAAAATATAAAAATGCCTTGTGTGTTTTGAAACTTGGGAGTTCTTGAAAGTTCTTATTCATGGGTCGAGTTTTCTTTGCTATACTTAGGGATTTTTTTGGAATAAAAAATGACTTCGCCTATATTATTCCAACGAACGTTGACTTTGAGCCAACGCGGTCTACTACCTACCTAAGTAGATAGATAGATAGAGAGATAGAAAGATTTTATTGCACAAAAAACACATGTAAAGGAATACAACACAGAAAGAAGAAAAACAGAAAAAACAATCGTGTGCAAAGACGGCCTTATTGCTTAGAGCAATCTCTACCAGGCAACCTTTGCTGAAAGCAGCTAGTGTTGGATAGTACCAAGTCGCAAAGAATTTTGAAATGACTTATATATACCTACATTAATTATTATATTAATAAACATAATAAATATTCATACATACATAACTATTCTAAGTAATTATATATTATAATATGTTACGGGCAACGTGATTAACTGGACATTATTAATAAAGACCGGCCATTATTAATAATGCCCAAGAGCGATGGGCAAAGTGATTAATTTATCACTTTGACCGGCCATTATTAATAATGCCCGATGGCCCGTGGTCCATGTAATAAATCAGTGTTTGAGATAGCTTGAATTTCTCACTTGGACCGGGCAGTATGAATAATTCCCTACTTGTAGCCGGGCAATGTGATAAATTGGACCGCGGCCGTTGCATGGTAGGGGCGCGTACGTGCGGGGGGAGGGTCTTAGGCTGAGATCTATAGAGCGCACTTAGACTTTGCTCAGACTTAAGACACCGTTAAAACGAGACAGCGTTATACCGCTGGCATAAATCTGTCTCGTTTTAACTGAAACTTAAGTCTAAGCAAAGTCAAAGTGCGGTCTATAGATTTCAACCTTAGATTAGGTTAGGTTAGGTAAACACTATATAATATAGGTAGGTTTAGGTTATAGGCTATGTTATACTTAGTTATAGCTTATAGGTCCTGCAAAAGTCAACTATTTGTTACTTTGACAACAATTAACAAATACATACATGTTTCAGGATGTTCGAAATTCCACACCCTCAATGATTTTCAAAAATAAAATCACCTCAGCGATACGGGGCTTGACTAATTCATTTAATATTTAATATCTTTTCATTAATACAAAAGGTCACTTCCTATAATAGATTTTTTCATAACGTTACTTAATTAAAAAGGAAAGGAACGGAAAAAAGGAATAATAATGATGAAATACGCTTCACTTAATAGGATTCGATGACTTTCATATTTAATCAAAGGCGCAACGCACACCGACAGAGTGGAGCGACATCTTCCAATCGTAAAAAAGGCGAGGTCGCACAGCACGCTTTGGGAGCTGATTCATTAACTCAGTGATCAACGCTGAATGATGGCCACCGAACTTATTTGACATTTATTTTTAATCCATTGAAGATTTTCTACGACAAAATATTTTAATATCACTCAGTAAGGCAGCAATATAGAACTAATCAATGTCAAATAAACTTGATGGCTACCATATTTTAATGTTGATCACTGAGTTACCGGATCGCCCTGCAGGCGCGACGCGTGTCCTCCGTATTTTGTTGTCCTTACGAATTTCACGTATATAAATTGTTGAAATAACTTGAGGTTTCTCCCTCCATCTGTATGCGCTAGCCCTTATCCGATTATACAGATCCTTACGACGTAGTTTTTAAGTAAGCGGTAATTATTTTTTTCGCAAATCATTTACCTTTGATATTTACCTACAAGTTATTTTTCCATTCCGCAAACCGCATTTATATTTTAAATCCTTTTTTAAATTCGATTGAGCGCTACGATGTCACAGACAGACACACAGTTTCACGGACATACAGACGTACATATACACAAGTTTAACTTATAATATATTATGTACGTTAAACTTACAACAATATAATAACTCTATTTGCGTCGTGGGCTTAGGTCGGGGGTTAAAAATCTCACATTATCTATTAGCTTATCACGACCCATCCGTTTATCTGATTTCGATGAAACTTGGTAAAGAGATTGCTCGCATCCCGGAGAAGGATATACGCTGCTTTTTGTCCCGGAAAATCATAGGGTTCCCCTAGGATTTTAAAATACGTAAATCCACGATGAATTCACGGATCTCATCCATACGATACATGGTACGATACGGTAGATACAAAGATAGCTTGCATCCTGGAGATGGACATAGGCTGCTATTTATCCCGGAAACTAAAAGAATTCCCTCTGGATTTTTAATAAACTTATATCCACGCGGACGAAGTCGCGGGTATCATTTAGTCTAATCTAAATTATATACAAAAGGAAAAGGTGACTGACTGACTGACTCACTGATCTATCAACGCACGGATCAAACTACTAGACGGATCGGGGTAATAAAATAGGGGTTTGAAAATGTAATCCACGCAGGCGAAGTCGCTGGCAAAAGCTAATCACACTTCACACTAATATTATAAAGGAGAAAGTTTGTGTGTGTGTGTGTGTGTGTGTGTGTGTGTGTGTGTGTGTGTGTGTGTGTATGTTCGTTACTCCTTCACGCAAAAACTACTGGACGGATTGGGCTAAAATTTAGAATGGAGATAGATTATACCCTGGATCAGCACATAGGCTACTTTTTATCCCGGAAAATCAAAGAGTTTCCACGGGAATTTTAAAAAACCTACATCCACGCGAACGAAGTCGCGGGTATCAGCTAGTTATTTATAAAGTTTCATTAATTACACAAGTAACTTCCATACATTAACTTCTGGTTCTCTGTTCTTACATAAATCCCACTGTGGTTTGACAATTCTAACAAATGGAGCTATACATTCTGGTTTTGTGTGAATGTTTCGAAGAAAAATCAACCTTAATTAGTCGTGATAGGTATGATTTTGTATTGTGGTGTGGTCATGAAAACTTTATTATTACAGCAGCTACTAAGGAAAGTTTAAGTGGATATTTCTTGAAACTATGAAGTGTACGACAAAAAGATATTAAGTAGTGATTGATATACTTTCACTTAGGGCTTGATAAGATTTCTCTGCGTGATTAAATCAAAGAAGAGGAGATCTGCTTAGACTTAGAGTAATCGACATAGTTCAAGGGGTTGCGAAGCTTAATTGGGGGTAAAATAGGGGTTTGAAATTGATATTGTCAGCGCGGACGAAGACGCGGGCATAATCTAGTCTGAATATATGTATGTATAAACGGAATAAAAGGAAAAGCTGTCTGACTGACTGATCTATCAACGCACAGCTCAAACTCCTGGACGGATCGGGCCGGGCATACAGATACTTAGTAGCTATTATGACGTAGACATCCGCTAAGAAAGCATTTTTGTAAATTCAACCCCAAGGGAATAAAATAGAGTTTAGAATTAATATTTGTAGTCCACGGACAAAGTCGTGGGCATAAGCTAGCTTTCTAATAAAATTATCATCAAGTAGACTGCAACCGTAGGTAGGTAAATGATGAAATTATCCATACTAATATTATAAATGCGAAAGTGTGTTTGTCTGTCTGTCTGTCGGTCTGCTACGTTTTCACGACTCAACCGCTGAACAGATTTTAATGAAATTTGGTACAGAGTTAGCTTACATCCCGGAGACGGACATAGGCTACTTTTTATCCCGGAAAATCAAAGAGTTCCCGCGGGATTCCTAAAGACTCATCCACTTAACCGATTTGTATGAGGTACCGAAGTATCTTGCGTCCCTGTAATCGAAATAGGCAACTTTTTATCCCGGAAAATCAAACATTTCCCACGGGATCTTTAAAAACCTAAATCGCGAAGTCGCGAGCATCCTCTAGTGTCAATATATGTGACACTTTTGATTTCATAATCAGGATTTTAAGATGTGAGAGTAGATAAACTTTATTTTGACAACACAGAAACTAAAACACTTTAGAGTTTAAGACACGTCTTACTCTAATGGCATCCTCGCGGTCTTCGCATTAAGTTTTCTCTAAGCGTTGAACTTTTAGAGCGAGTTTAATAGCGGTCTCGCCTCTTACCTCTAAAACCTAAACTTAACGTGGTGTTTCCTCGTAAAATACTATTACGTTAGGAAAAACGTTCTCTCTGCGTCGTATTTCTCACTAGCTGATGCCCGCGACTCCATCCACGTGGGATTTAAATTTTTCAAAATCCCATAGGAAGTGTTTGATTTTTCGGGATAAAAAGTAGTTTTTGTGTTAATCCAGGGTGTGATCTATCTCCATTCTGAATTTCAGCCAAATCCGTTCAGTAGTTTTTGCGTGAAAGAGTAACAAACATACACACATATTACATACATATACACATACAAACACAAACTCGCGTTTTAATATTATAGTGTGAAGTGTAATTGCTGAGGGTCGCGACTCCTTTCTATTAATCACTTAATGGAGATTTCTTGGGATAATATTTTTATGTAATGAGTTTAAAGATCCTTCCACATACGACTCGTTTAAGGATACGGGTTATCTAAAACCA
Source organism: Maniola jurtina (assembly GCF_905333055.1). NCBI lineage: Eukaryota > Metazoa > Arthropoda > Insecta > Lepidoptera > Nymphalidae > Maniola > Maniola jurtina. Next base: position 4,658,600 of record NC_060053.1, read on the forward strand.
AGGGCGTGTTAGGAAACTAATTTTAATGACAATTTGAATAAATTTCACTATTATTGTCCCAGATATATAAAAAAACCGGTCAAGTGCGAGTCGGACTTGCACACGAAAGGTTCCGTGCCATCGTATATTTATGTACCTAACACTTTGTAGAACACTGCACGTTGATGTGATTTAGTAAATTTATGTTTTTCGTGAACATATTTTAAATTTTTATTGTGAGGTAACCACTAATTCACGGTTTTTTCCTTTACTTGTTGACTTGGTCAACGGGAAGTATCCTTATAGGTTTTCTTGACAGACACGACGGACGGACAGACAAACAACAAAGTGATCCTATAAGGGTTCATTTTCCGATTTATTGATACGGAACCCTAAAAACCCTGTTTACAAATAGTAAGCAAACTAGAAAAATACTAGAAATTAAGGTGAGACAATGAAAGCTTTGTAGGGAAAAGAAAGCAGGTCAAGATAACATGCACGAAACCGCAAACCTAGAGAACTATTTTTGCACTGTAGTCTAGTTGTATTGTTACCGCTAAATTACTTTCGGCAAATTAAAAAAAAAAAACACCGACCAAGTAGCAGTAGAGTAGTAGTAGTAGTAGTAGTAATAGTAGTAGTAGTAGTAGTAGTAGAGTAGATAGAGAAGCTTTTCGGATGATGATCGCCAAACTTCGTTTCGAAGAAGGCACGCGATGATGATGAAGTGCCAGTCAAACTCGCGCACCGAAGGTTCCGTACTCGGGTATTTTTCCCGTGATTTTGCACGATAAATCAAAAACTATTATGCATAAAAATAAATAAGAATCTGTTTCAGAATGTACAGGTAAAGCCCGTTCAGAACTGACTTACTTAAAGGTTACTTTGCAGTATAATTGAACACAAGTGTAAATTAAAAATTTATAACACCCCCGACGATCCAAAGTATTTGAGTTTTCCAAAACATCATTTTCAAATAAATAATTATGTATTTAGGCAACGTCCATCTTGACAGCTTGACATTTGTCAATTGACATAATATTATGAACCTAACGGTTATCTAACCTTCTTTTCTACAAGAAAACTAGAAAAGAGCTGATAACTCTTAAACGGCTGAACCATTTTTTTTAGATTATAGCTAAGAACACTCTCGATCAAGCCACCTTTCAAACAAAAAAAACTAAATTAAAATCGGTTCATTCGTTTAGGCGCTACGATGCCACAGACAGATACACAGATACACAGATACACAGACACACTGATACACACGTCAAACTTATAACACCCCTCTTTTTGGGTCGGGGGTTAAAAAACGAAAACCGCACATTTCAGTAGATAGGTAACCATGGTAACCGATCCACCAAGCTTTAATATCCGATTCCCAGAACTTTTCGCGCCAATTATTACTTTCGGGTGTATATAATGAAGTTTATTTGATAGGTGTTGCCATTGAGTTGATCATACTCGTGGAGCAGCAGACCTCATGCTGGACATCAATTTTTTTTTAAATAAAAAATGGCGAGCAAACGAGCAGACGGGTCACTCGATGTTAAGTGATTATTGCCATCCGACCACCAGAGGAATCGTCCATGCGTTGCCAGCCTTTCAACAATTGGTTGATCGTCCCGTTGAATAATCCCATGTTGAAATCTACTGGGAACACCGCCAAAGGAGTTGCTTCCACAGTTTGCATTTTTTTTTAAATAGCGAGCAAACGAGCAAACGAGCAAGCGGAAAAATGAGCATGCGTGGAAAAATCGATCTAAACCTAATCTTATGATCAGACGTAAAAGCAACCACAGACGGTATTTCGCTGCTTGCAACTAACACAATCTGTGACATGTTACTTCCTATACTGAACACCCGTTAAAAAATTTCGATTCCAATATTTAGGTGCTATCAAAATCAGCACCTGCTTTTTTACCTGACTACGGCAAAGCCAAAAGGAAGGGTTATGATTTTAGCAGTCTATGTGTGTATGTATGTTTGTATCCAGATTTTGTGTGTTCCACCGTAGCGCCTAAACTACTGGGCCGATTTTAATGAATGAGGTGTCAATCGATTTGCTATAAAGGCCCGGGTGACAAAGGCTATATTTTATATGAGAAAAATTTACCTAACGGATGTTACATGAAAAAAGTGGAGGCATCCAAGAGTTTTGTGACGTCAAATGAAAGAGGAGAAAATTTTGAGTTTATGAGTATAAATGTACAACAACATTAAAATATACCAAGCTACAGAAAAATAATTTTACTATAATATTTCAACGTTTATTAAGACGATCGCAGTCGGGTTTTAATTTTCAACTTTATCTTGTTAAATTCATTATAGGCACACCCTTGACCACAATCACACCTGATAGAAAGTGATGATGTGGCCTAAGATGGGATGCGTTTACCTAGAAGATGCCTATTCACTCTTGTTTTAAAGATATCTGTTGCTCTAGTTCATCACACCTCTCTAACTTCTGGATACTTCGGATAAACTGAAGTTTATTTGATAGGTGTTGTGATTAAACGATTTTCCGTACTTGTTTTGTTTGGCGGGTAAGTACCGCTCAGCGATATAAATGTTTCACTAGATGGGGCCCTTCATACATGTTCAAACGAATATAAATGTGTAATAAATTCATTAATTTTCTTTCTGTCTTTCTTTGTTGTTTCTTTCTTTCTTTGTTGTTGCTTGTTTTTTTTCTCTTGGTATCTAACTATGAAATGTTTTCATGCCGAAGATCTGCCGGGAATCGAATCCGGAATATATGTTGTTAATACGGTTATTATGAAGTGCCTTATCTAGTGCAACATTTTATATCGCTGGTAGCGCTTTTATAGCGTGTTTGTACTAATATTTACGGTGGATTTATGGTAAATAAATCGTATGCTGAATGTGTTTGGTTTCCTATAGTGCTGGTAGCTTAACCATTTGGTAGTTATCAGGTGTTTTTATTTTTTATTATTTACTAGCTGATGCCCGCGACTTCGTTCGCGTGGATGTAGGTTTTTTTTAAATTCCCGTGGGAACTCTTTGATTTTTCGGGATAAAAAGTAGCCTATGTGCTAATCCAGGGTATAGTCTATTTCCATTCTAAATTTCCAGTCCAGTAGTTTTTGCGTGAAGGAGTAACAAACATACACACACACACACACACACACACACACACACATACAAACTTTCTCCTTTATAATATTAGTGTGATGGCCTCCACCGTGCAGTGGTAAGGGCTAAGGTCTCATAAGTTAGAGTCTAGGGCCCGATTCCTGGCAGAGGAAATTTGGGAATTTATAATCCTACTAATATTATAAAAGCGAAAGTGTGTGTCTGTCTGCTAGCTGTTCACGGTCCAACAGTTTAACCGATTTTGATAAAAGGTACAGAGTTAGCGCACATCCCGAAAATTGACATAGACAACTTTTTATCCGGGAAAATCAAAAAGTTTCCACGGGATTTTTAAAAAACCTAAATCCACGCGGACGATGTCGCGGGCATCATCTAGTTTCTCTATATAATTAAATAGTCTCTGGTAAGATACCCCCACTTTTTTGATGTAACATCCGTTAGGTCAATTTTTTTCGTATAAAATATAGCCTATGTCACCCGGATCTTCACAACGAATCAATTGACACCTCATTGATCAAAATCGACCCAGTAATTTAGGCACTACGGTGGAACACACAGAAACTCGATACAAACATACATACATAGACTGCTAAAATCATAACCCTTCCTTTTAGCTTTGCCGCAGTCGGGTAACAAAACCAATATTAATCGATTTGTTCGATAAAAAGCCCACGTACTACATAAAATGGATTAAATGTATTTTTAATCCCATTATGGTAGAACCGAAGCGAAAAATCATAGGTCTATGGGTAGAACACAGCGTGAGCCGTTATTTCCGGCGATATGATTGAATTGTGTGATCGGAATGTCCACATAGAAGTTAATTATTGGAGCGTGCAGTTGCTGATTGAATACGCTATGCGTGTGTACGCTGTGTGTGTGTGTATGTGTGTGTGTGTGTGTGTGTATACGGTATTGTTTGACCAAATGAATACCATCACACCAAATGAATACACGCGATCATAATGGGATGTAGGTAATACATGTATTCATTTGGTATATCTACTTTTAGTCTTAATACTCTTCAAAATTTTGTGTGTATCTTGAGCATTGACTTCGTCTGTGGTGGCGTTTGCTGGCGCGCGTGTTGTGACTTTTTGGAGTGTTTTTTTGTTAGAAGTGGCCGGTTTTTGTGTTCTGGTGGTGTTCATTGGTGGTGGAACTGACTGGGAAGCGCTCTAAAGTGGTGCCGCGTGTATGTCGGCGGGCGCCGTCACAGACGAAGTCCATACTTATACATAATAGTTTCCCTAACTTGTAAATAACTACAAACTTGACATTGGCCAGGCGAGAAAAAAAAATCATCAGCATTTTGTGATCAAGATCAAAAAACCGGCCAAGTGCGAGTCAGACTCGCGCACCGAGGGTTCCGTACTAGGGTATTTTCCCCGACATTTTACACGATAAATCAAAAACTATCACACTAATATTATGAAGGCGAAAGTTTGTGTGTGTGTGTGTGTATGTGCGTGTGTATGTTTGTTACTCCTTAACGCAAAAACTACTGGATGGAATTTAGAATGGAGATAGATAATATCCTGGATTAGCACATAGAGAAACATAGAGTACTTTTTATTCCGGAAAACGAAAGATGTTGAAGATTGTAATAACCATCATTTTGAAGACATCTAAACAGCTCGCTAGGAACGATACTTTTGCCAGACTAGCGCCCTCGCCGGGCAACTTTTCCTAATTTTATACTTGCGAGGCCAAAACAGCGCGATGCCATCGCTACTATTGCGAGACCTAGCGCATTTTTCGCCCCAATTTTTATATAATGCTATATAATTTTATATTAATGATTAAAACCTACTTTACGGGACCTCTTCCCAGAATTTGCTATATGTTACCATAGTAGAAATATAAATATGAGTGAAATCGTAGTTAAATTCATAAAGTAAGTTTATTTTTATAAAAAAGTACTTGTTTCGATGTCTAACTTGCTCTTATTAATGATTTATATCATGCAAATGTCGGAAGGTCACAATATTCACAAAAACAATAAATACTTATAGTAGAAATCATAGAAATGTTTAAATTAAATTATCAAGGATAAGAGAAAAACCTTTACTTGTTTTCGATTAATGTAGATGCTTGCCTAGAACTTATTGTAAAACTTACTACTAGATAAAACCTCATAAATATCCTAAATTCTTTTAAGATTAATTTTATATAAAATTTATTCATTGGCCAAAAAGCCACTCTTTTTGTATAGAAGCATCGCCATCTCCTTTTAATGTAAGCCATTTATTAAAACAATACTAAAAACATGTAAAAACTATTCTCCCATATATAAGTTACCTATAAGTTACCTCGCCGCTAGTTTAGAATATACTGGGAGCCATGTTTTACCCCCACTACACGGATTTACATTGTAATATTTTTTCAATAAAGAGTTTTGGAAATTCGAACGCCTCCGACCGTATATAAGCGGGCACTTTCAATGCTCAGCACGCACTTCAACTCTACGGCTCGAGGCGAGCGGACTTCCGTCCGCCTAACAAGAAAAGGTGTTTTACTTCTACACCCCTCCCCGCTGTGGTTCTGATCAACCGATCCGCCACAAAAGAGTTCCCACGGGATTGCGAAAAACCTAAATCCACGCGGACGAAGTCGCGGGCATCAGCTAGTGTGTAAATACTTGCAGAAATTGATATTGACCTTCTAAAAGCTTTATAACTGGACACTTGGCTTTACAATTCCTCGTCGACCTCGCAGTTGACTTGGTTACTTTAAAAATTCAATGCAAACAACGTCCAAGGTACACTGAATTAAACCGTTCAAGCTAAATGCTGAAATGAACTCTGTGTTCTTAGTGATAGGGTGCACTTTGCTGATGACTTGTGCACACATGTTTGAATAAAAAATGACATCTTTCAACGGAGCGGCTTGATTACACCGTGCGGTGGGAAAACCAACGGAGCAGAGGTGGCTAAAGGTGATAGCCGACTTACACGACTCTGCTCCCACCCAACCAAAGTCTCTCTATAGTCGTATTCCTCATTACTGAGGGTCGTGACCCCTTTCCATTAATCCTATAATGGTAGGGGTTGTCTTGGGATAATAATGCGGCGGGTGCCCAGATCCTTCCGTATACAACTCGACTAAAATAACGAGATTTTGACTCTGAGTTATTATCAGATGTTAGTGATAATAACCGGGACCGACGGTTTAACGTGCTCGGACATGTGTATCTGTATATCTGTCTGTGGCATCGTAGCTCCTAAACTAATGAACCGATTTCATTTTAGGTTTTTTTGCTTGAAAGGTGGCTTGATCGAGAGTGATTTTAGTTATAATCCAAGAAAATGGGTTCAGCCGTTTGAAAGTTATCAGCTCTTTTCTAGTTACTGTAACCTTCACTTATCGGGGGTGTTATAAATTTTTAATTTACACTTGTGGTATAAAAATGTCACTAGTAGATAGCCACTGAATGCTTTAAGCTACTATCTTAGTGTTGAACTCTCTTTACAATTAGTAGTGCAAATAGCTGGAAGCTTCGGTCCTAAGTCCCTTTGTTCTGGAACATTAATGGCTGCTTTCATACCAGAAACTGCTTCAAATTGTTATTGCATCACAAAACCCTGTTAAACTCTTCAAACACAGACTTGTAACTTTTTCAGCTTATTTCGTTTATTCACCCTAAAACAGCCACCCTACGATCTATACTATATTATAAACAGGTTAAGTTTGTATGTAGGAGGTAATCTCCGAAACTATCCATCCCATTTCAAAAATGATTTCCCCACTAGCTGATGCCCGCGACTTCGTTCGCGTGGATGTAGTTTTTTAAAAATCCAGTGGGAACTCTTTGATTTTCCGGGATAAAAAGTAGTCTCTGTGCTAATCCAGAGTATAATCTAACTCCATTCTAAATTTCAGCCCAATCCGTCCAGTAGTTTTAGCGTGAAGGAGTAACAAACATATACACACACACACCCACGCACACACACACACACACACACACACACACACACACACACACCACACACACACACACACACATACAAACTTTCGCCTTTATAATATTAGTGTGATAGTGTGATTTGAAAATTTTATTATTCCCCTGAAATATTTTTTTTTTTAATTATTCCAGATGGAATGATGGTCCCGTCGTAGGCCGTTAGACGTTAGGTTCGTTAGGGAACCCTAAAAACGAAGTTCGAGTTGAGCGCACGGGAAATTTCAAAAAATTCGAAAGTAAGAGACGAATATTTCAAATTGATGGAATAAAAACGACAGCCATGAAATCTAGTGATTGATTGTAGTTCAACAATGGGTCGATTTGAATAGCGTTAAGGCATCGATACACTGAGCGCATGTGTTACTCTGTGCTGGGCGGGTGCCAACGGAACCTTGTGGACTGCTGAATGCAAAGTCGACCTTTTTCATGCAACCTTGTCATTGAGAAATTCGACAATTATACAGGACTAGCTGACGCCCGCGACTTCGTCCGCGTGGATTTAGGTTTTTCGAAATCCCGTGGGAACTCTTTGATTTTCCGGCATAAAAAGTAGCCTAGATACTATCTATCTCCATTCCGAATTTCAGCCAAATCCGTCCAGTGGTTTTAGCGTGAAGGAGTAACAAACACACACACACACACACACACACACACACATACAAAATTTCGCTTTTATAATATTAGTGTGATGTAACTAGAAAAACAAAGACAGGTGATAGTACTGATGATCACTGATAAGATACCATAAAAAATTATGAAAAAAATTAAAAATCCTGTATTTTTAAAAGTTCACACTATATTGCAAATAAAACATCTGACTGACGCTAGAGGTCAACGAACGTTACGTAAATAGGTCACTCGAAGTCAACGCCGCGTCGTAGGTGGGACATTGACCCGAGTTTAGCCCGCTATACAATGCGGGTTCGAAAAATACTAAATCACTAAAATTACGAGATAAGGCAAATGGTTATTGGCATCGGATTTTGTTAAGGTAGTATAATAATAACGCTATGTTTTTGCTAGCGTTCTGGTTACACCCTGTATATTAACCGCTACTTAACAAATATGATTTTTGTGCAAAGCATATTATCTAAGAACTCTTTCGGAAACCTGGTACAATAGCATACTTATCGAGTTCGCTCATCTCAAATGGACTTTCTTATACGGAGGCAAACTGCAAGGAAACAGGCTGAGATCTATAGATCTACTTTGACTTTGCTTAGACTTGTAGCGGTTGCCACACTCACAAGCAGATGTCGCTTCTTTATTCAATCAATCAGTCAACAACGCTTGATACACGAACCCCAGCCTGATTACTCACGACGCACGGACTAGATGGCAGCACGGGTAGCTTAATCGAAAGCTCAAGTAGAACATGCAACTTTTGATCGCATTGATAGAGCGTTTATCAATCTGCACTATACATATATAGAAGTTTCAAACTACAACCGTCGGCCCAGCTGGCGCCCCGAGCATAACACCGTTCGGAGGGTTTCCCTACTGGTACGGTCGAGCACACAGACACAGCTTCCGTACAGATTTAAGACACTGTTAAAACGTGACAGCGTTATACCACTGGCATAAATCTGTCTCGTTTTAATTGAAACTTAAGTCTAAGCAAAGTCAAAGTGCGCTCTATAGATTTCCAACCTTAGACTAATAATTAACTTAGACTTAGACTGTTCGCCTAATGTGGACACGACCTTAAGAGGGGTCTCTCCGTCACTCGCTCCATACAAACGTAGTTCCAATTTCATTTGAATATTAAGCAACCAAAGTCCATGAAATTTTGCAGACATATTCTAGAAACTAATATCTATGTCTGTGGTTTTCCAGATTTCTGTTAAAATATTCGGTTTCAAAGTTACGCGGTCTTAAAAATTCACATACAAATCTTTGAGCCACTGTTATTTTAAAACTACATATTTCTAGAAAAATCTAAAACGCTGCAGGCACAGATATTAGTTTCTAGAATATGTCTGCAAAATTTAATGGACTTTGGTTGCTTAATATTCAAATGAAATTGGAACTACGATTGTATGGAGTAAGTGACGGAGAGAGCCTTGTTAAGCGACCCCTCACTCAACGGTCAAAGCTGGACCAGCATTTAGTGTATCACTCACAATGTAGGTGAACCATGAATCAATAAATCGTGGTTCTCCATGCGAGCCGGTAGCGTGCACCGAACCATGATTTGTGGCTATCATGCGACTTGCTTGAATATTTTGAATACATTCATAATAACTGAGGAAAATACAAGGGCCTACTTTAACGAGGAATATTTTCTATAGGATACGTTTTATTCGATGCGCGTATGCCTTTGACTTGGTATATATCACCTATAAGTAACTAGAGAATGTCCGAATGGGATCTGTTTGATTTTCCGGGATAAAAAGTTGCCTATGTCTATTACAGGGACGCAAGCTACTTCGGTACCTTTCATAGAAATCGGTTAAGTGGATGGGTCTTTAGGAATCCCGTGGGAACTCTTTGATTTTCCGGAATAAAAGTAGCCTATGTCCGTCCCCGGGATATAAGCTAACTCTGTACCAAACGTCAGAATCGGTTACACTGTTGGACCGTGGGTAGCAGACAGATAGACAGACAGACACACTTTCGCATTTATAATATTAGTATGGATAGTATGGATCATGCAGTCTCAAATAAAAATAGGTTATTCTGAAAGTGGTAGTGGTAGTTACATCACAAAAAAAATACCAAAGATACCAACCCTACATACCAAGTGTGGTATCATGGTTTTTTAATTTATCGTGCAAAATGTCGGAAAAAATACCCGAGACGGACGGACTCGCACTTGGCCGGTTTTACATATTTTGTCAAAATTCATTTTTACATTTTAAGTGAAGACCATTTTTCATCCCCATCTTGGCATTAGAACGGACAATAAATTCGTTTCAGAAATGTCGCTACGTGACTCAACTTGGCGGCAGTTGACGACATTTTAAAAATTAACGTTTCTGGCCAAATTTACGATCCTTTTATTCATAAGGACGCAAAAATTACGGCACAAAGTCTTCTGTTTTATATTTGGTCCAAAAATTCCAAAACACAAGGTCATATCAGAAAAAAATCCGGCCAAGTTCGAGTCAGACTCGCGCACCGATGGTTCCGTACTCGGGTATTTTATCCGATATTTTGCACGTTAAATCAAAAACTATTATGCATAAAAATAAATTAAAGACTGTTTTTGAATGTACAGATAAAACCCATTCATATGATGATACCCCACTTGGTATAGTTATCTTATTTTGAAAATTGAAACACATTTTAATTTTTTTTAATGATGTAACCACAAATTCATAGTTTTCGGATTTATTCCTTTACTTGTGCTATAAGACCTACCTACCTGCCAAATTGCCAGACAACAAAGTGATCCTATTAGGGTTCCGTTTTTCCTTTTGACATACGGAACCTTAAAAAAGAAGAAAAAACGTTTATTTTTAAATTGTGCTACAAATCACTTCTTATAATAACTAAGAGTTTTTTTTTCTCTCGTCTGGCTTTACTCAGATTAGCCAATGTCAAGTTTGTAGTTATTCTCAAGTTAGTGAAACTATACAAGTATGGACTCCGTCTGCGCCGGCGCCCGCCGATATACGCGTGGCGCCCCTTTAGAGCGCTTCCCAGTCAGTTGCACCAACAAAAAACACCAACTAACACAAAAACCAACCACTCTTAACAAAAAAAAAAACACTCCAAAAAAGCACAGCACGCGCGCCAGCAAACGCCAACACAGACGAAGTCCTAACTAAGAGTTGGTTAACCCAGTGGTTCCTTCACTTGAGCATTAAAGCCAACATGCATCAAGCCGATATAAAAATTAAACAGATGGTTAATGATTATAATTTACAAATTCTAATATTTAAATTTTAAATGTTTATAGATTAGAGTTTACTATTTTGATATTTATGGTTTAATATTTGAATCATATCATAGCGTTGAGTCGTTAACACGACAAAACTTTCGAAAGCCATGCAAAGCGGTCACGCGAGGCGTTTATTTTGTCAGTTTAAAAACTAGACACTCGTGTTTAGGTGCCTGGGTCACGTCACCCGTGGAACTTAGGTTGAAATCTATAGACCGCACTTTGACTTTGCTTAGACTTAAGTTTCAGTTAAAACGAGACAGATTTATGCCAGCGGTATAACGCTGTCTCATTTCAAGTGTCTAAAGTCTGAGCAAAGTCAAACTGCGCTCTATAGATAATAGGGGGGAATAGGCCTTAGAGAAAAGGGGGGGGGGGGGGGTAACACAAAGATCTTACCGGGTGATAAGCTGTGATAGCCTAGTGGTTAAAACGTCCGTCTCCTAATCAGAGGTCGGGGGTTCGATCCCGGGCACGCACCTCTAACTTTTCAGTTATGTGCGTTTTAAGTAATTAAGTATCACTTGCTTTAACTGTGAAGGACAAGATCGTGAGGGAAACTGCATGTGAGTGGTCTATAATGTTCTCAAAGGTGTGTGAAGTCTGCCAATTCGCTCTTGGCCAGCGTGGCAGACTATGGCAGACCCTTCTCACTCTGAGAGGAGTCCCGTGCTCTGTAGTGAACCGGTGATGGGTTGATCATGATGAAGAGTTGATGCATTACCTAGTGGTCTGTCAACGCTGTGGTTTTCGATGCGAGGTCGGACTAAGGGTCCGTTCACACAGACCGGCTCGGACCGGAGGGCAGATTTTGATAGCGATTAAAATAGAGTGTTGGATAGTTGAAATAAGGTTTATTTTTACATATCACCTCTTTCGTTATTGAGAATGCCGGAGAGCAAACCTTACGCGGTTTGTGTGAAAAAATAAAAGAAGCCGACCGGCTACGTATGATTTTTGATGACGCGCTCTTCCGCTCTCGCTCAGCCGAACAGCTCCGTTTACGTACTCTATCGCGCTAGCATAGCCGACCAGCCGGTCTATGTGAAACAAAGCTTGGTCGCTCCGGCCAGTTCCAACCGTATGCCCGCCGGAGGTCTGTGTGAAAAGAAGAGCACCGTCCGATTCTGTCCGAGCCGGTCTGTGTGAACGGACACTAAGGACCCCGGCGTCTATCAGTTTTTCGAAATATATGACTCTGCCTATTGCCACTTCAACTAGGGGGGCAGACATGCACGGACATAAAATTCAGAAATGGTAGATTCCTTCTAATCGCAAATCGAATCAAGGCAACAGAGCTCGTAAAAGAAGTAGGTATCGATTATCGGAAGGGGTTGTCTAATTGGAAAACGATGAGGTCATTCTATTCGACCGGACATATAAATGTCACAAAGAAAACCAATTAAAGTTAGAACAACGGACGTCCAAGCCACGGCTGGACTTCCATTATGCATAGGCTTTTTCTTTTACTTTAATTACGCACTCACAGTCTCATTAATTGATGGTCAATAATCCTACTAATTTTATAATCGCGAAAGTTTGTATGTATGGATGGATGTTTGTTACTCAATCACGCAAAAACTACGGGACGGATTTGGCTGAAGTTTGCAATGGAGATAGATTATACCCTGGATTAACACATAAGCTACTTTTTATCCCGGAAAATCAATGAGTGTTCACGGGATTTGCAAAAACCTATAGGTATCCACAGAAACGAAGTCGCGGTCAGCGAGTAGTCAATAAGGATGATACCTACCCCTAATAGCCTAGTGGCTAGCCTACTAAACAAACACCTTTTCGTTATAGGTGTTACCGACAGTCCTCTGTGCAGGGCCTGCATGGAGGTCGATGAAACACCGACGCACGTGCTCCTGGAGTGCACGGGCGTGGCAGAACAACGAGAACGCCATTTGGGATCCCCAACCTCACTTCATGAAGCCCTCGGCAACCTGGGCGGTCTACTCGGCTTCTGGAGCGAGCTTGGATGGCTGGAGTGAAGACTTCGGCGGGGAGGGGCAACGCACGCACAAAAGACGGAAACGTTTAAGTGCGGAAACCAGCCCAGAGAGAAGAAAGAAGCCTAGTGGCTAGAGGTCCACCACCTATTCGGGAGGTCGATGGTTCGATCCCGGGCACGCATGCTCAGTAGTGAGGCGGCGATGGGTTGATAATGCTTAAGAGACTCGATGGCTCAACCGTTGAGAAGCGGACTGAATTCCGAAAGGTCGGCGGTTCAAACCCCACCCGTTGCACTATTGTCGTACCCACTCCTGGCACAAGCTTTACGCTTAATTGGAGGGGAAAGGGGAGTATTAGTCATGATTAGCATGGATATTCTATTTTTTTTAAAAACGAAACTCTTTCTAAGTTTCTATATGACTCTTTTGGGCCCGCATGTTGTAATCACTAACCCTGGTATGACGTGTGTTGACATAGTTAGACCGAAACTAGCACAAGATAAAACCCAGCATACGGCATCATTAAAACAGCAGGCTTTTATCGCGAGATTGGAATCGTGCAGGTGTTTTAATAGCTTACGTAGTTCACATTGTTATTCTGCATCGCCGCCTTATCTTTGACATTTTTTTTTTTTGAAAATTTGTCTAAGGGCCGCTTTTTTAATCGTCAAATAACTTTTATCTGAAGTATAGATTTGAGGTATTGTACAGGAAATCTGTAAAAACATAAAATTTTGTTTTTTTTGAAATTTTTTTAGTTTCTTACGTGGTTTATTTACGCACGAAGTTGCCTCAAAAGGGTTAAAATAGAGATGTTTAAGGGTCATAAAATAAGTAAGTTTATCATATTTATTTATTGTCTTTGGGCATAGGTAAAGGAGAGATAAATTTGATATCTGGCTTAGTTTCGATCTAGAACAATAAGTAATCACACTAATATAATAATAAAACAAACGTTTGTGTGTATGTATGTGTGTGTGTGTATGTTTGTTACTCTTTCACGCAAAAACTACGGGATTTGGCTGAATTTTATAATGAAAACAGATTATAAACCTGGACGAACACATAGGCTACTTTTTATCACGAAAAATCAAAGAGTTCCCACGGGATTTTAAAAAACCTATATCCGCGCGAACGAAGCTAGTAAAATAATAGGCGTAATACGTTTGTATGGAGCCTTAACAGGGCTCTCTCCGTCACTTACTCCATACAATCGTAGCCCCAATTTCATTGGAATATTAAGCAACCAAAGTCCATGAAATTTTGCAGACATAATATTCTTGAAACTAATATCTGTGCCTGTGGTGTTTTAGATTTTCCTAAAAATATGTAGTTTTAAAATTACAGGAGCTCAAAGATTTGTATGTGAATTTTTAAGACCGCGTAACTTTGAAACCGAATATTTTAACGGAAATCTGAAACACCACAGACATAGATATTAGTTTCCGGAACGTTTCTACAAAATTCCATTGAGTATGATTGGTCAGTATTCCAATGACAGACGAACTACGTTTGTATGGAGCGAGTGACGGAGAGACCTCTCTCAACTGACCCTGGGTTGCCAATGTGTGTTGACACAGTTGTAGGGAAACTGGCACAAGATAAGACGTAACGTACGGGGATCATTAGAACAGAAAGCTTTTATCGTGAGATGAGAACGTGCAGGTGTTTACTGTACATATCTACTTATAACTACTGTACATTTACAGTGTCACCTTACACGGCCTAGCATAGGGCAATTTTAGGGTTCCGTACCTCAAAAGGATGAACGGAACCCTGATAGGATTATTTCGTTGTCTGTCTGTCCGTCTATCCATCTGTCGTGTCTGTTCAGAAAACCTATAGGGTACTTCCCGTTGACCTAGAATCATGAAATTTAGCAGATAGGTAGGTCTAATAGCACAAATACATCAAGAAAAAAAAATGTTTTCATGAACAAATTTAGTATTTTCAATTTTCAAAGCAAGATAACTATACCAAGTTGGGTATCATATGAAAGGGCTTTACCTGTACCTTCGAAAACGGATTTTTATGCATAATAGTTTTTGATTTATCGTGAAAAATGTAAGTAAAGTAAAAACAAAACTAAAAAGAATAAGGCAGTAGTTTTTCGCATTTCAGCATGTAGCAACAGAAACTTCAGAAGAAAAAGTAAAAGAAATGAAACATGCCATATCATTCGAAACGTTCAACATTAGAGCAAAAAATATAGCTTCGAATTGAAAAATTATATCAATTTTTCCCCGAACATATTTTATGCGATTGAACGGGGCGAGTAGAAAAATGTGGAAACGAGCAGTTATGACGTATACTTTGCCGTAATTTTTAACCCCCGACCAAAAAGAGGGGTGTTATGATTTTGACGTGTGTATCTGTCTGTGGCATCGTAGCTCCTAAACTAATTAACCGATTTTAATTTAGTTTTTTTGTTTGAAAGGTGGCTTGATCGAGAGTGTTCTTAGCTATAATCGAAGAAAATCGGTTCAACTGTTTGAAAGTTATCAGCTCTTTTCTAGTTCAGTAGATTTTGCGTGAAAGAGTAACAAACATACACTAACAAACTTTTTTGAACTTGGCCAGCGTAGTTTATGGCCAAACCCTTCTTATTTTGAGATGAGACCCGTGCTCAGTTGTCGATTGGCTGATCATGATGATGAAGATGATAACAATTATTGAATAGATACAAAACAGCCTTATTCTAACTTAGTTATCGTATAGAAACACGAACTAAATTCCCAAACAGTTTCCTAATATTTTCCATTTAGGTATAACACAAAAATTCTCTTACCCAGTTATCCCTTCAGAAAGTTGAGAGCAAAACTTTATTATTAAATCCACTTAAAGGATTTTTTGTACGAGGGCCGCAAAAGATCCGTAGCATAATAAAATACTGTGTTTAAGAGGGGTCTCTCCGTCACTCGCTCCATACAAACGTAGTTCGTCTCTCATTGGAATACTAACCAATCATATTCAATGGAATTTTGTAGAAACGCTCCGAAGCTAATATCTATTCCTGTGGTTTTCCACCGTTAGAATATGTCTGCAAAATTTCATGGACTTTAGTTGCTTAATATTCAAATGAAATTGGGACTACGCTTGTATGGACTAAGTGACGGAGAGAGCCCTGTTAATAATAAAACGTTTACAGACTTCAAAAAATGTTTTTTCATCTCACTAGCTCGGAAAGACTCTATTTATCGTTCGAAATCTGTGTGGAAAAGTACATTTTGTCTCCTAGGCTGGAAATGGTTTTCGAAATCCTGTGAACATTAATCCTTTTTCCACTTGGCCTAGGCCACTGCCTGTATATGACCAATCCACCAAACCAAACTAGGTCAACTCACAAGTAATTGTACATTCCTACCGAAATAGAACCCGGAACGTCCTACTCTACAAAACTACAGTACTCACCACTGCGACAGAGGGCTTATAATTTCGATACAATTTTTTGTCGTTTTATTCCCATCCCCTCGCCGATTTTCGAAAATAGCACTACAGCGAAGTCCAGCTACTTAGTAATCCATACTAATATTATAAATGCGAAAGTGTGTCTGTCTGTCTGTCTGCTTGCTACCTTTTCACGGCTCAACAGTTTAACCGATTCTGACGAACTTTGGTACAGGGTTAGCTTATATCCCGGGAACGGACATAGGCTACTTTTTATCCCGGAATATCAAAGAGTTCCTACGGGATTCCTAAAAACCCATCCGCTTAACCGATTTGTATGGGTACCGAGGTAGCTTGCATCCCTGTAATTAACATAGGCATTTTATTCCGGAAAATCAAACAGTTCCCACGGGATCTTTAAAAACCTTAATCCACGCGGACGAAGTCGCGGGCATCCTCTAGTAAGACATAAATAAAAACATACAAACACACATAAATACGAAGCTAAGAGAAACCATTAGTTCCAGTCAATAGATTTTAATTTCGCGCGCAAACTACGCTTCCATTAGGGGGCGCCATTTTGTGTACAGATAATTTACTAAAATGGCCGATGACTGGCGAGTTACGTTCGGAAACTTTGATTTACAATGTTTGCGCGATGCCGCCTTTGAGGCTACGTTCTCTTTGTGAGAAAAGAATTCACTGTGTTACTGAAGTAAAAGCTAGATAGTACCTCGGCATGTTTTACGAAGGAGTTTGTATGAAAACTGGTTCAGTACTAGAGGATGCCCAAGACTTCGTTCGCGTGGATTTAGTTTTTTAAAGATCCCGTGGGAACTCTTTGACTTTCCGGGATGAAAAGTAACCTATGTCCCTTCCCGGGATATAAGCTAACCCTGTACCAAATTTCGTCAGAATCGGTTAAACTGTTGGGCCGTGAAAAGGTAGCAGACAGACAGACAGACACCCAGACAAACACAATTTCGCATTTATAATATTAGTATGGATTTACTAGCAGCTGATGCCCGCGTGGATTTAGTTTTTAAAATCCCGTGGGAATTCTTTGATTTTTCGGTATATAAAGTAGCCTATGTAACCCTCCAGATCTTTAACTATACCTTTCCATGCAAAAAATTACTTCGATCCGTTACCGTTGCGGCGTGATTGAAGAACAAACCAACAAACAAACACACTTTTGCATTAATTAATTGACGGATTTATATTGTGGGCTCGCTGATGTACCGGTTATCATGATCGGTTTTACTTGGAAATGGATAACTTGCTAAAACCCGGTACGGTACACTGGACTTGATGGTCTATGGTCAAATAAACTAGCCACTGAACCAACGATGTGTAAGACGAAGCTATGGCTGATCTCGTGTAAACGCGGGCTTACAAAATTATTTAGCTTGAATTGTACCCTGGACTTGTTGGTCCATGGTCAAATAAACTAGCCACTGAACCAACGATGTGTAAGACGAAGCTATGGCTGATCTTGTGTAAACGCGGGCTTACAAAATTATTCAGCTTGAATCGTACCCTGGACTTGTTGGTCCATGGTCAAATAAACTAGCCACTGAACCAACGATGTGTAAGACGAAGCTATGGCTGATCTTGTGTAAACGCGGGCTTACAAAATTATTCAGCTTGAATCGTACCCTGGACTTGTTGGTCCATGGTCAAATAAACTAGCCACTGAACCAACGATGTGTAAGACGAAGCTATGGCTGATCTTGTGTAAACGCGGGCTTACAAAATTATTCAGCTTGAATCGTACCCTGGACTTGTTGGTCCATGGTCAAATAAACTAGCCACTGAACCAACGATGTGTAAGACGAAGCTATGGCTGATCTTGTGTAAACGCGGGCTTACAAAATTATGCAGCTTGAATCGTACCCTGGACTTGTTGGTCCATGGTCAAATAAACTAGCCACTGAACCAACGATGTGTAAGACGAAGCTATGGCTGATCTTGTGTAAACGCGGGCTTAGAAAATTATTCAGCTTTGAGAAATGCAGGTTAGAGAGGAATTTAATTTCAGAACTGGGCAGCCATGTTGATCGTACCGCCCTGCTGTACCCGTATACGAAACTTTACTCATTTACTTAAAACAATAGACCAGAATTGCTTTTCAATTTATATCCATACTAATATTATGAACGGGAAAGTGGTACTGTTTGTGGTTTCATCCTGTCCTATCCGCTCCGATTTTGACAAAGAACTTGCATCCTGCCCGACTAGCATGGGCAGTAGATAAAAATTATACCTCCGATTTCTATGACATCGGTGGATATAAAAGGGGGATATAATTTTTATCTACTGCCCATGCTAGCCGGGCTGAAGGCTACTTTTTATCCCGGAAAATCAAAGAGTTCTCACGCGATTTTGAGAAACCTAAATCCACGTAGATACAGTAACAGGAATTATCTAGTCCTAGTTAATAAAGTGTGTGCTGATTGTTGTAGGTCAAAAAAATTTGTACAAAACTACATACAAAATGCCCGCGGCTTCGCCCGCGTGGATTTTGATTTTTTTTAATCCTGTAGGAACTCTTTAATTATCCGGGGTAAAAAGTAGCCAATGTCCTTCCCCAGGATCTATCCCAAGTCTGTACTAAATTTCATCAAAATCGGTTCGGCGGTTGGGCCGTGAAAACGTAGCAGACAGACAGACACACTTTCGCATTTATTAGTATGGATAACAAAATCTGAGAGTAACCTGCCCTAGTTGCGATAGCGGTTTTCAGCTACTATTCTACTGGTTAAGCAACGTTGATATTATTCGGTAAGTGGATGTAGTATCCATTTTTTTTACTATCCAAAATTACAAAAAAAATACAATCGTTGGCTCCAAGTTAAGCAACGTAGGTTTATATTCCTATCCTGAACCATACCTACTGAATTTACATATTTCAATACTACTGAATTTACATATTTAAATACTACGACCCACCATTCAACAGAAACTCCTTCAGTGTTTTTTTTTTGCTTTTTCTGTCGTATTCTTTTATTTGGTCCATATTATATTTATATAGGTACCTATTTGCTATGAAATTAAGATAAAAACCATGTTTAAAACTTAGTTTTACGATTGTCATCTCTTTGTCTTTGTCCTCCTCCTCGAATGACCTTAACTTCAAAGTTTTGCCTGCTCATTAAGAAGACCTAACAAAAGGAAAACTTTCTTTGAATTAAGTATGAAACTGATAGCGTCTGAGCCGTTCATGAAAGTTGGAAGAAAACTTTTGGACAATGACGTCACTTCATACTTTTTAATGTTATAAATGCGAAAGTGTATCTATCCGTCTATCTGCTACTTTTTCACGGTCTAACAGTTTAACCGATTTTGGTGAAAATTGGTACAGAGTTAGCTTACATCCCGGGAACGGACATAGGCTACTTTTCATCCCGGAAAATCAAAGAGTTCCCACGGGATTCTGAACGGCTCATCTGTTTATCCGATTTATATGTTTGGTACAGAGATTGTTTGAAAATGCAAAGAATTTTCTCGGAATTTAAAAAAACCTAAAATCCACGCGGACGAAGTCGCGGGCATCATTTAGTTCTATGTATTTCTGTTAGGCCGGCTCCACACGTTGGTGTCAACGCTCACAAATGTTGGTCGTTTATTTTCTTGAGGCGTTCATATGTTGGCTATTATTACAGTTCCGCGTTTTTACAGAACTGAGTACAAATGTTTTATTTTATTAACCCCCGACCCAAAAAGAGGGGTGTTATAAGTTTGACGTGTGTATCTGTGTATCTGTCTGTGGCATCGGAGCTCCTAAACGAATGAACCGATTTTAATGTAATTTTTTTTTTGAAAGGTGGCTTGATCGAGAGTGTTCTTAGCTATAATTGAAGAAAATCGGTTCAGCCGTTTGAAAGTTATCAGCTCTTTTCTAGTTTTTATGTATGTTTTTGTGTCGGGGGTTTTTAAATTTTAAGTTATCATTAGGCTATCATCGCTCTCTATTTCAAGTGGTTTGATCAAATTACTAGGCCTAAAAATAGATATTGATACCAGACATTACGTCCATATAACTCGTAGTACTATGTACAGTACTAGACGGAACGACGCCAAAGGTTTGCTGAACGTGAATTTTGTAGGATCACGTCGAAGCTTCCGTGGAAATGTGCCAAATTTCCGCTATGAAAAGTTGCTCAGCCCGCCGACAAGCATTCTACAATTTGTCCGTATTTTAAGCCCGTATTTAATTTTGGCTGTTACTGTATAATTTTTCATACCCATAAAAGTTTTATGTAGGACGATTAACTTTGAAGTATGGGGTCATTATACTACCATTGATAAAGTTTTTGTATAATGCATGGCCATTCAATGTTTATTCAAAGACGGATTCTTAAAAGGACGCAAATGGTATACAGTTTCACCCAAAATTTAACATTGGCAACTAGATAAAACCAAAGAGTTCCCACGGGATTCTTAAAAGCCCATCCGTTTAACCGATTTATACGAAATTTGTACAGAGGTACGGTAGAGTTGCCTATGTCAATTTCTGGAAAGCCAGCTAGGCTTTCCAGAAATTGACATAGGCAACTTTTTATCCCGAATAATCTATGAATTCCCACGGGATTTAAAAAAATTGAATCCACGCGGACGAAGTCGCGGGCAACATTTAGTAGAGAAGGGCGTAGCGGCTGAAACGCAGTTTACAAGTTACAGTTTTTTTTTTCAGCCGTCATCGTTCACAGAAATAAGGTCAACACGTAACAGATAGAAAGATAAACAAGTTTAAGTCAAAGTCAAAATCATTTATTCAAAGTAGGTACAATTGTACTTACTCTTTTTGATGCGTGGATTTATTTCAATAAATCAATCCACGCGAACGAAGTCGCAGGCTTTATGTATGGATCACTTTGTTTTTACGGAAAAGCTAATAAAGAACAAGAGCGGCTGTTAGTATAATATTATAGCTTTGTAAATTGGATTATCCGGCTAAGCTCCACGCATTCTGATTATCCGAACACATCGTGCGTAGCGTTGTGAAAGAAGAAAAACCGGCCAGGTGCGAGTCAGACTCGCGCACCGAGGGTTCCGTACTCGGGTAGTTTTTCCAACATTTTGCACGATAAATCAAAAACTATTATGCACAAAAATAAATAAAAATCTGTTTTAGATTGTACAGATAGAGTCCTTTCATATGATACCCCACTTGGTATAGTTATCTCTATCTTCTATGAAAATTGAAACACGTTTTAATCTTTTTTTAAATGATGTAACCACAAATTCGCGGTTTTCAGATTTGTATTTGTGCTATAAGACCTACCTACCTGCCAAATTTCATGATTTTAGGTCAACGGGAAGTATCCTATAGGTTTCTTGGCAGACAGACAGACAACAAAGTGATCCTATAAGGGTTCCGTTTTTCCTTTTGAGGTACGGAACCCTAAAAATGGAGTAAAGGCAACCCATACATCACCAAAA
The DNA here is from genome assembly GCF_905333055.1 of Maniola jurtina. Taxonomy (NCBI): domain Eukaryota; kingdom Metazoa; phylum Arthropoda; class Insecta; order Lepidoptera; family Nymphalidae; genus Maniola; species Maniola jurtina. Next base: position 4,680,336 of record NC_060053.1, read on the forward strand.
GGTAACATGTCGAATTGAGATTGTATTAGGTAACTATTTTCCTGCTGAAGTAATATAAAATGTCATTTGTATATGATGGATCGTAAATAAATGTGACGAGAGAAGTGAGTAGCAGACATAAACAGACATGAATATAATAAAAATACTTAGATAGACATATTTTTTACGTTTCCTTCTTTACAGGAAATTTTTCTATGCTAATATGACTGACTATAGTAATTCTATTAAAAGTAAGCCTGAAAGAAACTTAGCATCTACCTAGTTACTATTTCTTTAGCCCTAGACACTGAATAGGTACAATATATTTTGGTGATAGAATACCCGGCTTAGTTTGGTTTCCAGGCTTTTTTTTCAGACCAGGCGTTTGACACCTTAGTTTACGTAATTAATTATCACCATACTTCATATTATTTGTTGTTGAATTTAACAAATGACTTTGAATGGAAAATAATATGACAAGTATTACTTATGGGAAATTACAATAGAAGTCAGGTCAAAGGGGAAGTCAGGGATTAATTTTTTTTTAATTTTTATGGCGGCCATTTCTATTATTTGTTGTCGGAATTTTCTTTTATTTGTTATTATAGTAACAGTAGAAATACATACTCTGTGAAAATTTTAACTCTCTACCGATTACGGTTCATGAGTTGTAGCTTGCTGACAGACAGATGAATAGACCGACGTAAGCACAGGCGAGGTGCGGAGGCTTAGTAATGGGGTCCCGTTAGTACTCTTCGGGACGACACCCTTAAAAGTAATGGGTTCTAAATGTCACCCTTGGCAAAGACTATTTTTAAACTTATCGGAGGTAAAGTACTATTTACAGTTTACTCGAACGCTTTGCATTTTTAATTAAAACAGAGTAATTAGACGCCCAGGCACGTTCTGTTTTCACAGGATCCACTGTAAACAGTTTCAGCTTACACAATCGAAAGCCTTGCTATAATCCACAAAGTTGAAAATGACAGGACTACAGGAGTATCAATTTCGGTGTCTATCTCAATTATAAGTAAGTGGTGATAGTCTAGTGGTCAAGACGTTGGCCATTTGGGGGCTTCGGGGTTCAATTCCGAGCACATACCTCTAACTTTTGGCAGATATAAATTGTTTCGCGAAATGGATACAACCCACACAGCGTGAGTTTTTGATATCACACTACACACTCTACACTAATATTATAAAGGCGAAAGTTTGTGTGTATGTGTGTGTGTGTGTGTGTGTGTGTGTGTGTGTGTATGTTTGTTACTCTTTCACGCAAAAACTACTAGACGGATTTGGCTGAAATTCAGAATGGAGATAGATAATATCCTGGATTAGCACACAGGCTTCTTTTTATCCCGGAAAATCAAAGAGTTCCCATGGGATTTCAAAAAACCTAAATCCGGGCGGACAAAGTCGCGGGCATCATCTGGTTTAACATATATTTCAGGCGTTAAAGTTGAATAACAAAATGCTTGAGTCCTTTTCGCGAAACCAAAGGTACCACGGGTATATATTTTTACCCGTGGTCTCTCCGAGAAATACAATGATAGCGAATCAAATTGTAGTCCTTCCCGTAGTCCCTGGAAGGTATCTCCAAAAAATACAATGCTACCGAATTAAAATTACACCTAAGTCAAATCATAATACAGTCAAATAACTTTAATTTCAAAAGTCAGTGTCTTTGTTTTTGTATTTTCGTTTTTTGCCACCGACTTCCGAAATTAAAGTTATCTTTCACTTTGTAGTGTTTTTTTTTGGAAGTCGGTTGTTTATTTGGTAAAAAGGTTTTTTCAATAACGCCTTTGAGGTCGCTATTGGGAGCTTGGGACTTCAGCACCTTGGGACCCCAACGTCTATGGGTACTTCGAATTATGTGCCCTGCCCAATACCACTTCAGCTTCGCAATCCGTAGAGCTATGCCAGTTACTTTGATATAATATTATTATTTTGAACTAGATGATGCCCGCGACTTCGTCCGCGTGGATTTAGGTTTTTGAAATCCCGTGGGAACTCTTTGATTTTCCGGGATAAAAAGTAGCCTATGTGCTAATCCTGGATATTATCTATCTCGGTTTCGGTTTAAAGAATTTATTCTCAAAAAGAACATACTGTTCACTTACATTAAGATTACTATATACATTTCAGTACTTACACAGACGCATGCATTGACACTTTAAATTTTATATTATCTCCATTCCAAATTTCAGCCAAATCCGTCCAGTAGTTTTTGCGTGAAGGAGTAACAAACATACACACACACACACACACACACATACAAACTTTCGCCTTTATAATATTAGTGTGATAGATCAATTTGAGTCGATTCATTCATTTACACCCTACACCCTACTAACAAAACCTTATCGCCAACTCATTTTAGTCATCCGGAGCTGATGCCACGTAGACATCGATTAGGGATATTGTTATCGGTGTTCATAAAACTACCCTCTCTCTCCCTTCACTATCATCATAAACGTTGAAGTCAGCATCCTTTTGATGTTTTAGGGCTGATTATTTCATGTAACTTGTAAATTATTATTCTAAGCCTATTTCGTGGTTTAAGGTAAGAAAGAAAGAAAGAAAGAAAGAAAGAAAGAAGAAAAGAAAATGCATTTATTTGTTGTTAAGACATAGTATACTTAATGTAATCACGATTAATAGGATGATTTTGAACTATCGATAATTCAATCTAGTTAATGGGTTATGGACAGCGTCGTACGACATCCATAGTGATGTCGTAAGTGTATTTAGTCGGACAGCTCGTGAAGTCCTAGCAATCGGACTGAATTCCGAAAGGTCGGAGGTTCAAACCCTACCCGTTGCACTATTGTCGTACCCACTCCTGGCACAAGCTTTACGTTTAATTGGAGGGGAAAGGGGAGTATCAATCATGATTAGCATGGCTAATATTCTTTTTTTTTAAAGGACAAGAAAGCGGGTAGTTCGAAACTGCCTATGACATGACAGTTCGAACTTCATCTCGAGCAGCAATGCAGTCCCATCATGACCACGACCACACAATTTTTAGGGTTTCGTACCTCAAAAGGAAAAGCGAACACTTATAGGATCACTTTGTTGACTTAGAATCATGAAATTTGGCAAGTAGGTAGGTCTAATAGCACAAGTTAAGGAAAAAATCCAAAAACCGTGAATTCATGGTTACATCACAACAAAAAATTTGAATGTGTTCATGAACAAATAATTAGTATTTTCAATTTACAAAGTAAGTGACTATACCAAGTGGGGTATCTATGAAAGGACTTTTTCTAAAACAGATTTTTATTTATTTTTATGCATAATACTTTTTGATTTATTGTGCAAAATGTCGGAAAATACCCGAGTACGGAACCATCGGTGCGCGAGTCTAATTCGCACTTGGCCGGTTTTTTTTTTTTCACTTTGTAACGACTTTGCTATTGATCGATAACAGATAGATTGATTATTATTATTAACTTTGACCGTAAATAATCTTTACTTTTGTTTAGTATACCAAATATTCTCTACGCCAATATCGTCACAAAAATTAATGAAATTATCTTCACCAGTCCACGTATGGCAATAACAAACTTCCTCCTTGACATATAACACGCCATACCTACTCTTTAATAGGATTATACACGTTACATGCACGTTGTATAATAATTACCTCTAATTCCTACCTAAATCGGCTCAGTAAATTTCGACTACTATGCTCAAATATCGACCTCCAAGCTAACATCAACGTTATTACCTTCAAACTAAAGTCGAAAATGGAATGTGTTTGGTAGCTTATTTAATTAGGTGTCGGCTTTACTAATACCAATTTGTTGGTGCACTTCGAATTATAGGTTTCGATACGCTTGTTGTGGAAGTCGTTTTTCATGTACGAGTTCATGAGTTTAATTCGGCTTAATCGACAAATACAAGCGTGTAAAGATTCGCCATCCCCATATCTGTCTGTGGCATCGTAGCTCCTAAACTAATGAACCGATTTTAATTTAGTTTTTGACGTGACAACGTCTTATAACTCGATAGAGCCGGCTGCACGCACGAAAAAACATGACTCATGCGGCGTTACCTCGCTCTGAGGCGTTCCATGTAAGGCTTGAAGTGCAAGCGAGAGCGCGGAACGAGCGACAAAGAAGCACAATCGGCCTTTGTTGTCACGTTCAACTATCGTCAGTAAACCGAATTTATAGACAACCAATTTTTTTTTTTTTTTTTGAAAGGTGGCTTGATCGAGAGTGTTCTTAGCTATAATCCAAAAAAATCGGTTCAGTCGTTTGAAAGTTATCAGCTCTTTTCTAGTTATTCTATTCTACTTCTAAATACTAGAATACTATTAACAAAATATAAGGGGTCAAAATTGGTTCAGGGCTAATGAATCCTCTTAACCGATTTTGATAATATTTGGTATATCCCGGAGACGGACATAGATTACTTTTTATCCCGGAAAATGAAAGAGTTCCCATGGGATTCTTAAAGGCCCATCCGTTTAATTGATTTATATGAAAGGTAGGTACAGAAATAGCTTGCATTCTGCGAATTGATTTAGGCAAATTTTTATCCCGGAAAATCAAAGAGTTCCCACGAGATTTAAAAAAAATTAAATCCACGGAACAAGTCGCTGGCGTCTTCTAGTTTAAATTAAATTACAATAAAAAAATTACGCTCTAGCAATTTATAGCGAAATACGTTACGATGAAGCTGTTGTCAAGCTGCCAAAGCCAGCAACGGGGAAGTCATTCAATTCAATACGGCTACAACGTTTTAAATTTTTGAATTTCATATTTTCAGCCTGCATTTTAGCCTGTTACTACAAGTACCTACATTTGTGTTTTCATCAATTTGCAAACTTAAACTAAACTATTTTATTTCCCCCCGACCCAAAAAGAGGGGTGTTATAAGTTTGACGTGTGTATCTGTGTATCTGTCTGTGGCATCGTAGCTTCTAAACTAAAGAACCGACTTTAATTTAGTTTTTTTTGTTTAAAAGGTGGCTTGATCGAGAGTGTTCTTAGCTATAAACCAAGAAAATCGGTTCAGCCGTTTGAAAGTTATCATCTCTTTTCTAGTTACTGTAACCTTCACTTGTCGGGGGTGTACCTTTGTAGCCTTATAGCACTCGGGCACAGTGTATCTGAGGTTGTTATTATTTCGTTGCAATAATAAAAGGCTGTATAGGTAGCTACGCTTCATACAGTTGTTTTTAGGGTTCTTGACCCAAATGGAAAAAAATCGATCAAGTGCGAGTTAGTCTCGCACACCAAGAGTTCCGTACCATCGCACAAGAAATATCTTTTTTTTTTTTTAGTTAATTTTAAATTTATTCGGGCAGGTGGACGGACGGACGGACGGACAGACAGACAGATAAAGTGATCCTATAAGGTTTCCGTTTTTCCTTTTGAGGTATGGAACCCTAATAAAAAAATTAGGTATAGGTTTGTATGAAATGTTAATAACCATTGATTTTTTAAGTCTTGAAATTAGTTAATATTTTTAGGCCGATGATTTTTGTCAGCCCTACACTAGCCAGCACAGACTACGGTTTATTTGGGCTTCAAATTACAAACACCAGTGTCAGTTTTTATAGTGCCTCCAAAATTTAGTCTACAAGGTGCCAAATGTTCACTTCTCATTAAGTCTGTAATTAAATAAATAAAATTAAATAAATAAATTGGTATATACTATACGTAATTCAGCATTATTTGGCCTAGAACTAGAAAGAAACTTTCGTCCATCATTTAATTACGAGTATTTTTTTAAAGCCGGCTCTACACTCGCACGCGAAGTCGCGCCGTTATTTCACGCTGTGAATGTATGTCACGATCCACGCGTGAACTGTGTCCCTCCACACTCGCAAGTTTTGTTCGTGACGTTAGGTTTAAAGAGTTTATTTCTCAGAAGAACAATGTTCACTTATATGAGAATAATAAATATAAATATAGATAAAACATAAATTTTTAAAGGTACGGTGACTTTATACAATAATAATATTTTAAAACATGCTACATTCTAAGTTAACAAACTATAATATATATCTATCTATCTATCTATTATGTCTGACAATACTTTTTTAACTCAGCTTTAAATTTTGGAAAAGACGTTGACGATGCGTTCACGTTCGCGCCGCAAACCCTTTGTCGCAGACCAAAAACCGACACTGATCGGGGAAAGACGCGAAGCGCGAACGCGAAGGCGTTAACAACATCTACACTCTTGAGAGAAACACTAATGTGTGAACTAAATTTAAATTTTATGAATATTGGTATTTTCAACTGTATTTTAAACAAACCTTTGAGCGTTTCGGCAATGAAAGTGTATGAATTTGTTAGTGATTCTCTCAAATTGTTGTAGTTTTAGGTATCCCACTTCTGATGTAAGAGTAGGAGAACTTGCTCCAATAAAACTCACGCCGTTGTTATTATTCATCACAGTTTATTATCAATCTTTACCCATCTTTAATATTATTTTTATCCTAATAAACCTTTACAAATACTTTTGAATCATTAAATGAATCTACCACTGGTTCGGAACGCCTTTCCCACCGAGAAGAACCAGCAAGAAACTCAGCGGTTGCTCTTTTCAAAGATTCGATTTACAATAAGATTCAATTTACAATATTTTAACCGAAATTACATTTAACCGTCAAACTAAAACGAACAAATTGAAAGAAGTTAAGAAACTCAACATTTAAACCAAAGTTATAATTAACTGTCAAACTAAACCGAATAAATTAAACAAGTAGAGAAATTCAACGTGTTATCACTTCGACTGTCGATAATAGAATGCCGCTCCGCTGGACCGCTTCGCTTTTAAATACTATCGTGGCGGTGGGGTTCGGAAACGTCGACGACGTACGATGCGTCATTGAGGATTCTACTCGTCATTCGATCTATGAATTACGTGTTTCATTATTGCGCCGATATACCTAGTTTAATTTTAATATAGGACACCTGTAAAAGCCCCTAAAAATATTAGAATAAAAAAAAAAAAAACATCTACACTCGTGATTCGCAGTTGTCGCGGGCTGTCGCGGCCGTTCGCGCCGCGAGTGTAGAGCCCACTTAAAATAAATGTGATACCTGAGCGATAAGTCCCTTGAGGAAAGTTCGTTGTTACAAATCCAGAGTAATTTGCGCCACAATATATCTGCTGACAACAAGATTAATGGGCGAGTCTCACACACATCAACGCGCGTACATACTAATTACTGCTACCATTTATCACTTAGGTACACGGGGTGATTTCGAGATATATCTGTCGAATTGTACCGCTGTACCGGCAGCGGCGTGCAGGTCATAGAAGCGTAAAAGCGCTGCTTACCCTGATTCAAAAAGTTCAATGCTCATTTTCCATCATCACCGCCATTAAAGAGGGAACTACCTAACTTATGCCTACCCTGGCTATAAAACCTGTGCACGCCACTTCGTACGGGGTATATCCGGGATACCCAATATCCTACTCTGTTTGTTATGGGTAGGGTGGGATATAGCAAACTGGAATTGAGAAGTGAAAGTCACTAGCAACATGCTCGGTGCTTTCTTCATACAAACGTAGTAGGGTGATTACTTACATTATTTGATATTGTACGCTCAAAACTAAGTATTGTCTTGTCATTATTAAAATATATATAAATATCAAAATATTCCTTTTTAACACTTTTATGACAACTTTGGGCGTAAATAAATAAGATTAGGAGTATGACAAGTGTAAACTAAAAATTTATAATAACTCCGACAAGTGACGTATTTTGAATTCTGTAGCTGGTATACGCATGTCAGTAATATGGTTAAGGTGGTTAAAGCAGAATACGGTCGAGCGGGCTTAATTGCGTTGGCTTCATGTGCTTCATTACGGGCTGTCAGTCAAACTTTGGGCTCACGTTATGATCATGAATGGCTCGAAAATTAATATTCATGCAGGGCTGAAATGAGTTTTTGCACCTTTAAGGTAGGTAGGTAGGAAGCGATTGGCTTCTTCGTTTCTAATCTGAATCACTAGGACATGGAACGCTCTTCTGGCATCAGTTTTCCCTTCCACTTTTAATATGGGTACCTTCAAGTCAAGAGTGGATAGGCAACTTCTAGGCAAGCACGCTCTATCTTAGGCTGCATCATTACATGTTAGCAGGTCTGATTGCAGCCAAGCGCTAGTCTATAATTTTTTTTAAAAAAAAGGTCCTTCCACCTTCATGCGTGGAACAAAGGCAACTTATAAATTGTTTTAACGCCCCGTATAAAGTTGAATTTGTGTCACAAGGGGCCAAAGTGATATTTTGTTCGTGGAGGGCCTGTAAAATAGCAGGGTTGTGCACCTTCTCTCATAGGACCATAAGAGAACGCAGTATGCTCGACTGAAACGCACGTGGGTTTACTTGCTTTTTTAACCCCCGACCCAAAAAGAGGGGTGCTATAAGTTTGACGTGTGTATCTGTGTATCTGTCTGTGGCATCGTAGCTCCTAAACTAATGAACCGATTTTAATTTAATTTTTTTTTTGTTTGAAAGGTAGCTTGATCGAGAGTGTTCTTAGCTATAATCCAAGAAAATCGGTTCAGCCGCTTGAAAGTTATCAGCTCTTTTCAAGTTTTTTTATTAGACCATTTATGACTATCTGATCAATACAAATTTGTGTCCAGCAAAATTCTAATAAAAATGTGTGGGGGTATTTTTAAATTTTGTTTTTTTTTTATGATAGCTGATAAGTAGTAGTTAAATACATAAATATTTTTAGTAGCTAGCTTAGAGTAGGTACACTATCGTATTAGGATTCCCTGTAAGTACAGTGTACATTATTAACAAACTAACTGATGCCCGCGACTTCGTCCGCGTGGATTTACGTTTTTCAAAATCCCGCGGAAACTTTGATTTTCCGGGATAAAAAGTAGCCTATGTGTCAATCCAGGGTATAATCTATCTCCATTCCAAATTCCAGCCAAATCCGTCCAGTAGTTTTTGCGTGATTGAGTAACAAACATCCAAACATCCACACTTTCACATCCATACTAATATTATAAATGCGAAAGTGTGTCTGTCTGTCTGTCTGTCTGTCTGTCTGTCTGTCTGTCTGTCTGTCTGTCTGTCTGTCTGTCTGTCTGTCTGCTACGTTTTCACGGCCCAACCGCTGAACCGATTTTGATGAAATTTGGTACAGACATGGGCTACATCCCGGGGAAGGACATAGGCTACTTTTTATCCCGGAAAATCAAGAGTTCCTGCGGGATTTAAAAAGCCGAAATCCAGGCGGGCGAAGCCGCGGGCATCCTCTAGTTTCACATAAACAAATAAAAACCATCTAGAAAATGCTATCTCAAATAAAGACGACCTAATATTCTAGTCATCTCGCAGTCTAGAAGAGTCTTTTATTTCCCCCATTATATTTAATATCTAAGATCAGCTCAACAGCTCCGAGCCTTGCTTACTGCGCTCAGGGGAACAATAAAATGATAAACTCCTGTAATATTATTACAACGATCTGCAAAGTTCCCTACACGTGTGTTATTTAATCATTCAAAAAGTGTACGTTTTTAAATTGAAGGCTTCGTTCACACTCTCTAGGTCATTCCTCATTGTTGAGGGTAGTGACCACTTGCCATCAATGACATCAATGACAAACATCTGGTATGATTCTAATACGAGTAAGATATGAATTACAGATATTCAGACAACCGACACCATTTCTATTTATTTATTTAGAATTCTGTGGTAGGTACAATGGTAGGTTCGGTGTATTGAACTTCAGTAATAGAATTTAAATCCAAACAAGTTATAAAAGCCTATAAACTATTATTATAACTATGAAATATTATAACTTAGGAAAATTGTTTTTCTGTCGCTTGGTATAGTTTAATGTTGCAGTATATATTATATTTATGTACTCAGAATTTCTTCTTTTTCATTTGACACCCCACTCGATACAATAGCAAAAAAAAATTTTGGAGACCCCTACTTTTTTTGATGTAACATCCGTTAGGTCATTTTTTTCGTATAAAATGTAAACCTATGTCACCCGGACCTTTACAACGAATCAATTGACACCTGATTCATCAAAATCGGCCCAGTAGTTTAGGCGCTACGGTGAAACACACAGAATCTGGATACAAACATACATACATACATATCTACACACATACATACATAGACTGCTAAAATCATAACCCTTCCTTTTGGCTTTGCCGAAGTCGGGTAAAAAAATAAAAACCTATAACGGATCTATGATTAACATACCTAGCTCAGATTACGTGGTATTAAAACGAGTATCTTTTAAAATTCCCGACCGAATGCTCGTAAATCCTTAAACAAATAACAAGTGTAAATTAAAAATTTATAACACCCCCGACAAGTGAAGCTTACAGTAATAACTAGAAAAGAGCTGATAACTTTCAAACGGCTGAACCGATTTTCTTGGATTATAGCTAAGAACACTCTCGATCAAGCCACCTTTCAAACAAAAAAAACTAAATTAAAATCGGTTCATTAGTTTAGGAGCTACGATGCCACAGACAGATACACAGATACCCAGATACACTCGTCAAACTTATAACACCCCTTTTTTTGGGTCTGGGGTTAAAAAATAATACTTACACCACGATCTTGATATTTCTGTAATTTTGAAAACAAAAGATTAATTTTACAAGAAAAATGTCATACTAACTTAATATTCTTTTGATATTATACAGATACACAGATACACACGTCAAACTTATAACACCCCTCTTTTTGGGTCGGGGGTTAAAAATAGAGTACATTTTACAATGTAACTTGCAACGTAGTTTGGAGTGAGTCCGCAGGCGTGAGCTAAATGTACGAAATACCGCAACGTTTACTTGCCTCTGCAGTGCCGTGAGTGGATACAACTTACATCCTTTTCAACTGACCTTTAAGAGGGGTCTCTCCGTCACTCGCTCCATACAAACGTAGTTCCAATTTCATTTGAATATTAAGCAACCAAAGTCCATGAAATTTTGCAGACATATTCTAGAAACTAATATCTATGTCTGTGGTTTTCCAGATTTCTGTTAAAATATTCGGTTTCAAAGTTACGCGGTCTTAAAAATTCACGTAAAAATCTTTGAACCCCTGTAATTATAAAACTACACATTTTTAGAAACATCTAAAACACCACAGACACAGATGTTAGTTTCTAGAATATGTCTGCAAAATTTCATGGACTTTGGTTGCTTAATATTCAAATGAAATTGGAACTACGATTGTATAAAACGAGTGACGGAGAGAGCGCAGTTAAGGAGTTTCCACGGGATTTTTACAAAGCTGGTTTTTATAGTATATTGGTCGGTTCACATTATTCCAGTAGCATTCCAGTCCAGCATTCCAGTCCAGTGCTGGAATGCTACTGGAACAATGTGAACCTGCACTGGAATGTACCCATTCCAGTGATCAATCCAGTCCAGTGACTGGAATGACGGTCTATTTTTCATTCCAGCTCGCCCATTCCAGCGCCACTGGAATAGTGTGAACGGCCAATCCAGTGCTTGATTACACGTTTTACAGTGAACACGCATTGTTGTTTTTTGTGGAGTTCTATAGCTAATTCCTAACAATGAAATTAACTGAAAACCAAACTCTTCTGTTTGTTTCTTTGTATAGAGAACATGTGTGTCTGTGGGATATCACTTCAGAATTTTATAAACACAAAGGCATGCGCCAATCCGCCCTGCAAAAAATTTGTGAGGGTATGCAAATAGAAGGTTTTACTGTAGAAGATGTAAAAAATAAAATAAAAAGTATGCGATCTACATACTACCTTGAACTGGACAAGATTAAAAAATCCTCCACTTCTGGTGCTAGTGGTGATGTTTACCAGCCGAAGATAAAATGGTTCGCCGAGTTCAATTCATTTATAAGAAATGCAATGGTGAAAAGAAAAGTACAGGTTTGTTTGTTAAGAAATTAAATTATTCAGAATTTATTAATGAAATTATATAATGAATGAATTAGAATGAATGATAAATTGAAATGAATTTTCGTCTACAACCAGTGACTATAAAATTTACAGTTACCTACTTTTTAAAAAATCATATTATTTTGCCACGGTACTTTCCCTTCGTTCACAAAATAATTAGTATACTGTGTTCTTTTCTCTCTTGCACTTAACGATGAATGGTTACTGCCTTGCTGTGTGATACTGTTTAAACCGCGTACGTCAGTTCTCCACATACCTTCAATCAAACTGTGGGTATCAATATCATCGCGGTCAACAGAACAAGTAGTTAGATAAGCGCTCGACTTTTTTCGTAACCAGTTGTGTAGAGAACAAGCTGCAAATACAATGTGATCCACAGTATCTATCTTTGTCGAAATAGCCTTTTCGAAAACTCGAAATCGGTTTGCTAATATTCCAAAAGCATTTTCGACAATGCGTCTGGCACGTGATAATCTGTAATTAAATATTTTTTCTTCAAAACTTAAATTGGGCCCAGGATATGGTTTCATCATGTATGTTTTTAATGGAAAGGCAGCATCAGCTACAATTACCCCTCCTTCTGGTATAAAGCCGCTAGTTTCCAATTGATTATAGATAGAACAGTTTTTGAAAATACCACCATCAGATGCACTTCCATTTGCTCCTACGTTGATATAGGTAAAGCAATAATCGTGGTCTACAAGTGCCATTAAAACAATGCTATTATCTTTTTTATAATTAAAATTCACACTTCCATACTCCTTGGAGCCCGTAATTTTAATATGTTTTCCATCAATCGCTCCGTAGCAAAGGGGAAAGTTCCACTTATTCCGAAATCCTTTCTCGATTTGTCCCCATTCGAGTGGCGTACTTGGTACCTGTAATAAAATAATAATTTTATTTTCAGGAAAATACAGAATCTCAATCTAGAGTGCGGGCTGATGACGATCCCTCCGCTTTTGCACCAGAAACTCCTACACCAGAAACTCCTACACCGGAAACTCCTACACCGGAAACTTCTGCACCGGAACCACGAAAGAAGAAGTCTAGATTAACAGAGTTATCTGCAATTGTCAAAAACATGAAGGAGATCAAAAATGACTTCTCCAACTCAGAAAGAGAGGAAGATGAATTTGATATCTTTGGAAAATACATTGCAACGCAATTAAGAAAACTTTCCACAGAACAGGCTATCCTAGGCCAAGAAGAAATACAAAAAGTGGTAACAAAATGTAGACTGAACGATTTGAGATTTAGTAATACGAGTTATTCTCACATACTACAAGCGCCTGGTCCAAGTTCTAATACATTTTCAATGAGTCCAGCATCTACTACAGACACCCAAGCCACTGATGATTCACTTAATTTATTGTGTGAAGATACAGAATACGCCAATATTATTATGAATGCTTTCAATCAAGCTTAAATGTGAAATAGTGTTAAGTATGAGGAAATTATAATAAAGAAAATTAGTTACCTTGATGTGATCTTTTAATGCCCTTTTTATTTCTTGACAAACTTCTGATATGATTTGCGATATAGATGATTTTGGCAACCGAAACAGATGACTGAGGCTTCTGTAACTATTTCCAGTAGATAAAAAGGATAGAGTGACTTCTAGTTTTAATTTTGCAGGTATGGCATCTCTTAATAATGTATCGTTACGTTGAATATTGTTTGAAATTAATGATAACAACTCCTCAAAATTTTCTGCTGTCATTCTCATTGCCAATCTATATTCATAGGCATCTTCTGATTTCAGCTGTTGCAAAAGCATTGTTGAGCCTCCTTTTACATTTCTTTCGCTTATCCAGTTTCTCACCCAAATCCGCTTTTTTCTTTTTAGTTCTTCTTCAACTACATCAGTTACTTCTTCTAACAGTAATAATTGAACAGTTTTAAAACAATTTCTAAACTCCTTTCTTGAAAGCATTGTCACTATAGTGTTACCGATCTAACAGCTTTTGAATGACTGGAATAATGTGGACGATATAATCCAGTCCAGCACTGGACTGGATTAACTCGCTGGATTACTGGACTGGAATAATGTGAACTGACCATATAGGATGACATAACACTGTTTTAAGGATATACATAGCTTAACCATGATATAATTAAATCTAAACCTCTCTAGAAACTTGCATGTTTAGTTAATGCAGAGTAAGTTAAGTTAAACCAGCTGAACAATTTTCCACCCCGTTTAGTTTCTATCAAAGTTACTTGAACGAAACTTTATCATTGAATAAGTGTGCAAGTTACAGGTAACAGAGTTTGAATGAGGTTTTTATTTTTTCGATGGAGGGAAAATTACTTTGAATTCGATATTTCAATGTGTATGATGAATTTGAAAACGAAAAGAAATTTTAACATTTATCTCAATTGAGGGAAGTTTTGAAATTTTTATTAATTATATAACGTAGCAAAAATCCTATGTCTGTGCATTTATAGGAAATAGAGGATGCCCGCGACTTCGTCCACGTGGATGTAGGTTTTTGAAGATCCTGTGGGAACTGTTTGGTTTTCCGGGATAAAAAGTAGCCTATGTCCGTCCCCAGGATTTAAGCTAACCGTGTACCAAATTTCGTCAGAATCGGTTAAACTGTTGGGCCGTGAAAAGGTAGCTGACAGACAGACAGACAGACTGACAGACAGACACACTTTCGCATTTATAATATTAGTATGGATCTGATATCATACAAAATCTGATATGGTGGGTGCAAAACAAAAATATATGCCCCAAGGGCATAAGTTCATAAATGAAATATGAATATCGTTAAATATGGAAATTGATTCTTAACGAGCGAAACGATCGTTAACGCGGCGTTACAGTGGCAAATTATATTTACGAATTGATTATATCATTATTATAGACCTTGAATGTGACTTTGTTTAAACCTTTGAAAAGTTTTATCATGAAGTAAAGATTTTTAGAGTTACGTACTTCAAAAGGATAAAGGAACTCTTATATCATCATTCTGTTGTTTGTCTGTCTATTTGTCGTGTCTGACAGGATACTTGCCGTTGATCTAGAATCATGAAATTTGGAAGGTAGGTAGGTCTTATAGCGTGCGTAAAATGAAAAATCCGAAAACCGTCAATTTATGCTTAAAAGGCAAAAAAAAATGTGTTAAAATTTAGCATTTTCTACTTTGAAAGTAAGATTACTATACCAAATTGGGTATCATATGAAATGCCTTTACTTGTATATTCTAAAACAGATTTTTATTTATTATTATGCATAATATATTTTAAGTTATCGTGCAAAATGTCGATAAAATACCCGAGTAAGGAACCCTCGGTGCGCCAGTCTGACTCTCACTTGGCCGGTTTATATTTTTAATTGCATGATAGGGTTGCGTTTGACGACAATCATGCTTAAGAGGGCTCTCTCTGTCACTCGTTTCATACAATCGTAGTTCCAATTTCATTTGAATATTAAGCAACCAAAGTCCATGAAATTTTGCAGACATATTCTAGAAACTAATATGTCTGTGGTTTTCCAGATTTCCGTTAAAATATTCGGTTTCAAAGTTACGCGATTTAAAAAAATTTCATACAAATCTTTGAGCCCCTGTAATTTTAAAACTACATATTTTTAGAAAAATCTAAAACACCACAGACACAGATATTAGTTTCTAGAATATGTCTGCAAAATTTCATGAATTTTGGTTGCTTAATATTCAAATGAAATTGGAACTACGATTGTATGAAACGAGTGACGGAGAGAGCCCTGTTAAAAAAGCATTGATGAGGTCTAGATTGGAGCTCGCTAGCCTAAAAGATGCATATTCACTCTTGCTTTGAAGGTATTTAGGTCACACGTGGCAGGAAACACGGATATCGGAAGGGCATTCCAACCTTAGTTAGCGATTCGTATCAGAAACGTTGAGCAAAAACGTTTCGTGCAAGTGGATTGGATATCGACCAAAACCAACCAACGTTTACAATTTCTCGCTGTATTTGGTAGAATGGTGAAACAGGATCAACGTTATGAAGTAAAGGATACAACTATACAGCAACCCTGGATAATAAGCTCGCCTTTGCATTTTTCCAGATACAAGTTAGCCCTTGACTGCAATCTGACCTGGTGGAAAGTGATGATGCAGTCTAAGATGAAAGCGGGCTAACCTGAAAGGGATATGGCAGGTTAAATCCAACCCCCTTTGGTTTCTACATGGAACGCTAAATCGCTTGGCGGTACGGCTTTGTCAGTATGGTAACTAGCCACGGCCGAAGCCTCCCACCAGACCAGACCAGAAATTATGAAAATCCAAACCTCTGCCGTGAATCGAACCCGGGACCTTCCTCTAATAAGACTACGGGGCTTACCACACCACTGCACCAGGAACATCGTCGTCGCTGCCTTATTACTGAGGATTGTGGCTCCTTTCTGATAACACCCTCTTGCTAATGCTTTTTCCAACGACGCCTGTTCTCCACCGTGTGATAAGCACAATAAACGTCAGAGCAAAGTGCTTCTTTCACCTGGTCCGTCCTACGTCTTGGGCTATGTCCACGTGAACTCTTTCCTCTCATCTTCTTAGCTTGCTTCCTTTCTATGCTTGTCGCATCTTTCCTGGCATTAACAGGGCTCTCTCCGTCACTCGTTTCATACAATCGTAGTTCCAATTTCGTTTGAATATTAAGCAACCAAAGTCCATGAAATTTTGCAGACATATTCTAGAAACTAATATCTGTGTTTGTGGTGTTTTAGATTCATGGACTTTGGTTGCTTAATATTCAAATGAAATTGGAACTACGATTGTGTGAAACGAGTGACGGAGAGAGCCCTCTTAAAAAATGTGATCGAAGTATACTTTCTCGAGTGTTACCGCCATTCAAAATAGTTAATGCTGATTGAGTTTTTTATCTTTGTGATTTGTAAGAGAGTACGTAAAAGTGAGGGCCCTTTTTTAACGTGTGGAAATTCTCATGGATTCTCATGGATGGATGGATGGTCGGGGAGGCGCGGTGGTTATATCGGACTCTTACCGACTAAAACCCAACGGTGTTCCGTCTCGTTGCTGCTAGGCATAGGACACGAACGTATTCAATTGCAACCCAGCTAACAGCATCCGCCAAGCCAGGCCCAGCTCTGGACTAAAAGAGGTCTACAACACAGTTTTAAGGCTCGCCGGAAACAAGGGCTTACCTTGCCACTCAAGGGCCTATTCTCCCGCAAAGGCCTAACAGAGAGAGCCCTATACTTACTAACTTCTCTCCTTGGATAGATCAAAGCACAGATATGATTCTTGTTCCAATATCGGCACACTTTAATCCGTATAATATAATGCGACACATAAATAAAGTGTTTTTATTTCTTATTCAGTATAAAAGCTTATTCCTTTCTCCGGGTTTTGAATAGAAGCCTTTAAGGCTCGCTGCTTTGCACGTATGTATAGAAATTGAATTTACTTCTCTATAATAAAATCCTTTTCAATATGATATGATATATTCCTTATATCATATCATATTATATTATAGTCCTCTCCAATGTAAAATAGAAATAGAATTTTATATGGGTATATAACAAAATATATGAATTCAAAATATATTTTATAATGTTCACAATACAAGTAGGTAGAACATTTAAAATGAATAAAATATAGTCAAAGTTCAAAATGTAATAATGATTAAAAAGCATAAAAATCAAATCCATTCTAATATTTCCTATTGTAAATGCGAAAATATCTATCTATCTTGTTGCTGTTCACGGCCCATCTATTTAATCGATTTTGACGAAATCTAGTAGAGAGATAGCTTGTATCCTCGGAACGAACATAGGTTACCCTTCAATTTTCAACGGGGAATCAAAAATATCCCTCGGGGTTTTTAAAAATCTAAATCCAAGTGAACAAAGTTGTGAGCAGCATTAACTTGGTATATAGATTGCTTGTATTCTGGAGTCGGACATAGTTATATCGGAAAATCAAAGAATTTCATTTTAGGGGTATCATCTATAAGTAGTCTATAAGTTCTTAAATGTGTGTCGCCAGAAGACTTGCACCGTCGTCCCTTCATCTAGCTTCACCTACTAGAAACTTCCTGGCTTCGCGTGATTATTAATTATACACTCATCAATCTTACCTTCTATGACATAGGTTTTAGCTACATACCTATAGAAATAACACCTTGACACTAACATCAAGAATAGCCTGCCCTTTCCACGTATTCGTATAAATATAACCAACCCCAGTTAATTACTTCTAACCTAATTACCCCAGGTTCCATTTGCCAAGCACTGGTTTACCCACCCTCCCCCTTTGCTCTTATGGTTATATTTAAATTTTAGAATAATTATTTATTTGAAATCGCCATCAACATAAAAGTTTTTTTTAATAAAATAAACTTATATCTAAATTAAAACAAAAAATAAATAAATTAAAAACTAAAATGAACTAAATTAAACCTAAAACCTCATTGAGACCACGATAGCGAGACGTTGTACCCAAGATGCTGGCAGCAATACCCCTTTGGATGGGCAAACTAATTCTTTGCCCAAGATAGCCGCCAGCTCTCGGGTCCCCGGTTGACTCGATAACCCTTTTGGAAATTTCCTCAAAAATAACTCGATCTCTGGACCCCACGGCCCCAAGGTCTCCACGCCAAAAGGCACAAATATGAAGCAAAATAATTTATTTTATTTCTTTTACAAATCACACTTCACACTATCACACTTAATATTATAAAGGAGAAAGTTTGTATGTGTGTGTGTGTGTGTGTGTGTGTGTATGTTTGTTACTCCTTCACGCTAAAACTACTGGACGGATTGGGCTGAAATTTAGAATGGAGATAGATTATACCCTGGATTAGCACATAGGCTACTTTTTATCCCGGAAAATCAAAGAGTTCCCACGGGAATTTTAAAAACCTACATCCACGCGAACGAAGTCGCGGGCATCCGCTAGTAAATTAAATAAGTATTATAAGAGAGTCATTCAGCGCGCCATGAGCTTGGACTTCCTCTACGTGATCAAAGAAACGAGGAGAGTTAGAGTAACTGACATATTTTTAGCCCAATGGGTTGTGAAGCTGAAAAGGCAATGGGCAGGGCACATATTCAAAAAATCGATAGAGTTTGGGACCCTAAGGTGCTAGAACAGCGGCCTCACACAGAAAACGCAGCATTGGAAGACTCCCCAATAGGTAGATACATGACGTCAAACAAGTCGAAGGGAGCCGTTGGATTCAGGCGGCGCAAGATCGCGGCATGTGGAAGTCCCTACAAGAAACCTATGTCCAGCAGTGGACGTCTTTCGGTTGACGATGATGATATCAAGAAGTATTAGCTTAGCTTAGCTTAGCTTAGCTTAACTTAGCTTAGCTAGGGAAGTACTTCTGAAAATCCTTTTTAGTGGAGGTCTTCTCGGGGTTATGTGCGTTTTAAGCAATTGAAATATGACTTGCTTTAACGGTGAAGGAAAATATCGTGAGGAAACTCTGCATGTTCCATAATGTTCTCAAATGTGTGTGAAGTTAGCCAATCCGGACTTGGCCAGCGTGGTGGAGAGCACGGGTATAACTAACTCCAAAAAAAGCCTCAATAACTCAACGGTTGAGGAGCGGACTGAATTCCGAAAGGTCGGCGGTTCTAAGCCCACCCGTTGCACTATTGTCGTACCCACTCCTGGCACAAGCTTTACGCTTAATTGGAGGGGAAAAGGAAATATTAGTCTTGGTTAGCATGGCTAATATTCTTTTTTTTTTAAGTTAGAGGTGCGTGTCCGGGATCGAACCGCCGACCTTGAGTAGGAGGCAGACCTATTAACCATTAGGTTATCATGACTCTTCCGTATTCAAATCCAAATACCAAATTACTATTTTGCATTAGTATGATAATTTGGAATTATAAAACCAATATGATTTTTATTTTTATACCTATTTGGGTACAGAAGTTTAAATAAGAATAATTCGGGCCACTCGAAATATATGGAAAATTCAAGAATAAGGAGCGCAATTATAACTGATTCTCAATTATAATTATTATAATCGAAAATACCTCTACTAATGTACAGAATTTATGTGAATTGGTATAAGAATTATATTAATAAAATAAAATAAAATAAAATAAAATAAAATAAAATAAAATAAAATAAAATAAATAAATAAATGTATTTACGGTTTATTTACGCCCGTTTTAATAGTAATTAATAAAATAAAGCGTAACCACTGCAAACGATCATAGTATTCATCAAAAAAATAAATATTTCATTCATAAAATCACCATCAAATCTATGAAACCTCGACGAAAAATTTAACTTTAAAATTAGGCTGTATAATTTTTGACCTTTGCCAATCTTTAAAAAAAACTCACCCGGGAAGAACCTCTCTTCGACGATCTTCAGATATTTCCTGAATAAATCCACTTTAACTTTTTAAAGTACTTGTAACTTTGCCACCGATTTGGGTGGCAATATTTGGGTGGCTAAAAGACGTGTTAACTCCACGAACCGCGCGATTACTATGGAAGGCTGGATAGGAAAAAGGGAGAGACAGGGACAGAGTTATATGTGGGATAGAGACGGCTGTAAGTACATCCTTGTTCAATAATATAGCATTGTCTCTTTTACTCAGGCAGGTTCGTTTGGATATTTCAGGTTGTAGCGCGGGAAAAGGGTGGTATACGACAGCCAAATCTATTGTATAAATGCTTTCATAGCAACATACTCCGTATGTTGTATGCATTAAGGTTTAAATTCATGTGCATTTGTTTAGAATTCCAAGAAAGGTTGTATAAACGGTGGTCGACAGAAGTTTTCATGTGAAAAATTATTATTTTTATTTGTTTTATTTTCCGATTTTCTTTTAATGAGATTTGGCGATTGAGGTTTCTTATTTCAAATGTAGGTATAATAATGTCTTTATAATGTTAATCTAATTGTATGAGACATCGCCAAGGGTCGTCAATTTATACAAATTGAACGCATCTTTAGCATACAGCAATTAATTCATAATTGAATTACAGACTTTAAAACATTTACTTTAATTAGAAAAATTATTAATTTCCAAAATTCACAAGATAAAATTAAACAGCCCTTAAACCCAACTACTACAGCGAACTGCCGATAGATAACAAATAGTAAAATCGTTTTTCAGTCGCTCGGTGTATTTTAATATTATTCTATATTTGTTTTCATGAACTCGGATTAAGAGTCATGAGTCGGAGTAAGAGTCGGAGAGACTTAAGATAGAGTTCGTATACAAAGTCATCCAAAAGTTCGCAGAAGCTCACCAACATCGACTTCATCATCACGTTAATTTCGAGGCTGTGAAGCTTCTAGATAACTTGGACATAAAAAGAAGACTCAAAAGAACCAAGCCGTTCGAACTAGTGTTAAAAAGTGCATAAATGCAGTGATTGTGTAATAGTGTTTGTGCTACTTTATTTTTATCTAGGTCGCAATAACATAGTTGACCGTAAGCATATTAGAATAAACTAAGGACAGTTATTGGACTGAAATTAGATTTAGAAATTATTCATAAGTAGAAGTTTAAGCTAGAATAAAATTACTAATTAGCCCATAGGCTAGATCGTAGTAGGAATAAAGCTACCATTATATAATGGAGCTTTATGGTAAGAAAAAAAAAAAAAAAATGAACTCGGAATTTCGGGAGGTCGTCGGTGTGTGTTCATCATCATCATCATCATGATCAACCCATTTCCGCCCCACTACTGAGTACGGGTCTTCTCTCAGAATGAGAAGGGTTTAGGCCATAGTCTGCCACGCTGGCATTGGGCGGATTGGCAGACTTCACACACCTTTGAGAACATGGAGAACTCTCAGGCATGTAGGTTTCCTCACGATGTTTTCCTTCACCGTTAAAGCAAGTGATATTTAATTTCTTAAAACGCACATAATTGAAAAGTTAGTGGTGCGTGCCCGGGATCGAACCCCCCACCTCCGATTAGGAGGCGGACGTTCTAACCACTAGGCTTTCGTACGTATCCAATTCGTACGAAAATGCATCAAAAGTGGCGTCAGCCTGACAGTTTAAAACACAACTTGTGTTGTAGACTGAATAGCCCTGCTTTGTGTGCAGGAAATAGTCGTCAATTTGATAATGACTGTATCTTTTAAATTCTGTTTTAGTCTGTACAAAATTTAAAATTAAAAACCCTTCTCACTCTGAGAGGGAACCTGTACTCAGTAGTGGGCCGGTAATGGGTTATCATGATGACGATGTATTATTTTAATAGATTACAGAACTTTGGTGTTACGGAATTTGTGTTAACTTTAAACTGGTTCAGTTGTAGTTCTACATATATAAAAGAAAAAGCTGATTTACTGACTGACTGACATTAAAGCGCATAAAATCCACCATTTTGATTTTTTTAGAATAATTGTATGTATCCAGTTACACTCGCGCTATCAAAACGAAACTAATGACTATCATTTATCAAAATCGGTTGAGCCGTTGAGCAGTTAAGAGCGAATATTGGAACGGACATACATATACAGACCAAACACATAATCCTCTTTTTGAGATTCGCCGCATACAAAAATACAGTCATATAATATTTAGAAAGCTCTACATTTTTTCTCTACCTTTTTCTAAGAACAAATTACCTCATGGATGTTCACATGAAAGAGCTACGCCGTAGCCCCGTAGCTTTGCTACGTACAAAGACAGCCCGTAGCCTGTATTTAAATCGTTAGAGGAAACTAATTTGACATTATGTTAAACTCGCTTAAAAGAAAAGCTTAATTCAGGATTTTATGTTTAACTAGCTGACACCCGCGACTTCGTCCGCGTGTATTTAGGTTTTCCGAAATCCTGCGGGAACTCTTCGATTTTCCGGGATAAAAAGTAGCCTATGTGCTAATCCAGGATAATATCTACCTCCATTCCAAATTTCAGCCAAATCCGTCTAGTAGTTTTTGCGTGAAGGAGTAACAAACATACACACACACACACACACATACAAACTTTCGGCTTTATAATATTAGTGTGATAGTGTGACTAGCTGATGGCCGTGTCTTTTTTCACGTGGATTTAGGTAGTTAAAATCCCGTGGGAACTTTTTGGTATTCCTGGATACAAAATAGCCTTTACCACTCTCCAGGTCTTTAGAGTTTAGACCCATGCAAAAATTCACGTCAATCCGTTTCTCAGTTGCGACGTAATTGAAGGACAAACCAACACACAACCCCACACTCGCATTTATTAAGTAGTGATTCCTAACCAGTTTTTTTAACATCACACTTTTTTTTTAGATACATGTTATCCCTTGACTGTTATTTCACCTGGTGGTAAGTGATGATGCAGTCTAAGATGGAAGCGGACTAACCTAGAAGGGGTATGGCAGTTTTCATACCCCTTTGGTTTCTACTCGGCATCGTACCGGATAAACACTAGAGTCTAGACCTACGAAGCATGTATCTTCTACTTAATAAATCCATATTGAAATTCAAAATCTAACAAAGAGAATATAAAACCAATTAAAAGGTAAAATAAATATTATATTTCCTTTCTACCTCGCGGTACGTTCAGTAACTTCATTAATATGTATCGTCCATCCGTTTTAACATAAACAAAGGAATTTCTAAACGAAAATTTATTCCACCTTTTTTATCCCTTGTTTGGATTCTAACGAATGCCTACCGAATTATGATTAAGCTTTCGAACCACAAAAGAGGTATTTTTTTTATTCAGATTCAAGTCATCCCTTGACTGTTTTTTTTTTCACCTGGTGGTAAGTGATGATGCAGGTGAAGATGGTAGCGGGCTAACCTGGTAGGGTTGACACAACTGCACGCATTACGTCTACGCGAACGTTCACGCCATGCAAGCGGTATCCCATGTCTCATACAGTTCCATACATTACAACGCCATGCTACGCGCTACGTCTACGCTTACGCGACGCATACGCGGCCTGTGTGGCCGACGCTTAAGAGTTAAGACCATTCCTTTAGTAGTCGGGTAAAGAGTGTTTTTCTAAACTAACATAAAACATTTCTGTCATCTAATAAAAATAAGTACTATAATACCACTATGCCCCTTTTTATTGTGAAACATAAAACAGAAATGACCTACTAAAGAGAATCTAACAAGATCTGACTATTTGGTCCAAAGAATAAATAGCACAGAATTCTTTTAGAAGCTTTTATTGTAAAGTTAGTAATAGATTAGCTAAGTAATTATCTTGCATGCACTCTACTAGTAACGCCATCTATTGGAGTTTCAGGGAACTGCGTTTAAAGTTTTCATGAACCGGTTTTCAGCGAGAAATGGATGCAACGGGGCAAATAAAAGCTGTGTTGAAAATTTTCTTGAATAAAACCTAGATGGCGCTTAGTTTAATTATTTTTTTCATTTATTTTCTTGGAAAGTGCATTCTTTTCCATTATCACCATCACCATCGTCAACCTGGGCGTCCACGCCCACTGTTGGGCACAGCCCTCGCTAATGAGTTTAGTTAATCATGTAAAAAAGCAGAAAAATAAGAGTGAAGGTGCATGGCACGGGTCTGCCCGCGAAATTCAAATTTAATTTGGTTTTTCGCAATTTGTAAACTAATACGACAAACTAGGCTTATGGCATTTTAATTGTGCCAATGGCAGTACCACCCTCACAAGTTTATATAAAAATCCTTACTTGAAAGGGTCCAGTTTAAGAAATGGTCTTGGTGCGTGGAAGTCCCTACAAGAGACCTATTATCCAACAGTTGACGATAATAATTCAAATTCAAAATAATTTTTTCATTCAATTAAACTTTTACAAGTGCTTTTGAATCGTCAAAATAACCTACCACTGGTTCGGAATGCCGTTCCTACCGAGAAGAACCAGCAAGAAAAAGTCAGACTAGCTAAAAAATTTTGCCTCTTCGAAATCACATAAAAGCTGAGCTTAGTCTGCAGAGAATTCTAAATTACATTAGACTTTTATATTAACCTTGACCCAAAACCTACCGAGAAAATAACAAAGACATCCCAAACTTTCCGGCGAAAACATAAAAACAACCGAAAAACCCCCGATAAAATAAATCAGTCTGCCGAATTGCGTACCTACTAGGAAAACTTATATATTATCAAGACTGAGGCGTCGTTCTATAAATTAACTGACATCAGGGTAACCAGTTTTCGGCATTTAATTTGGTTCCTGGATTTAGAAAGAAAGAAAGAAAACTTTTTTATTAAACTTTAAAAAAAAAGTATACCGATGATTCCAGCCCGACCACTCGGAGAAAATTTTTGAAAACTCTTTCTTAATGGGGTGGGGGTCTAATAAAAATAGGTATTTTAAAACTTCATAATAGTAAAGCTTATTACAAAATTGATCTTAACGTTTTTAACAATATAATCTTTTTTTTGAACGGTTTTTAGGGTTCCGTACCTCAAAAAGGAAAATGGAACTTTTATAGGATGACTTCGTTATCTGTCTCTGTCTGCCTGTCTGTCTGTCAAGAAAAGAGAATCAAAAAACTATAAAATCTATTCTATTCTATTCTATAGGGTACATCCTGTTGTCCCAGAATCATGAATTTGGCAGTTAGGTAGTTCTTATAGCACAAGTAAGTAAAGGGAAATCCACGAAAACAATGAATTTGTAGTTACATCACACAGAAAAAATATTAGTTTACTTAAATCACATGTAGATGACGCTGTCCATCATTAACTTGCAGTGTTGTACATAAAAGTGTTTATATCTTGTAACAGAACTCTTCGTATGGGAGTTAGACTCGCACTTGACCGATTTTTCAACTTGGTTTTTGAAACAATGATATTAAACCATTATCTTAATGTTTTTAGAATGTAGAGCATATAAAGCTATGACTAAGGCAACAGATGTAACAAAGTACAGATTTCTCACCTTGTGAGACCCTAACACAGTTGTTCCAGTAATAGGGACTTATTCCTATAGCTTCGTAAACATACTTATCCTATTTATAACCTTATTTATGAGCCGATTTGCGTAACATGTTTTCTTTGTGATGTTATATGGCAGATTCGTGCTCAGCTTTCTTTCGACAATTCTGAAGAACATTAACAGGGCTCTTTCTGTCACTTACTCGATACAATCGTAGTCCCAATTTCATTTGAATATTAAGCAACTGAAGTCCATGAAATTTTGCAGACATATTCTAGAAACTAATATTTGTGCCTGTAGTGTGTTAGATTTTTCTAAAAATATGTATTTTTAAAATTACAGGGGCTCAAAGATTTGTATGTGAATTTTTAAGACCGCGTAACTTTGAAACCGAATATTTTAACGGAAATCTGGAAAACCACAGGCATAGATAGATATTAGTTCCCGGAACGTTTCTATAAAATTCCATTGAGTATGATTGGTTAGTATTCCAATGAGAGTCGAACTACGTTTGTATGAAACGAGTGACAGAGAGACCCCTCTTAATAATACTTTTTTGTACATAGATAATAAGGTGAGACATTGGGAGAGGTTATTGAAGCAATAACAAACAAAAAAACTGAAATAAACACCGCCATTTCTTAACATAGTTTACTTTTGATATTTGACCCTATGACATACTCCAGTGAATATTCTCGCTCACATTTTCGCTCGATTCTTCCCTCTTAACAAGATAAAGTTGAAAACTAAACCCCGACTGCGATCGTCTTAATAAACGCTGAAATATTATAGTAAAATTGTTTTTCTGTCGCTTGGTATATTTTAATGCTGTAGTACATTTATTTTCATGAATTCAGAATTTTCTCTTCTCTCATTTGATATCCCACTCTATACTATAACAAAAAATTTTTTTTGGGACCCTCGCTTTTTCGATGTAACATCCGTTAGGTCAATTTTTTGGGTATAATGTAGCCTATGTCACCCAGGCCTTTACAACGAATCAATTGACACCTCATTCATCAAAATCGGCCCAGTAGTTTAGGCGCTACGGTGGAACACACAATCTGGATACAAACATACAAACATACATACGTACATACATAAAATCATTACCCTTCCCTTTGGCTTTGCCGTAGTCAGGTAACAACATAGGAGAAGATTTTTGGCCGCCCTTGTACCGTTAAGGCTAGGTTAATCGACAATATCCCGGATCGATTGCGTCTCGATTCCTATGATATCAGTTCGTTTTGCCGCGCCAATGAATGATAATCAAATTCTCCCGGCTGAAATACCCCCGGCCCTTTGACTGAGACGATCTCAAATTATACAGCGTGTTTTATACAGGGTGAGATTATGGTTTTGTCTTGGACTTTTCTTCTTTTGTATGCAATCATGGCTTCTATATATCAATCTACTTTCTCTATCGATCAATGAAAATAGCTGCCCATACTTTCATAAGTCGCTAGTTGTAAAGGTAAAAAACTAAACTCACCTGTATTAGTCTGATTCTCTTGGGAATGAGATTCCTTCTCCTCCTGTGTGCCTTTGGCTTCTGAACTTGTATTGCAACCCATTTTGACCCTTAACGACTAGTTACTGTTATCAAAAATGTAAGTTAATATAAAAGTCTATAAACTTCACTACGGTTTTATGTCCCTTGGCACTATAACATACTTGGAGATAAGGGTCAATTTCGCGTGTATACCTGTAACAAAAAATTATGATGATTAAATTCATAGTATTTTGAAATAGTGATGAAAATTAACCAACCAAAGTAACCAAACAGAAATTATGATTCTGGTACAGTTTTGGGGCCCTAACTGGAGAACCTATGAGGATTGTAATATTATTGTAAATTGAACAATTGAAAAGAGCAACCGCCGAGTTTCTTGCTGGTTCTTCTCGGTAGGAACGGCATTCCGAACCAGTGGTAAATTATTCGACGATTCAAAAGCACTTGTAAAAGTTTATTTGAATAAAAATCTATTCTATTCTATTCTATTATTATTATTTTAATACACACAATTATTAATTGAGATGTCTGCCACTTAGAAACTTAATAAAAAGTTGGCACTATATCTTACTTTTTTTTAAATAAATTTTTAAAGAAACAAATAAGTACGTATTTTTTCTGAAAACGCTCAAAAACGCAAACGGGCCCTTTTTGCCCATAGGTGTTAAGAGGTCATTTGATAGCATTTGATCTCCTCTACAAACTCTCCAAAAGAAGGTAACGTTTTACTGGACTTCATGAATAAATATCATACATATGGATTAAAAATATTAAAAATTATTTCCCCACTCTAAAACGTTTCTGATTTTAAATAATACAAAAAGAACAAAAGTTTAAAAAAAATCATCAAAATCGGAGTTGTTTCTGAGGACTTCCTAAGATTGACTATTTTTAACCCCCGACCCAAAAAGAGGGGTGTTATAAGTTTGACGTGTGTATCTGTGTATCTGTCTGTGGCATCGTAGCGCCTAAACGAATGAACCGATTTTAATTTAGTTTTTTTTGTTTGAAAGGTGGCTTGATCGAGAGTGTTCTTAGCTATAATCCAAGAAAATCGGTTCAGCCGTTTATCAGCTTTTGTCTAGTTTTCTTGTTACTTTTACTGCTTTATTGACTCCAACTATTATTTGCCATTGATAAAAAAAAATGTACTGTATACTTTTAATCAAATCCCACTGAAGAATTGCCTTTCATTTATTACAAAATGATAACAAAGGCTGTAGGTATTGGAAAGGGTTTTGCAGCTAGGCAAATTTTAGGCTCTCTCGTTTCAATGGGCGGACTTTAATTGTCAAAGTTTTAAGCCCTTTTGAGCCCTTTAATACGTGCCTCGAGTTTCGGTCGCGTTGAGCTATTTTTTGTGAACTTTTATAACCCGACTCTTTGGGTTTCCCTCTCTCTGCATCGTGATTCTCATTTCTGAGGGTCATCATCATCATCTCAACCCAAATAATAATCACACTAATATTATAAAGCCGAAAGTTTGTATGTGTGTGTGTGTGTGTATGTTTGTTACTCCTTCACGCAAAAACCACTCGACTGATTTGGCTGAAATTCGGAATGGAGATAGATAATATCCTGGATTAGCACATAGGCTACTTTTTATCCCAGAAAATCAAAGAGTTCCCACGGGATTTCGAAAAACCTAAATCCACGCGGACGAAGTCGCGGGCGTCAGCTAGTAAGATAATAATAATTATAACAATACGAGGTTCCGTGGCAGTTCGCTCGCTGCCAGGATGCAAAAACCGGTCTTGCTAGACTCGGCTATAGGATAGTCCGCCGCTTTCTCAACCTGTCGCCCTGACCCTCGGCCGTTTGGTCTCCCCTGCCGGGGTGTAATCCTCCGCCCGGTACAAATATGTATTTATGTAATGTATAAGTAGGTTTTATCCCACTTCTGAGATGAAACAGTGGGTTTAAATAAAAAGAGCAAATCAGTATAATCGCCCAAATTTATTATTGTTCTATCGTACGCATTGTAAGCTGAAACTATGTCCAATTGTGTAAACAAGTGTAAATTATATAAATAGTAACAAAGTAACAATAGTAATAAAGCAATGAGTGATTTGTATTAGTGTGTTTAGTGAAGTGACATAATAAATTTGGGCGATTATATTGATTTGCTCTTTTTATTTAAACCCACTGTTTCATCTTATTTATTTTTATACTATGTAAGTATATTATATTTCCTTTCGCGTCTATAATATGCAGGTACAATGTACATATTATGATGATAAGAATTGTTAAAATCATTCTACGGTCAAGCAGAGTGAATGAAAATACTTTTCATCTTTTACTTTTTGCGGAATTTTCATATCTCAAAGGATTCGTTTCTTACTTTAATGTCGTATAACGGAAGCTTGAAGGCAGACGAGTCTTTGTTTTTGTTTCATACAAACTCGACGCGGCGGGAATCGATCCCGCGACAATTGGCAGCGGGGCATGTGTGGAATGCGCAGACTGGCGACAGCAGATACTAGGCAAGACTAGGACGAGGAAGTTTCAACAGTGCTCTCTCCGTCACTTACTCCATACAATCGTAGTTCCAATTTCATTTGAATATTAAGCAACAAAAGTCCATGAAATTTTGCAGACATATTCTAGAAACTGGTGGTGGTGTTTTAGATTTTTCTAAAAATATGTAGTTTTAAAATAACAGGGGCCCAAAGATTTGTATGTGAATTATTAAGACCGCGTAACTTTGAAACCGAATAATTTAACAGAAATCTGGAAAACCATAGGCATAGATATTAGTTTCTAGAATATGTCTGCAAAATTTCATGGACTTTGGTTGCTTAATATTCAAATGAAATTGGAACTACGTTTGTATGAAGCGAGTGACGCGACGGGGAGACCCCACTTAAGAGAAGTGACCCTAGCTAGCGCATTTTACAGTGAATCACATTCAAATTTTTTAGTCGCATTTAAGAAACAAAAGTCTGTGTCTGTGGTTTTACAGATTATCTGTAAAAAACCGGGCAAGTGCGAGTTAGACTCGAGCACTAAAGGATTCGTACTCGGGTATATTTTTCATCATTTTTCACGTTAAATCAAAAACTACATTATGCATAAAAATCTGTACAGGTAAAGCCCTTCCATATGATACTCCACTTGGTATAGTTATGTTACTTTGAAAATTGAAACATATTTTAATTTATTTATTTTGAGATGTAACCACAAATTCACGGTTTTCGTATTTTTTCCTTTACTTGTGCTATAAGACCTACCTACCTGCCAAATTTCATGATTCTAGGTCTCCGGGAAGTACCCTATAGGTTTCTTGACAGACAACAAAGTGATCCTATAAGGGTTCCGTTTTTCCTTTCGAGGTACGGAACCCTAAAAAATGCGGCATGCCGCAATGTCGTACTATGTTGCTTTGGTGTAAATGAAGCTTTACATCAAGTGACAGTAACAAGTCAAGTTTTTAGTAGTTAATAACAAATTAAACAGCAAATAATGAGTGTCTTGGCTAGAGTCTGCGGTACACAGAGATTGCCAAATCGTCGCCTCAGTGCTTGTTTGTCTTATCTACCATTGGGTAAATTTTACAGTAGAAGAGTTTTTGTCCTATCTCTTTTTAAGAGCTTTAGTTTCTAGATTTCAAGGTTTTTCTTAATAGATGAGTTACCTATGTATTGACAGCTACAACATTCATAAGAGATGATAATTAATTATAGCTTATTTTACAGGTTTTGTATGGAGATAGAACAAACATGCACAAATATTATTATGAATGTGGACTTAGAACATTACCTTATTACAGATAGGACAAAGTGACTGTTCCATTTTTGCATGCTTATTTGTTCTATGTTCCAAATACATATACAGGATGTTTTTTGACAATTTCTTTCGAATTGTGATTTGAGTTTGAAAGAAGAAGACAAACAAACAATCTTTAATTGAAATAGAATTGCCAATCGTATTTTTTTTTCATCAACCGACTTTTAAAAAAGAGGAGGTTCTCAATTCGTCTGTATTTTTTTAATGCTTGTTACCTCATAAATTTTGACTGGGTGAACTGATTTTGATGATTCTTTTTTATTTGAAAGCTGGTGCTTCCCGTGTTTAACCCTGACCATTTCAATTTGGTCCAGTTTAGTCGGTTTTTTAAAAAAGTTTATATTATTGGAGAAATATTAAAAAATAGTACTACTGCTTACCACACAGATTAAGAGCATCAGGGACTGGATTTCTAATACAAACTTTCTTTTATTTTTTAAGGTTGGCGGTGTTAGTTAACATCGCATAGTTTTTTAAGGTGCTCATGAAATAACAAATGCAATAAAAGATTTTTTTTATTATAACTGTCTTTTACTTAAAACAGTGCTTGCTTAGAAATACTTTTTTTTTTTTTTCTTACTGTCTTGTCTTTTGTAGGCTTCCTCGCAATTTTCTCTTCTTTAGCTTTATTTCCTGCACTTAATGTCTTCTTCTTATTTTTGCCTTCTTTGGTTTCATTTACTTCTGTGTGTATATCCTTTTCATTTTTTCCTCCTTTAGTTTTATTTCCTGCATTGAGTGTTTTGTTCTCGTTTTTACCTCCTATTATTTCATTTCTTGCATTGAGGGTCTTCTTTGCTATTTTCCTATTTTTTTAATTCTTTTTCATCTGCTAGTTTATTCGCATCGATATTTTCTTTTTCGTCCTTCCATCGTACAGCTTTTTTAATAAGACTCTCCATATACATTTTGTCTTCTACTGGCATATATTTGAACATGCTCCGAATGTCATCAATTTTCTTTTTCGTTAATGTTTTATTTTCCTCTTTTATGATAATTTCACTTAAAATAGTGATTTTTTTCTTTCTTATGTCAATTGTCTCTTTTGCTCCAGAAAATGAAGTTTGATATTTAATAATATACCACTCTTCTTTAGAATATGTTATTGATTTGACTTGTTTATAAGGTAACTGATGGAAACCAAATTTTCTAGCTTCAGACTGAAATGATAAAAAATCGGGATCCTGCATTTGTGTAAAAAATAGTTTTAGAACATTTGATTTTATCTTAAGTAGGGCACGTAGTAGAGATAATGGACTGTATATTTCTTGGTGTCTTAGGTTTCTTTCTATCATGTTTCAATCATGTGAGGATGTTTAGTCATAAAAAAAAATCAACACCCTGTTGCAAATTCATAACGCAATTGAGTGTAAATTAAAAAGTACTTACTGCTCAATTTGCGGCTGCTTCTGCTCGTATGCACTTTTATAACCTGTTCTAGACATGATATTTTGTCAATATCTAGAACAATTTATGCACTAAAAACACTACAATTTATATAATTTTAGAATTATTTCTTAGTAACGAGGTAATTCTCCCGACGTCTCAGCCAAAGTGACGAATCAAAACAAAATGGCGGACATGGCGCGCCGCGGCACCGCGGTCTGTGATTGGTCGATTCAAAGGATATAGAACACTCAAGAACTCAACGTCTCTTACGATGTGGGACTTAAAACAAACACTGGACATAGTACAAATAAGCACAAAATTTTCATTGCAGTGTCGTGTCACTAAAAAAATTTAATGAGTTTTTTTGTTGTATTTAAAAGAAAAAGTTTAAAATCTTCCCTAACAGCAGGATTGAAATTTAAGCCGTAACAAATAACGCATTAAAAGTTATTTTCGAAAA
The DNA here is from genome assembly GCF_905333055.1 of Maniola jurtina. Lineage (NCBI taxonomy): Eukaryota > Metazoa > Arthropoda > Insecta > Lepidoptera > Nymphalidae > Maniola > Maniola jurtina. The sequence goes on from NC_060053.1 coordinate 4,713,178, forward strand.
ATTTGGTAGATAGAACAAAAAAGCACTGAGGCGACGAAATGCGTTGACCGGATTTATATCCCCCGTCTAGGTCGTTGACCGGATCACAGAGGTTTTTGGGGATCCATTATAAAACAATAAACTCTTAAGAGGAGTTTAGAGGAATTTATTCGTATCGCGCTCCAAATAAAAAGAGTTTGGTTCTCATATTTTGTACATTTATCAATCAAATTCAAAGATTTTTTAAGATTCTTAAAAATCCTTAGACCAAAGGTTACACCGAAGAAAGGAGACGCATTAGACTAGTTATATATAATATGCTAACCATGTTTAAATAATTTTAACTGAAACTTATTAAATAAAAAAGCCAAATTATTAAACAAAGGTTCTTTTGTGTAAGTATGATTCACATTTTTAATCGTACCACAAAAGAATTTTTATAGGTTTAACGACTTGTAGAAAAACCTAAGTTCAAACAACCTTTTCGTATAATATGTAGTATTTACCTCCACAGAGTTCAAAAATGAGGTTAAAAAATTAATATTCTGTTTTATATTAAATTCATATACACTTCATATTATAGGCAAAATTTAAAGGCTTAGCCTTACTAGATTAAGGTTCTAGTACCACTAAGCACGCACCTCTAACTTTTAAGAGTTATGTGTGTTTTTAACCCCCGACCCAAAAAGAGGGGTGTTATAAGTTTGACGTGTGTATCTGTGTATCTGTGTGTCTGTGTATCTGTGTATCTGTGTGTCTGTGGCATCGTAGCGCCTAAACGAATGAACCGATTTTAATTTACTTATTTTTGTTTGAAAGGTGGCTTGATCGAGAGTGTTCTTAGCTATAATCTAAAAAATTGGTTCAGCCGTTTAAGAGTTATCAGCTCTTTTCTAGTTTTCTTGTAGAAAAGAAGGTTAGATAACCGTTAGGTTCATAATATTATGTCAATAGACAAATGTCAAGCTGTCAAGATGGACGTTGCCTAAATACATAATTATTTATTTGAAAATGATGTTTTGGAAAACTCAGATAGTTTGGATCGTCGGGGGTGTTATAAATTTTTAATTTACACTTGTAAACAATTAAACATAGCCTCGATAGCTCAACGGTTGAGGAGCAGACTAAATTCCGAAAGGTCGTCGGTTCAAATCCCACCGGTGCACTATTGTCGTGTCCACTCCTGGCCCAAGCTTTACGCTTAATTGGAGGGGAAAGGGGAGTATTAGTCATGATTAGCATGGCTAATATTCTATAAAAAAAAATATCACTTGCTTTAACGATTAAAAAATATTGTGAAGAAACCCGCATGCCCGAGAGTTTACCATAATGTTCTTAAAGGTGTGTGAAGTCTGTCAAATATTACCATGACGTCACTTGCCATCAAATGAGACCCGTGTGGTACCATGAGCTAAAAATAGGGATAATTAAACCCAAGTAATGTACATTACAGTTATAGGAACATTAAGGTCATGGACGAAGAGTTCAGACTGTTTGGTCGATATTTTACTGACATTATACCTACTTGCTTATGACTTTATAGTTTAGAATGGTTTTTATTTAAGGTACGGTTTAAGGATGCTTTATGCTAGACCGAGCCGGGCCCGAGAGGCCCGGGAAGTCTTAGTACTTTGCTGAAGTCCATGATACACAAGACACAAAAAACTTAATTCGCTATCATCCGCCGAGAAGCAAACCCGGGACCTTCCACTAATAAGAACATAAGTATTCCTTACAGTTCAATCGATGGGGGGGAAATTGGTCTAAAATTCAGTTGTAAGATTTAACTTAATTTATAGCTAACATGGCGAGTTAAATAAAAGCTTGTAAAAATAAAGTAAGTGTATGTTAACCCCCCCCCCCATACATTAAGATTGCATATTTTTATTTTCTGTTCGACGGTTAGTTAAAACTTCATTTTGTAAAAGTTTTCAAATCAATTTTCAGGGTTCCGTACGGTTCCAAGGGTGCCAACGAGACCTTATAACAGAGCGTCCGCTGTCTGTCCGTCTGTCGTTCAGCGGGCCGTATCTTATGAACTGTAATAGGTAGAGAGTTGAAATTTTCGCAGTATGATTTAAATTGCTGCTATAACAACAAACAATAAAAATTTCAAAATGGCGCCATGAAAATTTAAGAAAAAATTAAAAGAGTTATTTCTTGTATGATGGTACGGAACACTTTGTGTGCGAGTTCGCACTTGACCGATTTTGTTTTATAAGTATATGCTAGTCTCAACAATCACGCGCATATAAGATCAGCGACGTCCAAACTTTACGCAATTTAAAGTTTTGCAAGTCATATTTCTTGGCGACTATTAAAAATGTATAGACTTGATAGTTCGTTGAACAAAATTGAAAAGAAAAATCTGTTTATCCTGTATCCTTTCTAACTACAGCGAGCTTTGAATTATTAAGAAAGATAAATAAATAAAGTTCAAAAAATAAATACATGAGTTTATTTCAAGCAACCAAGATTCGTAATCCATACTAATATTTGCTTCTAAATATAACAAGTGTAAATTAAAAATTTATAACACCCCCGACATGTAAAGGTTACAGTAACTAAGTACAAAAGAGCTGATAACTTTCAAACAGCTGAACCGATTTTCTTAGATTATATTTATAACACCCCCGACATGTAAAGGTTACAGTAACTAAGTACAAAAGAGCTGATAACTTTCAAACAGCTGAACCGATTTTCTTGGATTATAGCTAAGAACACTCTCGATCAAGCCACCTTTTAAACAAAATTACTAAATTAAAATAGGTTCATTAGTTTAGGAGCTACGATGCCACAGACAGATACACAGATACACGGATACACACGTCAAACTAATAGCGCCCCTCTTTTGGGTCGGGGGTTAAAAAAGGAAAAGATGACTGACTGATAACTGACTGACCTATCAACGCACAGCTCAAACTACTGGATGGATCATGCTGAAATTCCGCAGGATCAGTCAGTCACATTTTCCTTTCATATGTATATAGACTAGAGGATGCCCGCGACTTCGTCTGCGTGGATTTAGGATTTTAAAGATCCCTTGGGAACTGTTGATTTTCCGGGATTAAAAGTTGTCTATGTCAATAACAGGGACGCAAGCCACCTCGGTACCAAATTTCATACAAATCGGTTAAGCGGATGGGTTTATAGGAATCCCGTGGGAACTCTTTGATTTTCCGGGATAAAAAGTAGCCTATGTCCATCCTCGGGATATAAGCCTGTACCAAATTTCGTCAGACTCGGTTAAACTATTGGGCCGTGAAAAGGTAGCAGACAGACAGACACACTTTCGCATTTATAATATTAGTAAGTAAGAAGTACGATTATAAGCACTCGATTAGATGGAATAGATACTTCATCCAGAATTCCAGACATAAGAAATTATACAAATGGGTATATATTACAAATCGTCCCGAATCACGCAATTGTGTCCATTAATTAATTATTCTCTGTCTGTGACTGCTTGATTTATGTTTATGAGCCATTAACAGGACTCTCTCCGTCGCTCGCTTCATACAATCGTAGTTCCAATTTCATTTGAATATTAAGCAACCAAAGTCCATGAAATTTTGCAGACATATCCTAGAAACTAATATCTGTGCCTGCGGTGTTTTAGATTTTTCTAAAAATATGTAGTTTTAAAATTACAGGGGCTCAAAGATTTGTATGTAAATTTTTAAGACCGCGTAACTTTGAAACCGAATATTTTAACAGAAATCTGGAAAACCACAGACATAGACATTAGTTTCTAGAATATGTCTGCAAAATTTCATGGACTTTGGTTGCTTAATATTCAAATGAAATTGGAACTACGTTTGTATGAAGCGTGTGATGGAGAGACCCCTCATAACATAGATGCCTATTCGGGGATAGTTTTGATATACGATAAGTACCTTAGGGGATTCTAAATAATTAGTTCTAAGCGATGAAGTTTTCCAAGCGACAAATAGTTCGAAAAATCTGACTTTGCAATTTGGCATTGTAAGGCCTGTCTCGTGCATCGAGTGATTTTGGGATTTGTGATATCGTCCTTTGTTTTTAAGTGTATCCGTGTATATTTTTACCCGACTGCAGCCAAAAGGAAGGGTTATGATTTTAGCAGTCTATGTATGTATGTTTGTATCCAGATTCTGTGTGTTCCACTGTAGCGCTTAAACTACTGGGCCGATTTTGATGAATGAGGTGTCAATTGATTCGTTGTAAAGACCCGGCTGACATAGGCTATATTTTATACGAAAAAAATGACCCAACGGATGTTACTTACACCAAAAAATTTTTTTTTGCTATTGTATCGAGTGGGGTGTCAAATGAAAGACGAGAAAATTCTGAGCTCATGAATATAAATGTACAATAACAATAAAATATACCGAGCGACAGAAAACAATTTTACTCTAATATTTCAGCGTTTATTAAGACGATCGCAGTCGGGTTTTAGTTTTCAACTTTATTATTACTTGTGATACCTACTGTAGTTAGCAATAAAGGTGTTTAAATAAATGAATAATTCATATGCTGGTATAATTGTTATAAAATTTACAACAGTTATAAATTTTGCCGTGCCCCAAACCTTTCAGTTAAAACAACAATTGAAACAGTAATTTAACGCATATTTTATTAGTCGACATAATAATCGTAACAGTATATATCCTTTAATTAAGAGAGACCCGGTTCCCGAAAACTCTGGACATTAATTAACTTTAACCCGTAAGTTAAAGAAAATAGCACTGAAAGGTAGGATTTAGCTAATTGTTCCTGTACGAAGTTCTCGGTGAAATAACAAAGTGGGACGAGCTCATTAAACATCCAAAGCTTGGAAAATATTTGTTTTTAAGGTTTCTTAAGGTAAGGTAGGAGAAAAAAACCGGCCAAGTGCGAGTCAGACTCGCGCACCGAAGGTTCCGTACTTGGATAATTTTCCCCGACATTTTGCACGATAAATCAAAAACTATCACACTATTATATTATAAAGGCGAAAGTTTGTATGTGTGTGTGTGTGTGTGTATGTTTGTTACTCTTTCACGCAATAACTACTGAATGGATTTGGCTGAAATTTAGAATGGAGATAGATTATACCCTGGATTAGCACATAGGCCACTTTTTATCCCGGAAAATCAAAGAGTTCCCACGGGAATTTTAAAAAAACCTACATCCATGCGAACGAAGTCGCGGGCATCAGCTAGTGAATCATATAGCTTGATCATTAGAACCATACAAGTTTTTATAATTTAAACTCAATCTGACAAGTGCAAGCAGCCGAAAAATGGTCGTAACTGATTTACCAAATTTGCCAAATTCGACAGAATGACAACATTCTGAACACTCTCGATCACTTTTAAATAAAAAAAACGAAATTAAAATCGATCCATTGGTTTAGGAGCTACGATGACACAGACAGATACACAGATACACACGTCAAACTTATAACACCCCTCTATTTGGGTTGGGGGTTAAAAACGCACATACCTAACTCAGAAAAGTTAGAGGTGCGTGGCCGGGATCGAATCCCCGACCTACGATTAGGAGGCGGACGTCCTAACCACTAAGCTATAACAGCTTCATCATTCTTAAAATATATGTTGCATTAAAAAGATCCTCGACGCTCAGAAAGAAAGTACTTAAGAGGATCATTGTCAACGATCCCCCGTCGATTTCCTACGTATGATATTATTGTTCTCATCTCTATCTGCCCTGGTTCGTGTATTCTCGGTTCCTAGATCGGTGCATTTGTGATAACCAATTCTAATTGCTGTGATTGGCTGAATTTACCATGTTCTTGCTGCGACAGTGAGTTTGAGCCACTAGCGGAACAATGTTAGCCGGTCAGAAATGATTGCAATTAGTCAACCTGTATGACGTCCGTGTTCTGTTTTTGATTACAAAAAAGAAAAAATTGTTGTTGCAATCATCAATTTTAGCAAATAGTGAAAGAGAGTCGACCAATCAGAGGTCACAACTACCGTCACACTTTCTGTGAAACTATGGCAGTAGGCTTACCGAGTAAGGAAAACAATTTTTCATTCTGTAATGTCATGTGGCAAGTAGGGTTGCCACCTGCCTCTTTTTGATTTACAGGCTACCACCATCAAAAATACGGGGTTTAGATTTGAAGAAATTTAAAAATTTGAAGTATTTGAAGAAATAGGCGGTGGTTCTCTCTGAAATGCATGGAAAGCCTATTTAGATATTTCAGTTTATTTGTAAGTTTTGTATTTTTTCTCTGTATGTTGCCGTGTCTTGATTGGTGAACTGTGTTTGCAATGTGATTTTAAATAAAAGATTTATTTATTTAAATAGCTTTTAAAAACTCTAGTTTTGTAAAGCAAAATGTTATACATTTCATGCATACAATCTTTGCATTTTAACTTAAATTTACATTTAACTTGTAATTCCACCTTCACAGTATCAATACTATGGCCGTAGCCAGGAATCGATTTCGGGAGAGGTTTTATCAGGGCCGGAACTGAATCCTGTCATGAGGAAAAAAACATTCGCTCAACTTTATGGGCTAATTACCTGGTTAGTGGAATTTCGCCTTTCAATTTGACAGTGAGATAAAATACAACAATAAAAAAGCGCGAGCGCAGTGAGCGTAAGTGTTTTTGGTTCAATTACAGAAAGAATTAAAGTGAAAGGGAAACGAGTTTAGCCATAGCAAGATTTTATTTTTAAAGCTCCCTATCCATACTAATATTACAAATACGACAGTATATCTATTTGCCTATCTATTTGTTACCCTTTCACGGCCCATCTTCTTTACCAAAATTTTGGTACTTACTATTCAGAGGTAACTTGCATCCCAGACATAAACTTTTTAGCCCGGAAAATCCCCCACGGAATTTTTAAAACTCTAAATTCATGCAAACGAAATTGCGGGGCTTACACCAAGTAATAGAAATTCAAAGCGCGAGTGAAGTGAGCGCGAAATGTTTGATATATTTCCAAAAAAAAATTGGTAAGCAAATGCAAGAAATAGTGTAAGTATTATTTTAGGCTTAGGTTTTTGACGGCTTCCCAGGCGCAGTCGCCATTTCAAAATTTCTGGTCTGGTGGGAGGCTTCGGTCATGGCTAGTTATATGGTTAGTATGGCCCTAACGGCCAAGAAATTAGACTGCATCATCACTTACCACTAGAAAAGATTAAAGTCACGGGCTAACTTGTATAAAAAAAGGCTAACATCCTCAAACCAAGCCCCGCCGCCTTGGCTACGACCATGATCAATATCGAGTGGGTTTCGGCTACGCATTGCCGCAAAAGGAAAATATTCTTTCTACTGGACATAACGTCAGTGTTCGGTTTCGCCAGCCAAGTGCGAGTCAGACTCACGCACCGAGGGTTCCGATTCGGGTATTTTTTTCGACATTTTACATGAGAAATCAAAAACTGTTATGCATTAAAAAAAATATGCATAAAAATAAATAAAAATCTGTTTTAGAATGAACAGGTAAAGCCCTTTCATATGATAACCCACTTGATATATGTAGTTATCTTACTTTGAAAATTGAAAATACTAATATTTGTTCATGAACACATGACAGACGGATAGAAGGACAGATGGACAGACGGACAGACGGAAAGACAGACAGACTGATAGACAACGAAGTGATCCTATAAGAGTTTTTTTTTGCTTTTGAGTTACGGAACCCTAAAAATATTTAGTTTTATTTGCCCCGTATTTTATTTTCATAATTACCGGTTTCTCTATCCTGACATACGGGGTAACCAGTAAAATACGGGGCCTCTGGCAACCCTATTCGGAAAACACTGTCACATTCAAGTTAATGTCAAATATTTTGTTTTCAATTACAGAAAGCTGCATCAATCATTATTACAATATTTTCTTTGTTGTGATTGGCTGAATTTTTGAGTTTCAGCCAATAAACAGACTGTTTGCCAATTAAACGTCATAACAATATAAATGCCAGAAAGTTTAACCAAATAAAACAAACTTAATGAGAACCTAGTGAGAATGCAAACGGCACACAATTTATAATACATATTATGTTAGTCGTATATAATAGATATTATAGTAGTCGTTCACTTTGGTAATAGTCAGATTGTCATCAGTAAAATTGATATTGGTCGATGTATCGTAAATTATTGTTTCGGTGACAAATATTTTTATTATCTATTTATCTTTGAACAGAATGGAATAGAATGAAATGGAATGGAATACAATGATAAATTTTTATTCCTGTAAACTTTTAGGTAAACTTCAAAGTGTTTTTGGATGGTCAGAAAAATTTACCACTGGTTCGGAATGCCGTTCCTACGTTTTCTAGGGTTTCGTACCTCAAAATGAAAAACGGAACTCTTATAGGATCACTTTGTTGTCTATCTCTCTGTCTGTCGTGTGTGTCAAGAAAACCTCTAGGGTACTTCCCGTTGACTCAAAACCATGAAATTTGGCAGGTAACCTAACTGCGTAATTTTGGATAGTTTTTTTAATCGATAAAGAAAGTTTGCGACATTGTTCAATAAAAAATTTGGATTCCAACTCCTCAATCCTGATGTTGCAGGGGACCTGACTACTAAAGCTAATGGGATTTAAAAAGTGTCGATTATTAATTGATATTGAAGGTATCTATACCAAGTAAACACTTTGTCGTTGACCTCAACCCTGATGCTGTAAGAAATTGCATTCCTAAATCCTGGTGATCCCTCGGGATTTGAAAAGGATAATCCGTTTAAATATTCTTACGTGATACAGAAACAAGTTGCATCCCGGGGACGGGCTATTACGGAGAGGCAACTTTTGTTCTGGGAAATGAAAGGATCGGGATTTTTAAAAACCTAAATCCACGCGAGCGAAGCTGCGGGCATTAGCTAGTTGTAAATATGTTTAGAAGCTACTATAAGATAATAGATAAGGTACTTATTTCCTTATATTTTTAATGTATGGCAGCGCGCGGTTTTAAATTATAAATTGCACGTCCTGTCCTTTTCTGTAATACATTTTTTTCTCAATATCTACCGCTTTATCTCATAGCAAGAGTCTGTAAGACATAATACAGTGAAAATAGTCAAAATATACAATTTTTGCAGTTTCCACGTCAGTACCTGTCGAATTTTTCTAACAGTGTAAGCAGCAGAGCTGAGTTTACCATCAAGTGTTGATATGTGGGTGTTCCATAGAAGCTTTGCATCTAACATTATACCGAGAAACACGGGGTTCTCCTTTATTTTCAACATATGATTATTTATCAATGAATTTATGTCATTTAAGGTCCTGGTATTGGGCAGTGTGAATTCAACACACTTAGATTTCTTTGCATTTGGAAGTAAATTGTTAGCAATAAATCAGAGAGTGACCTGTGATATGGCATTACATATAGTATACATTGTCAAAAATTATAATATTAAAGCTGTGCGTATTGCGTGAGGAATAGGTTGCAAGAGAGTTGCAACTTGCAGGGTTTGATGCATACGCTATTGCCAGCAAACATGAGACATATTTTTATCTACAGGCAACGTCTGAGTAGGTAACGCATACGTCTAACGCAAGTTGAAATGTATTTAGTTAGACCTATCGACAAGTTTGGAGTCGGGTGCAGTCTAAATGTGGCCCGTGTGTTTAGACTGTCCGTTTCTGTCAGTTTCACGTGTCGTCCCCCGCACTTCACCACCCCGCTTGCACAAATCGAGACAGCACGAAATTTTCAAGATTTCTGGGTGTAATTTCTGGTTTTCGTAGTTCCCACATAATTATAACAATATAAAATATATAACGATAATTTTTTTACTACATAATATTCATTAAATTTTCTAGGTCTGTGGTTTTTCCAAATTTCATTAAATTGCTTCGTTGTCTAGAAAAACGAGCACAAAGTTGGGCCTTTTTTTAAAGAAAAATACAAATCTTTGAGCCCCTGTAATTTTAAAACTACATATTTTTAGAAAAATCTAAAACACCACAGACACAGATATTAGTTTCTAGACTATGTCTGCAAAATTTCATGGACTTTGGTTGCTTAATATTCAAATGAAATGGGAACTACGATTGTATGGAGTAAGTGACGGAGAGAGCTCTGTTAAGTAATGTATAAGAAACGTGTCTAAAAAATTATGTCAGTCATAATTAACGGGTCACGTATTTTAAAAAGATGATGAACACTCTTTAGGATAAAAAAATCGGTCAAGTGCGAGATGGACTCCGACACGAAGGATTCCGTACCATCGTCCAAGAAAAAACATTTTTTAACTTTTTTATTTCCATGGCGGCCATTTTTTTTTTTTTGATGTTATAACGGCGAGATACAGATGTTGTGAAAATTTTATTTCGCTACCAACTACTGTTCATGAGATACAGCCCGCTGACAGACAGATAGACGGATGGACGGATTAGTAATTGGGTCCCGTGGTATTCGGGTAGGGAACCTTTAAAATCACACTAATATTATAAAGGAGAAAGTTTGTATGTGTGTGTGTGTGTGTGTGTGTATGTTTGTTACTCTTTCACGCAAAAACTACTGGAAGGATTGGGCTGAAATTTAGAACAGAGATAGATTATACCCTGGATTAGCACATAGGCTACTTTTATCCCGGAACATCAAAGAGTTCCCACGGGAATTTTAAAAAACCTACATCCACGCGAACGAAGTCGCGGGTATCAGCTAGTGGATATCATATAAGTTTTGATGTAGTACAAGTGATCGGTAGTAGACGACATGACGCCAATAGATTCTATTGACATAGATACAAGAAAAGAAGAGGGGCTCGAGGGAAATGGCCGTGTTTTTGTCCCCATAGTAATTTATTGCCCCGTCTGTTTACACGGTCGTAACTCGTAACATATTCGTGAATATGGAGGTAAATACGTTGTCTTCGTACATAGAATTCTCAGAGCCTTGTACATCTCAGCGAGTAATATGTAGGTATACTGAACCACTTGTAGTATGTATTGTTAAAATTTTCCTATTTCTACGGGTTTTTTATTACCCGACTGCGGCAAAAAAGGAAGGGTTATGATTTTAGCAGTCTATGTATGTTTGTACGTATGTATGTATGTTTGTATCCAAATTCTGTGTGTTCCACCATAGTACGTAAACTACTAGGCCGATTTTGATGAATGAGGTGTCAATTTATTCGTTGTTAAGGTCCGGGTCACATAGGCTATATTTGATATGAAAAAAATTGACCTAAAGGATGTTATATATCAAAAAGTCATGTACAACAACATTAAAATATACTTACCAAGCGATAGAAAAACAATTTTACTCTAATGAAATTGTAACTAGGCGATTTGCAACGCGGAAGGTTTATGTATATTGTGTATCACAAATATCCATGGAATAGGTAAGCTAAAAATACTACTGAAAATCTGTGGATAACTTTTTTTGTGAGGAAAATCCATCACGGATACCATCGGCCACGGGGGAGCACAGTGGTTATGTTGGACTCCTATCCACCAAAAACCGGCCAAATGCGAGTCAGACTCGCGCACTGAGGGTTCCGTACTCGGGTATTTTTTCCAACATTTTGCACGATAAATCAAAAACTTTTATTTATAAAAATAAATAAAAATCTGTTTTAGGATGTACAGGTAAAGCCCTTTCATATGATACCCCACTTGGTATAGTTATCTTATTTTGAAAAACACATTTAATTTTTTTATAGATGATGTAATCACAACGGACGTGACGGTTCCGTTTTTCCTTTTGAGGTACGGAACCCTAAAAACCTCACGAAGTTCCATCCCACCGCTGACGACGGAGTACAAGGGACCGACAACGCCTCGTTGCTCCGCCAGCGGATGTCCGTCTCAGCAGACCCACCACTGGGACACTACGTACCCCCAAACACAGTTAGAGGCATGCTAGAACCACAACACGCCTACCAACCCAAGGGTCACACTTCAACTCCCCATGTGAAGCTGGGAGGGTTTGCTAGTTTCATAACAAACTCAAAATTAAACCTTTGTGCGGCGTTTTTTTGAAAAGGCGAACAGAATTTAATTTGCATACCAAAACACGTTGTGAGCGTATAGGTAGGTTAATTTTTTAACCGTATATACTCGTAAAGCCAGGTTCGGAGCTAATTTATTATTCAAAAGTATCGAATTCAGTCATAAAACGTACATAAGAACTCTTAGGCCTCATTCATACGAGAGCTTAACCGGGCTCTCTCCGTCACTTACTCCATACAATCGTAGCTCCAATTTTATTTGAATATTAAGCAACCAAAGTCTATGAAATTTTGCAGACATATTCTAGAAACTAATATCTGTGCTTGTGGTGTTTTAGATTTTTCTGAAAATATATAGTTTTAAAATTACAGGGGCTCAAAGATTTGTATGTGAATTTTTAAGACCGCGTAACTTTGAAACCGAATATTTTAACGGAAATCTCGAAAACCACAGGCATAGATGTTAGTTCCCGGAATATTTCTACAAAATTCCATTGAGTATGACTGTTTAGTATTCCAATGAGAGACGAACTACGTTTGTATGAAGCGAGTCACGGAGAGACCCCTCTTAACGTCCGTTAAAAAAGCGTTCAAATAGAACAAATGCATTCCCAATTATCTGTTCACACGTCAACGCTTTTTTATCGCGCACTGTTGTATTTTCGGCGCAACGCCGGGTTTTAACGCAACGCTTTTATAACGCTCGTTTAAATTAGGGCTTAAAGCTTGTTATGGCCGATTTACATTATTCCAGTCCCGTAATCCCGTAAGTTCTTACGCTGGACTGGACTAGAGTGCAGTGCTGTATCATCACATACTATTAAGTGGTAAGTGATAATGCATTCTAAGTTGGAAGCGGGCTAACTTGGAAGTGATATTGCAGAAAATCTTATTATTTGCGTCTTTGTTCATAAACTTCTTGTGGACACAACAATTCCATATTAAATTCAAAGAAAAATCATTATAAATCAAAGCACTGAATCGTTAGTCATATTTTCTCGAACTACTCATATTCCCATTTTATAAAAGAAATGTGACTCATTGACTGACTCACCAATGCCTAGCCCAGAGAGGTGAAATTTTTGCACGGCAGTTCCTTTTTAAGGGATTCCTGAAAGGTTCCTGTTACTAAGCCTCCTCTGTCCATTCGTTTAAAAAAATTAAAAACCGTTATTGCACGATGGTACGGAACCCTTCGTGTGCGACTCCGACTCGCACTTTACCAATTTTTTAGGGTTCCGTACCTCAAAAAGAAAAACGAAACCCTTATAGGATTACTTTGTTGCCTGTCTGTCTGTCTGTCCGGTACGATGCCATGTAGAAAACAAAGGGGTATGGGTTAAATAAAAACTGTCATACCCCTTCCAGGTTAGCCCGCTTCCATCTTAGACTGCATCATCACTTACCACCAGGTGAGATTGCAGTCAAGGGCTAATTGGGATCTAAATAAAAAAAAACTCAATACAAAATATCTGGAAAACCACAGTCAGTTAGTTTCTAAAACATGTCTACATTTCACTGTGTTTGATTGGTTAGTATTCAAATGAGAGCAAAACTATGTTTGCTTGAAGCTCACTACAAATAAACCCCTCCTGAATAAAAAATGAGAAACCACCATCACGTAAACTGGTAATGGTAAATTGTCAAATCAAAAATGTATAGCTTCAGTTCTTGGTTTATGGCTCAAAGGTGTGCAAACTGCAAACTGGGTGCAAATTACTGCATGTCATGCAAATGAATCATTGTATTTTACTAACCCCCGACCCAAAAAGAGGGGTGTTATAAGTTTGACGTGTGTATCTGTGTATCTGTCTGTGGCATCGTAGCGCCTAAACGAATGAACCGATTTTAATTAAGTTTTTTTTTGTTTGAAAGGTGGCTTGATCGAGAGTGTTCTTAGCTATAATCCAAGAAAATCGGTTCAGCCGTTTGAAAGTTATTAGCTCTTTTCTAGTTACTCTAACCTTCACTTGTCGGGGGTGTTATAAATTTTTAATTTACACTTGTTGAACTCCGTCAATACAAATGTGATTCGCTTTCGGGCGGACTTTATTCTAACAGCTTCAATAAAATTATCACACTAATATTACAAAGGGGAAAGGTTGTGTGTATGTCACGTGTATGTTTGTTATTCCTTCACGCAAAAACTACAGAACGGATTGGGCTGAAATTTAGAATGGAGATAGATTATATCCTGGATTAGCAAGTAGGCTAATTTTTATCCCGGAAAATTAAAGAGTTCCCACGGGATTTTTAAAAACCTAAATCCACGCGGACGAAGTCGCGGGCGTCAGCTAGTCTATAATATAATTTATATAATTTACTAGCTGATGCGTTCGTGTGGATTTAGATTTTTTACGAATGTCGTGGGAATTTAGTGGTTACCTAAGATATAAAAACCGGCCAAGTGCGAGTCAGACTCGCGCACTGAGAGTTCCGTATTTGCCTTATCTCGTAGTATTAGTGATTTAGTATTTTTTCGAACCCGCTATGTAGAGCGTGCAAAACTCGAGTCAATGCCCTAACTACAACGCGGCATTGACTTCGAGTGACCTATTTATGGAACGTTCGTTGACCTCTAGCGTCAGTCAGATGTTTTTATAATAAATTTGCTATATATTTGTGAACTTCTAAAATATAGGATTTTTTTTAAATAATCCTCGTTCTTGATAGCGTTTTCTGGTTACACCCTGTATAACGTGCGGTGACACAAAATAGATAGATTTACGTACAAAAAATGGCGGACCAGGGTTGGTACTCTACTGTAAAATAAATATAGTTTACACTCAGAGCATAATCCAAACTTACAATACAAAGCGTCCCATTGTAGTCTATTCAATAAAAAAAATAAAAAAGCAAGGATCGCTCGGTTCGTGTTCTATTCTAAAAAATGTAGGCTTCGTTTTGAAATTCATACAACATCAACTTCATTTTTAGTGCCCGTTTTGTGCTTTTACTTTAATCTTTTGATGTTTTATTGAAAAAGACGAAATAGTTCTCTGCTCAGAGAGATAAAGCTGCTCCTTAAAAAGTCCTTTTTATTCCCTATCCCGTGAGAACTTCAAAAATATGGCCTTTGAAATAAAGAGAATCTGCGCATTTCAGCATTCTAGGTCTAAGGGTTTGGACTGGGTTTTAATCATCAGTCAGTGAAGAAAAAAGACGATGTGGAGTGGAGTATAGTCTTTTTAGGGTTCTGTAGCCAAATGGCAAAAAACGGAACCCTTATAGATTCGATCATGTCTGTCTGTCCGTCTGTCTGTCTGTCCGTCCGTATGTCACAGCCACTTTTTTCCGAAACTATAAGGACTATACTGTTGAAACTTGGTAAGTAGATGCATTCTGTAAACAGCATTAAGATTTTCATTTTTCACACAAAATTAGAAAAAAAAGCAATAAATTTTGGGGGTTCCCCGTACTTAGAAACTCAAAATATATTTTTTCATCAAACCCATACGTGTGGGGTATCTATGGATACGTCTTCAAAAATGATATTGAGGTTTCTATTATCATTTTTTTCTAAACTGAATAGTTTGCGCGAGAGACACTTCCAAAGTGGTAAAATAAGAGAATGATAAAACTAAAAAAAATATATCAGACTTTCATACAAACTTTCATATCCTATTTAACCTACTTGTGTATGGAATTTCAAAAAGCCTTGAAATATTTATGACTCCATTTGAATCCATTAAGCACCATTATAGCAATATTCATTGATAAGTAGGTACTTACCTTGAAAACTGTCGGACTTTTATACAAACTTTATCGGAATTTCCAAGAATCTACCTTTAGAGATTTGTGTATTCCTCCAGTGCTAATAATCACACTAATATTATAAAGACGAAAGTTTGTGTGTGTGTGTGTGTGTGTGTGTGCGTGCGTGCGTGCGTGCGTGCGTGCGTGCGTGCTTGTGTTTGTGTTTGTGTTTGTGTGTGTGTGTGTGTGTGTGTGTGTGTGTGTGTGTGTGTGTGTGTGTGTGTGTGTGTGTGTGTGTGTGTGTGTGTGTGTGTGTGTTTGTTACTCTTTCACGCAATAACTACTGAATGGATTTGGCTGAAATTTGGAATGGAGATAGATAATATCTTGGATTAGCACATAGGCTACTTTTTATCCCGGAAAATCAAAGAGTTCGTATGGGATTTTAAAAAAAACGAAATCCACGCGGGCGAAGCCGCGGGCATCTTCTAGTATACCATACGTTTTCCATTTCTAATCACGTGAAACAAAAGCTCCCACACCCTGTTCACATGTCAACTGTCACAGAGTCCGGTCATAGTGAATAAGGCTTGGAAATAAAATTTCGCTTGGAAAAATGCGAGACGGATATATTTACTGTTACTTATGACGAACCTTTACTTTAACGGTGAAGGAAAACATCGTGAGGAAACCTGCATGCCTGAGAGTGCCATGTTCTCAAAGGTATGTGACGTCTGCCAATCCGCATTGGGCCAGCGTGGCAGACTATGGTCTAAATCTTATACTGAGAAGAGACCCGTGTTCAGTAGTGGGCCGGCAAGGGGTTGATCACGTTAGATAGTTAACAAAAAAACTCCACTCCACATCGTCTGTATTCGTTGGTCCTAAGAAGTAATCACACCACACTTCACACTAATTCACACTTTCACACTAATTCACACTTTCACACTAATATAATAAAGGCGAAAATTTGTGTGTGTGCGTGTGTGCGTGTGTGTGTGTGTGTGCGTGTGTGTGTGTGTGTGTGTGATTGTTTGTCCTTCACGCAAAAGCTACTGT
The DNA here is from genome assembly GCF_905333055.1 of Maniola jurtina. Taxonomy (NCBI): domain Eukaryota; kingdom Metazoa; phylum Arthropoda; class Insecta; order Lepidoptera; family Nymphalidae; genus Maniola; species Maniola jurtina. The sequence continues at coordinate 4,729,817 of NC_060053.1, forward strand.
ACGGATTTGGCTGAAATTTGGAATGGAGATAGATTGTAACCTGGATTCACACATAGACTACTTTTCATCCCGGAAAATTAAGAGTTCCCGCGGGATTTATTAAAAACCTACATCCACGCAAACGGAGTCGCGGGCATTAGCTAATAATTCCTAATCTCTTTTCCTTTTATTTGTCGGTAAACATTAAACAAGGCTCTCGTTCGTTCCGATCTCGCAATTGAGATAATTCGGCGCGTCTTTGAAGTATAAATTACGTCTTGTCGGCGTCTCCCTAATGTTATTAATTGTCTTGTCTTGTCATTTTTAAATTGAATTGTCCTTAACCTAAAATTTTATTCATTTGTTATTTGTTACATCATAAGAAGTTTCCCGAGTGCGTTTCCCAGCTTTTTTGACACAAACGGAATTTGGTTTTCATTGAAATACTGAATTCCGAAAGGTTGCCAGTTCAAACCCCACCCGTTGCACTATTGTCGTACCCACTCCTGGTACAAGCTTAACGCTTAATTGGAGGGGAAAGCGAAGTGTTACTCATGATTAGCATGGCTAATCACACTAATATTATAAAGGCGAAAGTTTGTATGTGTGTGTGTGTGTGTATGTTTGTTACTCCTTCACGCAAAAACCACTGGACGGATTTGGCTGTAATTCGGAATGGAGATAGATAATATCCTGGATTAGCACATAGGCTACTTTTTATCCCGGAAAACCAAAGAGTTCCCACAGGATTTCGAAAAACTTAAATCCACGCGGACGAAGTCGCGGGCGTCAGCTAGTATTCTTTATAGGAAAAATAAACTAACCAATCAAACACAATGAAATTTATATATACATTCCAGGAACAAATGTCTTTGTTTTTGACTTGTCATTTCCAGAAAAAGGTTCAAAGATACGCCATTACTTTCAAGAATAGTGATCAATCCATTGCTGGCCCAGTACTGAGCACGGGTCTCTTCTTAGAGTGAGAAGGGTTTAGGCCATAGTCTGTCACGCTGGCCCAATGCGGATTGGCAGACTTCACAAACATGGAGAACATGGAGAACTCTCAGGCATGCAGGTTTCCTCACGATGTTTTCCTTCACCGTTAAAGCAAGTGATATTTAAGATACAAGTTAGCCCTTGACTGCGATCTCACCTGGTGGTTAGTGGTGATGCAGTCTAAGATGGAAGTGGGGTAACCTGGAAGGGGTATGACAGTTTTCATTACACCCATACCCCTTTGGTTTCTACACGGCATCGTACCGGAACGGTAAATCGCTTGGCGGCACGGCATTGCCGGTAGGGTGGTAACTAGCCACGGCCGAAGCCTCCCACCAGACCAACCTTACAATAACCATCCCCTTTTCCCCCCATTTCCGAGGGTAACATGAACCGGGTTACGTATTAATAAACTTACACTATCGAAGCGGAACTGGCGGCTCGAAAGTTTGCCAATAGCAAACTTTGAGATTGTATAACTACTCGTACTAAACTTCCCATGTGTTACTATTTATGTTTTGTATATTATAAATTACGATGTACACAGTCAGCAACATAAATATGTTTGCATTTGTATGGGATTATGTAACAGAGAGAGCGCTTCTTTTCGCGGATTAATAGAGATATTAAGAGGGGTCTCTCCGTCACTCGCTCCATACACACGTAGTTTCAATTTAATTTGAATATTAAGCAACCAAAGTCCATGAAATTTTGCAGACATATTCTAGAAACTAATATCTATGCTATATATCTATTAATATTCAAATGAAATTGGAACTACGATTGTATGGAGTAAGTGACGGAGAGAGCCCTGTTAGAAGTTTGTTCTACATGGTGGCCGTTACCATTTTGAGTCACCAACCAATCATAAACATGTTCCCAAAAAACATTCGAAATTCAATAAGAAAACATAGTTATGTTTGTAACTTAAAATAGTTAGCGTCCACTGAGAATTATTGTCTCTTTCATTTATATGGGAAGACATAACAGAGAGAGCGCTATGCCTACTAACTTCTTTCTTCAGATAGAGTATAGGATATTAGAATAATATGGCGGACACGGTTTCCCTTTTTTTAGTTAGGACGTTTTATTAGTGTGAGAAGACGCGTGGCCTAGTTGTGACAACGCATATTAATCGATTGCGATTATTAAGCAACTTTGACCCAAGTCGGTAACGGGATGGGTGACCGATTTTGGAGGTCCGTATTTTGACCTTTTTGTTTCCTCCGTGCCTCGGAGAGCGCGTTAAGTTCCGGTTATTATCATTAACATCTGATAATACCTGTAAAAACCTAAGAATCGAAATTTCGTTCTTAGTGAGTTGTATGCGGAAGGATCTGGGAACCCACCGCATTATTATCCCAAGAGAACTCCTGACATTATGTGATTAATGGAAAGGAGTCACGACCCTCAGCAATGAAGGAATACGACTATAAAGAAGAAGAGGATTTTCTGTGCCAGAAGTCTGGACCTTGAGCTATGAGGCTTCAATTGTCAGTTTTGTTGACAAGTTTATTTTTGCATCGAAGACAGTGGCATAGTTTTCGGAAACTATCTGATGTCGTGTTTGCGTGTTTGTGTCGTATAAATCCGTGACAAAGTCTCGATCTGACCTTCGTAGATAGTTCATCGGATATCGATTTCAATGAAGATTGATTATTATTACTTGATTGACTCAATCTTGTCTAGATAAGCCATACTAAATATTTTAACAAGTGTAAATTAAAAATTTATAACACCCCCGACAAGTCAAGGTTACAGTAACTAGTAGTCCAAAGTATCTGAGTTTTCCAAAACATCATTTTCAAATAAATAATCATGTATCTAGGCAACGTCGATCTTGACAGCTTGACATTTGTCAATTGACATAATATTATGAACTTAACGGTTATCTAACCTTCTTTTCTACAAGAAAACTAGAAAAGAGCTGATAACTTTTAAACGGCTGAACCAATTTTTTTGGATTATAGCTAAGAACACTCTCGATTAAGCCACCTTTCAAACAAAAAAAGTAAATTAAAATCGGTTCATTCGTTTAGTTTAGGCGCTACGATGCCACAGACAGATACACAGAATACACACGTCAAACTTATAACACCCCTCTTTTTGGGTCGGGGGTTAAAAAAACCTAAATCCACGTGGACGAAGTCGCGGGCATCCTCTAGTTGGCCCAATGCGGATTGGCAGACGTCACACATCTTTGAGAACATGGAGAACTCTCAGGCATGCAGATTTCCTCACGATGTTTTCCTTCACCGTTAAAGCAAGTGATACTTAAGATACAAGTTAGCCCTTGACTGCAATCTCACTTGGTGGTAGAATAGAATAGAATAGAATAGATTTTTATTCAAATAAACTTTTACAAGTGCTTTTGAATCGTCAAATAATTTACCACTGGTTCGGAATGCCGTTCCTACCGAGAAGAACCAGCAAGAAACTCGGCGGTTGCTCTTTTCAATTGTGCAATTTACAATAATATTCTATACTAAACAAGCAATTGCAGACCCGCGCATTGCTGGAGCGAGTCAAATCCATGCTTTTTTATCATTTACATAATCTTCGGTAAGTGATGATGGAGTCTAAGATGGAAGCGGGCTAACCTGGAAGGGGTATGGCAGTTTTTATTAAACTCCTTTGATTTCTACCGTATCGTACCGGAACGCTAAATCGCTTGGCGGCACGGCTTTGCCGGTAGAGTGGTAACTGGCCACGGCCGAAGCCTCCCACCAGACTAGACCAGAAATTCAGCAATTATAAAATTCAGAACCCCTACCAGGAATCGAACCTGGGACCTCCCAATAGTCACAAAGTCACAAACTGAACCGATTTTGCTGAAAAGAACAGAGATTCTTTATAATACCCTGAATTATAATAAGGCTACATTTTACCCAGTGAAATAAAAGAGTTCTCGCGGGATTTTCAAAAACCGCGGATGAAGTCACGGACATCCATACTAATATTATGAATGCGAAAGTGTGTCTGTCTGTCTGCTACCTTTTCACGGCCAACCTTTTAACCTTATAGCTTATATCCCGGGGTCGGACATAGCCTACTTTTTATCCCGGAAAATCAAAGAGTTTCTACGGGATTCCTAAAAACTCATCCACTTAACCGATTTATATGAAATTTTGTACCGAGGTAGCTTGCGTCCCTGTTATTGACATAGGCATTTTATCCCGGAAAATCAAGCAGTTCCCACGGGATCTTTAAAAAACTAAATCCACGCGGACGAAGTTGCGGGCATCGTCTAGTCGTCTATACATTACAAAATACTATTATGCCAATTATTCGCTCCAAAACCCCACATTCTACAATAAAACCATATCAACACGCAGAATTATTGTTTAAGCACACAACATACAAGCGATTTTTCACGCAAATTGCTTAATTTTTCCATTATTACACCATAATAAGTACCATAGAACAATAGCTTTGGCAGACAATACGATACTTACAATTAAAATGGGTAATCCGATTCAAAAATTACACTTTGTTATCACTCGCGCGATGAAAATTAACTCTAAACAGGCGTACACCCACTCCCGACGGTTGGCCAGACCACACTGGCTAGGGTTTCAGATTTTCAGAGTTTCAGACACTTTCAGGACTCACATCGATAAGGGAGGGCTACATTACTGAAACTTGAAAATCTTGATAGTTAATGAAATGAATATTTATGAATGAAAACTTGGTTACATATAACTTTCATGGAGTCCTATCCCCTAAACTAGGAGAGCCCATATCTTTTTTTTTAACCCCCGACCCAAAAAGAGGGGTGTTATAAGTTTGACGTGTGTATCTGTGTATCTGTCTGTGGCATCGTAGCGCCTAAACGAATGAACCGATTTTAATTTAGTTTTATTTGTTTGAAAGGTGGCTTGATCGAGAGTGTTCTTAGCTATGATCCAAAAAAATTGGTTCAGCCGTTTAAAAGTTATCAGCTCATTTCTAGTTTTCTTGTAGAAAAGAAGGTTAGATAACCCTTAGGTTCATAATATTCAAGTGTCAATTGACAAATGTCAAGCTGTCAAGATGGACGTTGCCTAGATATACATAATTATTTATTTGAAAATGATGTTTTGGAAAACTCAGATACTTTGGATCGTAGGCGCGGAATAGTCCAAGAAAATCGGTTCAGCCGTTTGAAAGTTATCAGCTCTTTTCTAGTTACTGTAACATTCACTGGTCGGGGGTGTTGAAAATTTTTAATTTACACTTGTTTTTAAAAAAAAAGAATATTAGCCATGTTAAATAACTAATATTCCCCTTTCCTCTCCAACTAAGCGTCAGGCTTGTGCTAGGAGTAGGTACGACAATAGTCAACGGGCGGGGTTTGAACCGTCGACCTTTCGGTTTTCAGTCCACTCCTGTACCGGTTGAGCTATTGAGGCTCAAACTTCTTCTCCAATGCCTTCCCATACCTATTAGTTAGATTTAAAAAAAACGTGTGAGTGTGTGTGTGAGAGAGCAAGAGAGAGAGAGAGATAGGGGAGGGATAGAGTGCGGGAGAGGGGGGGGGGGGGGGGAGATTGTGTGTGTGTGTGTGTGTGTGTCTCAGAAATAAGGAATACTTACTACGCAGAGAGAGAAGCCTACGATGATGGTTCTCGTATATTCTTTCGTATATCGTCATAACGTCGGCAGAGTGAAGAAGAGCGAGGAAACTTTCGGGATCGCCATCTGTCAAAATATTAGGCTAGGAGTAACATGAAATGGATGTAAGAAATAATAATTCTTAGTATAGTACTCACAAATTCTGTACGTTTGTTCACAAATTCTTTCATAGCCTACCTAGCAATGTAGATGAAGACGCCGCCAAAGCTGAGACGCCAAGCGATTTAGCGTTCCGGTACGATGCCGTGTAGAAACCAAAGGAGTTTGGGTTTAATGAAAACTGCCATATCCCGTCCAGATTAGCCCGCTTCCATCACTGCATCATCACTTACCACCTAGTGAGATTGCAGTCAAGGGCTAACTTTTATATCTAATTTTTTTTACGTTTCTTCTGTCGTGAACTGTGCCATCGGTGAAGTCTACGCCTTATAACACAGTAAAAGGAACCCCCATCTTCGTAATGATAATTCTCTGTCGGCAAGAATTCGCAAATTCAGCCATCCAGTCGTTTGACAGACATCTTCGATTGTGATTAGGATTATTATCTACCACTTTTTTTGATGATCCGTTAGGTCATTTTTTTTTGTATAAAATGTAGCCTATGTCACCTGGACCTTTACAACGAATCAATTGACACCTCATTCATCAAAATTGACCCAGTAGTTTAGGCGCTACGATGGAACACACAAACATACTTCTTTCTTCTCTCTGGGCTGGTTTCCGCACTTAAACGTTTCCGTCACACAAACATACATAGACTGCTAAAATCATAACCCTTCCTTTTAGCTCTGGCGCAGTCGGGTAAAAATTAGCTTAAGAAGGGTCTATCCGTCACTCGCTCCATACAAACGTAGTTCCCATTTCATTTGAATATTAATCAAAGTCCATAAAATTTTGTAGACATATTCTAGAAACTAATATCTATGCCTGTGGTTTTCCAGATTTCTGTTAAAATATTCGGTTTCAAAGTTACGCGGTCTTAAAAATTCACATACATATCTTTGAGCCCCTGTAATTTTAAAACTACATATTTTTGGAAAAATCTAAAACACCACAGGCATAGCTATTAGTTTCTATAATATGACTGCAAAATTTCATGGACTTTGTTTGCTTAATATTCAAATGAAATCGGAACTACGATTGTATGGAGTAAGTGACGGGGAGAGCCCTGTTAAATACTATTTATCTTTGTAAAAAGTGGATGTTTTATCTTTAATTCTTGTTTTATCCTCTCGAGGGTGTTTGTATGGCGCAACATTAATCTATGTCACGAACTGAAGCTTTGAAGATGCGGAGTAAACAGGAAAATAGTATCACATCGCATTCTTTACCCAAAAAGTCATCATAAATCATTAGGCCTGACCTCACAGTCATGCTTCGGTATTTAATCAGTCCCGTGCCGTGAGAGTGAGGGAATAAACATATTTTATCTTCAAATTTCGATTGAAACAACACTATTTCGCTCAGTCATAATATTATTTCCCTACTAGCTGACGCCCGCGACTTTGTCCGCGTGAATTTAGGTTTTTCGAAATCCCGTGGGAACTCTTTGATTTTCCGGAATAAAAAGTAAACTATGTGCTAATCCAGGATATTATCTATCTCCATTCCGAATTTCAGCCAAATCCGTCCGGTGGCTTTTGCGTGAAGGAGCAACAAACACACACACACACACACACACACACACACACACACACACACACACACACACACACACACACACACACACAAACTTTCGCTTTTATGATGTTAGTGATTTTGTGAAGTGGTGATAGTAAAAAGAATACCCTGTTGAGTCTAATATGGGTTCTTCTCAGGCCTGGGCGCGTTTGAAACCATCGTATGTTTAATAAAGTGTACATAGTACCGACTTTGATTTATTTATTCATTTAATTTTATTATTATTAAGTATATATGTGTACTAGAGAGGCCACAGCTTTGCTTGGATGGAGTTTTTGAAAATGGTGGAATTGCCAAAAATCCTGAAACACATTCTACTTTATTTTTGCCCGAAAGGCATTTTCATATAAATAAATATTGTAGATCGATGACAGTAATTTAAACAAGTGTAAATTAAAAATTTATAACACCCCCGACAAGTGAAGGTTACAGTAACTAGAAAAAAGCTGATAATTTTCAAACGGCTGAACCGATTTTTTTGGATGATAGCTAAGAACACTCTCGATCAAGTCACCTTTCAAACAAAAAAAAATTAAATTAAAATCGGTTCGTTCGTTTAGGCGCTACGATGCCACAGACAGATACACACGTCAAACTTATAACACCCCTCTTTTTGGGTCGGGGGTTAAAAATGACGAACTTTCGTACTTTCATCCACAACAGATGGAATTTCCCAGAAAAACACAATAATGTGTAATTCTTTACTTAGAATCGAAAATTCGGTACCATACCACCGATTTTAATTCTCCACTTGGTTCGCTGGCTATCGATGTATGGACAAACTCAAGCCTTAAAACAAGTCTCTTAAGGTTTATTTCACGTTAACGCTAAAGTATTTCAACACATGAATTCGAAGGTTGTTGACATAAAATCTCAGGTATGCTAAGACCAAAGACATTTTAAGTACTAGTTACCTAGAATTTGCTAAATCCATGGCCAAGATTATATAAAGTAACTCCACCTTGATTGGAGGCGATAATTGTGTAGGTGCTACGAACGTGCTACGTCCTTGCTACGTCCTTGCTACGTCTGCATAGGCTCAGGGTGAGATCTATAGAGCGCGCTCTGCCTTTGCTTAGACTTAAGACAGAGTTAAAACGAGACAGAGCTATATCTCTCACATAAATCTGTCTCGTTTTAACTCAATCTTAAGTCAGAGCAAAGTCAAAGTGCGCTCTATAGATTTCAGCCTAAGGGTGAGATTTATAAAGCGCACTTTGACTTTGCTCAGACTTAAGATTGAGTTAAAACGAGACAGATTTATGTGAGAGATATACATCTGTCTCGTTTTAACTCTGGCTTAAGTCTAAGCAAAGTCTGAGTGCGGTTTATGGATCTCACCCTAAATCTCGGGTAAAAGTATCCAAGGCAAGTACTTCAAGCTTCACACACCTTTGAAAAATAATGGAGAAGAACTGTCAGGCTTGCCGGTTTCCTCACTATGTTTTCTTTTACCTCCAAAATCGGTCACCCATCTAGTTACCGACTTGGGCCAAGTTTGCTTATCTTGATTGATATGCGTTCGCACAACTAGACCATACGTCCCTCACTTATACTTGGCTGTAATTTGATGCTGCAACCTTTTGCTTTATCCAATGACTAGAAGATGCCCGCGGCTTCGCCCGCGTGGATTTCGGTTTTTTAAAATCCCGTAAGAACTCTTTGATTTTCCGGGATAAAAAGTAGCCTATGTGCTAATCCAGGATATTGTCTATCTCCATTCCAAATTTCAGCCAAATCCATTCAGTAGTTATTGCGTGAAAGAGTAACAAACATACACACACACACATACACACAAACTTTCGCCTTTATAATATTAGTGTGATAGTGTGAAGTGTGATAGTGTGATGGTGTGATTCATATTGGCTTTGAGATAGGTCAGTTTCTAGCACAAAATTAGCGTGCCAACAAAGCTAATTAAAGACCTAAAAGTTACCCTGTACATCTACCTAGCATAATAAACCGAAATTACGTTAATTATTTTAGTGCACGCCATTCTGACATTTAAAAATTTTAAATGTACCTACTTTATTATGACTTTGTTGCTTTACAAAATATTATACCTACGTCCTACATTTACAGAAATTAAATTATTAACAAGTTATATAAAGTTAAACGCTCTTAATAGAGCTCTCTCCGTCACTTGCTCCATACAATCGTAGTTCCAATTTCATTTGAATATTAAGCAACCAAAGTCCATGAAATTTTGCAGACATATTTTAGAAACTAATATAAAGGTTCCGATTTTCCTTTTGAGGTACGGAACCCTAAAAATTGGCAACATATTATTACAACACAATAGCTCTAATTAAAATTGTAAATGAATAGCTTAACAGCTTAATAGCGGAGCGTTTCCAGGCCATCGGGCGCGACAGGTCATCGGCGGCGAGTGACAAATTAATGAATGATTATCACCTTATTAACAAGCAGACTCGCCTGGTTTCGCACGGGTGGGTTACCCCATTCTATCATGATCATCATCACTGCTGAATATACTCGTGGGGACTTCCAAAACCGCTGACCCGCTCATTTGACATCCCACTCGAAACAATAGCAAAAAAATATTTTTGGAGACCCACACTTTTTTTGATGTAACATCCGCTAGGTCAATTTTTTTCGTCTAAAATATAGCCTTTGTCACCCGGACCTTTACAACGAATCAATTGATACTTCATGTATCAAAATCAGCCCAGTAGTTTATGCGCTACAGTGGAACACACAGAATCTGGATACATACATACATAGACTACTAAAATCATAACCCTTCCTTTTGACTTTGCCGCAGTCGGGTAAAAAAGAGACTTCCACAACGATCCTGCCCTCAATCCAGCGTTTCTTAACATTTTAAACCCCCGACCCAAAAAGAGGGGTGTTATAAGTTTGACGTCTGTATATCTGTCTGTGGCATCGTAGCTCCTAAACTAATTAACTTATTTTAATTTAGTTTTTTTTTATTTGTAAGGTGGCTTGATCGAGAGGTTCTTAGCTATAATCTAAGAAAATCGGTGCAGCCATTTAAAAGTTATCAGCTCTTTTCTAGTTATAACTGTAACCTTCACCTTGTCGGGGGTGTTATAAATTTTTAATTTACATTTGTTATCTCCAATATTTATATTTCATTTTCATAGTTTACCTAAATATTACGTTCTGGTATAATTTCACACTCATTGTGCGCGTTTCCAGGCCATTGGGCGCGGCAAGTCGTCCACAGTGAGACAAATTAGTAATTAATGATTAATTAGTGCCCACCTGTTCACAATAATGACGGGAAATCATTAAACATGTCGCTGCAATGTGTCTCTACAAAAAAATATAATAGATTTATAAACAGTTTCTATTATATTAATTTACAGTTTCTATTAATACCCGGCTGAGTTTGTTGTGGGCTCTTCTCAAACTTGGGCGCGCTTGGAACCCTCGTGGCTTTAGTTTTAAGTTACGTAGTTAATTAGCACCACTACATCGTACAAAAACAATTTCGACCATCAAAAGGAGTACAATTGTACCCACTCTGAATAAATGATTTTGACTTTGACTTTGATTTTAAATTTTGACAGCCTCCGCAGTGGTAAGCGTTGTGGTCTTTCTTTCCTCTTCTTCTCTCTGGGCTGGTTTCCGCACTTAAACATTTGTGTTTGTTGTGCGTGTGTTTTCCCTCCCCGCCGAAGTCTTCACTCCAGCCATCCAAGCTCGCTCCAGAAGCCGAGTAGACCGCCCAGGTTGCCGAGGGCTTCATGAAGTGAGGTTGAGGATCTCAGATGGCGTTCTCGTTGTTCTGCCACGAACGTGCACTCCAGGAGCACGTGCGTCGGTGTTTCATCGACCTCCATGCAGGCCCTGCACAGAGGACTGTCGGTGACACCTATAACGAAAAGGTGTTTGTTTAGTGGGCTATGCCCTGTTATGAGTCCCACCAGCTTCCTAAGTTGTTGTCCTAAGCGTTGTGGACTTATTATGGGAGGTTCTGGGTTCGATTCCTAGCAGCGGTTTGGAATTTTATAATTTCTAAATTTATGATATGGTCTGGTGGGAGGCTCCGGCCGTAGTTAGCTACCACTCTACCGGCAAAGCCGTTCTGCCAAGCAATTTAGCGTTCCGGTACAATCCATGCCGTGAAGAAAGAAAAGGGATATGGGTTTATTGAAAACCCCTTCCAGGTTAGCCCGATTCTAAGACTGCATCATCACTTACCACCAGGTGAGATTACAGTCAAGGGCTAACTTGTATCTGAGTAAGACAAAAAAAAATGGCTCGCCTGTCCGCAATAATAATGACATAAAATCAATAATCTTTATTATAATAAAAACTTCGTTTTTGTTGATTTTTTTTAATCCCGCGGGAGCTCTTTGATTTTCCTGGATAAAAAGCAGCCTATATGTTAAGTAAAGTATGGGATATAAGCTATCTCCGTCCCAAATTTCAGCCAAATCGGTTCAGTCATTGTGGCGTGAATGAATAACAAACATCCCACAATTATAATCATACTAATATTATAAATGCGAAAGTGTGTCTGTCTGTCTGCTACGTTTTCTCGGCCCAACCACTGAACCGATTTTATTGAAATTTGGTACAGACATGGGCTACATCCCGCGGAAGGACATAGGCTACTTTTTATCTCAGAAAATCAAAGTGTTCCTGCGGGATTTTTAAAAACCGAAATCCACGCGGGCGAAGCCGCGGGCATCCTCTAGTATTAAATAAGATTAGGATTTTCGTAGAAAATAACACTAAATATGACTTTAGCAGGAATTTCAAAGGAATATGTGTAAAATTCAGCTCTATACATTCATTTCATTATCATAGCCTAGCTAAATATGTTCCGGTATAATTTTACACTTAAGAGGATCGTCTAGTTGTAATTTTTTCCAATTTTTAGGACTCCGTACTTCAATAGGAAAAATGGAACCCTTATAGGATCACTTTGTTATCTGTCCGTCTGTCCGTCTGTTGTGTCTGTCAAGAAAACGTATAGGTTTCTTCCCGTTGACATAGAATCGTGAAATTTGCGGGTAGGTATAGCACAAGTAAAGGGAAAAATCCGAAAACTGAGAATTTGTGGTTATATCACACAAATAAAAATTAAAATATGTTCACGAAAAATTTAATTTACTAAATCACATATAGATGGCGAAGTCCGTTATTAACTTGCAGTGCTCTACATAAAAGTGTTAGGTATACGTTGTATGATGTGGTACGGAACCCTTTGTGAGTGAGTCCGACTCGCACTTGAGCGGTTATTTTTCATAGTCCAGTAGGCATTGGCCTACATTTTATTCTTCAATTGTTATTTCGGGTGATAACATTTTTACCCCCCATACAAAATTAGACAAATTTGATCTCATTAGATTCGGTACACCTTAATCTAGGCTCGTACGTTTTATTTTATTTTTTATTATTTTAGTTCGGTTACATTAAAACAAATAAAAATACTCAAGAAAGATTTTAGGTCAAAAATATGGATATTTAGACGCTAGCAACTTTTAACATAAAAGCAATATTTCTTTAAAATTATAACGTACGAGCATAGTTCTTTATTATTTCTACAACATTTCTAGAAATTATGAAAATTGGACTACATTTACGGGGAGAAAAACGTTATTGCTTTTTCTATTGTTTACAACTAGACGACCCTCTTAATTCTGAGTGATTCCAGGCCATTGGGTGCGGCAGGGCATCCGTGGCGTGTGACAAATTGCAAATCAGTGATTAATTAATGCACGCCTGTTCGTTGTAATGACATGAAATCAATAAACATGCCGCTACAATATGCCATCTTATCATGGACGTATTATAACTATGGACCGATAATAAACTGAAAATGCGTGTCAATTATTCTTGTGTGCGTAAGTCATTTTGTCACTGTGTGTACCATCTAGGGCTGGGACGGCGAATTTGGGTATATCGATACCACATCAAAATTAATTTTCTATGTTACTACGACGGACTACGTGCAATATATACTTAATCATACTAATATTATAAATACGAAAGTGTATCTCAGTCTGTCTGTTAGCTTTTCACGGCCCAGCAGCTTAACCGATTTTAATGAAAGGTACAGAGTTACCTTGGGAGCGGACATAGGCTACTTTTATCGCCGAAAAATCAAAGAGTTCCCATGGGATTCTTAAGGCCCATCCGTTATACCGATTTATATGAAATTTGATACATAGGTAGCTTACGTCCTGGAAATTGACGTAAGCAACTTTTTACCCCAGAAAATTAAAGATTTCCCATGGGATTTTTAAAAACCTATAAATTCCTGCGGACGGTTATTATATATTCAGTAAAAACAAGAGTAAAATGAAATACTTTTCAAATAATTCAAATCAATTTATTAGTATTATTACTATAATTAATAACGTAGGCAATAAAAGGCATATTTTATATTATGTTACTTTTTGTGGCGGAAAGTTTCTGACAGTATTGAATATTAATTATTCACAATCTTCTGTAAAACATACTTACTTATATTATATCTACACTCAGACTTTAAGAAAAGTGAGTAATGTTATACATATGTACCTTTAGCAGGCAGCAGCTGATACTTATAAATTGGCCGTTTCTCAGAAAATAAGTACATAAATACAGTCTGGCGCTTCCGGGATCTTGCTCTATTATAAAATAAAAAGCCAAGTAAAAGTCAAGAATTCTAGGTCGTTTTTGTTTCATTATTAGCCAGCTCTCGAAGTTTGTTTCGTTCGTCCTTTATAACCTGAAATTAAATGAATTAATGTATGTCTTGCTGTTACCTAGTCAAAAATGCATAATTCTTTATGATGATAATAAAATTTAAAAAAATATCAGTAAAACAATTAGGTAATTTTTAATTTTAGAAATTATTTAAACTCACTTGTACCTCAAACCTTAAAATTAAGTATATATTATAACATAATATCTACTAAGTTTTTTTTCCATAATAATTACTGTCTCTCTTTGCTGTACCTATTCTACTCCCTTTACAACCTCTCGCACTGCCAAGGGTCACTGGTAGAGATCTCTTATAGAGATAAGTGCTTCCCTGTCCACTTTATACAAATATACTTGTACAAATAAAAAAATTAATAAATTAATTAATTGTTGGTGTCTTTTTGTTTAACTATTGTCAAATAAAGAAAAGTGTAACATTACTACATATTTATTTGTAGATAAGTACCTACATACAATTTGAAAGAGCTTAGTGCTTACTGGTTGATGGTATTGACTTTTGAGGATATCTTTCAAATATAGTAGGTATTGCATCTGATTTCAATTTATTTATTTTTAAACCAGAAACATAACAAGACTCTTCCAAATGTTTGGAGCATAGACGAGAATATACCTTTCACTTCCAGATTTTCGTTTTATTGTCCAAATCCACGCAGTTCTAATTTCAGGACAATTTGGAAATCTACGAAAGTAAGCAAATGTTATTTATACGATAAATACAAATTTGATTTTATCGATAAAGTGTGTACACATCACTACAAATGATGCCTAAAATAATTCATAAATTAAAATTAAATTGCGCTGTAAAACGTGATTTTTGTCAGTATTACACGAGATAATTACACTTATAACATGTAAATCTTTAATTTTTAGCGATTTTCGGAATAAAAGTCGCGGTTGGTATCGATGAAATAGTTATTAAAGACTTACCTATGAAAAGGCAATTCAGGAACTTGGACGCCTTCTTTCTTATATCCTGAGGCACAAAACACAGCGTCACACATTTGGTTTTTAGTTTTTATCTTAATTTTAACCCAGACTTTTGTGATTTTTAAAATTTTATAAAAACGCTGCATCAAATCCCAATGTTTTGTCTCCAAATGCTGACAACTACTGTCACCAGTTACACATACAGTGCGTTGTTGCCAGACTTATATGAGCTATCGCTTTTACCCGAACGGAGGTTCCGTGAAATAGACCGAGATAACAATATCTAGTTGACAAATGGATGTACAAGAGCGGCAACAACCTATGACTACCTCTATTGTTTATATACTATCTCTATGCATCTTATCTACTGAAAAGATGGTTTTACAAACAACTAGAGGATGCCCGCGACTTCGTCCGCATGGATTTAGGTTTTAAAGATCCCGTGGGAACTGTTTGATTTTCCGGGATAAAATGCCTATGTCAATTACAGGGACACAAGCTACCTCAGTACCAAACATACAAATCGGTTAAGCGGATGGGTTTTTAGGAATGCCGTGGGAACTCTCTGGTTTTCCATAAAAAGTAGCCTATGTCCGTCCCCGTACCAAAGCTAACCCTGTACCAAATTTCGTCAGAATCGGTTAATTAAACTGTTGGGCCGTGAAAAGGTAGCAGACAGACAGACAGACAGACATACTTTCGCATTTATAATATTAAGTATGGATTTATACTTAGTAACAGCGTCAAGCGCTGATAGCCTATTGATTAAACATAGCGGCTTATCTGTGTGTTGATAGATTAGTCAGTGAGTTAGTCAGTTTGGTCAGAACCGTCAGGACAAGTCAATATATTTAAAACCATAGATATGTATTTAAGAGGGCTCTCTCCGTCACTCGTTTCATACAATCGTAGTTCCGATTTCATTTGAATACTAAGCAACCAAAGTCCATGAAATTTTGCACACATATTCTAGAAACTAATATCTATTATGTCTGTAGTTTTCCAGATTTCTGTTAAAATATTCGGTTTCAAAGTTACGCGGTCTTAAAAATTTTCATACAAATCTTTGAGCCCCTGTAATTTTAAAACTACATATTTTTAGAAAAATCTAAAACACCACAGACACAGATATTAGTTTCTAGAATATGACTGCAAAATTTCATGGACTTTGATTGCTTAATATTCAAATGAAATTGGAACTACGATTGTATGAAACGAGTGACGGAGAGAGCCCTGTTAAAACAAAATAGAACAACTTTTATTTAGTGCTCAGAAATGCTTGACCATGATTCAAAACCCTGCGACCTCTTAGTAAAGATACGATTATACCCACTAGACTGTTCTGGTCTTTATCCGTACCCAAAGGGTAGAAACGTAGCCCTAATAATGACAAATCAAATCAAATCAAATTTCTTTATTGCGAATTTGGGTAAACAGTGGAGATGTTACAAAGACAAAAAGGTACAGCTCCACTCTACTGTCTGTCTGTCCGTCTGTCTGTCTGTAAAACAAACGAACATTTTTTGGGGTTTTCTTGCACGGTTTATTGCGATGTTCTAGCTCGGAACAGAAATATTACATACACCCAAAATATGACGTACATAATAATGTACGGAACCATAAAACAGCGAGGCCTGACTCGCACTTGACCCTTTTTTACATAAGTACTAGTAATAGTAATAGTACTCTGGTAAATACGCGCAACAATTCACATACTTTGAGATGGTAATCATAAGTCGCATCCAACGATCGTGCATCGCTTGGCAACCGTTGCTACGCAACCGCACAGACTAGCTCTAATCACACTATTATTATAAAGGAGAAAGTTTGTATGTGTGTGTGTGTGTGTGTGTGTGTGTGTGTATGTTTGTTACTCCTTCGCGCAAAAACTACTGAACGGATTGGGCTGAAATTTAGAATGGAGAAAGAATATACCCTGGATTAGCACATAGACTACTTTTTATCCCGGAAAATCAAAGAGTTCCCACGGGAATTTTAAAAAACCTACATCGACGCAAACGAAGCCGCGGGTATCAGCTAGTTTAAAAATATTCTAAAGTAGCGCTGATAGCCTAGTGGTTAAAACGTAGGTCTTTTATTCAGGGGGCCCAGGATTCGATAGGGTGCGTATCTTTTCTTTATTATGTGCATAGTAGTTAATAAGGCTATCTTCAAGTTTTATTGTTAATAGCTGATTGAACTCATTGATTTTCCGTGATAAAATGTAGGCTATGTGTTAATCCGGGGGATCTCCATTCCAAATTTCAGCCAAATCCGTCCAGTAGGTTTTGCGTGAAAGAGTAACAAACATCCATACATCCATTCATACATACAAACTTTATAATATTAGTAGGATAAGTAAATACGAAAGTGTGTCTGTCTGCATGTCTTTCTGTCTGTCTATCTGTCTTTAGACTAGCTGTTTGCGGCCCACCCGTTTAACCGATTATGACGAAAGCTACAGAGAGACAAGCATCCCGGGAACGTACATAGGACACATTCTATCCCGAACAATCAAACAGTTCCTGTTTAGTATTTATGTATAAAACCTTCACGAAATAATTGACTCACGTATTCATAAAGCTGCAAAGCTTAAACAGTTCCCATAGAACTTTTAAAGGCCCATCCGTTTAACTGATTTTGACGAAATTAATACAATTTGAAGGCATTTATTCAAGTCGCGAGCACGCCGTTATAAATAAATGATGCTCTGTGTTGTCCTACTCTGCGTTCTCCGTAGACATGGCGTCGCCAAGTAAGCTCTCTCGGGCATTTCCCGGGAAATCAATGAAAACAAGCTGTATTTTTAACCCCCTACCCAAAAAGAGGGGTGTTATAAGTTTGACTGGTTTATCTGTGTATCTGTCTGTGATATCGTAGCTCCTAAACTAATGAACCGATTTTTCTTTTCTTTTTCTTAGCTATAATCCAAGAAAATTGGTTCAGCGGTTTGAAAGTTATCAGCTCTTTTCTAGTTACTGTAACCTTCACTAATTGTCGGGGGTGTTATAAATGTTTAATTTACACTTGTAATGTTTATCTTTTAAAAGACATATAATAGGTAATACATCGGGAAGCTTCGAGATATCTTCTCCTCCAAAATTCCTCAGTGTTTGAAGACCAAAGTCTTTGAACAGTGCGTGTTGCCAGTGATTTTCATTTCAAGCATTTCACTAGAAATCAATGAAAACAAGATGTAAGAATTATAATTTTTATTTCTACTATATTTATCATTTCATAGATTAAACATAACATATTATAATAATAAACGAACCTCTGTGTTGTAGCTACTCTACGTACTCAGTAGTCATCGCGTCGCCAAGTTAGCTCCCGGGCTTTTCACGAGAAATCAATGAAAACAAGATATGTATAATTCTAATTTTTTTTCTACAGCGTTTATTATTTCATAGATTAAACGTAGTATATTATAATATTTATTGTAGCTCTGTATTGTAGCTACTCTACGTACTCAGTAGACATCGCGTAGCCAAGACGTTAGCTCCCGGGATTTTCACGAGATATCAATGAAAACAAGATGTAAGTATTCTAACTTCTATTTCAATGATTAAACATAATATATTATAATAATAAATGTAGCTCTGTGTTGTAGCTACTCTACGTAGTCAGTATACATCAAGGCTTTTCACGAGAAATCAATGAAAACAAGAATATGTATTCTAATTTTTATTTCTACAATATTAACTATTTCATAGATTAAACATTAAACATAATGATAAGTGAAGCTCTGTGTTGTAGCTACTCTGCGTACTCAGTAGACATCGCGTCGCCAACTTAGCTCCCGGGCTTTTCACGAGAAATCAATGGAAACAAGATTTACCTATTTTTAAAAGTTATAGATACCTACCTTCCTATCCGCTTGCGTAGGCTACACTCCTTATAATACATAGCACTTATTTTGACTTTTTGACCCCCGACCCAAAAAGAGGGGTGTTATAAGTTTGACGCGTGTATCTGTGTATCTGTCTGTGGCATCGTAGCTCCTAAACTAATGAACCGATTTTAATTTAGTTTCTTTTGTTTGAAAGGTGGCTTGATCGAGAGTGTTCTTAGCTATAATCCAAGAAAATCGGTTCAGCCGTTTGAAAGTGATCAGCTCTTTTCTAGTTACTGTGATCTTCACTTGTCGGTGTTATAAATTTTTAATTTACACTTGTTGTTAATTAAAATACCCAACGTTCTATAATGAAAGTTTTTGTATTATTACTAGCTGATGCCTACGACTTCGTCCGTGTGGACAACACAAATTTTCATATGGGGTTGAATTTTCAAAAATCATCCTTTCTTAGCGGATCACACTAATATTATAAACGCGAAAGTTTGTATGTGTGTATGTGTTTGTGTGTGTGTGTGTGTATGTTTGTTACTCCTTCACGCAAAAACTACTGGACGGATTTGGCTGAAATTTGGAATGGAGATAGATAATATCCTGGATTAGCACATAGGCTACTTTTTATCCCAGAAAATCAAAGAGTTCCCACGGGATTTCGAAAAACCTAAATCCACGCGGGCGAAGTCGCGGGCATCGGCTAGTATTTAATATCATTATAGCTATCTGCATGCCTTTTAGCCCGATCCGACCAGTAGTATAGACCAGAGCTGTGCGTTGATAGACCAGTCAGTCAGTCAGTCAGCCTTTACTTTTATCCTACTCATATTATGAACGCGAAAATTTGTATGTATGGATGTATGGATGTTTGTTACTTTTCACGCAATAACTACTAAACGGATTTGGCTGAAAGGAATGGAGATAGGTTATACCCTGGATTAACACATAGGCTACCGGAAAATCAATGAGTTCCCACGGGATTTTTAAACTTATATCCACGGGAATGAAGTCGCGGGCATCAGCTAGTATATTATAATAACAACCTTTTCAATAATAAATAATTAACTTATTGACAAATTACAGATAGACTATTTCCTTCCTTTATGAATGTGTAATATGTGTATTTTTTTTTTTTTTTTTGAAAATACCTTCAAAATGAAAACAAGCAACAATTAACACCTCCTTATTAAAACCCCAACTGGAAAAATCAATTAGCTACGCCAAAAAAAAAACAAATTAATCAATAAAAATTGCAATTTGAAGACAACGGTCATTTCACACGCGATTAAAAAAACATGGCAGCCATTTTGGAAAATTGGTCACAGACTAATGAATTATGTTTATAAGGCACAGAGTATAAAATGACTCGTAATTAGAACGCCGAAAAGCAAAAATGAAGTTAGTTTTTATCTTCTGTATTTGTTTTGCCACGGCTTTGGCTGTACCAGCGGTGAGTACCTACTATTTTTAACCAACTCCAAAAAAGGAGGTTCTCAATTCAACTGTATGTTTGTTACGCGATTTCTTCACCAAATATAACGGATTTTTATGTATATTTTTTAGTTTGGTAGGTAAATACTTCACAGGTTCACATACTTTGGTGAAGATCTGATGAATATTTTCGGAGATGGAGAACAGAACTCCTCAATGGATAAGAGTTAATTGCTTGCGATGAGTGCAACAGCTTGGTTAACAGTAGGTTTTTAACTAGGCATAGCATAGGGGCCACTGAAAATTGTGAAATAAAAAAATTCTAAAAAAATTAAAAACCGACTTCAATAAACACAAAAACTAAAGAGTAAAGAATAATTTAATTTATTATCGAATACATTATGTATACTTGAAGAGTTATGCGCCCCAGGTGAAACTTTTGTAAAATATGCCATTTCATTTTCTTTTAGCCAGTACCAGATCATGATCAAGACGATGACCAATTCGACGATCAGGTGCTTATTATATAATTATTATTTATTAATAATAATTTAATATTTGCGCAACGGATCAGCCTGGCTGTCCAGGGTGGAAATGCAGCCAGTATTCTTGGCACCATTCCACGCGGGCATGATTTGTATAGTAATTAGATAAGGCTAGCTTTAAGTTTTATTGTAATGTTTTCTTAATAAAATTTTATTCTTATTTTATGAAATTTAATCTTTTTACAATATTGCTATGTTTTCTTAGGAACAACAATTCAGGAGAAGATTACAAACCCTCAGTTTAAGTGTAAGTATCATTTATAACGTGTTCAAACTAAAAACATACATACATACATATATGCTACATACATACATACATATATACATACATACATACATACATACATACATACATACATACATACATACATACATACATACATACATACATACATACATAGACTGCTAAAATCATAACTTTTTCTTTGGCCGCAGTCAGGTAAAGAGGGAAATCGTGTCCCCCATATTGTGTTTTATTAAACTTTTTTTGTACTTAATTATGTTTTATCAAACACTTTACTATTTTTAACCCCCGACCCAAAACGAGGGGTGTTATAGGTTTGACGTGTGTATCTGAGTGTTTGTGTTATTTTAATTTAGTATTTTTTATTTGAAAGTGATCGAGAGTGTTCTTAGCTATAATCCAAGAAAATCGGTTCAGCCGTTTGAAAGTTATCTACTTTTTAGAGTTTTGTATCGGGGGGTTTTAAATTTTGAATTTATGTATTATAAATTATGTTTATCCTAGGCTGATACATAATTATTATAGGAATTTATCCTTATAAATAAATCCAATTCTATTTTTCATTTTCATTAATTCATTTACTATTTTTTCTTGTTTTAGCTCTTCGATGATTCTGACAGAGTAAATATCTGTTTTATAAATCTTTTACTTTTTTAAGTCTAAAACTATAATAATTTAATTTTATTGACATTAACATTAGAGTTTTTTTTTTTATAAAATAAACTTAAATCTAAATTAAAACTAAAAAAAAATAGTTGAATTAAAAACAAAAATAAATTAAAACTTTCACTTAATTTTCAAAAATATATCATCAAATTATAATACTAACTACCTACCAGATAGTCAAATTGTGATTTTGTTGATCTTATTTGTTCTGTATTTTAAGTGATGTACCATAGAAGTATCTTAATCTTAAATCTTTCTTATATTCATAATCAATATATCTTACGCAGATAAAGAATGGAGACCGCGATGACATCAGAGATCATAATGACATAAGACACCATGATGACAGAAGGGACCGTGATGACAGGAGAGACCGCGATGACAGAAGAGACCGTGATGACAGGAGAGACCGCTACGCTTGGAGGGATCGTGATGACAGAAGAGAGCGTGATGACAGACGGGATCATGATGACAGAAGGGACCATAATGACATGATAGACCATGATGACAGAAGAGACCGTGATGACAGGAGAGATCATAACCGTGACGTACACGACCGTAATGACAGGCGAGATCACGACGATAGGAGAGACCGAGAGCATAACCAACGCGATCGTGATGACATAAGAGACCATAGCGTCCAACGGGATCGCGATGTCCAACGCTTATTAGACCTCCAACGTCTACATCTCGCTCAAAGGGAAGGCGACGATGTACATCACCAGGACCGAAACGATCAAGATCGGGACGATAATCATGATCGTGATGACAATGACGCTCTAAGGGTAAGCCATCATCAACATTAAAGGTCATAGCACATTTAAACGACTCTGCTCCAACACCGCTCCCACCCAACACCGTCCTAAACTAAGACGACTGCTCGCAGTCCACGCGGCGACAGCTAGCAGGCCCCTAGCAGTCGACGCGGCGACAGCCAGCGGTCCACCTGCCGACCGCTCTCGCCTTTCGCGATAGACGCAGTTCACGATCGGTTTCTGCGCTTCTCTCTGCTGCAATAGCAATTATTGCTATTGCAGCAGAGAGAAGCGCAAGAAATAACAGACGAAGATATTGGATGCATAAAATGCTGAAAGCAAGACATGCAGAAGGAGAATTTTGGCAGATCCAAAGACACATATTAGATGACGAAGAAAAATTCTACATTTACTTTCATATGAATCGGTATTTATTTGATTACATATTATCATTTATTGAAAAAGACATAACAAAGAAGAACCCCGCGCCCCGCGGCGACCGCTAGCAGTAAGCGAGCGACCGCTCGCCTACAACGTGCGGCCTGCGAGGCGTCAACTACCGAGCAGTCTGACGGCGGTCTGTCTGCTAATTTATGATGCCAATGTAAAATATATCTAAAGAGCAATATTTAAAGCCTATATTTGAACTTTATTCTTTTTGCGGGGTGGGAGCAGAGTCGTTTAATCGTGCTATGACCTTAACCCATCGCCGGCTCACTACTGAGTATGGGCACACTTCACGAGTTATAAAACTTGTAACAAAATGTCAAGGCTGCACCAACACTGGCAGGCGTCAAATGTAGGTTACTAAGTAGGCTAGGTAGGCATAAACGACTAGATCTTTGACTTCACGTCAACCCTAGCCTAATATCTGTCTGGTGGGAGGCTTCGGCCGTGGCTAGCCACCACCCTGTCGGCAAAGCAGCGCCGCCAAACGATTTAGCGTTCCGGTACGATACCGTGTAGAAACCAAAGATGTATGGGTTTAATAAAAACTGCCATACCCTTCCAGCTTAGCCCGCTTTCATCTTAGAACTGTAACATCACTTACAACCAGGTGAGATTGCAGTCAAGGGCTAACTTGTCACACTAATATTATAAAGGCGAAAGTTTGTATGTGTGTGTGTGTGTGTGTGTATGTTTGTTACTCCTTCACGCAAAAACTACTGAACGGATTTGGCTGAAATTTAGAATGGAGATAGATAATATCCTGGATTAGCACATAGGCTACTTTTTATCCCGGAAAATCAAAGAGTTCCCACGGGATTTCAGAAAGCCTAAATCCACGCGAGCGAAGTCGCGGGCATCGGCTAGTATCTGAATAAAATAAAAAGTTTGACAGATTCAGAATCAAACCGAGAGTCTCCACACTCTAGTTCACTCCTTCCTTCATTAGGAAAGTTATCAGCTCTTTTCTAGTTACTGTAACCTTCATTTGTGGGGGGTGTTATAAATTTTTAATTCACACTTGTCTTCTTTATAGAAATCTCATGCGGATTTGATATCCAACGTACTCAGCCATCTCACTAATGTATGTATGATCTATAAATCAAAAGAAAATTAAGTGAGTATAACGTTTTTCTTGTAAAATTAATCTTTTGTTTCCAATTTTGCAGAAATATCAAGATCGTGGTGTAAGTATTATTTTTTAACCCCCAACCCAAAAAAAGGGGTGTTATAAGTTTGACGAGTGTATCTGGGTATCTGTGTATCTGTCTGTGGCATCGTAGGTCCTAAAGCAATGAACCGATTTTAATTTACTTTTTTTTGTTTGAAAGGTGGCTTGATCGAGAGTGTTCTTAGCTATAATTCAAGAAAATCGGTTCAGCCGTTTGAAAGTTATCAGCTGTTTTCTAGTTACTGTAACCTTCACTAATTGTCGGGGGTGTTATAAATTTTTAACTTACACTTGTTTAACAATTATCTTGTCAATGTTTCTAGTAAAGTTTTTTTTTAATTTCTTTTTTAATTTTTTTCAATAAATAACAATAATCACAATAACAAGCCAAATTATAATTATTATTTACAGTCTCTGAAAATTTCATACGTAAGTTCCTAAAATTTAAAATATTTAAGTAATTAAAAATATTTTATATTTTTGTTTGTTTTCTATTTTTTCTCATAAATTATTTATCAATTTTTTTTGTTTAAGAACCCGCAAAATCCATTGGTAAGCACGTAATTCGTAGAACTTTATTTTTTATCAAATAGGGTTCCTTATCTTTAGAGAAAAACGAACCCTTAAACGATCACTTGTCTGATTGTCAAGACCCGACAAGGAAATCAAAACTATAGGGTACTTTCCGTTAACTAAAGTTGCCTTCAAACTAGGGAAATATAATATAATATATAAATATCGCTCACCCTACTTTTAAATGCTTTCACACTTAGATGTAATATAATATTACTATAATATAATATTACATCTAAGTGTGAACAATGACATTTAAAAGTAAATCAATCAATCAATCAAATTCTTTATTTGCTGAATACTGACAAAAGGTGGTACAAATAGCATACAATAAGTCCAGTGTATTCAACCATTTCTGGCATGCAAATATTATAATAATTAATACAATAATTAGTCAAGTAGAACAATGTCAAAATTTAAAAGATGTTAAAAATTAATATTATGTCACAATAAAATTATTATTATACCTATATTATTTTACAGTGCCAACATGTCATTTATTGAATAAAAACATTTATTTATCAACCACGAAAAAAGATCTTTTTTGAAACGTGCTAAAGATGTTAATTGACGTAAGCCTGGGGGTAGTTTATTATATATTTTTATGCACATGGCATGACTACACTTTCGGTATGCTGCATTATTGGCTCTATATGTTGTTACTAGTCGATCCCTATTTCTTGAGTTCCTCGGATAAATATCACGTGCTTTGCTAAACAGATATTCATGTTGTTTAACAAATACACAAATATCAAAGATGTACATAGACGGGAGTGGTAGAATGTGTAATTGTTGAAATAATGGTCGACAGGAGTCCAAGTAGAAGGCTCCTGTCATAGCCCTTACACACCTCTTTTGTGCTAT
Source organism: Maniola jurtina (assembly GCF_905333055.1). Taxonomy (NCBI): domain Eukaryota; kingdom Metazoa; phylum Arthropoda; class Insecta; order Lepidoptera; family Nymphalidae; genus Maniola; species Maniola jurtina. The sequence continues at coordinate 4,755,267 of NC_060053.1, forward strand.
AAACGCCCTATTAGCTTCACTAGAGTTTCCCCACAATATCAATCCGTATCGGAGCACTGACGCAACGTATCCATGATAAGCTGCAAGAACCGTATTTGGTAAGGCTGTTTTACGCAATCTATAAAGTGAGCGATATTTATATTTTATATTATATTTCCGTAGTTTGAAGGCAACTTTAGAATCCATAACATTTGGCAAGTATAGGGAAAAATCCCGAAACCGTGAATTTGAGGTTACATCGTCTTGTACGATGGTACGGAACCCTTTTTGTGCGAGTCCGATTCATACTTGACCGGTATTTACAATCAACATTGCTTCATTATTGGTACAAAGCTAGTACAAAGTGTTTTAAAAATTAAAAATTTTAACAATATGTAGTAATTTTTTCTAGAATTCCTTGCTTCGAAGCGTGTAAGTGAAAATGAAACGGAATAGTTTATTTATGAATATATGAATATTTTTAATATGTTTAATTAAGTAATTAACAATGTAAAATTAATCTATTAATATTATTTTGTCCTTTCAGTCACTAGCCCCTAAAGTCTACGATTTAGGCGTAAGTGAATTTTTTAATAAATTGTTTAAAAATCCATCTTTTTTTTGGGTTCCGTACTTACTCAAAGCGTAGCGTACCAAGCTAAAATTAACTAATATTATTTAGGTCTACGGTCGTTTGGAACTGTTTGGAACTGTAAAAAGTTAAGCTTGGTAATGCAATAAATAATAGGGCCTTTTATGGTGCATATTTTGACCCCCGCAAATATATCCAAATCTGTAGAGTACCTTCCGTTGATCTAGAATCATTACCAAAAATAATCTCACAGCACTAGTAAAAACTAAAATATGAAAATCCTTAATTTGTATATAGGTACATACTTGACATTTCAAAAAAAAATCCTTAATTTGTATAAACATACTATACTTGACATTAAAAAAAAATTGCTACTATAAACTTCCATTTGCAGTTGAAGATAAAATTCAAGTATCAAAATAATTAAACGTATCCAGTTACAAACTACGGAATCGTCGATGAGCGACTTCAACTCGCACTTGACCTGTTTTTATTTATGAGTAAATGCTTTCTTTTTAACCCCCGACCCAAAAAGAGGGGTATTATAAGTTTGACGTGTGTATCTGTGTATCTGTCTGTGGCATCGTAGCTCCCAAACTAATGAACCAATTTTAATTTAGTTTTTTTTTGTTTGAAAGGTGGCTTGATCGTGAGTTTTCTTAGCTATAATCCAAGAAAATCGGTTCAGCCGTTTGAAAGTTACCAGCTCTTTTCTAGTTACTGTAACCTTCACTTGTCGGGGGTGTTATAAATTTTTAATTTATACTTGTTGTAGAGCCTGAGCTTCAAATACGTAAGTGTTGTTATTGTTGTTAATTTAAATATTATTTTAGTAGATGGTATCAAAAGTTATATAGGTATCTAAGACAAGCAATAACTAGTCACAGAAACACGTTAAAAAATTTTTTTGCCGTTTTTCCTATCACCGATTTTTTTTGTTTCTTTTTTTTAATACCTACTTATTTTGTATAATAATAACTTTTTTAAACTCTATCAAAATCTGCAGTATGCGCCAGCAGCGCTTATGCACCATGGAATGGTAGGAGATTGTCAAGTAAGTAATACATTATTCCTAATTTAATTTCTCATGAAGTCAAAGTCAAATTCAAAGCCATTTATTCAAATTAGGTATTATAATGGTCTCTAATCTAACGTCAATTCAAACGAGGATTCCAAACGCGCCCTGATTTCAGAAGAAGCCCACAACAAACTAAGATTATGAATTAGACGTAAAATGAACACATGACACCACATGACATTTGAAAATCCAGTAATTTTCCACTAATCCAGTAATAAAGTCAAAATAGATCTAAAAATTCGTGTGCTAGGCTGAAGCGTAGGACGCAACTACAATATGTACCTAAACCGAATTGCAAAGAAAGAAGCTGCGATACGTAATTAAGTTCCGCCTTACTGTATTCCGTATGTCGTCGTATCCTACGAATAACGCCACAATAGCCAGAGTGGCGTTTTTTTTTTTTTTTGACGTGACAACGTCTTATAATTCGATAGAGCCGGCTGCACGCACGAAAAAACATGTCTCATGCGGCGTTACCTCGCTCTGAGGCGTTCCATGTAAGGCTTGAAGTGCAAGCGAGAGCGCGGAACGAGTGACAAAGAAGCACAATCGGCCTTTGTTGTCACGTTCAACTATCGTCAGTAAACCGACTATACAGACAACCAATTTTTTTTGCTGATTTGAAATCTACTCTCCATTACACATCATTCAAACTCATAAAAGCTTGAAGAAATTAGCGTTTGAAAATAAACCACAATTTGTACTAGTGAAAAAGATGCGACAAAAAAACCCACTATGGCCACAGTATCCTTTTACCCGCCAATCAGGCATAACTCATGCGCGTCTCTCTCAACTCACTTTTCGTCTGATCAGCATATATGTCATACTAGAGGATGCCCGCGACTTCGTCCGCGTGGATTTAGGTTTTTAAAGATCCCGTGGGAACTGTTTGATTTTCCAGGATAAAAAATAGCCTATGTCCGTCCCCGGGATATAAGCTAACCCTGTACCAATCTTCGTCAGAATCGGTTAAACTGTTGGGCCGTGAAAAGGTAGCAACAGACAGACAGACAGACACACTTTCGCATTTATATGTATTATGTATAGTTGTAATTCAATCTAGCATTTATAGGTTTGCACAACTCCACGGAGTACAGCCACTACGGTATTTGTGGCTTTAATACAATTACGACGGCATTTTCCGATGAAAAAGGACACAACCGCACTTATGATCCGATAGAAACGATTTGGTTCCGTGACAATATTAATGCTTGCAATTGAAGAAACCCCCAATAAACCCCTCTATAATAACTCTAAAACCCATCACCAACATAGTCAGCTATAAGATTGCACACATGTTCATCCTAGTTTTTTTTTTCTAATTATATAGACTAGCGCTTGGCTGCAATCAGACCTGCCAGCAAGTGATGATGCAGCCTAAGATGGAGCGCGCTTGCCTAGAAGTTGCCTATTCACTCTTGACTTGAAGGTACCCATATTATAGGTGGAAGGGAAAACTGATACCGGAAGGGTGTTCCATATCCTAGCGGTTCGGATTAGAAATAGGAAGCAAATCGCTTCGTACGTGTTCGATGAATCCAAGTATTAAAATAAATCACAAAAACGCTCCTCTTGAAAAATAGGTCTTTTGTAACAGTGTCGTTATTCGTGGGTAACGACGATCTGTGCGTTGCGCTTAAAAATTTTCAACTTAAATCAGTCTAAGTTTTGTATAATGAAATCAAATATTTTCAGCATCACCAGCCAGCCACTCCAGCGTTGAAGGTGAGTTTACAATCTATCATACAAATTAAGGTACCTACCATCTGCATGGATGAATATTTACTACGATTAATCAATCAATAAATCAATTAAAGATCACGTTGGAATTTCTGGAAAAAATTTGTAACACCCCCGACAAGTGAAGGTTACAGTAACTAGAAAAGAGCTGATAACTTTCAAACGGCTGAACCGATTTTCTTGGATTATAGCTAAGAACACTCTCGATCAAGCCACCTTTCAAACAAAAAAAACGAAATTTTAATCGGTTTATTAGCTTAGGAGTTACGATGCCACAGACAGATACACAGATACACACGTCAAACTTATAACACCCCTCTTTTTGGGTCGGGGGTTAGAAATCTAGATAGGTAGAGGTATAATAAACACAGTGTAAGTATTTTTGGAGTTAGCGGGTTGGTAGGTACCTACTTAGATGATATAAATATACTACCTACTTACGTAGGTACCTAGCAATTTTATTATGCTAGATGATAGATTTGGCTTGTTAATTTTACTTTTGTGTCAATTTTTTTAAATTATTTTTTTAATTTTTACAGAGCCCTGCCAACAGTGAGCTAGCATTACATGGACTTGCCCTGGTTTGTTTTTACTTTTTAATCATTACAGTATATCATAAATATATATAGGTAGTAGGAACTTGCTATATATTTTTTGCCGGTTTTTGCATTGATGTAGTTAAAAATCCAGAAAGAGACATAAAAAATATTATTATGCCGGAAAATCCAAGAATTTCCACGGGATTTTTAAAAACCTAAATACATGCGAACGAAGTCAGTGTCAGAGTCGTATATTTAATATAAAATGTGTAGGTTTAATTAACATCTTATGATTATGAAATATTATTTTTTCAGAGAGAGCGTGATGACGCTGACGATGATGATGATAAATAACGGCAAATTAAAAACACAAGACGACTCAAGACCACGCTTTAGTATAACGGCCATCGATATTGGTTAGATTATTATTTTTACTACTTATTTCCTACTTCAAATCGCTAATAAAGAGCAACGCTGTACGGCATTTATTTGGCGTTTTATTTATACCTGCTTAGGCACAGGTACCTATGTATTTTAGGCAAAATAAAAAACCATTTAAAAATAAAAGCTTGGCATATAATTTAAGGTCTGCCAGTGACCGCGCGGCAGTGACGTACACGCGTCGCGGCTGGAGAGAATATCGTGCAGACCACTGACGCGACGCGTAGTTCAGCTGCAATTCAGTTCAAGTGCGTGGGCACCTTTACACCGGTCGATGCACACTTGGTGCACATCTATTTGTTTGTCGCGGCAGCTGTAAACCTACAGCAAGCCGCTTGTATGAAGCTTCCACTTTGTATAGATATCTACTCATGTGCCAATACCATTGGTTATTTTGATATCACTATAATTTACTGTTACAATGTTTTCAACATGAAATGGCAACTTAATTTGTGCACTTTAGGTTTAAACAAAAGCCTAGAATCCAAACCAGTAAATCCCTGAAAAAATATCAATATTGTCTTTGGTCTTAAATCAATGTCAAAATTCTAAAATATGGATTATTTGTCTGTGGTAAAACCAAGTTGTTAGTTGACGTGAACAGGATATTTTCCTGTATTTTTAATTATTCTTTATATTTTAACTTTTAAACAAGTAAAAACGTGAAAAATGTCTACGGCAGTAGATCAAAAATCGTATTTACAAAAGTACTTGGGTGGTCCATCGGTCGATAAGAAGAAGAAAAAGAAAAAAAACGTTAAAGGAAAGGGGTAAACAATTTTCAAGTATTATACCAATTTATGAACTTTTCATGAGATTTTAGCGTCTTGTTAATGATATTTTACGTATAATATTACTCTGTTTGTTTTCAATATAAATATTACAGATATTATTTTATCCAGTAGTGTGATTGCGTACCATAAACTTCTGGATACCTGTACTGTATTCTGAATCCCTTATCAATTTTATCCATACTATGATACTAATATCATAAAGTGTGACTGGGACTTCGTCTGTGTTGGTGTTAGCTGGCGGGCGTGCTCTGCCTATTTGAGTGTTTTTTTTTTTTTTGTTAAAACTCACTGGAAAGCGCTCTAAAGGGGTGCCGTACGTATGTCGGCGATCGCCGGCACAGACGGGGTCCATACTTGTATAGTTTAGCTAACTTGTTACAAATAACTACAAACTTTACATTGGCTAATCTTTGAAAAGCCAGACGAGAGAGAAAAAAAAAAGTGTGACTGTCTGATATGTTTGATAGATAGGCCCAAGCTATACAAGTATTTGCTCATTATCATCATATTGATGTTCTTTCAGGTTCAAAATAATAGATGATGACTTGGATCTATCCAAACTGCGCCCACTAGATGGTGATGAGCTGGATATATTGAATGAGGGTGAGGATGCTCCTCAAATAGCTGGCATCATTGATGAGAGGCCTGAAGAGTTGAGGAAGATGGATGCCTTTCAAACCTCGTCCAAGTGGAGGGTTATCAACCAAGTAAGTATAAGTTTTCCATATGATGACTATACTTATCTTTAAATCTAGTCGTATCCACAAGATGGGAAGAGATGCAAGGGTTGGCAGCAAAGACTTTAGGAGGGTGATGGTCAATTCTGGAGAAGGGGTACACAGGACTGTAAGCACTGGTAAGAAATGGAGGAATCCTGCACCACGAGCACTCAGAGTCAATCAATCAGCCTATTTGCGTCCATTGCTGGGCATAGGCCTTCCCAAGAACGCGCCACCACACACTATCCTCTGCCTTCCTCATCCACATCTTAATATCGTCAGTCCAGCGGGTTGGAGGTCTTCCCATACTGCACTTGCTAATATGCGGTCTCCACTCCAGAACATGTCTACCCCAGCTGCCATCAGTTCTGTGGCAGACATGGCCGGCCCACTGCCATTTCAGCTGGCACTCAGTGTAGAGAGATTTTTTGTGATGCATATACTATGTTGATTTACTAAAACATTGTGGACTCTGAAATGTAGCCTATTTTTTTATTTTATTTATTTACTAGCTTATGCCTGTGACTGCGGCCTCATAGCTTACACAAATTTCACTCTTATTTTACTATCATAGGGGTTGAATTTTCAAAAATCCTTCCTTAGCAGTTGTTTACATCATAATAGCATGCCAAATTTCAGTCCGATCCATCCAGTAGTTTAACCAGTACTTTGATAAATCAGTCAGTCAGTCAGTTTCATATATTTGGATTTATCTGTAAATAGTGTTTGGCTGCACCTTAATTCATCTAGGCTGTGAAAAGGTAAGACAGACAGACCCTTCTTACCTTTGGATGTAACTTGGGAGTTCTAATAACTATATGTTCATTACAGGATGATGGATTCAACAGCAAACTAAAAGTAGAGGAGGTTAAACGCAACAAGAAAGAAGTTGAAAAAGAGAATGAAATTGTATTCGGTAAAATGTACAGCGATTCTGAAGACGAGCAGAAAAATGACTCTGATGCATCACCACCACGAAAAAATGATAATAAGAACAGTTCTAGTACTAAAAAGAATCAAAAACATAACAGCGACAGTGATTTTAGCCCTCCCAGAAGAGATAAAACAAGTAATAGAGGTAAAAATTCGAAAAATTCTGATTCAGATGTATCACCACCTAGAAAAAACACGAAAAACGATCGAAAATATAATGCAAACAATAGTGATAGTGACACTAGTCCTCCAAGACGTAAGAATGATACAGAAAACTCAAAATCAAAAACCAAGTATGACTCGGATCAGTCCCCTGTAAGAAAACATTCGACAAGTCGCACTTCAAATGATAAAAAGTCCAAAACTCATCAAACAGACAGTACAAGATCAAAAAATCAAAACAATAGAGATGCAAGCCCGCCACGAAGAAAAGATGATAACCAAAATAAGAGTAGAGTTAGGAAACCTTCACGTTGGGGCGATTTTAAAGACGAATCAAATCAGAGGTCAAAAAGTCCCAGAGCACAACGTAAAAATTCACCTGATAGACATATAAATGAAAACAATCATTCAAAAAAATACAGCAATGACTCTGATATTTCACCACCTAGAAAATCAAGACATGATTCACCAAAGAGAAACAGATCTCCTGATTCTGATGAATCACCACAAAGAAAAAGAAAGCAGTCTCCAGATAAACGAAAGAATGATGATAAATATAGAGACATTTCATCACCTAAAAGGAACAAGCAACAAAAATATTCTGAACAGGCAAAAAGGTCGCACGAAAGTAGTAAAAGAAGGCATGAAAGCGATTCTGATGCATCACCAAGACAAGAAAGAAACAGAAATGATACAAAAAGAAGTAAAAGAAGAAACATTGATTCAGATTTATCCCCAGCAAGACAAGAAAAAAGTAAAATTTACAATAAAAGAACTAGACAAAACAGTGATTCAGACATTTCACCTGCAAGGAAAGAAAGAAATAAGAAAGACAACAAAAGTAAAAGAAAAGATAGCGATTCTGATTTGTCACCTCCCAGAAAAGGAAGAAGTAAAACTAACGATAAAAGAACTGCAAATAAAAATCAAAGGCAAGACAGTGATTCGGATCTATCTCCACCGAGAAAAGAAAGAAGCAAGAATTACCAAGAGAGAAGGGATGAACCTCCACCAAGTAACAAGAAAATGGAGAAAACTTTAGAAGGCAAGCAAGCGGGATTGCAAGACGCAAGACAATTGAAACAAGAAAATGAATCTTTTAGACGAAGAGAAGACGAGGCATTCAGAAATATGACAGATGAAATGTCTGGAAGAAACGCCAAGATTGTGTCTAGAAAAGGTAATTGTTGTACCATTATAATATGGGTACCTTCAAGTCAAGAGTGAATAGGCAACTTCCAGGCAAGCGCGCTCCATCTTAGGCTGCATCATCACTTGCTAGCAGGTCTGATTGCAGCCAAGCGCTGGTCTATATAATTAAAAAAAAAAAAACTAGAGTTGTATAGAAAAAGGCGTTACTTTGCGTAAGTCCATGATATACAAGGAACCAAAAGCTTAATTTGTAGTGGTGTGTATTGCTTGCTTGGTGGCTAACTTTTCCTGGAAGTTTAGCAGTGGAAGGGCGGACAGTGCATGCTGCATGTTGCACCATACAGATTTGTCTGGTTTAGTGGATTATAGTAAATTAAGCTTTTGATTCCTTGTGTACTATTAGATGAGGCTCGCGACTTTGTCTGTGTGGATTTAAGTTTTTTAAATCCTATGGGAATTCTACGATTTTCTGAGATAAAAATTGACCTATATCTGTCTCTGTGATACAAGCTATCTCTGTACCAAATATGCCTGCCAATGATGCCTTTGGGTTCTTTGGTCCATTTCCTTTTGATTCCATCTTATCTTGTATTTTATTTTTAGGTAAAAGAGAAACATCAGAAGACAGACAGAAACAAAGAGAAAAGGCAGAGAGACAAAAAGTGTTGGACGAAAAATATAAACAATGGAGTAGAGGGTAAGAATTTCGTTTATTTTTTTACAGAATACAAAGAGGACTTGGTCAGTGTTGGTGTTTCCTGGCGCGCGTGCTTTGCCTTTTTGGAGTGTTTTTTTTTTGTTAGAAGTGGCCGGATTTTGTATTTTACTGGTGTTTTGGTGGTGGAACTGACTGGGCAGCGCTCTAAAAGGGCGCCGCGCGTGTGTCGGCGAGCGCCGGCACAGACGAAGTCCATACTTATATATTTCCCTAACTTGTAAATAACTACAAACTTGACGTTGGCTAATCTTTGTAAAGCCAGACGAGAGAGACAGAAAAAAAAAGAATACAAAGAAAAAACGTAATTATTGGTGTATGATCTTAGGCACGTACATCTAACTTTCAGACTTATGTGCCTTTCAAGAAATTAACACTTGTTTGAATGGTGAAGGAAAACATCATGAAGAAACGTGCATGCCTGAGTTCTCCATAATGTTCTCAAAGGTGTGTGAAGTCTGCCAATCCACACTTGGCCAGCGTGGTAGACTGTGGCCAAACCCTTTACGTTCTAAGGTTGAAATCTATAGAGTGCACTTTGGATTTGCTTAGACTTAGTTCCAGTTAAAACGAGACAGATTCAAGCCAGCGGTATAACGCTGTCTCGTTTTAACAGTGTCTTAAGTGTTAGCAAAGTTAAAGTGCGCTCTATACATAGCGCCTTAGAGGAGATCTGTGTTCTGTAGTGAGCAGGTGATGCTTTTAATACTTCAGTTTTTTAACCCCCGACACAAAAAGAGGGGTGTTATAAGTTCGACGCTTGTATCTGTGTATCTGTCTGTGGCATCGTAGCTCCTAATCTTATGAACCGATTTTAATTTAGTTTTTTTTGTTTGAAAGGTGGCTTGATCGAGAGTGTTCTTAGCTTATAATAAAAAAAAATCGGTTCAGCCGTTTGAAAGTTATCAGCTCTTTTCTAGTTACTGTAACCTTCACTTGTCTGGGGTGTTATAAATTTTTAATTTACACTTGTTTTAATAATATGTGATTTGGTCTTACAGATTAAAACAAATAGAATCCCAACAAGCGGCAGTACAAGACTTCATACATGAATCATCGAAACCACTCGCCCGGTACAAAGACGACCGCGATCTGGAGAGTAAACTGAAGGACGTGGAGAGACAGGGAGACCCGATGCTGCAGTACATGCGAGAGAAGAAGAGGGAGAGAGGAGAGCTGGGGCCTGGTTAGTTTTTTTTAATAATAGCCATAGAATAGAATAGAATGGAAATTATTTAGTTGCATAATGTGTGTTATAAAAGATATAAATGATTACAAGGTTCAACACATTAGCCGTAGTGGCGTACAAATAGTGTTAGTTATATCTACAATTTTTAAATGCATTTTTTTTAGATTTACATGCGGTTCGTTAAATGAAAAAAAAAAAACAATCAGACATTGAAATTAAAAAAAAATCATGTTCATCATGACTCATATTCCCCTCCCTCCAACTAAGTGTAAAGCTTGTGCTGGGAGTGACTACGATAATACGAGTGCAACAGGTGGGGTTTGAACCGGACCTTTCGGATTTCAATCAGCTCCTTTAACTCCGTAACAACCACTTTTTTTACGGTTTCGTACCTTAAAAGGAAAAAAGAACCAACCCTTATAGGATCACTTCGTTTTCTGTCTGTCGTGTCTGTCAATTCAAGGGAACCAAAAGCTATAGGGAGTACGCTGGCCTCATGAAAGGCAAGTAGCAATGTCCTATAGCACAAGTAAAGAAAAAATCCGAAAACCATGAATTTGTGGTTGCACCACAAAAAAAAAATGAAAAGTGTTCGTCAAAATAATATGTTTACTACATCACATCATAGATGGCACTGTCCATATTTAACTTGCAGTGTTGCACATAAAACTGATATATCGTCATATCCTACAAATAACACTACTGTTACAAAAGGCCTACTTTTCAGGAGGAGCATTTTGTGTTTTATTTTAAATACTAATGAACATATATGCAATCCTATATGGCTGAGTTTGTTGTGAGCTCTTCTCAGACTTGGGCGCGTTTGGAACCCTGCTTAAGCTAGCTAGCTTTTGTGGCTTTAGTTTTAAGTTAACATAATTATCACCACTACATCATTGTTTGACAATCAGAAAGTATACAATAGTACCCAATTTGAATTAATGACTTTGACTTGGATACTACGATATTATCTTGTACGATGGTACGGAAACTTTCGTGTGTCAGACTTTGACTTGACTGGTGTTTTTTTTTCAGAAAAACCAATCTACAAGGGCAACTTCCCGCCGAATCGCTTCAACATTCGCCCAGGTTACCGCTGGGATGGCGTAGATCGCTCCAACGGCTACGAGAACAAATACTTCGCGCAACAGAGCAAGAGGAAAGCGCAAGAGGAAGAGGTCTATAAGTGGAGTACCGAGGACTTGTAAAATAAGTTATTGTGTAATAAAAAAATCAATTGTAAATATAATAAATGTTTATGTACAAAACATATCTAATGGTTTTCTTTATCTATTACTAGCTGATGCCCGCGACTTCGTTCGCGTGGATGTTTTTTGTTTTTGTTTTGTTTTTGTTTATTAAGCACACAATACAGATAATGACAATAATAATACAATATTACAATAAAGCCATGAAAAAAAAACTAGCCACTCTCCAAAAAAAAGTGTGTACATACGCAGTCAATAAGATAATGGACGTGTCGCTTAGAACAGCTATACACAAAAAACTAAAATTTTAGAAAACTAGAAAACAGAACTAAACAATACCAAAAATCGAAAATAAATTAATTGTATCGTAACATTTAAACTTAAGTAAATAACTTAACCTAAAAACTAAGACATTAGTAGAACTATTGAGATATTATTATATATTATTTAGAGCATCACAGCTTCGGATAGATTTAATAAACACAGTAGCTTTGCTATTAAATATATCAATATCGTTAGTGGAGACCAACTCATTATAAAATCTACACATTCTGACTATTGGGTTAAAAAAGGAGGAGGAGGATGTTGTAAAATTCCCGTGGGAACTCTTTGATTTTCCGGGATAAAAAGTAGCCTATGTGCTAATCCAGGGTATAATCTATCTCCATTCTAAATTTCAGCCCAATCCGTCCAGTAGTTTTTGCGTGAAGGAGTAACAAGCATACACACACACACACACATACAAACTTTCTCCTTTATAATATTCAAGTGAAGGTTACAGTAACTAGAAAAGAGCTGATAACTTTCAAACGGCTGAACCGATTTTCTTGGATTATAGCTAAGAACACTCGATCAAGCCACCTTTCAAACAAAAAAACTAAATTGAAATCGGTTCATTAGTTTAGGAGCTATGATGCCACAGACAGATACACACTTGGTTAAACCACGTACCTCTTCAAAATATAGTATATTTCACTATCATTATATCTTGGTACTTACCATAACAGCCCACAGGTGCTAATCACATACAATTACTTTACCAAAATGTACGTGGTCTGCGTACCAAAACAGAGGTGTTTCGACTAAATATCTTAAATCACGGATACGACCTCATCTTAATCACTGAATCATGGTTAACAGAAGGTATTTACGACCGTGAAATTTGTGATGATAGATACGATGTTCTTCGATGTGACCGAAACCTGGAGACATCCACTAAGAAAAAGGGCGGTGGAGTTTTATTATGTGCGCGTAAGGAGCTAAATATACAGCTGCATCGAGAGTGGACGTGCCCTGGCGTTGAATCTCTATGGGCGACTATACCTGCTCAGTCCCTAAAAATCCAAGGAAATCGTAAGATTCACATCGGGTTAATTTATGCGCCACCAGACAACCTCTTACCGGCTCGACTTGAATCCATCTCCTCTCGCCTTGCTGAACTCGTTGCCAAGTATCCTAACGACTACATTATCTTAGCTGGTGACTTCAATCTACCAAACGTAACGTGGTCTGACTCCGGACCCACCATCCACAAACGCGGATCTGTGGAGTTACATAATGCGTTTATGAATATGATAGATATATGTAACCTATCTGGACTAAAACAACTTAATACTGTCCCCAATAGTAAACATAACACGTTGGATCTATTGTTCAGTAACATAGATCTCAATGTAAGCCACAGCTCTAATCCTCTAGTCCCAGAAGACACGTTTCACCCGTGTCTCCAATTCAATCTCTCTAATCTGCTTCTTCGTAACACTCGCCAAAAACCTATTAAAAAACCCAACTTTTTCGAAGGAGACTACTGTCAAATCAACGAGCACTTATCTAAGATCAATTGGCACGAAGCACTCTCAGCTAAATCAATGAACGGCATGGTTGAGAAATTTTATTCTGTTCTAAACGAAACAATCAAGAAATTTATTCCAGTAAAAGTAAAGTACAAATCTAATTTTCCTGTATGGTACTCCAAACCTCTAATCCACATAGTGAAAGAAAAACTTCGTAAGCATAAACAATGGAAAGTTTACAAAAATCCCCGCGATTACGACGAGTTCGCTATTCTAAGAGCAAGACAAAAACAAATACAAAATAAGTGTTACACTTCTTACATCCAAAGTATGCAAACTTACATTGCCAAGGACCCTAAGCTTCTTTTTTCTTTCACTAAATCTCTTAGAAACGATAAAAGTGGATACCCTACCAAGCTCACATTAGGTGATACTGTATATACTGATGAAGTGTCTGCTTGTAACGGTTTCAGTAAATACTTTGAGAGTGTCTTTGCCAAACCAGCAAACTCTTACGACGCGATGAGCGACTCTAACTTGAGCTATAAAGAGTCAATTTGCAAAATCACCATTGACGAGAATAATGTACTCAAGCTTCTCAAAACTCTGAAAACTAACAAGGGAGCCGGTAGTGATGGTATTCCACCTATTTTCCTGAGCAAGTGTGCTTCAAATCTGGCGAAACCTCTCACGATCATCTTTAACCACTCCATAAACGTCTACTGTAGTTTCCCAGACATCTGGAAAGAAGCGCTAATAGTCCCCATCCACAAAAGCGGAACTAAAACTCAAATTGAGAATTACCGACCTATCTCTATCCTCAACGTAATGAGCAAGTTGTTCGAGTCAGTTATTTACTCATACATATCTCCAATCATTTCGAGATCTATCCCCTACGAGCAGCATGGATTTATGAAAAACCGTTCCACTGTCACCAACTTAGCGGTCTTCGCGGACTATGTCTTGCGGAGTATGGATGAGAGACACCAGGTGGATGTGATCTATACGGATTTCGAAAAAGCTTTCGACCGTGTGGATCACGTGATTCTGCTTCACAAGCTAAGCATCCTAGGAATAAATGGCAACTTACTCCGATGGCTAACTTCATATATAAAAAACCGTATGCAGGCTGTAGTAACAGGCAGCGCTAGAAGCAACTTTATAACCATTCCATCAGGGGTACCCCAGGGGTCTATCCTAGGTCCCCTCCTATATAATGCCTATCTATATGATATTGGTAGCTGTTTTAGCCATGCACAATATTTAATGTTTGCTGACGATAAGAAAATTTTCCTTAAAATACGTTCCCTTGAGGATTGTTATCGGCTACAAGAAGACTTAAACGCCCTGAGTGATTATTATGTTAGGAATAGAATTATCGTTAACGTTAAAAAATGTCACCACATAACTCTTTCTCGTAAAACTAGCTCTATATCCTTCGACTATCATATAAACGATGTAAACATAGCTAAATTCAAAACCGTCCGAGACCTGGGTATTAAAATTGACGCTAAACTATCGATGAATGAGCATGTCGAAGTCATAGCGGATAAAGCCTACAAACAACTAGGTTTCATTAAACGCGTAACACGTACTTTCAGTAATATTGAATGTATAAAAACCCTATATTTTGCATATGTTCGTAGTATTCTCGAATATGGGTGCAACATTTGGTCACCGTATTACATTATACATACTCAAAGACTAGAATCAATACAAAAACATTTTCTTAAGTACCTGGCGTTTAAAGAATTCAAAAAATTTAGCAGTTATAAAGAAGCCTGTTCGCATTACAAAATTGACTCACTGGAACTTAGAAGGAACCAAAGTGACATGATGTTGCTACAAGCTATTTTGACTGGACAAATTGACTGTCCTAGCCTGCTGTCAGCTTTCTCACTCAACGCTCGCTCCTTTAGGCCTCGTAAACCTCAGCTACTTTGCGTACCGAAATCCAATACAAACTACGCCCAAAACTCCGTACTTCTACGCCTGGCGCGAACTTACAATAAAACTTATTCTGATTTAGACCTTTTCCACCTATCCAAAATACAATTAAAAAAAGAAATAATTAAACTGCATCAGAAAAATAATAATATGTAACTATGTATTTATGATATTATAAAACTACTATTTATGAATTATAATGTTAATATCTATAATCACACACACACATGCGCGCGCGCACACAGACACTCAAACGCACACACACTCACACACACACACACACACACACACACATACACACTAACACTCGCTTAGTTCTGTTATAATTTATAATCTCTTTTATGTTAACTGTAATCATACTCATATATTGTAAACCCATTTGGCCTTATTTTTATATAGTTTAAAATGTAAAATTATAATAATTGTACCGCTGTTGTTTACAAATAAAGGAATAAAATAAAAAAATAAATAAAACAAACTACGCGCTTGAAGTCAAGTCGCTTGAATGTCTCTGAAGTCCTTTAGGGCCTAGAAGTCAGGTATTAGGTAGGTAATTAAAAAAAACTATATGATTTTCTTTCACTATTATTTATTATTCATGTATATTTATTAATATTATTAATAGAAAATGACATGTTATAAATTGGCTAGAGAACACTAGTAAATCACTTTATTACAACTATTTTAGATTATTTATAATTTACGATACAAATAATAAGTCTGATCTAGGTAGCATATCCATACATAATAATGAAATAAATACTAAATACATAATAAGTAGTTATTATAACGTATTACATTTTAATTTTGTATTAAAATGATTTCAACACAAATTGCATGCACGTTGCAAACTGAATCTATTATAATTCATTATCCATACTAATGTTATAAATGTGAAAGTGTGTCTGTCTGTCTGCTACCTTTTCACGGCCCAACTGTGTAACAGATTCTGACGAAAGGTACAGGGTTAGCTTATATCCCGGGGACTGACATAGGCTACTTTTTATCCCGGAAAATCAAAGAGTTCCCGCGGGATTCCTAAAGACCCATCCACTTA
The DNA here is from genome assembly GCF_905333055.1 of Maniola jurtina. Taxonomy (NCBI): domain Eukaryota; kingdom Metazoa; phylum Arthropoda; class Insecta; order Lepidoptera; family Nymphalidae; genus Maniola; species Maniola jurtina. Next base: position 4,771,305 of record NC_060053.1, read on the forward strand.
ACCGATTTGTATGAAATTTGGTACCGGCGTAGCTTGCGTCCCTGTAATCGAAATAGGCAACTTTTTATCCCGGAAAATCAAACAGTTCCCACGGGATCTATAAAAATCTAAATCCACGCGGACGAAGTCGCGGGTATCCTCTAGTAATTTATACTTACTTAAAAGATTACTTAGACTGAGATCTATAGAGCGCACTTTGACTTTGCTCAGACTTAAGACACTGTTAAAGCGAGACAGCGTTATACCGCTGACATAAATCCGTCTCGTTTTAACTGAAACTTAAGTATAAGCAAAGTCGAAGTGCGCTCTACAGATTTCAACCTAAGTAGCATTTAAATTTTGTTTATCATATCCATCTTGGCAGTTTTACTACATTTACAAATTGCAAGATTCACATTAAAATATACTTCTCGTCAAAAAAATCGAAACATTTCCAAACTAAAAGCGATGAAAGGTGTTTCGATTTTTTAATGGGGGTCTATATTAGGTATGCATGTGTTTGGATATCATACAGTTAACAGTACAGTCTATTTATTCATTGCATATATCATAATTCATAAGTTATTTGTTCTATTAAGAAATCTCAGAAAAGAGCAATAGAAAATAAAGTTAAGAAGCATTTTTGCAGCGAAAATTTTTTTAGACGCGTTGGGCGATTTTGGTATCCAGAGTAAAACCTACAAGATCGCGTCAAACTAAAAAACCGGTCAAGTACGAATCGGACTGGCACACGAAGTGTTCCGCACCATCGCACAAGGAACCTTAAACCAGTATGATATAAAGCAAGTGGTGTAAGGTTTTGTTTCATAAGTTAAAAAAACAACAAAATTAAACGCAACATAAATAGAAGGTATATTTATTCGCTATAAGGTTACAATGAGCGGGGTAGTCAACTGTGTAGTGATGTACGCTTTATGTCAACGCCTGCTGCGACTGTAACCACCGCCGGGCCTTAAAACAGCTGTTCTGTTTGGTGGCCATTTTAAATATCGAAAATGCTGTTGCATTTAAATGAAAGTTTTATTACAAAAGTTAAAAAATAACAAAATTGAAACGCAACATAAATAGAAGGTATATTTATTCGCTATAAGGTTACAATGAGCGGGGTGGTCAACTGTGTAGTGATGTACGCTTTATGTCAACGCCTGCCGCGCCCGTAACCACCGCCACCACCGCCACCACCGCGGCGTCGGTCTCGGTCATCGTGCTCGTTCTGGTACCCCCCTCCTCGCGACTGGTACCCTCCCCCCTGCCCGTAACCACCCCCCTGACCTTTGTAACCACCGCCGCCTCCTGAAAATAAAAATTTAAATTCAAATCATCTTTATTGCGAATATGGGTTAGTATACAGATCTTAAAACTTTTTTTTTTAACTATATAGACTAGCGCTTGGCTGCAATCAGACCTGCTAGCAAGTGATGATGCAGCCTAAGATGGTTTAGGTTGTTAGGTTCTGCCAGATTCTACCTTTCGGCATTCAATAATACAATAACACAGTCATGAATACAACAATACCAAAGTCACAAAGTCAATAAAAATGTTACTCGTCTTTATATCGTCTTCATCAATTGATAGACGTCTATGACTGGGCATAGGTCTCTACAGTGCCACAAGGATCTTTTTGCGTGTGGCCAAAATCGGAACTAACGCCGCCATTTTATGAAGTGTCACGCTGTCCCTTTGTATGTGGTGTTGCTGAGTAAAAAATCAAAATTTCACTGTTTTTTAGGATTCCGTACCTCAAAAGGACAAAGAAAGATAACTATACCAAGTGGGCTATCATAGGAAAGGGCTTTACCTGTACATCCTAAAACTGATTTTATTTATTTTTAGGCATAATAGGTTTTGATTTATCGTGCAAAATGTTGAAAAAAAAACCCGAGTACGGAACCCTCAGTGCGCGAGTCTGACTCGCACTTGGCCGGTTTTTTTTTTTAAATATTAGAGCCATTCCATATAGATAACTTCTCGATATTATATCCCGATAATAATAAATACATCATATAATTATGTGTCTTATACTATTTAGCACAACGTAATTAAAATATTTGAGCAGGTAAACATGATAGTTTGCAAGTCCATTGGCCTATCAATGGTATTTTATGTACTAGCAGTCTTCCTTCTACAACTACCCCCCCCCCCCCCCCCCGTCAATATCATTCAAGTGCCAAAAGATCCTTGTCAGACTGTAGTAAGGATTAGGCAAAGAAGAAAGATCTTACCTTGATTGTAGCCTTGGTTGTAACCGCTAGAACTGTCATAGCCGCCTTGGTTGCTACTATAACCTTGGCTACTGTTATAACCACCCTGGCTGTTGTGGTTGCTATTATAACCGCCCTGGTTGCTGTAGCTGCGACTCCCGTTGTAAGCGCCGTCGAAGCTCTTCTGCGACTGGTAACCTGATTGCGGTTGCTGGTAACCAGTTGGTTGCGGTTGCTGATAACCGCCCGGTGGTACTTCGTAGGTTTGGTAGTTGCGCGGGTTTTGGTAACCGACGGGGCTTGTCTGTGGTCTATAAACAATATAATTATTTGAGTTACTTTTTACATCCATACTAATGCCATAAGTGCAAAAGTGTGGCTATCTGTGTCTGCTATCTTTTCACGGCTCATCCGTTTAACTGATTTTGACGAAATCTGGTACAGAGATACCTTCAATTCTGGAGGACATATGCTATTTTTATAGATTTCTAAAAACCTAAATCCACGTGGACAATATGTGTGCACCATCTATTGTTATAATAATCTAAAAAAGTTAAACGAATTAGATTCCAGGCACCCATCTCTCACTTGCTCCAAGGGTCCAGTTTAAGAAATTAGCTCTAGTATCGACTATAACTCACAAATTAGTCAATACTAGAGCTAATTTCTTAAACTTGGACCCTTTCAAGTAAAAATTTTTGTATAAACCTGTGAGGATGATACTGCCATTGGCGCAATTAGTGCCATAAGCCTACATTGTCGTATTAGTTTACAAATTGCGAAAAACCAAATTAAATTTGAATTTCGCGGGCCGACCCGTCTCATGCCCCTTAAGTTTAGAAGAATAGGTTCAGATGATGATTCTAAACAGTAATGATAATGCTAACCTCTGATCATTACTCTGGTTGTAACCGCCTTGTACTCTGCCACCCCTGCCACCGCCACCGCCGCCGCCGCCGCCAGCGCCACCGCCGCCACCGCCACGGCCGCCGCGGAAATCACCGCCACCACCGCCACGACCGCCGCGGAATTCACCGCCACCGCCACGACCACCGCCACCGCCGCCTCGACCGCCTCCACCCTGAACAAAAAAAAACAAAAAGTTGAGGGAGGGATGACTAGTTTTTTTTTTTAATATTTTTATCGCCAAAAAAAAAACCGGAGAAGTTCGAGTCAGACTCGCGCACCGAGGGTTCCGTACTCGGATATTTTTTCCGACATTTTGCGCGATAAATCAAAAACTATTATGCAGAAAAATAAATAAAAATCTGTTTTAGAATGTACAGATAAAAGCTCTTTCACATTATGTTACTCCACTTGATATAGTTATCTTACTTTGAAAATACTAATTATTTATTATTTATGAACACATTTTAATATTTTATTTTTTTTGTGATGTGACAAATTCACGGTTTTCGGTTTTCCCCTTTAATTGTGCTATAAGACATTGCCACTTGCCAAACAGACAGACAAAGAAGTGATCCTATAAGATTTTTTTTGGACTTCGTCTGTGTTGGTGTTAGCTGGCGGGCGTGCTCTATTTTTTTGTTAAGAGGGCTCTCTCCGTCACTCATTTCATACAATCGTAGTTCCAATTTCATTTGAATATTAAGCAACCAAAGTCCATGAAATTTTGCAGACATATTCTAGAAACTAATATTTGTGTCTGTGGTTTTCCAGATTTCTGTTAAAATATTCGGTTTCAAAGTTACGCGGTCTTAAAAATTTCATTCAAATCTTTGAGCCCCTGTAATTTTAAAACTACGTATTTTTAGAAAAATCTAAAACACCACAGACACAGATATTAGTTTCTAGAATATGTCTGCAAAATTTCATGGACTTTGGTTGCTTAATATTCAAATGAAATTGGAACTACGATTGTATGAAACGAGTGACGGAGAGAGCCCTGTTAAAACGGACTGGAAAGCGCTCTAAGGGGGTGCCGTGCGTGTGTCGGCGAGCGCCGGCACAGACGGAGTCCATACTTGTATAGTTTAACTAACTTGTTACAAATAACTACAAACTTGACATTGGCTAAACTTTGTAAAGCCAGACGAAAGGAAATAAAAAAAAAGGTTTTTTTCTTTCTCTAGAGATATGGAATCCTAATAAGATTTCTGCGCAGGTACATCGGCGTAAATTATAAAGGTGGTAATACTGTAATGAATACTTATTTACCTGTGGTGCAGATCTCTGTTGCCAGGAGGGCATCTCCGGTGGCGGTGGTTGCTGCTCGTTTGGTCTGCCACCTCGGTCTGGCACCTAAAACATATTCATTACATCATCATCATGTCAGCCTGTGGACGTCCACTGTTGGACATAACAATAATAAATATAACAAATAAATAAATAATAATAATCACACTAATCCATACTAATATTATAAACTAGCTGACGCCCGCGACTTCGTCCGCGTGGATTTAGGTTTTTGAAATCTAAATTTCAAAAACCTAAGTTTTTGACATCCCGTGGGAATCTATCTCATTCCGAATTTCAGCCAAATCCGTCCAGTTGTTTTTGCGAGAAGGAGTAACAAACATACACATTACACACACACACACATACACACACACACACATACAAACTTTCGCTTTTATAATATTAGTGTGATGCGAAAGTGTGTCTGTCTGTCTGTCTGCTACCTTTTCACGGCCCAACAGTTTAACCGATTCTAACGAAAGGTACAGGGTTACTTATATCCCGGGGACGGATATAGGCTACTTTTCATCCCGAAAAATCAAAGAGTTCCCACGGGATTCCTAAAAACCCATCCGCTTAACCGATTTGTATGGGTGCCAAGGTAGCTTGCGTAAAAAATCAAACAGTTCCCACGAGATCATTAAAAACCTAAATCCACGCGGACGAAGTCGCGGGCATCCTCTTGTCACTAATAAATAATCAAACTAATATTATAAAGGCGAAAGTTTGTGTGTATGTTGGTTACTCCTTCACGCAAAAACTACTAAACGGATTTGGCTGAAATTTGGAATGAAGATGGATAATATCCTGCATTAGCACATAGGCTTCTTTTATCCCGGAAAATCAGAGTTCACGCGGGATTTCGAAAAACCTAAATCCACGCGGACGAAGTCGCAGGTAATAGCTAGTAATGAATATGAATATAGGGAATAAATTTATTTATTAAATAATTATACTATATCGGTAAACCTCGAGAGCCTCGATAGCTCAACAGTTGAGGAGCGGACTGAATTCCGAAAGGTCGGCGGTTCAAACCCCACCCGTTGCACTACTGTCGTACCCACTCCTGGCACAAGCTTTACGCTTAATTGGAGAGGAAAGGGAAGTATTAGTCACAATCAGCATGGCTAATATTCTTTTTAAAAAAAACCACGAAATAAGCCTAAAATCATTACATAATTGCTGCAAGGGAGTCTGAAAATTTCACCTCTAGTAACTGTCAATCAAGATGGTCCAAGTTAGATCAATTTAGATAAAGTTGGGTTTGTTTAGGTGATTTTGGATTGAAGCTAATCTTCAATTTTAGTCCAAGTGGACCAAATTTAGTCAATTGGGTCCAATTTTATTAGGTTGTACCATCTCTAATCTTCAAGTGGACCAAATTTAGTCAATTGGGTCCAATTTTATTAGGTTGTACCATCTCTAATCTTCAAGTGGACCAAATTTAGTCAATTGGGTCCAATTTTATTAGGTTGTACCATCTCTAATCTTCAAGTGGACCAAATTTAGTCAATTGGGTCCGATTTTATTAGGTTGTACCATCTCTAATCTTCAAGTGGACCAAATTTAGTCAATTGGGTCCGATTTTATTAGGTTGTACCATCTCTAATCTTCAAGTGGACCAAATTTAGTCAATTGGGTCCAATTTTATTAGGTTGTACCATCTCTAATCTTCAAGTGGACCAAATTTAGTCAATTGGGTCCAATTTTATTAGGTTGGACCATCTCCCACAATACTTACTCTGCCAATGAGCACTTTGTTGACTTCGCTCTGTGTGTTCTTCCTCACGCTGGCACTAGAGGTCTTCTCCACTTGCAGTAGATCCGTTCTGGCAGCGAGGAAGTCTGAGAACTTCACATCTGGCTTGACCTTTAAGTTCTCGCGTTTCGGTCTATACGCTGATTGAATGTGATCTTTCTTTTGTTTGAGACGGTCGGACCACTGGAAAAGATGAAATCATATTATCACACTAATATTATAAAGGCGAAAGTTTGTATGTGTGTGTGTGCGTGTATGTTTGTTACTCCTTCACGTAAAAACCACTGGACGGATTTGGCTGAAATTCGGAATGGAGATAGATAATATCCTGGATTAGCACATAGGCTACTTTTTATCCCGGAAAATCAAAGAGTTCGAATCACGCGGACGAAGTCGCGGGCGTCAGCTAGTTATTCATATTACTATTAGAATTAGAATTAGATTAGAAAACTTCACGGGCATGCTCTGCGCTGCGCTCCGCTATATGTGCGCCGGCCCTTAGATTAAGATCTATAGACCACACTTTGACTTTGCTCAGACTTAAGACACTGTTAAAACGAGACAGCGTTATACCGCTGGCATAAATCTGTCTCGTTTTAACTTAACAGGGCTCTCTCCGTCACTCGTTTCATACAATCGTAGTTCCAATTTCATTTGAATATTAAGCAACCAAAGTCCATGAAATTTTGCAGACATATTCTAGAAAGTAATATCTGTCTGTGGTGTTTTACATTTTTCTAAAAATATGTGGTTTTAAAATTACAGGGGCTCAAAGATTTGTATGTAAATTTTTAAGACCGCGTAACTTTGAAACCGAATATTTTAACAGAAATCTGGAAAACCACAGACATAGATAATATTCAAATGAAATTGGAACTACAATTGTATGAAACGAGTGACAGAGAGAGCCCTCTTAAACTTAAGTCTAAGCAAAGTCAAAGTGTGGTCTATAGATTTCAACTTAACAGCACGTGCGTCGTCCACAAGAGACTTATGTCCAGCTGTGGGCACCAATCGGTTGACGATGACGATGATGATGATGGCTCACCTCAAAACTCTGTATGGTACATTCCAACCTAGTGATAAGTGTTTCTCTCCTCAGTCTGTATTCCTCGAACATTTCGGTGAAGGCAGTTTCTAGATTCTTCCAATCTTTTTCCGATAACGCCTTATTGTATAGTGGCTTGCCTACTAGCTGGTCACCTGAAACCAAGAAATGATTGTTTCTTAAGGCCCCTTAGAAGCCTAGTAAGAATATAATTTATTCATGTGATTTAACATATTGAAAGAAAACCACTAGGGGTATTACACATTTATAAGTGATTTAAAAAAAAAAAAAAAGAATATTAGCCATTTTAATCATAACTAACATTCCCCTTTCCTCTCCAATTAAGCGTAAAGCTTGTGCTAGGAGTGGGTACGACAATAGTGCAACGGGTGGGGTTTGAACCGCCGACCTTTCGGAATTCAGTCCACTCCTATAACCGTTGAGCTATTGAGGGAATTAATCGCTTGTTTAATTAAATCATGTTTTTACCTGACTTTCAGTCAGTAGAAAGTAAAACAAACCATTTTTCGAAATTTCCTGACTCCCGAGATTTCCTAGAAAACCAAAAAATTAATTTCCATTTCATGGATGTAGAAAAAGGTAGGGAAAAACGAAACCCTAAATATATGTTTCAGGATTTTATGAAATTACAGGCCCCTAACCAAGTTTCGCTAGTGTGTATCACACTAATATTATAAAGGCGAAAGTTTGTATGTGTGTGTGTATGTTTGTTACTCCTTCACGCAAAAACTACTGGACGGATTTGGCTGAAATTTGGAATGGAGATAGATAATATCCTGGATTAGCACATAGGCTACTTTTTATCCCGGAAAATCGAAGAGATCCCACGGGGTTTCGAAAAACCTAAATCCACGCGGGCGAAGTCGCGGATATCGGCTAGTATGAAATATTACCTTCCTTAGTTATGGTGTCCTTCAGTTTAGCTGTCAGTTTGGAGAACAATACCTCGGGGGTAATATTTGGTGGTGGCTTGTTGAACTTGAGGGTTATTAGGATGTCTTTCAGATCTCTTGCGGTTGGTGATTCATGCTGAAATAAAAATAGAACAAAGGAGATGATTGTGGTACCAGTGATTGTCCCTGATGATGGCGTCAGGGACAATACCCTTAAAAGTTAGGCTGCTTCCATCTTAAACTGCATCATCACTTACCATCAGGTGAGATTGCAATCAAGGGCTAACTTGCAATCGATAACAAGTGTAAATAAAAAATTTATAACAACCCCAACAAGTGAAGGTTACAGTAACTAGAAAAGAGCTGATAACTTTCAAACGGCTGAACCGATTTTCTTGGATTATAGCTAAGAACACTCTCGATTAGGCCACCTTTCAAACAAAAAAAAAACTAAATTAAAATCGGTTCATTAGTTTAGGAGCTACGATGCCACAGACAGATACACTGATACACGTCAAACTTACAACACCCCTCTTTTTAGGTCGGGGGTTAAAAAAAGGGAAGTTTAATATTGCTTACCATTACAATTTCCATGCCAGATCCTGGTTTTTCTTTTGGACAGTCCACGCTGACCATCCTGGCAGCCATCAGCTCTGACACTAAGTAATCTAGGAGAAGGATTCTATCCTCTTTGCTTTGGAGACGTGATGACATGTGACCTGTAAAAATTTCCAAAAAAAAACCAAATTCATGGAAATTCTGTCATTATTAGGGTTCTGTACATGAAGGATGGCAGGGACCCTATCACTAAGCCTTCGCTGTCCATCCGTCTGTCTGTTTTTCTGTCTACTTATCTCATGAATCATAATAGTGGAGAGTTAAAATATTCAATGTGTATTTCTATTGCAGCGATAACAAATGACAAAAATTTCAAAATGTCCACCATGTAAATTATAAAGTACCACCCTTGTATGATGGTATGGAACACTTTGAACCCTGAGAATTAATAGTTTTTATTTCGAAAATAAAGCACCATCATCAAATGGTAGCTTTAATGCTACTACAATCTAGCCTATGGGGCTATTATGTAATATTATTTAAGCTTAAACTTTTGGCTAGACATTGAACAAAAAAGTTACATAGACATATCATGTCCTACCTGTCACCAATTTCTTATAAGGACACCCAAGTTCCTTCAAAAAAGAACTCAACTCTAGTAGAAAAGAACTAGAGTCGTCTGGATCATTCATCATATTGACTGTCTCTTCTATGTTGCAAAGGCTCTTCAATTCCTCCGCTAAGATGTGCACAAGCTTGGTATACTCCAAGGACTTGGGGCCTCCATCGAGGGCCTTTGAGAAGGACACTTCATCTTGGAGAGGGCCTTCATATCTGAAATAAAGGAAAACTGACTGACTGACATATTAACATACAAGCTCTTTGCCTTGTTTGGTGGTTTTTGTAGCGCCAGCCCAGCACAATGCACTTTGCCAATGTCGAGTAGCTTGAGGGAGGCATACATAGCTCAAATGCTGCTCACTGCTATGTATATGATTTTTTTAAATTGGTTTTACGGCTATTTATTTATTTATTTAAACTTTATTGTACAAAAATGCAAAGACAATAATAATGATACACTTATACAAACACAAAGGGCGACCTTGTGAGGGCTATGAGTTCTTTGTATAGGAATAATATGGAGAGCACCGACTTGGAAAAGCTAGCTATTAGCATAATATGAAAACCAACTATGCCTACATTTTTTTTCTACCTGTGGTGACGTCACTCAAGTCATTTGTGACGATCACAAGTTTCTATTGCCACGCGTCATTGAGCCAATAATAAAATCCAACATACTTTGACAGGAGAGGCGATCGATTTTTCGTATTTTGAAAAAGGAATGATAGCATTCACAGAGGAATGATAAAATAGACGCTTGGCTCAAAGGCTTCGGGCACGCCTGGTGCCTCGAGATACGGCTTACGGTATCTAGCTACCTACTCCAAATCTGTGATGGAGATCATATTTTGAGGTGAGTGGCAACGACCCTCAACACGGCATACAATCTGTGTATCGCGTATTGCCATGATACGTCGTGACGCCTTTATATATAGGCATTTTAAGACCGGCAATGTATTTTTTGTCTATCAGACAAATTATAACCTACAATACACCTAGCACTGGCATTTGTCTTAGTAAAAAACTAAAACTGAAGCTAAATACCCATACAAGTTTAAAAATTTGTTTCTAGGAAATGTTTTTCAGAGAAATTACTCAATTAAGTGATTTTTGAAGATTATGCCGACCGATGATCTCAAATTGAAATAACCTAAATACGTATGAAACAAACTTACCCCAAATCATTAAGGGAGTCTAATATATCGTTCTCCATGTTGTTTTAAAATCTTTGTAGCATTTGAAATATCTACCAATCAATAATAAACATAATTCTTTAGAATTTTAGATCACAAAAACTGAAACTGAAAGCTGTCGCAAACTTGGCAAGTTTTATTTTAGTGATGTTGTGCGCGTTATAGGCATTTTTGAAAAGCATCTAATCGATATATCAATAAATCGATATTTTGCTATCGATACATCGATATTTTAGGCGATAAGAATATTTTTCGATGTGTTTAATATAAAAATATATCAAGTAGCAACATTATACGTTCTTTCCAATAGCATTAAAAAACTAAATAATAAATAAATAAAAATTTATTCTTTATCATTTCATCACGACAATGATTGCTATAATAATATAGTCCAAAGCCGAAATGCTGGTACATCGTGATTGACCTGAGGAATCCTCAGGACTAATCCAAAGGCTTCAGTTTCTATCTATCAAGTTTTCAGGTTAACTTGAAATATTTTTGCTAGTCCATGTTTGAATTAGTAAAATTTGGTTTGGATTTGGCAATTCTAAATTAATTATGTAGTTAGTTATTTACTTAATTGTATTCAGATTTTAAATAAAATAATCTGTTTAATATTATTTTAACTCTATGATGCTGATACTTTATTACCTATTACTGTAACGGAATCGATAAACTTCAGAACAACCCTATGAACATTTTATTTTGTGCTAGTCTGTGACAATTGGCAATAATACAAGCTTCCGTTGGACTTCGTCTGTGTTGGTGTTAGCTGGTGGGCGTGCTCTGCCTTTTTGGAGTGTTTTTTTTGTTAAAACTGACTGGAAAGCGCTCTAAGGGGGTGCCGTGCGTGTGTCGGCGAGCGCCGGCACAGCCGGGGTCCATACTTGTATAGTTTAACTAACTTGTTACAAATAACTACAAACTTGACATTGGCTAATCTTTGTAAAGCCAGACGAGAGGGGGAAAAAAAAGCTTCCGCTAGATGACGTTACTCTACTCGTGTCTCGTCATTCTTCGAAGTTTAAAAAGTTATATTGCCCGTTCTGCCGTCCTAACGAAGAGAGCAATAACTAGGTTTCGACTACTTTCGAGATATTCGCGGTTATGATTAGCTACTTACAAATCGTAATATTACATATTGCAGTTTTGATAACCAACAGAACCGAAACTACTGAAGATACAAAAAAGACGTCTAAGGCGATAATATATGGAGCTCATTTTCCTGATTACGGATATGGTCTTAAGTCAATTTGCCCAAAAACTCGACTTATTGCACTCTTTGTTAGGACGGCAGAGTTTTGATCAACCTTTCCTTGATTTACTAATAAAGTAATCTATAACTGAAACTGGATTTTCTTCCCGGCACGCCGCTTATATTCCAAGTAATATATTTCCCACACAATTGTCACAATAGAGTTCTTTGTTATGTGGTTCTAACTCCTAACATACGGGTCATATGGTGGGGCCTTTATATATTCATAAAGATTGTATGCAGTTAGGTTTATTATATGTGGGCTGTGACTCTGTTCTTCTTTATATGTTTAAAGAATTTAACATCGAATGCAATATAAATTCGAATGCGACCCGCGCCCCGCGACTTTGCTCGATGGAAACTATAGGCGCAGGTATAGATAGGTGTAAAGTGCAAGGCACACCGGCAGAGCCATGGCACATGAGTAAATATTCCTAGTCAAGCCCCGAGATGCGGCGTCTTTCAGCTTTCTTGTTAGGTAGGTAGTTAGGTAAGTACTTAACTCAAACTTAAAACTCAAGTAAAAAAGTAAATATGTACCCAATACCTACCAAAAAGTGTAATTCAAAATAGTTAACTATTAAGGTACCTGCTTATGTCATTACATTAATGACCCTTTTCGTAGTAACGTTATATTTATTACGTTTATATTAATTATTAGTAGTAGTAGTATTTATATTATTATAAATAATTATACATTTATAATTATAGTATAATTATAAATCTATAATTAAGTATTTATTTAAATATTTTTTTTTATTAAATTATCTATAATATAGACTATACTATTGTATTTTTTAAGTGTTTTGTGAACATGCTGTGGGCGTACCTCATAATAAATAAATAAATAAATAAATCTATAATTAATTTATTTACTTATTAAATAAAGTAGTAAGTATTTATTTAATTAAGTGTTTAGGTAATTAATTAATTAATTCTTATTTAAGTAGTAACTAAGTAACATAAATATTAATTTAATCTTTCGTAGGTAGTAGGTACTAGGTAGTAACTAGGTACCTACTTAAATTCCAAAATATGCAACTTAGCAAACATTTTTTAACCCTAACTTGCATCGCGAATCCTGATTTCCGAGTCCAGAAAACCCTTTTTATTTTGAACCGGTCCTAAAGACCCCGGTTCTGAGAAGCCCGTTTATAAATAAACCAAAATAAGCTGTGTTACGTAATGTAGATGGTATCACAACAAACATGGTTGATAGTTACAAAATGTACATGTGTATGATGTATTGTGAGTGTGTGTGCGTGCGTGTGTGTATGCGAGAGAATACCTGCGCTCGCGCTTTTACAGGTGATGTTGTGCGTTTCGAGCGTTGGACCATTTGACGTTTTATTAATATTCTAAGTAAATAAAATAAAAAAATAAACAGTGTATATTGTACCTAATGTACATTTCCGTTTATCTGCGACTTGGTCCACGCGGTTTTAGGTTTGTTTTGTATTTCGCATTGGTAAAAGAATTTGGAGAAATATCTCAAAATAAAAGTAAAAAAGAATTTTGAGAAATATCTCAAAATTCTCTTTTACTGGAGAATTCACGTTAAGTATAGGGATTAAGCTTCATGAAATTTTGTAATCCTTAATGTTTTTTGAAGAGGTAATCTTTTAAATTAATTAAAAAATGGTGATAACCTAGTGGCCTAAGACGTTGGGCTTAGGCCACATGGTTTTAGGTTTGTTTTGTATTTCGCATTGGTAAAATAATTTTGAGAAATATCTCAAAATTCTTTTGTACTGGAGAATTCACGTTATAGAGATTAACCTTCATGAAATTTTCTAATCCTTAATAGATTTTTTATACAAGTAGCTTCTTGCTGAAGTACGTAAGAGGCGCACATAAATAATGATATTATCATAAATCATTAGGTATTCATATGACCTTGTTACCGAGAACCAACAAAATGAAATCATGATACGAGTGAAAATTCTAACTTCAAAAGGTCTAAAACACCAGGCAAATCGCTTCGCTTATGTGTTCCTCCGAGAAGGTTTCTAGGATGTGGTAAATTAAAATATTAAGTATATTTTAAGTATATATAGTATATTTTAAGTAAAGTATATCTGCGTAAAAATGCATCATTATTTGTGACTAGAGGATGCCCGCGACTTCGTCTGCGTGGATTTAGTTTTTCTAAGATCCCGTGGGAACTGTTTGATTTTCCAGGATAAAAAGTTGCCTATGTCAATTACAGGGACCCAAGCTACCTCGGTACCAAATTTCATACAAATCGGTTAAGCGGTCTTTAGGAATCCCGCAGGAACTGTTTGATTTTCCGGGATATAAAAGTAGCCTATGTCCGTCCCCGGGATATAAACTAACTCTGTACCAAATTTCGTCAGAATCGGTTAAACTGTTGGGCCGTAAAAAGGTAGCAGACAGAAAGAAAGACAGACACACTTTCGCATTTATAATATTGAGTATGGATTCTGGAAAGAAGTTTCAACGGCCAGGTAACAGCTTCTTCTTGATAATTTATGAGACAATGCACATTCAGGGCCGTTACGGGTAGGCGCTTTTGTCAATATTCTAACAATAGATGACCATGCGGGCTCAATAAAAACGTCTCTGAAGGAAACGGAAACAAACCGATGAACTGTTGCAATAAAAAAACCGGCCAAGTGCGAGTCGGACTCGCGCACCGAGGGTTACTTGGGTAATTTTTTCGACATTTTGCATGATAAATCAAAAACTATTATGCATAAAAATAAATACTGTCCGCGTGGATTTACGTTTTGGGGAAATCCCATGGGACGCTATGCTTGCGTTGAAATCTTTCATTAGCATATCAATAAGCCACAAGAGCTAAATTAGTTCCATGAGAATTGTTCGAAAGCTGGCAAGAGAATATGGCGCTTTTCTTCCTATAGAAGGACGAGATATAAAGCATTCGGTTATAAATATGTGGACTGTGGTACCTACCTACCTACAGTATTTCATCATTCATTTATTTCCTATTACTTTATTAAGTACGCTATTGCATATCATTTAAAAGATTTTTCTGTAGACAACTTTTAAAAAGCCAGTCCAGGATTTGAACTTGTCGCCTTGTGAACCTTAGGAAGGGCTTTTCGTATTCTAGAACGGCTATGTTAACATGACTGATTAGTCTTAAGTAACCTTATTAAACTTTAGTATGCTTATAAATTAAGTTAATACTAAAAAATACATTAATTCTAATTACGAACTGGTCTTACTGGTGCAACGGCCATAATACCGGAGCCCAAACACGTTTTCCACACACGCTCTGCCTGTCCCACAATCACAGTCTATCCACGAAGCGGACGAACGACTACGTAACAAAACCTCCACAGTCGACAGTCGACCGCGTTGGCTGACGCGGTTCATGCCTTTGCGTCTTTATTTAAAAAAAAATACAAAACTTCGTTTCAATACCTACTTATTTAAACTGTTCAAATTGGGAATGTGATTACTTTTTTTAATTAAAATAACTTTTTAGTGCCATATAGTGATGTTTTAGATTTAAAATGGGTGTTTTGTTGAAGTTTTTCGTAGTGACGGTTGCGTTGCCGAGTGTATTTGGGCAGCAAGAGTGTTTTGGTGCTGGGAGCGTGGCCGGAGCGGCGATTGGTGCCTTCGTAGCAGCATTTATAATAATCGTTGCGGCGTATTACTTGAGGAAGTTGTATTGGAAATCTCGCAAAGGTAAGATTAATGGCTGTTTTTTTTTGGTACAGAAATGAGCTCACGTAGCAGAGTTGAAGATTGCAATGACCTGTGTACAAGGATGACTCTTTGCTTTCATAATTTATTATATACTAAGAAAGTATTACTATACTTTACGTATACTATATACTATAAAGTATACTATAACCTACTAAGTTATTACTTTAAGTGCTACTAGTACCTTTTTTGTGATATTATTAGTATAAGTATCGCGTGAAAGAGGGTACGCGTTTAAAAGGGGTGGATGATTGATGAAGGTGACAATAGGAAGTGGAAGAAGAGATGTCATGCGTACAGCTGTTAAAATTGTATAAAATAAAAAAGTTGTATGATTGTGCGATTGACACACGTAGTGACAGAGTAGGTATAGAGTACAGACTAGCCTAGTCTAGTCTGACTAGGTAAGTACATGATTTTGGCGCGAAGTTTACGCACATTTTGACACCTTCAAGCGTGGTGCAAAAAATGACTGTCCGTTACCAGGGTTTTACTATTAATATTTCCTATAACAAACTAATTTACATACTAATTAATACAATTTTTTTAAATACTTACGTATTTGTATAATTTAATAAACATGTAAATAAAAAATACACAGATGCTATTTAAAATTTCACCTTGCGCATTTTAGGGTTAAATCTTTAATTATTTTCATTTGAACAACTTTTCATGTCAGTAGTATTGAACGTCCTTAAAACAGCCCAAATATACACAACTAGCGACCCGCCCCGGCTTCGCACGGGCGGACATTTATTTTTTCTATTTTCCGGGATAAAATATAGCCTATACGGATTCGGAAGAATCCCTCTAAGTAATGGTAAAAGAAATTTCGAAATCGGTCCAGTAGTTTTTGAGCCTATTCAATACAAACATACAAAAATACAAAGGTTTCCTCTTTATAATATTAAGTATAGATGACGACCCAAAACAGAACATCTTGAAGAAATATGGTTAGGAGAGCCGACCCAAATTAACATGGGAAAAGGCTAGTTAGGTCTACATTTATAATTAAACAACTTTTAAGTCAATCTTTTTTTAATTTTGTAACTCTTAAAAAATGACAACCTGCATAATAATGGTCCCCTGTTCGATTCCCAGTCGTGTCAATTAATGAAAACTGCATGACGAAAATACAAACAGCTTAAGCACGTAGGAAGCTAAAGACATAGTCATATGCAAATCTGTCATTAATTTAAAAAAAAAAAATCCGACGAATTGAGAACCCCCTCCTTTTTTGAAGTCGGTCAAAAATAATGAAATGCGCAGAGTTAAGTAAAAACATTTTTCAAAACTAATAAGTAATAACACTAAAAGAGAAATCATAGAAAGTTTTGTTTAGTATCTGTCGCCAGTGTAAAAAACTATTTAAGCCACTTAACAAGTTTTTAGTGTGTAGGAATCATTAAATAAAATCAATTTGCAAAAAACAACTTTATTTTCATAGGTACAAAGTTTAAAATTCAATAAATTTTCTCCGTATTACAGCCTCACTTTAATATGTTCACTGTTAATAGAAAAACAAATCTATCCCACTTATCTTAAAGTATAATTTTAAATGACAATAGATTTTAACTTGATACCCATGTTTTACTAATTCCTTGTCACAGTCCTTGTTACCTTATTTCTTTAGGAATAAAGTTGACAATTGGCCATAGAGGTTTTATACCAAAGACTATGTACTGACACAGGTTTTATTGTAAGGAAATTATAGACTTTAAAACATTCGAAATAAGATCCAGATTTAGCCAAAGAGGTATTAATCAAAGCTCATGGATTTATTGTGTTTTAACTTTTAATCGGACGAGGACGCTTAGATCATAGTATGGAATTTTACTAGTAAACTGATACCTACCTAACTACCTATGTGGGAAAGCACTCATATGACCTAACCACACATAGAATAAAAAAATATATTAAGAACCATAAGGGTTAGAATTTCTTTTCATAAAATATAAATTAATATTTGAAGCTGATTTGTCTAAAATGTAGAAAATATAAAGTCTTGATTTGACTCTTTAAATATACTAGAAAATTAAGTCTTGATTTGAATAAACGAGGAACCCTGCTAAGATTTTACATATTACGTTATGTAAAGGAAATGTTTTTAAGAAATTAACGAAGCCAGCCAAATCATCACACTAATATTATAAAGGCGAAAGTTTGTGTGTATAAGTGTGTGTGTGTTTGTTACTCCTTCGCGCAAAAACTACTAGACGGATTTGGCTGAGAATGTAGATTAGATAATATCCTGTGTTAGCACATAAACTACTTTTTACCCCGGAAAATCAAAGACTTCCCAGGGATTTCGAAAAACCCAAATCCACGCGGACGAAGTCGCGGGATCAGCTAATAGTAAATTATATTAGGTAGGTGCGAGAGGTACTAGGTATCAGCTTTGAATGGGTTCTGAAACGATTTTATGCGTGAAAATAAGAAAACAACTAGTTTTCTTGGACTAGTCAGCCAGTAAACTTAACAGTAAACTAAACGGACCTTACCATACTACAACACATTTTCAACCATATCGCCTTGTGAATAGAGTTGTGAATGGCATGGAATATTAAAATGTAGATCTTTGGAAAACAAGATGAGTGCAATGAATAATTTAACTGATAATAATTACGCCGCAGAGCTCTGTTGGGCAAAGATCTGTAAACAGGATTGCCAGATGCCACGTATTTTACGGGTTATCCCGTATTTCAGGGTATGATACTACAAAAACCCGCAATTGCGAAAATTAAATACGGGGTAAATAAAGCTCCCGAATTTTTTACAAATTCAGATAAAGTTGAAATCTAAAACCCGATTGTAGTACATTTATATTTTTGAACTCAGAATTTTCTCCTGTTTCATTTGACACCCCACTCGAAACAATAACAAAAAAAAATTGGAGACCCCCACTTTTTTTCATGTAATACCCGTTAGGTAATTTTTTTTCGTATAAAATGTAGCCTATGTTACCCGGACCTTTACGACGAATCGATTGACACCTCGTTCATCAAAATCGGCCCAGCAGTTTAGGCGCTACGGTAGAACACACAGAATCTGGATATACACATACATACATACATAGACTGCTAAAATCATAACCCTTCCTTTTGGCTTTGCCGCAGTCGGGTAAAAAAAACTTGTTCGACTAACAGATGGTATACAAAAAATAGTATAACTAAAACCCTAGATGGCATGGCATATAAATATGCATCTTGCAGTAGGTATTCTTGTAATACATTGAAGCACATGTCATGAGCCGAGTACTATACTTGTATGAATGCTATTTCCGGCCATTCCATTAAAAATATCCACACAATTAATTGTAGAGTACAGGTGTAAGTGAGAACCTACATAATAGCATTTAAAAAAAATTAAAGTGTAAAGAGGTTCTTATTTTAAACTTCTTTATTAAATAAGGAGATTGAAATATCCCTATTTTACGCCTTTTTTGGCAACTAAGGTTTTTTATTTGGTAGTAATTACATTTTAATACGTAAAAAAACGTGAATTATACGTACTTGATGATGTACCTAATGTCTGTAATGGTGATAATTAAATAGGTAGGTACCTACGTAAACTCAAAACCTTTGTAGGGTTCCAAACGCGGCCTGGTCTGAGAAGAAGCAACAAACTCGGCTGGATATTTTAAATTAGGTAGGTACTAGGTACCTATAATGATTCCATAGATAAGTTACCTACCTACCTACTTTATATAAGTACCTTGGATTGTACAGAAATCTTAGAATTTTGTGTCATAGTAAGTAATTAAGTCGATCTTTAACGCCAAGGTCACTTGGAAAAAACCAGTTGAGCGATTTAGCGGCATTCCGACGACGTATTGAAAAATAACAAATATATATGACCAAACTATTAAACTATAAAATGGCTTCAATTTTGAATTCTGCGAAATAGGACCTAGGTGTGTTTTAATGTTCTTCCTACTTCAGTCTTATGTTAATCTACTTCAGTAGGTATACCTATTTGGAAACAAGTGTAAATTAAAAATTTGTAATACCCCCGACAAGTGAAGGTTAAGGTAACAGTAACTAGAAAAGAGCTGATAACTTTCAAACGGCTGAACCGATTTTCTTGGATTATAGCTAAGAACACTCTCGATCAAGCCACCTTTCAAACAAAAAAACTAAATTAAAATCGGTTCATTAGTTTAGGAGCTGCGATGCCACAGACAGATACACAGATACACAGACACACAGATACACACGTCAAAATTATAACACCCCTCTTTTTTGGTCGGGGGTTAAAAAGATAAATCACATTTCATAAAATGAGAATTAAATTTTTTTCTCAAACTTACCCCTACTAACACCCCTCTTTTTGGGTCGGGGGTTAAAAATGACTTATTAAAGAGATTTTCATAATGAAAAAGCTTAATATTTTTGCCAATAAAATTAGTTCCATGAGCAATCCTAAATAATCTTCTGCCTTAAAAAACTGACTGCCCAATAAAACTCGTCGCTAACTTTCACACCTTATTGAATTTCCCACTTTTTTGCGCAGATAATAAATCGAAACAGCTAGCTAATAAAAAACACATTACTATCACTTCACCGATAGTATACAGTAATTTCGCGGGTGCAAACCGTTTACATAACAAAAGAAAGATGGCCGCGGATATTGGAAAGTGAAAACATGCAAAGTTGACACTACGCACCTCCATATTGTTTGGCTAAGCTATTTCCTGTCATTGATCGATTGGTATCATGCTTATGCTTTTGCTTTTCTACACTTAAGTAATATTATACAGGTTACCCCTTTTGGTAGTTTGTAAGTTTACCTAGATATACAGTCAAAGGCCATAAGTCGTTTAGCACCAATGTTCGGGTGGCACGGTTATGCACATGCGGGTGTGCGTGGCGTGTTTTTAACCGACTTCCAAAAAAGGAGGAGGTTCTCAATTCGTCGGGATCTTTTTTTTTTTTTTTTTTTTTTATTTTTTTTTTTTTTTTTGTATGTTCCCCGATTACTCAAAGACCCCTGGACCGATTTGGAAAATTTTTTTTTTTGTTTGAAAGGGTATACTGTGCAGGTGGTCCCATATAAATTTGGTGAAGATCTGATGAATATCTTTGGAGATGGAGAACAGAACTCCTCAATGGATAAGAGCAAATTGCTCGCGATCAGTGTAATAGCTTAGTAAACAGTAGGGTTTTAACTGGGCATAGCATATTATAGTACAGTGGGGCCACTAAAAATTGTGAAATAAAAAATTTTCAAAAGAAAAATAAAACCGACTTCAAAAACCAAAAACACTAAAAAGTAGAAAATAATTTTTGTTTAGCTACACATGTAATGTACCTAGGTATGAAGTCGGGCGAGCTTCACTCTTGGATTTCTAATTTTGTTTTAATATGCTCGCTCGACTTCATACCTAGGTACATTACATGTGTAGCTAAACAAAAATTATTTTCTACTTTTTAGTGTTTTTGGTTTTTGAAGTCGGTTTTATTTTTCTTTTGAAAATTTTTTAGAGAAAGGTCATGAGTGCGACAAGTTTTTGATGCAATAGGTTCGTGGAATTGCTACTCGAATTCTCAGGCCGATCGTACTTAAACTTAGGGGTAAGTACCGGAACTATCGATACGATTCTGAAAATTCATTCACTGCTAAATAGCAGATCCATTGTTATGGAATACTAGCTGATGCCCGCAGCTTCGCCCGCGTGGATTGGTCAGATCCCCTGCAGCATCAGGATTGAGGAGTTGGACTCCAATTTTTTTATGAAACAATGTCGCGAAGTTCCTCTATCGATTAAAAAAGAAATGACGCAAATCGGTTCAGAAATCTCGGAGATTTCGGTGTACATAGGTAGAAAAACACAACTCCCTTTTTGAAAGTCGGTTAAAAAAGTAGCCTATGTTACTCCCTGGTCAATTCTCTACTTGTCTGTGAAAACCCCGTCAAAATCGGTCCAGCCGTTCCGAAGATTAGCCTTTTCAAACAAACAGACAGACAGACAGACAGACAGACAAAAATTTTAAA
Organism: Maniola jurtina; assembly: GCF_905333055.1. Classification (NCBI taxonomy): domain Eukaryota; kingdom Metazoa; phylum Arthropoda; class Insecta; order Lepidoptera; family Nymphalidae; genus Maniola; species Maniola jurtina. Next base: position 4,792,746 of record NC_060053.1, read on the forward strand.
AACGTGTGATTCAGTGTTGGTATCGTTCAAATAACCATATTATGAGCTTAATATGAGGTAGTTATTTCAAAATTACAGACAGACACTTCAATTTTATTTATTATTATAGACTAGCTGATGCCCGCAGCTTCGCCCACGTGGATTTAGGGTCTGAAATCCCGTGGGAAAGTTGTCACAAAGTTCCTCTATCGATTAAAAAAAAATTACGCAAATCGGTTCAGAAATCTCGGAGATTTCGGTGTACATAGGAAGAAAAACACAACTCCCTTTTTGAAAGTCGGTTAAAAAGTAGCCTATTTTACTCCCTGATCAATCCTCTACTTGTCTGTGAAAACCCCGTCAAAATCGGTTCAGCCGTTCCGAAGATTAGCCTTTTCAAACAGACAGACAGACAGACAGACAGACAGACAGACAAAAATTTTAAAAACGTGTGATTCAGTGTTGGTATCGTTCAAATAACCATATTATGAGCTTAATATGAGGTAGTTATTTCAAAATTACAGACAGACACTTCAATTTTATTTATTATTATAGACTAGCTGATGCCCGCAGCTTCGCCCACGTGGATTTAGGGTCTGAAATCCCGTGGGAAAGTTGTCACAAAGTTCCTCTATCGATTAAAAAAAAATTACGCAAATCGGTTCAGAAATCTCGGAGATTTCGGTGTACATAGGAAGAAAAACACAACTCCCTTTTTGAAAGTCGGTTAAAAAGTAGCCTATTTTACTCCCTGATCAATCCTCTACTTGTCTGTGAAAACCCCGTCAAAATCGGTCCAGCCGTTCCGAAGATTAGCCTTTTCAAACAGACAGACAGACAGACAGACAGACAGACAGACAGACAGACAGACAGACAAAAATTTTAAAAACGTGTGATTCAGTGTTGGTATCGTTCAAATAACCATATAAGCTTAATATGAGGTGTTATTTCGAAATTACAGACAGACACTCCAATTTTATTTATTAGTATAGATATTGTTGAGTAGCCCACGCCCCACAGTGCTATTAGGCAATCACGCGGAAGAAATTGCGGGAAAAAGCTATCCAGACCGTTCACTATAACTTGTCGCTTGCAGTCGTGTTGGCACCATTGGTCTGTCAGGGGTTTCTGGTTTTTTTCATGTAAAGTGCAATAGTGCCAACATGACGCCAATTTTCGAAATAAACAGATACAATCCAATAAGCAAGCCAGCTAGTCAACGTAAAATCAAAAATTGCAAATCTAACAAATATCTAATCATGTAATACCTAACCTTAGCTGTATGTACAGGTGCAATAGATAACAAGTGTAAATTAATTTATAACACCCCCGACAAGTGAAGGTTACAGTAACTAGAAAAGAGCTGATAACTTTCAAACGGCTGAACCGATTTTCTTGGATTATAGCTTAGAACACTCTCAATCAAGCCACCTTTAAAAAAAAACTAAATTCAAATCGGTTCATTAGTTTAGGAGCTACGATGCCACAGACAGATACACAGATACACATGTCAAACTTATAACACCCCTCTTTTTAGGTCGGAGGTTAAAAATTAAAGTTCAGATAGGTACTTAAAACAATTTGATGACGTCACCCCACCTAGTGGGGGGGGTCTTCCTACGCTGCACTTTCCGGTGCAAGGTCGTCATTCTAGCACCTTGGGACCCCAAAGTCAATCGGTTTTCCGAACTATGTTCCCGCCCATTGCCACACTTCAGCTGAGCAAACCATTGTGCTATGTCGGTTACTCTGGTTCTCCTAAACCTCCTCATTTTAACCCCCGACCCAAAAAGAGGGGTGTTATAAGTTTGACATGTGTATCTGTGTATCTGTCTGTGGCATCATAGCTCCTAAACTAATGAACCGATTTTAATTTAGTTTTTTTTTGTTTGAAAGGTGGCTTGATCGAGAGTGTTCTTAGCTATAATCCAAGAAAATCGGTTCAGCCGTTTGAAAGTTATCAACCCTTTTCTAGTTACTACTGTATAACCTTCACTTGTCGGGGTGTTATAAATTTTTAATTTACACTTGTTTGATTTGATTACGAGTCTCAGGGAGCCGCTGGATTCAAGCGGCGGCGCAAGACCGTAGCATGTAGAAGTCCCTACAAGAAACCTATGTTCAGCAGTGGACGTCTATCGGTTGATAATCATGATGATGATTATACAATTAAACTAGGTAGGTATAAATAAATCTGTAATCGATAACATATCGCTACCTTTCGTCACGATAAAAACCATTATATTAATCCAGTCATCGATAAGTGTCCTGGCTGAATTGTTGGCTGGAATTCATTAAAACAAAAAAGTGTTTTTTTTTTCTAATATGTCAAATAGTGATGTGCCTATACCATCTGTAAGGAGGTTAGTGTCAAGTGCAGTTAGTGATGCGCCACGACCGCCGCCGAGGTCGAAACATCGACAAAGTAAGTTTTCTTGCAGGTATCTAATTAACTTTGAAGGTATTTAGTTATCGCATGACATCTATAGATAAGTACTTAGTTCGCATGTGTTTAGAATTTACATAGATCATAGAGAAAGTATATTACTGTAGACCAGACTTCTATACTCTATACCTATTATATTATTCTGTCTATAGTCTATACTAATAATGTATGAAGACGAAGATTCCTCCTACATTGTAAAGGTAGGCAAATATTCCATGTCCTGATTTGAAATAACGGTAGGGTAGGTAGGTACGGTTTTCTGATTTTTTGCACGTGCTAAATCCAAATTCGAGTAACTTGACAGGTGACAAGCAAAATATAATTAATCTAAGCTCCAAGATTAATCAGTTGAGTTTATGCTTTATAATTAATTTTATTAATCTAAGAGCGAACGCAACGTTAAAGTTACATAAAATACACTACGCATTTTAAGGTCTAGTTGCATGACAGGTGGTTAAAGTTACAGTTAGTGTTAAATTTTGATCACCATTAAAAAGCAAAGTAAGTTGCACAAGCTAACCCATTCATATCCCCATACGCACAACAGACGGAAACGTTTAAGTGCGGAAACCAGCCCAGAGAGAAGAAGATCCCCATGATGGATTTTTGAGTGAGCGTCTGTTGCGTCGGTGACACCGCGTCCAACGCTGCACTTTCCGGGGCGAGGTCGCACAAACCAGCACCTTGGGACCTCAACGTCTAACAGTTTTTCGAACTACATATGTACCCTGCCCAATGCCATTTCAGCTTCGTAACCCCTCGGTCCCCTATGAATCTCCTAATTTCAAATTTGATCAAGTTAACGTAAATATGCAACCCATTTTGCTTTTATTGAAGGTCAAAATTTTAACCGTAACCGTAACGTAACTTTATGAGCCTGTCATGCAATTGAACCTTAGTGAGAAGTTAGCAATGGAAGTTAAAGGTGCCCACGCACTCGAACTGAACTGCAACTGAACTGCGCGTCGCGGCAGCGCCCCGCACGATATTCTCTCCAGCCGCGACGCGCGGCAGTGTCGTACGCGCGTCACGGCTGGAGAGAATATCGTGCAGGGCGCTGCCGCGACGCGCAGTTCAACTGCAGTTCAGTTCAAGTGCGTGGGCATCTTTAGTCTTAACTAATAAGAGGTAAGTAAATCAAAACGCTGTACAAACCGTGAGAAACTGTACCAGAGTAAGTAGCTATGTACCTAGTTATATGCGTTACAAAATGGTGGCATAATCTGTGATTAAGAAATCGCTTCTAATTAATGGTTACCAGTATTAAGACAGTTGCGGTTTTGAATTGGATAATAAATATTTTACTAACACAACATCATCAAAATACCTATAGTTAAAAAAATAAAAAAATAAAAAAATCTTTATTTTCAGACAGTTTTAACAATGTCGTTTGCTTGCGGTCTCCACACTAGGTATAACCTGTATTGTGGGGACCGTGTAAGACTTCCTAGAAGATTTCACAGAGGACTAGGAGAGTTCCTTTTTCGTACATAATATTTTATACCTTATAAGTTATATAATTTTATATATTATTTTAGATACGAAAGTACAAATATATATAATGAGGTTAGGTGTAATAAATAAATATATAGTTAAGCGGTACCTAATAGCTACTGATTGAGACCTAGTAGGAGTTCGGAGTTTCTCTTTTCGGAGTTGAATACAAGTCGCAATCGATTAAATATCACTTGCTTTGGTGAAGGAAAACATCGTGAGCAAACCTGCATGCATGAGGGTTCTCCATAATATTCTCAAAGGTGTGTGAAGTCTGACAATCCGCACTTGGCTAGCCTATAATCTAAAGTTTAGGCTATAGTCCACCACGTTAGGCAGGTTAGGCCCGAAACACTCCTCATTCTGAAGAGACCCGTACTCAGTAGTGGGCCGGCGATGTTGATAGGAAAACTAGTAGGTACTAGCCGATGCCCGCGACTTCGCCCGCGTGGATTTAGATTTTTCGAAATCCCGTGGGATTCTCCGGGATAAAAAGTAGCCTATGTGCTAATCCAGGATATTATCTATCTCCATTCCAAACAGTCAAATCCGTCTAGTAGTTTTTGCGTGAAGGGGTAACAAACATACACACACACAAACTTTCGCCTTTATAATATTAGTGTGATAGTGGTGGTCGCACAGAGCTTCAAAACACATTCAAACCCCAACATTTACAAAGTAACATCACTATTAAAGGGTATACTTACCTACCTACATAAAGTGAACCCAAAAAACAAAAGGGCATGACTGCACAAGCAAGACGCATGATTATTTTGGGCGAAGGAATGAGAGATAAAAAAAACCTTGGCATTCGAAGGACGGTGACGTCATTGATACAGGTAACCCTGCGTAGTGGGGCGGTTCTGGATTGGCCCGTTTTTGTTGTTCCTTTTTTGAATTGCATAACATTTTGTGTTTGTGGAATTCTTGGAGTTTTTGTAGGCTCTTTGTTTATATTATCTATCTATCTATTTCTTTGAAAGAACTAGTTTATGCCCGCGACTTCGTCCGCATGGATTAAACAGGTTTCAAACCCCTATTTTACCCCCTTAGGGGTTGAATTTTCAAAACCCCTTTTTCAGTGCACGTCGTAATAGCTATCTTCATGCCAAATTTCAGCCCGATTTGTCCAGCAGTTTGAGGTGTGGGTTGATAGATCAATCAGTCAGTAATCTTTTGTATCAGTCAGTAACTTTTTTTGATGTAGGTATAAGAATATAACATAATATAATAATAAAAAATTGGCTGTCAGTGTGAACTGTCAAAAAAATGAAAACTTAAAACTAGTTAAAGATAATTTATAATGTACTTAAACTGTGAACAAATGAGCTGTTATGGGGTAAGGTACTCGTACTACCGAAAGCATAGTTGACACTTCCACTCATAAACAGGTTGAATTAAAGAAAAAAATTATTAAAAGCTAATACTTAATTTTAGCATGTCGGTGATGTGATCTTGGAGTTTTTATTCATCTCAAAATCTCCCAACGCATCTAAATAAGTTATCAGTTCAAAAATTATATTATTCCTGTTAATTATTTTTACCCCAACGAATTATAATATTTCTGCAACAAATTATATTTAATGTCTGTATTCATTTTATATTACCTACATAATATAATTATTATTAAAATAGAATTTATCTTAATGTGTTTAATAATGTTTCTTTGTAATTATGTATATTTACTATGATTTTTTCCTAAGCTAATTTAAATATGTATCAGTGATTCGTATTAAAATAAATTCACTTAACGATTCAAAAACATTATACTGAACAAATATTTTTTTGCACCTTATACATAAACTATGCAAAGCTAATTTTTTATGTAATATTTTTTAAATTTATACTTATTAAGTATTTTTCGCTGTTTAGTTATGAGAGATTTAAAGTGTAAACCAACTTTTAATGATTAGAGGATGAATTATGAACCTTTATGATAAAACACTTTTATGCTTTGATCCTCAGGCGATTCTAAAATCGATGTTTTGATCCATTAGGCATTTGTATAGATACAAACATTTTTTTTATTGTACTTATGCATAATTTTATTTTAAAAGACATGGAAACAAAGTTATAATTTGCATGTAATTATTATTCACAAGGTCATCAAAGCATATGAATAACGAATTATTTTGAAAAACTCTTTTTATCTCTTCGGAGAGGCAAAGCGGCCAACCACGAAACTTGTACAATGGGAAATAACGGTGTGAATTATTTATTCAAATTAATGAAATAATTAATTAATATTAATTTATATAATTAACGGCTATAAATCTCGTTTATAATTTATTTTAATAGCCCCTGTGCTTAGTTATTTGCAAAGAATGCATAATATAGTTAAATATTACTATTATATTATTTTGCAAGTATTTAATTAATATGATAATAATTAAAATATTTTGGGATACTGATTACTGCGGTGTTTGTATTACAGACCTAGGGTACCTACATAATAATATTGTATTTAAAGATGTTTAAAGATAAAACTTTGCATCCACACCAATACCTAAAGGTTCTAAGATAATTAATTTAACACCAAATTATGATAATTTATGTATAACATTATTGAAAATTTGGCATGCCACCACCATAATATCCTGAAGAATAAATAAATAACCGAATACATATCTCCAAAATTCCATCGTGCAGATAGTTCTCGAAAACGTTTAAAGCTCGCAATTTGAAAAAAACAAAAAAATAACCCAAAATTGTACCTCGTCTTCATACATACGGACAGACCGGTCAAGGCAACTTTTACTACCTTCACAAAAAGTATACTTACAACAATTTCGGAGAAACGTGTTTTGTTTGAGTTTGGTTTTTGAATAAATTAAGCATTGAATAAATAAATTCTGTCAAAGGTCATACGGGCAAACGTGTTTTCAATATATTATGGAAGATTTGGCGATTGCCGATTTCTGATAATGATAAAGTAGTATTTGTATGCTAACGGGATTTTTTTAGTGCTATAGTTGATAAGGAACGTGCCATGCCTATTAAACATAAAAGGCTAGACGATATTTTCCATAGACCATAACCTGGCTATTGTTTAATCAAAAGGTATAATAATAAAAAAGATAAAAATAATAAAATATTCTTGTATTATCATGAAACTCTAACAACTAAGATTTTATAACGTGTACAGTTCATAGAGGCATAAAGGTAGTGCTTTAAAGGACTCTTACTCTAGTTGAAATAGCTCAATGTTCAAGTTCAAACGTTTTGCGTCTTCATTCCTCATACGCATGGCTAAGGTTTGGAATACTCTTCCGCGATCTGTGTTTCCTACCAATTACAGTCCGGGTATCTTTAAAACAAGAGCCTATTCGAGGCACCTACTAGGTAAACGCGTCCCATCTTAGACCACATCATCACTTTCCATCAGGTGTGATTGTGGTCAAGCGCTTACCTATAGTGAGTAAAAAAAAGTCGTTTTTCATTATAATTTAAATTTATCAGTAAATAGGTAGGTAATCTTTTTAATGCCTAGTCTGACGTTGAACCTTGGGTAGGAACGTACCTGATTGTTTTATTTGTAGGTGTTTGCTAGTTTTATGTAATTTATTTACATAATGTCTAAGTAATTAACATCCATGATGCAATAATAAAAATAGCAAACGCCTACATCTTTTCTTTACTACTCGAAGGTTGATGGATAATGAAGTCCGCCTATTGTATGCACCTACTTGAATTAAAATAAAAGCAAGATATTCATTGATGATGCTGCTCTGAGATTCAAGCAAAAGTTTTACAAATTCCGATTATTTTGCGGGAAGCTTAAACTTTCAACAACCATCTAATAAAAGTATCAATGGCGAAGCTATTGTTAAGCGGGCTTTAGTAACTGACTATGATAATATTAACCATTCCATTCCATCAGCCTGTAAGCGTCCACTGCTGGACATAGGCCTTTCCAAGAGCGCGCCCCCAAACGGTATATTAACCATATCATAATTAAAATAAATCTAATAATTTAATCATTTGATATAAATATATTATTGATTATTTTGATTATTATTAAATAAATGAATCAAATCCATATCAATATTATAAATTATGCGAATGCGAAAGTCACCATATTCACACAAGCAACCCGTCGCTGGCTCATATTATAAGTGTATTATCTATGCACAGGTCTCCTCTCAGAATGAGAAGGGGTTGGCAATGGTCTACCACGCTGACTAAGTGCAGTGCGGGTTGGCAGACTGAATGCGAAAGTGTATACTAGCTTTTCTAGGCCCATCAGCTTAACCAATTATTTTGATGCGTAGAGAGACAGCTTTTATCCTAGGGAAGGACAAAGTCTACTTTTGTCTCGAAAAATCAAAGAGCTCCCACGAGAATTTCAAACGAGAAACTTACACGGACAATCCTAACATCACCCCGAGCGACACTGGCTTAATTTTTTTTAAAATTTATATTTAAAAAAGTTGTTTTTTTTTTTTAATTTTGCAAATTATTCCTTGTTTTGACAAGTTATCGTATTTGATAATGTAATGGCTCAGTACCTAATTAGTAATTACTAATTAATATCTTTACAACCGTGTGCAATGAAAGTAGTATTTGTTTACATAAGCGTAGAGCGAGTGGAAAAAAAGACGTTTTCCTATAAAAGGGCCAATACACGTTCGGTCCACTGTAGCTATGTGGGTCAACCGTGGAATGTCGTTACACCGGTGCGGCCCCACCTGCGTGAGACGAGCTTAATAGTCTAGGAGACGGCGGTTTATTTCCTGGTCATTAAATACATAGAGACGTGTGGCCTAGTTGTGCCAACGCATATCAATCGATTGCGATTCAAATTCAAATTCAAAATGTTTTTATTCAACTAAACTTTTACAAGTGCTTTTGAATCGTTTCAAGATGATTGTTAAGCAACGTTGTCCCAAGTCGGTAACGGGATGGGTGACTCACTTTATCCTTGGAGACAAGGAGAGATCATCTCTTAGCCTATAAGCTCGTTTACACGATAAGAAAATCGCTTGGGTCCGTTTACACCACCAACTTAGTATTTTTTTCGTTTTGCTTTGTATTCTTTATTAAATGTCGATTTTGCTTATGTATGTCTTTTATAATAATAATAATAATAATAATAATAATGACCGGACCCGGCCGACCTAGTCGCTTTCTGGCGGGGGGTGTGGTCGAGAGAGGTGGAGCATGAGGAGGGGCCTTGGATTGCGGCGGTAGAGGAAGCATGTGCCAGAATAGAACCGATGAACCCGGTCGCCATCTCTGCGGAGGATGTAGCTGGTGCAGTAAGGCGGGCTCCGAACTGGAAAAGCCCGGGACCCGACGGACTGCATCACTACTGGCTGAAAGGTTTTTCGGTTTGCCATGCGACCTTGGCTCGACAATTCCAAGAGGCTCTCGAGCAGAGGGCACTCCCGAGCCTTTTCACTACCGGGATCACTCACCTAACTCCAAAGTCCACCGATGCCACCGACCCGGCTAAGTATCGTCCCATTACGTGTCTTACTACCATCTATAAGACACTGACATCCGTTCTGAGCCTCAAGATCTCCCGTCACATAGACGAGAATAACATCATGTCTGGGGCTCAGAACGGATGTCGGGGCGGTGGTCGTGGTACTAAGGAGCTCCTTCTCATCGACTCCGTTGCGGGCCAACTGGTCAAACGCAACCGTCGGAATTTCTCCGCCGCCTGGATCGACTACAAAAAGGCATTCGACTCGGTGCCCCATTCATGGCTCTTAAGGGTCCTTGAGCTGTACAAAGTTGACAGTGCAGTTCGAGACTTCCTTGAGGCATGCATGGGGCAATGGAGCACGATCCTGTGTCTCCATGGTGAGCGGTTGGCGGCTGCCGATGACCGGATAAGGATAGGACGGGGTATCTTCCAGGGTGATTGTCTGAGCCCGCTATGGTTTTGCCTGTCTCTGAACCCACTTAGCACCCTGCTGGAGGGCTCGGGGACAGGCTTTCAGTTTCGGAGAGGAGGTACAAAAGTACCTCACCTTCTGTACATGGATGACCTCAAACTGCTGGCACCCAATGCCACCCGCCTGAGGGAGCTGCTGAACATCACCACTGAGTTCAGCAATTCCATCAGGATGGAGCTTGGACTGGACAAGTGTGCGGTCATACATGTGGAGAGGGGACAGGTTACTCATTCGGCCGAGATTAGTCTCGAGCCATCCAACATTAAGACCCTCTCCGAAGCTGAGTCATACCGGTATCTGGGCATGTCACAATCTCTGGGTGTAAAAGAGGCGGACATGAAACAGTCTGTTTGCGAGGCCTTTTTTGGCCGTCTGACAAAAATCTGTAAAAGTTATTTGTCAGGCGCCAATAAGGTCCGAGCTTATAACGGCTGGGTTATGCCCGTCCTCATGTACACCTTTGGCGTGCTCAGTTGGACTCAGACCGAACTTGACGCCCTGGACAGAAAAGTCCGCACGAATATGACTCTCTATCGAATGCACCATCCAAAATCGTCTGTGATGAGATTGTATATCCCCCGGAAGTGTGGAGGTCGAGGCGTATTAAGCGTCAAGACCATGCATAACCGGGAGATATCCAATCTCAGAACCTACTTTGAGACGATGAGGGGGTCCCCCATGCATAGAGAGGTCATGGAATGTGATAAAGGACTCACTCCACTATCCTTAGCCAAAACCGAGTGGCAGAAACCGGTGGTACTTAGCACCTCTGACCGGGAGACCGTATGGAAGGAGAAGGAGTTGCACGGACGCTTTTTTAAAGCTCTTAATGAGCCGCACGTAGATAAAAAAGCGTCCGTGCAATGGCTGCGCTTTGGTGACCTCTTCGGGGAAACCGAAGGGTTTGTCTGTGCGATACAAGATCAGGTGGTTAAGACGCGGAACTACCGAAAGTACATTCTGAAGGATGGCACTCACGACATCTGTCGAGCTTGTCGCCATCCCGGCGAGTCACTCAGACATGTGCTTTCGGGATGTTCGGCGCTTGCCAACACTGAGTATCTGCACAGACACAACCAAGCAGCCAAAATCCTTCACCAAGAGCTTGCTCTGAAGTACGGTCTCCTGGATGAGAGGTTGCCGTATTACAGGTACACACCGGTGCCGGTACTCGAGCGCGACGGAGTCCGGCTCTATTGGGACCGGTCCATCATCACAGACAGGACTATTCTAGCGAATAAGCCTGACATTGTGGTGGTGGACCGGGCACAGTCGAGGGTGTTTTTGGTGGACATCACCATTCCATATGACGAGAACCTCGTGAGAGCTGAGACGGAGAAAAAACGCAAGTATCTTGATCTGGCTCACGAGGTTTCCGACATGTGGCATGTGGAGTCCACCGAAATCATCCCAATCGTCATATCTGCAAACGGGTTGATCCCAGTCAGCCTCGCTCACCATCTGAGGCGACTGGGGTTCCGTGGCAGTTCGCTCGCAGCCAGGATGCAAAAAGCGGTCTTGCTAGACTCGGCTAGGATAGTCCGCCGCTTTCTCAACCTGTCGCCCTGACCCCCGGCCGTTTGGTCTCCCCTGCCGGGGCGTAATCCTCCGCCCGGTACAAATATGTATTTATGTAAATGTGTATGTAGGTTTATTTATTTTTATATATGTCGGAGCGAGCGGCTCACGATCGTCATCAAGAAAGCTAGGTTCTAGCTTAGTTCGTCTATCTTTTGTGGGCAAAGGAAACACGCGAGGCAAATACTGTAACTAGGTGTAATGAAATGACTAAAGAGTCTTATTTAACGATATCGTTCACTAATCACTAGTCACTACGTTCTTAATCAAATGACCACGCTATAATCTGCGTTTAGAAGTCTTTGTCATGATTTCATTAAGTTAAATTAATAGAGCGAATAACGAGTCCGCGGGTCGCGCTCATTCGGTATAGAGGTCAGAATTTGACTGCGAGCTTCATGCTCTCAGCTTGTAATGTAAGCTTTCCCATTAGATAAACAAACCGACCCCAGGCCACGTTCGATGGCATGGTAACCACGTCACCGTCGCTCATAATGAAAACAATGATCTCTTTGTACTTTGCTTCGCGACAAGTTAAACGCGCTAACATAAGCAAAAGCATTCCCATGAATTGGGCAAGGTGCTATCTGATATCAGCCGCCAGCGCCGCGCGCCGACACGGCGATCCTGACTCTCACACGCCCTCGTGTGCTACAGGATTTCAGCTGTTGTCATTAGCAAAATGACAACCTTTCATGTACTGAACCAGTTATGAACCGTTCGGCTATCCTACTCAACTACCACAAGCACAGAATGTCAAGTACTTATCCACAGATCAAAACTAATTTACCTTAAGGTACCAAAACTCAATGAACAATCTATTCGTCCAAAACTCAATGAAGAACAATGTCTGAACCACAATGAAGAACAATCTAAGTAGTTGTTTGTACTCCAAAATAACGAAACTTCAATTCGCTTAAGGCTTAAACACAAACGTACGTATGTACAAATAAACGTACACGTAACGATCAAACTGTACAATGAAATATGTAAAAGTAAGTAAACATGCAACAGTAAACGTGATTCATTTTCAATCAACACCACCATGACTATATGAACTCATCCATAAGCCACAGCAACACAGCGACTGTAATAAGTCATACCACCACGGAATATATCCGCACTTCACGGCAACAAGCCAAACCCGCCACGGGGCACACCACCACGCACACACACCCTTAACCCGTTGCCGCCGCGCAGCCTCCGACCAGCTAAACTGGGTTAGGAATATGGCCTACGATCGGACAACAGGAACAGGTTGTGATCCAAAATTAATCACGTTATCACACTAGACATTTTTGTCATTTACTTCATACGCGATATCACGCTAAACATTATCGTCATTTACTTCACGCGCGCCGACAATGGCTACACCTGACTGTTCCTCATTTTCATCATCATTATCTAAAATCATCTCAAATTCTGTGGGTACGTAACATTCTGGCATCGTCTTATTCATCGTATCATCATTATCGTCATTTTTTAAAAACCAGTAACTCGATCACTTTAAATCGACCACGAAACTTTGAACCTAATTTAGTGTTATTTGTTTCATGATTTTCTATGAAGACAAATTAATTACCAACAACAAAAGAAATTAAGGTTTGCTGTCGTTTTATCAATCTCAATTATTTACAATAATGTAGCAATACAGCAAACGCGTCAGTAAAAACAATAATGGATTATTTTTGTTTGATTTGTACCACTTGTTTTCCACTAAATCAATATGAATTAAATCCACAAAACTTTTGGTATCGGATGAAGTTCAAGCTATGTTTTTCAGATTTTAATTTTTCAAACATACAAATTCAGTTTTCTACAAACTTTAGGATGTGATTTTTCATATCCAGGAACTAGTAGAAATCATACTTTGCTTTTTGAGTCAAAGTGCACAATTGATTCGTGCATAAACTTGGTTTAAATATTACCTTACTACCTGAAACACTATTGGCAATCATTGTATTTTAGAATTCCATTCAACTTTTCGGTGCAAAATATCATGTGTAACAAACGTTGATATTGATTCAAGTTTGAAATGTCATTGTTCAATTCGTTTCATTTTATTTTATCTAATAGCATCGTTAGTATAAAATCACGGTTTTGTTTTGCTTTTAATCTTGTTTTAGAAAGCAATCGTTCTTCTTCAATATTATCTTAAAAAATTTCGTTTGGCTAATGACGTGTTTTTGCATATTTTGGCAAAAAAATTGACGAAACCTGAATCGCATTATCACTCATACGAATTTAAATTGTTAACAGTGGTAAATCTCTATCATAATTATTAAAAGTCAAGTCAATATTAAAAATTTCCGTTATTACTCACAAGGAAGAACGTTCACAAGTGTGACAGATTCTAACTCTCTTCAAGTTTCAAAAAAAAACTTGACTTTAAAACTCGAGATCATGATGGTGGACTTTCTTTAATTTATTTGATTTTTAACTCACTCAGGCTGGAGTTGGTTTTAAAATATCAAAATTTAGTGGAAAGTAAGATAAGTAATTATTTCCAACCATTACATTAAACACTTGTTGCACGCTACTGAAATGAACAACGCAAAGACAAATCAAAATAATCTAAATTGATCTGTACACAAGGGCACAACAGATGTAAAAATGTGGAAACCCCGGTTAAACGACCCTTCCGAGCTCGGTTAGGTAAAACGGCCGTTTTAGGCCTGCAAACCTTGGTTAGGTGCTGGTGAACAGTAAAAATCACTTAATCAGCCGGTTTTCTAATAATCAGCCGTTTTAAAAGTCGGCGAACTCCACCCTAGCCACTAATTTCAACTTTGTCATCAAAAACCTTCTCAAAGAATCATTGCATTGACACTCGACGATCAAAACCAGATCGTATTGATTCCATTTTTCTTAAAACACAAAATATATCGCAATAGCTCTACTTTCTCAACTGATACGCGCATCTACATACGGAATCGCCATAGCATCGGACGTAGACCCATGCAGGATCACCCCGATACGACGCATTCACGTATGCAATCGCCACACTGCCTGGTTTCCACGAAACCACCTGAAAGCAAGCTATTCGATCACACGAAAATCTCATAGTCCTTTCTAGCCATCAATGCTTCTAGCTCAACTTCACACAAGAGCCATCAATGATTCTTTGTTAATCTAGGGCTAGTCTACTATAATCAAATCAAAATCTTTATTTCTCCGATTGATCCCTTGATTCAACAAATTTAAAAACTTTATTACTCTGATTTCTCCTTGCTTTAAACTAAATCAACGTTCTAATTTCTCTTTATGATTTCAACTTAATTAAATTAACACCAATAGAGAATTCATCAAGCTTTTTTATAGCTCAGAATGAATTATTGTAAACTTCCAAACACTTTCTAAACAAAGCATTCTAAACACAGAACAACAGAAAAACATTGGGTACAAACGTTCATTTGTTTAGACTTTAGATTGTTCGGCACAGTACCTAGCAACAGGTACGTACGTAGTGATTCGTGAACTTGTTTAGTTTACAAAAGAATCACTTCAATCAGTTACTAACCGAATATGAGAGCAAGTTTACATTAGGTACATAACATCGCGTCGGTGACTATAATATCAAGTGTTTAAGAGTCACACCGCTAAGCTCTATGTTTTTGTTAGAAAGAGACTCTTTGTTTGTATTAACGATAAACATCGGCACCTTTTGTAATTAGTTCTACTAATTCAAATAACATCAGTAGGTATAGGGTACTGATTCTGATGGCTACCAAATGGAGCATTTGCAACACTTTTCCGCCCGTGTGATAAGAAAAATGTGTTGTACATAGAATAGAACATAGAACTCATTAATCATTACACGTTTTTGCAAGATAATAAAAACAGGACAGACAAACATAATTCAATTCAAAACTGTCAAAACCCCGCCACTACAGGCACCAGTTCCAGTACAGTATCTTTTGCAGAGCAGTTCCAAAATTTGAGCCCTTAAGTCAAAATTAAGTTTCCGTCCCTCTTCAGCAATACCAATAAAAAGGAAAAGATCCAAACACTCAAAATTTAGTTTAGAGAAAGACACCAGAATCGACACCATTGAACCAAGTCAGTTTATTTTAGTGAAATACATCAGATTCATCAGAATTGACACCATGAAGGTAAGTTGACATAAAGATTTACGCAATGGTAACGGAACCCTTTTTTTTTCGGCATCAACTTAAAGCAACCACTTGTAAACATTGCCTCGTAACTTAACACTTAAAGACGGCGACGTTTTGTTATGGTGCGGTCACATTAAGGTAGTAGCTAGTAAGATCGTCAATGCTTATTGAATCGGGGCCAAAATCGTCTAACGCCAAACGGCACTGCGACCGCCGCCGTACACTGTTCGCGGTTACATCCACGTTCAAAGGGAAACGCCACCGAACATCGCGCTGCTGGCCGCTAATGTGGCCGGGACATTAATACAGCTCTTATTCACAACTTCACTGCGTAATATTATTTCTTTACTCGTAGAAACATTCTACTCTTTGAAATAAAATCTCTGTCTTACTATCAATAAACAAATCAATTCTATTAATACTCGGTACTGAATATTTTCGCTTTTTCAAAACCCATTAACCAAATTCTAATAAGAATAGGCTTGACACAATAAAAACATCTTTCTAATAAGCCATAATCTCGTTTTACAGAAAATATTCAACACCAATCAAATAACATGGATAGATCACACCTGATTAGCAGATCTCTGGCAGGAGTACACTGGTCCTGGTTCCACTTCACATACGAGTATACGCAAATGTTCATTCTATGTCCATAATTTCTTTCATTGCAAGTCTTCAAAATTATGACTTGCAAAATTTCGCGCATTTACACCAAATTGCACTCGCGACGGATCCCACTTCTGATGTCGGAGCGAGCGGCTCACGATCGTCATCAAGAAAGCTAGGTTCTAGCTTAGTTCGTCTATCTTTTGTGGGCAAAGGAAACACGCGAGGCAAATACTGTAACTAGGTGTAATGAAATGACTAAAGAGTCTTATTTAACGATATCGTTCACTAATCACTAGTCACTACGTTCTTAATCAAATGACCACGCTATAATCTGCGTTTAGAAGTCTTTGTCATGATTTCATTAAGTTAAATTAATAGAGCGAATAACGAGTCCGCGGGTCGCGCTCATTCGGTATAGAGGTCAGAATTTGACTGCGAGCTTCATGCTCTCAGCTTGTAATGTAAGCTTTCCCATTAGATAAACAAACCGACCCCAGGCCACGTTCGATGGCATGGTAACCACGTCACCGTCGCTCATAATGAAAACAATGATCTCTTTGTACTTTGCTTCGCGACAAGTTAAACGCGCTAACATAAGCAAAAGCATTCCCATGAATTGGGCAAGGTGCTATCTGATATCAGCCGCCAGCGCCGCGCGCCGACATATATGTAAGTATATTATATTATCTTTGGCTTTTATATATATCTATTTTGTAACCGGGCGTGAGAGTAAGTTATATCTATAATAATAAATATTTTATTTACCAGATTGTGGGTACATAACAAGTTTACAATGAATCAGTATAGTCCCTACACAATCGACTGTCACCGACAGTGTGCAAATATTTAAGTTGAAGTTAAAATTAACATTTACAATCAATCGAAAACTTAAAACTAAAACTAAAATTTTCTAAATATTTTTGACGACCTTTGACTGCTGTGGGAGGACAGGTGTTCGATTCCTGGCGAGTGCAAATTGGGAATTTATCATCATCATTTTAATCCATCGCTGGCCCACTTCTGAGGTATAATTCTGAAAAGTTAAAAGTGCGTGCCCGGGATGGAACCCCAAAGCCACTAGAAAGGGGACTGGAGTATTAACCACTAGGCTATCACCTATACCTACTACCGTATGAATATCATCACACTAATATTATAAAGGAGAAAGTTTGTATGTGTGTGTGTGTGTGTGTGTGTATGTGTATGTTTGTTATTCCTTCACGCAAAAACTAATGGACGGATTGGGCTGTTTAGAATGGAGATAGATTATACCCTGGATTAGCACATAGGCTACTTTTTATACCGGAAAATCAAAGAGTTTCCGCGGGAATTTTAAAAAACCTACATCAACGCGAACGAAGTCGCGGGCATCAGCTAGTCAGCTAGTCATCTATAAATCAATCAGTCTCATAAGTATGACTGCTATTAATAGTACCTATATGTATATACCTAGTACCTATGCAATATGCATGTAGGTATTTGGTCTATTTAGTAACGGAAAAGCCATCTGAAGTTGCAAATATTACCTACATAGTATATTCTAGATTGCCTAGAAACGGTTCTGCCGGTCAAACGGTACCAGAAAAGTGGTACCATGGATATGCTGTTACTTTCAATGAGATTTCTAAATACATATTTCGAACTTAATGTTTCAACGGTAAAAGTCTGGTAGGACGGACATTTGAAATCATACAAATATCCCAAAAATGGGATAAAAATTTAAAATCAGCCAAGTCCGAGTTAGACTCGCGCACCGAGGGTTCCGTACTTTTTCTAACATTTTGCACGATAAATAAAAACTATCATCATCATCATGTCATGATCAACCCATTTCCGCCCCACTACTGAGTACGGGTCTCCTCTCAGAATAAGAAGGGCTTAGGCCATAGTCTGCCACGCTGGCCCAATGCGGATTGGCAGACTTCACACACCTTTGAGAACATGGAGAACTCTCAGGCATGCAGGTTTCCTCACGATGTTTTCCTTCACCGTTAAAGCAAGTGATATTTAATTGCTTAAAACGCACATAACTGAAAAGTTAGTGGTGCGTGCCCGGGAATAAAAACTATGCATAAAAATAATTAAAAATTTGTTTTATAATGTACAGGCAAAGCCCTTTCATATCATACCCCACTTGGTATAGTTAGATAGATAGATAGAAGTCTTTATTGCACACAAAAACATGTAAACGAACAACACAGAAGGAAGAAAACAGAAAAAAAATTGTGTGCAAAGGCGGCCTTATTGCTTAGATCAATCTCTACTAGGAAACCTTTGCTGAAAGGAGAAGCTAGTGTTGGATAGTACCAAGTAGTTATCTTACTTAGAAAATTGAAAATACAGGTAAATATAGGTACTCTATAGGTTTTTCGAACTGTGTGCTCTTCCCAATGTCACTTCAGCTTCGTAACCCGTTTAGCTATATCGGTAAAGACCGATTCACACCAATTGCGTACACGTGGCACTACACGTGTACGCATTGATTATGCGTTGTCAAAACTAAGCGCTAAGTCTCTCTTAGCTTAGAAAGCGCTAACTTAACTTTAACTTAGCGTTAACTTAACGTCTTGGCTAAGCCATGTTCTCACAAAATATGAAGGATGGATTTCGTAAGCCTCGCCTTGTTGTTCCTATTATGTTATCTTCGCTAATACCTTTACACTTCATTGAGCTATGACCTAGAATCATGTTTGTGAATTTAAATCACGTAGTATCCTTGTGGCTGATTTATTACGAATGGATGATTTTTTGACGATTCTAAAGACCTTGTAAAAGTTTATTTATATAAAAGACTAGCTGATACCCGCGACTTCGTTCGCGTGGATGTAGGTTTTTAAAATTCCCGTGGGAACTCTTTGATTTTCCGGGATAAAAAGTAGCCTATGTGCTAATCCAGGGTATAATCTATCTCTATTCTAAATTTCAGCCCAATCCGTCCAGTAGTTTTTGCGTGAAAGATCCCGTGGGAAGAATTTGATTTTCCGAGATAAAAAGTTGCCCATGTCAATTACAGGGACGCACGTGTGAGATTTTAGGTTATAGAGTGGGCTTAAATGATGATGACTAATAAAAGTTATCATCTATCTTTTATTTAAACTTGTAGGTAGCTATGATTTTGTCAGGTAAAGCCTAAATATTAAATCATTTAACAGTTAAAATCAAGCAAAGCAACTACTGTATTAAAAGTAAGAATCCTAAACTGTTTTCTAAAATAAAATAAGTTAAAACCTAACCTTTACTTTTACTTTAATAGATAAAGTTAATTAATTACCAAGAGAGGGTAGGTAGTAAACACAAGAAAACCAACCAAGAACAATAAATAATTAATCGTTTATTCAGATATCTTTCTGACTTTAATCTTTATAGATCTATCTGTATTTTGTTGTATTGTTCAGCATAGATCTATTTATTTAAAAATAAATCTACCGCCCGTTTCGCAAAGGTGTTTAGTCGTGGAGAAGAAAGGGCAAAGAAACTCCACGACACACGTCCTTTAAAAACCATTACAACATACAATAAATAGTAGATATTTGTTAATTATATTAATTATAATAAAATATAAGAATACTTAACTTTGGTATAACCTGCCGCTCTTATTTGCTCTGGCGTCAAGAACTTCACCGTTTATACCAGACTGACTTTACTATTTGAATTATATCACAAGACTATCCTAGACTGAATTATATCACAAGAATGACTTAAACTGAATTATTACACAAGAATGACGTAGACTGAATTATTACACCAGAATGACCCCCTCCGTCGAGGTAAGGGTACTTTTATAAACTCCCTATCGCAAACAAGGCGGGAATCCACTGTGACGTCCATCTTAATATTTATTTTAAGGTTGGTACAATGTACCAACCTAACACAATATTTAATTTAACATAATAATATTATTAGTAACACATATTTATGGTTTACATATTGATAATTTGATAATAATATAATTAATTACATAATAAATTGATGGTTTACATATTATTTCACATAATAACTATTGACAACTGTATATTAAATCCAGCGGTATCATGTCAACCCTAGTATAGTGACAGTATTTAATTTACAATTAATAATTAGTGATATGTATTGATAATTAACATCATAATATTTTAGATATTCTCTTATTCCTTATTTTACATAATAACTATTGACTACTGTATGATAAATGTTAAATCCAGAAGTATCATGTCAATCTTAGTATATTGACAGTATTTATTTTACAATAAATTAACTAGTGATATGTATTGGTAATTTGCATCTTAATATTTTACATATTGTCATATTCCTAGATACCAAATTAAACTATGATGAATAATAAAAGACATTATAACAATATCATACTCCTGTTAGATGGCAGCACATTGGCAGTGAAACTGTCGCGGAATAATTACGTTTCCGTTTAAAATATTTTATTAAATATTTAATTCAGACTCCAAGTTTATGATTGGGTCAATTTCAGCAAAATAAATATCGACTCTAGCATCATAAAATTATCTTAATATGACACACGCTACCTCGGTACAAACATACAAATCAGTGGAGCGGATGGGTTTTTAGGAATCCCGTGAGAACTCTTTGATTTTCCGGGATAAAAAGTAGTCTGTCCGTCCCCAGGATATAAGCTAACCCTGTATCAAATTTCGTCAGAATCGGTTAAACTGTTGGGCCGTGAAAAGGTAGCAGACAGACAGACAGACAGACGGACGGACGGACAGACAGACAGACAGACAGACACACTTTCGCATTTATATTAGTAATTAGTATGGATTCTATTCAAATACATAGTAATATATATATTAAACGTAAGGCAGGCTGGGCCGCGGTCGGAATGATCTAGAATGATTGGAAAGCATCGCGTATCTAAATGGGCTTCCGTATCGACAGTGATTGTCCGCACGCAATTTGATCCACGGCCCACACATTATTATTATGTATATGTATGTATTGGTCCATTATGAGAAGTTTCCATAGCTTGCTCCCCAGCACTCCCCATACAAACATAGTCCGTTTTTAGGGTTCCGTAAAGGAAAAACGGAACCCTTATAAGATCACTTTGTTGTCTGTCTGTCTGTCCGTCTGTCAAGAAAACCTTTAGGGTACTTTCCGTTGACCTTAATCATGTTTGGTAGGTAGGTAGGTCTTATAGCACAAGTAAAGGAAAAAATCCGAAAACCGTGAAATTGTGGTTACATCACAAGAAAAAAAGTGTTTTACGCGTCAAGAGTGAATAGGCAACTTCTAAGCAAGCGCGCTCCATCTTAGGCTGCATCATCACTTGCTAGCAGGTCTGATTGCAGCCAAGCGCTAGTCTATGTTATTAATAAGTGTAAATTAAAAATTTATAATACCCCCGACGTGTGAAGGTTACAGTAACTAGGAAAGAGCTGATAACTTTCAAACGGCTGAATCGATTTTCTTGGATTATAGCTAAGAACACTCTCGATCAAGCCACCTTTCAAACAAAAAAAACTAAATTAAAATCGGTTCATTCGTTTAGGCGCTACGATGCCACAGACAGATACACAGATACACAGACACACAGATACACAGACACACAGATACACACGTCAAACTTATAACACCCCTCTTTTTGGGTCGGGGGTTAAAAAAAACCGGATGTTAGTAGATACATAGGTATCTTGTATGTAATAAACTTGCGCCAATGTTTGCAAGCGATGATGTAGTGTTTGCCTACTATACTCGTATCTAGGAGTAATTATGTGTGAACAATTCCTTATCAGATAAGCGCTTAAGATTGCGCTGTAGGCTATCTTAAATGAAGCCGAAATGGCGTCATCGCTTCTGCCTTTTAAGGAAATTCATTAAAATTCAATTTGGATGCCTTTATTTTTTTTCCTTATCTAAATTGTACGTGCTTATATAATAGTAATAATAGTAATAATAATAGTAATAATAGTAAATGTTTTTTAGGGGTCCGTACCTCAAAAAGAAAAACGGAACACATGTAGGATCACTTTGTTGTCTGTCTGTTTGTATGTCGTGTCTGACAAGAAAACCTACAGGGCACTTCCCATTGACCTAGAATTATGAAATTTTGCAGGTAGGTAGGTCTTATAGCACAAGTAAAGGAAAAAATCCGAAAACCGTGAATTTGTAGTTACATCACAAAAAAATAAATTAAAATGTGTTCATGAACAAATAATCAGTATTTGCAATTTTCAAAGTAAGATAACTGTACGGAGCTGTACATTCTAAAACAGATTTTTAATTATTTTTATGCATTACAGTTTTTGATTTATCGTGCAAAATGTTGTAAAATACCCGAATACAGAACCCTCGGTGCGCGAGTCTGACTCGCGCTTGGCCGGTTTTTTTGTAGGTATTAACTTTTAACCTATATTAAATAGAAGGATATTTTTGGCAAGGCTCTTTTGCGAAGTAGCTGTAGTTGACCTATTTGTTAAACCCCGGCCCAAAAAGAGAGGTGTTATAAGTTTGACGTGTGTACCTGTGTATCTGTCTGTGGCATCGTAGCTCCTAAACTAATGAACCGATTTTAATTTAGTTTTGTTTTTGTTTGAAAGGTGGCTTGATCGGGAGTGTTCTTAGCTATAATCCAATAAAATCGGTTCAGCCGTTTGAAAGTTATTAGAGGTGTTGTGTCGGGGGTTTTTAAATTTTTTAATTGAAAATCACACTTCACTTCATCACTTCAATATTATAAAAGCGAAAGTTTGTGTTATGCGTGTATGTGTGTGTGTATGTTTGTTACTCCTTCACGCAAAAATCACTTGACGGATTTGGCTGAAATTCGGAATGGAGATGATAATATCCTGGATTATCACATAGGCTACTTTTTATCCCGGAAAATCAAAGAGCTCCCACAGAATTTCGAAAAATCTAAATCCACGCGGGCGAAGTCGCGGGCATCGGCTAGTATGTTATAACAATAAGAACATCAATATTAATAAATTCATAGATAATAAATACAAAATACTAATTACCTATCTTTTTATTATGTACCTTCTAACTTCTAGTTAGGTAGAATAATATAAATCTAAGGAACGTGCTTATTATTATGTCCACAAATTATACCATTTACCATATCTTAGTGAATTCTATTGAGGTATTTTCCTACAGATTTGTCACGTAGGTATACCTACTACCATACTAGGTACGGTATAAGATTGCAGTAATGAACTAAGAGCCAGCGCGTGCCAGACCTTCGTTATTTTATAAAAGCTGAAAGTTTCTCTGCGCATTGTCCCCAACACGGGGATCAGCGACTATAGAGTTTGGATCATGGTAGCTTTAGGAAAAAAGTAAAAAATATGTAAAAAATATAATTTTTTTATTTCACAATCTTTAGTGGCCCCACTGTACTATGATATGCTATGCCCAGTTAAAACCCTACTGTTTACTAAGCTATTACACTGATCGCGAGCAGTTTACTCTTATCCATTGAGGAGTTTTGTTCTCCATCTCCGAAGATATTCATCAGATCTTCATCAAATTTATATGGGACCACCTACAAAGTATACTCTTTTGAACAAAACAAAAAAAAAATCCGAATCAGTCCAGGCGTCTTTGAGTAATCGGGGAACATACATAAAAATATACAAGTGTAAATTAAAAATTTATAATATCCCCGACAGGTGAAGGTTACAATAATAACTAGAAAAGAGCTGATAACTTTCAAACGGCTGAACCGATTTTCTTGGATTATAGCTAAAAACACTCTCGAGCAAGCCACCTTTCAAACAAAAAAACTAAATTAAAATCGCTTCATTAGTTTAGGAGCTACGATGCCACAGACAGATACACAGATACACACGTCAAACTTATAACATCCCTCTTTTTTGGTCGGGGGTTAATAAAAAAAAAGATTCCGACGAATTGAGAACCTCCTCTTTTTTTGAAGTCGGTTAAAAAAAAAGATTCCGACGAATTGAGAACCTCCTCCTTTTTTTGAAGTCGGTTAAAAATAACTAAGGTCTAGCACGCGCTGGCTCTCTCTATAAGTGCTTATCAATAATACCTAGAAATGTAGTCACCTACTAACTCGAGCAGAGAGCATTTTACGCTCTAGATCTTACGTACGAGTAAGTATCTATCTACCCAGAGATCTGTCTGCTTTCCACTACAGGTGCATGCCTAACCTATAAATCTTAACTTAAACCGGCTGAGTTTGTGGGCTCTTCTCAGACTTGAGCGCGTTTGGAACCCTAGCTTGGTAGATCTTACGTACGAGTAAGTACCTATCTACCCAGAGATCTGTCTGCTTTCTCACTACAGGTGCATGCCTAACCTATAAATCTTAACTTAAGCCGGCTGAGTTTGTGGGCTCTTCTCAGACTTGAGCGCGTTTGGAACCCTAGCTTGGTAGATCTTACGTACGAGTATCTATCTATCTACCCAGAGATCTGTCTGCTTTCTCACTACAGGTGCATGCCTAACCTATAAATCTTAACTTAAACCGGCTGAGTTTGTGGGCTCTTCTCAGACTTGGGCGCGTTTGGAACCCTCGTAGCTTTAGTTTTAAGTTACTTATTTAATTATCACCACTATATCGTACAGAAACAATTTCGACCATCGAAAGGAGTACAATTGTACCTACTTTGAATAAATGATTTTGACTTTGACTAGCTGATGCCCGTGACTTCATTCGCGTGGATATAGGTTTTTAAAAATCCCGTGGGAACTTGATTTTTCGAGATAAAAGTAGCCTATGTCTATGTCTATATCTGTGGTCTTATGTGGAGATCCCAGTTCGATTCCCGGCAGCGGCAATTTGAAATTTTATAAATTCTAAATTTTCTGTGGTCTGGTCTGGTGCGAGACTTCGGCCGTGGCTGGTTACCACCCAATCGGCGAAGTCGTGCCGCTAAGCCATTTAGCGTTCCGGTACGATGCCGTATAGAAAACTGCCATACCCAATTTCAATTTCAATTTATTGCAATTCCAGGAATTACAAGTGTAAATTAAAAATTTATAACACCCCCGACAAGTGAAGGTTACAGCAACTAGAAAAGACCGAAAAGACCTGATAACTTTCAAACGGCTGAACTGATTTTCTTGGACTATTCCGCGCCTATGATCTAAAGTATCTGAGTTTGCCAAAACATCATTTTCAAATAAATAATTATGTATTTAGGCAACGTCCATCTTGACAGCTTGACATTTGTCAATTGACATAATATTATGAACCTAACGGTTATCTAACCTTCTTTTCTACAAGAAAACTAGAAAAGAGCTGATAACTCTTAAACGGCTGAACCAATATTTTTGGATTATAGCTAAGAACACTCTCGATCAAGCCACCTTTCAAACAAAAAAAAGTAAATTAAAATCGGTTCATTCGTTTAGGCGCTACGATGCCACAGACAGATACACAGATACACACGTCAAACTTATAATACCCCTCTTTTTGGGTCGGGGGTTAATAAAACAATTCGTGTCGTGTCGCAATTTGGTCTGTGCAGCAGACCGTTTCGAAGGTAGCCCGCTTCCATATTAGACTGCATCATTACTTACCACCAAGTGAGATTGCAGCCAAAGTCTACCTTGTATCTGAATAAATAAATAAAAAATCACTTTTCCTCAAAAACGAAAGTGATTTAATTGAGGTACATACCTAGGTACGTAGGTAGTTTAATAATAAATTAATTTTCCTATTTATTTCTATAATGACCTCATTTTTTGCCCGTAAATTGTCAAGGCTTTTAGTGATACTGTGTGAACTGACTGAGTAAGCAAATTGAGACAATTTATATTTCGCAACCAATATAAATATTCAAGTCTCATACTTGACAACAGTTGTAGTTTGCGTAATAGACAGTAGGTTGGTACTTGGTAGGCACGTTGTACGAACTTGGTAATCTGGCCTATTATAATGTCAATCAAATGCTACACACTCTTTAATCGAATAGGTTACGGGTTTGATTCCTGAGTCCCAACTCCCAGTTGGCTGTCTGTGGTTACAGTAAGGTATTTTTAACCCCCGAACCAAAAAGAGGGGTGTTATAAGTTTGACGTGTGTATCTGTCTGTGGCATCGTAGCTCCTAAACTAATGGACCGATTTTAATTTAGTTTTTATGTTTGAAAGGTGGCTTGATCGAGAGTGTTCTTAGCTATAATCCAAGAAAATCGGTTCAGCCGTCTGAAAGTTATCAGCTCTTTTCTAGTTACTTGTAACCTTCACTTGTCGGGGGTGTTATAAATTTTTAATTTACACTTGTAATTAATAATATAATGTAGTTAATAATATTAGGTTACGGCACAGAATAATAATAATTATAATAGTTACGGTTTAAGGTTAATTTTTTTGACCATCAAAAAGTCACTTTTGAGTTTCACAAGTCGAGGTTGTTTAACTTTTTACCAAAATATGTCTATTTTAGTGCGCTATCCAGCAGAATAGAATAGATTTTTATTCAAATAAACTTTTACAAGTGCTTTTGAATCGTCAAAATAATTTACCACTGTTTCGGAATGCCGTTCGTACCGAGAAGAACCAGCAAGAAACTCGGCGGTTGCTCTTTTCAACTGTTCAATTTACAATAATATTATGCCATATTGCAGCGCCGTGCATTGCTGGAGCGAGTCAAATCCATGCTTTTTTATCATTTACATAATCTTCGATTGTATACAATGCTTTTGCCCGGAGCATACTTTTAATAGATTTTTTAAACTTTTGTTTACAAGCAGTTTTCTTTCACGCTAAGTTTGGTTCACATTTGAATCATGACCAAACAACTCAAGCCTTTACGTTTAAGAGGGCTCTCACCGTCACTCGTTTCATACAATCGTAGTTCCAATTTCATTTGAATATTAAGCAACCAAAGTCCATGAAATTTTGCAGACATATTCTACTGCGATTGTATGAAACGAGTGACGGAGAGAGCCCTGTTAACAAACAAATATCTGTGACTGTGGTTTGCCAACTTTTCATAAAAATATGTAGTTTCTTTTAAAGATACACGGGCTCGAAAGATTGGTTTGTATTCAAATGGGAAACCAACCACGTAACGATATGGAAAGGGAAACTTTTCTTGAAATAATACCAATCAAATACCTACCAACACTTCGTCTCTGACACTCAGGTAGGTACCTACCTACCTACCTTTAGTGTAATTCATTCGTCAGGAATTTTTTATAACGTCTTTGTAAAGATGAGTTGGTAAAATAAATTTAAATACAATAACCTTGTATTATTGTAATAGCAACACAGGTAGGTATTTGGAGTCCATTTTATTTTTATGTTAATCTCAAATTGCTTTTCATAATCTCGTGCTAGCGTTATTAAAATTATACTCAAGTATAGTCAACTATAGTAGCTTCGACATATTTTAACTGTTTTAAACGCACATAGCTGCTCTTAAAAAAGTACAAGTGTAAATTAAAAATTTATAACACCCCCGACAAGTGACGGTTACAGTAACTAGAAAATAGCTGATAACTTTCAAACGGCTGAACCGATTTTCTTGGATTATAGCTAAGAACACTCTCGATCAAGCCACCTTTCAAACAAAAAAAAAAACTAAATTAAAATCGGTTCATTCGTTTAGGCGCTACGATGCCACAGACAGATACAATACACCGATACACAGATACACACGTCAAACTTATAACACCCCTCTTTTTGGGTCGGGGGTTAAAAATAGCCTTATTAAAATTTCAAACATAGCGTTGACTACAAAATATTGTAAGTTAATTAATAAAATCGGTCAAGTCCTAGTCGGAACCGCACACAAAGATTTCTTACAAGAAGTAACACTTTTCAGTTTTTTTTTAATTTTCACGGCGATCATTTTAAAATTTTACGACGTTGAACCTTCAAATAATAATGAAACAAGTGTAAATTAAAAATTTATAACACCCCCGACAAGTGAAGGTTACAGTAACTAGAAAAGAGCTGATAACTTTCAAACGGCTGAACCTATTTTCTTGAATTATAGGTAAGAACACTCTCGATCAAGCCACCTTTATACAAAAAAAAAACTAAATTAAAATCGGTTTATTAGTTTAGGAGCTACGATGGCACAGACAGATACACACGTCAAACTTATAACACCCCTCTTTTTGGGTCGGGGGTTAGTAAACACACATCCTTCACATCATACGAGACGATCGGAATACAAAAGAATCGAAATAGACCCAAACAAAGAGTAGAATAAATATTCCACGTACAAATACAAGCAAATACGAGCGAGGCGTTCGACAATGTCGATCACGAGTGTATCTGCAATTATTACACCGAGACTATGCGATCTTTACACAATTTATACTAACAAATACACAAATAACGTCCTGTAAGACCTGTCCATTGGAAAATTTCCAACTTTGTGAACAACTTGCATTAAAAATTTAGTAAAGTAGGTAAGTTTAAATAAATATTTAGTACAGTTTATTATAAGTATAGATTAAGGTGTGTGGATAGTTAAAAAATATACCTAGTACCATAGTACTTAGTAAGTTATGTACGTAAAATTAAGAGCGCCACCTCGCCAACAAACTGGCCCACCAGTTTGGCGAGCTACAAAATGAAAGAAACATGTAAAATTATTTTGAATAAATAAATTAAAAAAAAATGGTGTGTCAAAATAAATTCTATGAGCTCACTAAATAAAGAATATGGATGGACTGTAATGGGAGAACGAAGGTTTAAATTATCATCAATTAAAAATACAAACAAAATCAAAAGGTAATGATTTTGAATCCTTAAAAACCAAGACATGAAGAGCTTCAGAAAAGCTAAACTTTAAGGCTTAAAAATTTGGAGTGAAGTGAATAAAAATGATAAGGTTACCCAAAATCATAAAAAAATATTAATTCTCTCTTTCTAGAAAGTCTGAAATAAAGCTATTCAAGATTTTTCAAATTACTATAATTTTTAATATATAGTAACTTGTACCAATGTCATAAAAATATTATATGAAAGAGAATTTCTTTCACGTATTATTAGTATGCACTTGGAAATTTCTAAACAAGCGCAATTTACGTTTAGTATTTATCAGAGGAATCAAAGCATTGTACTTGGTAAGTAGTTGGCAGAAGTTAAGTTTTTACTGCGCGGGACGCATGCGCAATCAATCGGTCACGGAGTGCCGCAAGGTCGTACGCTCGCGCCTACATTTTATTTTGTATTTACTAACAATTTACTTTGCATTCTGCGTTTTAAGCATCTACAGATTTGCCAACATGTCGCCTGAGAACCAGAATTTAAGAGTTCAATAGCAATCAGGACACTTGTATGTTTACTTCTATTGAATTCTAGAATTGGGTCTGTATTTATTGAAGTTTTTTCTATAATCATTGTATCCTGTAATCCTATACAGCTAAGGCTAGCACGTAAGTTGTGATTATTGAGTACATTGCCATAATAGCAGTTGTAATTAGCTGAATTTCTAGTATTGTTGCTGAAAATGTGCATTTTAGTCAATAGTATTACTTTAGTTACTGCTAAGCTTCAAACTTTGGTGTTCAGCCTGATGAATTGGTTCCTATTCAAAGTCAAAGTCAAAATCATTTATACAACGTAGGTACAATTGTACTCCTTTTGATGGTCGAAATTATTAAATTTGTACGATATAGTGGTGATAATTAATTACGTAACTTAAAACTAAAGCTACGAGGGTTCCAAACGCGCCCAAGTCTGAGAAGAGCCCACAACATTATTCTCTATTAGTATGAAACTTCAATGTGGAACTTCTCCAATGTTGAACTCCTTAAAAAATAGCAGACCTTAAAGTAAACACGATAACTGTGATACCCGATGGAGTGATTTGACACCCGTACTAGGGAAACCTGTGTTACGGGCACCGCAGCCTTCCCTCGGATCCATCGATTAGAACTTAAACCATACAAATTTAGATTTGAAAGATCACACTAATATTATAAAGGCGAAAGTTTGTATGTGTGTGTGTGTGTGTGTGTGTGTGTGTGTGTGTGTGTGTATATGTTTGTTACTCATTCACGCAAAATCTACTGGACGGATTTGGCTGAAATTCGGAATGGAGATTGATAATATCCTGGATTAGCACATAGGCTACTTTTCATCCCGGAAAACCAAAGAGTTCCCACGGGATTTCGAAAAAACTAAATCCACCTGGACGAAGTCGCGGGCGTCAGCTAGTAGATCATAGGACTATAGGTTATACGTGTCGGCACATCTACAGAGGGTTTAATTTATATTAACTAGCAATTTGCATTGCACTCTGCGTTTTATTATCGCATTGCACTGTGAAAGCCTGATTTTTGAGGTCATTGCCACTTTTACTACAGCCCTAACTGGTTCATTAAGTTGAATACATACGTTTAAAAATAACCAAACGCTTTTTTTATTATCAGTAGTAAAAATACAATTTATAATATTGTTGTTTACGTTTTGTCGTATAGGTTATGTGGTTTTTATTCGCGTAGGAATATTCGTAATTAACTTTAACAGGGCTCTCTCCGTCACTAACTCCATACAATCGTAGTTCCAATTTCATTTGAATATTAAGCAACCATAGTCCATGAAATTTTTCCAGACATATTCTAGAAACTAATATCTGTGCCTGTGATGTTTAAGATTTTTCTACAAATATGTAGTTTCAAAATTACAGGAGCTCAAAGATTTGTATGTGAATTTTTAAGACCGCGTAACTTTGAAACCGAATATTTTAACAGAAATCTACAAAACCACAGGCATAGATATCAGTTTCTAGAATATGTCTGCAAAATTTCATGGAGCTTGGTTGCTTAATATTCAAAAGAAATTGGAACTACGTTTGTATGGAGCGAGTGACGGAGAGACCCCTCTTAAAAAGTTTTCCGTGGTTTGTGACAAAATCCGTGGAAATTGTCCTTCAATTGCGGTCGCCAAGAAAAACGCTGAATTCATTGATAGAAATGAAAATACCGAATTACCTAACGAAATTGGAAATTATTTAGTCGCCATGAACCAAATTCAAATAACTTTGCAAGATCTAAAGGTCTGAATTCGTTAACTGCGGATTGTAATCGACACCAGTAATTGTGTTCATATGGTTTCCAATTGGGTACTGGTAAGTACTAATGATTTACTTGGTACTGGTGGGCCGTACGTTACATCTTCAGCCAATATGCATCCACTATTGGACACATATTTTTTTCCATTCCATTTCATCAGCCTGTATGCGTGCATTGCCTTTCCAAGAGCACGCCACTAAACACGGTCCTCTGCCTTCTTCATCCACCCGCTCCCCGCCACCTTCTTCTCATTGGTCCAGCGGGCTGGAGGTTGTTCCACACTTCGCTTACCGGTACGCGGTCTCCACTCTAGAAGACGTCTGTCCCATCAGCCGTCGGTTCTGTGACAGACATGACCTGCCCATTGCCACTTCAGCGTGCTCCTTTGAGCTATGTCGGTCGCTTTTGTTCTGCGAATTTCCTCGTTCCGGATTTTATCCCTGAGAGTAATATCCAATAGCTAATAGCTCGCTGCATAGCGCGCTTAGCGACTTTTAGTTTGTGACGCGGCCAACTGTCAGTTTTTTACGCGACTACGGCAAAGCCAAAGGAATTAGCAGTCTATGTATGTATGTATGTTTGTGTACAGATTCTTTACACCAACATATTATTTATCGATGTGTCATAAACCCATTATTATCATTACTAGGTACTAAACAAAAGCCTGCGTCGTCGCACGCCATAAGAATTGCTATGACATCATCGATGGTGGTCTTGAACGATTGTGCGAAGGATATGGAAACGTGACTACGAGGCTAACGTTAGAAGGAGGTGTAACAACGCTCACATTATGTACTAGCGACCCGCCCCGGCTTCGCACGGGTGGACACGAAAAAATCCTATCTATTTTCCGGGATAAAATATAGCCTATACGGATTCGGAAGAATCCTTCTAAGTAATGGTAAAAGAAATTTTAAAATCGGTCCAGTAGTTTTTGAGCCTATTCAATACAAACATACAAAAATACAAAGGTTTCCTCTTTATAATATTAGTATAGACAACAAGACGATGCCCGCGACTTCGTCCTCGTGGATTTAGGATTTTATAAAATCCCCTAAACCTTCGCCAGTGGTTCAATATGAGTACAAGGTCACTGTTTAGAGCAGCGGTGAACAAAATCCAGTTAGACAATGATTGTCAACTTCCGGTAGGAGATGGCACTGAAAGAAGAATAAATATCCCATAGGAACTCTTTGATTTTTCGGGATAAAAAATTGTCTGTCAGTTTCCGGGATGCAAGCTACCTCTGTATCTAATTTCATATAAATCGGCAAAACGGATGGGCCTTTAAGAATCCAGTGGGAACTCTTTGATTTTCCGGGATAAAAAGTAGCCTATATCCTTCCCCAGGATATAAGCTAAATCTGCACCTTTCTTCAAAATCGGTTAAGCTGTTGGGCAGTGAAAAGCTAGCAGACAGACAGACACACTTTCGCATTTATAATATTGGTATGGAAGTATGGATTTACAGGTGCGGTAATTTTAAGATGCTAAGTGCTACCATTAAAATTTCTGAAGTTTTTAAGTGTTTTAATGCGATAGTATACCTAATTTCTTCAATACAATTTTAGAGGCTTATCGTTACTTTATAATACTTACATAATTATTAATGTCAAGTAGCGGAAGAAGCCTATCTATTAAGGCCAATTACGCATACGTCCACGCTTTACGCAAGCGGTGTGCCATGTTTCATACAGTTCCATACATTACAACGCAATTGTACGCGTTACGTCTACGCTTACGCAGCCTGTGTGAACGAGCTATTAATTCAAATTAGGTAGATTATTCTTATTAAAATGAAACCTGTAGAGTTCTTGACTTTTAATTTATTGCCAGACAAATTATTATCATACCGTACGCTAGTTATCACGGTATTACATCTACGATTATTGTAAATATTTCAAACATGTAGTAATTGGCGAATGACTAAGCCATTTTGGACTTTATTCTGTTGCTTTAAGTGTTACAATAGCGTATACTGTGTTATATACACACCTGGTTAAATATGATATGACAAACAGCATAAATATGCGAAGCTTGCGCAATTATAATATAATATCTCTGTGTGTTTCATTAGTAGGCCATATTTAAAAAATCTATTACCTTTGCGCATACGTAATAAAGCATTGTTCTGTAACCCTAATAAATCCGATTATTTAATACATAATTGTAAGTTCAAGTAATGGTATAAGCGTCAGAAAAAACAGGTATTATTTAAAAAAAATGATTTATTGGAATGCCCTCTCAAAACCTACGCAAAGAACACAGGTTCAACGCGAATTAATGGCAAAATAAATTATTTAATTAGAGCGTGATTGTTATCACATCTAATTATTCAGTTCACGATCTGACACCCAAAATATGCAATGATTGTTCCAAATCTCAGAGGGAGATCATATACATATTTTACTAATCTATGGGGAGACTGAACTAAATACCCTCAAAACACCTGCATTTATGGAAGTTCATTCTTGTTGGCCTCCTAGCGACAGATCGTATTACATCGAATGAGCCAAAATCGATTTTATTATCGATTATCGATAAATTAATAATATTACATTATTTTTGACAATTCAAATCAACTTTTAAAATTACCTTACAGTAGTTTCAAAAAGTTCTACTTTTTAAAAACTTACAAAGGTTATGTTAAACTCAGTTCTCAAGAGCAAATCAATTATTGTGTTGATTTTAGAATTGAAACCCGCAATTTTTCAGTGTCTACTGTCTATACTACAGTATAATTAAAGTAATTAAACTATCAGTGTAATATGGATTGTAGTGTGATCTCGTCATTTCAAAATAGGCATAATTCCTGAAAAACTGAACACTTTCAAGTAAAGATGTTTAATATGTAATCCTGTGAAGATGATACTGCCATTGTCGGCATTACAATGCCATAATCCTACTTTGTTGTATTAATTTACAAATTGCGAAAAACCAAATTAAATTTGAATTTCGCGGGCAGGCCCGTCTCTTGCACCTTAAGTTCTCGTTCCAGCTTCTGAATTGTTCTTATACGTTTAAATTATTTATAGAATCAGCTAGTAATTAATAGATATTGCAACATAACAAGCCGATAACAAGCATATCGAACTCGTGTGAAACGTCGCAGTAAACAATATCAACGTCAAAGATGCGCCGGAGTGTTACTCAGCGCTCATTCAATGTGATTGTAATGAAAATTTATTGACGCATCGCGTGCCTGGAACAGCTATGAAGAAGATTGTTACGTGAGTGGTTCCATTGTTATTTACTTTTTACTCGACTGACGCTCTAAAAGTAAGTTATGTGTTTGACCGTTTCACTTGTATGTTTTTCTTATGCTCAACGGCTTAACCGATTTTGATGATACGTCATTAAATTTGTCTTGATGGCGCAAGTGTCATTTACGCGACTTTTTCTTCAACTTCTGAATTCGACGAGATAGGCGACGTTTTTAATGCGTTTAGAGTTTAAACTAAGAATGACAGATCATTGAATTTTGTAGGCAGTTGGCATGCAGCAATGTCTTCTGGCACAAGTAAAGGGATTTTTTATGACACCACAAACTCATGCATTTCGGATTTTTCCCTTTTCTTGTGCTATGGAAAAGACATTGCTACCTGCCAAAATTTCATGATTCTAAGTTAAAAGGTTATGATTCCCTTGGCGGGACATGACAGGCACGACAGACAGACACACAACGGAGTGATCCTTCAAGGTCTCCTTTTTTCTATGAAGGTACGGAACCCTAAAATTAGAATAGTTTAAAAAAATCTACCGTATATAATGGAAACAAACCAAAGTAGATAATCGGTTCTAAACAATAGAAAGACGATTCATAGAGAACCACAATTATATTGTTTTTGCCCCTGAGTAAGGTTTCTGGATAGGAAATTAACAGGGCTCTCTCCGTCACTTACACCATACAATCGTAGTTCCAATTTCATTTGAATATTAAGAAACCAAACTCCATGAAATTTGGCAGACTATTCTTGAAATTAATATCTGTGCCTGTGGTGTTTTAGATTTTTCTAAAAATATGTAGTTTCAAAATCACAGGAGCTCAAAGATTGTATGTGAATATTTAAGACCGCGTAACTTTGAAACCGAATATTTTATCAGAAATCTGGAAAACCACAGGCATAGATATTAGTTTCTAGAATATGTCTATCATGGACTTTGATTGCTTAATATTCAAATAAAATAGGAACTACGTTTGTATGGAGCGAGTGACGGAGAGACCCCTCTTAAAGTTTTCTTTTGAAGGTATGGAATGAGTAGAACTGGTTATTGCTAGAGACTAGAGACAGTTGTTACATAAATCTTGTTATTATGTCACCAGGAAAGTTTGAACCGCACTGAAAATGTTTGTGATTGCTAAAACCTGCCAGAAACCTAAATAACTCAAATATTTAAAGAAGGTAAAATCATAAAGATGTGACTTAGAATAACTTTTATTCTAAGAGATGTAAGTTCATTGTTTTTAGGGATCCGTCCGATCCAGACCTCAATAGTAAAAAAGAAACTTTATAGGTCAATTTGTTGTCTGTCTGTCTGTCTGTCATCATGTCATCAAGGGAATCAATACCTATGGGGTACCTACTTCCCATTGACCTAGAATCATGCAAATAACAATGTTTTCGTCAAAAATCCGAAAACCGTGTATTTGCGGTTACATAATATAACAACAAGTGTAAATTAAAAATTTATAACACCCCCGACAAGTGAAGGTTACAGTAACTAGAAAAGAGGCTGATAACTTTCAAACGGCTGAACCGATTTTCTTGGACTATTCCGCGCCTACGATCTAAAGTATCTGAGTTTTCCAAAACATCATTTTCAAATAAATAATTATGTATCAAGGCAACATCCATATGATACCCCACTTGATATAGTTATTTTACTTTGAAAAACACAATTTAATTTTTTTCAAATGATGTAACCACAAATTCATGGTTTTCAGATTTGTTCCTTAACTTGTGCTATAAGACCTACCTACTTGCCAAATTTCATGATTCTAGGTCAACGGGAAGTACCCTATAGGTTTTCTTGACAGACACGACGGACGGACGGACAGACAGACAGACAGACAACAAAGTGATCCTATAAGGGTTCCGTTTTTCCTATTGAGCTACGGAACCCTAATAAATAGTAAAGTACCTAGTGAATATTCGGAGTCTTCGTCATTCTAGTAATTCGTAAATGTATAACCGTTACGAAGTAAGCGGTAATAGCTAGGTATTAGCTAAGCGATCACAATTAATTCATTATTCAACAACCTTGACACTACTTCACGCTCCGTGATCAGTTCTCCGTGCCTACTAAACAATTACACATTTTAATTACAATTTTATTTAAAGTGTAGATACTGCAGATCTTTGATTGGATTTCTGCTCGATGTCCTTAATCTTGTCAAGTTTTTAACCCCCGACCCAAAAAGGGGGTGTTATAAGTTTGACGTGTGTATCTGTCTGTGGCATGTTACCTCCTAAACTAGTGAACCGTTTTTAATTTAGTTTTTTTTGTTTGAATGGTGGCTTGATCGAGAGTGCTCTTAGCTATAATCCAAGAAAATCGGAAAGTTATCAGCTTTTTTCTAGTTAATGTAACCTTCACTTGTCGGGGATGTTATAAATTTTTAATTTACACTTGTCAACAGAACTATTTTATCACATCACACTAATATTATAAACGCGGTGTGGTGTGTTACTTCTTCACGCAAAAACTACTTGACGGATATGGCTGAAATTTGGAATGGAGATAGGTAATATCCTGGATTAGCACATAGGCTACTTTTTATCCCGGAGAATCCTTTTCTAGCATAAAAAATTGCCTATGTCAATTTCCGAGATGCAAGCTTACCTCTATACAGAATTTCATATAAATCGGTTGAACGGATGGGCTTTTAGAGGCTTTTAAGAATCCCATCTTATATATCTCAGAATAAATAGTAGCCTATGTCCTTCCCCAGGACGTAAGTTAGGTCCGGACCAAATTTCATCAAAATCGGTTGAGCTGTGAAAAGCTAGGAGACAGACAGACAGACACACTTTCGCATTTATAATATTAGCATGGAAGTATGGATCATTGAGCTGAAATTGGGTAAACTATGCAGGTTGCAGACACAACTAATGCATCTATCAAAAATGACGTAATTAATTTCCCGGATGCAGTTGAAACAGTTTCAAGAGCCGTTTTATCCAAAGAATGTCCGAAAGGAAACGACTTACTTTACTTGCCACAAGAATTTATTACGATCATAAAGGTGCCGACGCACTCGAACTGAACTGCAGCTGAACTGCGCGTCGCGGCAGCGCCCCGCACGACATTCTCTCCAGCCGCGACGCGCGTACCGCGTAGCGCGTCACTGTCGCGCGTCGCAGCTGGAGAGAATATCGTGCGGAGCGCTGCCGCGACGCGCAGGTCAGCTGCAGTTCAGTTGAAGTGCGTGGGCACCTTTACAATAAAGGTAAGGTATTTGCTATTACATTATGTTTCATTTCAACATTTGAGTATTACTTAGACTAATATTAATAAAATAATTAGAAAATATTACAATAAAACTTAAAGCTAGTCTTATCTAACTACTGTACAAATCTTATTAATTATTATAATTATAATTATGTAATATAATAAATAATTAATTATTCATATTTCTTCCAGTGTGATTAATCATTGATTAAATCACCCATATAGGTAAGCTGTGCGTAATTGGATGATAGTGATAATTTAGATTTTTATAATTACCCTGAGAACTTTTGATGCATGATGCAGCTTAAGATGGAGTGCGCTTGCCTAGTAGATGCCTATTCACTCTTGATTTGAAGGTAGGTATCTATTTTAAGAGGGCTGTCTCCGTCACTCGTTTCATACAATCGTAGTTCCAGTTTCATTTGAATATTAAGCAACCAAAGTCCATGAAATTTTGCAGACATATTCTAGGAACTAATATCTATGTCTGTGGTTTTCCAGATTTCTGTTAAAATATTCGGTTTCATAGTTACGCGGTCTTAAAAATTTTCATACAAATCTTTGAGCCCCTGTAATTTTAAAACTAAATATTTTTAGAAAAATCTAAAACACCACAGACACAGATATTAGTTTCTAGAATATGTCTGCAAAATTTCATGAACTTTGGTTGCTTAATATTCAAATGAAATTGGAACTACGATTGTATGAAACGAGTGGAAACGAGTGACGGAGAGAGCCCTGTTAAGGGCATGGGACGGATCTGCCCGCGAAATTCAAAAATTTGGTTTTTCGCAATTTGTAAATTAATACGACAAAGTAAGCTTATGGCCTTCTAATTCCGACAATGGCAGTATCATCTTCCCAGGATTACATAACAATCTTTACTTGAAAGTGCTCAGTTTAAGAAATTAGTCAAAATATTTTATTAGTCAAATTAGTCGATACTATAACTAATTTCTTAAACTGGACCCTTTCAAGTAAAGATTTTTTATAACCTGTGAAAATGATACTGCCATTGGCGCAATTAAAGTGCCAAGCCTACTTTGTCGTATTAGTTTACAAATTGCGTAAAACCAAATTAAATTTGAGTTTCGCGGGCAGACCCGTCCCATGCACCTTAAAGCGGTACAAACTAGAAACGAGGAAGCAAATCGCCGTGTCCGTGGAGTTTCGACTAGGTACCTATGCGTGCAGAGTGCGATGAATTGCGGTACGTTAGTAAAAAGGTGAAGGACTAGGTCAAAAAGTTCTTGAACCTACCCTCCGAAATATTATTGCACAAATAATTGTAGAATCTGAGGCTTTCTTCAGCAAATGGCACTACATAACAGCTTACAAGCTTTCGAAAGTGACTAGGAACATACCTAGCCATATTGTACGCAAATCTTTCTACCATTAACCAACGGATTTAGCAACAAGCTCATTCAACTATCCCATTATAAACCGGTTGCGCTGCATATCTCACGGCCGAGTGTCGTGTGTCGACGCCATCTTGGTTCTTGGCGTTTGACAACTCGGCGGGAATGCGATTACAGATAATAAACTGGAGAGCTGGTGGCAGAAATTGTTATAGAAGATGGATTGCATAGAAGGACTTCGTCTGTGTTGGTGTTACCTGGCGGGCGTGCTCTGCCTTTTTGGAGTGTTTTTTATTTGTTAAAACTGACTGGAAAGCGCTCTAAGGGGGTGCCGTGCGTATGTCGGCGAGCGCCAGCACAGACGGGGTCCATACTTGTATAGTTTCTCTAACTTGTTACAAATAACTACAAACTTGATATTAGCTAATCTTTGTAAAGCCAGACGAGAGAGCAAAAAAAAATTGCATAGAACCTGAAGGCTCTTGACTGAACAGAGTTGTAAGTCTACATTAGGTATAGATAAGATATATCAAAAGCAAAGATATTATAGAACTCCAGTTAGGAAAAGCTTTTTCTTAGGAAATTACGATTACGAGGGAGATTACAATGGATGGATTAGGATAGAGATTAGGATGGTACGGAACCCTTTCTCTTTCTCTCTTTCCCTACTCGCAATTATTGGCCAATTTTTTTTTTTTTAAATATCACCGACACCACTTTTCCGTTGCCACCTTATTTTGCACAGTCCAAAAACGAGCGAATAATCTACGATTAAATATGTAAAAGAAAAAAGTGACTGACTGACTGATCTATCAATGCACAGCGCTAACTACCTGAGAGGTTCGGTTGAAATTGGGTATGCAGATAGCTATTATAACGTAGACATTTGCTAAGAAAGGATTTTTAACCCCCTAGGGGGCAAAATAGCGCTTTGTTTAGTCCGCGCGGACGAAGTCGCGGGTATTAGCTAGGATTTAATATTATAACGAATCCACCATCTCTCTAACTATAATAAAAAGCGATAGAATAATATCTTATTGGGCATATATTATGTTGGCCTTCGCCCGGCAACGGTTTTATGGTTTTTTAGTAGTTAGGTAATAGTTAAGTAGGTACCTTGATTATTTTTAATATTTATTTCTTAAAAGAAAAAAAAAACATCGAAAATCATAAAAAAGCATCCATAGGAGATGTAGGCTACATCTTCTGAAGATGATCTGGTATAGGAGTTAAACGTACAGTAGTTATGCTTTAGAATATTTGTGTTGTATAAAGTGTTGTGTGGTTGTGGTGCGTATTGCTTGCTTGTCATGCATGTTTAGTAGTGGAAGGTCGGACGCTGCACATTGCTTGCTAACTATACGTTGTACCCAGCTTTGTCTGTTTTGGTGGATTGTAGCGATTGGTGCGTACTTGTTGTTCCTTGTGTATCAAGGACTTCCGCAAAGTAGAGCCTTCATTTTTTGAATTACCCAATTAATTAAATTATTAAGTAGGTAGGTACCTACTAGCTGATGCCCGCATCTTTATTTGCGTGGATTTAGGTTTTTGAAATTCCCGTGGGAACTCGTAGATTTACCGAGATAAAAATTAACCTATATGTCACTTTCCAGGTCTTTAACTCTATCCCATGCAAAAGATCACGTCAATCCGTTGCTCCGTTGCTTGCGACGTGATTGAAGAACAAACCAATAAACAAGCACGCTTTCGCATTTAAAATATTTGTGGTTGAACAATTATTGTTAGTTACAGTTAGCGTACCTAATATTTAGAGCCTCGATAGCTCAACGGTTGAGGAGCGGGCTGAATTCCGAAAGGTCGGCGGTTCAAACCCCACCTGTTGCACTATTGTCGTACCCACTCCTGGCACAAGCTTTACGCTTAATTGGAGGGGAAAGGGGAGTATTAGTCATGATTAGCTAATATATTCTTTATTTAGAAAAAAAATGAATAAGCGTTTTTCTTCATTATTCAGCTGTGAAATTTCTCTTTATTTACTATGGGAATAAAATAAATTACATGAATTCTCGGCTTAAGTAAATACTGCTAGTTAATTAATTATTTTTACATAATTTTTACATAATATCATTCTATTTTTATGAATACTTTCTATTAAAAAGGTTCTCACAACGAAATCACTGTTTCTCCATTTTTACGTCATAGGTGTAACTTGCTTGTAGAAAAAAATCCGGTCAATTGTGAGTCGGACTCGCAAACGAAGAGTTCGTGGTACTATCCTACAAGAAAATATAACACTTTATAATTTTAGGGTTCCGTACCTCAAAAGGAAAAAGGAACCCTTATACGATCACTTCGTTATCTGTCTGTCGTATCTGTCAAGAAACCTATAGGGTAGGTATAGTGCGTTTCATCGAATTGTACCTATGGCGTTATGTTGGCTCCCCTGTCTGTTGGGTGGTCATTGGCACCATATTGGCATGAGAACACGCAGATTTTGTTTAATTTCATTTCATTTTCATTTCATTCATTCAGGAAAATCAAATGAAAATAAACAAAATCTGCGCCTTCATATGCAAATATGGTGCCAATGACTTGGACAGACAGGGGAGCCAACATAACGCCATAGGTACTATTGATGAAACGCACTATGCCCACTTCCCGCGGCCGGGTCCGGGATTCGATGCCAGGCACCCACTTCTAACTTTTTGAAGTTATGAGCGTGTGACTGATGTAAATACACCATATGTAACGAAAACCTGTTAACAGAATTATTTATTTCATTACTAACAAGATTACAAAGCTAATGCTCTTTAATGGAATTACACACACTATCAATTGATGCCCACTCGTTTACTGTAAGTAGGTATCTTGCATTGTAATCACAAAATGTACTATATAACTCAAAATTAAAAAAAACCCCCGACACAACAACCTCTATAAGAAAAATAGAAAAGAGCTGATAACTTTCAAAAAGCTTAACCGATTTTCTTGGATTATAGCCAAGAACACTCCCGATCAAGCCAAGCCACCTTTCAAACAAAAAAAAAAATTAAATTGAAATCGGTTCATTAGTTTAGGAGCTACGATGCCACAGACAGATACACATGTCAAACTTATAACACCCCTCTTTTTGGGTCGGGGCTGAAAAAGTAGTAGTAGTATTTATTAAAAGAAACGCTTAGAAGTTTAATAAGATGAGAAGAACTAGTGCCGGGAAAGTGTGTCACTTGTATTCAATCTCTTTGAAAGCAAGAGTCGGTGTAGTGTAAGAGATCACACTAATATTATAAAGGTGAAAGTTTGTATGTGTGTGTGTGTGTGTGTGTGTGCGTGTGTGTGTGTGTGTGTGTGTGTGTGTGTGTGTGTGTGTGTGTGTGTGTGTGTATGTGTGTGTGTGTATGTTTGTTACTCCTTCACGCAAAAACTACTGGACGGATTTGGCTGAAATTTGGAATGGAGATAGATAATATCCAGGATTAGCACATAGGCTACTTTTTATCCCGGAAAATCAAAGAGTTCCCACGGGATTTCAAATAACTTAAATCCACGCGGACGAAGTCGCGGGCATCATCTAGTAACATTATAAAGTAACTACCTATTGACACATTGCTATTGACACACATAACAAGGTATAGACAATTTTTATGTTATACAAAGAATGCTATTTTCTTTTGACTGATTTAATTTTTTAGGGGTCCGTACCTCAAAAGGAATAAAGGAACCCTTATAGGATCACTTCGTTGTCTGTCTGTCCGTCTGTCGTGTCTGTCAAGAAAACCTAGAGGGTACGTCCCGTTGACCTAGAATCATGAAAGGCAGGTAGGTAGGTCTTATAGCACATACAAGGGGAAAAATTCGAAAACCGTACACATAATATACCTTACTTTTTAGTAATTTTTTTTAAATAAAAAATAGCGAGCAAACGAGCAGGCGGATCACCTGATGTTAAGTGATTACCGCCGCCCATGGACGTTTGCAGCACCAGAGGTACCGCCGATGCGTTGCCGGCCTTTCAGGAATTTGTTGGTCCGCCCCTTGAATAATGATATCTTTTTCGTACATTTTGATAAAGGTTAATGACAATAACAGAAGCATGTTAATGGGTCCTGTAACATTTGCTGCTCGTAACGTAGTACGCAAATTACTCGCCGGCTTAACGACCCGTAGAAAAAACGTAATAGACAAATTCGATACGCAATCATGGTGAATTGATCGAAATAAAAGCCTCTGTTGCGTAGATTCACAACATACCTTACATTTTAGCACATTTAGTAAGTTTTTTAGGGTTCCGTACCTCAAAAGGAAAAACGGAACCCTTATAGGATCACTTTGTTGTCTTTCTGTCTGTCTGTCTGTCTGTCTGTCTGTCAAGAAATCTTAACGGGAAGTACCCTATAGGTTTCTGATTTAGATTTTGATGTATCGTCCAAACTGTTGGAAAAAATACCCGAGTACGGTACCCTCAGTGCGCGAGTCTGAC
Organism: Maniola jurtina; assembly: GCF_905333055.1. Lineage (NCBI taxonomy): Eukaryota > Metazoa > Arthropoda > Insecta > Lepidoptera > Nymphalidae > Maniola > Maniola jurtina. The sequence goes on from NC_060053.1 coordinate 4,836,081, forward strand.
TCGCACTTGGCCGGTTTTTTTTGTCCACGAAACGAGCAGGCGGGTCACCTGATGTTAAGTGATTACCGCCGCCTTGGAACATTTGTAATTGTATGATAAAATTAGCAGACTAGACTAGCGACAGAAGCGAAAACTTAAGACTATGAAAAAAACTATTAAATGCGAGTTGGACTTGCACGCGAAGGGTTCCGTATCCGTACCATCGTACAAGAAATAACACGTTTTGATTTTTTTTTAATTTTCATGGCGGTCATTTAAAATTTCTTATTATTGGTTGTTATAGCGGCAATAGAAATACACATTAAAATTGAATGTGAAAATTTAAACTCTCTGCTTAATACGGTTCACGAGATACAGCCCTCTGACAGACAGACGGACGGACGGACAGCGGATTGTTAACAACTAGTGGTTCGCCAGAAATAAGACCTCGTGGTATCCCATAATTCCCATAAGATGGTATTAGTAAGTATATTTTATTTATTTAAATATTTATTAATTAAAAAATATACAGAGGGTTTTTGTTACATTCAGCGCCACAAAAACCACAGTTTGTAATATACTAGGTAACTTTTTAATTTCCAGATTTCGTAAAACCTTTAATTATGGAACTGAAAAATCTCTTAGACTATTAGAATTTCTAATATAAGTAGAACCAATTTTACTAGAGATTGTTTAAGTAACGAGTTGGTTTGTAAATTAATTTGATATTTAATTCAAAGTAAGCATGTACCTAGGTCATTATTTACTAGCTACCTACTTAAAAAGTAAAGTAGTTACTCACTTGTTTGAAAAACTACTTGATTGTCTGGCTAAGGCTCTAAGCAGACGAGAGCTATCCCCGTTTTTAAATGCTGTTATCTATATTCTATACTTACTAATAAATAAAATTGAAGTGTCTGTCTGTTTGAACGGGCTAATCTTCGGAATGGCTAAACCTATTTTGACGGGACTTTCACAGACAAGTAGAGGCTAACATAGGCTACTTTTTAGCCGACTTTGAAAAATGGGGCAGTTTTATTTTTCTACCTAGTATGTAATGTACACTGATATCTCTGAGATTCCTGAACTTTGCGACATTGTTCCATAAAAAATTTGGATTCCAACTCCTCATATCTGATGCTACAGGGGATCTGAGCAATCCATGCAGGCGAAGCTGTGGGTATCATCTAATTATTGATAAGATTAGCTTATGCCCGCGACTTAGTCCGCGTGGACTAAACATATTTCAAACCCCTATTGTACCCCCTTAGCTAATGAATGAAACCCGGGACCTCCTGGACCTCAGCGTTTCTGTGCCGAGGAGGTCGTCGAACATTACAAAATGAATCGCATAACTCAGTAGCAAATTAACTATGTAATGCAATCTACGCACAGTAGATACCACTGAACTTTCAATAGGTAATAGAAATGGTATAACTTGGGGATTTGCTTTTGGCCGACTTTCATCAACACACTCAGACAAAAATACATATATACATATATAGTTTTAGATTTATTCAATTACCATTGCACCTTGAATAATTTTTTTTTATGTTTTCACTATTTCGGAAAGTTGTTAGCTACTTTTTGTATCATTTTACTAATGTGATGAATAATTGTTCCATTTAAATTGTGTGAATGTGCATGTAGTGTTTGCTTTTAAATGATTTTACATACAACGTCATGTAATTTAACTTTATTTAATTTAAGATCATTTTTGTAAAAATCGCTAGCGAACCTTATTAATAAAAATAAAATAAAATATACCAAAATATATATATATATTTTTTTATAAAGAATATTAGCCATTTTAATTATGACTAACATTCCCCTTTCCCCTCCAACTAAGCGTAAAGCTTGTGCTAGGAGTAGGTACGACAATAGTGCAACGGGTGGGGATTGAACCGCCGACCTTTCGGTTTTCAGACCGCTCCTATAAACGTTGAGCTATTGAGGCTTAATTGATAACAACATATCTGTAGCATCCAAGACAACGTAAATAATTAATTAAACTGCAACGCTATGCAAATAAAATAACTATTAGGTTTAACGATTATACAGCACAACATACTACAACAATATCACACTTCTATACTTATTCTAAAATCTGCGGTAGACACATTTGTTTCACACGCCAGCCTTGAGAGCTACGTGTGAATGAGGCCTAATGGTTTCACTAAGTGAAAAGTTAGTTTTACGCTTTTACATTTTACTTGTAACTTAGGTACTAGTAGTAACCTACTTAAGGCTATTAGTATCCCAAATTCTACTTCAGACCTGTAAACCTGCACCTTATCACACTAATATTATAAAGGAGAAAGTTTGTATGTGTGTGTGTGTGTGGTGTGTGTGTGTGTGTGTGTGTATGTTTGTTACTCCTTCACGCAAAAACTACTGGACGGATTGGGCTGAAATTTAGAATGGAGATAGATTATACCCTGGATTAGCACATAGGCTACTTTTTATCCCGGAAAATCAAAGAGTTCCCCCGGGAATTTTAAAAACCTACATCCACGCGAACGAAGTCGCGGGTATCAGCTAGTAATAAAATAAAGCAAGCAACGTTGACCCAAGTCGGTAACTGGATGGGTGACCGACTTTGGAGTTCCAAATTTGGCCTTTTCGTTTCCTCCGTGTTCCCGGTTATTATTATCACTCATCTGATAATAATAACTGTAAAACCTAAGAAACGAAAGAGTTTTATTTTATAGTTAGTAAATTATTTAATGATCAATCAAGCGAATATTGCTAACGTAAAAATATTTTTTAATTACCCTCAATGCCGTAAAAATGTGCGACTTGACTGCTTTCACTAAATTATATTATTAGTGTAAAGCTACGTGCACACTACGCTGCCGTTATATTTCTAAAACCGGTTAACTGCAAAAAGTCGTTTTTGAGTTATCATCAAAAACGTGGCATTTTTTCTAGTTAGGAAACATCAGTTATGTTTCCGTCAATCAACAGCTGAAATTAATCTTTCTGTAATTTGTTGATACTCGATAGGTTATTTTTGCAACATTGTTACTTTCAAAAATTGTATGGTTTATTTGACAGATGTCAAAGTTGCAAGTAATTTATCGGTTGTGCGACATTAAACCACTAACTGATGCCCGCGACTTCTTCTCGGGGATATAGGTTTTTCAAAACCCCCGAAAACTCATTGATTTTACGGGATAAAAAGTAGCCTATGTGTTAATCCAGGATATAATCCATCTGCATTCCAAATTACAGCTAAATCTTTCCAGTAGTTTTTAGCGTAATAAACATCCATACATCCATCCATGAACAAACAAACTTTCGCGTTTATAATATTAGTAGGATATACATATATGTACATATTTATATTGCATGGAGTATAAAACGAGTGCTTGCTGATGAGTAAGACACAAGATACAAAACGCACGAAAGTAGAAGAGATTTGAGCTCTATAAGTGTAATCCAAATGCGGTAGTTACATATTATGTCTTCACTTTATATGTAATGTATCTACTATTTTTACATATTACTTTCGGTTTGGGGATTTAAATACACTGCCGGAATGTGCGCGTGCCTTAAAACTTGCCTGACTCGCGCTATAGGAAGTGGCTTTCGATTTCTAATAACAACTATCCAAATAAAAATCTCTGCTTAGATAACATAACGTGCTCATATGCACTTATACGGAGCATGTGACACGATATAGATTTTAGGGTTCCGTACTCGAATGGTGCCAACGGGACCCTATTACTAGGCCTCCACTATCCGTCCCTCCGTCTGTCTGTCTATCTATCAGCGGGCTTGTATCCCATGAACCGTAATAGATAGATAGAAACTCTTTATTGCACGCAAAAACACATGTAAAGGATAACAACACAGTAAGAAGAAAACAGAAAAAAACAATTGTGTGCAAAGACGGCCTTATTGCTTGGAGCAATAAGGCCGTAATAGGTAGAGAGTTGAAATATTCACAGTGTCTTTTTCAACTTTTCAAAATAGCCGCTATGTAAATTAAAAAGTACATAATCTTACAATCGTACGGAACACTTTGAGTACGAGTCCGACTCGCACTTGGCAGATTTTTATGAGTTTATGAAATAGAGCGGTTATTGATTCGATGTTTTTCTTTTAATTAACAATTATTATTATAAGAAATTACGAGTTTCACTTTAGATTACCGGTAAAAAGGCTGCCTTTATAAATATTTCAAGGTATTTGTTTGAAAACGATTGGTTTTTGTCTCTAGCTAGGTATGTAAGGTTAGTGCACTATGACTGAAAACGGCAAGCAGCGCAAGTATGCCTCTCTTATCCAGTTAAGTACATTTTTGTTCCGTTTGCCGTGGAGACCCTGGAGCCATGGAGTCGTAGTAGGTACAAAAAAAATTACAAGACATTTCACCGCGATTAATAACCTCATCGGGTGACAGAAGGGCTGGCTCATTTTTTGCGCAACGGATCAGCCTGGCTGTCCAGCGTGGAAATGCAGCCAGTAGATATTCTTGGCACCATACCACTTGGGCATGATTCGTATAGTAATTAGATAAGGCTAGCTTTAAGTTTTATTGTAGTATTGCCAATAAACAAAAAAACTGAAAAAATAAGCAAATCTAATAATAATTTTCTATTGTCCCCAGGCAAACACCTAGTCTTCACAACAGATCCAGAGTCGGTGAAGGATGAATTCGCCTTCGACAACCCTGGTTTCAGACAAGAGGAGAAGCATTGGCAGAACGAGGCGCCAACCCTGCCACTTGGCGGGAAACCTCACGCCTTGCATGCGGAGTTTACTAAACCCGAGCAGAGCAAGGATGATTCACATTTACAGGTTAGCAGTTAGTTTATTTATTTAAAAAAAAACGCACCAAGTGTGAGTCAGACTCGTGCACCGAGGGTTCCGTACTCGGGTATTTTTCCGACATGTGGCTAGCCTATGTGGTAATCCAGGTATAATCTATCTCCATTCCCAGCCAAATCCGTCCAGTAGTTTTTGCGCGAAAGAGTAACATACATCCATAGGTGCATACATACAAACATTGCGTTTATAATATTAGTAGAAAGTGGACCCAGGATCTTTTATTCTCCTATATTGTACTTAGTAAGTTTTCCCACAATTTCATTGAAGGAATCAGCGCGTCATATCATGAGATCAACAGATTTCAATAGATACCAACCAAACATCTTTCATAACACCGGCATAATTTCCTCCAAACGGCCAGGCATTCATCGCAAAAACCGGCTGTCAGTCGACGCAACCATTCCGATTGCATTCCGACGTAACACCAACACGTAGCAAATCGATCTCAGACACGATGGCATTCCAGCTTAATATCACTATTCACTGCCATGAAATACCTACCCAATACATAGACAGACAGATAGATAGATAGATAGATAGATAGATAGATAGATAGATAGATAGATAGATAGATAGATAGATAGATAGATGGATGAAATCTTTATTGCACACAATAACATGAAAAGTAACATAACACAAAAACCGCCCAAGTGCGAGTCAGACTTGCGCACTGAGGGTTCCGTACTCGGGTATTTTTTCCAACATTTTGTACGATAAATCAAAAACTATTATACATAAAAATAAATAAAAGTCTGTTTTAGAATGTACATGTAAAGCTCTTTCATATGATACCGCACTTGCTATAGTTATCTTACTTTGAAAATTTAAACACATTTAATTTTTTTTTAAATGATGTAACCGCAAATTCGCCGTTTTCAGATTTATTCCTGTACTTATGCTATAAGACCTACCTACCTGCAAATTTCACGATTCTAGGTCAACGGGAAGTAGCCTATAGGTTTTCTTGACACACACGACGGACGTATAGTGGGACAGACAGACAGACAGACAACAAATTGAACCCTCACCTGAGAAGCATACCCTTCCAAACAAAAAAAAATCCAAATCGGTCCAGGCGTCTTTGAGTAATCGGGGAACATACATAGATTCCGACGAATTGAGAACCTTCTCCTTTTTAAAGTCGATTAAAAATATTATCGTGAGAAAACTTGCATGCTTGAGAATTCTTCATAGTGTTCTCAGAGGTGTGTGAAGTCTGTCAATCCACACTTGGCCAGGCGTGGTGGACTATGGCGCCTTTTCCTCTTCTGTCCCCTTCTTCCAGTTCTTAACAGGGTTCTCTCCGTCACTCGTTTCATACAATCGTAGTTCCAATTTCATTTGAATATTAAGCACCCAAAGTCCATGAAATTTTGGAGACATATTCTAGAAACTAATATCTGTGTCTGTAGTGTTTTAGATTTTTCTAAAAATATGTAGTTTTAAAATTACAGGCGCTCAAAGATTTGTATGAAAACTTTTAAGACCGCGTAACGTTGAAACCGAATATTTTAACAGAAATCTGGAAAACCACAGACATAGATATTAGTTTCTTGAATTTGTCTGCAAAATTTCATGGACTTTGGTTGCTTAATATTCAAATGAAATTGGAACTACGATTGTATGAAACTAGTGACGGAGAGAGCCCTCTTAAGTTTAATTACGTTTGTTAAGTATTTTATCATGCAAATGATTTGTTAGTAGAGTATGATTTAATGTGTGTATTATTACTTATTAAAAATACCTTGAGGTGTTTTGCGACGCAACTACCTTTATGACATCATCTTACACTTTGCATCCGTGTGAACTAAGATTGTGAATATAGTTTTTGTTAGATTTTCGGTACAATAAGTCCGCGTGATCTATTTTATGATTCGACAAAAAATATTATTTATGATACTGGAACAAACATTGATCAGCTGATACGAGAATGGAAAAAAAATATGACTCAGAACTCGTGGGCCAGTTACTCGGCCTATTTCAGAAGCTGAAAATTTGTATAGAATCTCTTTCCTAAGTTACTCACATAGGGTATTTAAAGAGGGTTCTTTGACTTTGCTCAAACTTTACCATAGTTAAAACGAGATAGATTTATGCGGGAGACATAAACCTGTCTAGTTTTAACCATGTCTTAACTCTTAAGTCTGAGATTTGGTAGGCTCTACAGATCTCAGCCTTAGTTTTTTTACCCAACTACGGCAAACCAAAAGGAAAAGTTATGATTTTAGCAGCCCATAATTGTATGTGTGTATTTATATACGCTCCACTGTACCGTCTAAACTACTGAACCGATTGCACGGTCTCAAGAATCTACTCGTACATACAAATCTTGAAACCGTGTTATTTTAAAACTAATTATTTTTTACGGAAACTGGCTAACCACAGACATAGATATAAGTTTCTAGAACATGTCTAAACAGTCACATCGAGTTAGATTGGTTTATTAACCCCCGACCCAAAAAGAGGGGTGTTATAAGTTTGACGTGTGTATCTGTGTATCAGTCTGTGGCATCGTAGCTCGTAAAATAATGAACCGATTTTAATTCAGTTTTTTTTTTGTTTGAAAGGTGGCTTTATCCGGGAGTGTTCTTAGCTATAATCCAAGAAAATCGGTTCAGCCGTTTGAAAGTTATCAGCTCTTTTCTAGTTACTGTAACCTTCACTTGTCGGGGGTGTTATAAATTTTTAATTTACACTTGTGTTCAAATGAGAAACAAACTACCTTTGCTTTTTTGCTTGACGGAGAGTCTCTGTTAAGAGCAATATAGTCAGATTTTAGTTTTGAACTTTATCTTGTTTTCATTCTTTTCCTGACGTCATTTGTACAGAATTTCCTTAAAATTAGCTCTTGACATTCAACACAGTTTCTTCTGTCCAATCAAAATACTAATTAAGAGATGCATTCATTATTTTGTATTGAGGCTAATTTGCTTTGAGTCATTAACATTTTAGTTTAAAGCCACGTAAAGGATGTTATTTAGAAAAATGTTAATGTTTGTATCGATTTAAAAGAAATTAGTGTTTTTTTTTAAGTCAATGCATAACAGACATAATATCTTAAAGGTACAAATCCATGATTAGGTTAATTGCTGTACAATACAACTAAAAAGTGAACCCGCCCCGTTCCACTTTACTCAGGTGGAACTCCCGAAAATCTTTTCTTTATTATGGGTGTACAACTGAAGACAAAATCACAAAACCTACATATAATACCTAGTTCTTTGATCTTAGCAACTTTTTTGACTCCGATACCTTACTCGATATTGAGGTTAGGTTAGGTTAGTCGCCACTCAATACACACGCTAAGGTTCTACTTACCATAACTTTGCGCGCGGTCTGCGCTAGCCCTTAGAAAGTTGGTCATCAGAACATTTCTGTCGAAGTGAAAAAGGGATTACCACGCAGTATCGTGTCAGATAAAGGTTAACAATTTGTTACTATCTTTTCCAGAGAGCGCGAATCCGGCGAGTGAAGCTATGGGCGCGCGACTTTACTGGCCTGGGCTTGACGTGCGGAGGCGGCGCACGCGACGGTGTCTGCATACATTCAGTACTTAGGAGCGGGCCGGCCGCTGCTGCTCAGTTACAACCTGGTAATGCTTAGACAATAAACGTACAACATATTTGCTCGTAAAGTGCCCCTTACTTCATCGACATTAAAACTATAAACAAGACTTCCACCCTTGGGCGATAAAAATATTACCGCACAGGCCGTGCGGGGGAATATTGATAAAGTACTAGTGCGGAAATGTAATGGCCGCCAACCAAATTATAATGGTTTGACTGATGCCGCACTTGTAGCATAAATAACTCTTCTGCCGATTTGTAACCTCTATATGAATTTAAAGTAAAGGAAAGAGCTCTGCTCATCATTCTCTAACTTTCATATTTCTGAAATTACAGGTGACAAAATCAAGAGTATAAAGATAGAATTCAACGGCACACCACTAGAGGACGCCGTAGCAATACTGTCCCTCGCGTCTCCTTACCCCGTGGAGTTGGAGGTGGTGGAGGGCGGGCGTGTGAGCGGCGAGGGGTGGGGGGTGCACCACCCGCTGATGAAGAGGGCTGGCTCTACTGGCGACGTTAGCACGGTGAGAAAACTAAACTGTTTATATATCACTTACTGTCCCTTGAGTCTCCTTACTCCTGTATGAGTTATGACACGAAATTAGTTTCACGACATTAATTTCACCATCAATTGATGGTGAAATTAATGTGGTGATTGATGCAAGCAATTACACCTAGATAAACACATAAGCTACTTTTTATCCCGGAAAATCAATGAGTTCCCAAGGATTTTTAAAAACCTAAATCCACGGGAACGACGAATTCGCGGGCATCAGCTAGCTAGTATTTTACATACAATTCGGTATGCAGGCCACTCCCATAAAGACTTACATAATAATATATTGTGTTGAACCATCCCGTCACGACCACCTGAACTATGCCATTGCCTGCCGTTGTAAATGAATAACACAATGCACACCATTAACTAGGGTGACCAGTCGTGTTTTTCACCAGGACAGTTTCTTTTTAACTCTCGATGCAAACATAGAGCTTCCAGTTTGCATCGTTAAACTCCTAAAAAAACCGGCCAAGTGCGAGTCCGACTCGCGCACCGAGGGTTCCGTACTCGGATATTTTTTCCGACATTTTGCACGGAGTACGGAACCCCACTGTGCGCGAGTTTGACTCGCACTTAGCCGGTTTTATTTTGAACTATGTGCCTCGCCCATTAGATTCGCAACCCCTTGGCAGTTGGGCTTGTTATTCAGGTTCTTCATATGAGATCTCGGAGCCTCCTAATACACCGAGGAGATTTTAGTAGGTAGAAATCCTACATAGCCCGATGTCTTTCCCAGGAGGTCGAGTATCTTTCAAAAATTTTCATAATAATTGAAGGCAAAAAATCCTACATGGAATCCCTATCAAAGCAAAGGCATGCATAACTCATACTTATCATCTCCCATACAAATTACACATTACTCATAACCGCCTGCCAACATTGATTGACCCTTGAATGCCAAACTGTTATTATAAAAATGGGCATCTATTAAAAATGGTTAATAGTTTGAATTCAGATGTGAAAAGAGTTAACAATGATAACAATGCATTGTATTTTGAGACCTATTATAAACATTGCAAGGATGTTTCTTATCTGACAATAATATTTAGATAAGATGTTATTGAATAGTTAGTCTTGTTTGGAATACAATCATGTCACCTACGCTGTGGAATGTCGTGTCGTATAGCTATTGTTTTACGTTCGATTGAAGAAAGTCATAAGTGGCATTGTAGTTACGACATTATTCTTATACTTATATTATTCTTATATTGTTATAGCAGCAATAGAAATTAGAAATACACGTTCTGTCAAAATTAACTCTCTACCTATTAGGGTTCACGAGATATAGCCCGGTGACAGACGAACGGACAGACTGCGGAGGGAAAGTAAATAAATTAGAAGGATCTTATTCCATTATAAGATGATAAGAAATCGTGTAATGTTGGTTCGCGGATTACAAAATGATTAAAATTATAAAAATACATTTTACTCAAGTATCATTAATTCTTTTAATAAGTTATAACTTTAAGAAAAATTCAATACCATGAAAGTTCAAGTTTTTTACGCACAAGTGTTGAATAATCGTTGTATTTATGACTTATGTTGCCTATCGTGTTTTATTCTCTAGCATTAGTTTTTAAAAAATCAATGGTTTTAAAGACTGTCTGTTTTTGTTTTCAGCTGGAAAAGGAAGGGAAAATCTTACATCCCCCAAGATCACCCAACACATCGCATTCAAACAACTCCACACTCGAAACGAAACATGGAAAAGGAGGCATAAAGAAGATTATCACCGAAAAGATAATCCCCACCACATTAGAAAGAAATAAGAAAGAAAGAAAAGAAGCACCCACGACGTTAGAAAGAGAGAACGAAAAGAACTTGAAGCTTGCGAACAAAAGGCACTCAGAAATTCCAGCAGTTCTCAACAAACCAGATAGAAATAAAAACAGGCATTCAACAGGTAGCGATATTCAAATAATACAACCAGAGAATGGCATAGGACATAACCTAGATCACGCAGAAGTTCAAAAGAGGGAATACGATCCAAAAAGAGGTATGAAATTTGGTATAAGAGTATTACCCCCCAACATCCCTGATGATGGAGTTTTGAAACAAAAAAGCGTCGAAAATGGTGCAGTGGTACTCGAAAAGAAAGCAATCGATGAACCAGATAAGCCAGAGCCACAGAGGCCAGCTCCTATAGCTCAAATTAAACTCGAAAATGAGACAGAACAAAAGAAACCAGTCGTTGCGAAGCGAAGAGAAAAACTGGCGCCACCCGTACCAAACGTAAGGGTAAAGACGAATGAATCTGATACAAATATCAGCCACGAAACTTCTAAAACGTCCGATACGTCCTTCTCGTCATCATTTATTAGAACAGATCTAAATTCTAGTGGGATAAAGCGCGACGAGAATGGTATCCCTCAAGAGTTACCTCAGCACATGTTCGATGCGGCAAAAGCAGCAAGGAGTAACAGAAAAAGTTCAGCAGATTTGATACAAGAGAAAGAAAAAGTCGAACTCAAAAAAGAAGAAGCGCCTAAACCTTCAAAAAAATCTAAAGGAAAAGCACCATCTCCCCCAGACCCAGAAAAAAATAAAAGCGATGACAGCATTTTAGAGCAAATGAAAAATATGCACGATTTCTTAAAGAACGAAAAGCATCACTCTAGTCTTTTGCACGATACCTCTGTTACATCCACCACATCCACCAAATCTATTACCTCGTACAATACTTCAACACCTAAAGTGAACAAAACGAAATCTCGTATTGAAGAATCTATTAATTTTAGCCAAGATGACATTGATGATATTGTTTCAAAGCCATTCAAACGAGAAAGTGACTCGCTTAATAACTTCTTTGAAGATTCTAAATCTAATCTTTCATCTAATCAAGATGTACATTCCGTGGTATCATTAAACAATAGTGATAAAAGTGATAATAGATCTACCACTATTGAATTAAATAATAGTGATATAACTATTCACAGTTCTCCATTAAACGAGACAATGCGTTCCGCTTCAGATGATACTTCATTGTTAGATGAAAATGAACGTAAAGCGGCTTCACTCGGCGATTTATCAAGATTTGAACTACGAGCTAAAACTAGTAAACCAGCAACAGGCACTTTAGAAAGAGCACAAAGTTTGGATATATCAGCAGATGATGCCGAAATCCAAGAGAGTACACTTTCGCCTAAAAAGAGAAAAGCCATGTCAGTGGTAGAAACCACATTCTTTGATTCTGGCACTGAAGATGTGCTGCCAGATATAGACTCTGACAAAGGTGTTGTTATCAAACAAAAAGAACCCCGACTTAGCTTGAACATAGCGAAAACGTCTGCTTTAGAAGGTTTAAACACATTCCAAAGAAATCGTCTAAAGAAAGCTTCTGAATTTGGGAATCTGGAAGATGCCATAGTTAAAGGGTCTAACAGCTCTATGGAATCCAGCCAGAACGATTCACAGGAAATATTTTCTAGGAAATCCCAAACCAATAGAGACACGACTAAAGAAAGTGAACCGCATGAAACTTCAGATCATTTAGCACGAAGAATAATGGATGAAAATCTGAAAGTACATTTAAAACTAGTATCTGAATTTGCTAAATCTACTTCCGACGGCAGCAACACAAGTTCACTCGATAGTAGTCAAGAAACAAACACTGTCACAGAAACTAAAACATCACCTATTAAATATGAAGAAAAACTTACTATGACCTATGACACTAATATTCCTGATGATATGAAAGTTTCTCGTAGTTCGTACGTTAATAGTTTAGAAAGACCTAAATCAGAAATGATGAAAAAGCTGTTAGCTAAGAATCCCATTTTCAATGTTCACATTGACCAGTCAAATCAAAAGCAAGAACCGTCAGCGTCATCAAGTAAAGATATCCCTGCAATGACTGATTCTTTTAAATCAGCTAATCAGATACATCAACCTGATATTGTTAACTTTGATTTGAAAACATCGTCATCAACGTCAACACCAAAATCAAAAGATTACGATGAATTTGTTAGTAATATCAGAGTGGGTTCTAATAACAACAGTTTGAAGTTAATTAAAAAACCTCAGGAGACATTAGCGACTGAATGGTCCGATACTAAAAATAGACAAGAAGTCCAAGGAAGTAACATTGTAACAATATCGACCGATGAAAAGAATTTAGCTTCAGATGCCAAACGTAATTCATATACAAAATCTATAGAGATAGGTGAGGCAAGTTTGAGATTAGTACCAGATTTGGTCGAAGATACAAAAAGTCGAAGCGAAGTAAAAGACACAAGAACGCTATATATGGAACCGGCAAACGTTTCCCTGACAATGAAGCAAGAGCCTGTACAAAAAACTGTCACAGTTAATGTTACAGAAGACGAATATGGCAATAAAGTCGTTACTCAAAACGTTGAACAAATATCAACGAGATACATAACGAGTAAAATGGAAGCACCACTACAAGTGGAACAGGTTACTTTCGGAGTTATGAAAGGAGGCAGCAGTATAAATGAGTTAGAGTTAGAAGAAGGCACGAACGTTAAAGATATAGACAGAAAGGTGCTTGAAGAAATAAAGAGACAAAATCCTAACATGCATTTTACTACAACTGAACCGTCATACACAAGAACGGAAACAATAATTTTAAACACAACAGAAATGGACGAAGAGCAAGCGAAAGCATTGATGGAGAAACTCCAAAACGACTCCAGCTTTATGGCACAAAAATCAAGCGAGGAGTTATCTCGAATGGGAATACGGGTGATCCAAGAATTGGAAGACAAGACCAGCACAAACCAAGACGCGGTTGAGGTGACAAAAACAAGATACTCTATTAACCCTTCCACAATATCATCTGAAAACAAATATTACGCGATAGAATCTAAGGAGGACCCACAAAAAGATCATATAACAGAAATACAAGTGATAACACCTAAAACGGAGAAACTGGCACAACAAAAGTCAGATTTAATTAAAGAAATAAGTAAAATATCAAGCAGACAGAGAGCGCCACCGTCAATACAGCAATATGAAGAACCCCTTTTAACATACGAGTTGGATATTGAATTGCTGAACGATTTCATTTCCAACGAGAGGTACCACTCAGCGAGACACCAAGCCGAAGTCAGAAAACGAACGAGTCAAAGCACAAACGAACCAAAGAAACGACATTCAGATTTCGATTTACCTAGAAATAGTCATATTAAATTTCGCACAGCAACTTATGAATCTCCAAAAGGAACTATCGTGACGAGTACGGACTTAGAGAACAGACGACTTTCGCAACTTGACCAAATGCAGTTACGGGCAGCGAGCGATCAACCGGTTTCCAGCCAAAAGCCATCAATTTCTGCCAAACCCTCAAACATTCCTGTAAAATTGTCGGAGAAGAAACTTTTTACGGGTTTCGTCTCGTCCAAAATTCCGGTATTCGCCACCCAGAAGTCGTTGAGTCAAGAAAACCTTTCAGATAAAACCTTTTCGTTACCTCGATCACCTCCTCCGACCTTAAGCGGTAGTTCTGGAAACATATCAGTTACTTCCATCAAAAGTAGTTCTAGGAGTCCTAGTGGCGGTAGATTATAAATTTACGTACTTAAGTAACCAATGGCCAACGGAGAGCGATACAAGAATACAAAGTCAAAGTCAAAATCATTAATTCAAAATAGGTACAATTGTACTCCTTTACTTGATACATCATCACGAAGTAATCTATATTCTACATACGTAGAAGCAAGACCGTATGCATCTTGTACAAAAGAAAGTCATAAGGTTGCTATCTATAGATCCACTTTGACTTTGCTTAAACTTAAGACAATGTTAAAATGAGACAGCGTTATATCGCTGGAATAAATCTGTCTCGTTTTAACTGCAACTTAAGTTTGAGCAAAGTCAAAGTACGCTTTATAAATCTCAGCCTAAGTGTTATGAATTGGCATTTCTGAAGTAAAAATGTTTCAATTATCGTGTTCAAAAGGGTTTGAGAGTCTATGGGGCTACCTTTTAAGTGACTCACTTTGTGATTACGAATCAAAGAATATTTTTTGTATCGTGTTTCTTTGGCCACACTTTAAATTAAATATCATTTTAATTTTGAAGGTTTTACAGTAATTAAATGTTATTGGAGTTAAATAATAAGTCATACTGTAAAATTAGTTTTTAACATTTGAGATTTTTATTGAATAAACGACGTAAGTGCCAGAAAAATAAATTATTTCAAAATGAATTTATTTCGAAAATGGATCGAAACGAAAAAAATGTGCCTTATATTATAAATTTTAAAGTAAAAAAAAATTGAATATAAAATATGTTATTTAACTGTTTTCAGGGTTGTGAAACAATGGATGTACTAATAATTTACGAAAGTTAATGGGTCACAATTCGATTATAAATATAATATTAATACACTAACCATTATAAATAAAATAAAAAAGACATTTTTTTAACATCCCATATTTGTTGCGAACCAACATTCCGTCCGATAAGTATTACCATGTAACATAATGTTTTTAATATAGTTTTACAAAATATAAGACAGAAATTAAATAGCAGCAGTTACTTAAGTATCAAATATTTATTTAACCAATACCAATAGTAATATTACGTTACTCTGTGTCTTAACAGGGCTCTCTCCGTCACTTACTCCATACAATCGTAGTCCCAATTTCATTTGAATATTAAGCAACCAAAGTTCATGAAATTTTGCAGACATATTCTAGAAACTAATATCTGTGCCTGTGGTGTTTTAGATTTTTCTAAAAATATGTAGTTTTAAAATTACAGGAGCTCAAAGATTTGTATGTGAATTTTTAAGACCGCGTAACTTTGAAACCGAATATTTTAACAGAAATCTGGAAAACCACAGGCATAGACATTCGTTCCCGCAACCTTTCTACAAAATTCCATTGAGTATGATTGGTTAGTATTCCAATGAGAGACGAACCACGTTTGTATGGAGCGATTGACGGAGAGACCTCTCTTATACGTTGAAGAGTTGGTAGTTGTAGTCTTCCAATTTTTTTAAAATGTTTTTTTAACTTAGCATTGTGTTTTTTTATAATGCAGCTAAACCACAAAAATGTTAGTAGATAAGATATCAATTAGTATGATATATTAAGTACCTACTTTTTAAAATCTCTTTTTTTCGATATTTTAGGAAATCATGAAACCTTTAATGAATTTTAACTCGTCGAAAGTCGTCTGTACGACTATTTTATTTAGACTAAAGGAAAAAGAGAGAAGGATAAAGAATGTCCGAATATGAAGCAGACACGGAGATGCCGGTTTTAACATAAAAACAACCAATTTTAATAAAAGGACAGATATCCTTCACGTTTTTTGCAAAGTTGCCCTTTCTATTTTTCCTTAGTCCATGATATTAGAATCATAATAATATTTTATGATTCGCATATGTATAATGTATACTGGTATTATTTGTGATCATTTTTTTTTGTTTGTTTATTAATATTTTGTATTAAATGTTACAATATTGTATTATACCTAACTAGATTTATCGCGCATTAATTAACAAGTTATCACAATTTATTATACAAAAATGTATTTTATTGATGTATATTATAAAAATAAAGAAGAATTTTAAAGTTTTCAATGTTTTAATTAGTTGCCTTTTTGGACTGTCTTTGCGAACAATTTTATGGTAGCCTAATTAAAAAACCGGCCAAGTGCGAGTCAGACTCGCGCACCCAGGGTTCTGTACTCGGGTATTTTTTCCAACATTTTGCACGATAAATCAAAAACTATTATACTTACATAGAAATAAATAAAAATCTGTTTTAGAATGTACAGGTACTTCACTTGCTTTAACGGTGAAGGAAAACATCGTGAGGAAACCTGCATGCCTGAGAGTTCTCTCAAAGGCGTGCCGAAGTCTGCCAATCCGCACTTGGCTAGTGTGGTTGTGTTGGGCTAAACCCTTACCATAGCCCAGTGGTTGACGTCGCGTCGGCCTCCTAGTCGGGATATCCGAGGTTCGATCCTGGGTATTACCTCCAATTTTTCGGAGATCATGTATGTTTGAAGAAATTAAGTATCACTTGCTTTAACGGTGAAGGAAAACATCGTGAGGAAACCTGCATGCCTGAGAGTTCTCTCAAAGGCGTGCGAAGTCTGCCAATCCGCACTTGGCCAGCGTGGTTGTGTTGGGCCAAGCCCTTATCATTTTGAGAGGGAAACAGATTTTGTGGGATTACTTTCTTTATCATTGAGAATTTATTTCAGAAATTATGTTCTTCAAAAATATATTTAAAGCCAGACGATACTTTCGATATACAAAACCCATTGGACTCAGAGTTTTCACCGATAGAGAATAACTATATACTCGTTTTGAGTGTAAGTCATCCATCCATCCATCCATCAGCCTGTAAGCGTCCACTGCTGGACATAGGCCTTTCCAAGAGCGCGCCACCAAACACGGTCCTCCGCCTTCCTCATCCACCCGCTCCCCGCCACCTTCTTCAGGTCATCGGTCCAGCGGGCTGGAGGTCGTCCCACACTGCGCTTACCGGTACGCGGTCTCCACTCCAGAACACGTCTGCCCCAACGGCCGTCGGTTCTGCGACAGACATGGCCTGCCCATTGCCACTTCAGCTTGCTAATCCTTTGAGCTATGTCGGTCGCTATTGTTCTCCTGCGAATTTCCTCGTTCCGGATTTTATCCCTGAGAGTAATACCCAACATAGCTCGCTCCATAGCGCGCTGAGCGACTTTTAGTTTGTGGACGAGGCCAACTGTCAGTGTCAGTGTGAGTGTAAGTATTATTCCTAAAATCTACATAGAAAGCAGCAGGTTTTAGAGACAAATTCATCAGTCCAAGTCAAGATCAAAGAGTATATTATAAACAATATGTTCTAGCCAAGATTTTGCCTGTATGGTAAGTTTTTTTGTAGAATCTTTCGAATGTAGGTCAAAAATATTGGCTTGAACTGTTGCAGGCTGACAAAGATAGAGCGTACGTACTTTGACTTTGTTAAAACGAGACAGAGTTATGTTAATGATGTAACGCATTCTCGTTTTAAACAGTGTCTTAAGTCAAAGTTCCCTCTATAGATCTCGGCCTGCTTGTTACAACGGTTCTAACTTATATCTATACGTTTTTTTCTTTAGATATATGGAACAAAGTTGCAATCCGTATTTATTTTATTAATTTATTGAAATAAATAGTTAATTTGTTCCTATTTAACAGAATGATAATTTGAAACCTGCTGACAAATCCACTAAAATCTTAAAAGAAAGAGCCATCCAGGGGTTAAAATTGGCTGAAATTGACAAAACTGAAGAAAACGATGCGCCCGATTTAGACATTCAAGACATCGACTTATTGGATTTAGACAAGGAAGAAAAAGACTCATCTGATTTAGACACAGAAGAAATCGATGATTCTGATTTAGAAATAGGCGATTTGAATCTGAATAACGTTCAACTGGACATTCTAAGAAAAAGATGGAGTAGCTCGTGTGACAAAAAAGCTTCTAGAACTTGTACGGCAGCATGCAAAAAGGCATATAGGATTGTCTGCAGCTCATACAGATGTAGACGTAAAATGAAACGGGATTTCAAAACGGAATGCAAAAGGAACTGTAGGTCCAAATTTGTAGGGTCCATCACTAGTAATGAGTCTGATACAGATTGAAGAAAACTTGGTAGATATTTTATGTCAGAAATCAATAAAATAAATTAGTCTTTAAGCTGTAGGTATAATAAAAAGTTCTATTAACTCTTTTATTTAATTTTTTAGGGATTATTATCTCCAGAGAAAAAAAGGACCAGTATAGGATCACTTCGTTGTCTGTCTGTCGTGTCTGTCAAACAGTCAAGACCCGTCAAGGGCATCAAAACCTATAGGGTACTTCCTGTTGACCTAGAATCATGAAATTTAGCAGGTATTATAACATAAGTAAAGGGAAAAATCCGTAAACCGTGAATTTGGATTATATCACAAAAAAAAGTATTATTTTCTTGTGCGATGGTCAGAACCCTTCGTATGCTAATCCGACTCGCACTTGACCGTTTTTTTACAAAATCGGTTGCGTAGGTACCTATCATCTCAATTATTGTAGGTAAGTATACCAAAATCGCTAAGACTAGCTAAATAGTAGACTTTTTGGCAGCCACATTTCGCGTCGAAAATCCTAATGTTGCCTGCCGTGAGACAAAAGGATATTTTTGTCAATAATCTAAGCGTCTAAAGATCTAAGATCTAAGGATTTCTTTGCAATTAGACATTGTAAGGTCTACCTACATCTCCTGAGGATGCTTCGGTGTCGGGGCGAAACGCGCGTCGAGTGGTGTTGGAATTTGTGTGGTGCTGCGTACCATACAGATTTCTTTGGTTTGGCGGATTATAGCAAATTAAGCTTTTGGTTCCTTGTATACATAAATAAAATAAAGTTAAGTTTCAACTTTACAAACGAATCACTTCATTAAATAAGAACACAAAAGTTTATTGAAACTCTTTATTTTCTAAACCTAGTTACAAGCCTTAAAACAATCCTTTTCAAACAAATGTCGTTCTTTAGCGCCGCATTTGGTGGTATGTGCATCACACACATTACCAATAACTTCTTTACAAGCATTTATGCATTTTAGATCTTCCTCTTCCTTTAATCTTTGACCTGTCGTCCCATCGTTGATATCTTCATTCGTTGAATCTATCACTTCAGCGGTTTTTATATATTTATGTGTATTGTTTGGGAGGAAAATTATTTTTTCTATTTCCGTGCTGTTATATTGTTCGGAGTCTGAACTTTCAACTTTTTCGCGTAGAGCATCCCGATTTTTGTCACTTGAAAGACTTTCAGATATAGAATGTAGTTTGGAGACGTCATTTGGAGATTTCATAAGTTTTGGCTGTAACAAGTGTCAATTAAAAATTTGTAACACCCCCGACGAGTGGAGGTTACAGTAATTACAAAATAGCTGATAACTTTCAAACGGCTGAGCCGCTTTTCTTGGATTATAGCTAAGAACACTCTCGATCAAGCCACCTTTCAAACAAAAAAAACGAAATTAAAATCGGTTCATTAGTTTACGATACCACAGACAGATACACAAGTACACACATCAAACTTATAACACCCCTCTTTTTGGGTCGGGGGGTAAAAAACATCAATTGCTGTATTATTAGCACTTAGCAGAGTCATTGCTATAAAAGTGATTGTTTTCAGGTAAAGTCTCACTAGTTATAAGATATAGTTTGATCATAGATATTTTACATTTCGACGAAGAAACGAAGAATAAATCAGATACTTGGATAAAATTCAATGAGACGAAATCTCATATCCTGTGTGTTAATGATATTTGAACTATAAATTCAACAGATCTTGGCACAATTATCAACGAATTAATAAGAAAACATGACATACACGAATTAAAATGATTCTCGGATGTGGAGGACGCCACTTTAGCACATGATCATGGGAAGCGTATTTTTTACGCAATTTATTATCCTTTTTTCCTTTTGTTTTGTAATTCTAAAACAGAAAATTGAAATTTGGCAAAACAAATTAATTTGTAAACTAAAATTATAGGTTTATACTCACTAAAGTAATTAATAAAATCGTTAACAAATTAAAATTTTTGAAATTCATATTGAATGCTCTTCAATACAAAAATAATATACCTATAACTGTGCGTTTCTAGCATTTTTCTTCATAAAATTCCTAAGATAACAGACAATGTAATTTTTTTAAATGCATAAAATCTTTATAGCTTCTTTTCCTACCTGGCAATTTAATTTTTTATAAAGATCGTTTTATTACAACTGAGAGTTCTTTTCACATAATTTCGTTCATAAGATCTACCGAGTCTTCCTACGAGTCTTCCTAAATCTGTGGATCTACCTATATAGCGTAATGACTTAATGACTCGACTACGCTCCGCCTCAGGAAGGTCCAAAAGTCATTTGTGGGAATGGGTATACTTAACAAAATTCTACAATCAATTTTGGAATTGCCTTTATACAAGTTTAAAAAAATCTATTAAAAAATATGCTACTGAAAAAAGCATACCTATTATACAGTTGAAGATTATGTAAATGATAAAAGAGCGTGGATTTGACCTGCAGCTCGCTCCAGCAGTGCGCGTAACTTTAATTACCTACTTGTATACATCTCATAATATTGTATATCAAATCTTTGAAAAGAGCAACCGCCGAGTTTCTTGCTGGTTCTTCTCGGTAGGAAAGGCAATCCGAACATGGTAGATGCATTTCAAAAGTAGATAGATAAGTAATTGTAAAAGTTTAATTGAATAAAAATATTTTTACTTATTTTTATTTATTTATTATGCAAAACGCAACGACTACATAACATTATCTGTATTTTTAATAGAACCACATTCTACACTCCATTTTACAGGCCGTTTTCAAACACTTTCTAAAGCTACGGCCACAGTGGAAATAAGCACACGTCTCCCTATATGCTTCCTTACAAGCCTTAATACACCTAACTCTACCTCTACCGCATCCATAGTAGTAACTTCTACCCTGCGTCCCATTACCCTTTACTTCATTTAACGATTCTTCATTTGTTTTTTCTGATGACGCAGATTCACTATCATTCTTATCATCACTATCACTCTTGTCATTTGTTTTTTCATTGCTACTATCATCATCTGAATCTTTGTTGCGTAAAACATTTTCAACTTTATTTCTTACTTGTTCTTTATTAATGTTGTTTTCAATGGGTAATACAAAAATGTGATCGCGATCTTGGAGAATTTCATTTAGGTCGTTTTCGTCGATTGATACTTTCAGTGCTAGTTTCAACTATGAAGAAAAAAAAATATTAATAAAACCATGTTCAACATCATCATCATGATCAACCTGTTGCTGGCTCACTATAGAGCACGGATCGCCTCTCTGAAGAATTTTGGCCATAGTCTACTATGTTGGAGAAGGGCAGATTGGCAGAGTTCCCACATCTTTGAGAACATGAGTGACCCCAATAAAACGCAACAACTATGTATATATTCTGTGTATTTAATAGAACCACATTATGCACTCCATTTTACAGGCCATTTTCAGAGAGCTTCTAAAACTGCGGCTACAGTAGAAATAAGCACACGTCTCCCTATATGCTTCTTTACAAGCCTTAATACATCTAACTCTACCTCTACCACATCCATAGTAGTAACTTCTACCCTGAGTCCCATTACCCTTTACTTCATTTAACGATTTTTCATTAGTTTTTTCTGATGACGTAGATTCACTATCATTCTTATCATCACTATCACTCTTGTCATTTGTTTTTTCATTGCTACTATCATCATCTGAATCTTTGTTGCGTAAAACATTTTCAATTTTATTTCTTACTTGTTCTTTATCAATGTTGTTTTCAATTGGTAATACAAAAATGTGATCGCGATCTTGAAGAATTTCGTCCAGTTCGTTTTCATCGATTGAAACTTTCGGTGCTAGTTTCAACTATGAAGATAAAGTCTTATTACAAAAAAACTACGTTACTTTAAAAAAAATAGTAGGTATAATTTCTAACAGATGATTTCCCACCGAGAAGTAAGGCAATTGTCGTTAATTTTAACGAAAACTACGAGAGTTCCAAACACGTCTCGGTCTGAGAAGCCCACAATCAACTAAACCAAATAACTTCACTGACGTCGTTTTAACAGACTTTAAAAGGGGGGTATGTAATATGTTATGAGTGTTTAAATGCCTAAATAAAATTTTAATATTTATTATCGGATACAGTAACTATGATCTACATATTTTGCAAATTTAGTGACTAGCTCATCCATATCAAACTATTTTTTTTTTTATATAAGTACGTTCACAACTGGACATAACTAGGTCTCTTGCACGTCTCGTAAACAGAACACAATCTTGGGCCGCTTGTGTCCAATGTCTTCCAATTACTCAGTTGAGATCATCCGTCCCCTAAAGGGGAATTTTGCATTACGAAAATAGTTTCACAACATTAATTTCACTATCAATTGCACGTGTAGATGTCTAATTTCGTGATGCATGAATTACTAAATTAGACGTTTACACGTGAAATTGATAGTGAAATTAATATCGTGAAACTAATTTCGTAATGTATATTCCGTTTAAAGGGAGGTCTCAATGCCACACTTTCAGGTGCGAGGTCGACATTCAAACTCCTAGGAACTCCAACGTCTATTGGTTCTTCTAATTTTACACACAAACACACACACACACACTTGCACACTTCTGTTTTACATTACTATTCTACATAATTATTATTTTTAAAATACAAATTTGTATAGTTAAGTTCTAATCGATGGATCCGAGAGAAGGCTGCGGTGCCCGTAACACAGGTTTTCCTAGTACGGGTGCCAAAGTACTCACAAAAAATCTTTATTTTACTTTGTGCTTTACTTTGTCTTGTATTCTCCGTTCTGGAAGCCCTGTTTTCCGAGACACAGTTTTTACTAGTTCAGGAAACAGGTGCACATGCAGTAATGTTTATTATTATAACTAATTGTGTTTTGTTACGTTTATGTTACATTTGTTTCTGAGCCAAATAAATTTATCTTATCTTAATTACTACTTACTTACATTGTCCAAAGTTTGTCTCAGAGTCCTTATTAGCCTTTCCTGCATTTTATCATAATCATCCAGCTTATTTTCAATGGTGCTCCTTAATACATCTTTACCATATGTTATACTGTTTAAGACATATAGTTTCTTCAAGGCTGTGACTCTTTCTTGGTTTACTTTGATCAAGGAGTTTAGGAGATCGGCGTAAGAACGTTTCACCTGAACTTTTTTTGGTAATTCGCTTTCTAATATGATTTTGTTGTTTGATGATGTTTTTTCTAAAGAGGCCTGGAACTAAGCATTCATATCTTTTAGGGTTCGCCTCAACGGGACCCTCTTAATAAGCCTCCGCTGTCGGTTCGTCCGTCTGTATGTCATCGGGCTCTATCTCGTGAACCGTAATAGGTAGAGAGTTGAGATTTTCACAAAATGTGTATTTTTAATGCTGCTATAACAACAAAGAGTAAAAATTTCAAAATTACTGCTATGAGAATTAAAGTGTTATTTTTTGTACAGTGGTACGTACGGATCCCTCCGTATGCGAGTCCGACTCGCACTTGACTGATTTTTTAATCCGTTTTGTTTGTAATGTATTTAAAAAAATCAAATAAAAAAGCTGGAATCTGCAGAATGGTTTTTTATTTTATTTTACATAAGTAAATCTATTTCAAATTAAAATACATACTAAAACTGTTTACCCACAAAACTAAAGTTTAATAAATGTTCAACATAAAATAGTTCAGGAAATTTAATTTAAAAAAAATCAATGTCTTAAATCAATGTGGTTAAATTCCAACTTACCATAAGCAACAAAAAAACAATTAATTTCGTACTACAAAAAATCATGTCTCGATTTTCAACTAAGTAACTAAATTCAAGTTCTATAGTATAATCAATTTCTTATCAAATTACTAGTTTTTAATTCATTAATTTAATGGAAATTTCATTAGATCATGCTTGCAAATTTGTCCTTATGGATTTAAGTTTTTCAATTTACATTTGAGTAGTTCATTTTCTGATTTTGTACAAAATATAGCACTCAAATAAAATTTTTGTTCAAAAATAAATAAAATAAAAGTAATCTTTATATTTTTCTAAGTTTATTTGTAATGTATAATTTACATTTAAATTACTTATATTAAGATGAAAATATGTACATCGATTCTATAAAAATCTTTTACAATCTATATCTCTAAGGGCTGATTTCACCAACATAAAGCAAGTCTTATCTGAGAGTAAATTTGATATTTCAGTAGGTTTTCAATACAAAAACTGTCACTACACCCAAAGTATTCCTTGGTTAAACATCACCTAAATAATATAAAAACACAGTCACAATCCGCACTTGAATCCTTATTTTTGTTTTATTTATTTTTATTTTTTATTTATTAGCTATTGTATTAATTTATTTGTTTACTTATTGCATCCTTAATTTGTGTATTTGCTTTACCAATCATCACCTCATCTGTTCAACCAATTTGAACGAAATTTTATACAGAGTTAGCTGTCATTCCAGGAACAGACAGCTGACAAGCTACTTTTTGTCCCAGAAAATCAAAGTTTCCACAGGATTTTGAACATCTAAACCCAATAGAGAAGTCGTGGACACCACCTATATGGTACAGAGATAGCTTGCATTCTAGAAACTTTTCAATAGTGGAAAATCAAAGAGTTCCCACTAAAACAGTTGTCTTTACCTATAAAACAGTTTATCATATACTATGTAGAGCTCTGTCTGTAATTTGAAGTGTCCAGTATCTTTTTACCACACATTGCACAGATCCCTTTCTTGTATGCACACGCCTGACAGTAGTGGGAGCCTACTTGGTGCACTTTAGTTCGGCAAATCCTGGAACCAATAAAGTACATATTTAATTCTTCTTACAACTTTCTTTACTAGTTCAGAAGAACTACTTCAAAAATCTTTCTATTTCATAAACAAAAGGAGAAGCTGAAGGAAGAAAATATCAATGAAAAGTTCAAACTGCTGAGTCTAGAAACTTGAGATTTTACATGCATACATACATTTATGTATAGTGGTTTTCTTAAGAAATGATTTTCTGAAATTTTACCGGAGCGAACCCAGAATTTTTTTTAAACTTAACAGATGAGAAAAAACTTTTGGTACTAAACGATTTCTGTAACTCAGTGTTTAATCCTCAATGATAGCCACCAAACTTATTTGACATTGGTTCCTTTGAACGATAGCCACCGAACTTATTTGACATTGTTTGGTTCTACACTGCTGCTCACTGAGTGATACTAAAAAAAATACAGAAAACCTTTATTGGATTTAAAAAAAATGTCAAATGTGCATGGTGGCTACTGGCTATCACTCAGTGTTGTACACTGAGTTAGCGAATCACCCCGTTGGTCAGTAAAATAAGAATTGATCCTTTCAGGCAAGGACATGAAATAAGTAAGGAAATCGCGATAAAAGGGCATGATATTAGGAATTTTTAAATAAAAAGTGACATAATCTTACTTGCACTCTTGAAACTTCGACGTGTAAGGGTTATAGCGCCCTTTTTTGGCGGTCAAAGCTTTGTTTTCGCCAACTTTTCTGCCACCAGACTCAACTGTGTTCCGCGCCCCTGTCTTCCACGGGTCCGGAGTTATAACACGGCCGAGCTTCTTCTCACATTTCTCACACACCATTTTATTATTTTAACTTAATAATAATGTACTCTAATAAAAATTAAATAATGATAATGATTAATAACATAACCCTAAAATCGTAGCTGTCAAACGTCAACATTGTTGTCAAACAAAACAAAACTTTTTTAATCGTCTATGGTTTTCAATGTTATAAAATCCTCGACTCGACTCGAATTGAATCGACTCGATTCGAGTGACTTCAATTTTATATCCATCTTCATCATCATCTCAATCCCTCCTACTGACTACTTAGCACGGGTCTGCTCTTCGATTACCAGGTTGATTACCTCGAAGATAACCACGTTGGCCAAGTGCGAATTGCAGACTTCACGCATCTTTGATAATAATATGTAGAGTTTTTAGACATGTGGATTTCCCCGCGATGATCTCTTTGAACGTTAAGGTGGAAGCGACGGGCCTGCCCGCGAAATTCAAATTTAATTTGGTTTTTCGCAATTTGTAAACTAATACGACAATGTAGGCTTATGGCATTTCAATTGCGACAATGGCAGTATCAGCCTCACAGGTTTATGTAAAAATCTTAACTTGAAGGGGTCCAGTTTAAGAAATTAGCTCTAGTATCGATTAATTTATGAGTTATAGTTAGTTTTATAGGTCCATGATTATAGTCGATACTAGAGCAAATTTCTTAAACTGGACAAAGGAACGGGCATACATACATACACACATACAGGTCGAACACAGCCCTCCTTTTAAGCTTCTCCGCAGTCGGATAAAAACTAGGTATTTTTTGGCTAGTTACCTATAAGAACTGTTAATTTAAAGACGAAATAAAACACAAATTGTTTTTTTTACTGTCTATAAACTCTATTGTATTGAGCAAAAAATTGTTATTATTTAATGACTCGATACGACGTATGGCATAAAAATTCTTTATTTGTTACAGAAAATTGAAATGATCAGTTTAGCATTTAAAACAATAACGACTTATCATGTTTTCTCGGGAGAGTTTTAAGAGTACCTACTATAGAAAAAATAATAGGTACGTATTCTATACCTAAGAAGTAGGTACCATGTCAAATGATCTTTTTATGTAAATAAGGAAAAACACTAAAATTAATCTTTTCAATTTTTTGTAATAAGTATTTCTAACATCAAAAGCTTTACTTAATTAACTAGTTAAATAAAGAAATCGCAAATGTTTAAAATCTCACAACAAAACTAAAGCTAAGATCAACAAAAATATTGCACGTAAAATAAACGAATTTCTTAACTAAGTTTTAAACGCTATCTTTGGCTAGCTACTTTTTCTTTAGGTGTACTATCTTTTTTTTGTAAATCTTGTGGCGTTTTAGTAGGTTGGACATTACTATCCTTTTTTTGTAAATCTTGTGGCATTTTGTTAGGTTGGACATTACTATCTTTTTTTCGTAAATCTTGTGGCATTTTGGCTGGCTGGACATTACTATCTTTTTTTTGTAAATCTTGTGGCATTTTAGTAGTTTGAACATTATCTGTAGATTGCAATGCTTGTTCAGGAACGTTTTCAGAATATTGCTGTTCCGTATATTCTGGATTATATTGCGTATTATCATAAGCTTGTTCAGTATAAGTTCCATCTGCAGGATAATTTTCATATTGACCTTCATACTGAGCATTTGGATCTACATATTGTTGAGGATACTGTTCATAATTTTCATATTGCTCAGTGTATTGTGGTTGTTCATAAGTTTGCTCTGGCTGTTCGTAATTTGCTTGTTGCTGTTCATAATTTGGATCTGGCTGTTCGTAATTTGGTTGCTGCTGTTCATAATTTGGATCTGGTTGTTCGTAATTTGGTTGTTGCTGTTCATAATTTGGATCTGGCTGTTCGTAATTTGGTTGTTGTTGTTCATAATTTGGATCTGACTGTTCGTAATTTGGTTGTTGTTCATAATTTGGATCTGGCTGTTGGTAATTTGGTTGCTGTTGATCATAATTTGGGTCTGACTGTTCGTAATTTGGTTGTTGTTCATTATTTGGATCTGACTGTTCGTAATTTGGTTGTTGTTCATAATTTGGACCGTAATTCTGATAATCTTCTGCACTATATTGTTGATTGTCATACTGTTGTGTAAGTTCCTCTTCTACTGGTTTATGTTCAGTAATATACTCGACTTGTTCTTGTTCCATGTCATTTACATTACCTTGTATATGTTCAACAATCCCTCCTGTATTGACGTTTGTATCATATTCTTGACTTCTAACATTTGAATCTATATGTCCCGTATCACTAGTTTGCATATTAAGTGGTACAGGTGGTATCACATCTCTGGAAAGTTGTTTACGTAAAACTTTTTCTTCTCTACCAATTGACTCTCTTGAATTTTGTTTCGACAACTTTTTTTGTGGTTTGACTTGTTGTTTGTTGTAATTTGGTTCTGCGATTGTATGTGCTTCTTGACTGATGTAATTTTGTGGATTTATTGGCAGATTTCCTGTATGATAATTGTCTGTAGGGTCACTGGTTTCTTGTATGTGTCCTTGAGTTATACCTCCTGTAGCTTGGTGGTCTCTTTGGACGTTTGTATCGACTCTGTGGTTTCTGAATGCGGTGTCTCCGGTGGACTCAGTTCTGGTATAGTCTGGTCCGGAACCGGGTTGGGTATGTGGTATTCTGTTGGCTGCGGGTGTGTGCGAGGTAGGTGCTGTAAATAAATTATAAGATTCATTAAATTGCCTAAGTTGTTTTGAATAATAATTTACTTTGAGCGAAATATTTGAAAGACCAATGAAATCGTCAAGTGAAATAATATGAGTTTCGTTAATTCTCTCGAAGATATTCATTTAGATTTTTAACTCCTTTATAGATAACCAGATTCCATGATCTTTAAAACTAAACAATTTTTTAATTGGACCAATACAATACAAGGTTCCATTAAAAGGCTCTACACAACCAAAAAGTCAAAATTCTAAATGATCCAAAACGTAACGAATATACATAGGTATTTAAGCGTCTATCTTATGAGTCAATTGAAAATGAAATATAGGTAGGTATATACCTAAATAAGTAGATATTGATTAAAATTTCCAAAGAATAAAAGACTAAAAGTTGATTTTATTAAGAAAGTGTACATAAATATCAGTACTGAAACTCATGCGCAGGGCAACGGATACCAGTGTGGTCCAAGCAACTTGGTTGGGTAGGTACGCGCTTTAACCACATACCTTGATAACTGCTAGGTGGGTGCGGTGGAGTCTGCAGGGATCGGCCGAGATGCTCTACTTGACGCTGCAGAGTTGCCAGTTCTTTCCTGAACACACACACACACACGTGGTCACACGCACACACTCAAGTGCCACACGAATACGTGCATATATATTAATCGGCACAGATATTATAAATACAGTTATAATATAGTTTATACAACACACAACAAATTTGAAACCCATGATTATATTATAGTAAAAATTGATATTTACAATTATTAGGAAAAATACAACCTTGCTAATTCAAATGCACCTCTGTACATACACATCTAACGAAACTAAGAGAAGTAAAAGATACACTTTTTCACATTCCTGCAGAAAAAACAGCTTCTTCGAGTCCTGTCAGCTCAGTTTTAATTGTGATATAATATGTAAAGAAGAATTTACGTTATTTTTAAATTATTTCCAGTTTCATAATAAATAGAATAATTAAAGATGTTGCTACTAATGTTAACGTTTCACTATTCATAATTAGACAAAATATTCTTATGATTAATTAGGTATTTACGAAGCAAAAAATCAACCATGCACTAAACTACCTGATAATACATCTAAATCTACGGTTATTAATTTTCCTATTACAACGTTTTGTTTCTTACTTACCTTAATAGGATCGTCATCGGAATCACCAATTTTATCTAATGAGAGATCACTTAAATTTCTGCTCAAATTACCAATTTCATCTCTAACTCGACCAGCATAACTAAACCCATTAGCACCTCTAAATCTATTTCTATATGTTTGAGGAGTGGAGGTCATGTAAGTGCGGTCTAAGTCATAGCTTGTGCTACTTGGGTACCCACTGAGGGGAGTATAGCTTCGATAAGGTGCTATGGTGGTTGTGCAGTATTTTTTATGAGAAGACCATAAGTTTCTCAGTTTTCTCATAAGTTCTGAGTTTCTGCAAAGCAACTGTGACTTTTCCATTCTGAAAGAGAATGTTTGTGGGCGTATCAGTGTTTGAATCTAATGTGTCTCATCATAATCAAAATTATACTCGTAATTAGACAACGGCACGAGTGACTATAAATTAATAACATGACATTACATAACAGTCTTATAAGATTTTATCATTGATTCGTAATTTTAGTGTGAAGAAAATTATAATAGAGCAAATCCTTTAACGAAAACATGTCGACGTAAGCGGACATGTAAAAATGTATGGAAATATATTTACATGAACGTACTATACTTATCTCTATGTATATTTATTTTATAATTTCTTATCACTTTTTAATAAATGTCATTTCAAAACAAATTGATCCTTCTACAGTTACACACAAGGTTAAAAATTTTAGGAAATGAAAAAAGGTTTTTTTCATGGTTTTCTTTTGAACCATTTTCGCCGTTGTCTAAAATCTAAATGCTAAAAGCTCAATAATATTTGTTTCTTTAGCATTTATTACATTTATTATTTGAAACTTGCTATCATTACCCATTAAGCTTAAATAATAATTAAATAGATTCTAATTGAAACTTGAAAATTAAAAAAAATAACATTAATATATCAAAATTGATTAATAGTAGACAATAGGTATTATATTGCACGTATTGCACATGTTTTCTTAACTTAAATAACAATATTTGATAAAACAACATTAAATTCATTAATAATAAATTCATAATTTATTGCACATCATCAAGCAATCTTATTGCACATTTATTATTTGTATGATAAATAATATTAAGTAGGTATACTATCATCACTATGCACAACAAATATACTAATGAAGAAAGCAACAACATAATATAAAGCCATAGATATGTTATAAAGCTGTTTAAGCAACATCAATACCAATATTATATTACTCAACAAAATAACACGAAAAAGTACAAATATCATGATCGTAAATTATTGTTCCATATTTGAATCCAGAACTTGTTCGGATTCATTTTTTACAACTATTTCATTTACAGCATCAACATTCTCTGAAGGAACCAAATCTTTTTCTAAATTACTCTCATTATCAGCCACTACATCTTCCATTGTTTTATCTTGTGATATATCTTCAGATTCAATTGGATCTGGTGGTTCATCTTGCGTTATATTTTTGGAATTAACTGGACTTTTTAGTAAATTATCTGCAACCTTTTCTTCACTGCTTGCATTTACTATCGTGCTCTTTTTATCACTCTCAGTTACATCCGTGCATTCCTTATTTTCAACATTAACAATTTCTACACTTTCTTTTAAAACGTGAACATTTCTATCAGTGACTTCCATACTAATAACATTCTTAACACCCTTATTCGTATCTGAAGAAACAATTTCTTCGACATGTGATTCACGTCTCTTTTTATCTCTTTTCCTTGGTCTTGGGATAAGTTTGACGCTGATATCAACTTTAATTGGCTCCTTTTTCTCCCGTAAAAAGGGCTGTTGAATCATCAGTGGCAGATTATAAATTTTCTCCCCATGAGTATTAGTGAGATCCTGATTGGTCGTCAATGGGCCAACAACTATTGGCGCATAGTTATTCGACGAATCGGACTCTTTTGCGTGGCGCCTCGCTGAACGGTGAGTCGTGATTGGTGATTCTCGTGATCTTGAATGGTCGCGCTGTGTTCTGATTGGTTCGTCTGTACGGCTGCGACTCTGCGCTCTGCCTGTTACCAATAAAAACACAGCACGACGTTAGGATATCATTATATTTTTATCCCAACATTGGGCCAACATGGTCAAAATTGACCAAACAGTTTTAAAGTTCAGTTACTATTGCTGTAATGTTTATTTTATAATTTTTGAGCAACGTTGGTCTCAATGTTTGGTAAAAGTGAGATGGGTAATGATGGCAATGTAAAACTGATTTCGAAAGAGTCAAAGTGCTTCAGAATGTTCAATAAAAATTAAAATTTATTTGCATGCAGTTAAAGTTCAAAATATTTCGTACTTGTGCCTACGATTTGCGTCGTCGAGCTTGTCTGTAAGCAAACGACATTCGCTGGTGAGTTTCTCCATCAGACTGTTTTGTGATTGTATCATGGACTCCAGCTCAGCCACGGTCTTAGCTGTGGAACCAAAGTAATTCGCTACAACCCTTCCGAAAACTGAACCGAGAATTTCAATCACTAACTTTCCAAAAGAGAAACTAAACTTAGTGATTCTTTTACAAAAGTTATTTAAGTGTTCGATAAAGTTTAATTAATATAAGATGAAATTTTAGGAGGCAATGAACAATCTGATGAATAAACTATTGAAGTTAAGAAAGAATCAAGCCCTTTCAACTATGAAATTTCATGCAAGCGCCATAATGAAAGGGTAAATTATAAATGTTTTGAAGTGTAGAATTTTAAAAAAAAGATGGAGTCTTTCAAAACATCAATAGTTTACCCAATGAATGATTGTGGATAGGTACTTCAATACTTGAGGCAAACTGTATTTTACTTTTTCTTATAGAGGAAGTAGTTCTAGTCAAGAAAGCGATAGCTTTAGAGGCATAGTTTAATTATGTTGATCTAAACAACCATTTAACTTACCATGCTTATTCTCCATGGATTCTAGCATTGATGAAAGTTCTTTTTCTTTTTTCTTTTTCTCAGGTGATATCGGAGTTAAGTTCTTCATGTTCAACTGTGGATTAGAAAAATGCTTTTTCATATCTATCTTTCTATCTCTTACTTATTTTACTTCATTGAGGTTCATTTCTATTAAAATTTCAAAAAGGTCGCCTTAATTTTGAAGGAATGAATTGCTTGAATGAATGAAAAACAAATGAATTTGCTTTGAATTATCACGAGAATTAGTTAACGTAATCTTTTATTGATTGTTTAAGCCATAATAATCATATATCATAAATAACAGATAGTAGTGCAATAGTATTAGTAAGTTTAAAAAAACATCATCGGTACCTCCTTCTCTAGAGTAGAGATTTGTTCCGACAAACGCAAATTTTCTCGGCGCGAATGGACCAAATCTGCATCAGCCCGATCTAAGCGTTGACGAAGCGACTGTATCTAAAGAAAACAATAACATTTGAGCTATGAAAAAAGCAGTTATGGAGATATCGACTTATAGTTTTGCATTTTATTCAGCATAATTTTACTGTTATTATGAGTCTTGGTTGTTTAATTAGAGCTCTGAGGATTCAATCAGTTTGGACTTACTTCTGAATTAAGGCGATTAGTCTCATGCTTGGCTTGACGCTGGTGTCTTTCAATAGCAAGCCGAGCGCTTGCCAGCTCTTCTTCTAGCGATGCTTTTTCCGCATAAGCTTGTGCTAAGTCCGCTTGCAGAGATGCTAAAAGAAAGGTTTAAATGTTCAATATTATAAAGGTTCAATTTGTCTAGTTTTTCTTAGATTTAGTTAGATTTAGTAGTTAAAGTACCTAGGTGTATTGAATTGTTAGTTTTGGAATATGGAAGTCAAGAATTGTCTGTTTTGTTTTATTACCTGTTTTATTCTTAAGTTCCATCTTCAATTCCTCCACAGCAGCATTCTTCATTGACAGTTCACGTTTGAGGTCGTTTTCTTCACGCCGCTGCCTTTCTAAATCCAGCTGAGAGTTTAAAAAATATTATTATCAGAAATATATTAAGAACTACATAGATGATACCCGTGAAATCTTCACTAAGGGCCATTAAGAATCCCGTGGTATCTCTTTGATTGTCCAGGATAAAAAATAGTATAGGTATGCTTATATTATTATGTTCGTCCCCGGGATGTAAGCTAACTTTACGCTCATTAAAATTAGTTAAACTGTTGGGCCGTGAAAAAGTTAGCATAGACAGACACACTGTTGAATTTGTAATATTAGTATGGATTATTTATCATCTAAATCATTAGTACCTGGTACAAAGTATCGTTACCTACATTTTATAAATTGAAATTAATAATGAATATATATAAGAAACATACTTAGTATTGGAAAATCCCATATTGTCATACCTATCTGTGATTTTATTTTTAATTTCGTCTTGTCTAGTACGTTCGATGCTTTACTTTTTTAACATTTAACCGGAATTTACATTACGAAATTTAATGGCACGACATTAGTTTCACGACATCAATTGCACGTGTAAACGTCTACTTTCGTAATGCACGATTTACGAAATTAGATGCACACACCACGAAATTTGACGTTTACACGTGCAATTGATAATGAAATTAACGTCGTGCCACTAATTTCATAATGTAAATTCCACTTTAATATTTGACAAGGTTGTCAATAGTGTTTACCTGTAATTTAGATACATTGTCATACTGCGCAGCCAGATCGTTCTGTAGCTCATCGAAATGCGCATTATAACGTTGTTCTGCAGCACTTCTCTCTTGTATGGCTCTACGTGTACCCTCACCAGCCAACTCGCGCACTTTAGATCGTTCCTTTGCTAAATCATCCTGTAGACAATTTTCATCTTCTTTACCAGTAACCAGAACGCTAGCAAAAACTAAACGTTATTATTATACTACCTTAGCATTTGCTTTATCTTAGAATGAGCTGTATAGAGTGCAAAACTCGGGTCAATGCTCCACCTACAATGCGGTATTGACTTCGAGAGACCTATTTACGGTACGTTCGTTGACCTCTAGCGTTAGTCAGATGTTTCATTTGCAACCTTTATCACTCTCCAGGTCTTTAACTATATCCATGCAAAAAATTACGCTGATCCGTTGCAGCGTGATTGAAGGACAAACAAACAAAGCCACACACAAACACACTTACACATTTATATTACTGGTTAAGTGATTCAGTTAATGTTTAGTATAATACTCATTTGGATGTCTTCTTATTTTACACGATTGTTGAGATAATCTTGACTTTCCTTATCGAATTAATGTTTATCACCTTAAGTCGTCGTATCTCCATCTCCAAGTTGTTCCTCTCTTCTCTGAGTTGGTTCTCCACAGCATCTGAACCTCTTTTGTATTTGTCGTCTCCATCCTGACGCTCTAAACTCAGTTTCAGCTTAGCTATCTGAGATTCTAGAGCAGATTTGTCTCTGTAAGTAATCAGGTTACAATTTTATATAGATTTTTCTAGAAGTCAGTATGTTAGTAATTTCGTCTAGAAGTTCAGTGAAAACACGACGTATCCTTATACTATCTATATACCTACTTATAAATAAATTGAAGTGACTGTCTGTTTGAACGGGCTAATATTCGGAATGGTTGAACCTATTGTGATGGGGCTTTCACAGACAAGTGACTACTTTTTTAACTGACTTAGAAAATGGAGGAGTTGTGTTTTTCTATCTATGCACTGATATCTCCGAGATTTCTGAACCGATTTGCGTAATTTCTTTCTAATCGATAGAAGAACTTTGCGACATTGTTCCATAAAAAATTTGGATTCCAACTCCTCAATCCTGATGCTGCAGGGGATCTGACCAATCTACGCGGGTGAAGCTGCGGGCATCATCTAGTCTGCAATATTTTGTGTAACGGGACATCACGTTATGCCTAGAAAATCAGCAAAATCCGTTCCATTCTATTCTAAAAACTGTTGTCCATTGAACTAGCTTACCTTTGCAAATTATCGATTTGTCTCTTGAATCCATCAAGACACGTTGAATCTACAAGACCATTGGCGAGCTTGCGTTTATTTTCATTGTTTTCATCCTAAAACATAAACTCATCTATAAATATTAGTTTAGAAATTTCTAGATTAACCTTTTTACTATCGGGTTATTGATGCTTTAAGATCTCATTTACCATCATTTCTACGAACTATGTCCAAATTCATTAATTTAAATGTAGGTACTTACCTGCACTTTCTTAAGGTCTATTTTAGCTTGGGTCAATTGAGCTTCCAATTCCGAGATGCGGGATTCGAAGACAATGTTCGGTCCTTCTAGTTTTGTTGATCGAGGTTTAGTGGTCCGACGAGTTTTAGATGGAGAAATCTGGAACAATTTTATTTTGCAAAATAGAAATCTAGGTAATAATTTTGATATATAAAACTGGAGGTAGAAGACGAATTCATTTTTTTTTAAATCACAGCAACTCTTTTAAAAGTAAGGGATTTTTCTTCATTTAAAGGATTTTTACGAGGTTGGATTTTGAAAAATATTCAGATCGTTGTTATCAAAAATCCTTAGGTAAAAGTTTTTAGTTTCATCTCCTTGGTTTTAATTTGATGTAAAAAAAAATTGTCTTCGTATTCTTCTTAACTATTTTATAATATATTTGGAGTTTTTATTATTATGTTACTTGACTCTTAAAGTTCCTCTGTGTTTTGCCAAAGAATACTATCTAAGTTCTATGTAAAGAACTGCATGTTTAACCTTATTATCACTATCCAATCCAGTGCTGTCTCCCAGGTCATCCAACTCATCAGTCTCCGATCCAGCGTTGTAAGAGTGAAACATTCGAGAAATCAGTTTGTTCTTCTGAGCTTCGTGTAAATGTTCGTTCTCTGATATTACCTCTTTGACTTTACCGAGGAGGTTGTTGAGTTCGTCCTGTAATTTAAGATTATTTTAACCGAATTCAAAAAAAGAAGGAGATTCTCAATTCGATTGTTTTTATTTTATGTCTGTTACGCGATACTCCGCTTTTAATTTTGAATCAATTTTGATGTTTTTTTTTTGGTCTTAATTCAGAGGTAAATCCTCAATTGATAAGAGCAAATTGCTCGCGATCAGTGTAATAGTTTAGCAAACAGTAGGTTTTTAACAAAGCATAGCATATTTAATAATACATTACCACTAAAAAAAAATATAAAAAAAAATAAAAAAATAACCGACTTCAATAACCACAAACATTAAAAATCAAAAATAATACTTTTTATTTTTTTTAATTTTCATGGCAGCCATTTTGAAATTTTTATTATTTCCTGTTATTGCGGCACACACACACACACACACACAGACACATTCTGTGAAAATTTCAACTCTCTACCTACTACGGTTTACGAGATACAGCCTACTGAAAGACAGACGTACGGACGGACAGAGAGCGGAGGCTTGGTAATAGGATCCCGTTGGCACCCTTTGTTACGGAACCCTGAAAAAGGATAAAATTAGGATAAAAAACGAACATACCCTGCAATACTGACTCTCGCGTTCGAGCTGCTCGATATACTCTTCTTGCTTCTGTATGAAGTTGATGACATCAGGGTTGGTGCCGCCCGATAGATCCCCCGCCGCGGGTTGTGGTGGCGCTGCAATCATATTTTTACTAGTGGATAGACCTAAGTACTATAGAGCGCACTTTGACTTTGCTCAAACTTAAGTTAAAACGATACATATTTATGCCAGCAATATAACGCTGTCTCGTTTTAACAGTGTCTTAAGTCTGAGCAAAGTCAAAGTGCGCTCTATAGATCTCAGCCTTAGAGTTGATCCGGCATACTTGGCGTGAAACTTGGCCTCTGTTTGCTTTTTTTTTTTTAAGTCAGTCTTACCAGTGGTAGTAATGGTAGGTTGTGGTGGCGTATTATAGTTGTGCAGGCTGTCGGCGTACAGTGTAGCATACTTGGCGGTGAGTCTTGGCCGCGGTTTGTACTCTGAGAGAGTATTGTAGGATGTAGAGTACTTCTTGTCGAGGTCTCCGTCAGATTCGTCGAGGTTCTTAATAGATGCCGATCCTCCATAGCTACGTACCTGCATAGGAATTGATAGGATTTTAAACTGTATTTTCTATTACTGTGAATAGGGCTATTACGAAACTTGGCGTTTACCTACCTACCTATATGTTGATTTTAAGACAATCCGATAAAAATTAATATGTCGCAGACGTTAAATAAATCGATTAAAGTACTCTTTCTATAATAGCTTAAGAAAATGAAAATACGTGTATAAAATTTGAATATAAATGGGCATGCAGGCCGTCTGGTCTATATGGAGTATTTATCGCTAATTTTTTCTTTATCATGGTTGTTGACGCGTTATCAGATAATATGAAAAAACCTTTTTTATCTCGGGGAAATCTCCATGGATAGCCTAAGCCCCAATGTACCTACTACCCACTTATCTCTATCAATCATGGCGATAAAGAATCGATTGTTTTTAATCTAACTAAAAGGTTGTACTTATGCTTACACTTTTTAAATTTTAACTGATTTTTAACCTTAATCTTTTTCACAGGGGTTTTTATATAATACAAATCCATGCATTATAATCCGGGTATCCTTAAAACAAGAGTGAATGTAAACGCGTCCCATCTTAGGCCACATCATCACTTTCCATCAGGAGTGATTGTGGTTATAGTATACCTATACACTCGGCGTCACAAAAATCGCACCTCTCTGAAAATAAGGATTTAACCGATAATATCCCCAAGCCAGTACATCTAACATATAGTTATGCCGAATTATTACATACATGTAGTTATGCCGAACTTTACTCAAATCTCAACCTAATTATCCTGTAATTAACAATGAAATCTTATTTTATATACTTTTTTATTTATTTATATTCAATCAATAAAAAATAATACCTACTTCACAATTTTATTTTATATAGCAGATACTCGTAGGAACTAAGAATAGTACATAAGAACTAAACTTACGCTCGGTGCGTTCCCCGATAAAAAATATCTCAGCTTCGATACCGCTTCTTTGTAGGCCAATTCAGTGTAATCCGGAATCCTCTTCATCCCATAGTCGTTCATCTTCACAGGCCGCCTACGCGAAAAATACGGGTTATACATCATAGACAATCTAGAGTTACATTTTCAAAAAGAAAATTAAAAAAATTAAAATTAAATTTTGAAATCGGAACTCCTTTTGCGTCGCATTGCGCTGTTCGAGTGAATGTTTTTTTTTTATTGCGGACTATTGATTACATGGTTGCTATGGTTGCATGTCATGATAAACAATTTTATTGCTTGGTTACGGTCCTTTATGGATTTGTGGTTAAGAGTTAAGTTCTTCTATAGTGAGTTCAAATACGTCACGTACCTATTTGTATAATATAATCCAAAAACGCGATTGCCCTAGGGCCTAGATAATCCTCAGGAATACAGCGCAAGTCCTAAGCCAAACCCTCTACTTGCTCGCTGCTTGTATTTTTTATAGGATCACTTTGTTGTCTGCCTGCCTGTCTGTCCGTCTGTCCGTCTGTCGTCTGTCAAGAAAACCTCTAGGATACTTCCCGTTGACCTAGAATCCTGGAATTTGGCAGGTAGGACGGTAGCACAAGTAAAGAAAAAATCCGAAAACCGCGAATTTGTGGTTACACCACCATAAAATATTTTAAATGTGTTCATGAACAAATAATAAAAAATTACAATTTTCAAAGTAAGATAACTATACCAAATGGGGTTCATATAATATTATGAAGGGGTTTTACCGGTACATTCTGAAACAGATTTTAATCTATTTTTATGCTTTTTTATGCGTAACAGTTTTTGATTTATCGTGCAAAATCTCGCAAAAATATACCCGAGTACGGAACCCTCGGTGTGCGAGTCTGACTCGCATTTGGCCGGTTTTTTTATTCCAATGACGTTGGGCCACTTTCATATACCTACAACTATTCCTGACGATAGCTTTAGTAGTTACTGAGATAATCCACTGTGACAGACGGACGGACGGACGGAAAAAGTCATACCATAAGGATTCCATTTTACCATTTCGGTACGGAACCCTAAAAATGGTTCTCATAAATTAACTTTAGTAGCTATAAAAATACTTGCCTGATTTTTGACCGTTTAAGTTTCCCGTTCATGTCTTTATCAGAACCACCGCTGGAACCACTCTTCGTTCGGTAAACGGATTTCGATTTTAGGAAACTATTCGAGCCCATGCCTTGCACTTATCAAACAGCAAATTCGATAAACGACCAGATATGACCCAAATATACCTCTTTATTTTCGGAAAAATAAACATCAATACAAAATTGCTTAATTTTTTGCCGCGAACACGACCTAATAAAAGACCCTTTAAAAATATCGATTAAAAAAAAATACAGTAAATGTGAACGAAACTTTTAAAGATCAATATTTATATTATGGAGTGCTACACTCCATAATTTATAAAAAAAAATTGACGCGTTAAATTTTAATCTATGGAAAAATCAAATTGCTAATTTAATAATAATAGAATTGTAATAATTATTTTTTTTACAACCACAAAAGTATTATTTTTTAGCACTAGCAAAATGTCACCCGCCCACGGATTCGAAATTTAAAATAAGACCGCCAAAGACGCGATGATTGCATGGAAGCTTTTTTGGAATAAAAATTCCGCTTCCTGTGTTTTGTCTCACTCACTCTGTATGATGCACGATTGTGGTTTTCACTCCAACGTAGTTTTCCACCGGAATGGATAGGCTAAGATCATGTCTGTTTTTGTTTTTGTTTTTACAAAGTTTTGTTTTAGAAAACTTTTTAATGGTAGGTTGTACTTAAATGAAACTTTCATCAGAGATATTGATTTTTGTGAATCCACTTTGTTAATCGTGAACTGAAGTAAACGTTTCAGTACAACTATGCAGTACTTGCTTAGTTAATATTAAGGTATAGTTTAAGTTGCTTTTTCCGTAAAAAAAAGTAAATTTATACAATTAGTACAAATACAATAAAGTAATTTTATACATATATTTGCCTACTTTTTCATTTACGCCCCAGACTGTCTGTCTGTCTGTTCGTCCGTCCGTCTGTCTGTCTGCCCGTCTGTCTGTCTATCAGTCTGTCTGTATCAAGTGGGGTATCATATGAAGGGGCTTTACCTGTACATTCTAAAACATTTGTATTTATTTTAAAGCATAATAGTTTTAATTTATCGAGCAAAGTGTCGGAAAAAATATCCGACTACGGAACCCTCGGAGCGCTAGTCTGTTTATAGACTAGCGCTTGACTGCAATCAGGCCTGCTAGCAAGTGATGATGCAACCTAGGATGGAATTTTTTTTTACCAAGTTTATTAGCAGGCCAGCTCCCAGCCTACGTGACAGGCAGTGTCTGTCGTGCGAGCTGAAGATGCCGCCATTACGGGGTTTTGGAGGGAAAACTCATTCCCGATCACGCAAGCATTTCTTTTGTATACTCACGGAAACATGGCAATAAGTAATTTACTGTTGGAAATAATATATTGCTATGAGTTATCAAAGCTTTAAACCTACTTAAAACTTTGGCAGGCAAAATTTTAGGTTTTTTAAAAAAAAAATTATTGACTAGCGCTTGGCTGGAATCAAACCTGCTGGCAAGTGATGATGCAGTTTAAGATGGAACCCGCTCGCCTATTCACTTTAGACTTGAAAGTACCTAGGTAGTACCCATACCTATTGAAATTGGAGGCGAAAACCGATGCCGGAAGGGCGTTCCATGTCCTAGCGATTAGAATTAGGAACGAGGAGGCAAATCGCTTTGTACGTGTCCGTGGAATTTCAACTATACGTACGGGTGCAGACTGCAGACCTTAGCGATTCCTGTGGCGATACCTTGCAGTACGTTAGTAGGCAGATGAAGGAGGAACCAGGTCAAAAAGTTCTTGGGCACACGTTTTTAGGGTTCCGTACCTCAAAAGGAAAAATGGAACCCTTATAGGATCACTTTGCTGTCTGTCTGTTTGTTTGTCAAGAAACCTATAGGGTACTTCCCGTTGACCTAGAATCATGAAATTTGGCAGGTAGGTAGGTCTTATAGCACAAGTACAGGAATAAATCTGAAAACCGCGAATTTGTGGTCACATCATTGAAAAAAGAAATATGTTTCAATTTTCAAAGTAAGATAACTATACCAAGTGGGGTATCATATGAAAGGGCTTTACCTGTACATTCTAAAACAGATTTTTATAAATTTTTATGTATAATAGTTTTTGATTTATCGTGCAAAATGTTGCAAAAATACCCGTGTACGGAACCCTCAGTGCGCGAAACTGACTAGCACTTGGACGGTTTTTTAAATTTCATTTTGATTCATTATCAATTACACGTGTAATGAAATTAATGTCGTTTACACGTGTAATTGATGCTGAAACTAATTTCGTACCACTAATTTCGTAATGTAAATTCCGCTTTACTTATGCTACATTTTATCCCGGAAAATCAAATACTTCCCATGAGATTTTTAAAAATCTAAATCCACTCGGACGAAGTCGCGGGCATCAGCTAGTAATCTATAGATAATAAGAATTAATAGGGTCATAGGTCGGTACTTTAAGCCGATGTAACTGGAATTTGGTAAAGCTCGTAAAATCGTAAATATTCGTAGGTATTCAGTAAAAGTACAGCTCAAGTCAACGTCAAAAAAGACAGCACATAATGCGGTCACGCGATATCTGTGCTAGGCACAGGTTTGCACCTCAGCTATGGAATCATACTACCTACTCGGTTTTCCGATATAAATAACTAGCTGATACCCGCGACTTCGTTCACGTGGATGTACTTTTTTTAAAATTCCCGTGGGAACTCTT
This sequence comes from Maniola jurtina, assembly GCF_905333055.1. Classification (NCBI taxonomy): domain Eukaryota; kingdom Metazoa; phylum Arthropoda; class Insecta; order Lepidoptera; family Nymphalidae; genus Maniola; species Maniola jurtina. The sequence goes on from NC_060053.1 coordinate 4,878,666, forward strand.
TGATTTTCCGGGATAAAAAGTAGCCTATGTGCTAATCCAGGGTATAATCTATCTCCATTCTAAATTTCAGCCCAATCCGTCCAGTAGTTTTTGCGTGAAGGAGTAACAAACACACACACACACACACACACACACACACACACACACACACACACACACACACACACACACACACACACACACACATACAATCTTTCTCCTTTATAATATTAGTGTGATGTACCTACCAACTATTTATTTTCGTATGAAAATCAATGTAAGTATCATTATCATCCTTATCAACCCATAGACGTCCATTGCCTGGCAATAGGTCTCTGGTAGGGTTTTCTAGTCACCTGCACTGACTCCAGCTTCTCCCTGCGACTCGTTTGATTTTAAATTTATTCAGATAGGTACTAGAGGATGCCCGCGACTTCGTCCGCGTGGTTTTGGGTTTTTAAAGATCCCGTAGGATTTTTTTTTAAAATTATTTAGACTAGCGCTTGGCTGCAATCAGACCTGCTAGCAAGTGATGATGCAGCCTAAGATGGAGCGCGCTTGCCTAGAAGTTGCCTATTCACTCTTGACTTGAAGGTGCCCATATTATAGGTGGAAGGGAAAACTGATGCCGGAAGGGCGTTCCATATCCTAGCGGTTGGAATTAGTAAAGAGGAACTGTTTGATTTTCCAGGATAAAAAGTTGCTTAAGTCAATTACAGACGCGAGCTACCTCCGTACCAAATTTCATACAAATCGCTTAAGCGGGTGGGTTTTGGGAATACCGTGGGAAGTTTGATTTTTCCGGGATAAAAAGTAGGCTATGACCGTCCCCGGGATATAAGCTAACCCTTTACCAAATAATCGGTTTTAAATTGTAGGGCCGTGAAAATGTAGCAGACAGACAGACAGTAACATTTTCGCAATTATAATATTAGTATGGATGAGTTAGCCCTTGGCTGCAATCTCACATGGTGGTAAGTGATGTCTGATGATGCAATCTAAGATGGAAGTGGGCTAACCTAGAAGGGATATGGCAGTTTTTTACTAAACCCATATACCCCTTTGGTTTCTACAGGGCATCGTACCGGAACGCTAAATCGCTTGGCGGTACGGCTTTGCCGGTAGGGTGGTAACTAGCCACGGCCGAAGCCTCCCACCAGACCAGACCAGAAATTTGGAAACTATAAGATTCCAAACCCCTGCCGAGAATCGAACCCGGGACCGGGAAAAAGCAAAAAAGTAAAAAGTTTATTTGAATAAAAATCTATTCTACTTATTCTAACGGCCGTATTCACAAACGTTACTCAGCTCGAACGCATAGGGTAGGTTCCACCAATCAGATCATTGTAAATTGACGTGATACAGTCATCTGATTGGTGGAACGGACACTGTGCGTTCGAGCGCACTATGAGACCTCATAGTAACGTTTGTGAATACGGGTGTACGATCTGCTGGCAAGTGGTGATGCAGCTTAAAATGAAGAGTTAGAGTGCTTTCCTAGAAGACGTCTTAGATTCAAGTACCTATCTTTAAGTCGAAACTTGAAGATACGTTGGATGGTATTAGGTAGGTGGAGTGGAAAATTGATACCAGAATCGCGTTCCATTTTTTGGACTGTAAATTGTAATAGTAAGTTGGAAGATAGGTACAAGTTGGTGCCATACACCGTTATTGCGTGTTATCTAACCTTCGTCGATCGCAACTTCGTAAACTATGGTCAATAAACTGTTTCGTAATCTTTGTTTGTTTTTATGGAATCCTTAAGGGGCATGAGACGGGCGTGCCTGCGAAATTCAAGTTTAATTTGGTTTTTCGCAATTTGTAAACTAATACGACAACGTAGGCTAATGGTATTTTAATTGCGACAATTTTATCATCCTCACAGGTTTATATAAAAATCTTTACTTGAAAGGGTCCAGTTTAAGAAATTAATTCTAGTATCGACTATCCTCACAAATTAGTCGATTCCTGAATCTTACTTATGATAACTTAGGCGGGCATTAACCCTGCAGCATCAGGATTTTAAGGTGGATCAAGAAATTTTTATAGGACCACCACGAAAACTTCTATTGTTGATTTAAAAAAAAAATTTGCAAATCGGTCCAGAAACCTCAAAAAAATCTGTACATACATTAAAAACATACGGGCCGAATTGAGAACCACCTCCTTTTTGGAACTCTGTAAAAAAAAAGCATCTGTTCGGAGTACGGACATTATCTAACATGTACCTACATAGTGAAGGTGAAATAAAAGAACATGCTTAAGAAAAATCGTTTTATTATTATCAAAGTCTACCTCGATATGGGCAATACGTAATTAGTAATACTTAATACGAAACAATACTACGTAACTCTACGTACTCGTAATAATGAGTTAACTTCACAACTTTCATTGTACACTGGTGATAATTTAATTTTGTCTGGTGGTTCTGTGAATCAATTACTAAATAGCCAGTTTTTAGGGTTCTTAGGATTTTAGGGACCTCAAAAGGAAAAAGGAACCTTATAGGATCACTTCGTTGTCTGTCTGTCTGCCCGTCTGTCGTGTCTGTCAAGAAAATATATAGGGTACTTACTTGACCTAGAATCATGAAATTTGGCAGGTAGGTAGGTCTTATAGCACAATTAAAGGAAAAAATCCCAAAACCGTGAATTTGTGGTTACATCCCAAAAGGAAGTTTAAAATGTGCTCATGAACAAATTATAATTAGTATTTTTCAATTTTCAAACTAAGATAATTTTACCAAGTGGGGTATCATATGAAAAGGTTTTACATGTACATTCTAAAACAGATTTTATTTATTTTTATGCAGCATTGCTCGTAAGATAGACAAGTTTCTAAAATCCAAATAATTACTTAGTTTTTAAAACACAAAAAAATATGTTTGCTATCTTAAGTTTTCGTAAATGAAAATAAGTAAGATTCTATTCACAAAACCATTAGACAAATGGCAATAATTTGCACTTTTTAAGGCTTGATTACATTTTATTATAAAAATGATATTTATTTTTTAAATAATGTCACCTTTCTGTACACATTGTTTAATATTATTTCATTAATTTGGTTATTTCAACAAGTTACCAATAATAAAAGGTAATTAGGAATCAATTCAATGACATATTTTAATTATTTAAAAGTACTATTGTAAGGTACGCAGTGCCGTTCCGCGTATATGAACTTATGAAGTGCATCGCTGAGTTAATATCGAACAATGTGTAGAAAATAGTGCCTAATTTATACTAATAATAAGGCCTGTTTTTAATTAATTAGAAAAATGTTTATAAAATAGAGAATATTTGCGGTTATCAGTTATAATTTATGTTATACAGGCCTTAAACATAATTTTGATTCTGATTAGAATTCCGACTTAAGCCTTTTTTTTCTCTCTCGTCTGGCTTTACACTGATTAGCCAATGTCAAGTTTGTAGTTATTTACAAGTTATGGAAACTATATGTATAAGTATGGACTTCGTCTGTGCCGTCGCCCGCCGACATACACGCGGCGCCCCTTTAGAGCGCCTCCCAGTCAGTTCCACCAGCAATAAACACCAGCAGAACACAAAAACCGGCCACTTCTCACAAAAAACACTCCAAAAAAACACCGCACGCGCGCCAGCAAACGCCACCACAGACGAAGTCGACTTTAGCCTTTTACATATTGTATGCATTTAATGACCATCAATTAAGCTGTGATGCGGTGAAATGCAAGCAGACAGATACTCTTTCGTATTTTTAAAACAGTACGGTGCAAGTTAGGTAGGTACCTACCTTTTTTTTTTTCTCTCTCGTCTGGCTTTACAAAGATTAGCCAATGTCAAGTTTGTAGTTATTTGTAACAAGTTAGCTAAACTATACAAGTATGGACCCCGTCTGTGCCGGCGCTCGCCGACATACGCACGGCACCCCCTTAGAGCGCTTTCCAGTCAGTTTTAACAAAAATAAACACTCCAAAAAGGCAGAGCACGCCCGCCAGCTAACACCAACACAGACGAAGTCCCAGGTCCCTACTTATAGGTACCTTACCTATGAGTTTTTTTTTTGTAAAAATACAAAATGTATAAATTATTTATCAAATAAGGCCCAATGTCGGCATTATAATAAGAATCAATACCATTATTCATTTCCTAATTAATACAATTCCTTGTATGTAACTTTAAGTAATTTTATGAGTACAGTAATTTATTACTATCATTGTAGAGTACGCATTGCTTGAGATTTAAAAATAACTTTAATGTTAGTACAATTCTCCTATAATTTTACGTTTTCAATTAAAGCCATGGTCCAATACAACGCGTGACGGCAGCGGCAGAGTTTACTGGCGAACCAATCGCGCGCCGGAACAAACACCATAAACATCGCGCTAAACATCTTTCCTCTAACAAGATCGATAAATAAAATTCAGGATTACTTTTCCAGATTCAGAGTTATTTTACTATATACATAGTTATAGCACAATAAACAAAAGATATTTTTGCAGCCTAAAACAGCATGTGGTAGTTTAATGATTTTATACCTAGACCGCATCTTGCTGTAGCTTTTTAACCGACTTCAGAAAAGGAGGAGGTTCTCAATTCGTCGGAATCTTTTTTTTCAACATCACGATACGACCGTTTGCCAACGATTTTGTTACATTTTAAATTATTATGGCGTACGGCCCTGTGGCATGGCACTTTGTGGCTAATTTTAGAGCCTCGTTAGCTCAACGGTTCAGGAGCAGACTGAATTCCGAAAGGTCGGCGGTTCAAACCCCAACCGTTGCACTATTGCCGTACCCATTCCTGGCACAAGCTTTACGCTTAATTGGAGGGGAAAGGGAAGTATAAGTCATGATTATCATAGCTAATATTCTTTTTTCAAAAAAAAATCTGTTAATAAATCTCCAAACTAAAATACAGGTCTAAATATACTGATACTCCCTGTGGAAAAGATATCTCTAAAGTTAGATAATAGTAGCGCAAATCATAGTAGCAGCTGTAACGCGTTGCTGCCGCATCGCGCTGTGTGTGACCAGGACTCAAAAGTTATCAACTTAATCAACTAACAGTCTCCACGAGTTAAGTAATTTAAGTAGGTATACTTTGTCTTCTGTTGCGATAAAATTAAATAAAAGTAATTTCATTTTTGCAAACTTAAAGGTATTCTGTTACAAAAAAGTTAAACTGTGTAGGGGGCTAACAGGAGTAAAGAATTTAAAAATGTGGATAAATTTTGGTGTATTGGTGGTTTTGTATGGTGTATTTTAGCCATTGGCGTCCAACCTTAACTGACTTAAAAGTTAAATAAATAGCTTCTCGCTGGAATGCGTAAGAGGAGCACGATACGAGGCCCAAAGGACCTTGGTATAACGAAATGACAATGAAACCATGATACAAGTGAAAACTAGGTCTAAGCACTGAGCGAATCGCGTCGCTTACGCGTTTCGCTGAGAAGGTTTCTGCAATTTATTTATCTTTTAACTTAGCTAAGGAAAACTAAAGTATAATTTTATATGCCATGTGACAAAGTAAATAGTAATAAATATTAATATATTGCCCCCCTACTTGAAGTATTTAAATATTCACTTCATTGTTATACCAAAACAAAATAAAATTTATGATGTACTTAGTAAATTCTATTTTAACTAGTTCTACATTGTAAAACTGTTCTATATTGAAAAGAAATCACGACATAACAAAATTCATAGAAATGTAGGGTAGTTACAAAAATAAATTCATAACCATGATTGGCAGTGGTCGGATTTCGAAAAAAAAATCGGAATGTAAAAAAACCGATATTCTATTTTCGTTTCAAAATCGATCGCAAAAATAAACGTAACCTAAAAACAACATCTCTACTTTTTGGTGTTAGTATTATCTACGAAGTAAAACTTAAAATTAAAAAAATAAATACTTTGAAAATGATTTTCAAATTTAAAATTGCACGAAATAATATTTTTGAAAATATATATTATATAGATCTAATGCTACATATTTCACGATGGCACTTTCGGATAAATATATAGCAAAATAAGCTTAACAAATCTTTATGTACAATGTGCGAATTGATTGTTATATTTTGTGCATAGTGATGTATAACATACCGCCAAAATATCTATCTTGTCTATGGCACAAGACATCAAAGCTCAAGGAGGTTTGACAAAACAAAAACATTATTTACATTATGGTGCCAACACACTAATCCAACGAATGCCAACTATGAGATAATATTGATCACTGGTCTGATAGATGTGTATAGAGTAGCCAACAATAATTAAGGTGTATGAGACAGGTCTGTCCGCGAAATTCAAATTTAATTTGGTTTTTCGCAATTTGTAGATTAATACGACAACGTAGGCTTATAAATTGAAAGTGTTCAGTTTAAGAAATTAGTCAAAATAATGAGTTTGACATGAGTTACTCACAAATTAGTCGATACTATAGCTAATTTCTTAAACTGGACTTTTTCAAGTAAATTTTTTTATAAAAACCTGTGAGGATGATACTGCCATTGGCGCAATTAAAGTGCCATAAGCGTACTTTGTCGTATTAGTTTAAAAAATTGCGAAAAACTAAATTAAATTTGAATTTCGCTGGCAAACCCGTCGCATGCAGCTTAAATATAGACTGTTCACTATAACTTGTCCGTAGCCGTCATGTTGGCACCATTGCTTTGATTGTTTTAGTCCTTAGAACTTAGGATTTATTATTGTGTGAACTGCATGACGGCAAAGGACTACAGTCCAACAAGGCTCTTTTGGGACTTGAATGAGGGCGCTGTTGTAGCTTTATGCTGACACAGCGAACTAACTTCTCAAAATGGCGGCTTTAGTTCCGATTTTGGCCACGCGCCAAAAGAGCCTTGTCGGACTGTAGTTATAGTGAACAGACGTGTTACCAAAGAGTAAAGAACGTTGAATGTCCAACGCCATATCTCTTGAAGACAATCAATGGATCGGTGTGTTCGCTTCCTCACAATAATTAACAATAACCTTATAAATATTAAGTTCGAAAGTGGGATTTCAAAAAAGTGGAGTAAAAAATCAGACGGAATAATTATTTCTAAATGCATCGATACTTATCACTCGTCCAAGCTCATTGGAATTTATTGACAACCTGTTTCACCCAACTTTCTTTAGGATCATTTTCATTAACGTCCGAATTTTGATCGCTGTTCTTATTGATAACACTCGATCTTACAGTCGTAGGTGAAAGAACACTTGATCTTACATTTCTGATTTCTTTACCACTATTTTCACTAACACTTCTTTCGAATGACGCAACTTTCGATGTCACAGATTTGGGTTTGGGCATTGGTTTCTTCTGTACCGTTTTATTCGTTTGGCTTTTAGTCATTTGTTCTATTTCTAATCGCCTTTCTAATACTGATTTTGAGGTTGAAGGCTGTTCTGCTGACGATCGTTTATTTTCAATGACTGGTTTAGTCTTTCTTGTAGCCGAATCTAGGCTCGCCCTTTCAAAACTTAGCCGTTTCATTTGTATATTTCCTTGAGGTTTTATTTCTTCTTTAGTCGATTTACTTTCAAGTTTCTCATTTTTATCTCTTTTCGCAACTTTTTCTTCTACAGAATTTTTATCTTTAGATGCTGGGGTGGGTTCTGATTTTGTATACGATGGCCTATAATTCGAATTCCGTTTTATGGTTCGTGTATTAATAGATTCTGATGACGATGACTGTTCAATACTTTTAGATAGATTGTTGTTGCACGTTACAATTTTACTTTGAACAGTCGAGACTGTAGGAACATTGGTCATTTTAGGTTTAATTGGTACTGGCGGAGCTATCTTTGTTTTCACAAACTTTTCCGCGCTTTCAGCCTTTTCGTCTTTATGAATATTTTTATTACTACCTATTTGTTGGTTTCTAATACTTGTAGTAATAGTACGGGAATTAACACTACTTTTCTCTGAAATAATCGTTGACACAATGACTTTTTTGGATCTGAATGAAGATTCGCGTTTGATGCTCTCCACTCTAGTTAGATGTTTGTTACCAGCTTTATCAGTCTGTTCATTTTGTAAATCTTCACCGTCTTCCTGATCAGAATAAACGGCTGAGTCTCTAAACATATCTGCGTCTGTAATTTGTTCTATCTTTTCAAACGATTTTTCATAAAAACTCTCATCCGAGTTTTGTTTTTCTACACACTTTTCAGTCACTAGGCTCTGGTGCGTAGTATTTGCCTTATTTTGATTTTCTTGATAAGTACTCTCACTGGATGAAGTAACGAAGGAAGAATTAGAGAAAAGACTATCGGGTCTTAAGGCATTTTTATTAATAAGTACATTGACATTTTTAAGTGCGTCCTTTTCATTTTTCAAGGTCGTTGGATCTACGTAATCTGACTGAGCTATTCTAGCGCCTAAATGCTTACTACCCTGCATATAGACTGGCAGTTTATTTAGGCTCTGATAAGAACTGCAATTTGATTTAGACGGTGAAGGTGTACTACTTATAGAACTTGAAACATTGGTCACCATGCTAACACTTTTTTCGTAACTCGGTCGGTACAAAGTGGGCTTTTCGTTAATATTCTCACAGCTTTGAGATAGAATTTCCAAATGATTTTTCTCTTTCTGACTTTCACTCATTGTAGTGTGTTCACAAACACTTTTACTTAAAGCGTCAGTTTGAATAGAATAAACAATGGTTGAGGTTGTAGGACTGTTATCAGTTGACGTGATAATAACTTTGATTTCCGTTTTTGCAATATTATTATGGTTATCTCCTTTAATCTTGTTTTGATTGTCGTCTGGCTGTTCGTCACCAATAATACTTCTAAACCGCTGCAACAAGTTTTTAGAGTAGCTTCGAGGATTCAAAGCAGATCTTTTTTCGCCGGTTGGACTTTTTAAATCAGATTTTGCAGTTTCAAAACTTTGATCGTTTGCATTGATTTCGATATCTTCATTATTTTTTGGCGGCGTACGACTTTTAAATCTACTAAGCACATTCTTTAGTGATAGCACATTACTTGTTGGTTTATATATTTTATGTTCTGGGTGTATAACATCAACAAGTTTTGTTTTTTCTTCACCATGTTCAACTGTCAAGGCCTCGCAAGAAGACGTTGTAGAGACATTTAAATTAACTTGTGATGTATTCATCACATTTTCTTCCTTACTAGTTTCCAAATCTACTTTTTCAAAGTTACTTTTATAACATCTGTCTATTTCTTCTTCTAATTCTAACGTCGACTTACTGATGTTTTGTGGATATTCTTCATCTTTTGATTTAGAATTCTTATTGAATTTCAATATATCTCCTTCGCTCATGTAAGTTTCAACATCATCATAGCTTATTTCACTTTGATCGGACGCGATTGTGAACGGTCGATCTACGCTCATAACTTTACCATCTCTGTTTAAATAAGTTTTACTATTGCTGTTGGGCTTATATTTAAATGTGCTTAAATTATCGTCTTCTTGACCTGTCATAACTACTTGAAAACTTCTCGGCAGGGATCCAGATTTCCTATCTCTAGAGACGTTAAAGTGTTCTTTCTGTCGACTCAGCCATATTTCTGGGGTGTTAGGGCTTTGTTGATCCGGACTCATAGGCAAGTAATCCGTAGGTAAAGTACTTGGTACATCTTTCTTTCTTCGACACACATCTATTAAATTATCGTAAATGTTTTCATCATTGGTCGCAGGACCTTGATTCTCCATAGCAACATAGTAATCTGCAACATTTGTAGTTTGGTGGACTTTTACATCTTTTTCTGGAGTTTTTACTGGTACATCGTATATTCCATCATCTAAATTTACACGTCGTTTGTCTTCATCAAAAGAAAGATAAACATAGTCCGATTCTGGTCCAGTCATTTTAGTTAATTCGGAAGTATTTGAGGTCGGATTTTGGGGAGACGATAATCTTTTAGGTCGAGAAACATGCGTATTGTGTTGTATTAATTTGCTTTTATTGTTTAACTCATGTAGGTTAATATCGACTCTATTTTCTATTCTCAAGGTTTCGTAAATATGATCTTCATCAGAAGCGTCATCGATTTCATTTTGAACATTTCTTTCTGTGTCATTCTGCTCATTTATTTTCAACTCTATATTTTCTGATAACTGTCTAGTATACTTTGGTTTTAACTTTGTGAGTTCGTTTTTGGCTAAGATTACTGTATCAGGGTTTGAGTGGGACTTCAAAAGTCTCTGATGTCTTCTTTGCGCAGTGTTTCGCAGCTGTTGTTTCTTTAGAAGCTTTTGGAATTCTCTGTTTTCCAATAACAGTTGCGATATTATTTGCTCTAACGGCTGTTCAATTTCTTCACAGATCTCTTGCGCTTCTGCTTCTTCTAACTTTTCAATGTCATGTAATTTATCTTCAGTCTCAGTTCCTTCTGATATTACTTTTTGCTTATTCAAGAACTTAACCTTTTCTAGTTCGTTCTTTTTAAATGAATCTGTTTTTTCTATTAACTTTTTATAGGTTTCTTCGTCTATATCTTCATCTTTACTTATTGAATCTGGAATATCTAAACTTGGTTGGATCTTGGACTTGTCAATATTAAGACTATCAGTAGATTCAGATATGTGTAATATATTTTCAGTAGATACATCAGTTGAAAAATCTGTATAAAATCGTGTGGTAGTATCTGAGCCAAGACGCAATCCTTTAGCTCTATTCTTTTTAATTTTTGAGATTTTCTTTGGTATATTTTTAGTATTGTACATCTTTATTTCTAAATTCGGTTTCAGTCCACTGTTTGTCAATTTCTTTCTACTGTCTAGTTCAGGATCGGATATAATAGCTCCGTCGTTTGATTTAGTTTTTTTATTGATTTTATTGGAACCACAATTACGACATTCAAATTCTATCTTTTCACTCCCTTTGCTTTCTGTCCTTTCACTATCACTGTCTTGAGACCTTTTAGTAAACATAACGGTATTTTGCAAACCAGGTTCAGATTTTCTTCTCCAAGTACCAATTTTTGATAACTTAGATCTCTGTGGATCGTCTTTAGATTTAGATCTTAAAGTATCAGTTCTATGCTTATCAACGTTGCATCTAGATTTTCTCATTGTGTTTTCTCTACGTAACGTCCCCGTAGCATCTATTACTGCTATGTTTTCTTTTATTTTAGAGCATTTTAGGCAAGTTTTTTGGATACTCTTAACATTGGCTAACGTATCAGACAAATCCTCTTTACTTTTGCTGTCTGTATAACTGACGATATTATCAGATGAATGGTAACCCCTTGTTTTGTTAAGAGAACCACTGAATTCTTTAGTAACACTTTCTTGTGAGGATTTAAAATCGGAACATTTGCAGGATTTCTTTCTTTCTATTTGCTCTGTGCTTCCAGAGTCCATATAATGAAGTGCTCTATCACACTCAGCACATCTTTCTCTAGATTCATTATCAGCACTTTGGCAGCTACATTTCTCATCTTTTGCCTTGTCTTTTGTAACTTCAGTTTCACAGTCCGAACACAGATCTATATAACAGACATCACATATATAATCTATGCCTTTTTCAGCTGAGTATTGAGCACAGTCACATTCTTGTGTATCATCTCTGGAATTGTTCATTGGGTATTTTCTGTTAACTTTCTTAAGTCTTCCTCTGATGCCATTCTCGAATGATTTTCTCCTTTCTCTTTCCACCTTTCGTTTTTCGAGATACTCTGGGGCGGATAGCTGTTTTCTCATCGATGCTTGAGTTATTAAATTGTGCGATTTCTCAGCCAAAATGTCATCTGCAATAGAGGATAAACGGGCATTAAGTACATAATTTAAGTTACAAATATTAGCTTTACTTAAGTAATTTATAGAAATATTTACATACCATCAGTTTTATTTTGTCCTAATTCCATCACTAACTGCCGTGCGTGTGATGGTATCACTGCATTGTAGTTTTCCAATATAACCTTTGAAATTAAAACACATGTTTTTAATGAAATAACTAACTTTCTGACAGCACTACCGTATATTAAACATTAGATGATGCCCGTGATTTCGTCCGGGTAGATTTAGGTTTTTAAAAATTCCGTGGGAACTCTGATTTTCCGGGATAAAAAATGGCCTATGTCGATTTCCGGGATGCAAGCTAATTTTTATACCAAATTTCATATATAAATCGGCTAAACGGATGGGCCTTTAAGAATCCCGTTTTAACTCTTTGATTTTCCGGGGTAAACGATAACCTATGTCCATCCCCGGGACGTAAGCTTACTATATACCAAAGATCAAAATCGGTTAAACTGTTGAGCCGTGAAAGCTATAGCAGACAGACAGCCAGACACACTTTCGCATTTATAATATGAGTAAGTATAGTTTGGATTGAACCTCATATTTCAGCATTTGGCGCTAAAAAACTAAAATCTAATAACTTGCTGAACAATATTTATTTATTGAACGACCACTCGATGGGAGGTTATTTTTTTTTTACTAAACACCCGCTTGTGGTCGTCTATACACTTCCTAAACAAAGTCTACACTCTACAGTAGGGTTATGGTCTGAGTTTGATCAAAGAGTACAATGAGTAGTAGTTGTAAAATAAACTTACTCGTTTAAGTAATAAAGTCCATTCTCGCTTGTGCCGCGGAGATCGGGCTTGCAGAGTGAGTTGTGATCGAGGTGCATCCCACGGGATAACGTGGAAGGATAAAGGAGCCCCCGCGATGGATTCCACTAACATCATGTTGTTGCACTGAAAAGTTGCAAAATCACACTAATATTATAAAGGCGAAAGTTTGTATGTGTGTGTGTGTGTGTGTGTGTGTGTGTGTGTGTGTATGTTTGTTACTCCTTCACGCAAAAACTACTAGACGGATTTGGCTGAAATTTGGAATGGAGATAGATAATACCCTGGATTAGCACAAAGGCTACTTTTTATCCCGGAAAATCAAAGAGTTCCCACGGGATTTAGAAAAACTTAAAACCACGCGGGCGAAGTCGCGGGCATCGGCTAGTAGTATGATATTTTATTATTGTTTCTTTCCAATAATACCGTTTAAATGAAAAAAAAAACCGGCCAAGTGCTTGTCAGATTCGCGCACCGAGGGTTCCGTACTCGAGTATTTTATCCGACATTTTGCACGATAAATCAATAACTATTATGCATTAAAATAAATAAAAATCTGGTCTAGAAAAAACAGGTAAAGCCCTTTCAAATGATACGCCACTTGGTATAGTTATGTTACTTTGAAAATTGAAACACATTTTAATTTTTTTGGATGATGTAACCACAAATTCACGGTTTTCGGATTAATTCTATACTTGTGCTATAAGATATTCTACCTACCTGCCAAATTTTATGATTCTAGGTCAACGGGAAGTACCCTATAGGTTTTCTTGACAGACACGACGGACGGACGAACAGACAGACAGATAGACAGACAACAAAGTGATCCTATAAGGGTTCCGTTTGTTCCTTTTGAGGTACGGAACCCTAAAAACACTTATAATACAGGATGTCATAGAACACTAGCGAAAACTTAGTGCTATTATTATACCTAATACAATTTGATACCAATAATAACCATTTGCCTTGTAGTTATAGTGATTTAGTATTTTTCGAACCCGCAATGCGAAATTCGACGTCAATGCTTCACTTACGACGCGGAATTGACCCCGCGGCACCTATCTACGAAACATTCGTTGACCTCTAGCGTCAGACAGATGTTTTATATGCAATACATTGCGAACTTTTAAAAATTGCAGGAATTTCAAAACAGCAGGAAAAAACAGGTAAAGCCCTTTCAAATGATACGCCACTTGGTATAGTTATGTTACTTTGAAAATTGAAACACATTTTAATTTTTTTGGATGATGTAACCACAAATTCACGGTTTTCGGATTAATTCTATACTTGTGCTATAAGATATTCTACCTACCTGCCAAATTTTATGATTCTAGGTCAACGGGAAGTACCCTATAGGTTTTCTTGACAGACACGACGGACGGACGAACAGACAGACAGATAGACAGACAACAAAGTGATCCTATAAGGGTTCCGTTTGTTCCTTTTGAGGTACGGAACCCTAAAAACACTTATAATACAGGATGTCATAGAACACTAGCGAAAACTTAGTGCTATTATTATACCTAATACAATTTGATACCAATAATAACCATTTGCCTTGTAGTTATAGTGATTTAGTATTTTTCGAACCCGCAATGCGAAATTCGACGTCAATGCTTCACTTACGACGCGGAATTGACCCCGCGGCACCTATCTACGAAACATTCGTTGACCTCTAGCGTCAGACAGATGTTTTATATGCAATACATTGCGAACTTTTAAAAATTGCAGGAATTTTTTTGCGGGTTTTTCTTGTGGTACCTACCTTATCAGTAATCATCAGTAGGTATGTACTATCACCCGTCTTCGTTTTTGATTGCGTTCTAATAACAACCTGTATAATTAGGTTGAAATAAACAGATGTTAATGCTTACCATGATATGGGATTTGTACGCAAGTATCCCGTCCTCTCGATTCTTGGTGACGAGAAGCATTTTGTCGAAGAGGAAGGCGTGCCGCATTGCCTTGGCGCCGAAAACTCTGGAACGTTAGTTAGTTAGTTAGTAATTACAGGATGTTCAGTATTTTCGTTAGGTATTTAAATTATTAATTTCCTAGCACAAAACAGACCTTTTTTCCAAATTCTTATTTTATATAAATAAATCAAAACAAAATCATTTATTCAAAATGGGTACTATTTGTACACCTTTTATTTGTCCGATTTGTTAGATTTCAAAGACGATATATTGGTGATAATTAATGGCGTTAACTTAAAACTAAAGCTACGAGGGTTCCAAACACGCCCAAGTCTGAGAAGAGCCCACAACAAACTCAGCCGGGTATAAAATAAAATAAAATAAAATAAAATAAATATATTTTATTACAATCAGTCAGGGTTAACAATGTAACCGCTTAAAAAATTAGAACGCTGCTAAAACCGGCAATAACAGTGCTGTCAACGATGGAGAAGGGGACGCGGAGAAGACGAAGAAGGAAGACGAGGAAGAAGAATGTAACAAGCGCCGAGGAGGGGAGTAGGGAAAGTGAGGAGTAAATAGGAGAGAAGTGGATGCCAGGAGACACCACGACTGGCGAAGGGAATACCCCAGAAAGGGGAGAGTGACTATTACTATGACTATGACTATGACCACGACCATATAGGAAAAAGGAAGCTGATAGAAAAGTTTTTTTTTAAAGAATATTAGTCAAGTTTTAGTTTCCTGTGACTTGGTACTATCCAACACTAGCTTCTCCTTTTAGCAAAGGTTGCCTGGTAGAGATTGCTCTAAGCAATAAGGCCGCCTTTGCACACAATTGTTTTTTCTTGTGCAATAAAGTGTTCTATCTATCAAGTTTAATTATGACTAATATTCCCTTCTCCCCCCCCCCCCCCAAGCGTAAAGCTTGGGCTAGGAGTAGGTACGATAGTTATAGTGCAACGGGTGGGATTTGAACCGGCGACCTCTCGGATTTCAGTCCGCTCCTTTTAACCATTAAGCTATCGAGGCAAAAAAGTATTTTTAAAATGGATAAGGAAGGTTAGACAATATTAAAAAATTACCTAAATGTCCCTTCAGCGCACAACTCTCCATAGGTTGTCAAATCTGGTCCGTTCCATCCGTACAATAACGATTGGATCTCCTGCAAATAAACCATAATGGTAGCTTTAACCTGTGTACCTAAGAAATATATATATTGTATGAAATATATTGTATGTTGTAAGAAGTACCTAGTCTATTAGTATAAAATAGATTCTTAAGGCCATAAAAGAAATATCAATGTGGAACATATTTTCTTTACTTTGTTTTGTTTTCTCCGAGTTGGAAGCCCTGTTTTCCGAGACACCGGTTTTACTAGTTCGGAAACAGATGCACAGTAATGTTTGTTATTATAACTAATTACCTATATTAAGTAAATATGTTTTGTTACATTTATTACTGAGCCAAATAAATTTATCTTATCTTATCAATAGCTTAAAAGGATCGTACCTGTACTCGGACGGCATGTTCGTGTCGTCTCTTCATGTCGTCGATGTGATGCGCGATGCCCGTCATCTTCAGCAATGCGTACTCCGTCTCGCACGACGCGCATTGCTTCACCACATTCTGGAAACGTCACATAGATACTTGGTTTATTGATAAAATGAAAATTACTGTCTGCTCTTAGGCGTCACCAACAAAAGGACGAGCCAGGTCTGAAGCCCACCAGTCAGGTGACGCCTTGAGCCCAAACGTTTGGGAGCAAGAGCGCAGTTAAATAACAGAACTAAATAAAATAACAGAAGTAAAGACGTAATTATAGCAGCTCAAGTGTAAATTAAAAATTTATAGCACCCCCGACAAGTGAAGGATACAGTAACAAGAAAAGAGCTGATAACTTTCAAACGGCTGAACCGATTTTCTTGGATTATGGCTAAGAACACTCTGGATCAAGCCACCTTTCAAACAAAAAAAAAACTAAATTAAAATCGGTTCATTAGTTTAGGAGCTACGATGGCACAGACAGATACACACGTCAAACTTATATCACCCCTCTTTTTGGGTCGGGGGTTAAAAATATGGTACTTAAAAACTGTTGCAAAGGTTTCAACAAGTACGAAGCCAGTGGTAAAGGATGCCTCAACTCCAGCTGCCATTTCTCTAAACTCTCTGGCGCTTTGTGGTCGCGACGACAACATTGCTAGTTGCTCCATGGTTTAAGGGTAGCCAGTACAGTATGAGGCGTAAACTGAGAAACCAGTGCTATTGTCAACTTACCAAATGAATTTTGGGAATTGAGATGTTTTGACTCTCTCCAAAGTTGCTCCATGGAATAATCTTGCAATCATCAAAAATACAAGATAGTGTATTGAAAAGTATCGTAGTTCATTAAAAGACTTACTTGTAAAAGCAAATGGTACTTCAAAATCCGTTGCACAGGCTTCAACAAATACGAAGCCAGGGGTAAAGGATGCCTCAACTCCAGCTGCCTTTCTCTGAATTCTCTGGCACTTTGTGGTCGCGACGCCAACATTGCTAGTCGCTCCATGGTTTTGGGGTAACCAGTACAGTATGAAGTGTACACTGAGAAACCAGTCGTGTTGTTGACGAAGCATCGGGCTATGCAAGTGGCGTCTAGACGACAGGAGTTCAGCTCGCTGCATAGTGATCTGAAAATGATATGACCATTTTATTATTATTTCTCTCTCACTAGCTGATGCCCGCGACTTCATTCGCGTGGATGTAGGTTTTTCGAAATCCCATGGGAACTCTTTGGTTTTCCGGGATAAAAAGTAGCCTATGCGCTAATCCAGGATATTAGCTATCTCCATTCCAAATTTCAGCCAAATCCGTCCAGCAGTTTTTGCGTGAAGGAGTAACAAACACACACACACACACACACACACACACACACACACACACACACACACACACACATATACAAACTTTCACCTTTATAATATTAGTGTGATACCACATCACATCGCACTACAAAGGCGAAAGTTTGTGTGTATGTGTGTATGTTTGTTTCTCTTTCACGCAAAAACTACAGGACGGAATTGGCTGAAATGTAGTAAAAGAGAACTTTTCATGTATAAAATTACCTGCGGGATCGATTTATGCAAAAGTAAATAACAAAACTAAACATAAATCTCAACCGCTTGAAGCTTGACCTTCGCATATTTTATAACCAGAAAATACATAAATATTCCCATTGTTCTCATTCCTTATTCCTATTTACCATTGTTACTCGTATTTCTACACTACGACCAACCAGTTCATAGGAAACGTGACTTTCCGTATTTTTTAGTAAGTATAGTTTCAAGTCTGTAATAAAAAAACTCTGTAGTAAAAAAAAATACTAAGGAACGCATCCAACGAAGTAAGAACCTAATTTTTTTTAAAGGACCCCTGCCTTCCCTTTTGACCTCAAACCAAAAAGTATTACAAGGTTTTTAGGGGACTTCGTCTGTGTTGGTGTTAGCTGGCGGGCGTGCTCTGACTTTTTGGAGTGTTTTTTTTTTTGTTAAAACTAACTGGAAAGCGCTCTAAGGGGGTGCTGTGCGTGTGTCGGCGAGCGCCGGCACAGACGGGGTCCATACTTTAACTAACTTGTTACAAATAACTACAAACTTGCCATTGGCTAATCTTTGTAAAGCCAGACGAGAGAGAGAGAAAAAAAAGGTTTTAGGGTTAAAAACCTTATAATACTGATGAATTAATTTACATTCCAAAAAAACTATCGAATTGATATCGTAACATGAGAACATGCAATAAAGCACCCCTGCCTCTGTCATACCAACACAATGTCTCAAATAAACGACAATTTTGCCTTTCCACATTTTCTAGGGTGCTATTTGAGCGGCTTTTTTTTGTGTGTGACATTTGGCACAGGGAGGGATTTAGGATTTTTTCATTAAAAAAAACCAGTGATAGCCTAGACCCTAGGGATTAAGACGTTGGCCTACGGGTTAGGTAAACTTTTCGGAGTTAAGTGCGTTTAAAGCAATTAAATATCACTTGCTTCAACGGTCAAGGATAACATCGTAAGGGATTCTGCGTGCCTAATTTCCGTAAAAATATCTAGTTTTTACGTAATTCCGTAAGCCTTTTGCTTAGTTTTGTGAACTAAATATTTTAACAGAAATCTGACATGCACATGCACAGATATTAATTCCTAGAACATATCTACAAAATATTGATCTACAAAATATCTACAAAAGTTTGATTGGTTATAGTATTCAAATGAGAGCCAAACTACGTTTTTTTGGAGCGCACTACGAATAAACTTCTCTTATCCTACTGAATTTTTATGTACTATACTAATGTTAAACACTAGCTGCCCGCGGTGCAATAAAATGGGGAAAAAGGACGCCACTTGTTGCACTCTCTGTCGCATTCACACGCTCGTAGTATCGATGTGTGTGTGTGAAAAATAACGATATAACATAATTATGAATTACATTTATTTTATTCGTCAACGAGTGTAAATTAAAAATTTATAACACCCCCGACAAGTGAAGGTTACAACTTACTGTAACTAGCAAAGAGCTGATAACATTTAAACGGGTGAACCAATTTTCTTGGATTATAGCTGAGAACACTCTCAATCAAGCCACCTTTCAAACAAAAAAAACTAAATTAAATTCAGTTCATTAGTTTAGGAGCTACGATGCCACAGACAGATACACAGATACACACGTCAAACTTATAACACCCCTCTTTTTGGGTCGGGGGTTAAAAATACATACTTAGACCGCGCACTAGAGCACATACTATTTGTTTATCATTCTAGAAATCAATAAACGGTTATCAATAAGTGACCCACCGAGCGGAGCGAGTGTTTAGTATTAGTATAGTAACCATACTTTAATCTTGACGTCCAAATACGGCCCTTGCTAAAACGAGGACTTTCGCCTCTGTAGATATAATAGGGAAGGACGTCAAAACCAGAGGGTGCAGTATTTTTATGAAGGGAATATTATGCTTGCCTAATCGTTTTTTTCCTGTGCATTTTATTAAGTACGCCCAATATTTATTATTTACGTACGTATGTATGCATTTCAATTGAGGAGACCAGCGACGACAAGGTATTTTGTAATTCGTATACCATCAACACAGTTCACGACAGTTAACTTGTACAAAAACGCTGAAGCTTCGAAGTCACTGGCAGGCGCCAAAAAAAGGGACCCTTATAGGATCACTTCGTTGTCTGTCTGTCTTTTATGTCTGTCCAGAATAGGGAATCAAAACCTATAGAGTACTTTCCGTTGACCTAGAATCATGTTTGTCTCCGGTCGTGTCGGATTTCCGATCAGTCGCAGGACCGACGGCTTCGAGCTCTCCGACGCACGGGGGTTACACACCGCCAACTTCCTCTCAACAGAAAACCCCAATACTTAACTATATTTTGGCCCGACCAGGTCCCAGTGCCAGTCCCAGGCCATGTGCAGTAACACACACACACACACACACACATACACACGCACGCACGCACGCACGCACACGCACCCACACACACACACACAGAGACACATACAAGATAGTACTGTATTGTTATGGAAGAGCGGTGTCTTCTGACACAGAGGTAGTTCTCCTACCTCTAAAAGAAGGCTCCAACCTCCTCCAGACGATTGTTAACATAAGTTACCGAAAATAAACAATTTTGAATTGGATTTGCAGTCGAAGATACTAACTAGACCAACGAGGCAGCAGATATCTAAGTACCTACCTATTGAAAGCGTAGATGTCTTCAATGTTATTGAACAGCTCTGTCAACTCTTCATCAGAGAACGTAGCGTCCCGACGCCAGACGTGCAGGTAACCCTGGAATAAAGAGACAAAATATAAGGGCTATGTTCAAGAAAAACCGGCCAAGTGCAAGTTGGGCCTCGCTCTTTTTGGGTTCCGTACAGAATTACATTTTTGTCACCTGCAACTACATGTATTATAGAAGCAGGCGTTATTTTGCGGAAGTCCATGATATATATACAAGGAACCAAAAGTTCCGTTTCTTAATAATAATAATAATATTTAAATAATTCTTAAAAATAAATAATAAAAAGAATGAAAAACCTACTCAGTGAGCCCTAGCTAGACAACCCTTGCATGTGGATACATAAAAAAAACCTTTTGAAAGACTCCCCCCCTGAAAAATAAATAGGTAAATAAAATTAAATTTATTATTTTTGCCATAATGTTTACACCAGATTCTTACCAAAATTTCAGGTTCGCAACTTATTTTGTCTACGAGCTAAAAACCCGTGCTGTGATGTGACGCAGACAGACAGACATACAGCAGAATGACATTAACAAGGCTACATTTCGGTACGGAGCCCTAAAAACAGGGATAACAAATCACCAATAAAAAAATTATCCTGGTCCCTTGACCTGATCCTAGTATATAATCATAGTTCCAATTTCATTTGAGTATTAAGCAACCAAAGTCCATGAAATTTTGCACACATATTCTAGAAACTAATAATTTGTGCCAGTGGTGTTTTAGATTTTTCTAAAAATAAGTATTTTTAAAATTACAGGGGCTCAAAGATTTGTATGTAAATTTTTAAGACCGCGTAACTTTGAAACCGAATAATTTAACAGAAATTTTTAAAACCACAGGCATAGATATTAGTTTCTAGCATATCTCTGCAAAATTTTTAAAAATGACTTTGGTTGCTTAATATTCAAATGAAATTGGAACTATGTTTGTATGGAGCGAGTGACGGAGAGACCCCTCTTAAATAAAACACGAACCCTTCTGTTCGCAAATCATTATTCGCACCGCGAAAAGATGCTATCAACAAAATAAACCTCATGGCCTTTGCTAAACTTTACGGTTACAAACTTACTGAACAAAAACAAGGAAGTAAGTCATACTAATAAAAATCCGTCAAGTGCGAGTCGGACTCACACACAAACGGTTCCGTACCATCCTACAAGACATAGTAAAAGTCAAAGTCAAAATCATTTATTCAAAGTAGGTACAATTGTACTCCTTTTGATGGTCGAAATTGTTGTACGATATTAGTGGTGATAATTAATTACGTAACTTAAAACTAAAGCTACGAGGGTTCCGAACGCGCCCAAGTCTGAGAAGAGCCCACAACAAACTCCACCACCACCACCACCACTTTACAAAATCACATGAACATATTAGAACTATCATAACTATTTTTAATTATCATAGCGGGGCCATTTAGTTTTTATCGTATGTTGTTAAGCAATACATATTCTGTGAAAATTTAAAATGTCTACCTATTACGGTTTATGAGGCACAGCTGATGGACGGATAGACGGACGGAGGGACAGCGGAAGCTTAGTAATAGGGTCTCGTTGGTGCTCTACGGGTACGGAACCCTAACAAGAAAGTAAGTAGTAACACAAGTACTAGTAAAATTCCAAACAAAACAGAGGTGCGTTAGGTACGCTTGTACGCTTGCAGTGCTAAGAATAACTCTACCATTGCGTATGCGCAGTTCGATAACCGCAGGTGTAATTTATTATCACACGACTGCCCAAAAACCGGTCAAGTTCGAGTCAAACTTGCACATGAAGGGTTCCGTACCATCGTACACGACATTTGTTCCTTTTTTAGGGTTCCGTACCTCAAAAGGAAAAACGGAACCCTTACAGGATCACTTTGTTGTCTGTCTGTCTGTCCGTCAAGAAACCTATAGGGTACTTCCCGTTGACCTAGAATCATGAAATTTGGCAGGTAGGTAGCTCTTATAGCACAAGTAAAGGAATAAATCCGAAAACTTTGAATATCTGGTTACATCATTAAAAAAAAAATTAAAATGTGTTTATTTTTTCAAAGTAAGATCACTATACCAAGTGGGGTATCATATGAAAGGGATTTACCTGGACATTCTTAAACAGATTTTTATTTATTTTTATGCGTAATAGTTTTTGATTTATCGTGAAAAATGTCGAAAAAAATGCCCGAGTAGGGAACCCGACTGCGCGAGTCCAAAAAAATGCCCGAGTACAGAAACATCGGTGCGTGAGTTTGAATCGCACTTGGCCAGGTTTTTTTAATTTGCATGGAGTCAATTTGCAATTTTTTTTTTTTTAATAAAAAAATAGCTAGCAAAGGAGCTCTCAACCTGTCACACACTACAGGTACATATCTATGCTACAGGTGCTAGGTAGGTACGTATACAGAGTAGTCTCATGATACCTACTATAAAATGGACAGCCATACGTGGAATATTACGATCAATTGAATATGCAGTAGTTCCATATTACATCTATATTATACTGACTGCATCATACTAACTGGACTAACCAGATTATCAAATAATAAAGACTCTTTATGCTTCGTTGACATGTGAGAGTTAACTCGATAGAGTCACTAAATAGAACCTTAATAGCGTAACAGGGACTTCGCCTGTGATGGCGTTTGCTGGCGCGCGTACTGAGCTTGTTTGGAGTGTTTTTTTTGTTAAGAGTGGCTGGTTTTTGTGTTAGTTGGTGTTTTTTGGTGGTGGAACTGACTGGGAAGCGCTCCAAAGGGGCGCCGCGCGTATGTCGGCGGGCGCCGGCGCAGACGGAGTCCATACTTGTATAAATTCAATAACTTGAAAATATCACAAACTTGACATTGGCTAATCAGAGTAAAGCAAGATTTAAATAAAAAAAAAATAAAAAAATAAAAAATAGCATAACAGGCAAGTAGCAAATGAAAATAACTAACATATCGAAATACGTTACCTAATTCAACTGAAATTGCACAATTGTCGTATCTACTCGTAGATTCATAAGTTCTTGTTGCCAAACAGCTTTGATAGTTCTAATGAATATAAGTGATTTTGTAAAGTGGTGATAAAAAAATAGAATACCCGGCTGAGTTTGTTGTGGGCTCTTCTCAGACTTGGGCACGTTTGGAACCCTCGTAGCTTTAGTTTTAAGTTTACGTAATTAATTTATCACCACTATATTATCATCTTTCAAATCTAAAAAATCGGACAAACAAAAGATGTACAATAGTACCGATTTTGAACAAATGATTTTTGATTTGATTGATTTGTATATTTAGTTGGAGGGGAAAGGGGAATCTCTCCTTGCTTCGTATTCCACATATTAGGTTATGAGCCCTTTCCATTTATTACATTATGGTTGCAGATTTCTTAGGATATAATACGGTAAGTTTCCGGATCCTTCCGCATAGCCATAACTCGACTAAGAGAACGAGAATTCGACTCTTAGGTGTTCCATAATAACCGGGACCGACACCTTAATGCGCTCTCCTTAGAAACGAAAAGGCTAACTTGAAAGACGTGGTTCAACGCGCCTTCAATCGATTTACATGTGTGTTAACTACAGATCAAAAAACACGTCACTCAAGAAAGGGAAGTCAAAAAATTGGAGTTTTCAACAGCACAAAAACTAAAAGGAATTTGAGTCAAAAATTGATCATACCTACTCGTATGTACTAATTGTGATAATGATTCACTAAATTGATAATGAATCATTGCTGCATGTTTAGTGTCATTTATCATTGCGGGACATATACGGAATCACAATAAATGGTAGTAGGAGTCAAAACAACCACAATATTATAGTTTTACAATTTGTAAAACACTTTGTCACAGAGTAGGTGAACGTTTTATTCACAAATTGTAAAACACTATGTCTTCTTGTACTGTTTGTACACTTTCGCTAAAAACACTTTCTTTATCCATACTTATATTATAAATGCGAAAGTGTGTCTGTCTGTCTGTCTGACTTTCTGTCTGTCTGTCTGTCTGCTACGTTTTCGTTTACGGCCCAACCACTGAACCGATTTTAATGGAATTGGTAAGTACAGACTTGGGATAAAACGCACATAACTCCGAAAAGATGGAGGCGCGTGCCCGGAGTCAAACTCTTGAATTTATTTAAGTTTCTTTCTATTTATGCACCTTCTGCAATTATTTTCTATGGCATTATGATATGATTAGCACTTTATTAACACTTGTCATAAAGTTAGTCACTACTATTTGTCGTTCAAGTCACGTAACGTCTCCAAACGCGGCACGCCGTGTAAACAATGGCGACACCAGTTTGCCCACTGTCATTGTCACTGTCACGCTCTTACTACCATCATGTGTAAATACATGCTCACTTTACCGGTTTTCCTCATTCGAATAGTATCAATTGACTTGCTTTTGTACGTGACTACCGCGTGGATTAAAAAAAACAAGTTTACCCCATTTACGCCTTTTTTACGCATTTGAATTTTTTTTTTGAATTTACGCCTAGTCCCCATTTTAAATCAAACTGTGGGAGAAAAAATCCCCTATCCAAAAAAAATTGTATATAGAAAATAAACTAAGGGCTGAGTTTTCAACCATCAAAAAGTTCTTATACTTACAAACTATACATCCATATGCATCTGACTAGTAAAGACATTTTCATACAAAAACTGTCAAAACGTCAAATTCTTGGGCCGCGATTACACCTGTATGTTTTACGCATATAAGTAGCTAAGTACCTTAAGTACGTAATTATTAATTTACAACTTTACTAATGTAAATGTACTTATGAGTGTTTACATTAGTAAAGACGTAGGTATTATTTATTATCTGGCGACTTTCTGGCGATTGAAAATGTATTAGAGTAAGTGTATTTTATCCTTCCTGAAAGTATGTTGGTTATGTTAGTGAAAAACTCATAAAAAATTGAACTCGAAACTGTACGGTCGGCCTCAGAATTCGAGTAGCAATTCTGCCAAACTATAACAATCAAAAACCTGTCGCACTTATGACGTTTTTCTATAAACACGCCACACACACCTAACGCATAACTTCGCCACGCGAATATGATCATTAAGTTGTTAAACGACTTACGGCCTTTGACTGTAGCTACAATTTTAAATGTAATATATGTAAACTAAGTTAGAAGAAAGTTGGCGTATAATTTATTTATATCCCTTGTATGCCTACGGGACATAACTCTTTTTATATCGCAATGCGTGGGCGCACGACACAAATAGACACGTTCCATTCTGTGTGACTGTCATTATACGAAGTTAAAATTAAACTGTTTGATGGCAGTTTTATGAACGATTTTAAAGGGTTTTCGTAAGCTTGTAATGTTTTGGTTATTTAACAAGCTGAGCAATCACACTATCACACTTCACACTATCACACTAATATTATAAAGGAGAAAGTTTGTATGTGTGTGTTTGTTTGTTACTCCTTCACGCAAAAACTACTGGACGGATTGGGCTGAAATTTTTGAATGGAGAAAGATTATACCTTGGATTAGCACATAGGCTACTTTTTATCCCGGAAAATCAAAGAGTTCCCACGGGAATTTTTAAAAACCTACATCCACGCGAACGAAGTCGCGGGCTTCAGCGTTAAGGACGTATTTGCACACTTGTATAGATTTTCGGTACGCTTTGTGGCTAAAATATACTAAGTAAATTGGAACTACAGATTGCTAAAAATAGATTGGTCTTTTATCTCCAGAGATCGAGTAATTTTTTGATAAAATCATTAATTTTGATACTATAAGAACGATTTTCCTTCACCTCTTCCACGCAGAATTAACGATTTAGGGTCAAGTTTAGGTACATTTTTCTCAGTTTACGTACGGATTTTATTCTTCTAATAAATATTTTCCGTTAGCACATAATGTGCACCTCAAAATATAGCATTATTATATTAATAATAGTATAAAAATAAATAAAAACATCGTGTATAAATTTTTCACGTATTTTGCTTCAACCGCAAACCTTAATACAGTGCACTAAGGGTTATTTTGATATTGGGCAGGCAATGGTATGATTTCAAAATTATATCAGTCAGCGGCCAGCCGCCTTCGTGGGTGGTCTCTGCGTCGGTTGCTACAATTTTTTGATGTGGAAAAGATCGCTGTACGAACACAAAATAGTTCGACAAAACCCTAACTGATATTTATAGGTACTTATTCCGTGATTGTGCTGATATTTTGGCAAGGTAAGATAATAATGATAATATTATGTACCTATTATCACATTTTATCGTTAGCTGGATTTTTTTCTTGAGCATGATAGTGATCTGATAGTGAACTTCGAAGGCTGCGACAGGAACTTGAAGACTAGAAGAACTAGATGTGTCCAGTTTGGGCTCGTTTTCTTAGTCATGACGAGATCTTACCTCCGGATTTGTGGAGTGACCTGATGGTATACCTCGAAAGTCACTATTGGAACTCGGAGACGAATAGAGCTAGGTGTTTCGAGTTTGGGCTCATTTTCTTAGTCATGATGAGATCTTACCTCCGGATTTGTGGAGTGACCTGATGGTATACCTCGAAAGTCACTATTGGAACTCGGAGACGAATAGAGCTAGGTGTTTCGAGTTTGGGCTCATTTTCTTAGTCATGATGAGATCTTACCTCCGGATTTGTGGAGTGACCTGATGGTATACCTCGGAAGTCACTATTGGAACTCGGAGACGAATAGAGCTAGGTGTTTCGAGTTTGGGCTCATTTTCTTAGACATGATGAGATCTTACCTCCGGATTTGTGGAGTGACCTGATGGTATACCTCGGAAGTCACTATTGGAACTCGGAGACGAATAGAGCTAGGTGTTTCGAGTTTGGGCTCATTTTCTTAGTCATGATGAGATCTTACCTCCGGATTTGTGGAGTGACCTGATGGTATACCTCGGAAGTCACTATTGGAACTCGGAGACGAATAGAGCTAGGTGTTTCGAGTTTGGGCTCATTTTCTTAGTAATGATGAGATCTTACCTCCGGATTTGTGGAGTGACCTGATGGTATACCTCGGAAGTCACTATTGGAACTCGGAGACGAATAGAGCTAGGTGTTTCGAGTTTGGGCTCATTTTCTTAGCCATGATGAGATCTTACCTCCGGATTTGTGGAGTGACCTGATGGTATACCTCGGAAGTCACTATTGGAACTCGGAGACGAATAGAGCTAGGTGTTTCGAGTTTGGGCTCATTTTCTTAGTAATGATGAGATCTTACCTCCGGATTTGTGGAGTGACCTGATGGTATACCTCGGAAGTCACTATTGGAACTCGGAGACGAATAGAGCTAGGTGTTTCGAGTTTGGGCTCATTTTCTTAGTAATGATGAGATCTTACCTCCGGATTTGTGGAGTGACCTGATGGTATACCTCGGAAGTCACTATTGGAACTCGGAGACGAATAGAGCTAGGTGTTTCGAGTTTGGGCTCATTTTCTTAGTCATGATGAGATCTTACCTCCGGATTTGTGGAGTGACCTGATGGTAACCTCGGAAGTCACTATTGGAACTCGGAGACGAATAGAGCTAGGTGTTTCGAGTTTGGGCTCATTTTCTTAGTCATGATGAGATCTTACCTCCGGATTTGTGGAGTGACCTGATGGTATACCTCGGAAGTCACTATTGGAACTCGGAGACGAATAGAGCTAGGTGTTTCGAGTTTGGGCTCATTTTCTTAGTCATGATAAGATCTTACCTCCGGATTTGTGGAGTGACCTGATGGTATACCTCGGAAGTCACTATTGGAACTCGGAGACGAATAGAGCTAGGTGTTTCGAGTTTGGGCTCATTTTCTTAGTCATGAAGAGATCTTACCTCCGGATTTGTGGAGTGACCTGATGGTATACCTCGGAAGTCACTATTGGAACTCGGAGACGAATAGAGCTAGCTGTTTCGAGTTCGGGCTCATTTTGTTAGTCATGATGAGATATTACCTCCGGATTTGTGGAGTGACCTGATGGTACACCTCGGAAGTCACTATTGGAACTCGGAGACGAATAGAGCTAGGTGTTTCGAGTTTGGGCTCATTTTCTTAGTCATGATGAGATCTTACCTCCGGATTTGTGGAGTGACCTGATGGTATACCTCGGAAGTCACTATTGGAACTCGGAGACGAATAGAGCTAGGTGTTTCGAGTTTGGGATCATTTTCTTAGTCATGATAAGATCTTACCTCCGGATTTGTGGAGTGACCTGATGGTATACCTCGGAAGTCACTATTGGAACTCGGAGACGAATAGAGCTAGGTGTTTCGAGTTTGGGCTCATTTTCTTAGTCATGAAGAGATCTTACCTCCGGATTTGTGGAGTGACCTGATAGTATACCTCGGAAGCCACTATTGGAACTCGGAGACGAATAGAGCTAGGTTTTTCGAGTTTGAGCTCATTTTCTTAGTCATGATGAGATCTTACCTCAGGATTTGTGGAGTGACCTGATGGTGTACCTCGGAAGCCACTATTGGAACTCGGAGACGAATAGAGCTAGGTGTTTCGAGTTTGGGCTCAATTTCTTAGTCATGATGAGATCTTACCTCCGGATTTGTGGAGTGACCTGATGGTATACCTCGGAAGTCACTATTGGAACTCGGAGACGAATAGAGCTAGGTGTTTCGAGTTTGGGCTCATTTTCTTAGTCATGATGAGATCTTACCTCCGGATTTGTGGAGTGACCTGATGGTATACCTCGGAAGTCACTATTGGAACTCGGAGACGAATAGAGCTAGGTGTTTCGAGTTTGGGCTCGTTTTCTTAGTCATGATGAGATCTTACCTCCGGATTTGTGAAGTGACCTGATGGTATACCTTGAAAGTCACTATTGGAACTCGGAGACGAATAGAGCTAGGTGTTTCGAGTTTGGGCTCATTTTCTTAGTCATGATGAGATCTTACCTCCGGATTTGTGGAGTGACCTGATGGTATACCTCGGAAGTCACTATTGGAACTCGGAGACGAATAGAGCTAGGTGTTTCGAGTTTGGGCTCATTTTCTTAGACATGATGAGATCTTACACTATTGGAACTTACAAAACGAGCTCAAACTCATAACATCTAACTCTACTCGACTCGAAAGTCCAATAGTGGCTTTTGAAGTATACCTTCAGAGCACTCCAACAAGTTTCAAGGTATAATCTCGTCATAACTAACAAAACGAGCCCAAACTCGAAACACCTAGTTCTATTCGTCTCCGAGTTCCAATCGTGACTTCCGAGGTATACCATCAGGTCACTCCACAAATCCGGAGGTAAGATCTCATCATGACTAAGAAAATGAGCCCAAACTCGAAACACCTAGCTCTATTCGTCTCCGAGTTCCAATAGTGACTTCCGAGGTATACCATCAGGTCACTCCACAAATCCGGAGGTAAGATCTCATCATGACTAAGAAAATGAGCCCAAACTCGAAACACCTAGCTCTATTCGTCTCCGAGTTCCAATAGTGACTTCCGAGGTATACCATCAGGTCACTCCACAAATCCGGAGGTAAGATCTCATCATGACTAATAAAATGAGCCCAAACTCGAAACACCTAGCTCTATTCGTCTCCGAGTTCCAATAGTGACTTTCGAGATATACCATCAGGTCACTCCACAAATCCGGAGGTAAGATCTCATCATGACTAAGAAAATGAGCCCAAACTCGAAACACCTAGCTCTATTCGTCTCCGAGTTCCAATAGTGACTTTCGAGGTATACCATCAGGACACTCCACAAATCCGGAGGTAAGATCTCATCATGACTAAGAAAATGAGCCCAAACTCGAAACACCTAGCTCTATTCGTCTCCGAGTTCCAATAGTGACTTCCGAGGTATACCATCAGGTCACTCCACAAATCCGGAGGTAAGATCTCTTCATGACTAAGAAAATGAGCCCAAACTCGAAGCACCTAGCTCTATTCGTCTCCGAGTTCCAATAGTGACTTCCGAGGTGTACCATCAGGTCACTCCACAAATCCGGAGGTAAGATCTCATCATGACTAAGAAAATGAGTCCAAACTCGAAACACCTAGCTCTATTCGTCTTCGAGTTCCAATAGTGACTTCCAAAGTATACCATCAGGTCACTCCACAAATCCGGAGGTAAGATCTCATCATGACTAAGAAAATGAGCCCAAACTCGAAACACCTAGCTCTATTCGTCTCCGAGTTCCAATAGTGACTTCCGAGGTATACCATCAGGTCACTCCACAAATCCGGAGGTAAGATCTCATCATGACTAATAAAATGAACCCAAACTCGAAACACCTAGCTCTATTCGTCTCCGAGTTCCAATAGTGACTTTCGAGGTATACCATCAGGTCACTCCACAAATCCGGAGGTAAGATCTCATCATGACTAAGAAAATGAGCCCAAACTCGAAACACCTAGCTCTATTCGTCCCCGAGTTCCAATAGTGACTTTCGAGGTATACCATCAGGACACTCCACAAATCCGGAGGTAAGATCTCATCATGACTAAGAAAATGAGCCCAAACTCGAAACACCTAGCTCTATTCGTCTCCGAGTTCCAATAGTGACTTCCGAGGTATACCATCAGGTCACTCCACAAATCCGGAGGTAAGATCTCTTCATGACTAAGAAAATGAGCCCAAACTCGAAGCACCTAGCTCTATTCGTCTCCGAGTTCCAATAGTGACTTCCGATGATACCATCAGGTCACTCCACAAATCCGGAGGTAAGATCTCATGATGACTAAGAAAATGAGTCCAAACTCAAAACACCTAGCTCTATTCGTCTTCGAGTTCCAATAGTGACTTCCAAAGTATACCATCAGGTCACTCCACAAATCCGGAGGTAAGATCTCATCATGACTAAGAAAATGAGCCCAAACTCGAAACACCTAGCTCTATTCGTCTCCGAGTTCCAATAGTGACTTCCGAGGTATACCATCAGGTCACTCCACAAATCCGGAGGTAAGATCTCATCATGACTAATAAAATGAGCCCAAACTCGAAACACCTAGCTCTATTCGTCTCCGAGTTCCAATAGTGACTTTCGAGGTATACCATCAGGTCACTCCACAAATCCGGAGGTAAGATCTCATCATGACTAAGAAAATGAGCCCAAACTCGAAACACCTAGCTCTATTCGTCTCCGAGTTCCAATAGTGACTTCCGAGGTATACCATCAGGTCACTCCACAAATCGGGAGGTAAGATCTCATCATGACTAAGAAAATATACCCAAACTCGAAACACCTAGCTCTATTCGTCTCCGAGTTCCAATAGTGACTTCCGAGGTGTACCATCAGGTCACTCCACAAATCCGGAGGTAAGATCTCATCATGACTAAGAAAATGAGCCCAAACTCGAAACACCTAGCTCTATTCGTCTCCGAGTTCCAATAGTGACTTTCGAGGTATACCATCAGGTCACTCCACAAATCCGGAGGTAAGATCTCATCATGACTAAGAAAATGAGCCGAAACTCGAAACACCTAGCTCTATTCGTCTCCGAGTTCCAATAGTGACTTCCGAGGTATACCATCAGGTCACTCCACAAATCCGGAGGTAAGATCTCATCATGACTAAGAAAATGAGCCCAAACTCGAAACACCTAGCTCTATTCGTCTCCGAGTTCCAATAGTGACTTCCGAGGTATACCATCAGGTCACTCCACAAATCCGGAGGTAAGATCTCATCATGACTAAGAAAATGAGCCCAAACTCGAAACACCTAGCTCTATTCGTCTCTGAGTTCCAGTAGTAGGTTCCAAAGTATGCAATTTCATCAAGTCGGGAGGTAATGTAATGCTATACTTCTCAGATTATTTTAGTCATAGTAGGAGCTCATAATTTCATAAGCATGGAAATGTTGTTCATTGCCAAGAAGTCATGGTGAAATATTTCATCATCAGACCCTTAGTCTGTAGGCACTGTTCTACTTACTGTATTATTGTCAAGATACATATTTTAAAAAAAAACTGTTAAAAAAAATAGATGACCAAATATAAAATAAAATAAAAATATCAAAGTATCAAAATCAAGTCGATTCACTCATTTTGACGCAGCTGTGTGCGTGTGGGCAGTGTACTTATGTAGTAGTGCAATTTTGATACCTATTCATTTTGCAAAGACGTCCTTAATAAACTTTCTAAGTATATGTTCGCCCTAAAGCCATCGATTACGAAGCAACCTCCACACAATAAAACTCTCATCGTGGGCGTATTACAGTTAAGAGGGGTCTCTCCGTCACTCGCTCCATACAAACGTAGTTCGTCTCTCATTGTCATACTAACCAATCATACTCAATGGAATTTTGTAGAAACGTTCCGGGAACTAATATCTATGCCTGTGGTTTTCCAGATTTCCGTTAAAATATTAGGTTTCAAAGTTACACGGTCTTAAAAATTCACATACAAATCTTTGAGCCCCTGTAATTTTAAAACTACATATTTTTAGAAAAATCTAAAACACCACAGGCACAGACATTAGTTTCTAGAATATGTCTGCAAAATTTCATGGACTTTGGTTGCTTAATATTCAAATGAAATTGGGACTACGATTGTATGGAGTAAGTGACGGAGACCTGTTAACATCGATATTCGATCATGAACGATGCGCCTACGTCGATCGATCACGGGCGATGTATCGTAATCGATCACTGGATGGGTTACCGTTCTATCGATATGTTCGGTAGCAATTCTCTATTGTTATAAATTAGGTAGGTAGGTACTTACATGTTATTCAATAATGAAATAAGTTGTATGTACTTACATGTTATACAATCCATACTAATATTATGAATGCGAACGTGTGTCTGTCTGTCTGTCTGCTACGTTTTCACGGCCCAACCGCGGAACAGATTTTGATGAAATTTGGTACAGACATGGGCTACATTCCGGGGAAGGACATAGGCTACTTTTTATCCCGGAAAAATCAAAGAGTTCCTGCGGGAAATCCAGGCGGGCGAAGCCGCGGGCATCCTCTAATAATGAAATAAGTTGTACGTAGATACTAATAACTATTCGTACCAATTAAGTATTCAAATAAGTAAGTAGGTATTATAATAAGTGTAAATTAAAAATTTATAACACCCCCGACAAGTGATGGTTAGTAACTAGAAAAGAGCTGATAACTTTCAAACGGCTGAACCGATTTTCTTGGATTATAGCCATAGATATAAACGACTTTAGTATAGTATTATTTGGATTTCTGTGATTATAACTAAGAACACTCTCGATCGAGCCACCTTTCAAACAAAAAAACTAAATTAAAATCGGTTCATTAGTTTAGGAGCTACGATGCCACAGACAGATACACAGATACACACGTCAAACTTATAACACCCCTCTTTTTGGGTCGGGGGTTAAAAAGAAAAGGTCACCAACTGACTGACTGATAACACACAGCTCAAACTACTGGACGTATCGGATTGAAATTTGGCATGCAGACAGCTTTTATGACGTAGACATCCGCGAAGAAAGGATTTTTGAAAATTCAACCCCTAAGGGGGTAAAATAGGGATTCGAAATGTGTGTGGTCTAAGCGGACCAAGTTACGGACACAAGCTAGTCATTTATAAATGCGAAAGTATGCCTGTCCATCTGTCTGTCCGCTTGATCTTCACGGTCCATCCATTTAACCGATATTGACGAAAGGTACATAACCATTTAACATACAGAGATACATATAGCTTCCTGCTACATCCCGAAAGACGATATTAAAAAAAACCGACGAATTGAGAAACTCCTCCATAGCGACCTCGCACCAGGCAAAATCTGTTCCTTACTTATACGAAATTCCAATATAACTGTATCACAAATGTTTCTAACAAGCTAGCTTGATTAATCATCACGTCTATTTTACATTGACCCCTCCATATATTTCGTTCCTACTTAAACCTAACCGTTACGAGAAAACCTTCGGGACGTGGAGATCATTTAAAACTGGTCATATTAAAATTATGCAGCCAAGAGATTTTAAACTCTATGTCTGAGTGATAAGAGCGATTTGTTTGGATAAATGTTTGTAGGTTGTTACTTGTTAGTCTCCTAACGGGATGGCCACAGCCTAAAAAGGGATGAT
Organism: Maniola jurtina; assembly: GCF_905333055.1. NCBI lineage: Eukaryota > Metazoa > Arthropoda > Insecta > Lepidoptera > Nymphalidae > Maniola > Maniola jurtina. The sequence continues at coordinate 4,912,849 of NC_060053.1, forward strand.
TGTAGGGTAGTGCTGGTTTTTGCGAACTGTATGTAATAGGCGTAGGCTATGTCGTGACTTTATTGGGTTACATATAAATCACTCGTGTAATGATGTTAGGTACGGGTGATAAGTGATCCCGGATTTGAATCCCATATGGGGTGCAAAATGTAGTCAATATTTTTTGCGTGTCAATGAACATATCAGACAGTGTGGCTAATTCTCTTGTACACAATCTCTTAACTATACTAAATGAACAAGTAGCTAAAACCTAGAGTTATCCTTTTCTGAAGCGACCATAATGAAAATGGCATTACATTATAGACCTCTCATTTTAATTTAGAGACAGAAATCCTCCCGCACCCTCTTCAATCCGACAATAAGATTTTAAAATAAAAAAGGTTTTTTGAAAATTCCACCCTAAGGGGGGGTTAAATGGAGTATGAAAGTTTGTGTGAAGACCGTTCATTTTTCAAATTATATGTATGAAAATTTGTATTTCCTCTTATCGTTAAAAATGAGGGAATACGTATGTAATTATTTAATTTAAAGGGTTTTTAGTAAATTCATCCTCAAGGAAAATAGGGGATGAAAATATATGAAAATTCGTCATTTTTCAAGTAGATAGATAGGTACCTACTTGTAAATTAAACTTTCACAAGTACTTTTGAATCGTCGAAACCACCTACCACTGGTACGGAATGTCTTTCCTACCGAGAAGAACCAGCAAGAAACTCGGCGGTTGCTCTTTTTAAAGAATCATTCCCTTAATTAATTACTTTTGGACTTTCGCTATTGAACGTTACGTTATTGAAGTTAGATTTATAGTCCAAATCGCAGTGTATTAACAGTGTAACATAAGCACTAATTAGGCTAGTGGAAACTTTTAAGAGAAAGCTAAAATGTAAAGCCGCACTTTACCGGGGAAAGTGTGTAATTTGGCTATAAATTCTGTTCCGAGTGAGATAATTGGACAGTGGACATCAAACTTATGGTTAGCATGCAACATTTGTCGGGCTTTGTCTTTTAGAGAATCTGTAGCATACAAAAACATACCAACATACTATGTACTATTACTTTAAAAAACCCTATTAAAACTATGCTGAGTAAAGCATATTATCCAATCGAAGATTATGTAAATGATAAAAAAGCGTGGATTTGACCTGCAGCTCGCTCCAGCAATGTGCGGATCTTCAATTACTTTTATACATGGCATAATATTGTATATCCAATCTTTGAAAAGGGCAACCGCTGAGTTTCTTGCTGGTTCTTCTCGGTAGGAAAGGCATTCCGAACCACTGGTAGATGCTATTAAGGTTGGAAAGTACTTGTAAAAGTCTAATTGAATAAAAATATATTGAATTTGAATTTAAGGGCTAAAGCTATAGATTAATTACTGTGTATTGGCAACGCTGAGCGGCGCGCAGAACAAGGGACAGCGATTCTAATGACGGGGAGTAACAAGTGTAAATTAAAAATTTATAACACCCCCGACAAGTGAAGGTTACAGTAACTAGAAAAGAGCTGATAACTTTCAAACGGCTGAACCGATTTTCTTGAATTATAGCTAACGACACTCTCGATCAAGCAACCTTTCAAACAAAAAAAAACTAAATTAAAATCGGTTCATTAGTTCAGGAGCTACGATGCCACAGACAGACACACAGATACACACGTCAAACTTATAACACCCCTCTTTTTGGGTCGGGGGTTAAAAACAGGGGTTTGTGGAGGATTTGCGATAATTATTGGATAGTAACTAAGTACGTGCTACGTACCAAATTATGTGAGTAGAGGCCTAATGTAAAGAAGTAAGAAGTACTTCAGTACTTACGCGTTATATTGACGCATACCTTACCTATTAATTTTATCAAAACACTAGCGACCCGCCCCGGCTTCGCACGGGTGGACATTTATTTTTTCTATTTTCCGGGATAAAATATAGCCTATACAGATTCGGAAGAATCCCTCTAAGTAATGGTAAAAGAAATTTTGAAATCGGTCCAGTAGTTTTTGAGCCTATTCAATACAAACATACAAAAATACAAAGGTTTCCTCTTTATAATATTAGTATAGATTGGCCGGGACTGGCCGAGAGATCTGCTGAACAAAATTTTGTCTTAAGTCTAAACAGAGTGCTCTCTATAGATCTTACCCTAAAAGATTTTTTTTTTAAATTATATAGACTGGCGCTTGGCTGCAATCAGACCTGCTAGCAAGTGATGATGCAGCCTAAGATGGAGCGCGCTTGCCTAGAAGTTGCCTATTCACTCTTGACTTGAAGGTACCCATATTATAGGTGGAAGGGAAAACTGACGCCGGAAGGGCGTTCCATATCCTAGCGGTTCGAATTAGGAAAGAGAAAGCAAATCGTTTCGTACGTGTTCGAGGAGTCCTTGGTACTTAAAAGCTCACTGTACCTAGTAGGTATTTATAGGCGGCTTTTCTCGTTAGGAACTCGAAAATAACCGAAAATAACTTCAGAGAGGGCTGTCAAGTATCGCGCGTCCCCCATTAGCGCTTGTCAAAGTTAATGAGCTATAGCTTCGCTTGACAAATACGACAGCAGGCTATTCCTCAATCGTCCAAAAGATCTTGTTTCGAATTTCACACCTAAATATATACTTCCCATCAAAAAACACTTCACAACACCTTTCAGTTTGGAAATGTTTCGATTTTATTGATGAGAAGTATATGTATTTTTGAAGATTCTGGCACAACAGCAAAACAGTATAAAAAGTCTCTAATTTGATAATTAAGAAGCTTATTTCAAAAGCCCAATATTAAATAGAGTCATTTGGGATAATGTAAGGATTCTATAAGATGCCCCATAAATTCAAATCTGTTCAGGCGTTTAGAAGTAATGGTGGAATAAAGTAACTCACATACGTGAACCCTGAAAATATGACATTCCTTTTTTTGGGCAGTCGAGTAAAAACGAATCTAATTAGTATGTACTTATTTTAGTTTTCCAAAAATGTACCTATACTATTAATTACTACTGGCGTGTGCAAAAAAATGTGCATTGTTTTAGTGGTCTTCGCATTATTGCCTTTCTAATGAAACTGGCGTTTAAGGCACATCGGTTGGATGGTTTCAAAATCTATAAAGAACATAGGTAGTTTTTTTTTTTTTGTATTAGGATTATTCTCATAAATATAGCCTTATCTAAGTCAATGCAAAGTTACCACGGCACGAAGTTTGTTTTGCGGTTGCCTAGCAAATCCCTTGTCCTACTGACCTGCTAAGTAATCAGAGTGTTACGGAGAATCACATTGACATTTTACTGTAGGACAAAATAAAATAGCAAACATTTATGTATCGCTTTATAGGTTTGTATAATTATTATTATTACAAGCTCTTTAAGGTGCATGAGACGGGTCTGCCCGCTAAATTCTTTAACTTGGTTTTTCGCAATTTGTAAACTAATACGACAAAGTAGGCTCATGGCACTTTAATTGCGACAATGACAATATCACCCTCACAGGTTTGTATAAAAATCTTTATTTGAAAGGGTCCAGTTTCAGAAATTAGTTATAGAATCGACTAATTTGTGAGTAACTCGTGTCAAACTCATTATTTTGACTAATTTCTTAAATTGAACACTTTTAAGTAAAGATTTTTATGTAATCCTGTGAAGATGGTACTGCCATTGTCGGAATTAGAATAATGCCATAAGCCTACTTTGTCGGATTAATTTACAAGTTACAAAAAACCAAATTAAATTTGGATTTCGCGCGCAGACTCGTGTCATGCACGTTAAATTTAAATTATTCAAATCTATGATAGCTTGTAATGCTAAAATCCTAACCCTTTCTTTTGGCTTTGCCATATTCGGTTAAAAATACCAGAAGTGTAGAAACAAGATAAAGTTGAAAACTAAAAGCCGACTGAGATCGCCTCAATAAACGCTGAAATATTATATTAAAATTATTTTTCTGCCGCTTGGTATATTATGTTGTTGTACATTTATATTCATGAGCTCAGGATTTTCTACTATTTCATTTGACATCCCACTCGATACAATAGCAAAAAAAATTTTTGGAGACCTCCACTTTTTTGATGTAACATCCGTTAGGTCAATTTTTTTCGTTTAAAACATAGCCTACGTCACCTGGATCTTTACAAAAAATCAATTGACACTTCATTCATCAAAATCGGTCAAGTAGTTTAGGCACTATGGTGGAACACACAGAATTTGGACACAAACATACATAAATACATACATAGACTGCTAAAATCATAACCCTTCCTTTTGGCTTTGCCACAGTCGGGTAAAAAGGAAGTATTTCTACCACCTTCCGACGTCTAATAGGATTGCTCAACGATATTTATTTGCGGCCGCTTCCTCTTCAGAACGCTTTGAAACGTTAGAACTGCGTTTCAATTCATCTGGATGTGGTTGTATAAATAGCTTATACCTACTTACCTAAGTTACGTCACATCACACCTAACACTATCACACTTCACACTAATATTATAAAGGCGAAAGTTTGTGTGTATGTGTGTGTGTTTGTGTCTGTATGTTTGTTACTCCTTCACGCAAAAACTACTGGACGGATTTGGATGAAATTTGGAATGGAGATAGATAATATCCAGGATTAGCAGATAGGCTACATTTTATCCCGGAAAATCAAAGAGTCTCCACGGGATTTTTAAAAACCTAATTCCACGCGGACGAAGTCGCGGGCATCAGGGAGTATGATTTGAAAATGTTATATTGGGGACGGAATAACTTTTTTCTGAATGATAGGTTACCTAATGGTAAGTTACGTAATACTAACTGATGCCCGCGAATTCGTTCCCGTGTGTTTTTAAAAACCCCGTGGGACCTCATTGATTTTCCGGAGTAAAAACTATCCTATGTATATCTAGTATCCAAAGTATATCTATCTGCATTCCATCCAGTAGTTTTTGAGTCAAAGAGTAACAAACATCCATACATCCATCCATACATACCAATTTTCGCGTTTATAATATTAGTAGGATTATCATTTTCTTCGCAGCAGAATCTGCTTTCCGAACGTTGGTAGAGTCATATCATTAGAGCATAAGTCATAACTCATAACGTATGTTCCTAAATACTCGTATGTTTTTAAATCTACGTTTAGAAGTAATTTTCACCTAAAATTTGAGTTAGCCGTTATTGTAACCTACGATTCAAACCTCGTTTGGACTAAAACCGTCGATAAGGCCTAAAAAATGTTTTTTAACAAGTGTTAATTAAAAACTTATAACACCCCCGACAAGTGAAGGTTACAGTAACTAGAAAAGAGCTGATAACTTTCAAACGGCTGAACCGATTTTCTTGGATTATAGCTAAGAACAAAATCAGAATCAAAAACTAAATTAAAATCAGTTCATTAGTTTAGGAGCTACGATACCACAGACAGATACACAGATACACACGTCAAACTTATAACACCCCTCTTTTTGGGTCGGGGGTTAAAAAATGGAAATGCACAAACACTTTACGGGTTAGGTATTGGGTAAAGATGAATGACCGCAATCGAAACCTAGGCTGTAAATATATTTCAAAAGCGGTAATCTAACTCAGAAAAGGCAACGAAACATTTCACGGATCTAAAAACGGCTTGTTGTTTATCGCAGTAGTTTATTAATAGAAGCAAAGGGGTACTTTTCTTTTAGTATCTTTTCGATATGGATAAAAATAGTAAAATTACAAATAAAATTAACTTACCTCAACAACTTGCCTGAGGTCTTCGACGTAAACGTTTTCCGTTTGCACGATTTCGGCACACACTCGCTCCAGCTGCGATAACCCTGGCATCTCCTCGAAGGCGTTTTGTCCTGTTCAATAACTCAAAATTTAAGAAACCCCCGACACAAAAACCTCTATAAGAAAACTAGAAAAAAGCTGATAACTTTCAAACGGCTGAACCGATTTTCTTCGATTATAGCTAAGAACACTCTCGATCAAACCACCTGTCAAACAAAAACAAACTAAATTAAAATCGGTTCATTCGTTTAGGAGCTACGATGCCACAGACAGATACACAGATACACACGTCAAACTTCTTCTTCTTCTTCTTCTCTCTGGGCTGGTTTCCGCACTTAAACGTTTCCGTCTGTTGTGCGTGCGTTGCCCCTCCCCGCCGAAGTACACGTTAAACTTATAACATCTCTCTTTTTGGGTCGGGGGTTCAAAAAGTAATTATTCAACTGATTTTTGTTTCTAAAAACGTGAAAAAGCGGTGCCTTACTTTCAAATAGCCTAATGGTTTGTTTAAGCAATTTTTTATTTTTTTTAATGTTTAAGAGGGCTCCCTCCGTCACTCGTTTCATACAATCGTAGTTCATATTTTTGGAAAAATCTAAAACACCACAGACACAGATATTAGTTTCTAGTTGGAACTACGATTGTATGAAACGAGTGACGGAGAGAGCCCTCTTAAATATCACTTGCTTTAGCGGTAAAGGAGAACAACGTGAGGAAACCTGCATGCCTGATAGTTCTCCATAATGTGTGTGAAGTCCGGCAATCCGCATTCGGCCAGCAGCGTGGTTTTCTTTCACCAAAAAACCGTCCAAGTGCGAGTCAGACTCGCGCACCGAGGGTTCCGTACTCGGGCAATTTTACCGACATTTCGCACGATAAATCTAAAACTATTATGCATAAAAATAAATAAAAAACCTGTTGTATAATATGCAGGTAAAGCCCTGTCAAACAATACCCCACTTGGTATAGGTATCTTAGTTTAATGATTACTTTTTTTAAATGATGTAACCACAAATTCAAGGTTTTCGGATTTATTCCTTAACTTGTGCTATAAGACCAACCTACCTGCCAAATTTCATAATTCTAGGTCAACGGGAAGTACCCTATAGGTTATAGGGTACTTCCCGTTGACAGACACGATGGATGGACGGACAGACAGACAGACAGACAACAAAGTGATCCTATAAGGGTACCGTTGAGGTACGGAACCCTAAGGTCACTCATCAAATCAAAAACCCTCCTTTTTATAAGGTTTTAATGCTTCCTAACCAAGTTCAAGCGGTTTTTACAAAGGTTACTTACTTGGCAATTCCGTCCGACTATCTTCTGACACACTAGCTTTCAGCATACCAGCGCTGTTCACAAAATTATTGCTCCCATTTGCAGACGTCATGTCAGCATCACTATGGTCATCCAGACTTTCGATCGAAGCTAAGTACGCTGAGTTCACTCCTCCCTTATTTTGTACCCCACTACTCGAAGTCGAACTTGAGGACGCAATGGAACTCATTGATAGAGGTCTGGTCACTTCTATTGCAGGATTTAGCCTGATGACTTCCTTTTCTTGTATCATTTTTAGATTCCCTGTAGATGCCACAGCTTCGGGATAGGGTCCAGATTTTAGGAGCTTACTCGGTGAACCCTCAGTTTTGCTGCCAAAGTTTTTTCTATGTAAACTATTAGTACCGTCATTTAGATTTTTTGGGAACTTGATTGGAGACGCTTCAGGTGTCGAAGTTTTGAGATCAGGCTTTTGTGGGGAACTGTCTTTTGAGGGCAATTTAGTATCGAATTCCCTATCATTAGAAGATATAGAGAGCTCGATCGATTGGTCGATGAAAGGTAGGGAGAGAGATTCAAATGCTGTCTTATTAGAATTAGGAACATCGTATATAGTGGGTTGGTTATTCGTTGGGACATCGTACGTCGTTTGCTCTTCGTCGATTTTAAATTCCGGTTTGATTGGAGCCGTTTTTGCTGGAGATTCATTGCTGAAAGTTTTTAATGTCGGCTGATCGTAGATTTCTACTGACGGTAATATTTCTAGTCCCGATTGAGATATTTTTGACGTTGCCCCAACTAGTGGTATATTGCATCGTCGGGTTGATGATCTACCGATGGTTATGGATTTCTTTTGGAATTTCAGAGTCGTCGTCTCCGCCGCGCCTGATATCATTCTTTTAACGTTTGGGGAGAGATTATCGAAAGTGGTTGCTTCTTTGTTAACTTCTTTGAACGTTCTTTGCACTTTAACTGTATCACTGGTAAGGTCACATGTGGGTTCGTTAGCACCATGGTTATCACTTTTAGTTCGTAATGTAAAGAGGGAGCTTTTGTTTACTGTTGCTAAGGGTAGTTTGACACTGCCTGCTATTTTGGAAGGGTCCTTCGGTGGGCTCGCGGGTACTGTAGTATCCTTTTCTTCGGTCATATTGGCTTCAATGTTTTCCTGTACAGGTGGGTCGTTTCTGGCATCTTTGGCTGTTTCGAGGCGATCCGCTTCAGGCCTCAGGCTCTTGACTGGTTCCAACAGGGAGTCGTATATGCCGATAAGCGTTGGTGCGAGATCTGTTGTACTACCTGTAACAATAGATAAAAAAAAATTAGTTGATGTAGTGATAACAGCCTAGTGGTTAAGATGTCAGCACCCTTTTCGAGAGGTCTGGGGTTCCATCCCAGTACGGAATTATGCGTGTTTCAGCTTGAGGAAACCCCCATGCCTGAGAGTTATCCATAGTGTTCTCAGCGTGTGAAGTCTGTCAATCCGCACTTGGCCAGTGTGGTGGACTATGGCCAAACTGTTTTGATTCTGAGAGGAGACCAGAGCTCAGCAGTCGGGCTTCTTAGCTAGAGCACAATAAATGCTATGACAGCTTTTTATTTCAGTCGCATAGTTATCTACAATCTACATTCCTATCTAGATAATTCTTAAGTTAGAAGAAACGCCACTCTGCATAAACGATGAGACTGAGGAACTGTAAACGTAACTTGCATTGTAAATGCGGCTTTAGTAATCTCTACCAATCAAAATGCACCATTGCATTTTCTAAGTACACAGTAACTTATCACAGAATTCTTTGTACCAAATAGATTTGTTTGTTTTAGCGGATTATAGCGAAGTAAATGATGCCGGTAAGTAACTTCATCTGCGTGTATTCGGGGGGTTTTTAATTAAAATCCCGTGGGAACTCTTTGCTTTTCCGGGATAAAAAGTTGCTTATGTCAATTTCCGGAAGGCAAGCTACCTCTATCATATAAATCGATTAAACGGATGGATCTTTGAGAATCCCGTGGGAACTCTTTGATTTTCCGGGATAAAAAGTAGCCTATGTCCGTCCCCGGGATGTAAGCTAACTCTGTACTTTTCATCAAAATCGGTTAAACTGTTGGGCCGGTAAAACCTAGCAGACAGACAGACAGATACACTTTCGCATTAATAATAGTATGGAAGTATGGATTAAGTATGTCGTTCCTTGTATTTAATTTAGATAAAACCAATAGAAATAGATAACAAGATAAAGTTAAAATCTAAAACCCGACTACAATCGTCGTAATAAACGCTGAAATAATAAAGTAAAATTGTTTTTCCGTCGCTTAATATTTTAATATTATTGTACATTTATACTCATGGACTCAGAATTTTCTCCTCTTTCATTTGACATTCCACTCGATACAATAGCAAAAACATAATTTTGGAGACCTCCACTTTTTGTAATGTAACATCCACTAGGTGAATTTTTTTCGTATAAAATATAGCCTATGTCACCCGGACCTTTACAACGAATCAATTGACACCTCATTCATCAAAATCGGCCCAGTAGTTAAGGCAGGTTTACAGTGGAACACACAGAATTTGGATACAAACATACATACATACATAGACTGCTAAAATCATAACCCCTCCTTTTGGCTTTGCCGCAGTCGGCTAAAAAAGCTCGTGATCAAAAGTATAAACAGAGAAAGCAATTGATGCTTATCATGGTAACGTCAGGATTATGTCACATGGTAACAAAAAGGCTTTTAACTTTGGTGATGGGATCCTGTTTAGTGACGGAATGGGGGCGATGACGACACGATGTTTTTTGTTACGCGGATTACGAAACATTGTTAGTATTTAGTTAGTATTTTGATTTACAAAACAACCTAATTATCTGACACAAAAGACATGTACCTAAATCTGATAACTGAAAATAAACTGAAATTGATAACTGTGTAATAAACAGCATATCCATACTAATGTTATTATAAATGAGAAAGTGTGCCTGTCTGTCTGTCTGTTTCTGTCCTATCCTATAGGATCCTTATAAGGATTCCTTTTTAAGAATTCTTATAGGATCACTTTGTTGTATCTCTCTAATATTTTAAACTCAAGTATATCAAGAACCGTCAAAGAAATCAAAACCTATAGGGTAAAATTTCCTGTTGACCTAAAATCATGAAATTTGACAGGTAGCTCTTATAGCATAAGTAGAAAAAGGAAAAAATCCGAAAACCATGGTTGCATCACAAAAAAGTGTTATTTTTAATTTACGATGGTACGGAACCCTTAGTGCGAACCTAACTCGCACTTGACCAGTTTTAACAACTTTTAAATGCAATAATTTTCAGATTTAATTGAATAATGTACCTATTTCACTTGACTTTTGGTACATAAAAAATAGCAAAACTAACGATTTTTCAGAAAATCCCGGTTCCGGAAATTTTCCGGGAACGGAGCCAGGCCGGAAAAAACGAAACCCTAGATCGGGCTGAAAGGCATGCAGATAGCTATTATGACGTAGACATCACTGCTGAGAAAGGATTTTCGAAAATTCAACTCCTAAGGGAATTATAGGTTTATGGGGTAGTTCATGCGGACAAAGCCGCGGGCATAAGGTAATCTCAAGTACAATACTTGTCGTAACTCCTAATCGAATTTGTTCGGCCACTTCCCGACTGTAATGGGAGTTTTATGGCCCTTTAAGTAGTTACATACGTACTCGTATGTAGGTATGATCTTTGAGCCCGTATAGAGATGTTCCTTTCTATTATCATTTAAATTAACACTACGGCGCCACGCTTATCCGTCTTTTTTGACGTGACAACGTCTTATAATTCGATAGAGCCGGCTGCACGCACGAAAAAACATGACTCATGCGGCGTTACCGCGCTCTGAGGCGTTCCATGTAAGGCTTGAAGTGCAAGCGAGAGCGCGGAACGAGCGACAAAGAAGCACAATCGGCCTTTGTTGTCACGTTCAACTATCGTCAGTAAACCGACTTTACAGACAACCAATTTTTTTTTTTCAAGTTAGCCCTTGACTGTAATCTCATCTGGTGGGAAGTGATGATGCAGTTTAAAATGAATGTGGGCTACGCTGGAAGGGGTATGCCAGTTTCAATTAAACCCATAGGTACTCCTTTGGTTTCTACACGGCATCGTACCGGAACGCTAAATCGCTTGGCGGCACAGCTTTGCCGGTAGAGTGGCAACTAGCCACAGCCGAAGCATCCCAGCAGAAAACGGTGTCCCACCAGAAGTCTTTTATGAAACGGTAATCTTAAAAAAACCTAAATAGCCTATTGTGTTATGTCCGTTATAAATGTTGGATTCAATAATGGTTTGGCGGATTATAGCAAACCTTATTTGGGTTCCTTGTATAAAAATCTGTCTCGTTTTAACTGAAACTTAAGTCTAAGCAAAGTCAAAGTGCACTCTATAGATTTAAACCTGAACAATGCTTGGACTGCATATGTGATACCTAATTGATAGAGTAACAAGTAGGTTCCTACTTTCGCGAGAAGTGGCGATGTCTATTACGACATGACAACGCTATAATTTGGCAGCTAACATCTGTTGCTCCGGAAGCAATTTGTTGTGGAGGACAAAGGTCATTAGCACAAGTAGATAGTACAGCCAGCAAAAAAAAACACTTCTCTAAAATTGAAAAGTATCAATCTTTCTAATCAGATATGTTTTTACAAGCTTCGCTAAGGCTTTTTAATCGATTTCCGGTTTGAATCGTTATTTTTTGAAATACATATCTACTAATAATATTAATTGTTCATGAACACATTGCTTAATGTAACCACTTCACGGTTTTCATATTTTTTCCTTTACTTACACTACTGTGCGATAAGACCTACCTGCCAAATTTCATGATTCTAGGTCAACGGGAAGTACCCTATAGGTTTTCTTGACAGACACGACAGACGGACGGAAGCAGATAGACGGATGGACTGACAGACGGACAACAAAGGGATACTATAAGGGTTCCTTTTTTCCTTTTGAGATATGGAATCCTAAAAAGGAATCCTTATAGGACCAATTCGTTCGTTGTCTGTCTGTCTGTCTGTCTGTCGCGCCTGTCAATTCAAGGAAATCAAAATCATAGGGTACCCATTTTCCATTGACCTAGTATCATGAAATGCAGCAAAGCAATGCCTTATAGTGCAAGTAAAGAAAAAAACCGAAAACCGAGAATTTGTGGTTACATAACAAAAAAAATAAAAAAATATTATTTCTTGTACGATGCTAAGGAACCCTTCGCGTGCGAATCCGACTCACACTTGACCGATTTGTACTATTCCAGCGTAAGCAAAATAGCAGACTGATATTAAATGTAATGCTCTATTTAATCATGTGATCTAAAGGTGATCTAGGACAAAAGTAAAAACGGATGTGTAGCGATCATATCATTTGTCGCGCGGATGGACCTCAATTTTCTAGACTTTAGACTAGATGTTAGGTTTAAAGTAAATAATACCTAATTTGACGCCATTCGCCATTATGCTTACCGGATTTGTTGACCACTGTCTGGTCATAGGCAGGCATGTGTTTCAGCGTTGATTTTATGTATTTAAATTGAATAAGGTCATTTTGAAGAAGTTCTGAAGAGTATTAAAATATAATTAAAAGACACTAGTTTTTGTTAACCCCCAATCCTAAAAAAGGGGTGTTAAAAGCTTGACGTGTGTATCTGTGTATCTGCGGCATCGTAGCTCCTAAACTAATGATCCGATTTTAATTTAGTTTTGTTCGTTTGAAAGGTGGCTTGATCGAAAGTGTTCTTAGCTATAATTCAAGAAAATCGGTTCAGCCGTTTGAAAGTTATCAGTTCTTTTCTAGTTACTGTAACTTTTACTTGTCGGGGGTGTTATAAATTTTTAATTCACACTTGTTGAAGTATGTACTTACTCTTTTGGCCGCCATAGTAAATAAATAAATAAATATTTGTAATTCAATTAAACTTTTACAAGTACTTTTGAATCGTCAAATGCATCTACCACTGGTTCAGAATGCCTTTCCTAGCGAAAAGAACCAGCAAGAAACTCGGCGGTTGCTATTCAAAGATTTGATATACGATATTATGCCATGTATAAAAGTAATTGAAGTCCGTTGCTGGAGCGAGCTGCATGTCAAATTGCATGGATGCTCTTTTTACCATTTACATAAATAAATAGATAAAGTATGAAATAAATTGTACCCCAAAATCTTTCCTATGGCATCAGTTTCAATATAATTGGGTGATTTAGTAATAGTATTTTATAACTATTGCTATTTGGTGTATTGATCGGATATCCAGATATGTCCAAGGTTGACTCCAATCGTAGAACAATAGAATTCCTTGAACTAGTAACCTATGTTGACACCGATATTCAATTGAGAATAATTGGGTAGAGCGTGGCGTGGATATCGACAATGGATTCGAACCAAAACTGTTATTTTGGAGGAGCTTTTGCCTCTTAAAAAACTGGCTAAGTGCGAGTCAGACTCGCGCTCTGAGGATTCCGTACTCGGGTATTTTTTCCAGCATTTTGCACGATAAATCAAAAACTATTATACATAAAAATAAATTATAATCTGTTTTAGGATATGCAGGTAAAGCCCTTTCAAATGATACCCCACTTGGTATAGTTATCTTATTTTGAAAATTGAAACACATTTTAATTTTTTTTTCTGCAATGTACCTATGCTATACACGTAACTACAAATTCACGATTTTCGGATTTATTTCTGTACTTGTGCTATAAGACCTGCCTACCTGCCAAATTTCATGATTCTAGGTCAACGGGAAGTACCCTATAGGTTTCTTGACAGACACGACAAACAGACAGACAACAAAGTGATCCTATAAGGGTTCCGTTTTTCCTTTTGAGGTATGGAAACTGAAGAAATACTCACGTTTCAGGATTTATAGAAATTCCACTTCCAAAGGGGTTAAATAAGCGATGAAAGTTTATATGAAAGTACGTAATTTTTCGTTATATCTATGAGAATTCCTACATGGGTTTTCGGGTATAAATGAAAAACTACGTGTTTCAGGATTTTCGCAAATTGCACCCTCTTACCGATTTTCAAAATAGGTCGCGAGATCAGCTAGTCTAAAAATATAAAAGGAAAAGGCGACTGACTAACTGACTGAAATATAACTCACAGCTCAAAGTAGGTATACTGGACGGATGCAGATACCTATTATGACGTAGAAATACGCAAAGAAAGGATTTTTGAAAATTCAACCCCTAAGGGGTTAAGAAAGGGGTTTGAAACTTGTGCAGTCCACGCGTACGGAGTTGCGGGAAAAGCCAGTTAGGTATAAACTATAAACTAAAGTCTAAGCAGTGAAAATGAAGTGGTCAACGTAGCCTAGTATTGATTTCCAGTATAACTAGTATAATATTAATTTCCAACGTTATCATAAACTGACAGTAACGGTTTAAATCTAATAACGATGTTATAACGGTGGTCGTAATAATTTTACGTCGCACTTGACCATCGAATCTTAATTCTAAATTCAAATAATCCAATATGGCGTCGTAAAGTTCCCGCGTTTTATGACCCCTAGTAAAATTTCCTTTGTAGATTGACGGATACCAAACTTTTATAGTGTTCTCATTATTTACTTTAAGCTTAAGGTTGGGTAAAGTACGGAAGAGGTAGTAATTGTGTATTTCAGTCACGTAGGAAAATCGCTAAGTATTTAAAAATTCAAGGAAAAAATAAGATATGAGGAAATTTAACCAAGACAATAGGACATGATGACTATTAAGGATTTAATGCAACAGCGACAAAAAATGATAGGGAAAATCTAGGTAGACTAAAAGTTAACAAAAAAATATCTTCTATATTACATATAATAAAATTGTAGAAAAGTGGTGTCTGTACAATGGACATATATAAAAAAAAAAGTAGCAGGGGTTGTTATTATATCGATGCCGAACCCGAAATTGTAATTAATTTTTTTTTGTCTGTTTGTCTGTTTGTCTGTGTGTTTGTGCACGCTAATATCAGAAACGGCTTATTCGATTTAGATACGGTTTTCACTAATATATTGTAGTAAGCTTCACTTAACATTTAGTGTTTATTTCATGTCAATCGGTTCATAAATAAAAAAGTTATGTCAATTTAAAGAATCACGGCGAACATTTTTAACGTACAGAGTATATGCTGCCCGAAAAGTCACTATTCCACGCGAACGAAGTCGCGGGCACAGCTAGTTACTAATAAAAATTGTCAATGCTTGATACCACTGCAGCTTCAATGATGTCGAAAGACTTTTAAGAACTAAGTACTAGATTTAGGAAGTAGGAATCAGCATAGCAAAGATTATCATCATCATCAAGCCATCACCGGCCCACTACTAAGTACGGGCCTTCTCTCAGAATGAAAAGGGAATGACCATAGTCCACTGTGCTGGCCAAGTGAGGATTGGCAGACTTCACACATCTTTGAGAACTTTATGAAAATCTTCAGAGCAGACAGGTTTCCTCGAGATGTTTTCCTTCACCGTTAAAGCAAGTGATATTTAATTATTTTTAACTATTTATGATAGTGTTTTACCTACACTTAAGGAAATTAAATAATTTTTAAATACATATTTAGATCAATCCATACCAATATTATAAATGCGAAAGTGTGTCTGTCTGTCTGTCTGTCTGTCTGTCTATCTGTCTGTCTGTCTGTCTATCTGTCTGTCTGTCTGCTACCTTTTCACGGCCCAACAGTTTAACCGATTCTGACGAAATTTCGTATAGGGTTAGCTTATATCCCGGGGACGGACATAGGCTACTTTTTATCCCGGATAATCAAAGAGTTCCCACGGGGTTCCCAAAAACCCATCCGCTTAACTGATTGGTATGAAAGGTACCGAGGTAGCTTGCGTCCCTGTAATTGACATAGACAACTTTTTATCCCGGAAAATCAAACAGTTCCCACGGGATCTTTAAAAACCTAAATCCACGCGGACGAAGTCGCGGGCATCCTCTAGTTAATTATATATTTGATTGCTTAAAACTCCGAGAAGTAAAAGTAAAAGTAATACCCGGGATAGAACCCCGTACCTCTCGAATAGGAGGCCGACGTTTTGACCACTAGGCTATCACCGCTAACACAATAAAACCGAGACCCAAAGTGGAATGAATATCAAATTCCTAGCAAAGGGAAACTATGGGCATATAAGTACTGAGTAGAACTAGAGAAAGTGTGCAAAAGGTATGCAATTACAGGGAACAATACTAGCCGCACTCTATGCTCTACAGTCTACGGTGTATTATGTAGTGCAGCGCCGGCCAAGGCGAACTCGGCGCCCTAGGCCAAGGAGCCCGGGGGCTAAGGCCTAAGACCAACCACCACCAAGCAACACCAAATAATTGTAAATCCATAGTACTTAATATTATAAAGGTGTCTGTCTGTTCGTCCGTCTGTCTGTCTGTCTGTCTGTCTGTCAGTCTGCTAGCTTTTCACTGGTACAGAGTTAACTGACACCCCGTTGGAGGACATATGCTACTTTTTATCCCGGGAGATCAAAGAGTTCCCACGGGATTTTTTACCCATCCGTTTCACCGATTTATATGGAATTTCGTACAGAGGTAGCTTGCGTCCCGCACAAATTGACATAGGCAAGTTTTTACCCCGGAAAAACAAAAAGTTTCCACAGGTTTTAAAAAAACTCAATCAACGCAGACGAAGTCGCTGGCATCATCTAGTCTAGTCTAGTCTAGGGTGGGTTATAATATGTTTGGCCTGTAATGTGTGTCCGTCCCACGGTCCCTATATCCGCTCGTAACTTCTCAAAGGCTCCACCGATTTTGATAAACGATACGTCATTAGATTCGTCTTGATAGCGCAAAAGACACTGGGTAAAATAATTTGGGCAATAAAAAATGGGTTTAAAAAATCAAAATGGCGAATGCATCCGCATTCGGGGTTAAAAAAAAATTGTATTCAAAAGCTTTACCATGAATCAAGATAAGATCATCATCATCGTCAACCGATAGACATCCATTGCTGGACATAGGTATCTTGTAGCAAATAAATGATTGATTGATTGTAGAACCGCCCGAATCCGACGGAAACCTGCAACTCGTTTGATAGAGTCAAATTCAAAGTCAAAATCATTTATTCAAAGCAGGTACAATTGCACTCCTTTTGATGGTCGGAATTGTTAAAGTACAATATAGTGGCGATAATTAGATTGATTGTAAAACCGCCCGAATCCAACGAAAACCTGCAACTCGTTTGATAGAGTCCAATTCAAAGTAAAAATCATGTATTCAAAGTAGGTACGGTACAATTGTACTCCTTTTGATGGTCGGAATTGTTAAAGTACGATATAGTGGTGATAATTAATTACGTAACTTAAATCTAAAGCTACGAGGGTTCCAAACGCGCCCAAGTCTGAGAAGAGCCCACAACAAACTCAGCCGGGATAACGTCTGTTTTCAAGGGTTCTTCCAACGCTGCACTTTCCGGTGCAAGGTCGCCATTCTAGCTTTGATAACACCCCACCCCCAATTCGAGCGCCCTAGGCCGTCGCCCAGTTCGCCTAGGCCCTAGACAGTCCGGCCGGTCTATGACATTATGCGAGTGCAATCGACGCTGAAAGTGCAGGGAAAGTCATATTATATCAAGCGTATGGTAATGTGTGGTTGTGGGATGTGTATTAATGTCCCTTGTCTATGCCCTCATTTGAAAGTAATCATTGAGCGTTTGCAAGCAATCACAAAGCGGTTATGGCTTCGTGGTTAAGACCTCAGGCTCCTATTTGGAGGTCTGGGGATCACGGTACGTACCTCTAACTTTACGTGCGTTCTAAGCTATTTTAGGGTTCCGTAGTTCAAAAGGAAAAGCGGAACCCTTCATAGGATCACTTTGTTTGTCTGTCTGTCGTGTCTGTCAAGAAAACATATATAGGGTACTTTCCGTTGACCTATGTCCTAGAATCGTAAAATTTGGCAGGTCGGTAGGTCTTATAGCACAAGTAAAGAAAAAAATCCGGAACTTATCGATGAAGGAAAGTATCGTGAGGAAACCTGCAGGCCTGAGAGTTCTCTATAATTTTTTCAAAGGTTTGAGAAGTCTACCAATCCGCACTGGGCCAGCGTGGCAGACTATGGCCTAAACACTTCTCTCTCTGAGAGACCCGTACTCAGTAGTGCGCCGGCAATGGGTTGATCATGATAATTCATAGAAAAATCCAAGCTTTCCCTAGTTTAACTAAAGTCATACATTCCGACAGTTTTGCCGTAAAAACACGCACGCTTCAATCAAAGCAGATTATGAGTACAAGTATTTGCGAAATTCAACAAGATTCTTATAATAATTGGCTATCAACACAAACAACGTATATTTTAACGATCAATCATTTAGAAATTCCGAAAGCCATATTTTATTTTTATTACTTGATAAGATGTTAGTAAGTAGTTATGTAGAAAACTTAGGTCCGGTGTCCACCTAAGCGGAGCGGAGAGGATCAGTCGATCAATCAGATTCATTAAGTGGAATTTACATTACGAAATTAGTGGCACGAAATTAGTTTCACGACGTTAATTTCATTATAATTTCCTTTATTTCATTTATCTGATAGACAGTCAGTCAGTCATCTTTGCCTTTTATATATTTAGATTTATCTGTAGTCTATACTCTGTACAGCATTATCTGTCAATCTCTATAATCTGTGGTGAGTTTTCCCGCGTCACCCCGGCGCCTGCGCCGACCGGCGCCGGCGCAGAATCTCATGCGAGTTAATACGAGTCGCATATCATAAACTAGTCGGTACTTTCGAACGTGGAAAGTGAAAACTTTATTTATTTCTTTTCGATTTAGTTTATTTTATTTACAAGATAAACCGTGATAGCTTAGTGGTTAGTCTCTTAGTCGGAGGGTCCGAAGTTCGATCTCGGGCACGCATCTTTTTTTATTCAATAAGTATCACTTGCTTACGGTGAAGGACAAAATCCTGAAGAAACTTGTATGTCTTAAAGTTATCTATAATGTTTTCAAATGCGTGTGAAGTCTGACTTGGCTATCGTGGTAGACTATGGCCAAACAGGGATCCTTCATCATTTTTTTTTAAATTCAGATACAAGTTAGCCCTTGATTGCAATCTCACCTAACGGTAAGTGATGATGCAGTCTAAGATGGAAGCGGGTTAACTTGGACGGCATGTGGCAGTTTTTATAAAACCCTTTGGTTTGCTTTGGAACTTTGCGTTTAGAACGCTAAATCGCTTGGCGGTAGGCTTTGCCGGTAGGGTGGTAACTAGCCTCGGCCGAAGCCTCCCACCAGGCCAGACCAGTGAATTAGAAATTATAAAATTCTGAAACCCTTGCCGAGAAAATCGAACCCGGGACCGCCCACTAATAAGACCACAGCCCTTCTTAATGCACCATGGAGGTCGTCATATAAATAAAATTATTGATCCTAATCCCTAATACCGTTTCATAACCGGTACTTTTATAACGTTCGCGTTATTAAAAAGTAACGATAGCGATCATAATGAGTTCCTACTTAACTACTTAAAAAGCCAATCCTTCATACCGAAGTAGTCTCCATTATGTAAGATCATCGTTAAGAAAATTCATTGAATACCACTTAACACTTTTTTTTATAAGCCTCGCTTTGTTTTCATGGTTATTTCAACGCGTTAACATAATGCGATGACATTCATATTGTCCAATAAAGAAAAAATGTTAAAAAGCACAGCATTTTCAACTCTATCACAATGGAGATAAGAGATAGAAATCGATAAATTAAAGTTAAGTAATAAGATACCCCGCTGTTAACAATTCGATACGGTAGGTATTATTCGTATGTAATTTAAAATGCAATTTAAGCTTATCGATTCATCGTATTTAAAATCAATGATAAATTATTACCGTTAATCGATTCATAGCTCACTACTGTGTAATGTGAAAGCCTGTTTATCCGGCTAAGTTTGTAGTGGGCCTCTTCTCAGATCAGGGCGCGTTTCGAACCCTCGATGCTTTAAGGTTTAAGTTTACGTATTTAATTATCACCATCATCGGACCGTCGCGCGGACGGTCCGTATGGCGGAGATATGGCAAAGATGTCCACTGAATAGCTAGGATTTGGATCAGAGATCGGAATAATGCGTATTCGTAATATCCGAGTTCGGTCTGAGTTTTTTATATCCGTATTTTGAAACCTGCATACCTGAGAGTTCTCCATCTTCTCAAAGGTGTGTGAAGTCTGCCAATCCGCATTAAGCCAGTGTAGCAGACTATGGCCTAAACCCTTCTCACTCTGAGAAGAGACCCGTGCTCAGTAGTGGGCCGGTAATGGGTTGATCAAGTAAAGAGAACTCTCAGTTTCAACCACTTTAAAATCTTTTAGCTCGAACGAAACTCAAATTGTGTCAGTAAACCATTGAGTTATTTTTCCTTACAACATTGTTTATAACAGTGTACTCGTGATTAACAAATTGTTATCAGAGACAGGAACTCAACCGGTATGGTTTCAATTTAAGACAGGCCACGAAGATGGCCGCATTTATACCGCACGACAAAATAATGATACGACACGATAAATAAAAATGCAGACCTTATACGTCAATATTATCATTTATTCATAATTATTTATAAGTTCTATACATTATACGTCAATCACAATTCACATTCATTTTTTAATAATAACATGTCACTCGCTCAAGTTCATTTTCTATTGTTCATTTAAATATCGACTAACTAACATCACGCATGCAAGTATATTATGTGAGCCAGCTTATCTTATCTTTCAAAATAGCTAATATTTATTTTAGTCTAGAGAATCGCTTTTATTTTTTTATATTAAAGTATTTAGAATGTTGGTTTCGCTTCCGAACTGTCTCTAAATAAAATAAAAATACTTATTGAAACTTAGAATCCAATAAACTTTTCAACAAACCCGGGCACGCACGTATAACTTTTTGCAGTTATGTGCGTTTAAATTATTATTATTACTTGACATCACCGTGAAGCAAAACGTAATGAAGAAAACTGTATGCCTGAGAGTTTTCAAAGGTGTGCGACATCTGCGAGGTAAACTATGGCCAAACTCTTTTCATTCTGCAAGGATACCCATACCAGTAGTGAGCCGACGATGGGTTGAGGACGATGCTGACTTATCGTTACGATACCATAACGTTATCGTGTCGTAACGGTTAAGTAATATACCGGTGCGCGCTCAAGCCAGATGCCAGTGTTATCGGTCACAGATAACTAATGAATATTCATACCATACCGTTTACTGTTAGATTACTCATGGCCCCAGTGTTGCCACGTGTGAATAATGTGGTTAATTACTTTTATTTCACGAAAAAGTTAACAAATCAAAAATAAACGTTTTAGTTAACATTTTAGCAAAATTATAGTAGTAAATAATTTGATCGTAAAAAAGATAAATAAAGTTATATACTAATTCAATTGTCTATTTATAACGGTACAAGAGGATGCCCGCGACTTCGTCCGCGTGGATGAAGGTTTTTAAAAATCCCGTGGGAACTGTTTGGTTTTCCGGGATAAAAAGTTGCCTATGTCAATAACATGAACGCAAGCTACCTCGGTACCTTTCATACAAATCGGTTGAGTGGATGGGTCTTTAGGAATACCGTGGGAAATCTTTGATTTTCCGGGATAAAAAGTAGCATATGTCCGTCCCCGGGATATAAGCTAACTCTGTACAAAATTTCGTCAGAATCGGTGAAACTGTTGGGCCGTGAAACGGTAGCAGACAGACAGACAGACACACTTTCGCATTTATAATATTAGTATGGATAAATATTAATTCAGTACGTAATTAGTTTTGCATTATCAAATAGCACCATTTTCAAGTGTGAGAAATTTTAGTTGGTTTAAGGCAGGGTCGTTTTCTAATTTTTAACCCCCGACCCAAAAAGAGGGGTGTTATAAGTTTGACGTGTGTATCTGTGTATCTGTGTATCTGTCTGTGGCATCGTAGCGCCTAAACGAATGAACCGATTTTAATTTACTTTTTTTTATTTAAAAGGTGGCTTGATCGAGAGTGTTCTTAGCTATAATCCAAAAAAATTGGTTCAGCCGTTTAAAAGTTATCAGCTATTTTCTAGTTTTCTTGTAGAAAAGAAGGTTAGATAACCCTTAGGTTCATAATATTCAAGTGTCAATGGACAAATGTCAAGCTGTCAAGATGGACGTTGCATAGATATACATAATTATTTATTTGAAAATGATTTGTCGGGGGTGTTGAAAATTTTTAATTTACTCTTGTTTGAATTAAGCACAACGTGTAAATCTAACATCCGTATCATTTTTAAAAGCGTTACATTTCTACCTGTGTCTAATTTATAAAAAAAAAGAAGTTATGTAAATCTGACAACCCACAGTGGGGGTCCAATGAACGTGTGCCAGCCGCGGCGTCAAGCTTGGCGCCAAGTTTGTGACGAATGACATTCGAATTACGAATGACATTTCACATTCGAATTTCGAATGTAGTTACACCTATGCATGATTCTGCATTCCATACTCCGCATTTGGCCTAATCTTGAGAAAAGTGTACCTACCAAAGAGAAAATTGGAACTTTTTTCGATAACATAGGTATTTTAGCCACAGAGTTATCGATATATAATCATATTTTATTTTATTATCAGCTTATCAGCAATATTATCTGCTATAGGTATGCATTTTTACAGCCCGTTTACAAATCATAATGTTACCTGTGATAAGTAATCACTAATCATCCCACGATATCTTATTACTACATTCCATATTCAAAATAATGTCTTGCATTCCGAACCAAAGACAAAAATCATTATTTTTATATTCATACGTAGTAATGGGAACGTAATGTTTCGCTATTGAAATATCATTTATCACTATTAAAACATTATTTTATGGAGATGGCGCAAACTCATAAAACCGAATGCCTTACAAGATGACAAAATATGTATTTCGTTAGAAAGAATCTCTATCTAATTTCATTTCATGAATTCACGCTTATGTTTAACTGATTTTTTTATCGATATAATCATTTTGGCAAACACTTTGGCTCTGCTTAGTGCTTATATTTACAATATATATTATATTATTGACTAGCTGATGCCCGCAGCTTCGCCCGCGTGGATTGGTCAGATCCCCTGCAGCATCAGGATTGAGGAGTTGGACTCCAAATTTTTTATGAAACAATGTCGCAAAGTTCCTCTATCGATTAAAAAAGAAATGACGCAAATCGGTTCAGAAATCTCGGAGATTTCGGTGTACATAGGTAGAAAAACACAACTCCCTTTTTGAAAGTCGGTTAAAAAAGTAGCCTATTTTACGCCCTGGTCAATCCTCTACTTGCCTGTGAAAGTCCCGTTAAAATCGGTTCAGCCGTTCCAAAGATTAGCCTTTTCAAACAGACAGACAGACAGACAGACAAAAATTTTAAAAACGTGTGATTCAGTTATGGTATCGTTCAAATAACCATATGAGCTTAATATGAGGTAGTTATTTCGAAATTACAGACAGACACTCCAATTTTATTTATTAGTATAGATAACAACATGGGGTTATCCAAGGAGCGGACCAACAAATTCCTGAAAAGCCGGCAAGGCATCGGCGCGGTACCTTTGGTGCTGCAAATGTTCATGGGCGGCGGTAATCACTTAACATCAGGTGACCCGCCTGTTCGTTTGCTCGCTATTGTATATAAAAAAACTGAATGAAAGTTATTTAAGCTCAATCTGGCATCGCTGTGTGATTATAATAAGCGAGTACTGCGCGTGCGGGCGCCACGTGTTTCGCAGATCTCCCACAGTGACGTGAGTTCGAATTTTGAATGGGTACATTCCATCGGCCATTTTAAGCCACTTTTTTTTTTCAGAACGTCGCATTTCCTTTTTTCAAGATTCTGAAATATTTCTGAACGATGTACCTACTATTGAAATTTTTTTTTTTGCACTTCACGATGATAGGCACATGATACGCCATGATTATTAACCCCCGACCCAAAAAGAGGGGTGTTATAAGTTTGACGTGTGTATCTGTGTATCTGTGTATCTGTGTATCTGTGTATCTGTGTATCTGTGTATCTGTGTATCTGTCTGTGGCCTCGTAGCGCCTAAACGAATGAACCGATTTTAATTTAGTTTTTTTTGTTTGAAAGGTGGCTTGATCGAGAGTGTTCTTAGCTATAATCCAAAAAAATTGGTTCAGCCGTTTGGAAGTTATCAGCTCTTTTCTGGTTTTCTTATTACTTTTATCCCAGGACCACCAGAGGTTACGTATTTTCTGACACAGGAAATATGTACGATTGAGTAGTGTTAGTAAGTATTAAGAAAGCATGCCTAGCCTACGTGCTAGCTTGCTTAGACGGCCAATTTTCAGGCATCTGATAATCAAGGTACATAAAACCATTACTTACCTCACGTAAATTCTCCAAACTGATTTTTACGTATATTTTAGGCAATATCCTTAAAAATATGTCGCCAATACTCCCAGACACTTCCCGCGTCGGCCGTATTACTTTTCAGACGCTTTAAAGCTCCCAAAATAAGTAATTACTTAACTGCACGTAAATTCTGATGCTCCATTTTTATATATGTCCACCAGACAACTATTTTAAAACCTTTTACAAGAAGACAGACCCATCCAGAGGGCCAATCATCCCCTAAATTCAATTTTAATGCCTCTGTGGGTTTGAGCGCGAGGGCATCATTATCTACGCGCATGAGACTAAGTAAGACATATTGACTTCTCTCTCACTCTCTTATAGTTTACTTATGTCAATTAATTATTAATATTAAAAACTAGGCGATGCCCGTGACTTCGCCCGCGTGGGTTTAGGTTTTTTGAAATCCCGTGGGAACTCTTTAATTTTCCGGGATAAAAAGTAGCCTATGTGCTAATCCAGGATATTATCTATCTCCATTCCAAATTTTAGCCAAATCCGTCCAGTAGTTTTTGCGTGAAGGAGTAACAAACGTACACACACACACACACACACACACACACACACACACACACACCCATACAAACTTTCGCCTTTATAATATTGTATATAAAAATTGGCCATCTAAGCAAGCTAGCAGGTCTGTAGGCATGCGTTCTTAGTACATACTAACACTACTCAATCGTCCACATTTCGTTCGTCAGAAAATATGTGACGGCTGGTGGCCCTGGGATCTTTCACTATTGTAACAGAGGTTCATAATATTATGTCAATTGGCAAATGTCAAGCTGTCAAGATGGACGTTGCTTAGATACATAATTATTTATTTGAAAATAATGTTTTGGAAAACTCCGATACTTTGGATCGTAGGCGCGGAGTTTCTAATTTATAAAATATTATAATCACAGTTAACCGAGAAAACATCAATTCAATTATAATATCCAACAGTCAACCAAAGGCCACGAACAATCAACGCAAACCCAAACCATAGTCAAACTATTTTTAGGGTTCAGTAGGTATCTGTAGAAAAAAAAATGTTGTAGCCTCGACTGTTGTAGTCGCGTAGGTGTGCATGTCACCATTAAATATCGTAGGAGGCGATGACCCTCCGCGCGGCTGAGGTTCCCGCATCGTAGTCGCTTTGTCGCGCAGGTTTGGATGATGCATTAGGCGCACCTTCTTTATATTTTATCTGCTTGAACTCAGCTTATTTACTTTGACAAAATACGTTTAAAATTCATCATCATCAGGATCAACCCATCGCCGGCTCACTACTGAGCACAAGTCTCCTCTCAGAATGAGAAGCTACCACACTGGCCAAGCACGTATTGGCACACCTCACGCACCTTTGAGGGAGCATTATGGCCAACTCTCAAGCATGCAGGTTTCCTGACGATGTTTTCCTTCACCACTTCGTTGTCTGTCTGTGTGTCATCTTTCAAGAGAATCAAAACTTATAAATTGAGTACTTCCCGTTTACGTAGAATCATGAAAGACAGGTAGCAATATCTTATAGCCCAAGCACTCTACTCCTGTGGCCCAAGTAAACAGAAAAATCCAACAACTGAATTGTCATTACATAAAAAAAAACTTGTACGGAACTCTTCATGTGTGAGGCAGACTTGCACTTGACCGGTTTTTGAAAGTTATGTCAAATAAAAATTTGACATGCAATAACAAACAAAATGAAATACAAGCCACTTTATTCCTTATTTCATCGGGTGAAAGTCGATTTCAATTTAATCGTAGGTATATCTTGAAAAGCGAACTATTATACGACTACAATACGACTACGTAAAATGGGTACATTTTTAAAGCAACGACATGTTAGAAACAGATATTTCGTTTTGGTCGTGTTAAACTATGTGAGTCATTCAGAAAATTCTTGATTTAGTGATGTTCGGTCAAAAATATTTCATGGAACGTATAATTAACATAACATTGATGTTACTTTTGAAGAGATATTAGCTACCTTATTGGATTTATATTATTATAGAAATTGGGTTTTAGAATGGCACAAATAAACGGTAATTTATGAATAAAAGTTTAAAAAGCGTGAAATAAAAATTAAATTAAAAATTTAAAAACCCCCGACACATACACCTCTAAAAAGTAAAAAATAATAGGTAAGTATGTATGGGCCCTTTAAGAATAGTATAAATAGTAAAGTTTTTATCCAAGCGTTCGTTGCGTCGGGGGACCGCTAAAGACTATTCTTTCTACAACAGATGACTTTCATAGTTTATGATAGGTAGCGGTCCCCTGGCGCAACGAGCGCTTGGATAAAAACTTTACTATTTATACTATTCTTAAAGGGCCCATACATACTTACCTATTATTTTTTACTTTTTAACCCCCGACCCAAAAAGAGGGGTGTTATAAGTTTGACGTGTGTATCTGTGTATCTGTGTATCTGTGTATCTGTGTATCTGTGTATCTGTGTATCTGTGTATCTGTCTGTGGCCTCGTAGCGCCTAAACGAATGAACCGATTTTAATTTAGTTTTTTTTGTTTGAAAGGTGGCTTGATCGAGAGTGTTCTTAGCTATAATCCAAAAAAATTGGTTCAGCCGTTTGGAAGTTATCAGCTCTTTTCTGGTTTTCTTATTACTTTTATCCCAGGACCACCAGAGGTTACGTATTTTCTGACACAGGAAATATGTACGATTGAGTAGTGTTAGTAAGTATTAAGAAAGCATGCCTAGCCTACGTGCTAGCTTGCTTAGACGGCCAATTTTCAGGCATCTGATAATCAAGGTACATAAAACCATTACTTACCTCACGTAAATTCTCCAAACTGATTTTTACGTATATTTTAGGCAATATCCTTAAAAATATGTCGCCAATACTCCCAGACACTTCCCGCGTCGGCCGTATTACTTTTCAGACGCTTTAAAGCTCCCAAAATAAGTAATTACTTAACTGCACGTAAATTCTGATGCTCCATTTTTATATATGTCCACCAGACAACTATTTTAAAACCTTTTACAAGAAGACAGACCCATCCAGAGGGCCAATCATCCCCTAAATTCAATTTTAATGCCTCTGTGGGTTTGAGCGCGAGGGCATCATTATCTACGCGCATGAGACTAAGTAAGACATATTGACTTCTCTCTCACTCTCTTATAGTTTACTTATGTCAATTAATTATTAATATTAAAAACTAGGCGATGCCCGTGACTTCGCCCGCGTGGGTTTAGGTTTTTTGAAATCCCGTGGGAACTCTTTAATTTTCCGGGATAAAAAGTAGCCTATGTGCTAATCCAGGATATTATCTATCTCCATTCCAAATTTTAGCCAAATCCGTCCAGTAGTTTTTGCGTGAAGGAGTAACAAACGTACACACACACACACACACACACACACACACACACACACACCCATACAAACTTTCGCCTTTATAATATTGTATATAAAAATTGGCCATCTAAGCAAGCTAGCAGGTCTGTAGGCATGCGTTCTTAGTACATACTAACACTACTCAATCGTCCACATTTCGTTCGTCAGAAAATATGTGACGGCTGGTGGCCCTGGGATCTTTCACTATTGTAACAGAGGTTCATAATATTATGTCAATTGGCAAATGTCAAGCTGTCAAGATGGACGTTGCTTAGATACATAATTATTTATTTGAAAATAATGTTTTGGAAAACTCCGATACTTTGGATCGTAGGCGCGGAGTTTCTAATTTATAAAATATTATAATCACAGTTAACCGAGAAAACATCAATTCAATTATAATATCCAACAGTCAACCAAAGGCCACGAACAATCAACGCAAACCCAAACCATAGTCAAACTATTTTTAGGGTTCAGTAGGTATCTGTAGAAAAAAAAATGTTGTAGCCTCGACTGTTGTAGTCGCGTAGGTGTGCATGTCACCATTAAATATCGTAGGAGGCGATGACCCTCCGCGCGGCTGAGGTTCCCGCATCGTAGTCGCTTTGTCGCGCAGGTTTGGATGATGCATTAGGCGCACCTTCTTTATATTTTATCTGCTTGAACTCAGCTTATTTACTTTGACAAAATACGTTTAAAATTCATCATCATCAGGATCAACCCATCGCCGGCTCACTACTGAGCACAAGTCTCCTCTCAGAATGAGAAGCTACCACACTGGCCAAGCACGTATTGGCACACCTCACGCACCTTTGAGGGAGCATTATGGCCAACTCTCAAGCATGCAGGTTTCCTGACGATGTTTTCCTTCACCACTTCGTTGTCTGTCTGTGTGTCATCTTTCAAGAGAATCAAAACTTATAAATTGAGTACTTCCCGTTTACGTAGAATCATGAAAGACAGGTAGCAATATCTTATAGCCCAAGCACTCTACTCCTGTGGCCCAAGTAAACAGAAAAATCCAACAACTGAATTGTCATTACATAAAAAAAAACTTGTACGGAACTCTTCATGTGTGAGGCAGACTTGCACTTGACCGGTTTTTGAAAGTTATGTCAAATAAAAATTTGACATGCAATAACAAACAAAATGAAATACAAGCCACTTTATTCCTTATTTCATCGGGTGAAAGTCGATTTCAATTTAATCGTAGGTATATCTTGAAAAGCGAACTATTATACGACTACAATACGACTACGTAAAATGGGTACATTTTTAAAGCAACGACATGTTAGAAACAGATATTTCGTTTTGGTCGTGTTAAACTATGTGAGTCATTCAGATAATTCTTGATTTAGTGATGTTCGGTCAAAAATATTTCATGGAACGTATAATTAACATAACATTGATGTTACTTTTGAAGAGATATTAGCTACCTTATTGGATTTATATTATTATAGAAATTGGGTTTTAGAATGGCACAAATAAACGGTAATTTATGAATAAAAGTTTAAAAAGCGTGAAATAAAAATTAAATTAAAAATTTAAAAACCCCCGACACATACACCTCTAAAAAGTAAAAAATAATAGGTAAGTATGTATGGGCCCTTTAAGAATAGTATAAATAGTAAAGTTTTTATCCAAGCGTTCGTTGCGTCGGGGGACCGCTAAAGACTATTCTTTCTACAACAGATGACTTTCATAGTTTATGATAGGTAGCGGTCCCCTGGCGCAACGAGCGCTTGGATAAAAACTTTACTATTTATACTATTCTTAAAGGGCCCATACATACTTACCTATTATTTTTTACTTTTTAGAGGTGTATGTGTCGGGGGTTTTTAAATTTTTAATTTAATTTTTTTAGAGGTTTATGTGTCGGGGGTTTTTAAATTTTTAATTTAATTTTTATTTTCCTATTAAAATGTAAAGGATTATTTAAGTGATAAGAAAGCTTGGGAATGAGTTGCCAAACAGCTTTGATAGTTCTAATAAAGTATAAGTGATTTTGTAATGTGGTGATAATAAAAAAAGATACCCGGCTGAGTTTGTTGTGGGCTCTTCTCAGACTTGGGCGCGTTGGAACCCTCGTAGCTTTAGTTTTAAGTTTACCTAAATAATCACCACTATATCATCTTTCAAATCTAACAAATCGGACAAACAAAAAGTGTAGGTACAATAGTACCTATTTTGAATAAATGACTTAGATTTTTGATTTTTTTTTTTTGATTCCTGCTTTGTAACTTATGTATGATTTTGGATTTTAGTTGATTCTTATAAAATAGAATGACGCGAAAAGATCGTCCTTTTCTTAGGTACTTTGACTGATGAAACTAAAATTAACAGCTTGATTCATTTATTAATGAATATAAGAGTTCGATAGTAATACAGTAGCAAACATTCCCGCTATTACGCCCATTTACGTTTCATAACAAATTTTCTAAAGTGAAAATAAAATATGTAAACGAATATAAATCACTTCTCTACACAAGCCCGCTATTTATCTGTTCATTTCATTGATATGGTATAGAATACAGATAATAAATTAACTGAGAACTCATGACTAATATCGGATGGGTAATTTTACAATGTACGATATTCTGGCATTTAGGTTTCCGTCAACCCTGGTTTAACACGCTCATAGGTGTCATAACGCGCCGATATCTATAGTCTTTTATTTATTTATTCAGATACAATATTAGCCCTTGACTGCAATCTCACTTGATGGTAAGTGATGATGCAGTCTAAGATGGAAGTGAGCTAACCTTGAACAATGCCCCTTTGGTTTCTACTAGACAACTCTAGTCTGTCACTACGCGTATGTTTCACACTCACAAGCGTACTTTGTCTTCACCTTTTTAAAACATAGTTGTGTGAGGTTTGCCTATATCTGGAGTTATATTATATCTTTATTTTCCGAAGTAAAACAAAGAACCGTTACAGTTTCGTCCAATCCATCTGTCCAACTGTTTGTCTGTCCATCTGTCCGTTAGTCCGTATGTTTGTACATCACAAACATTTTAAAATAAGCTGCTATCAACTTTAGCACGGTTATTACCGTTACATGGTGACATATGAGTTTTATTCCTGAAATTGCCCCAAACGGGGACTGGCACCTGTGTCATTTTCGGGTCGTCAAATCGTATCGTAAGCGTCTCGTGATCGCCTTAAAAAAAGGTTTATAAACCACCCACTATAGAGACTGAACAGTTATGCTTGCATGCTGGTAACTAATAAAATTACTGTAGGTAGGTAATATCTATAAAAAAATATCTTTTAATTCAGACTTAACAGGGCTCTCTCCGTCACTTACTCCATACAATCGTAGTTCCAATTTCATTTGAATATTAAGCAACCAAAGTCCATGAAATTTTGCAGACATATTCTAGAAACTAATATCTGTGCCTGTAATGTTTTAGATTTTTCCAAAAATATGTAGTTTCAAAATTACAGGAGCTTGAAGGTTTGTATGTGAATTTATAAGACCGCGTAACTTTGAAACCGAATATTTAACAGAAATCTGGAAAACCACCGGCATAAATATTAGTTTCTAGAATATTTGGTTGCTTAATATTCAAATGAAATTGGAACTACGTTTGTATGGAGCGAGTGACGGAGAGACCCCTCTTAATGATTTGACTGACCCTAATTTTATGACGTAGGTGTATATGATTATCGTTTTATTTTTATTTAGGTATTTATTGGAGAAAGGTAGGTGGCCCAATGATTAATTACACAATGCAAGAAATTCACATTCGTAGCACGGAGTTAGGAATTGATGGTGTTACCACCCTACCGGCAAAACGTGTCGCCAAGTGATTTAGCGTTCCAGCCCGGCTAGTGGATATAATCAGTGGATATAATACCCCGATTATATCCACTGATGTCATACAAATCAGTGGATATAATCGGGGATATAATTTTTATCTACTGCCCATGCTAGCCGGGCTGTACGATGCCACGTACTGTTCCTAGTGTGAAGTGAAATCAAACAAACATTTCTATCGCCCATACAATTAATTCCATGTGAGTTTAGTTTAACATATGGTAATAGTGGATAAGCAGACGGCGCCTTCTTAAACGTGTCTCTAGACATCTTGATTCTTGAATAACTACCTTCACTGACTTGATGTGACACCCTTTAGAAAATTCCTTACATTGCTCACATAGCTGACACAAAAAAGAAGTACCAACCTATCCATTATATTTTTATTTTTAACCCCCTACCCAAAAAGAGGGGTGTTATAAGTTTGACATGTATATCTGTGTATCTGTCTGAGGCATCGTAGCTCCTAAACGAATGAACCGATTTTAATTTAGTTTTTTTTTTTGTTTGAACGGTGGCTTGATCGAGAGTGTTCTTAGCTATAATCCAAGAAAATCGGTTCAGCCGTTTGAAAGTTATCAGCTGTTTTCTAGTTACTGTAACCTTCACTTGTCGGGGGTGTTATAAATTTTTAATTTATCCTTTTGTCTTAGATAAAGAGTGCCACGTTTTTATAAAATACGTATTCATAGTCACATACAAAAACTGTCAGAAAAAGTGTTTACAGCAGAACCGAAAAAAATATGGTCAAGTGCGAGTCAGAGACGTACACGAAGGGTTCCATACCATCGTACAATAAATTACTTACACTTCATTTTTTTGTTGTGACGTAACCACAAACACATGGTTTTTGGATTGTTCCCTTTACTTGTGATATAAGGCATTGCTAGCTGCCAAATTTCATAACTCTAGGACAACGAAAAGTATCTATCCTCTCAATATATCTTCTATTATACTATATATAATATAATATATACTTGTATATTATATAATATAACATAATATCTATTAAGCTTTTTTCATGAATACTGTCTATCTTTGCTGTACCTATTCTACTCCCTTTACAACCTCTCGCACTGCCAAGGGTCACTGGTAGAGATCTCTTATAGAGATAAGTGCTGCCCTGTCCACTTTTTCTTTCTTTTTATCATTATTTTTACAACTTTCTGGTACAAATAAAAAAAAAATATAATTAAATGAATATTTTCTAATCTATTCTATTCTAAAAACATCACCAGGTCAAACCGCAGTCAAGGGGTTATCTGAATAAATGAATGAAAAATCTCGAACGGAATTACGCTATTTACGTAACTATTATCAACTTGTCCTTACAACTGTCATGTCTTAATTACCTACCTCTACTTTTTTAAAGGCATTGTTATCTGTGGAATTATACCACAGATTATACTGCTACTGATTAGACGTAATTGTTGGTTAATTATACGTAATTCGTAAATATAATCAAAAGTGAAGCCTTAAAATTATTGAGTCACATTTGTCATACTAATATTATAAATTGCGTTTGTGTGAATGTTTGTTACTCTTTCACGCAAAAACTACTGGACGGATTAGGCTCAAAAGAATGGAGATAGATTTTATCCTAGACTAACACATAGGCTACTTTTAACCCGGATTAAAGAATTCCTGGACTTCGTCTGTGTTGGTGTTAGCTGGCGGGCGTGCTCTGCCTTTTTGGTGTGTTTTTTTTTTGTTAAAACTGACTGGAAAGCGCTCTAAGGGGGTGCCGTGCGTATGTCGGCGAGCACCGGCACAAACGGGGTCCATACTTGTATAGTTATTTAACTTGTTACAAATTACTACAAACTTGACATTGGCTAATCTTTGTAAAGCCAGACGAGAGAGAAAAAAAAAAGAGTTCCTGCGGGACATAAAAAACCTATATCCACCCGAACGAAGTCGCGGGCATGAGGCCAGTATTTTATAGAGCACTATCTCATCTACTCTAATGTATCTTCTGAGTTAATTTAATAGTAATAGTAAGATGATAATGATGATATGGAAATATCTTGAATATTTAGGGAAATGAATAAGGTTTGGTTGCGTTTCTCTGTGAAATAATGCAAAGTAAGTAATGTAAAAGTAACAGTAAGTAGAAACTTGTTTTTAATTCCATTACAAGTTAGCCCTTCACTGCGATCTCATTAGGGGTGATACAGAGATGGAAGCGGACTTGGAAGAGGCTGTTTTTAACCCCCGACCCAAAAAGAGGGGTGTTATAAGTTATACGTGTGTATCTGTGTATCTGTCTGTGGCATCGTAGCTCCTAAACTAATGAACCGATTTTTATTTAGTTTTTTTTTTGTTTGCAAGGTGGCTTCATCGAGTGTGTTTAGCTATAATCCAAGAAAATCGGTTCAGCCGTTTGAAAGTTATCAGCTCTTTTCTAGTTACTGTAAACTTCACTTGTCGGGGGTGTTATAAATTTTTAATTTACACTTGTAATCAAACCCATACCTACCCCTCTCGGTCTACAGAAGAAACCCCTACCATTTTTCAGGTAGCATTGATGACGTGAAGATGACGTGTTAACAGGGCTCTCTCCGTCACTTACTCCATACAATCATAGTTCCAATTTCATTTGAATATTAAGCAACCAAAGTCCATGAAATTTTGCAGACATATTCTAGAAACTAATATCTGTGCCTGTGGTGTTTTAGATTTTTCAAAAAATATGTAGTTTTAAAATTACAGGGGCTCAAAGATTTGTATGTGAATTTTTAGGACCGCGTAACTTTGAAACCGAATATTTTAACAGAAATCTAGAAAACTACAAGCATAGATATTAGTTTCTAGAATATGTCTGCAAAATTTCATGGACTTTGGTTGCTTAATATTCAAATGAAATTGGAACTACGTTTGTATGGAGCGAGTGACGGAGAGACCCCTCTTAAAAATAATTTGAGGAAATCCGAAGTCAATAAATAAATAAGTTATTAGATTTTTCAATGATGAAATCATTCATTGATTTAAATATTCAAATGAGATGCCGATCGAAGCGTCATGACCTAGAGTAATTTTAAACAGAATCATCATCCGAAGGCCGAATTGATTTCGTCATTTTAAATTCAATAAATTATTCGGAATATGTATGTAAATACATAAACAAATTATTACAACTTTGATCTTTGAATTTGATCCGCCCGGCTAGCATGGGCAGTAGATAAAAATTATATCCCCTATTATATCCACTGATTTCTATGACATCAGTGGATATAATCGGGGGATATAATTTTTATCTACTGCCCATGCTAGCCGGGCAGGCTATCTACACTACTTAGCAAAAATTGGATGTCTACGAAATAAAACTATAATCCAACTATTCCTATACATCTACATCTAATATTATGATATATTAATTAATCAATATAATATATCAATTACTTTTATACATGGCATAATATTGTATTTCAAATCTTTGAAAAGAGCAACCGCCGAGTTTATTGCCGGTTTTTCTCGGTAGGAAAAGCATTCCGAACCACTGGAAAATATTTTGAAATTTTTTTTTTTTTTTTTTTAATATGTATTTTTTAATATGTATATGTTACAGTCATAGTGATTAAATAGCTATTATACATAATGACTGGTCATTATGTATAATATCAAAATTGACTAGACAATGTAATAAATTAATCACTTTATCCGGATATTATTCATAATAGCGGTTCAAAGTTAGCCAAAGTAATAAATACGGTCTAACTTTGAACCTAACCTAACCTAACCTAACCTAACCTAACCTAACCTAACCTAACCTAACCTAACCTAACCTAACCTAACCTAACCTAACCTATGTACCCGTTATAATACATAATTATGTCATTAAACCACGAAATAAGTCTCAAAACAGTATAATATTGCTACACATATAGTTAGGTATGCATAAGGCAAATTGAAATATAATTTTATAATATTTACCTGTAAGTACCTACTTGTTTTATTACATCATCCAAGTCTTCGAAGAAATTATATAAAATTGCTAGTTAATGTGATTAATTCTGTGTCAATTATCAGTTTATCTAAATTGGGTAGACATTATAAATAATGACTAGATAATATATATAATATCAGGATTTATTACTTTGGCTGTGACATATATATATAAAAGGTAAAGGTGGCTGACTAATTGATCTCTCAACGTACAGCTCAAACTATTGGATGGATCGGGCTGTTTGGCATGCATATAGCTATTATGACGTAGACATCTTGTAAGAAAGGATTTTCGAAAATTCAAACACTAATATTATTAAGGTGAAAGTGTGTGTGTGTGTGTGTGTGTGCGCGCGCACGTGCGTGTGTATGTTTGTTACTCCTTCACGCAAAAACTACTGGACGGATTTGGCTGAAATTTGGAATGGAGATAGATAATATCCAAGATTAGTACATATGCTACTTTTTATCCCGGAAAATCAAAGTTCCCACGGGGGAACTAACAGATTTAAGACTAACAGGGAACTAGATTCTAACAGTCGCCGTCGACTGAGTCGCCGGGCGACTAGTGGACCGTGTGTAATGGGTCTAAATCGCGGATATCATCTAGTATATAATATTCTGTGTTCAGTCGCGGTAGCCAATAAGTCTGCCGGTAATTATTATCTCATACAATTTATTACAATAATAAAATCATTATCACAATAGGCCTGCGTGAGTACAACTGGCCCGGTTATCGACTTGTGTCGTTACCTACTTATTGCAATTATTGCAGGAAACACTCGCATTGCATAAATAATGTAGACATCATGTTACAGCACCTACCTGCACCCAATCACACTAATATTATAAAGGCGAAAGTTTGTGTGTATGTGTGTGTATGTTTGTTACTCCTTCACGCAAAAAATACTGGACTGATTTGGCTGAAATTTGGAATGGAGATAGATAATATTCTTGATTATCACATAGGCTACTTTTTATCCCGGAAAATCAAAGAGTTCCCACGGGATTCCGAAAAACCTAAATCCACGCCGGCGAAGTCGCGGGCATCGACTAGTCCATTATACTACAAACGAGCTTATGTTCGCGAGACTTCGTTCGCGTGGATTTAGTGTCCAAAAATCCTCTTTGATACTGGGATATAAAACAGATCTTTCGTTATACCCATGCAAAAAATACGTCAATCCATTACGTATACGCCACAATAACGGCCAACAACGCGATGTGCAACGGCGTTTCCCGTTAAATGTAGATGTAGCCACGATCAACGTTTAACGGCATTTACAATGCCGTTTGGCGTTAGACAAGCCTCAATTCAAATAGCATTAGACGTTGATCACTCAGTTAAACGCGTTGATTATCGCAATAATTATGGCGTTGTTGGGCATTGACGTTAACCTTAATGTAGCCGCAAAATTACCCCGTTGCGACGTGATTGAAAAACAAATCAAAATAAACACACTTTTGCATTAATTATAACATGGTTAATGTTGCGGAAGTATGTCTGCGTGTCTGTCTGTTATCATTTCACAGCCCATCCGCTTGACCGAGCGAACCCTTGAGCCTAGTGGCTAACACGTCGACCTCCTTATACAGCCGGGTTCGATCCGGGGCACGCACTTCTAACTTTTCGGAGATATTTTCGTTCTGTACAATTGAATATCACTTTTAATGATTTTTACCTACACTTCAAGGAAATCACACTATCACACTAATATTACATAGACGAAAGTTTGTGTGTATGTGTGTATCTAATATCTATGTTACTCTTTCACGCAAAAACTTAATATTGACATGGACTAGTTTAAGATTTCACCTCCCTGACCGACCTGGTTCGCCGAGTTTCTTGCTGGTTCTTCTCGGTAGGAACGGCATTCCGAACCAGTGGTAAATTATTTGACGATTCAAAAGCACTTAAAAGCACTTAAAAGTAAAAGTTTATTTGAATAAAAATCTATTATATTCTGAACCATCTCAAAATTTCACCTAACTTCTTCATAGATTACTTAAGATCAGTTCAAACTGTACCAGACTTTCTATACGCCCCAGGCATGCTACCTACTACAATACTAGAATACTATACTACCGGTAGATCACGGAGTGCCTCAGGCTTGTAATCCTTGCCTTATCTCATAGAATAGAGAGTTGGATAATGCACAGACGAGTCACTCTCTAAAGGCATGCAAATATGCCTACAGTGAAAATCTGCTCTAAATTAATTGACACGAGAAACTGAAATAATATCGTCTCTACTGTCATGGTGTGCTTACTCTGTAAGTAAAAGTATTAGGTTCGATTCCAGTCGGAATTTTGATTTAATTAATAAAGAAAAACAAGCCATTATCAAAAAAATAAATGCGACTATCCTGAAAATGGCGCCGAACAGCCGCCATGTTGCAATTTTTCAAAAAAAAAAATTGTAGCCAGTGTTACTTGGGATGATTTAAGAATTCTAACGATACCTCACACATCCATTTCAGGCATTTAGAAGTTATGGTGGAATAAAAAACTCACATACACACCTAAAAACATTCGATGACTACATTTAGACTCTTTTTTTTGTGGGCATTCGTAAAAAATGTATTGAACCTCTGTCACACTGGAACTGGCCAATTAAGTTTAAGTATTTTTATTTAATAAAATATTAAAGACTAGGTACTGTTACATACAGTAACAGTACCTAGTTGCCTAATCTATACATTATAAAAAAACCCTTAAACATGATAATTGGAACAAGAACAAAGTTAAATATTAACTAATATGTACGTAAAACTCAAATTACATAAATACCTACTCACTCTCTAAGATTGCCTTACCTTAAAAATAATAATAACTGTAATCCAACAAAATCCGACAATATAACATTAAACTGTGTCACACTTATCTAGTCCTCAACTTAAAAAGGCTCAAAACTAGAACCCAAAGCCGTAAATCCATTAATGAAGCACAAATTCCACTTCAAAACACAGGAACAAGATTCCTTGCTAAACTTGGCTCTACCAAAGACAAACCAGAGTCCAGAACCGCGCGATTTATTTAAAAAAAATAAACAAAAACAAAATGGACGTCTGTTTTCGTCCTCTCGCACGCGGCACTGGCGCGATGAACGATGAATCACAAATAAGGCAAATAATACCAATTAAACTTGTACAATAGGATATTTTAAGATGTTTTTGCTATAATTGCAAGCGATTTTCAACTTTATATCTAGGTCTCTATAGTGGTAAGATGTTTGTTTGTTTCGCAAACTTTTTCACACTTGAGCGAAGACTAAATTAGATAATGGACAGAGCACAAAAAAGGCTTTTATGTGTAAATGAAAAATTAACCAGATTTCGTCTGTGTTGGTGTTCGCTGGCGGGCGTGCTCTGCCTGTTTGGAGTGTTTTTTTTTTCTTAAAACTGACTGGAAAGCGCTCTAAGGGGGTGCCGTGCGTATGTCGGCGAGCTCCGGCACAGACGGGGTCCATAATTGTATAGTTTAACTAACTCAGTGTTGCGTTGGCCTAAGACAGAGTAGAGACCATGTAATTGATCATTCGGAGAAGCCAATTTTCAAGGCATCGCATTGCCCTGATCGCTTCTCAAAACATGACACAGGTCTTCTGATTACCTCGTCTCTAGTATTTTTATGACGAATCATCTTCAAATCATCCTATAATTGATACATTGAATCAATGATAGTAGGAACTCTACTATCATTGATTCAACACTTCTTACTCTATAGTTACAGATTTCTACGCAAAAAATTCCACTCAAGACATTGTTTCATTTATCGAACATTATTTTTTGATGTGACAACGTCTTATAA
Organism: Maniola jurtina; assembly: GCF_905333055.1. Classification (NCBI taxonomy): domain Eukaryota; kingdom Metazoa; phylum Arthropoda; class Insecta; order Lepidoptera; family Nymphalidae; genus Maniola; species Maniola jurtina. Next base: position 4,952,148 of record NC_060053.1, read on the forward strand.
TTCGATAGAGCCGGCTGCACGCACGAAAAAACATAACTCATGCGGCGTTACCTCGCTCGGAGGCGTTCCATGTAAGGCTTGAAGTGCAAGCGAGAGCGCGGAACGAGCGACAAAGAAGCACAATCGGCCTGTGTTGTCACGTTCAACTATCGTCAGTAAACCGACTTTACAGACAACCAATTTTTTTTTAGTGGCATTCGACAGTTCATTTTCCGTCTATCTTTCAATTTAGTCTGTACACTGGAGAAACTATGACGTAGTTCTATGACTCAACTCTACTACTACACTTCAACACAAGTTCAAGACTTCCTAGTATTATGACGTTATAACAAATTATTTAATTCATGACTACTTTTACGGTATTTATTTGCCGTTTTAGTTGATACAGGAATATTGTCTCTGTTATTGCATAGTTAGTTGTTTGCATATTAAGTAATTGAATTGCGGTAGAAAAATTCCAATTAAAAAATTCTCATAAGAACCTTACTCTATTTGGCTTTTCAGGATGCGCGACTTTAGAAGCCCAGAATGCTTGTAATCTACTGTTTTACAAAAATTTACATAATCCATACTATGTAATGTGTATAGTACTATAAAACCGAAAATGTGTCTGTCTGTCCGTCTGCTAGTTTTTCATGGCCTAGTTTTTCACGGTTTAATCCATTTTGACCAAATTCGGTGACGAGGTAGTAAGCATCCCAGGAATAGAGGCTACTCCATATCAAATCAAAGAGAATCAAATAGTTTCCACGGAATTTAAAAAAACCTACACCCACGCCAACTTTATCTAGCTACTTTTTACCTATGAAAATCAAAGAACTCTAGAATTTTTTTAGGACAGGATTTTTACTAAAACAAAGTCGAGGGCATTATCTAATAAATCCATCCATACTAATATTATAAATGGGAAATTGTGTGTCTGTCTGTCTGTCTGCTACCTTTTCACGGCCCAACAGTTTAACCGATTCTGACGAAATTTGGTACAGGGTTAGCTTATATCCCGGGGACGGACATAGGCTATTTTATCCCGGAAAATCAAACAGTTCCCACGGGATTCCTGAAAACCCACCCGTTTAACCGATTTGTATGTTTGGTACCGAGGTAGCTTGCGTCCTTGTAATTGGCATAGGCAACTTTTTATCCCGGAAAATCAAACAGTTCCCACGGGATCTTTCAAAACCTAAATCCACGCGGACGAGGTCGCGGGCATCCTCTAGTTATATAATATTTGATGTTGCGCAAACCTAGTTCGAAACACTTAACGCCTCCAAAGGTCATGCACCGATTATGCAAAGTAAAATTTTTCTGGCGTGTCACACATTTTGTATTCTAAGGTCGTACCCAATTCTCGCGCTGTAGGCGACTGCTGAGCGATAGTCTGTGTGACAGTGACAGATGTCTGGTGTTGTGCATCTATAATTTATTTATTTATTCCTCTCACCTCGTGCTAGAATTCCCTCTATTATTTTGTTATAGTCTGTTTGCTGTTCTCAGAATAAGGTGTATTTTTTAACCCCCGACCCAAAAAGAGGGGTGTTATAAGTGTGACACGTGTGTATTCCGAACCAGTGGTAGATGCTTTTGACGATTCGAAAGAACTTGTAAAAGTCTAATTGAATAAAAACATTTTGAATTTGAATTTGAATTTGAATTTGAATTTGTATCTGTCTGTAGCATCGTAGCTCCTCCTAAACGAATGGACCGATTTTAATTTAGTTTCTTTTGTTTGAAAGGTGGCTTGATCGAGAGTGTTCTTAGCTATAATCCAAGAAAATCGGTTCAGCCGTTTGAAAGTTATCAGCTCTTTTCTAGTTACTGTAACCTTCACTAGTCGGGGGTGTTATAATTTTTTTGATTTACACGTGTAGAAAGTATAGTTTCTGTTATCTAAATCAAAATCGGATCATTCGTTCAGGAGCTACGGTGCCACAGACAGATACACAAATACACACGTCAAACTTATAACACCCCCCTTTTTGGGTCGGGGGTTAAAACGATTTGTACCCGGACGCTCATATTGTTTCGCAGCCAGTACAACTAGATCAAAGAGGCAGTAGAATAGAATAGAATAGATTTTTATTTAAATAAACTTTTACAAGTGCTTTTGAATCGTCATATAATTCACCACTGGTTCGGAATGCCGTTCCTACCGAGAAGAACCAGCAAGAAACTCGGCGGTTGCTCTTTTCAAGTGTTGATACTAATAACTATAATAGTTTATACTGATAGAGTATAGCAAATAAAACAAAGCATCTAGTATTACGAAACCTCAGTAATTAGTAATCAATTGAGCGTAAGCACGAGGTCGTCTCGAAGGCCGCAAATGAATGGTCTCTCCCACGACTGTCGGGCTCGGCAGACGGCATAGATAACCTTTGAGATGATGCTACTTGATTTGTAAATAATCAAAATAATAAATAACACTATTCATTTGCTCGCTATATAAAAATAACGAGCAAACGAGAAGACAGTTCACATGATGTTAAGTGGTTTCCACCGCCCATGAACGTTTACAGCGATGCGTTGCCGGCCTTTCAGGAATTTGTTGATCGGCTCCTTGAATACAAACCTACACACATACATAGTGTAGTAGCTAAAATCATCACTTCCTTTTGGCTGTGCCGTAGTCGGGTAAAAAGGCTTTGACGCCTCAGTTTATTCCATAGCATATATTTTTATAGTGAACACTGATCAGAGATCTGAATTCTGACCATGTTTTACGAGCAACGTATAATTTACATGCATAGATAATAATTAAAAACGTCTCAGTTTTATCATACTTTATTCCTTACTATATTATTTTATATTTCCACAATGGCCGGTTCTGTCTCTAGTATATTAATCCCTTATCAAGCCAAGCACTTGGTTTTTAATCACAATGCATCTTCATCGGTTATTCATTTCTCATTTTTACTGTACGCCCGCCGGCCGTAATTACAGTTCATATCTTCGGACATTTTCTAGGCGTTTAAAAAAATATTTTTTATCTTCACAGCGAGTGCATTCATTAGTACCGTAGCGGTCAATGACCGCACGCATATCGCACGCAGGGCTGCGCTTAGTCGATAGAGATTTATCGAGATGAACTTATAGACTCGAACTGAATAACAGCGTTGTGGTTACTCTGTGTATCCACAACATTTAGCTGAGTTGGCCTTTTCGTTGGCACGACACATAATATTATAAACACGGTTAAATTAATTTAGATTTTAAGGAATTAATTTATGAATAAGATAATTAATTTTATTAATTAAGATTTTTTATCTTTGTAAATATTTATTGTGTTTAATATGTGTTGGATCAACGAATAAACCTTATTCTATTGTATTCTTTTCTATTCAATTCTATGATACCTGCCACTTCGTCAGCGTAGTTATAGATTTTTCAAAAATCCGGTGGGAACTCTTTGGTTTTTGGGGATAACTAACAAGAATATTATAGCCTAGGTACGGTCGGCCTCAGAATTCGAGTAACAATTCCGCGAAATTATTACATCAAAAACCTGTCGCACTTTGAGTAATCGGGGAACATACATGAAAAAAAAAAGATTCCGACGAATTGAAACCTCCTCCTTTTTTGAAGTCGGTAAATTAAAGTAAAAAAAAATCACATATAAGTAGATAGGTAGCCAAAATTTACACTCACAGTCCCCATTACATAACCTCTTAATATCAGGGTGCAATGATGCACTCAAGCGCATGCCAATATTAAGAAGTCAAGCATTTCATTTAATGAAAATAAAATCTTAAAGAAAACATAACAAATTGGCGAGTTGCAACCATATAAGAATGTGAAATCAATCGACATATTTTTTCAATTAATTGGCTGACATGTTATTTTATCCGTTTTTTCTGCTCTCTCTCGAAATCGATTTATTCTTACATATCGGTGTCGTTACAGATTTTCTCGGATCTGACTGAACCGATAACAAGCTCTGATAAATGCAATTACGATTAAAAGGGCAAAGTCATTTTACAAATTGAAAAATGTGTTCACTGATTTTTGTTTTACAGGTTGAGGTTGAGAAACAACAGAAAGTACAACATTTAACTGTTAACAAAAATTTCACTATTTAACTATGACTATTTAACATTTAGGAGATAGGCGTTGATTAGTCGATAAAAACAAATAAATAATAATATTGTAAGTGAGACCTTGACTGCAATCTCACCTGGTGGTAAGTGATGATGCAGTCTAAAATGCAAGCGGGCTAACCTGGAAGGGGTATAGCAGTTTTCATAAACCCATACCAATTTGGTTTCTACACGGCATCGTACCGGAACGCTGAATTGCTTGGCGGCATAACTTTGCCGGTAGGGTGGTAACTAGCCACGGCTGAAGCCTCCCACCGGACCAAACCAGTAATTTAGAAATTATAAAATTCTAAACCCCTGCCGGGAATCAAACCTGGGACCTCCCACTAATAAGACCACAACGCCACTGCGCCAGGGAGGCCGTTAAAAAATTAATATCGATAACACGATTACATCACTATAAAGCAACAGTACACGAAATAAAAGCAAAGTCATAATATCCTGCACCGCACGTGCGATAGCCGTCAGTTCGACTCCGAGTCAAAAAGCAACACTACAGCCCCTCTCTAATGGGAGATCCTATACCCAACATTCTCCTTTGCCAAAGTACCGGACCACTGGGTCAACCACAAATATTGTATGGATCGGAGTTTGAGTGAATGTAATCATAATATTATCCCATAATATAATTTTTATTATCTATTGTAACGTAGCAACCATATAAATGTGTGCACTGCATAGTAGGCTGTATGATGACTTATCATCAAGTGAGATCGTGTTAAGGAACATTTTGCTGTTTGACAACTTAGCTTTACATGACTTGTCAAAGAACGAAATCTTTCGTAACAACTGACTACAGAAAATCAAAATTAAAATGAAAGCGCATCTTATAATTTGCAAACAGACAAAATACCTACTACTGTTTTAATTTTTTTTAAAGGCCAAGAGTAGCTATCTTAATCTAAATAATAAGTAACTAGATCAACCATTTGGGTTTCGTTTGGACGGATTTATTGAAAATCCTTTTTTAATGGGGGCCTAAATTATAAAGCATATTGTAATGTTTTTCAAATAGTTATAACTGCAGCGTCACATATTATTAAAATAATTAACAAAGGCTCATTACAGCCAATCTTAGGTCGTTTATAGACTTATATGACTTTGCTTAGACAAGATTCAGTAAAAACGAGACAGATTTATGCCAGTGATATAACGCTGTCTCGTTTTAACAGTGTCTTTAGTCTGAGCAAAGACAAGTATGCTCTATAGGGCGCAAATCTCCTTTCAGACGTATCATTCTTTAGTTTCAGCTCGAAGTAGGGCCTATAATATCCACAATACCACATTTAGACTCGAGCACCTCCATTGAGCGCCGAGATGAATGGAGATTTGCCTCTTGACTCGGAAGATGGATGATAAATGTGTATAGGGTCTCATAAAAATAACTGTTTTTAACCCCCAGACCCAAAAAGCGGGGTGTTATAAGTTTGACGTGTGTATCTGTGTATCTGTCTGTGGCATCGTAGCTCCTAAACGAATGAACCGATTTTAATTTTGTTTTTTTTTTTTTGATCGAGAGTGTTCTTAGCTATAATCCAAGAAAATCGGTTCAGCCGTTTGAAAGTTATCAGCTCTTTTCTAGTTACTGTAACCTTCACTTGTCGGGGGTGTTATAAATTTTTAATTTACAATCCATACTAATATTATGAACGCAAAAGTGTGTTTGTGTGTGTGTCGATCAATTAGCACGGGATCGTTAAAAATCTAAATCCACGCGGACGAAGTCGCGGGCATCCTCTAGTTGTACATATTTAGACAAACAAAACATTATAGCGACAAATAAACGCGGCTTTACTTGGTACTTGAGCGGTTCGTTTAAGCCCTCAAGGAAGTAGGTCATCTAGAATCTAGATAAGGCCTAGATCTGAGCTAACACAGATTAGCCATTGAGCGTTTGCATTTACAACTGACCGATGCCGTGTACCTATTCGCTTATTACCCGACTACGGCAAAACCAAAAGGAAGGGTTATGATTTTAGCAATCTATGTATGTACGTATGTATGTTTGTATTTATGTGTGTTCCACCGTAGCGCCTGAACTATTGAGCCGATTTGATCTGTTAAATACAATGCTGAAGTAAAATGACGAAATAAAATTATAAAAAATTCCATATCAAAGTAGCATGGGTACGTGTGTCGTCATTATATACTAATTACCAAACACCCTGTATATCAACGCACAGCTCAAAAGTTCTAACTATAACTGCAAACTGATAGCTATTTTATGACGTAGACAGACGTCCGCTAATAGGGATTTTTGAAAATTCTAGCTGTGGAGTATCATTGTTTAGAGCTCATTGAGTACAATATGTTTTTTTTTATTTATTTTTTATCTTAAAAAATAAGGAAATGGGCCGCCAGTTTTTAGACCATTTTTGTGAGGAGGCTATCTCAAAAACTAAACTAGTCAGGAGTATGAAATTTCGGTGTATTATGTACCTACCATATATTGTATTTAAAGAATAAATACTGAAAATAACGATTTATAAAATAGTTTGTACCTAAGCTGTGACCAAAGCAAACGAATATTTTTTGGGGTTTTTCTTTCACGATTTATTGCGATGTTCTAGCCCGGAAAAGAAAAATTTTCATACATACGATGTTAAGAGGGTTCTCTCCGTCACTCGCTCCATACAAACGTAGTTCGTCTCTCATTGGAATACTAACCAATCATACTCAATGGAATTTTATAGAAACGTTCCGGGAACTAATATCTTATGCCTGTGGTTTTCCAGATTTCCGTTAAAATATTCGGTTTCAAAGTTACGCGGTCTTAAAAATTCACACACAAATCTTTGAGCCCCTGTAATTTTAAAACTACATATTTTTAGAAAACACCACAGGCACAGATATTGGTTTCTAGAATATGTCTGCAAAATTTCATGGACTTTGGTTGCTTATACTCAAATGAAATTGCTACGATTGTATGGAGTAGGTACCTGAGAGAGCCCTGTTAATAATTATGTGCAGAACCCACAGGCAGAACCCTAAAAGACTCGCACTTTACCAGTTTTTAATGATAGTAAGTAAAGTCTAAATATTTTACTATAGTAAGTTAGTAACTCATAAACAAACAGTAATTTACTTTAAACATACCTAACCATAGAGTACATCTTGCATATCACGATTTGCAAATACTATATCAACTTACAATACCAGTGTCATATCTAAATGAACTTTATGTTTAAGGTATTAAGGTTGTAAACATAAAAGCAAGGATCAATACTGGCTCAGTAGGTCACGTCTTCGGTAATTAATTGGCTGCTAAGTGCTATGTAGTGCAAGTTAGGTCATTGTAATAGGATGCCGCCCCGTTTGCATACTTTTACAAATACAGAGAAGCCCCTTAGCATGAAAGTTGTAAATTATAATAAAACCACAATAATTCAAGCCTCAATAGCTCAACCGGTAAAGGAGTGGACTGAAAACCGAAAGGTCGACGGTTCAAACCCCGCCCGTTGCACTATTGTCGTACCTACTCCTAGCACAAGCCTGACGCTTAGTTGGAGAGGAAAGGGGAATATTACTCATTTAACATGGCTAATATTCTTTAAAAAAAAAAAAAAAAGCGATGAAATGCGAGTTAGTCTGGCTCGCACACGGGGGATTCCGTAGGTATGATCCTGTATGATATAATATAACACTATGTACTTCAAATTTTTAGGGTTCCGTAACTCCAAGTGGGGTATCATAATATGAAAGGGCCTATACCTGCATATTCTAAAACAGATTATTATTTATTTTAATTTTTTAATTTATTTTCCGGTATTTATTATGCTCCGGTGTCGGGGCGAAACGTGCGTCGAATGGTGTTGGGATTTGTGTGGTGCTGCGTGGTGGTGGTCCGTGTCTTGCTTGGTGGCTGGCTTTTCCTGCATGTTTATCAGTGGGAGGGCGGGCGGCGCATGTCGCATGCTGCATGTTGCACCATACAGATTTCTTTGGTTTGGCGGATAACAGCAAAATAAGCTTTTGGTTCCTTGTATAAAATAATTTGTTTAGCTAAGTTTTATTACTCTCAAACAATACAAATGCACAAGACGGTCTTTTTATCTGTGTGTCTGTTCAATGTTTAATGCATATTAAAAAACAAACAAACGCGGGACATCCGTCACACGTGGCCGCTCCTAATTTGATATTCATAACGTCTGCTCCGCTGCCTTTCAATAAAGAACCGCTTGTAATACCAATTTTGTAGTACACTCTAGTAATATCGATGTTACTGGAGAATAGAGATATAATTAATGATTATATATTGACAAGACCAATGGGTATCTATCTACGATTAGCGAGAAACGAGTAGTTTTACTCGTATTTGTTTATTTTTTAAGATAACAAAATAAAGTTGAAAACTAAAACCTGACTGCGATCGTCTTAATAAACGCTGAAATATTAGAGTAAAATTGTTTTTCTGTCGCTTGGTATATTTTAATGTTGTAGATATTTATATTTATGAACTCAGAATTTTCTCCTCTTTCATTTGAGCAAATACAATAGGAAAAATAAAAAATTTTGAGACCCCAATTTTTTTATGTAATATCCGTTAGGTCAATTTTTTTCGTATAAAATGTAACGTATGTCACCCGGACCTTTACGACGAATCGATTGACACCTCATTCACCAAAATCAGCCCAGTAGTTTAGGCGCTACGGTGGTTCACACAGAATCTGGATACAAACATACACACACACATACATAATACATAGGCTGCTAAAATCATAACCCTTCCTTTTGGCTTTGCCGCAATCGGATAAAAAAAAATCAAAAAAAAACTAAAAAGTAAAAAATAATTCAATTTATTCCGAATACCTACATTATGTACTTGTACAAGAGTTAATGTAGTTCTTCGCTACCGTTTTTAGGAACAGGTGCCAATAAATAATTAGCCACACGGACCGTTTAATCTTCATATTATTTGTTACTCTACATTGGCACCTCATTGGCACTTTTCCGGGATAAAAGTTGGCTATTTCAATTTCCGGGACGCAAGCTACCTCTGTACCAAATTTCATACAATCTGGTAATAAACGGATGGGCTATTACACGGCCTAACAGTTGAACCGATTTTAATGAAAGGTACAGAGAGCATACATCCCGGGGACGGACATTGGCTACTTTTTATCCCAGAAAATCAAAGAGTTCGCACGGGATTCTTAGAGACCCATACGTTTAACCGATTTATATGTTTGGTTCTGAACCAATCTTGGTACTTCCATCCTGGAATTTGAGATTGGCAACTTTTTATCCCGGAAAATAAAATAATTTAAAATCCTAAATCCACGCGGCAAAGTCACGGGCATTATCTAATTAATATAACAAGTATGGCTAACGTATATCTGCACTTGTCTACATGCTAATGCGTAGTTTCAAACTCTATCATCACCTACCATCTGTTGAGGCAGCAGCCAAGCGTATAACCTGTCGACGACGCGACGGCAAAAAATAAAAGAAGCTCCTCAAATATCCCAAAACGGGGCCGATTTAATTAAACTAAGGATCACTACCTCTACTTCCAAATAGTATAAAAATATTGCCTTTGTTTGCGTTTTGCGCTTATAACTTCTACAATCTACATAAACTTCTAACGGTTCTAACGACCGAAATTTGGTAATCTGTCTTACCCTCAAGCAATCTCTTAAGTCGCGCCTAAAGAAGTTTTACTTGAAAACAAAATACATCCAAAAATTGAGACATTTATAGCTCGTTCATACAGGCTGTGTAAGCGTAGACGTAGAGTGTACCATTTTATGTATATATGAAACATCATACATACAATGGTACAACATAACTGTATGAAACATGGCACACCGCTTGTGTAAAGCGTGGACGTATGCGTAACCCGGTTTGTTAGGGGTTTACGCGCGTCACTACGCACGTGTCACGTGCACGCAATTGGTGTGAATTGGCTTTTAAACCAAATTAGCGATATATCATTATAAACCAATAAAATACACAACATATCTCGCATCCAAGCCAGTATATAAATATCAATCGGACACTAAATCGAAAGGTCAATCGATATAAATGTCGATTACGTTTAGATTGTACGACCATATCGTAAATAACGCGGCCGGCGACATTATTGCGAATAGGTTTAAGAGAGGTCTCTCCGTCACTCGCTTCATACAAACGTAGTTCCAATTTCATTTCAAAATTAAGCAACCAAAGTCCATGAAATTTTGCAGACATATTCTAGAAACTAATATCTATGTCTGTGGTTTCCAGATTTAAAATAAAGTTAAAATATTCGGTTTCAAAGTTACGCGGTCTTAAAAATTTACATACAAATCTTTGAGCCCCTGTAATTTTAAAACTGCATATTTTTAGAAAAATCTAAAACACCACCGACACAGATATTAGTTTCTAGAATATGTCTGCAAAATTTCATGGACTTTGGTTGCTTAATATTCAAATGAAATTGGAACTACGATTGTATGAAGCGAGTGACGGAGAGAGCCCTGTTAAAGGGTTTAATGTATTATCTTTTAAAGTACATGAATAATTCAAATTAATAGTGAGTATTGCGGTAGCAAAAGGCCTTGAAGATAATAGAAATGGACGTTGAAATTGGATAAAAAAAATTGTTAAAAAATTGGCCTTGAAAATAGAAATGAACGTTAAAATTGCCTCAATTTTGATAGAAATAAAAAAACAAGCCATAAAAGTGAATGAATTGTTATTTATTTTATTTATTTATTATACTTACCTACTGCATAGATAGCAAAGTAAAAAAAAAATTAATTGACTTAATTAATGGACTTCATTCGATCATGATTCAATCCGTCTTCTATTTTCGAGTCTACAAATCAGACAGGTGCTATCTTCAAATAATTTATAACTTCAGCCTTTGCGTTGTTGCAGAATTTTTTTAAACAAGTGTAAATTAAAAATTTATAACACCCCCGACAAGTGAAGGTTACAGTAGTAACTAGAAAAGAGCTGATAACTTTCAAACGGCTGAACCGATTTTCTTGGAAAGAACACTCTCGATCAAGCCACCTTTCAAACAAAAAAACTAAATTAAAATCGGTTCATTAGTTTAGGAGCTACGATGCCACGGACAGATACACAGATACACACGTCAAACTTATAACAATCCTCTCTTTGGGTCGGGGGTTAAAAAGTGTCAAAACGCCCGCGCTGTCGCTTCGTAAGCCGCCATTGCTATACTTAATCAGAAATTCCAAAGAAGGATAAAGTTAGAAAAGGCGGGAGGTGTGTTTGTGAAACAAAATTATACAGATCCGTTCGCGTTGGTCTTGAGACGATGTATTTTTGGGCAATTTTAGTGAATTATAGTCTTCAAAATGGTTGTTTTAGTCGATGTAAGCTCGACTAGTTTCTAGTAGTTAGTCCGACTAGTTAGTAGTCTAGTCACGTATTTAGTCGGGCTTAGATCCACTAAATACGTGAGTAAAGCTGGTAGGTACCTACGTTCTAAGTATAATTTTGAAAATTTCTAATTTCTAAGCCGGTTCATGCCTGGTCTAGAGAGGATCTAGCTGAGGCTAGTTTTTTTTTTTCTCTCTCGTCTGGCTTTACAAAGATTTGCCAATGTCAAGTTTGTAGTTATTTGTAACAAGTTAGTTAAACTATACAAGTATGGACCCCGTCTGTGCCGGCGCTCGCCGACATACGCACGGCACCCCCTTAGAGCGCTTTCCAGTCAGTTTAAAAAAAAAACACTCCAAAAATGCAGAGCACGCCCGCCAGCTAACACCAACACAGACGAAGTCCCTGAGGCTAGTTAACCCTACAAGCAAAGTCGTGCTGCCAAGCTATATAGGAACGAAATATCGTTCCTGTACAAAGCGGTGGTATGGATTTAATAGAACTGCCATACCCCTTCCAGGTTAGCCCGCTCGCATCTTAGACTGCATCCTCACTTACCACCACTTCACCAACCAGGTGAGATCATAGTCACTAACTTGTCAATAAATAAAAATAAAACGAAACATCAAATCAAGGGTCCAAAAATGTAGAACCTGGTTCTGTTTGTTATCTTAGCGGCGCATCTTTAATTACCTGTGAACAAAATAACATTAATTTTAGATATGGCGTTATAAATTACGCATTTCGACGAATCCTTGGTTTTATACTAATTAGATAGTTCGATAGGTGTGACTTATGGACGAAACAAAATTAAATAGTTAGGTATAATAAATTTATTTGCAATCAATCGATAAATTACATTATAAGAGTTCAAGATACTTAGCTGTTAAGTAGTAAGTTTAATAAAAAAATAATTTTTAGTAGATATAAGTTAGCTTAGTACACTGTGGCATTAGGACAGTTGTTTGTCTAAAATCATATAATCTTTTTTGACTTTTGGTGGATTTAGGTTTTTCGAAATCCCGTGGGAACTATTTGATTTTCCGGGCTAAAAAGTAGCCTATGTGCTAATCCAGGATATTATCTATCTCCATTCCGAATTTCAGTCAAATCTGTCCTGTGGTTTTTGCGTGAAGGAGTAACAAACACACACACACACACACACACTGCCACACATATACACAAACTTTCGCCTTTACTGTGATTTCGGCCATAAGAATAGAAAATTATCAGAAAAGATAGAGATTCTGTATTACTTTCTTTTTACAATTAGGACAATTTAGTAGGCGTACCCTACTCAGCAGTGAAAACAGATGCGAAGCGCGCAAAGCCACTTCAACATTCCATATATACAACTACATAATTACAGCTACTACTAGGAACTACTACAACTAGGGAAACAGGAAATGCGATCGGCCAACGTTAACTGGAACGCGATTATTGTTACACTAGCTGATACCCGCGACTTCGTTCGCGTGGATGTAGGTTTTTAAAATTCCCGTAGGAACTCTTTGATTTTCCGGGATAAAAAGTAGCCTGTGTGCTAATCCAGGGTATAATCTATCTCCATTCTAAATTTCAGCCCAATCCGTCCAGTAGTTTTTGCGTGAAGGAGTAACAAACATACACACACACACACACACACACACACACACACATACAAACTTTCTCCTTTATAATATTAAGTGTGAAGAGTATGCATCGAGTGATCATCATCATGATCATTATCAAACAGTAGATGCCCACTGCTGGCCATGGGTGTCTGGGATTACCAGTTACCACACATCACACATGATGTCCTCATGAGGAAGGAGGCGTCTACCAACGCTCCTCTCTGGTTTAAAGGCGAAGGAAAACATCGTGAAGAAACCTGTAGCTCGATTCCGTAAAACCTGCATCAATCATTATCACAATCGCAATTGTTGTTATTGGCTGTTATGTTATTCTTGTTGCATGGTTGCAACAATGCATTGTAGCAAATAGTGAGCGAGCGGGAACCAATCCGAGTTTCTTCAACCAACCGCCGAGTTTCTTGCTGGTTCTTCTCGGTAAGAACGGCATTCCGAACCAGTGTAAATTATTAGACTTCGTCTGTGTTGGTGTTAGCTGGCGGGCGTGCTCTGCCGTTTTGGAGTGTTTTTTTTTTTTTGTTAAAACTAACTGGAAAGCGCTCTAAGGGGGGGTGCCGTGCGTATGTCGGCGAGCGCCGGCACAGACGGAGTCCATACTTGTATAGTTTAACTACACTAGCGGCACGCTATGATGGCCGGTTTGACACATTACAATAGTGATGTGGAATGTCAATTTATTCTCGAACAAAAAACAATTAAGTTTTGTTTTTGTACCTGATTAAATAGGTTTAATAAAACAAAAATGTATATGTTTATTTAATTTATTTGAACGAACTGAATATTTGAACGAAAATGAATATACATACTTTATATGCACACAAGAAACATATGAATACAAAAGATACCAAAAAAGGTGCCACAAAAGGCCATAATTAATCAGATTCGTCCATACTACTATTTTCACTGTCGTCACTGCTATCATCACATACATTAATAATTATATGTTCGTTTTCTATAATATTATCTATTTTCACATCTCTTTCATAATCTTCCCTTATTAATTTAACAGTTCTATTCACAACCTTTTCCCAGTCTCCTTTAGTCACATGTTCACAAGCTTCTTCTAATAAAATCTAGCCAGCGATCCTATGTGACGATCGTATTAGATTCCATTTTTAAAAATTTATTGATATTTTTTTGCGATTTCAGAGGTTTGTCCACATAGTGAAAATTGTTCATATTCACAAGTACATTCACCCCTTAAATGGTGCAAACTGATTTTTCTACACTTGTATACATTTAAGAAATCAATTTAATAAATAAATTTTGAGTCCTAAACCTAAAACTACATTCGATAAAATTTATGAATCTCTGCACATCACTATCGTCAATAAAGTAATACAATTATTTCCTTCAAAGTCGTTATCAATTAATACGGAACTTCATGAGCGGACAAACGTCAAACCGGCCATCATAGCGTGCCGCTAGTTTAACTAGTTACAAATAACTACAAACTTGACATTGGCTAATCTTTGTAAAGCCAGACGAGAGAGAAAGAAAAATCTATTCTATTCTAATCAAAGGTGATTGCGATCGTGACATTGTAGCTGTCATTCTACCGCAGTCGAGTAGCAGCATGAATGATGGTTGAAAGGCATGTGAAGTATGCCAATCCGCACTGAACCAGCGTGGCAGACTGTGGCCTAAACCCTTCTCGTTCTGAGAGGAACCCGTGCTCAATAGTGGGCCGGCGCGATGATGCTCATGATGATGTAGATGAGATAAAAGCTTAGCAGTTTTTTTGTCCCTAATTTTTTATTCAATAGGTTATTACATATATAACAAGTGTAAATTAAAAATTTATAACACCCCCAACAAGTGAAGGTTACAGTAATAACTAGAAAAGAGCTGATAACTTTCAAACGGCTGAACCGATTTTCTTGAATTATAGCTAAGAACACTCTCGATCAAGCCACCTTTCAAACAAAAAAAAACTAAATCGGTTCATTAGTTTAGGAGCTACGATGGCACAGACAGATACACAGATACACAGATAGATACACACATACACACGTCAAACTTATAACACTCCTCTTTTTTGGTCGGGGGTTAAAAATAGGCAAGATACAAAGGAAGGATATTATATTTCATTGTTAGTACATTTACCGGCCAATCCTATGACTCAGGTTGCATCATAGTCATAACTCTAGGATCTAACGCGCTTAGCGTGTAAATGCACAGTTCCCAACTGCCATTTATCAACGTCCTTTGCTCGTGTTTACAACCATTTCTGTCAAACTACAGTTTTGTGGTTTTACTTTGGAAAACACACTATACAAGGTGTAAAATAATGTCTGTATAACATCTCGATAAGCTGAAGTAAGGATCGATGTGAGGTGTAGTAAAAAAAATGAGTCTTGTAGCTTTGGGAGATATAAGGACTTAAATAATAATTAGTTTAAAGGTCCAATCAAGGTAAAAGACTTCTGTGAACTCGAAGCAATGTTTGAACAAGTAGCAGACTCAGACTCAAACTCAAACTCAAAATCATTTTAGGCTTCCGTACCTCAAAAGGAAAAACGGACCCCTTATAGGATCACTTTGTTGTCTATCTATCTGTCCGTCCGTCCGTTCGTCACGTCTGTCAAGAAAACCTATACGGTACTTCCCGATGACTTAGAATCATGTATGGCAGGTAGGTAGGTCTTATAGCACAAGTAAAGAAATAAATCCGAAAACCGTGAATTTGTGGTTACATCAGTAAAAAAAAATTAAAAAGTCTTTCAATTTTTAAAGTAAAATAACTATACCGAGTGGGGTATCATATGAAAGGGCTTTACCTGTATATTCTGAAACAGATTTTTGTTTATTTTTATGCATAATAGTTTTTGATACATCGTGCAAAATGTCGAAAAATTACCCGAGTACGGAACCCTCGGTGCGCGAGTCTGACTCGCATTTGGCCGGTTTTTTTTTCAAAGTAGATATTATCGTACACCTTTTGATAGTCAGAATTGTTAGATATGTAAGGTGATATATTAGATAATTGAGTACGAGGGTTCCAAACGCAGACTCAGAGACGACGAAACAATTTATGGCTCGGGATTTCGTCTGTGTTGGTGTTAGCTAGCGGGCATGCTCTGCCTTTTTGTTAAAACTGACTGGAAAGCGCTCTAAGGGGGTGCCGTGCGGGTGTCGGCGAGCGCCGGCACAGACGGGGTCCATACTTGTATAGTTTCCCTAACTTGTTACAAATAACTACAAACTTGACATTGGCTAATCTTTGTAAAGCCAGACGAGAGAGCGAAAAAGAAATCTATGGCACTAACATATTGGTACTACACACCTTCCTCATCAATTGTTAGGTACATTATATTTATGACTAGCTGATGCCCGCAGCTTCGCCCGCGTGGATTGGTCAGATCCCCTGCAGCATCAGGATTGAGGAGTTGGACTCCAATTTTTTTATAAAACAATGTCGCGAAGTTCCTCTATCGATTAAAAAAGAAATGACGCAAATCGGTTCAGAAATCTCGGAGATTTCGGTGTACATAGGTAGAAAAACACAACTCCCTTTTTGAAAGTCGGTTAAAAAAGTAGCCTATGTTACTCCCTGGTCAATTCTCTACTTGTCTGTGAAAACCCCGTCAAAATCGGTCCAGCCGTTCCGAAGATTAGCCTTTTCAAACAAACAGACAGACAGACAGAAATTTTAAAAACGTGTGATTCAGTGTTGGTATCGTTCAAATAACCATATGAGCTTAATATGAGGTAGTTATTTCGAAATTACAGACAGACACTCCAATTTTATTTATTAGTATAGATTAATCACACACTTAGTCCAGCATGCAACTTTGTCACTAAGAAATTCATCAATTATTGTTTAAAAAATCAGATACATCCTGACTCACAATATTGGTCATTTAATATTGAACAAAGAGACTGTAAGCATTACTTAAATAATGTGTGTTATTGTTTTATTTATGAACATTAGTTAAGTGGTGATTTAAATCAAACGTTTTATGGAAGGTGCTTCGTTGTTTTCCATTTGATTTCCATTGTTTAGTTTGTTACTACGATCAATGATGATACTTACTTTGCGATTTCTCACAAGGCAATAAATAAATAAGTTTCTCGTACGTGTATTTAATCATTTATATTTTAATTAGATTAACAGATCACTTTGAATGCTCATGAGAAACTTAAAACAAAATTAATTTAGCAGATAAAAATCGAGGAGTCACTAAAATCAATTAAATAAATAACCGGTAATGTTGTGACAAAAATGACCTTTTTCTTTATTTTATCCCTGTTAATATACTAATTATACTATTATATTAATTATACTATAACAGTATAAATGCAAAACTGTGTCTGTCTGTCCGTCTGCTACCTTTTCACGGCCCACCAGTTAAACCTATTTTGATGAAGGTTACTTACATCCCGGGGAAGAACATAAGCTACTTTTTATCCCGGAAAATTAAAGAGTTCCCACGGGATTCTTAAAGGTCCATGCGCTTAACCGATTTATAGAGGTAGCTTGCATCTCGGAAACTGACATAGACAACTTTTTATCCCGGAAAATCAGAGAGTTCCTACGGGATTTTTAAAAAACCTAAATCAACACGGACATAGTCGCGGGCATCATTTAGTTTTAGATATAAGTACTCTATCGATGTAACTTTCAATTTTACTTACAACTTTAGGATTTCAGACTTCGATCTATCTACCACTTTTGTGAAAATTCTTAACGGAGGCTGCCAGGTTGCCAAACATTGACACAAATTAAAGTGAAATTAATTAATAGTAATTAGATAAGGCTAGCTTTTAAATTTTATTGTAATACTAGCTGATGCCCGCAGCTTCGCCCGCGTGGATTGGTCAGATCCCCTGCAGCATCAGGATTGAGGAGTTGGACTCCAAATTTTTTATGAAACAATGTCGCAAAGTTCCTCTATCGATTAAAAAAGAAATGACGCAAATCGGTTCAGAAATCTCGGAGATTTCGGTGTACATAGGTAGAAAAACACAACTCCCTTTTTGAAAGTCGGTTAAAAAAGTAGCCTATGTTACTCCCTGGTCAATTCTCTACTTGTCTGTGAAAACCCCGTCAAAATCGGTCCAGCCGTTCCGAAGATTAGCCTTTTCTAACAGACAGACAGACAGACAGACAGACAGACAGACAGACAAAAATTTTAAAAACGCGTGATTCAGTGTTGGTATCGTTCAAATAACCATATGAGCTTAATATGAGGTAGTTATTTCGAAATTACAGACAGACACTCCAATTTTATTTATTAGTATAGATTTTCATTAAAAAAATAAAAAAAAAAGCCAAAATTATATAGAAATATTGAAAAAAAAAAAAGTGAAATGTGCATTTAATGTTGCCAGTTGCCACTCAAAACATCATAGCCAAATGTTGCAATTACTATTGCTAGAACGCTCTTTCACGTTTATGGGAGGAACGCGAGATTTTATCATGGAAGAAATGATGCTCTACGAATACTTATGCAACTTTGTTACTTTGTACTTATGTAAGGCCACGTGTAGAAAACCTTTTACGTCCTACCTGGCGCAGTGGTGAGCGTTGTGGTCTCTTAAGTGGAGGTCCCGGGTTCGATCCTGGCAGGGGCAATTTGGGAATTTATAATTTCCAAATTCCCTGGTCTAGTTTGGTTGCAGGCTACGGTCATGGCTAGTTACATTACCACCCTACCGGCAAAGCCGTACCGCCTAGCGATTTAGCACTCATGAAACAAACAAAGTTGCGCCAATACCTGATTAGGGGGTTTCACATTTCACGATAACTGTAACGTAACGTGACGGCAACGATTAAAATCCAAGAGCAAAGCCTAGATTATTAGCAAATTGAGACAATTTTTTTCTTAAAAAAACCCGTCAAGTGCGAGTCGGACCTGGATGCGAAGGGACTTAAAATTAAATTAATTAAAATATTGCTTTACCTATAAGACCATCGATTTTGGATTCATCGTCCCCCTTATACATGCCATAGGACTGATGGACAGACAGACAGATAGGCAACAAAGTGAGCGTAAAGGGCTCCGTTTTCCTTGCGAGGTACGGACCCCTAAAAAAACTATTGCAACTTTGTTTACGTAATAACTAACAGCACGTGTAGCCAACCTTTTACGTTAGTTCAAACTTAAATGCAAAGTGATGACTGCCGTATAAAGTAGGCCGAGCTTTGATTAGAGTGTTTTGCTTTCTGATTCATTGTTCCTTATGGGTTGTTACCCACTTGAACGAATACTTGGTTGAATAAAACTGTGATTTTATATGGAGTTAATAATAACTTATTTAAATATCAGTTATTTTGTTGAAACAAAGCCCTTTTTTTCTCTTTCGTCTGGCTTTACAAAGATTAGCCAATGTCAAGTTTGTAATTATTTGTAACAAGTTAGTTAAACTATACAAGTATGGACCCCGTCTGTGCCGGCGCTCGCCGACATACGCACGGCACCCCCTTAGAGCGCTTTCCAGTCAGTTTTAATAAAAAAACACTCCAAAAAAACAACTTTTGATAAAGATAGGTATAATATATCAGTTCACTAGAGGATGCCCGCGACTTCGTCCGCGTGGATTTTGGTTTTTAAAGATCCCGTGGGAACTGTTTGATTTTCCGGGATAAAATGCCCATGTCAATTACAGGGCCGCAAGCTACCTCGGTACCTTTCATTAAAATCGGTTAAGCGGATGGGGTTTTAGGAATCCCGTGGGAACTCTTTGATTTTCCGGGATAAAAAGTAGCCTATGTCCTTCGCGGGGATATAAGCTAACCCTGTACCAAATTTCGTCAGAATCGGTTAAACTGTTGGGCCGTGAAAAGGTAGCAGACAGACAGACAGATAGACAGACACACTTTCGCATTTATAATATTACTAGAGGATGCCCGCGACTTCGTCCGCGTGGATTTAGATTTCTATAGATCCCGTGGGAACTGTCTGATTTTCCGGGATAAAAAGTTGCCTATTTCGATTACAGGGACGCAAGATACTTCGGTACCCATACAAATCGGTTAAGTGGATGAGTCTTTAGGAACCCCGCGGGAACTCTTTGATTTTCCGCGACAAAAAGTAGCCTATGTCCGTCCCCGGGATGTAAGCTAACTCTGTACCAAATTTCATTAAAAACGGTTCAGCGGTTGAGCCGTGAAAACGTAGCAGACAGACAGACAGACAGACAGACAGACACACTTTCGCATTTATAATATTAAGTATGGATATTAGTAATTGGTATGGATTTGTTGAAACAAAGCCTTTGTTATAGATAGTTAGATAAATCTAAGTAGTTATAGTGCATACCTACATTAGGAGCTTGGATGAAGGATTATAATTAGGAGAAAGGGCTCGCAATAATATTTTATCTATGTGACAACGGTCATAGAGTATACTTCCTATGGCTCCTTATTCTAAGCTTTTTTTCACCTTTCTCAAAATTTATGGATTATACACACATTTGTTAAAGTAAGTGATACCTTTTTATTAGTAGCTTAAAACGTACATAACTCCAAAATGCCCCGGATCGAACCCTGTTTCCCCCGACTTGGGAGCCAACATCTTAACCATTAGTAACTAGCTATCATCGCCGTATAGATAACAGCGATAAAATGATAACAGAACTAAGTCACACATGATTGCACTTTAATAGACGTCTGCAAATAAACCTGGCCCGTAGTAGGTATGTTATCTGTTCCATAATACCTCGCAAATAAGATAAGCGATAAGAAATATATCTACCAACATTTATGTACCACGCAATACCTTTTTACCCGACTGCGGCAAAGCCAAAAGGAAGGGTAATGATTTTAGCAG
Organism: Maniola jurtina; assembly: GCF_905333055.1. Classification (NCBI taxonomy): domain Eukaryota; kingdom Metazoa; phylum Arthropoda; class Insecta; order Lepidoptera; family Nymphalidae; genus Maniola; species Maniola jurtina. Next base: position 4,972,980 of record NC_060053.1, read on the forward strand.
CCTATGTATGTATAAATGTATGTATGTATGTATGTAATGTATGTATGTATGTATGTTTGTATCCAGATTCTGTGTGTTCCACCGTAGTGCCTAAACTACTGGGCCGTTTTGATGAATGAGGTGTCAATTGATTCGGCTATATTTTATACGAAAAAAATTGACCCGGATGTTACATAAAAGTGGGGCATCATATGAAAGGGCTTTACATGTACATTCTGAAACAGATTTTCATTTATTTTTATGCATAATAAACATACATAAGCCTGATTATACCATTATCACACTAATATTATAAAGGCGAAAGTGTGTGTGTGTGTGTGTGTGTGTGTGTGTGTGTGTGTGTGTGTGTGTGTGTATGTTTGTTACTCCTTCACGCAAAAACCACTGGACGGATTTGGCTGAAATTCGGAATGGAGATAGATAATATCCTGGATTAGCACATAGGCTACTTTTTATCCCGGAAAATCAAAGAGTTCCCATGGGATTTTTAAAAAACCTATACCCACGCGGACGAAGTCGCGGGCGTCAGCTAGTAGAAGCTCCTTAAAACAGATCCGATTAAAAGCCATCAATAAAAAATATGTGAGTATCAAACGCAATAACAATATATCATAATCAATAATCGAATAATAATAAAATCGATGTCGCAACATCTCGATACCGGTCGTAACCCGTACGCGTATTAACCGAGTGTCATTAAAGTGAAAGTGCTTGACAGATGTCAACGTCGATTCCATATCGTGTTAATGAAAGTTGCACCAAAATGGATGCATCATTCATAGTTTAGGGCCTACTTCCAGTGCATGCGATGCTAATGCTAATTTTGCTGTAAGCTAACTTAACCGGCAAAACAAACACCGGCGAAGTGCGAGTCAGACTCACGCACCGAGGGTTCCGTACCCGGGTATTTTTCCCACATTTTGCACGATAAATCAAAAACTATTATGCTTAAAAATACATAAAAATCTGTTTTAGAATGTATAGGCAAAGCCCTTTCATATGATACTCCACTTGGTATAGTTATCTTACTTTGAAAATTTAAACACATTTTATTTCTTTTTTTACATGATATAACGACAAATTCGCGCTTTTCAGATTTATTCCTGTATTTGTACTATCAGACCTACCTACCTGCCATGATTCTAGGTGAACGGGAAGTACCCTATAGGTTTCTTGTCAGACACGACGGACGGACGGACAGACAGACAGACAGACAGACAACAAAGTGATCCTACAAGGGTTCCATTTTTCCTTTTGAGGTACGGAACCCTAAAAAGGATTGAAAGCCTAGTAAACAGTGATAGTCCTCCTCCTATTCGGAAGATCGGGGGCTGAATCCCGTACCTCTAACTTTTCGGAGCTATGTTAAATATCGCTTGCTGAACCGATGAAGGAAAACATCGTGAGGACACCTACATGCCTGAAAGTTCTCCATAATATTCTCAAAGAAGTGTGAAACCTGCCAATCCGCACTTGGCTAACGTTGTGGACTATGACCAAACTATTCTCATTCTGAGAGAAGATTTTGATGCTGTGCATCAAAATCTTCCGCGATAGGCTTTCTGAATGACGTAAGGAAGATGGCTTTGGTGAATACCCAAACTAACAATACCACAGTTTTAGTTAGGAAACTTGCCATAAAACGTCGAGGTTTCGACGTCACTTGTTGGCGTCAAATGTTCCTGCATTTGACGCTAGGTAGCCTGTCAATAACCTGTTTTTCTTTGATTTCACGTCACCCATAGCCTAATATTTGACATATCATAGATTCAGGATATTACTCAAAATTTTAAAAACCCCCGACACAAAAACCTCTACAAAAAAACTAGAAAAGATCTGATAATTTTCAAACTGATGAACCGAATTTCTTCGATTATAGCTACGAACACTCATGATCAAGCCACCTTTCAAACAAAACAAAACAAAATAAAAATCGGTTCATTCGTTTAGGAGCTACGATTCCATAGACAGATACACAGATACATACGTCAAACTTATAACACCCCTCTTTTTGGGTCGGAGGTTGAAAACCGAGAGTTCCTTCCCTCACTCTGGTTAACTCTGACAATACCTATATACAGTCAATTTTGTACCTAGTGAGACGTTCAAAAATCAATCATCACATATTTTAAACATACGAGAGAAAGCTAGCTCCGCTAGCAGTGAAGGTATAGTTTTAAATTAAAAGTAAATGATCACGCGCCATAATTTTTGACAGAATTACATCACTATCCCGAGCAAAGAACTGTCATTGAACTTGATTTCCGAACGAAGGTGCGAGTTTATATCGGATGCTTTTATAATCACTCCTAAACGAAAGTTCCATTTTTAAATATGGAAATCTGACGGCCATATTCCAATATGGCAACTGGCAGGCCATCTTAGAAAAGAGTATTTGGGGTATTATGTATCATATTTAAAAGGAAAAGTTGACTGACTGACTGACCAATCTATCAACGCAAAACTCAAACTCTGGACGGATCGGGCTCAAATTGGGCGGCATGCAGATAACCATTATGACGTGTAATCACACTAATATTATAAAGGCGAATGTTTGTATGTGTGTGTGTGTGTGTATGTTTGTTACTCCTTCACGCAAAAACCACTGGACGGATTTGGCTAAAATTCGGAATGGAGATAGATAATATCCTGGATTAGCACATAGGCTACTTTTTATCCCGGAAAACCAAAGAATTCCCACGGGATTTCGAAAAACCTAAATCCACGCGGACGAAGTCGCGGGCGTCAGCTAGTTAGTATAATAAATGCATACTTGCTAAATGCATACTGTAGATTTGACTTTACAAGATCATGGACGTATAAATACTCTACAAGATTTAAATAATTCAACTATGTAGGTTTTGCCTGCGTTTAAAATGAAATCTAATTAAAAGTTTTCTCTTTTGCGGAAATTTCAAAAGCCAAAAAGGAAATGAGTTTACGCTAGGTAGGTACTGATGCTTTGAGTTGTTAATATTAAATCTTTAGTTTATTTTATGCTGAAAGTGTGAATACAGTTAAGCTTTAAAGTTTTTTTTTTAATCAGATTTTTTAAGGGACTAGCTCTTAAGTTGTTGAGATGCTTGGTAAATCTCAATAAATCACATCACACTATCACACTAATATTATAAAGGCGAAAGTTTGTATGTGTGTGTGTATGTGTGTGTTTGTTACTCCTTCACGCAAAAACTACTTGACGGATTTGGCTGAAATTTGGAATGGAGATAGATAATATCCTGGATTAGCACATGGGCTACTTTTATCCCGGAAAATCAAAGAGTTTGCACGGGATTTCGAAAAACCTAAATCCACGCGGGCGAAGTCGCGGGCATCGGCTAGTATACATTAATTATTGTGTACCCTTAGTTACTTTACAAATTCACGTATCCTAATTAATATACGTATATATCTAACTCATTGTTCAGGCTTTTTACTTATATAATACTAGCTGATGCCCGCGTCTTCGTCCACGTGGACTTAGGTTTTTGAAAATCCCTGGAAAACTCATTAATTTTCCGGGATAAAAAGTTTCCTATATCATTTTTGAGAGCGCAAGCAATCTAGCTGTAAAAAAATCATATGAATCGGTGAAACGGCCCACCCGTTTCACCGATTTATATGATTTTTTTAAGAATCCCGTGGAAACTCTGATTTTCCGGGATAAAAAATAGCCTATGTCCGTCCCCGGAATGCAAGCTAATTTTGTACCTTTCATCAAAATCGGTTAAACAGTTGGGCCGTGAAAAGCTAGCAGACAGACAGACACACTTTCGCATTTATAATATCAAATATGGATTTAGGTGCAGGATTTTCGAACATTTGATTTAAATACTAACGAAGTTGTGTATATTCATTGCCACTCTTAGATATAAACTCACGTCAAACCAGTGTAGAATTACTAACTGCGTAGGCGCAACCAGTCCGCCCACGGTCGCTCCAGAGTGAATGAAACCTTTGTGAGTAGGAATAAAACAACCCAAGTTACACACTACTACATACGACAAGTGTAAATTAAAAATTTATAAAACGCCCGACATGTGAAGGTAACTAGAAAAGAGCTGATAACTTTCAAACGGCTGAACCGATTTTCTTCGATTATAGCTAAGAACACTCTCGATCAAGCCACTTTTGAAACAAAAAAAAACTAAATTAAAATCGGTTCATTCGTTTACGAGCTACGATGCCACAGACAGATACACAGACACACACGTCAAACTTATAACACCCCTCTTTTTGGGTCGCGGGTTAAAAATACAGCATTCTTTTTTATTACCCCTTCTTCACCGTTTCTATATTCTTTTCTTTTTTAATTTAATTACAAGTTAGCCTTTGACTGCAATCTCACCTGGTGGTAAGTGATGACTTGATGAGTCTAAGATGAAAGTTGGCTAACCTGGAAGGGGTATTGCATTTAATCAAACCCATACCCTTTGGTCTCTACACGGCTCTCTACCGGAACGCTAAAGACCACACATCACTTTCCATCAGGTGTGATTGTGGTCAAGCGCTTACCTATAGTGAATAAAAAAAAAAAAGATCAGAGATTTGATATTATTATTATAAAGTGCCTGCCGGGAATCGAACCTGGGACCTCCCACTAATAAGACCACAACGCTTACCACTGCGCTTGGGGGGTCATCGAAACAATACATAATTGAAGTTGTTTCAAACCGACATGGCCGCGAAAATGTTTAAAATAAAAAAATACAGCCATTCTTTCATTACACCTTCAAAAGACCGTTTCATATTCCAGTCACGTTGTGGCAGCGTACAACAATTGGTTGTAAATATGTCTGTCTGTCTGTGTATTTTTGCGGTAGGTCGCGCAGATACCTACGCAACTTTGTAATGAACAATACCACGTAAACTATGGGTGACCTTTATAACAGGGCTCTCTCCGTCACTCGTTTCATACAATCGTAGTTTCGATTTCATTTGAATATTAAGCAACCAAAGTCCATGAAATTTTGCAGACATATTCTAGAAACTAATATCCGTGTCTGTAGTGTTTTAGATTTTTCTAAAAATATGTAGTTTTAAAATTACAGGGGCTCAAAGATTTGTATGAAAATTTTTAAGACGCGTAACTTTGAAACCGAATATTTTAACAGAAATGTGGAAAACCACAGACATAGTTATTAGTTTCTAGAATATGTCTGCAAAATTTCATGGACTTTGGTTGCTTAATTTCAAATGAAATTGGAACTACGATTGTATGAAACGAGTGACGGAGAGAGCCCTCTTAAAGCCGTCTTCAACTTAGTGGACGAATACTCGTAAATCCGAGAAATACCACTGTAGATTGATGAACACATAACTATTTTTGCGTTGCGCAGTCGGTTAAAAAAGACGCGTGTCACACCTGTCAATTCAAATTCGATTGGACAATGACATACAATGAATAAAGTTGATAATAATTAGGTGCCTTATACATCACGTTTAGTTACCGAAGTTACATAGCGGTTGGCACTTGCAAAAATCATAAGATGCACGATAAAAAAATCGGTCAAGTGCGAGTTGGGCTCAAATACGGAGGGTTCCGCACCATCGTACAAGAAATGTCCCTTTTTAACTATTTTTAGGGTTCCGTACCTCAAAAGGAAAAACGGAACCAGACGAACGGGACGGAAAGTTTTTGATTTATCGTGCAAAATGGAGTATTAATTATTCGTCAAAGGCAAAATGTTGGAATAAATACCCGAGTACGGAACCCACAGTGCGTGAGTCTGACTCGCACTTGGCCGGGTTTTTTTTTTTAATTTTCATAGCGGCCATTTTGAATTTTTTTATAATAATTGTTGATATAGCGGCCATCGAAATACACACTAAAAATTTCAACTCTACATAATTACATTATGAGATACAGCCCGCTGACTGACAGACAGACAGACAGGCGGACGGACAGAGTGGAGTCTTAGTAATGTTTGCACCATGCTTCAGGTACGGAACCGATAAAAATAGGCGTGTCACGCCTGTCAACTCAAATTCGATTGGACAATGACACAATGAATAAAGTTGGTAATAATAAGGTGGCTTATCTATCACGTTAGCGAAGTTACATAGCGGTTGGCACTTGCAATAATTAAGATGCACGATAAAAAACCCAAACAATGGCGGTGGTAACAATACCGCCCACTGGGACCGTTTATTGCTTTTTGCAAGAGTGGCAACACTTGATTTCAGAATATAAATATTCATTTTATTCTTTCAGTTAACCTTTTTCTTTTAATTGCTCAATTATTGTGCTCCCACTGTAATTAGTATAATATTCTTAAATCTATACCAATAAATAAAATTCAAGTGTCTGTCTGTAATTCCGAAATAACTACCTCATATTTTATTTGAACTGTACCATAACTGAATCACACGTGTTTAAAATTTTTGTCTGTCTGTCGGTTTGAACGGGCTAATCTTCGGAACGGCTGAACCTATTGTAACGGGACTTTCACAGACACAGATAGAGAATTAACCAAGGAGTAACGTAGGCTACTTTTTAACCGACTTTCAAAAAAGGAGGAGTTGTGTTTTCTACCTATATGTACACCGAAATGTTTGAACCGATTTGCATATATTTTTTTTAGTCGATAGAGAAACCTTGCGACATTGTTCCATAAAAATTTGGATTCCTACTCCTCACTCCTGATGCTGCAGGGGACCTGACCACCAATACTGGTGAGATTTAGAAACTGTCGTTTAGAAACTGTAAAAATTCATATTGGAAGTGCCTTCTCCAAGGTGTGTGAAGTCTGCAACTGTCCGCACTGGACCAGCGTGGCAGACTATGGCCTAAGTCTTTTTCACTCTGACAGGTGTTGACTGTTGATTTGAGGATGATGATTATAACGACGACGAAGTCGCGGGTAACTGCTAGTCTTCTTAAATAAAGTTCTTCAAAAATAAACAATCTGTATAAATCTTTTTTATTATCTCAAAAGTCAGAAGCCCAAACTGTTAAACAATCCAATCTTTCTAAAAGCTCATAAATCCTCGGCCAGTGACACTGATTCGGAAGACAGTAAATCTTTTTAGCGCATTAAAGCCCAGTTGCCTGACATGCGATTAAAGTTACGCTACGTTTACCGTTAAACTTTGACCGTCAAGGAAGGCAAAATGGATTGCACTAATAGGCCTCTATATCAAATAATAAGCCTCAATAGCTCAACGGTTATAGGAGCGGACTGAGATCCGAAAGGTCGGCGGTTCATACCCCACCCGTTGCACTATTGTCGTAGCTACTCCTAGCACAAGCTTTAAGGTACCCAGTGACATACGCGCGTCGCGGCTGGAGAGAATATCGTGCGGGGCGCTGACGCGACGCGCAGTTCAATTGCAGTTCAGTTCGAGTGCGTGGGCACCTTTACGCTTAGTTGGGGGGGTAGGGGGAATGTTAGTCATGATTAAAATGGCTAATGTTCCTTAAAAAAAATGTCCTCCCGACACATTAATTTCGGCCACGGGCCCAATCTTCATGGAGATTAGCGAACTGCGCAGGTGATATTAAAGTCCAGAAGTGTGTTCACAGTAACAAGTGTAGGTGCACTCTGTATTCCCTCACTTTCATAGCCCGATGGGACGGAATCCGACACGACCGGAAAAAGATCAGGCGCAGGACCGACGGGTTTATGTACTTTCCGAGGCACGGAACTCCTAACTCCGGCTTTGTTTTTCATTGGTGGTCTACGTTTAACCGTAGTTAACTTTAACTAATTGCCATGCAACTGGACGTAAAGCACGCGCAGTTATGTCAACACGGGTTTGAGTGGCCACCGTTATTCTGACAGTTCAGTTTGCGCAATGGCAATATTAAACCAGATATCTCACACATACTTTACTATCTTGTACCCGTTTCATTTACTACTTGCGAAGCTAGTAAGATTTATGGGTCCCTACTGCGTTTCTTATATTTGAAATGTTTAGGGTTCCGTATGTCAGAATGAAAAACGGAACCTTCGTAGGAGCATTCGTGTCTGTCTTACCGTACATGTCACAGCCAATTTGCTCCTAATCTACTGAACCGGATAGACATGTGAATTTCAGAAGACATCTACCAATTCAGGAGGTCAGGGCCCAGGGGTTTGATTTCGGGCTTAGAGGTCAGTGCCCGGAGGTTCGATGCTTTTACTACCTCTACCTTTCCTCTAATTTATTTTGCTTTAACGGTGAAGCAAAATATCATGCGGAAACGTGCATATTATGTTTTTTTTATTTGTTTGTTTTATGCGGCACGAGTTTGCCAGTAGGTTAACTAGCCACGACCGAAGCCTCCGACCAAACCAGACCAGAAATTTCGAAATCATAAAATTCCAAACTCCTGCCGGGAATCGAACCCCGGACCTCCAACTAACAAGACGACAGCGCTTACCACTGCGCCAGAGAGGGAGAGTTAACTATTATGTTCTTTCTCTTTCTCAGAGGAGACTCGTTCTCAGTAGTGAGCCGGTGATGGGTTGTTGATGATGATGATGATGATGAGAATTTTTGGCAGAAATCGAACCTTTATAATTTTACAGGGCCATAAGGCACTGTTGCTTCGAAAGTTAATCTTTAATCTTGTTAGAGAAATGTATCTCACTAGTTTATTACATAATCAAAATCAGTTAAGTATATTTGCGTAAACATTTTGACACAGGCTCGTGAGGAGGTCAGTGTGTCAGGGGTTACCTGAGGTCACGCTTACGAGTTAATCGATAAAAAAACATTGACAGGTACCTGATGTACTTACCTGATGGTGTATTGGAAAAAGCGGCATTTAACGTTACCAGATCGGATTATCCATTTTTTTTTTGTGATTACTTATAAATAGTGTCTGTCTAATATATCTGTCTGTTTGAGACATTTTTAGGGTTCCGTACCTCCGTACCGGCCAAGTGCGAGTCAGACTCGCGCACTGAGGGTTCCGTGCTCGGGTATTTTTTTCCAACATTTTGCACGATAAATCGATTTAATTTTTAATTTTGTAACCGCAAATTCGCGGTTTTCAGATTTATTCCTGTATTTGTGCTATAAGACCTACCTACCTGCCAAACATGATTCTAGGTCAACGGGAAGTACCCAATAGGTTTCTTGACAGATACGAGGGACCACGGACGGACGGACAGACAGACAAACATACAACAAAGTGATCCTATAAGGGTTCCGTTTTTCCTTTTGAGGTACGGAACCCTAAAAACGGAAACCTTATAGGATCACTTTGTAATACGAAGAAGTTGCCCAAACTTTTCCGAAAGCAACCCAGGGCCTCTAAAATAGAGACGACAAAGCACCGCCTGCGCCATAGAAGTCTCATTCGTCAAAAGTCAATACGCGAGCTCGTGTATGTCAATGATATTTAATGTAGGTAGGTATGACTCGAGACGTTCGCAGCTGCTTTTCACACTTGTGCGGTGACTAACGGTTTACTTTACAGTGCCTACACGTGATTGGTTTCCATTAGAGGTGTCAAACACGCATCTAGAGTAGGCCATGAATGCTGAAAGGACGCCCAGGACATCCATCCATACACACCCGTAGCCAGGAATTGGTAGTGCGGTACGACAGGAAATAATAGCAGAAGGATAAGGCAAACGAGCTCAGCCATAACACAATTATATATTTTAAAACACATCACTCTACTGTTTTCATGTTTTTCATCCTGGAAAATCATCATTTCGTTGATGGTGGCGGTAGACAAACGCCTTAACACCAAACCGGGACAACTAACTCACTGACCGGGACACAATGCTTCCGATCAGGACATGTCCTGGTGTACCGGGACGTATGGCAGCCCTAGTTTAGACTCTAGAGCCGTTTATCATTGTTGTATAGAAGCAGTCGTTACTTTGCGGAAGTCCATGATATACAAGGAACCAAAAGCTTAATGTGCTATAATCCAGTAATCCAGACAAATCTGTATGGTGCAATGCTGCATGCGATATGCACCGTCCGCCCTCCCACTGATAAACAAGCAGGAAAAGTTAGGCACCAAGCAAGTAATACGCACCATCACCACGCATGCTGCATGTTGCATCATACAGATTTGTTTGGTTTAGCAGATTATAGCAAATTAAGCTTTTGGTACCTTTTTTTTTGCTCTCTCGTCTGGCTTTACAATGATTAGCCAATGTCAAGTTTGTAGTTATTTGTAGGTAACAAGTTAAGGAAACTATACAAGTATGGACCCCGTCTGTGCCGGCGCTCGCCGACACACGCACAGCACCCCCTTAGAGCGCTTTCCAGTCAGTTTTAACAAAAAAAAAACTCCAAAAAGCAGAGCACGCTCGCCAGCTAACACCAACAACACAGACTAAGTCCCTTTGGTTCCTTGTATTCATCATTGTGTCATATCAGTTTCCGGGACGTAAGCTGCCTCTGTACCAAATGTCATATAGACCTTTAAGAATCCAGTAAGAACTCTTTGATTTTTCCGGGACAAATACCCTGGGATGTAAGCTAACACTGTACCAAATTTCGTTAAACTGTTGGAACGTGAAAAGCTAGCAGACAGACAGACACACTTTCGCATTTATAATATTAGTATGGATAGAATCGGTTAATTCAAATGCACTATTCGTTGGTATCGGCTACCATAGTGCATTGGGATTATGTAGAAACAACAATCACAAACTTTCTTCGTGTCAGCGGCAGGAAGCGCCGGATCGTGGAATACATAAACCGTTGCATAATGGACACGAGCGCGCACGCTACACAGTTCCGATGTATAATGGAAAGTAACGCTTTTGTTTACTTTTATAAGTCCATGGGCCTAGGTATATCCAGCGTCCTATGTCCTAACTCCTAATGCCGCGCCGCGCCGTCCGCGTCACTCGTTGCTCGTTGTTAAAAGACAAGAAACAATTAAGAGGGGTCTCTCCGTCACTCGCTCCATACAAACGTAGTTCCAATTTCATTTGAATCTTAAGCAACCAAAGTCCATGAAATTTTGCAGACATATTCTAGAAACTAATATCTATGTCTGTGGTTTTCCAGATTTCCGTTAAAATATTCGGTTTCAAAGTTACGCGGTCTTAAAAATTCACATACAAATCTTTGAGCCCCTGTAATTTTTAGCCCTATAATTTTATAGCCCTTAATTTAAAAAGTTTTCAAAAACCCCAACTGTGGTTTGCACTGCATCTTTCTCAGTCCGCACATTAAAGCGCATAAAATCCGTTTTTTTTTTTTTTTGGTGATGTTATGTACCCAGTGACCATCGCGCCATCAAGACGATTCTAATGACGTAATTTATCAAAATCGGTTCACCGTTGAGTACGAGAGACTCAAACAGATAAACCGTCTTTTTGCGCTTTGCTGCAAACGGGTAAAAAAAGCATATTTTCGCTTTTATAATAGTTTTATATAGCTTTTGTATAATATTTTTATAATATTTTATTTTAATTTAATAATGATTTTTGATGTCACTAATCCACATGATGATAATCTAGTGAAAGCAGAAAAGGAAAAAGTATCGAAATACTTGGACCTGGCCCACGAGATTACCGCCATGTGGAGTGTTGTCTCAGCGATTATTGTACCGATAGTTGTATCAGTCCACGGTCTTATTGCGAATAGTTTCGACCAACATCTTAAGAAACTGTCGCTTAACTGTTGGATCAAGGGTAAGATACAGAAGGCAGTGGTTCTTGAGACGGCACGCATTGTGAGGAGGTTCCTCACTCTGGAGCCCTGACCACTGGCGGCTTGGGTCCAACCCACCCCGCTGCTAGTGGGTCCCATTTTACCGTATTTTTATCCAATGTTTTTTCTTTCTTCCGTTACTTTAGTTTTCTGTTGTTTCTGTTATTTTATTTCTCTTTTGTTTCTGTTATTTACTGATTGGGTAAGGATGGCACCTTGATGAAAATGAACCCCGATTCCTGAAGTATAGCCAGGGACGGGCGCGGCGAAGGTGATCAATATGTCATTGAACTTGAACTGGCATCAGTTAATTGCGCCACGCTTCGCGCCACAGATTATATTAGCGAACTATCCAACCATAGACTAAAATAGAGGAGACATCGACCTGTATTGTATTGAAATCACTGAATAGGAAATTGAGATTTAACTGCTAGTGGACCCGGTGGTCTTACAATCTATTCCATAGATTAATCCGGGTATATTTAAAACAAGAGTGAATAGGAACCTTCTAGGCATCCCATCTTAGACCACATCATCACTTCTCATCAGGTGTGATCGTAGTCGTGCGTGCGGCTATAGTGAATAAAAAAAAGATAAACTTTCCTCGTCAAAAGATCTGTACCACAAAGAAACCCGTATTGAATTGCGCTGAGTTTAGGTCCTACCAATTTTTTTTTTTTTTTTGCCGAAATCGAATGGTAAAGAAAAACTATCCTGTATGTTAACCCGAAGTAATAGCATAAGTATGCCAAGTTGTATTCAAATCCGTACAGCAGTGTCAGCGTGACGCATACACAGACAGACACACAAATACAGAAATCGCCCAGTTACTGTTTCATTATTAAAAGTATTTAAAGTAAGTTTAGTAGATTATAGAAAAAAGGAATTGAATAATAACTGGTCAAGTTCTACAAAGTTCCGAAAACAATCTAGTGCATCACAAGACGATCTTCATCACTCTAATATTATGAAGGCGAAAGTTTGTGTTTATGTATGTGTGTATGTGTGTGTGTATGTTTGTTACACCTTCACGCAAAAACTACTAAACGTATTAGGCTGAAATTTGGAATGTAGGTAGATTATATCCTGAATTAGCACATAGGTTACTTTTTATCCTGGAAAATCAAAAAGTTCCCATGGGATTTCATATACTTAATTATTCCTAAATCTACGCGGACGAAGTCGCGGGCATCAGCTAGTCAAGAATAAAATGCTATTAAAACTGATTAAGTATTTAATTGCTTCCACTTCCTCGCTTAAACCCTTTCCACTAAACTTAACTCATCGAATAAAATCAACACGCAATGTTTAGACAATTCGAGAATAGCTCTCTGAGATTTGTCTTTCTTACTTGGCTAATGTAGTTCTATCCTTATTTAGCCTATTGGGTCGTTCAACTTAAAGATTTTATTTCACTCGTAAAAATATTCAACCATAAGAATACTTCAACCACAGAATTCTAAATAGAAATGGTATCTGCTGTTTTTAATACTGGGACAGCGAATAAAAAAAAAGAATTCAGACCTAAGACACCGCACTCAAAAAAAATACAAAAAAAAATATATAAAAAAAAGATTCAACTTTTTTCGCGAGTACGTCTGGTCTAATATACTTATTAATAATTCCATAATAAATTATGTCCCGCCGATAAAATCATGCAATGAAAATTCGCAGTGCGGGCTTACCCTAATATTAATATTGCTTAGATCTACTGACCGAATCTAAGCTTTTAAGTTTTAGTACGAAAATATTAAATTACTAGCCGATGCCCGCGACTTCGTCCGCGTGGATTTAGGTTTTTCGAAATCCCGTGGGAACTCTTTGATTTTCCGGGATAAAAAGTAGCCTATGTGCTAATCCAGGATATTATCTATCTCCATTCTAAATTTCAGCCAAATCCGTTCAGTAGTTTTTGCGTGAAGGAGTAACAAACATACACACACACACACACACACACACACACACACACACACACACACACACACACACACACACACACACACACACACACACACACACACACATACAAACTTTCGCCTTTATAATATTAGTGTGATACCTATGACCCCTAGCATTATTTTAAGTACTTATACATATTTCCCACGCAGATTGACTAACTAAATATTGCCGTCTGAATATATACCAAATAACAACGCAGTAAGGTTGAAAATATAACAATCGCTGCGAAATGAGTTTGCTCTCACAAGCCCAAACGAACAATAAAGTATAAACAACTCTTTTGAAGAACCGCTCATATCCAGGACTCTTTGACATATTGAAAGTGGTGATGGCAAGAGCTTTTAACGTAAACGACTAGGTTTAACAGGGCTCTCTCCGTCACTCGTTTCATACAATCGTAGTTCCAATTTCATTTGAATATTAAGCAACCAAAGTCCATGAAATTTTGCAGACATATTCTAGAAACTAATATCTGTGTCTGTGGTGTTTTAGATTTTTCTAAAAATGTGTAGTTTTAAAATTACAGTGGCTGAAAGATTTGTATGAAAATTTTTAAGACCGCGTAACTTTGAAATCGAATATTTTAACAGAAATCTGGAAAACCACAGACATGGATATTAGTTTCTAGAATATGTCTGCAAAATTTCATGGACTTTGGTTGCTTAATATTCAAATGAAATTGGAACTACGATTGTATGAAACGAGTGGAAACGAGTGACGGAGAGAGCCCTCTTTAGTGGCGTGCAGCTCATAGAGGTATAAAGGTACTGCCTACCCTAGTGGTAATAAATCAACACTTATTTTCCATTATGATCTGCCAGAAAATAAGTTCATACCTTAATGCCTACCCTGGCTTTAAATCCTGTGCACGCCACTGTGGGATAACATTTTTAGGGTTCCCTACCTCAAAAGGAACTCTTATATGATCACTTTGTTGTCAGTCTGTCTGTCTGTCTGTCGTGTCTATCAAAAAAACCAATAAAGTACTGTTCGATGACCTAGAATCATGAAATTTGGCAGGTGTATTGAATTAATTGGAGAACCTATAGACGTAGATAAAGCCAGCCCAGCCAGGAGTTTATGGGCATCAGGATAGTAAAAAATATACATATTACATAAACACAGATGCTTGGTTGTACTTTATTATTAAAAAATTGAGCACACCCAAATAATTTATATTCTACCTTATTAAACCTTTCCCATCATTAGCACTTTTAGCAGATTATAAAAAGAGAAACTCTGTATAAACATAAAGTGCAATTAACGCTCCCTTCGCTCCCTCGACGAAGCACTCCGGATTAGAGATGGACCATTTCAGATATAGCATGTGAAAAATCACATTTTCAAACATAACACTTACTACTTTACAGTAGCTTGTGAAAAATCACGAAGCACAATCTCACAAAAATGAAAATTATTATATTTAACCCTGCTATAGTTTAAATTTTGCGCGCGCACGGTCACCGAGTCAAGGTAAATAGCGTGCGAGCGAGAAAACTGCATCGCTGTATGTTTGGAAGAGAAAAACAACGCTTTTCGTGAAACATAGCAAACGGTTGTTTATGTTTACAATATTGATTGCACTAGTTGTTTTTCTCGTCGCCATCGCCCTCCCTACAAATAAAACAGGCAGAATGGATTACTTTGATCTTGATCAAATTAATGTAGCAAATGATAGTTAAGCGTGAAAATTAAGAAACACTTTCCGTGAAAAATCGCCTGTGAAATTACCAAATGAAAATGATTCAAAGTTAGCAATCATGCCCATCGCCACTCCCGACAAAATAAAACAGGCAGAATGGATTAGTTTAACGCTATGAGTTGATTTATTGCGAACCACCCCTAGGCACTATGAGCGCCCCTACAGAAAGTGGTTATGAGAATCCATAGAAATAACGATTTGTTACAACAAAAATGAAGAATTCAAAAATGTTTTCGCTTTTTTGTAGTGGGCGTGCATTTTTACCCGACTACGGCAAAGCCAAAAGGAAGGGTTATGATTTTAGCAGTCTATGTATGTATGTGGGTTTGTATTTATGTGTGTTCCACCGTAGCGCCTATGCCCTATACTACTGAGCCGATTTTGATGAATGAAGCGTCTATCAATTCGTTATCATAGTCCGGATGACATAGTTTCATTTTGAATGAAAAAAACCGACATGGCAACCAAATGGCATAATATTGTATATCAAATCTTTTAAAGGAGCAACCGCCGAGTTTCTTGCTGGTTCTTCTCGGTAGGAAAGGCATTCCGAACCAGTGGTAGATGCTTTTGACGATTCAAAAGAACTTGTAAAAGTCTAATTGAATAAAAATATTTTGAATGTGAATTTGAATTAGTAGGTACGTACCCATTTCTCTTTCTTTTTTTTTAATAAAATATTACAATAAAACTTAACGCTAGCCTTATCTAATTACTATACAAATCATGTCCGCGTGGAATGGTGCCAAGAATACTGGCACCATTATCTTATTACATATTTCTCTTATCACTACAAGAGTTTGTACGAAATTGTTAACATAAACTATGGCGCTTACAACTGTTATCTCTATTCGAGTAGGGAGCGTATCGACCCGCGCAGGCCTACCCCAAAACTGCTGATAACGGAATAGGGTTCGACATTGAACCTTGCCTACTAGCGGAAATTGTACGATATTTTTTAACCCCCGACCCAAAAAGAGGGTGTTATAAGTTTGACGTGTGTATCTGTGTATCTGTCTGTGGCATCGTAGCTCCTAAACTAATGAACCGATTTTAATTTAGTTTTTTTTTGTTTGAAAGGTGGCTTGATCGAGAGTTTTCTTAGCTATAATCCAAGAGAATCGGTTCAGCCGTTTGAAAGTTATCAGCTCTTTTCTAGTTCTTACTTGTAACCTTCACTTGTCGGGGGTGTTATAAATTTTTAATTTACACTTGTTGTACAAATTGAAGATAATAACAAGTGTAAATAAAAATTTTATAACACCCCTCTTTTTGGGTCGGGGGTTAAAATGGCGACTGACTGACTGATATATATCGACATATAGCTCATGCCTACTACTGGACGAATCGGATTTAGGCCTATGGTGCAAACCACATGCCTACAGACAACAGAACTTAAAAAACTGGTCAAGTGCGAGTCGGATTTGCAGAGGAATGGTTCCGTACCAGAAATAACACTTTTTTTTCACTCGTCTGGCTTTACAAAGATTAGCCAATGTCAAGTTTGTAGTTATTTGTAACTTTGTAACAAGTTAATTAAACTATACAAGTATGGACCCCGTCTGTGCCGGCGCTCGCCGACATACGCACGGCACCCCCTTAGAGTAAGAACTCACGGAGCGGTTTTCACCCGTGCCCGCCGCGGTGGCGGAATTTTAAAAACTTTTCAAAACTCACGAGACCGGAGTTTTGTGCGGTAACGCAGCCGCCACGGTTGCGATTATCGCCCGCAAGCTTGGCGGGCGATAATCGCCAGACGGGCGGTTGCAAGACGGGCGGTATTTTAGTTTCAGTTCCAGGCAGCCATAGACATACATCAGAAACGAATTGTTGCGTTATACTTACTTCATAGAAAAATGAAAAAAGAAGGTTCTGGGTGCATCCACTGATTAAGGAAAGAGATCGTTATGGATTATTTGTTACTCTTATTAGTGAGTTAAAGAAGGATGAAGAAAAGTTCTTTAATTATTTTCGAATGTCTGTATCTAGTTATCTAGAACTTTTGAGAAAAATGAAAATTGCTCCGCCGCCCACCGCGGTCGCCCGCCAAGTGATCGCAGAGTGCGCGGGAGCAAACCGCCGAGACTGCGGCTGACCGCAACCCGCGCGATTCTACAAGTTGCCCGCCGGTGCAGCGGGCGCCGCGAGTAACCGCGACCGCCGCGGCCGTAAACCGCGTCGTGAAATGTGCCACTCAGTTTTACATACATATCAGCATTCTACAGGAACTGCGGGCCCGCTACCGCAGCGGGCGCGGCTGAAAATCGCTTCGTGAGTTCTATCTCTTAGAGCGCTTTCTAGTCAATTTTAACAAAAAAAAAAAAAACACTCCAAAAAGGCAGAACACGCCCGCCAGCTAACACCAACACAGACGAAGTCCATAACACTTTTTAATTTTCATGGCGACCATTTTGAAATTATCGGCAATAGAAACTGAAAATTTCAACTCTCTACCTAACCTGCAGCGTCTATCAGAGAGGTCGTCAAAAGTTTCAAACAGTTTACAATTTATTGGCCCCCGCTTTCCCCTGGCGCAGTTTATCTCACGGGTTTTACGGGCAGACAGACCTACCCCAAACTGCAGACAGTTGAAAGGGTTGTTCATTGAATTGTCTTGGCATCCTGCCAGTCGTCCAAGCGGGCTGTAATAAAATTATCCCAACAAAACTGTTCAACGGTGCTTTAATTTTGTACAAAATTCAGTTAAACTGTGATTTGAAAGTCCAATTTCCATACTAATATTATCAATGCGAAAGCGTGTCTGTCTGTCTGTCTGCTAGCTTTTCACGGCCCAACAGTTAAACCGATTTTGGTACAGGCGTTAGCTTACATCCTGGGGAAGGACATGAGCTACTTTTTATATCGTAAAATCAAAGAGTTCCCACCATGTTCCCACAGGATTCTTAAAGGTAGCTTGCATAACCAATTTATATGGGTACAGATTCAAAGAGGTAGCTTGCATCCCTGAAAATGACATAGCCGACTTTTAATCCCGAAAAATCAAAGAGTTCCCTCGGGATTTTTAACAAACCTAAATCCACACGGGCGAACTCGCGATCATATACTAATTGAAATTAGCAGATGATTATTCTTTATACAAATCACACTTCACATCACACTAATATTATAAAGGCAAAAGTTTGTATGTGTGTGTGTGTGTGTGTGTGTGTGAGTGAGTGTGTGTGTGACGTGTGTGTGTGTGTGTGTGTGTGTGTGTGTTTGTTACTCCTTCACGCAAAAAACTACAGGACGGATTTGGCTGAAATTCGGAATGGAGATAGGTAATATCCTGGATTAGCACATAGGCTACTTTTATCCCGGAAAATCAGAGAGTTCCCACGGGAATTTAAAAAAAATTATATCCACGCGAACGAAGTCGCGGGCATCAGCTGGTAAAGAATAAATCTGTAACTTGTAGTGACTATAAACTTTTAAACCCTTTATTAATTTAATACAGTTTTACGAGTGTGTCCTTAAGAGGGCTCTCTCCGTCACTCGTTTCATACAATCGTAGTTCCAATTTCATTTGAATATTAAGCAACAAAAGTCCATGAAATTTTGCAGACATATTCTAGAAACTAATATCTATGTCTGTGGTTTTCCAGATTTCTGTTAAAATATTCGGTTTCAAAGTTACGCGGTCTTAAAAATTTTCATACAAATCTTTGAGCCCCTGTAATTTTAAAACTACATATTTTTAGAAAATTCTAAAACACCACAGACACAGATATTAGTTTCTAGAATATGTCTGCAAAATTTCATGGCCTTTGGTTGCTTAATATTCAATTGAAATTGGAACTACGATTGTATGACGCGAGTGACGGAGAGAGCCCTGTTAAAAAAACGATAAAATCGTCAATCTCGTCTGATCGCATGATTCGAATGACAAAAAGGCGGCGGCCGTAATGAGTTAACTGCAACGAGACCGACATTCGTGACAGAATGACTGCCTTTCGGAGAATATCATTCAACGGTCCGAACATTTATCTACTTTAATATTTACGACACGACACGACACGATACGACAGTTAATTGCTTTACACATGTCGTCTATAAAATAGTTTTCCTTATATTCGGTGTCGAGACCCTTCGTCCGTGGGGTCCTATCGCTATAAGGCTTTTTAGGGAAATATCAAAAAGGTTAGTCGACATAACAGGAGACCGAAGAGCTGGCAGCTATCTCGGACAAAGAATTATTAGTATAGCCATTCAAAGGAGGAACGCTGCGAGTATCTTCGGAACCTTGACGAAAGGGACTTCTTTTAATAAATAATTTATTTTAGTTAGTTATTATATTATATTTTTTAAGGTTTTTAGTTTTAGGTTCATTGTTTTAATAATTTAGATTTTAGATGTTCTGAAATTAAAATAATTATCACTTTCGTTATATCGTATTGTATTTTCATCTCGAATGTATTTGGGTAAACTCTTTCTATTTTGATTCTTAACTCATTAATTTTCGTTGGGTTCAAGTTCATAGTCAAAGATATTTAAGTATTGTCTACTATTACATTCATATATTCAACTGTTAAAATTCGTACCAAGATAAAATAATTTAAATATGACTAGGTAGCAAACAAACTAAGATTTTTCGAAAAAGATTTTACAATCTTTAACAATGGAGATAGCTGAAGAAGATAGCTCAGATATAATAAAAAATCCTGTTCAAGTCAAAGTAAAAGATGTGCTATGTACCTACTAACTGCTTAGCCTAATCTTTCGCCACAAAGTTTTATTTTTACTTAATTAGGCAGATTTATGCTAAAATAAGTACCTATATGTTAATTCTTTTTCTTTAGTTGGTATTTGGTATGAATTAGAGACAAACCCCACGATTAGTCGTGTCGTCGAGTCTAAATGACAAATCGAAGGCGCGCAAATTGTTTTTATTGCATTTTTTAGGTTCATGGTGCAGAGGAATCTTGCATTTTTATCCTTTGAGTCACGCATCCCGCCGGCGCTGAATTATAAATGATGTTCTGCTTATGTTTTTTTAATAAGTTACCAATCACTTTTGTTATGCCGTCTTCCAACCCCAGGGGGTCATGGGTCTTAAACTCTTAACTAGCTGAATCCGCAAGACTAGTTTTTTTTAATAATAAAATAGCAAGCAAACGAGCAGGCGGGTCACCTCATGTTAAGTGATTACCGCCGCCCATGAACATTTACAGCACCAGAGGTACCGCGGATGCGTTGCCGGCCTTTCGGGTATTTGTTGGTCTGCCTTGAATAATCCAGTGTAATCCAGTGACCAGCATTGTGCCTGCATGTCTGAGAGTTCTCTATAATGTTCTCAAAGTCTGTGAATTTCATAAATTCTAAAAAAAACCGGCCACTTCCGAGTCAGACTCGCGCACCGAGGGTTCAGAACTCAGGTATTTTTTCCGACGTTTTGCACGATAAATCAAAAACTGTTCTTACTGTTATGCATAAAAATAAATAAAAATCTGTTTTAGAATGTACAGGTAAAGCCCTCTCATATGATATCCCACTTGGTATTGAAAATTATAACACTTTTTTTTTTGTGATGCAACCACAAATTCACGGTTTTCGGATTTTTTCCTTTACTTGTCCTGCTATAAGACCTACCTATCTGCCTTTCATGATTCTAGGTCAACGGAAAGTACCCTATAAGATTTCTTGACAGACACGACAGATGGGCAGACAGACAGACATACAGACAGACAGCGATAAGGGTTCCGTTTTTCCTTTTAATGTAGGAAACCCTAAAAAGCGGATATTCTAACGTCTATGCACAAACAATACTAAATCGATTCACATAGACCACACAATACTTAGACCTAAATCATACTCATACCTATCATTCGCAAAACAGATACTAGTCGCAAAAGTTTTTTTTTCTCTCTCGTCTGGCTTTACAAAGATTAGTCAATGTCAAGTTTGTAGTTATTTGTAACAAGTTAGTTAAACTATACAAGTATGGACCCCGTCTGTGCCGGCGCTCGCCGACATACGCACGGCACCCCCTTAGAGCGCTTTCCAGTTAGTTTTAACAAAAAAAAAAACCCTCCAAAAAAGCAGAGCACGTCCGCCAGCCAACACCAACACAGACGAAGTCCGTCGCAAAAGTTTGTTTCAGAGAAAATAGATTTCCTATTTCATAGAGTCAGTGGTGGAGGAAAATGTGTATTATATTCATGAATAGCGGCCAAAAAGACCAGTGGTACAGTCTTAGCCTACATTATAAACTGAAGCCACCCCGTCTAGACGTCTGCGTCTGCAGCGCCGCGCATGCGTACGACTCTGTGCTCGCT
This sequence comes from Maniola jurtina, assembly GCF_905333055.1. Lineage (NCBI taxonomy): Eukaryota > Metazoa > Arthropoda > Insecta > Lepidoptera > Nymphalidae > Maniola > Maniola jurtina. The sequence goes on from NC_060053.1 coordinate 4,994,529, forward strand.
GCGTTGCCAAAAATCGACGGCGGTATATTTAGGATAATAAAACCTTTATCAAGCTTTAAGGTACAGTATTTTAAGGTAGGACTTAAGTAACGTTTTCATAGCTATAAGTAACTAGGTACTTTTTAACCGCCGACCCAAAAAGAGGGGTGTTATAAGTTTGACGTGTATCTGTCTGTGGCATCGTAGCTCCTAAATGAATGAACCGATTTCAATTTAGTTTTTTTGTTTGAAAGGTAGCTTGATCGAGAGTGTTCTAAGCTATAATATAAGAAAAACGGTTCAGCCGTTTGAAAGTTATCAGCTCTTTTCTAGTTACTGTAACCTTCACTTGTCGGGGGTGTTATAAATTTTTAATTTAGGTACACTTGTTAGTATAAATCGATGCTTTTTAGGATTCTGTACCCGAAAGTTGCCAGAGGGTCCCTAAACCTCAGCTGTCCGTTCGTCTGTCCGTCTGTCTGTCAGCGGGCTTGATCTTGTGAACCGTTACAGATAGAGAGTTGAAATTGTCACATAATGTATATTTCTATTGCCGCTATAACAACAAATAATAAAAATTTCAAAACGGCTGGAATGTAAAAAAAATTAAAAACTATTATTTCTTGTACTTGTACTTATACTTGTTCGGAACTATTGGTGTGGGAGTCTAACTCGCACTTGACCGATTTTTATTAAGAAAAGTCCTTAGTGTGCTCCCCAGCGTTCTCCATACAAACGCAGTTTGATTGTCATTTCAAATTAAACAATCAAACTAAATGAAGTTTTATAGACACGTTCGAGAAACTGAAATATCTGTGTTTATGGTTTGCCAGATTTCCTTTGTTTAAAAATAAAACTACAGCTGAATTTACATTATGAAATTAGTTTCACGACATTAATTTGTTTAATGTAAATTCCGCTTACTTCAGAGTTGTACGAGTATTTAGTGATCGACACGGATCGACCTCACGAACTTTGATTTCAAGTTTTGCACAGTTTTAGGCTGTTTTGCTTGGAAATAAGTCTGGATTTGTATTTAATGGGCCCAAAACTTCCAAAATCCGAAAGAACAAAAGTATTTTGTTCAGAAGTGTAATCTATACTTAATATTATAAAGAGGAAACCTTTGTATTTTTGTATGTTTGTATTGAATAGGCTCAAAAACTACTGAACCGATTTCAAAATTTCTTTTACCATTACTTAGAGGGATTCTTCCGAATCCGTATAGACTATATTTTATCCCGGAAAATAGATAGGATTTTTCGTGGTAGTGAAAATTGTGGAGTAAGGCGTCGAAAAAACTGCCATACGTTAACGATTCTCGCGAACGCTGCCTAAATGGTTAGAGATGTATGGTTGACTTCTATAGAAAAGTTGTAGAACTCAATAATGCCTACAAAAAAGTCCGCGATAGTATAAACCAAACATTTATATTTTAGCCATTATAACCACTTTTCCATAGAATAAAAGTAAATGTCCACCCGTGCGAAGCCGGGGCGGGTCGCTAGTATTGTAATATTACACCGTAATCTTCGCCAGCGGCCAGGCTCCTCAATTCGTGTCAAATAAACGCACCCATATTAGGTACGAAACATGTACTAACTCGTAAGTAAATGCAGTCATTTTCTTACACTATTTATCTTCATTCGTTTGCTTTAAAACAACAAACAAAGAGACAAACAGAACATTGTAGCCCTTGTTAAGAAATTAATCGAACACGGCTAGGGTTGCCAACTAGCTGTTGAAACAGCGTATATTTACCGTATAACATATAAAAATATTGCTATCAATTTCACCAATGTTTAGATAGGAATTTGAACTTTACCTTTACTAGAACCTATCGCCAGCTCACTACTGAGTTCGAGACTCCTATTAAAATGAGAAGAGTCCACATGACATAGTCCACCACGCTGGTCAAGTGCGGATTGGCAGACTTCTCACAGTTTTGAGAACATTAGAGAGAGTTCTCAGGTGTGCGGGTTTCCTCACGATGTTTTCCTTTACCGTTAAAGCAAGTGTGGACCACGCCAGATGTGTATTCATGTGAGTTGGCAGATAATTTACTAGAAAAACATTTATTTTCACTAACAACTGATAATAATCGTCGTTATCATCGCCTCATAGCATAGGTCTCTTACGTACAGGGGCTTCCATACGTCACAGCATTGCACTGCCTGATTCCAGCAGCTTTCTACGATTCTTTGATTTCGCAAGCGGAAGAATCTGGGAGCCCTCTGCAATGCAATGTTACCCCTACCATTGATCAATGGAAGGTTTGAAGATCCTGAAAAATTGTTCCTCGATCTCAATTTCACCTGATACTAAGTTAAAGAATTTTTACACGACTGCCCAAAAAAAGGAGTGTAATATTTGCAGAGTTCATGTATGTTTCCTTATTCCACTATAACTTCTAAATGCATATTTGCACAATATACATACTTGTATGTATCGTTAGAATGCTTACATCATCCCGAGTGAAACTGGCTATAATTTTTTGTAATAAAATCAATATGGCGGCTGCACTGTATCTACAAATATGAAAGTTTTTAATTTTTATTTCAGTTTTTTTGGAAGTCCTGTTTTTTAACTTTTTAATTTAGGTTTATTTAGTCGCAACCCTACACGCAAATGACGTCATGGCGTGCGAACTGAATGCAACGTGCGTTCGTTGACGCGTCATGTTGAAAAAATAAATACAGATCTTTTCTGCACTCAAACTTGAAATGCAAACAAATAGGATCAACATTTCTTGTGTTACTTTTTAATGGCAGTTTTGAAGTTTAATAAAATGGTATGTTGGAATTCATCTTCAAAAGGGGCTGACAGTTTCCAATCCAATGATCCACTTTAGCGTCAGTTTTATGGAGAAAATTGTATTGGATTGAAAGTTAAAACATCGATGGTTGAAACACATATTTTTGTCGTCATATACTAAGTTTTGATAGAGAAAAGTGCAGGGAATGAAAAATACCAACTGAATATTTTCACAATTTTTCTCTATGAAATACTATTGATAATACAATAGAAATATGTCTTAATTAAAGCTAATTTTATGGTTTAGGTCTTGGCCGAACCACATGTAAACTGGCTGAGTTTGGCTGACCATAAATTAACATCGCATCGAGCATCGAGTGTCTATTACCTACCTGTTGCGATCTATAACCGTGAGCATCATCTTTATGTAGTACAATCTATAGATATCGATAGGTTTTTTTTTAAGAACATTAGCCATGCTAATCATGACTAATACTCCCCTTTCCCCTCCAATTAAGCCCTCTAGTAAAGCTTGTGCCAGGAGTGGGTACAACAATAGTGCAACGGGTAGGGTTTGAACCGCCGACCTTTCGGAATTCAGTCCGCTCCTCAACCGTTGAGCTGCCGAGGCTCTATCACAGACAACGTTCATCAGTGCATAAAGCATTACACAGTCGGCCGTGTGTAAACTGGCTGAGTTTGGCTGAGCATAAATTAACATCGCATCGAGCATCGAGTATCTATTACCTAGATTATTACCTACCTGTTGCGATCTATGACCATAATTATTATCACACTAATATTATAAAAGCGAAAGTTTGTATGTGTGTGTGTGTGTGTATGTTTGTTACTCCTTCACGCAAAAACCATTGGACGGATTTGGCTGAAATTCGGAATGGAGATAGACAGTATCCTGGATTAGCACATAGGCTACTTTTTATCCCGGAAAATCAAAGAGTTCCCACGGGATTTCAAAAAACCTAAATTCACGCGGACGAAGTCGCGGGCGTCAGCTAGTCATCTTTATGTAGTACTTAGTAGGTACAATCCGATAAATAAAGATGGTAAACCTGAATAAAATAGTGAATAATAAATTAGATTTAAGTTTATTTTTATAGAATTTTTAGTTTTTAGTTTTAGTTTAGATGTATGTACTTAAGTTTATTTTATTTAAAAAAAACTCTTATGTTAATGTCAATTTAAAAGAAATAAAAACCATGTTATAGGATTGTTGACCTGTACATTCTAAAACAGAATTTTATTGATTTTTATGCACAGTTTTAGATTTATCGTGCAAAATGTCGGAAAAAATACCCAAGTACGGAACCCTAAGTTTGTATAACGGTGAATTAAGACCCACTTTACAAGCAAATAATATAAAGTACCTATTTTTGAAATATTTTAAATTCTACGAGAGAACCTGCATGCAAAATCGCAAGTTTCTTGAGTCATCTAGAGAGATGTACGTTCGTACATCTGTCAGTCAGTTTCTCCTTCTATATACTTATACAGAATACAAATTACATACAAGTACCTACTTAAATTGTACTAGCATTAACAGGGCTTTCTCCGTCACTTACTTCATACAATCGTAGTTCCAATTTCATTTGCATATTAAGCAACCAAAGTCCATGAAAATTTGCAGACATAGTCTAGAAAAACTAATATCCGTGCTTGTGGTGTTTTAGATTTTTTTTTAAATATGTAGTTTTAAAATTACAGGGGCTCAAAAATTTGTATGTGAATTTTTAAGACCGCGTAACTTTGAAACCGAATATTTTAGCGGAAATCTGGAAAACCACAGGCATAGTTATTAGTTCCCGGAACGTATCTACAAAATTCCATTGAGTATGATTGGTTAGTATTCCAATGAGAGACGAACTACGTTTGTATGGAGCGAGTGACGGAGACACCCCTCTTAAGCACAAGGAAAACAAACTCGCTTTCAAAAGGAATGCCCGTTGAAATAAATTGCTTTTGCGAGCAAAGTCGAGTGTTTAAAGTTATGTAATCGCCAGGTATTGGTTGTCGTAAGTACCGCATACTTAATAATTAAGATGCGAGAGACATACCATTCCTTTAATGATGAAATTATTAACTTGTCTTAATCAAAACGTAAATTTTCCGACGTTTAGTATAGGGTTGTCACTTGTCACGCTTTTTAGGGTTCAGTACCTCAAAAAGACCTAAAACGTAAAGCAAATATTTATTTTAATCAAGGTAAAAGCACTAATGGCGGACAGAGAACTAAAGGAACTTTGAAATAAAATTTAGAATTTTATTAATTCATTATTTTTACTTTATTAGTCATTAGTTTATTCGGTATTTACCTAAAACGTGAAGCAAACATATTTATTTAAATTATTTGTTTATTGCTAAGTTTAGAAAAAATTAAAAGTTCGCAACCCTAATTTGAATTTTGAAGGGTAGTTTTATTTGACGTAAGTATAAATAAAACTTAAAACTGCCTGCACCATTTAAATTACAACTCAAACCCCAACTTAGTAAGACTCAAAATAGGGGGTATTTGTTAGAGTTATGTTTCTTTTGTGTCATTGTACTGTCAAAGAAACCCCCAAAAATTTTTTGTAAACAAAAATATATCGTATAATAAACTCTTTAGGGGTTAAAATTCCATGCACCAGCTTGTGAATTATGTATTCTGCATAATGGGAGGTATTAGCGTAGTAGCGTTGAGTAGCTTCATTAAGATTTCCGTATTTACAAATCATTATTTTCATTGTAAATTGTAAAAACCGGCCAAGTGCGAGTCAGACTCGCGCACCGAGGGTTCCGTAATCGGGTATTTTTCCGACATTTTGCACGATAATTCAAAAACTATTATGTATGAAAAAAAATATATTTTAGAATGTACAGGCAAAGCTCTTTCATATAATACGCCACTTGGTATAGTTATCTTACTTTGAAAAGTGAAAATAGGTACTAATTTTTTCATGAACACATTTTTTTTTGTGATGTTACCACAAATTCACGGTTTTGGGTATTTTTCTTTTACTTGTGCTATAAGACCTACCTGCCAAATTTCATGATTCTAGGTCCACGGGAAGTAACCTATAGGTTTTGTTCACAGACACGACAGACAGACAGACAGACACACTTTCGCATTTATAATATTAGTATGGATGTATAATTAAACTAGGTCACTGCAGGTATTTTATTTGTAGGCACAGGCAGTATAATTGCTATCAATTGCGTATAATAAAAAAATATATACAAACACACCTTGAACTAAAAACCGGGGACCACGCGAGATTGTGTATCGCTGATCGCAGTAAAATCGATATTTTACGATCTTTTTATTTTACGTAAAATACGAGTATGATTTTATAAAATACAGAACTCGTTTTGTTTTATATGTACACTAGGTGCGCCCCGCGGTGTTACCCGCGGTGAATAAGTTAGTAAATCCCACGGAAACCATGGATTTTTACGGGATAAAAAGTAGCCCATGTGCTAATCCAGGGTATAATCTATCTCCATTCTAAATTTCTTAATTGATGGTACTTAGGTTATTTTCACAAAATGGTCATAAAATAGCCTTCTTCTATATTTTCTCTTTCGGGTCGATTTTTTGAAAATCCTTACTTAGTGGGGAACCTACATGTCAAATTACTAGACCCAGTCAGTTTCTTTTTTAATTTTTTTTTATAAGAAACTGTAGGATGCCCGCGACTACGTCCACGTGGATTTAGGTTTTTAAAGATCCCGTAGGAACTGTTTGATTTTCCGGGATAAAAAGTTGCCTATGTCAATTACAGGGACGCAAGCTACCTCGGTAGTCGGTACCAAACATACAAATCGGTTAAGCGGATGGGTCTTTAGGAATCCCGTGGGAATGCTTTGATTTTCCGCGATAAAAAGTAGCCTATGTCCGCCCCCGGGATATAAGCTGACCCTGTACCAAATTTCGTCAGAATCGGTTAAACTGTTGGGCCGTGAAAACTGAAAAGCTAGCAGACAGACAGACACACTTTCACATTTATAATATTAAGTATGGATTACGATTGTTTAAACTAAAAAACCAATAAGTTTATAAGCTTGCAATTGCGCTATATAAACAAGTGTAAATTAAAAATTTATAACACCCCCGACGATCCAAAGTATTTGAGTTTTCCAAAACATAATTTTCAAATAAATAATTATGTATTTAGGCAACGTCCATCTTGACAGCTTGACATTTGTCTATTGACATAATATTATGAACCTAACGGTTATATCTAACCTTCTTTTCTACAAGAAAACTAGAAAAGAGCTGATAACTCTTAAACGGCTGAACCAATTTTTTTAGATTATAGCTAAGAACACTCTCGATTAAGCCACCTTTCAAACAAAAAAAACTAAATTAAAATCGGTTCATTCGTTTAGGCGCTACGATGCCACAGACAGATACACAGATACACAGATACACAGATACACAGATACACAGACACACAGATACACAGATACACAGACACACAGATACACAGATACACACGTCAAACTTATAACACCCCTCTTTTTGGGTCGGGGGTTAAAAAGCTTTATTAACATAATAGGTACTTATTTTATGCATGTACAATGTACTGGTACACGGTACACTTTCAATTCTCATCAAGGCAGAATGCAGACAGACGCATGCAGTGTTCTTTTTTAAAAAAAAAAAAGACGCGCCAACAGCTCATTACTTCGTCTGATAAGACAAAGGCAAAGGAACATTTACACAAAGCCTAAGTTAAAACTTCATGCAAGAATAGAAACCGTGATCAATTAAGAAATCCAAAGGATATGAAAGCGGTGAAAGTTTTTATTAGTATGCGAAGTCTAGACCGTTGTTAGTTACATTGGTTTTTAACCCCCGACCCAAAAAGAGGGGTGTTATAAGTTTGACGTGTGTATCTGTCTGTGGCATCGTAGCTCCTAAAGTAATGAACCGATTTTAATTTAGTTTTTTTTTTGTTTGAAAGGTGGCTTGATCGAGACTGTTCTTAGCTATAATTCAAGAAAATCGGTTCAGCCGTTTGAAAGTTATCAGCTCTTTTCTAGTTACTGTAACCTTCACTTGTCGGGGGTGTTATAAATCTTTAATTTACACTTATTTTTCGAGCGAGCTGCACTCTTGGATTTCTAATTTTGTTTTAATATGCTCGCTCGACTTCATATCTAGGTACATTACACGTGTAGCTAAGCAAAAATTATTTTTTACTTCTTAGTGTTTGTGGTTTTTGAAGTCGGTTTTATTTTTCTTTTGAAATTTATTTTGTCTGTTATCTACCTTTTCACGCCTCAACCAAGGAACTGTGTGCCTAGTGGGAGATTTTTAACCTATTCGATCGCGTAAAAGTTAACTGCGTTTTGTATGGAATAGAAACAGCGCCATCTTCTTGTCACTAGATGGCGCTGTTTCAATTCCATACAAAACGCAGTTAACTTTTACGCGATCGAATAGGTTAAAAATCTCCCACTAGGCACACTGGCTCAACAGATATTGACATTTGGCACAAATCATTTACTTTCATCCCAGAAAATTAAAGAGTTCCCACGGGATCTTTATAAACCTAAATTCACGCGAACGAAGTCGCGGGCATCCTCTATGGAAATATATTTCTATAGCGGCTTCTACTGGGCTTATCGAATGATGAACGATCACTGCTTAGATCGAATCGAGCGATAGAATTAAAACGACATAATTATCTTTCCATGTAAAGGAGTTCACGGAAGTGCACTGCATTAATTAGGTTGCCTTATACGATACGATGATCCCACATAGGGACACGCTTAATCTCACAAGGAAAACTATTCATTATCTCGACGGATTAAAGACTAAAATAGCTAGACATTAATTGATAGCTTCGAATGATTTACAACAAAACCAATGATCCCCGCCTAGTATAATGCATTGATTATGTCATTTCTGTAGTTAAAATGCTGTCGAGAATGCAAATTGATGTTGATTATTATTTTTCTCACGAGTTAGAATTGTCCTCTAGAATTTTTAAATAGTGGATAATATGTAGGTAGGTACTTATTGAGAGGCCTTCTCATGTTAACGTTTAGCTTACATGACTAGCCATTTGGGACCATAATTATGGACGGACGGACAACATCGCGATTTGACATCTTCACAAATGTTACTCGATTATAGTGTGGTTATCTTTAAAATGTGGTCAGGTGCTTGAAAGTAGCTAAAGCTTGTTAAAATAATAGGTACATTAGGTAATTATCATAAAATTATCGATGGGACAATAGCCCTTTCATATACAATGTACCTATGCAATATATTTATTATTTATGGTAAATATAATTTAGTTTATTTTTAATCCCCGACCCAAAAAGAGGGGTGTTATAAGTTTGACGTGTGTATCTGTGTATCTGTCTGTGGCATCGTAGCGCCTAAACGAATGAACCGATTTTAATTTACTTTTTTTTGTTTGAAAGGTGGCTTGATCGAGAGTGTTCTTAGCTATAATCCAAAAAAATTGGTTCAGCCGTTTAAAAGTTATCAGCTCTTTTCTAGTTTTCTTGTAGAAAAGAAGGTTAGATAACCCTTAGGTTCATAATATTCAAGTGTCAATTGACAAATGTCAAGCTGTCAAGATGGACGTTGCCTAGATTATTTATATGAAAATGATGTTTTGGAAAACTCAGATACTTTGGATTGCAGGCGCGGAATATTCTAAGAAAATCGTTCAGCCGTTTGAAAGGTTACTGTAATCTTCACTGGTCGGGGGTGTCGAAAATTTTTAATTTACACTTGTTACTTTACCGTTAAAGCAAGTGATATTTTTCTTAAAATGATTTAACAGGGCTCTCTCCGTCACTCGTTTCATACAATCGTAGTTCCAATTTCGTTTGAATATTAAGCAACCGAAGTCCATGAAATTTTGCAGACATATTCTAGAAACTAATATCTGTGTCTGTGGTGTTTTAGATTTTTCTAAAATATGTAGTTTTAAAATTACAGGGGCTCAAAGATTTGTATGAAAATTTTTAAGACCGCGTAACTTTGAAACCGAATATTTTAACAGAAATCTGGAAACCACAGACATAGATATTAGTTTCTAGAATATGTCTGCAAAATTTCATGGACTTTGGTTGCTCAATATTCAAATGAAATTGGAACTACGATTGTATGAAACGAGTGACGGAGAGAGCCCTCTTAAATTCAAATCATTCCAATCCGTCGAATCAGAGAATAATAAGAATATTATTTAGAGTTTTTCCAAGAAACTGTACAGTGTTTCTGGCATTCATAAGTGTGTGCTCTGAGTCAGTACTAATTGCTGTATCGTAGTTGTGTAGCAAAACATTGGGAGTAGCAAAAAAAAACCGGCCGAGTACGAGTCAGACTCGCGCACCGAGGGTTCCGTACTCGGGTATTTTTTCCAACATTTTGCACGATAAATCAAAAACTATTATGCATAAAAATAAATAAAAATCTGTTTTAGAATGTACAAGTAAAGCCCTTTCATATGATAACCCCACTTGGTATAGTTATCTTACTTTGAAAATTGAAACACAATTTTTTTTACATGATATAACCACAAATTCGCGGTTTTCAGATTTATTCCTGTATTTGTACTATAAGACCTACCTACCTGCCAAATTTCATGATTCTAGGTCAACGGGAAGTACCCTATAGGTTTCTTGACAGACAGACAGACAGACAGACAGACAACAAAGTGATCCTATAGGTAAGGGTTCCGTTTTTCCTTTTGAGGTACGGAACCCTAACAATAGGAGCCTAATATGTAAGCGCAAAAAACAGAAGTAAAATGTAATTGTTGTCTGTTAAAAACTTTTTGTTCTGTATAAAACGAGTGGTTATTCAACTCCAAAATAAATTTTGAATGATTACCTAATTCGCAAAATTTTGATAAAGAATTGTATAATCACAGGTCGAAGAAATGAACGTAAAAATAATTTAGTTGATTTACTTATTTAATAATCGATATTAATAAAATTTTATGAGCACTTCATAGAGACAAGAGCGCACTGCATAATATTTACTCTATTTTCTAGTATATTAATCATTGTTGGTTTATGTTTCCCAGGTCCAAAAGTGTTTTTAAAATAAAAATAGCGAGCAAACGAGCAGGCGAGTCACCTGATGTTAAGTGATTACCGCCGCCCAAGAGCAGCACCAGAGGAACAGCCGATGCGTTGCTTGCCAGCCGAGAAAAACCAGTAAGACCAGTAACCAGCGGTTGCGCTTTTCAAAGATTTGGTATACAATATATTGAGTACTTTGAGAATACTATAGAGAACTCTCAGGTTGCAAATTTTCATTACATATTTTTGCACCGTTAAAGCAAGTAACACCTTACATAACTACCTGCGAAAAGTTAGAGGTGCGTGCCCGATATCGAACCCCGGACCCACGGACCTCACGATTAGAAGGCTTACATCTTAACCACTAAGCCTATCTACACTTTTTCACTCATTACCTAACATGAATTGCGTTCCATAATATTTAAGACTGAGCATGATTCTAACAAGTTGTTTTAATTAGTCATTCTGAGTACAAGTAATAGACGGAGGAATTTGGGTTGTTATGACAACCGGATGGCGTTCCATCCATCCGGTTGCGCTCTTTGAAATAATAAAGAAAAAAAAAATAACTTTCACATACATAAGCGTTAGTCTCGTTACATTATAATGATCGAAGTGCGTAATATATTGAATAATAGAGAGTACAGACAACGGACTTAGACCTCATTCGCACGAGAGCTTTTTTAACGTCCGTTAAAAAGCGTTCAAATAGAACAAATGCGTTCCCAAGTATCTGTTCACACGTCAACGCTTTTTTAACGCGCACTTTGTATTGTCAGCGCAACGCCGGGTTTTAACGCAACGCTTTTTTAACGCTCGTGCGAATTAGGGCTTAGGATTGAAGTCTATGTCTTTGACTTTGCTTAGACTTAAGTTTCAGTTAAAACGAGACAGATTTATGCCTAGCGGTATTTAACGGTATTTTTATTCATTCATAAAAAACAAAAATCGGCCTAGTAGTTTAGGCGCTACGGTGGAACACACAGAATCTGGATACGAACATACACACATACATACATACGCAGTCTCGTTTTAACTGTCTCATCACTTGGATGGATTAAATTCATCCAAGGTTGATGATGATGATGGTGATGGTGATGATATCAGGATTTGTAAGACAAGTGTAAATTAAAAATTTTCAACACCCCCGACAAGTGAAGGTTACAGTAACTAGAAAAGAGCTGATACCTTTCAAACGGCTGAACCGATTTTCTTGGACTATTCCGCGCCTACGATCTAAAGTATCTGAGTTTTCCAATGTATCTAGGCAACGTCCATCTTGACAGCTTGACATTTTGTCAATTGACACTTGAATATTATGAACCTAAGGGTTATCTAACCTTCTTTTCTACGAGAAAACTAGAAAAGAGCTGATAACTTTTAAACGGCTGAACCAATTTTTTTGGATTATAGCTAAGAACACTCTCGATCAAGCCACCTTTCAAACAATAAAAAGTAAATTAAAATCGGTTCATTCGTTTAGGCGCTACGATGCCACAGACAGATACACAGATACACAGACACACAGATACACACGTCAAACTTATAACACCACTCTTTTTGGGTCAGGGGTTAAAAACACGTTGTTTTGAAAGAGTTGATAAATCACGTTCGAGAGATACCCACAGTGGGCGGGCAAGAGTACCAGCAGGCAATGAACCGATTGAGCGCAACGCACACATGCCTTAAGTGGAAATGCTAAGTAAACCTGTCCCTTCCCGACTTAGCCTCGGGAAAATCACGACATGGTACCTACCTACTTTTTACTCATAGATAGGTAGGTTATAAACCCTATCTATTTTTAACCCCCGAGCCAAAAAGAGGGGTGTTCTAAGTTTGACGTGTGTATCTGTCTGTGACATCGTAGCTCCTAAACTAATGAACCGATTTTAATTTAGTTTTTTTTTTTGTTTGAAAGGTGTGGAGATCGAGAGTGTTCTTAGCTATAATCCAAGAAAATCGGTTCAGCCGTTTGAAAGTTATCAACTCTTTTCTAGTTACTGTAACCTTCACTTGTCGGGGGTGTTATAAATTTTTAATTTACACTTGTCTATATTGTAATAAATTAATTTATCACATAAGGGTAGAAGCACGTAGAAGATTGTTCCTTCTCAACTTAGCTAAAAAAGCTACCCTATAGCTAAGCTATATTCTAGCCTTTTCCCGATTTAGCCTCAGGAAAAGGATTCAAAATTTAATTTAATTTCTAACGGATTTTAAAAATTAAGAACATCCTCGTTCTTTTTTGTAGTCGGTTAAAATAGGTCGTTTCTTAGCCCTCCTGATCATAATAACACAAGTTCTTTTCTGAATTCACTGAGAAAAAACCTTTTTTTTCCCACGATTTTAGCATTAAGGGAAATAACTAGAAAGGTAGGTACCTACATACTGCCCTATAATACCTAAGTATACCTACTTAGTGGTACCAATTTACGTATTTAGAACTGAATAAGTAGTATCAAAGCTTTTTAAGTAAATTAAGACATAATCTAGTAAATTGATAAGCGTCTTAGAACAAGAAACACCTAATAATCTGAACGTAATTAGAATTAGTTGTACCTACCTACCTATCTACTTAAAACATTCGCCAAATCGCCATGTCTATTTCAATGCATTCGCCTGAAAATTAAGTTGGAAAATAAACTAAACTACAAAAGCTGAAAAAGTCCGTCAAAGTTACAGACAAAGTAACAATCACTTAAACCTATATAGGTAAAAAAAAGTTGCTAAAGCTTTAAGCTACAAACTAAGTTAAAAATAGTATAGAAAACTCGAAAAAAAGTACAAACCAAAAAAGTCCTCCCAAGTCATAGAGTGATCCGAGTCAGCGCTCGCACCGTCCATCTTTCCAAACACAATGCAATTAACATAACATCAAGGAAAATATCCATTGAACGTTACAAAACGTTAACAAAACCCCACATGTCTACCCCATTTACTATATCATTTCACATAGCACTTGATTTTTGTTTGTTGATAAACAAGTTCGCGTTAGGTGTGCGACAGAAGTGCATACAGGCGCGCGGACGGCCGACGACTATTGAATGAACGTGGAAAAGTTCGACTTCGGAGTCCCCGTGGCCCTCCGTGTTCCTCCGACGTCGCTCCCTCCTCGAGCACTAGAATATTATTACTATTCAAAGTTCAAACAAGTCTTTTTCTGTTATTACAGCAAATGCAGCAAGAGTCGAAGCAAAGCCATTGTTACTAGCTGATGCCCGCAGCTTCGCCCGCGTGGATTGGTCAGATCCCCTGCAGCATCAGGATTGAGGAGTTGGAATCCAAATTTTTTATGGAACAATGTCGCAAAGTTCCTTTATCGATTAAAAAAAAATTACGCAAATCGTTTCAGAAATCTCGGAGATATCAGTGTAGGTACATAGGTAGAAAAACACAACTCCTCCATTTTTCAAAGTCGGTTAGAAAAGTAGCCTATGTTACTCCTCATCTTCCTAAGGTTTCTCAAGATTCTAAGATTCTAAGGTCAAAAATAGAATCCTGAGCGGAGTGAGGAATTCAAAGGCTCGAGCGCAAATAAAGCAGCCGTGCGAAACACACAACTTTTCATCTCACTATAACAGCGCTAAACTAAACGCTAAACTAAATGCTTGATACAAGAGGCGCCAGTACCGTGGAGGTTTTAATGAGTAGTTTCTATATTAATAGGGCGCAAACTACCTCTGTGCCCGGACTTCGTCTGTGGTGGCGTTTGCTGGCGCGCGTGTTGTGACTTTTTGGAGTGTTTTTTTGTTTTTTGTTAAAGCTGACTGGAAAGCGCTCTAAGGGGGTGCCGTGCGTATGTCGGCGAGCGCCGGCACAGACGGGGTCCATACTTGTATAGTTTAGCTAACTTGTTATAAATAACTACAAACTTGACATTGGCTAATCATTGTAAAAGCCAGACGAGAGAGAGAGAAAAAAAAACCTCTGTGCCCATATAAATCGGTTAAACAGATGGGCCCTTAAGTACCTATCCCGCGGTAACTCTTAGATACTCTGGGATCAACGTGGTGGAATTCCATCGGGAATTGAAGGAAATAAGGACTAAAATAAAACTCAACGCTGTGATTTTTTTTAAACAAGTATATGATGAATCTTTTTTTGGATAAAAATGAAACATTACGCTGGTAAATTCCATAATTTCTTTCTTAAAATTTTCGCCGAAAAAATAAAACATTATTTGTGAGTGCAAATCTGCACTACCTAACATCCTAACTCAGAGTCACTTTATAAGTAACTAGCTGATACCCGCGACTTCGTTCGCGTGGATGTAGTTTTTTTAAATTCCCGTGGGAACTCTTTGATTTTCCGGGATAAAAAGTAGCCTATGTGCTAATCCAGGGTATAATCTATCTCCTTTCTAAATTTCAGCCCAATCCGTCCAGTAGTTTTTGCGTGAAGGAGTAACAAACATACACACACACACACACACACATACAAACTTTCTCCTTTACAATAATAGTGTCATGACTCTGAGTAAGGCCTCATTCGCACGAGAGCTTTTTAACGTCCGTTCAAATAGAACAAATGCATTCCCAAGTATCTGTTCACACGTCAACGCTTTTTTAACGCGCACATTGTATTTTCAGCGCAACGCCGGGTTTTAACGCAACGCTTTTTTAACGCTCATGCGAATAAGCTTAGGATGTAGGCGATTAATCAGCTTACGAATTTAAAGTAAAATTCCAAGCCTACGAACGATTGTTAGAAGGTCCTTGCAAATCCTGGTGTTCTATACTAAAATCGCATTGGGTCTTCAAATCACTACCTCCCGACATCTCAGATGGCTCTGAATAATTCGGATAAATCGTAGCAAACTGAGGCGGAAACTGCCTCTCCGAATGTCTGAACATTCCCATATCCGCATCAAACAGAATCTTGCTTATTTTAAACTCGGCTTGAGCTCGAGTGTAATCATCGTACGTGTTTAGTTTATTCGCTACGTATTCTCCAAAACTTATGTTCGAGTTTCTTTCTTTATTTTCGTTTGCATTAAATAAAGATCCACTCCTTTCTATTGGTTTCGGTGGTTGTAATGTGATTTCTTTCTTGGGAACCATTTTTATCTGTGGTTCCTCTGAGGAATCCGAAGATTCATCTGATAAAGGACTGTCATCATCGTCGTGTTCGGTTATCTGAAAAATAGATATTCTTTTACATGATCGCTCAAGTAAATGAAAGATATTGTAATTTAGCGATGGGCGATTTGTAACAAAAAAAAAAGAATCGAATGAATCAAACAATCGATTGTCAATTTATTCGTCTTCACAAAAACAATCGAATAAAAATTGACAATTCGATTCATTCATTGTTAAGTTTACGTATGCAGAGCGCACGGTCTGGAACGAATAAATTGAAGATCTAAATCAATATTGCATTCGATTTTCGGTTCATTCGTCCAGCGTCTAAAACCCGCGCGCTAAGTGACAATCCAACAATCGAAAACAATCGATTGTTTTCGATTTTTCAATTGTTGTAGAATAACAACAACAATCGAATAAATCGCCCTAATCTCTTAATAGCATACCTACAACCTAAGAAAAGCTAGAGCTTTCCGGATTTCATGAACAGTTTTCGCGATTTTAAGGCAAAAAGCGCCATTAACGCATGGCAAAAAGTGTCACAACTGCCCAAAAAAGTAGTGTAATGAGGTTCATGTACCTATGTAATATGTACTTATGTGAATTTTTTCACCATTTTCACCATAACTTCTGTCTTCTAAATGCCTGAACAGATTTGGATGTATGGGATATCGTTAGAATCCTTAGGTAGGTGCCTACATCATCCTATTCACGAGTGACTCAGGCTATATTTTTTTGAAAAACGTCGACATAATGACCTCAAAAGGAAAAACGGAACCCTCATACGATCCGTAAAAAAGGGCAGTCTTGTTTTTAATTACTTACTAAATACTTATTAAAACTTAAAAGTAGGCACTTGTTAGTTTTACTCACAGAAGTTTTAGTAGAGTTTTCGCTGTCTACTCCTGTACCACGACCATCTACTGACAAAATGAAGGAAATTGCGTCATAAGCGAACCAAGTTATCTGTTTACCACCCTTCTTTTTGTGTTCAGTTTGTGCATAGGTCCTCAGATTTCTGAACTTTTTGTAGGCCACGTCGGGCGTAATATTGAATTGTGCGGCGACGGCACTCCATGCATTAAACTTAGCTTTGCGGTCTCGATATGCACTCACGGAGACATTCCATAATTCAGGTCTCATGTGAACTTCTTTTATAAACTTTATTATTTTCTTGTTTGACCACAGGCGTTTATTCATAGTATTTTGTTCTTCGCTAGTCATTAAAAAAAAAAGTAAAAAAGCGCGGGAACACGTTTGAAATCAAACCCAAGCGCGCGAATTTGCACAATCAAGATGGTTGAATTTTCAAACGATTGGCCGCTTGTCGATGGTCGACCGAGGAATAGAAAGAGACACGCCTATACAACAGAGCAAGATAGAGACCTGGTAGTAAAAGTACCTAATTATTTTAATGCCTGAATTGTTGCACTTCGCGTTTGCTGCTGTATTCTCAAATCATAACTTTCCAAGTTCACTAATATTACCACTAACACAGTTTAGCTGGCTAGATATTAGACGCTTAATATGCAATACCTATCACAGGGATAACTTGCAAGATTGCAATAAGTATTGCACTGAGTTGCGCGATATATAGGCGGCTAGGGCGCGGCAAGGCAACTTGCCCATTTTATTGCCCGTTTTACGTTTCGTAATGGTTAAATAAAGCAGGCTATACATTACTAGACTGTCGTGTCGCTAAACCACGTTACATATTTGTGTGTTTGACATATTTTTATTTAAATTGATTCGTAGACCATAGACGCAGCGCATGCTAAAATAATGTTATGAGGCCGGTTGCTATAGGAACTCAAAATAAATAAATCTGCTTGGACTTTCAAAAATCTTTTATTATGCAATGAAACATTTATTTTTAAATAAACTAAAAATTTTGAAATCAGACATTCGTAGCCACTGATTCTGTGCAACTAAATAAAGTATTCGCATCTTTTCCTTACCAATGTAATAAGAAAAGGAGAGAGAAACCTAATTATATTTAGAACTGTCAAACCTCGTGATTTAGGTGTCGAAATTGTGAGCCTATTGTTTAAAGTAGAGTGCACAAAAAATTCGAGGCTTAAAAATATAAAATTCAAGCCAATAATACAAAGATGGTTTTAGACCATTAAAACAATGGATGTATTAGTAATATTCTTTTTTTTAGCATAGTAGCACATGCCGGGTATCCGCTGGTACTTAATAAAATAAATATAACTTTCTATGTTATTTGTCGTTGAGCGAATAGACAGCCTTATTTTATTTATTATCTGTGCATTCGCTACAACATCAGGGTTGCTAGTATAATATACAAGTCTTTTTTATAAATAATCTGAATTGAAAAATTATAGTAAAATTGAACGAATATTATACTATTATTTCCAAAATAAGCTATTGCACTCAGATAAAGTGAGTTTTATTATCAAAAAATCGTGAATTTAGTGTAAAAATAATAATTTTTTATTTTTCTTTACATAAAATATTTATTTCTAGCAACATCTCGTGTCTAATCAAATTGATCGGTTGAGTTTTCATCAACATGGCGAACTTTCGTTAAAACTAACAAACACAAATCACAAAATAGTCAAAAATAGCGGAATTTATCTGTTTTTTCGTTCTAAATCAAACGTGGCAAAGCAGGTCAACTTTCGTTGTTGTTTTTTCCCTAACTACCGATAATTGAACAGGTAAAAGTAATTATTTGGGCACGAAGGTAACTAATGAAATACTTGTTTGGTAACTTTTTTTTAATGCAATGTCTATTATATGTGTATTGTAAAAAGATTCTACTTTAAACTAGATACGAACAATGCTTCTAAAGATATATCATGCTATATTACATCATTTCAGGCGTCTTCGAAGAAGTAATCTTTAAATCAGACCGATAGCAAAATATGCAAGGATCAATGAACTTTTGAGAAGATATTTTCTGGAATTATTAGAATGCCGCGCCGCGGGCATGAGTTGGAGGTGCGAGCGGCTCTTAAAAAGGTGAAGGCTGTTGAGGAGCCATCTAGTTTGGACGTCAGTTTCAGTGACGACGAGGCATTGCCTCCAGGTATCGTCTTCACAGATGTTTTACAAAAGAAATGGCGAATAGGAAAGCCTATAGGTAAGCAAAATATCTTCATTTTTGTCTTATAGTATTTATATTCTATCCCTGCATAGATAAATTAGGACTTTACCCTTAAATTGTTAAAATTTTGATATGGATCAGTCAATTTATTTGCTTAGTAACAATGATGTTCACCATCATCATTTCAATTCATTGCTGGCCCACTACTGAGAATGGGTCTCCTCTCAGAATGAGGATTTACACCACAGTCCACTATGCTGGCGAAGTGCAGTTTGACAGATTTCACACACCTTTGAAAACATGGTTTCTTGCTCGCTATTGCCAAAATGCACTTAACTCAGAAAAGTTACAGGTACTTACCTGAGATCAAACTTCAGGTCTCCTGAATAGTAGGCCCAAGCCTTAACCACTAGGCTAACAATACTGCATCATCACCTACCATTTGGTGTGATTACCGTCCTAGCCTATAGTTTATTTTTAGTTAAACAGAAGGGGAAATCCTCATGAACACCCTAACATCTGGACAAGCCTATAGTTACAATATAAAACATTATGGTGGGTTCTGTTTCCTTTATTTACAGGCAGAGGCAGCTTTGGAAGAATTTATTTGGCTTCGGATGATACAGACAAGGAGGTGACTAAGCTTAATGCTCGGTATGTGGTCAAAATCGAACCACACACCAATGGGCCTTTATTTGTTGAAATACATTGTCTTATTCGGACTGCGCAAGTCAATGAAGGTAACAATATTACAATTTTTTTTATATTAGCTATAAGCTCTATTACAAATAATCTATATTCATACTCCATACTAATATTATAAATGCAAAAGTGTGTCTGTCTATCATCTATTTTAACCAATTTTCATAGTTACAGAGCTAGTTTGCATCCTCAGGCTACTTTTTATCCTAGAGTTTCTATGGGATTTCAAAAACTCAAATCCATCAGACAAGTTGCTGGCATCCCTTATAATCTCTATTACAAATAACTCCCCTACCGCAGTACATAGAGCCATAGAGAAGAAAAGAAGAAGAAGAATAACTCCCTATAGCAGCAATACAAGACTGCACTATCACTTCTTTTTCTCCCTTGAATGAGAGTGAAATAATTCATAGAATAACTCAACAGGTTACTTAAAGTGGACTGAAAACCGAAAGGTCGACGGTTCAAACCCCGCCCGTTGCACTATTGTCGTACCTACTCCTAGCACAAGCCTGACGCTCAGTTGGAGAGGAAAGGGGAATATTAGTCATTTAACATGGCTAATATTCTTTTTAAAAAAAAAAAAAAAGAAAGCCCTTGTCATTCACTAGAACAATAATGGGCTATTACATATTATAAACTCTTTGATATTTTGTGTTTCAGTCAAAGCATGGAGACACCAAAACAAGAGGAAACGATTAGGCATGCCCATTTATATAGCAAGTGGATCATTTACCGATGAGAATGCGGGCGTCAAATATCGGTTCCTAGTGCTGCCGCGCTACGATGTAGACTTGCAGAAAATCATCTCAAGAACTAAAGTGCTGGACTTGAGAAATGTACTTGTGATAGCCATACAAATACTCGATGTATTAGAGTATTTACATAACAAGGGATATACGCATTCAGATATAAAAAGCTCCAACCTTATGCTAGGCTTTGATGGAAATAAATATAGTAAGGGACTCTCTAAACCCCCACCGTCATTCCAAAAAGACGATAAGCAAATTGTGTTGCTCTCAAAGAAGCATAGAAAAGCTAAAAGTACCAGGTCTCGAGCATCCAATTATTATGATGACGAAGATTATAAAACTAGAGAGAGATCCTCCACAGAAACTCAAGAGGAAAACGACAAAAGATTGGCCACTGTCAAACGGAAGCTAAGGAAAATCCTCTCCGAGAAAGACAGTAGGACATTACACCGTCATCATGCTTTCAATCTCAGGCAACTGTCAAATTATGTCAACTACGAAGATTTGAACAGTTCTGTATGCTCAGACCAATCATATCAAAATTTTCTTGACGATTTCGGCCAAATTTACTCACCTAGAAAGGTTTATAATAAAGAATTGAATGACGAAATTTGCAATACTAAAGATATAAATGAAATTCACAGGGAAGCAGTTTTGTCACAGTCTAACGGTCAAATCTATTTACTTGATTATGGACTTGCATCAAAGTTTGTAGATTCGAATGGGAAGCATAAGCCGTTTGATATGGATGCTAGGAAAGCTCATGATGGTACCTTGGAGTATAGTTCTAGAGACTCTCACATCGGGGCTCATTCCAGACGTTCGGACTTAGAAACTTTAGGTTTCAACCTCCTCGATTGGCTCACGGGGACTCTACCATGGAAAACGACAGAGGTTTTAGCGGAACCAGACTTAGTGCACGTTTTGAAGAAAAACTTTATGAACGACACAAAGTCTCTTCTCAAAACCTGTTTCAAAACGGAATTCTACCCTCAGTTTATGGAGAAGTATTTGCAATATGTAAAAAGTCTGGATTTCACCGAAAAACCTGATTATGATTATTGCAAAAGTTTGTTCCGAAATGAGTTACTGAAAAATGGGTATGTCCTAGATAAAGAATTGAATGTGAACTTTGCTGAGACACCGATGACTCCAATCAGAAACAAGTTGTGTTACTCAAAACGGTTTGGTAGGAAGAACACTCCACAAGATTTCATTGCACGAAACGGTATTAAGAAAGCTTTCGAAAGAGAAAACGTCTGCTCATTAGAAAATGACTTGAAACTAGAACTCTTAAAGCAAACTTTGAACACATCAAGTGACGGCATCCGTAAACCTTGTGCATCTAGAAACTTTTTCATTTCCGACGCAGACTTAGTAGCACGTTTGAAGAAATCTCTGATGCCCCACGATGTATTTGGCAAGAAATTATCCCCTAAGAACTTACGGTCAAACAAGAAAAATGTCACAAAACGCAAAAGTGTGAGGAGACATAGGAATAGTATTGGAAAATTCGGGAAATTTATGGGTTCAGCCCGACAGTTCACTTGGGCAGAGATTTTAGCTGGCAACCCGGAAGATATCATCCGCAAAGAGCGTAACCCTGTCACAGACAACGAAGAAGAAGATGACGATTCGACATGCAAGTATAGGATAAGGAAGCTGTCGAGTGCATCAGAAAATTCTGACACCCAATCTCCTTTGTTACAGAATGAGTTTTTACATGACAAAAATCCGACTTACGCTATGAAAGAAGTCATATCCAACTTAACTAACAGAATAAACCGTAAATCATCAAAAGATGTCGATGACAAAAATCCTCAGATCGAAGGTTACACTCCGGCAATGATGAAATATTATTTGATTAAGAAGAAACGAGAAGCCGATGAGAAAATCGAAGCTCAGAAGAAGCAGCATTGCATCAAGGAGGTTACAGTACGATGCACTCGATCAATGGCAAATAATTCCAAGAAAACTCAAACAAGGTAAGTCATAGGATCACTATTTCACTCATCATCATCAACTCAATGCTGGCCCACTACTGAGAATGATTTTCTTCTCAAAATGAGAAGCATATGCCCAAGTGCAGATTGGCAGACTGACACTTCACTGTTATTATTACTATTTACTAGCTGATGCCCGCGACTTAGTCCGCGTGGATTTACGTTTTCCAAAATCCCGCGGGAACTCTTTGATTTTCTGGGATAAAAAGTAGCCATTGTCTTAAATCCAGGGTATAGTCTCGTTCAGCCGTTTTTGCGTGAAGGAGTAACACACACACACACACGCACACACACACACACACAAACACGCACACACACAAACTTTCGCCTTTATAATATTAGTGTGATTCATTTATTCTAGGTCCACATCAACGAAAAGAAAGACTGATGCAAACATTGAGCAGAAAACTGTAAATAACACTGAAGAAGCAACTCCTAGAAGGAGTAAAAGAAATAAAATTAAGGACAAGAGCAGTCCAAAGGATGAAGTCACAGTTGTGGAGAGTCCTAAGAATACAACTAAAAATAAAAGTAAGTAGCTTGTCTATGATTTGTGGACAGCCTGTTCAATAAAACACCGTAAGCAGTGATCAGGATTGGTTGAATACAATTACCTAAAATTGCAATTTGTAGCTAAAATATAACTTTTTTTAGAATTCCGTACCTTAAAAGGAAAAACGGAACCCTTATGGGATCACTTTGTTGTATGTCTGTCCATCTGTTTGTTGTCAAGAAAACGTATAGGGTATTTTCCATAGGTCTTATGGCACAAGTAAAGGAAAAAAGTCGAAAACCGTGAATTTGTGCTATAAGACCTACCTACCTGCCAAATTTCATGATTCTAGGTCAACGGGAAGTACCCTATAGGTTTTCTTGACAGACACGACGGACGGACGGACGGACAGACAGACAGACAGACAACAAAGTGATCCTATAAGGGTTCCGTTTTTCCTTTTGAGTACAGAACCCTAAAAAAATTAAAATGTGTTCATGAAAAAATGAATTTACTAAATCTAATGTTCTACATAAAAGAGTTACGTATATCTTGTACGATGGTACGGAACCCTTCGTGTTCGAGTCCGACTCGCACTTCACCAGATTTTATTTTTAAAAAGTAGTCTCCATCCCTAAACAAAACTAAACAAAATAATTCAAAAATGGATGGGCAGTGACAAGGTACCTGAGAGGCACACTTTCGCATTTATAATTAAGTATGAATGTTGTACAATACCTTTTTTTTTTTTAATAAAAAATGTGAGCAAACAAGCAGGCGGGCCACCTGATGTTAAGTGATTACCGCCGCCCATGAACATTTGCAGCACCAGAAGTACCGCCGAGGTTATTTGGAGTTAAATTGAATTTTATGTAAAACCTTATATTTTTTTTTACAGAAACTGTAAGAAAAACCACGGTTACAGTTAACCGGAGGCAATTAAGAAGCAGTAAACGCAAAAAGGGCTAAGTCAACACGATATATTAAGTTTAAAAGTATCAAAGTTCAAAAAAAGTTACAATTTAAGCACCTATGTATAGTACGCGACAAGTCGAGATAGCAGTCATATGAGGCGAGGGGACACCTCGCACACCATCACGACCTGTCGTGTACTAAAGTAATTACTATAATTATATTGCTATAATTAAAATTCTTGCATTTAATTGAAAAAGAATGAAGATCACATCTAATTTTTCTATTTTCGTAATTTTCATGTTAATATCATAATTTTCGTGGGTATGTATTTTCCTACAATGCGAGAAGCGAGAGGTTGACTGAAGAACCAATAGCAGCCTCTCAAATACCTCGCGGTCTCAAGTACTTCTTACCACCAAATAGATCGATAAATCACCCACTTCGTAATTAAACCAAAATCTATCTGTAATCTATCAACCATACAATTTTTGATCAAGTTTTTAGTCCAGTCATTTGGTAGTATTGGATGGAAAGATTTCCGGGAGTTTTGAAAATTGGTGGTTTTAAAGATTTCGACGTGCTCTTTCCGAATTTTCATATTGCCACCTCGTATCTTTGCCGCTCGCGCCGCCATCTTGGAAAAATGGCGTTCAAAAACAGTTTTTTGGCGATAACTTCTTTCCAAATCATTTTACGATAAAAATTGTTATGTAACAATTAAACTAAAGGCAATTTCCTACTATTTATGTAGGTAGTCAAATTTTTTTTGTAGACTCAATAGTTTTAATGTACGAGCGCCACAAAGCCCACTCCAGCACTCGTTTTGGTCAAATAACTCATTTCCACACCACCATGTGGTAGAGTGAGTGGCGCTGTTTTTTATGGTATCTCCAGGAGACGGTAGTCACCTTCAATTTTAGCCATCACTTGGTCCAGACAAAACTAACTCTTAGAACTCTCTTTAGAATTCTGCTCGAGATAAGAGATCTCATGGGCATATTATGAGCCTTTTTTTGGCTTTCGCACATTTTGAGCACCAAATGACTGGACTAAGATTACAGATAGGATTTTTATTATTAATTTCGACCGTTAGTCAGATAAGGAAGAATAGATTAATTATACACATAAGTACACAATGGTAAATGATATAATGTTTATATTAATTTTCTAAATGGACTGTGACAAACTTGGCTAGGAGAATATCTATTATAAATTTATTATTAGATCTATCAATTACTAGCCAATACCCGCGACTTCGCCCGCGCGGAATTAGTTTTCTCAAAATCCCGAGGGAACTCTTTGATTTTCCGGGATAAAAAGTAGCCTATGTGCTAATCCAGGATATTATCTATCTCCATTCTAAATTTCAGCCAAATCCATCCAGTAGTTTTTGCGTGAAGGAGTAACAAACATACACACACACACATACAAACTTTCGCCTTTATAATATTAGTGTGATTAAAATAGTTGTCTCAAATCGTATTAAGATTTCAAACTTTAGAAAATAAATGAATCATCTGTTTGTAACTTGTTTTTCTTTTTAATCTTAAGGTAGACATACACTTGCGCACGCGCACGAACCGTGCACACTGCTTGCATAAAGTGCCTATGAGGCGCCTTCGTTACTTGACTGTATCCACGAGTATATCACGAACGCCTTTATCATTTTGTACTCTCAAAAACTCGCTAACATGTACAAGCCATGAGCTAGCTGTACAACATTCACGCAACTGCTCGCAAAACCACCCGTGAACAAGTCTACTATGTTCTTATGATTGTGTTGTGTGCATTGATTTTAGAAGAGCCACCTCTAGTTGTGTGTGATTCCTGTGTGTGCGCAGGTGTGAATTGGCCTTTATATCCTTACAATATCTCATATACATAATATATAACAAGTGTAAATTAAAAATTTATAACACCCCCAACAAGTGAAGGTTACAGTAACTAGAAAATAGCTGATAACTTTCAAACGGCTGAACCGATTTTCTTGGTTTATAGCTAAGAACACTCTCGATCAAGCCACCTTTCAAACAAAAAAAACTAAATTAAAATCGGTTCATTCGTTTAGGCGCTACGATGCCACAGACAGATACACACGTCAAACTTATAACACCCCTCTTTTTGCGTCGGGGGTTAAAAATATATACGAGTAATTGCTGACATTTTACTTGTAAAATATAACTAACCCTTTTTTATAAGATAGCATACTAAGATGATAGTGGAAACTATGATTATAAGTATTTTATAATTTAAAAGAAATGACGCCAAACTTCTTTAATGCTCTGAACATTCTGAGGTTTTTTTTTGCGCAGGTAGCCCCGTAGATGCTTTAGCCTAGCTCGCCCCGCGTAGATATTCGTCTGCAGCGACATTGTGATGAATTTGGTCAGTATTAGGATTTAGGAACGACGTACAGGTCAATATCAACTTTTTGACGTGACAACGTCTTATAATTCGATAGAGCCGGCTGCACGCACGGAAAAACATGACTCATGCGGCGTTACCTCGCTCTGAGGCGTTCCATGTAAGGCTTGAAGTGCAAGCGAGAGCGCGGAACGAGCGACAAAGAAGCACAATCGGCCTTTGTTGTCACGTTCAACTATCGTCAACCGACTTTACAGACGACAAATTTTTTTTTGGAATCCTTACTGATAGGTTACAAGAACTTAGCAACAAATTGGACGGCTTTATATTAATCAAATATTTTATTTAATTATAGTTTTATTTGTAACCTTGGCCGCTTCTATAAATTCTTAGCAAATATAAGAAATTCATTTGTGTAAATATTTAACTAATTTTAAAGCAAGGCGCATCTTATGAGATGTAAGATGTTACATGGTAACATTTTGAAACGTCATTCGTTAATGTCTGCAATGGTTAGTGACGTGATGTCGCAGCGGTTGTTCGATAAAAATCGATTCGAATTATAAATTGTTTTCACAATATTGATTTACTAACTCACTTAAAAATCGATGTATTTTTTTAAAGTTTTATTTGTAGTTAGGTGTTTCTGTTATTTTTTTGTTAACATGTTTAAAAATAAGGTTAAATGAGATTAATAAATAAATGATAAAAATTATACGTTTTTTATTAATAATATAAATGCATCATTTATTTCTATACTTTTATCGATCTAACTTTGATCACAACGATCACGTGGTTTACGGATTTTTCCTTTATTTGTGCTATACGACATACCTACCTGCCTGATAGGTCAACAGGAAATACCCTATAGGTTTTCTTGACAGACAACAATGTTATCCTTTAAGGTTCCGTTTTTCCTTTTGAGGTGCGGAACTCTAAAAAGGATTTCGGATGGGTTTCGAAACTAGTTGAGCTTACATCGACTAAATACTTGAGTATAGCCGTAACAATCTATGCTTCTAATGGAAATGACTCACGATAATCGGTAAAAAAAAAAAATATCAAACGGTAAAATATTCTAATTTTATTACCGAATCGTATTCATAATTGATTGAATGATAAAAATCGATTCTGTCGATACTAAATTCATTCGTCATTCTCCTCCTTATCCCCGTGACACTCATTGGCTGTCATCCATAGTTTTGACAGTTGACATTTCTTATCGAAAGTTTATCGTACATGGTTACGATAACTTAAAAATAATTTAAAACAGTTTAATAGTTTTATTATTACTTGTCCACTACAGTGTTAGTGACAAGTATTTGATTAGTTTTTACGATAATAATGCCTAAAGTGTAGTTAAAGGCGCCTTTTTAGATTTTCTTTAGTGTTATGTTATAACCTATAAAATTTATTTCTATTCAAATTAATTATATTCTTGAAATGGATAATCAAGGGAAACATGTTATTCGTGTCGGTTCGAGGAAGAGCGAGGTGATTGCATATGGAAATTTATAAATTATAAGTTTTTTTTCCACCTAACCACCTAATTGGATTATTATATCTCTCATACTTGCTTATTTAATACCAAGTAACTACTATTAATCAACTATCTATACTTATCTTTATAATATACCTATTAAAGAAAAAACAGGCTGACTAACCTATCAATGCACAGCTGAAATTGCTGTCTAGAAACTTGAATTTTTGTAATTAGCTTCTATAATAAATAAATAAAATTTGAAAAATTTAAAAATTGAAAAATTCCAACAGGATTCCTAAAAAACCTAAATCCATACGGATAATGTCACAGAGATCAGCTAGTCATTATAAACTCAAAAATGCTTTTTTTTTGTTACTTCTTAATGTCTCACTACTTAATTTACTTAAATAAAATAAGATAATTAAGCTTAAATAGTACTTGAACCAGGACAATACCAATGCCCGTATACTGTGTATTCTGCTAAAGTAGAGGATTTCTAATGGACTCTAAAGAACCCAAATCCTCAAGATGCAGTCACAGGCCAAAGCTCATTATACTACCCATTTTAACTACTTATCCATACTAATATTATAAATGCGAAAGTGTGTCTGTCTGTCTGTCCGCTACGTTTTCACGGCCCAACCGCTGAACCGATTTTAATGAAAGGTACAGACTTGGAATACATTCCAGGGAAGGACATAGGCTACTTTTTATCCCGGACAATCAAAGAGTTCCCATGGGATCTAAAAAATCGAAATCCACGCGGGCGAAGCCGCGGGCATCCCCTAGTTATTCATACTTATTAATATTTTATGTACACATTACTAGTAGCACATTACGCACTGCTGCACTACCACAGGAGTGTCAGCTATGTGCTATACCCATACTTAATGTTTTTTTTTTCAGTTGGCGCTCATTCAAACTAATTTTGTTATTGACAGCTTAAAGAAAGTTTATCCTGATAAAGAATTTAAGATAGGTATGATTTTTATTTCTACTTTAAGTAAGACCAAAAATATAAGATAACAAAGTCCCCTTCAAACATCTCCCAATCAACACCTTAACACAAACCTTTTAACACAATTATAGCCTCGAGGCTTTAATTGTGTTATAAGGTTTGTGTTCAGAATTCAATCAGATCTTCAATGGTTGAGCTATCAATAGCTCAACGGTTGAGGAGCGGACGAATTCCGAAAGGTCAGTGGTTCAAACCCCACCCATTGCACTATTGTCATACCCACTCCTGGCACAAGCTTTACGCTTAATTGGAGGGGAAAGAGTATTAGTCATGATTAGCATGGCTAATATTCTTTAAAAAAAAACCCTATTTTGACCCTGAAATCTATTACTCTATAAAGTGACCATTGAGTTACTATTGGAATTATTACTTCATAGATTTTCTTTTTCAGTAACCATGACAACGTTAGGTGATAGAATCCTGGACGTCTCCCTGCCGAAGATTGGAGAGAAATCTCTGTTCACCAAAGACCTGGAGGATGCTTTAAGAAATGACACTGTAGACTTTGTAGTACATTCCCTGAAAGATTTACCTACTTCGCTGCCTGATGGACTAGCTATTGGAGCTGTGTTTGAAAGGTATCAGTCAAATCATATTATACTAGATGATGTAGATTTAGGTTTTTCAAAAATCATGTGGGAACTCTTTGATTTATTTGGGAAAAGTAGCCTGTGCCCATCCTCAGAATATAATCTATCTCTATGCCAAATTTCGTCAAAATCGGTTGGACGCAGGGGCCGTGAAAAGCTAGCAGACAGATAGACAGACATGCTTTCGCATTTATAATAATGACTAGATGATACCCGCGACTTCGTTTGAGTGGATTTAGGTTTTTTAAAAACCCCATGGGAACTCTGCTTTTTCGCGGTAAAAAGTTGCTTATGTCAATTTCCGGGACCATATAAATCAGTTAAACGGATGGGCTTTTAAGAATCCTGTGGAAAATGCTATGCTACTTTTTATCCTGTTGATTTTTGGGATAAAAAGTAGGTAGCATATGTCTGTCTCCAAGATGTAACCTAACTCTGTACCTTTCATCAAAATCGGTTAAACGGTTTGAGAGCCTCGATAGCTCAACGGCTGAGGAGCGGACTGAATTCCGAAAGGTCGGCAGTTCAAACCCCACCCGTTGCACGATTGTCGTACCCACTCCTGGCACAAGCTTTACGCTTAATTGGAGGGGAAAGGGGAGTATTAGTCATGATTATCATGGCTAAATATTCTTTAAGAAAAAAAGAACTGTTGTCCTGTGAAAAGCTAGCAGACAGACACATTTTCGCATTTATAATATTAGTATGGACTTCATGAGGATCCACCGAATAGAGGCACATGTGTTAACCACTAGGCGCTCACTGTCACTACTTACTTTACTTAATGATAAGAAGAAATATGTAGGCCTAGGATACATTGGATATACATATAGATAAGGTCATCAAATTATTAGTTTAAAACATTAATTATTATGAGAAATTTGCAAAACCAATAAATGAATAGCCATTACAATTTTATACCTAACAGTAGACCATAGAGATTACAAAAATTCAAACCTTGACCTTCTTATCTTATTTGAAATCCTATTCGGGCAAATAAAATCTTTATCATACGTCAGAATGTCTCAACTATTAGGTATTGTTTACATTCATTAAAAAACCGGCCAAGTGCGACTCAGATTCGCGCACCGAGGGTTCCGTATTCGAGTAGTTTTTGACATTTTGCACGATAAATCAAAAACCATTATGCGTAAAAATAAATAAAAATCTGTTTTAGAATGTACAAGTAAAGCCCTATCATATGATACCCCACTTGGTATAGTTAGCTTACTTTGAAAATTGAAACACTTTTTTTTTCTGTGATTTAACCCCAAATTCACGGTTCTCGGATTTATTCCTTTACTTGTGCAATAAGACCTACCTACCTGCCTTTCATGATTCTAGGTCAACGGGAAGTACTCTATAAGTTTTCTTGACAGACACGACGGACAGACGGATGGACAGACAGACAGACAGACAACAAAATGATCCTATATGTAACCAGATAGGTAATAACATCGCAAAACTATGATAATAGTTAGGCTCCATGCCATTTCAACCCGATCCGTCCAGTAGTTTGAGCTGTGCGTTGATATATCAGTCAGTCAGTCATCTTTTTCTTTTATATCAGACTAGCTGATACCCGCGACTTCGTTCGCGTGGATGTAGGTTTTTAAAATTCCCGTGGGAACTCTTTGATTTTCCGGGATAAAAAGTAGCCTATGTGCTAATCCAGGGTATAATCTATCTCCATTCTAAATTTCAGCCCAATCCGTCCAGTAGTTTTTGCGTGAAGGAGTAACAAACATACACACACACACACACACACTTACAAACTTTCTCCTTTATAATATTAGTGTGAAGTGTGATGAAATTGTTTATTAATTTCCAGGGAAGACCCCAGAGATGCTTTAGTTTTACGTGATGATGTCAAGGAATGCACTTTAGCGTCTCTACCTACTGGTTCAGTTATTGGTAAGAACATATTCTTTCTTCTACAAGTGTAAATTAAAAATTTATTACACCCCCGACAAGTGAAGGTTACAGTAACTAGAAAAGAGCTGATAACTTTCAAACGGCTGAACCGATTTTCTTGGATTATAGCTAAGAACACTCTTGATCAAGTCACCTTTCAAACAAAAACAACTAAATTATAATCGGTTCATTAGTTTAGGAGCTACGATGCCACAGACATACACAGATACACACGTCAAACTTATAACACCCCTGTTTTGGGTCGTGGGTTAATTTAACAATGCGAATGTGCGTAAAAGTTGACAACTGTGTAAATTTTCTTTAATGACTACTGTTTACTTCAAAACATGTTATTTGGATTGTACTTATAATAAAAGTGAATTAATCACTACCCATATTATAAATGCGAAAGTGTTTTTTTTTTTTTTAAATTATATAGACTAGCGCTTGGCTGCAATCAGACCTGCTAGCAAGTGATAATGCAGCCTACGATGGAGCGCGCTTGCCTAGAAGTTGCCTATTCACTCTTGATTGATTTGTTTGTCGGTTTATTGGTTTGTCCTTCAAAATAAACTAAATTAAAATCGGTTCATTAGTTTCAGAGCTACGATGCCACAGACAGATACACAGATACACACGTCAAACTTATAACACCCCTCTTTTTGGGTCGGGGCTTGCCTAGAAGTTGCCTATTCACTCTTGATTGATTTGTTTGTTGATTTATTGGTTTGTCCTTCAATCACATCGCAACGGAGCTACGGATCTTCGGTATTTTTTGCGTGACTATAGTCAAAGACCTGGAGAGTAACCTAGGCTACTTTGTATCCCAGAAAATCAAAGAGTTCCCACGGGATTTTTAAAAACCTAAATCCACGCGGACGAAGTCGCGGGCATTAGCTAGTTACACATAGTGAAAAAGTCAAGTATGGGTTTGTTTAAACAGTTGCTACTTATGTTATGTACTTAAAGCCTTAAATGATAATAATGATTATATCTATTGAAAACAACATGTTTGAGTTATCTTAAAAACAGTAAAAACGTTGGCGGCGGAACCTCACCAGTTTTTATTTTTTAGGGTTCTGTACCTCAAAAAGAAAAAAGGAATAAGATACTTTGTTGTCGAATCTGTCAAGAAAAGGGAATCAAAGATTTCCTGTTGACTTATAGCACAAGTAAAGGAAAAAATCCGAAAACCATGAATTTGTGGTTTTATCACCAAAAACATCATTTAATCACGAAGAAATAAATAATTAATTAGTTTACTAAATCACATATAGATGGCGATGTCCGTTTTTAACTTGCACTGTTACACAAAAGTGTTATATCTTTTCGAAACTCTTCGTGTGCGGGTCCGACACACATTTAGAGCTCGTTCACACAAGCTGCGTAAGCGTAGACGTAGCGCGTAGCATTGCGTTGTAATGTATGGGACTGTATGAAACATGGCATACCACTTGCGTGGCGTGAACGTTTACGTAGACGATTACGTCTACGTGAACGTTCCGTTGTATCAACGGGATCACGCGCGTCACTGCGCACGTGTCACGTGTACGTGCTGCATACGCAATTGGTGTGAAACAGTCATTAACCAGATTTTTTTTAATCAGGTACTTCCTCACTCCGACGCACTGCGCAGCTAAGAGGATCGTTCCCACATTTGTCGATAACAGACGTTCGTGGTAACCTCAACACTAGACTGCGTAAGCTGGATGCGCCCACCAAGGAATATTCCGCCTTATTACTCGCTTATTCCGGGCTTCAGAGAATGGGCTGGGGAAATCGGATATCCAGGGTAAGTATTATGGGGCATGAGACCGGCCTGCCCGCAAAATTCAAATTTAATTTGGTTAATTTGTAAACTAGTACGACAATGTAGGCTTCTTCTTCTCTTCTTTCTTAGCCCTTGTTAATCCATTGTTGGACATAGGCCTCCTCACGTGCACGCCATTCCTCTCGGTGTTGTGCGAGCCTCCTCCAAGTTTATGCCAATGTAGGCTTATGGCATTCTTATGGTTAACAATAGAAAGTACTCTTAGCTGGAAAAAACATATAAACGTTTTGGTTAATCGTATCCGAAAGCTTATGTTTATTCTGAGGAAGCTGAGAACGGTCTGCGACCAAAAATTATTGATAACTGTGTACTTTGCACTAGTGCAGTCCTTACTATCGTACTGCATCACAGTTTGGGGTGGCTCCAATAAAACTGATATGTTACGACTGGAGCGCGCCCAAAGAGGTATTCTTAAGGTTCTGGGTAGCAGACCGCGCAGGTATCCCACGTCGGCACTTTACCAAGAGTGGGACGTTTTGAATGTCCGGCAGCTCTTTATCTCCCAGGTTATTTTACGCAAACACTCAGAAACAAAAGTTCAATCCGAAGCAAATGTTAATATTTTAATAAGACGCAAACCAAAGATATTCTTAATGTTGCCGAGGAGAACCGCACTTGCCGGAAGACATTACCACTTCCTTAGCCCTAAACTTTATAATAGAATAAATGACACACTTAATATATCTAAATACAACAAACCCAACTTAAAAAAAACGGTTAATGCTTGGTTAAAGAAACTTAGTTACTATGAAGTTGAGGACTTGATCGCCGAAGTGAAATCATAGCAAGTTGTCTTTTACACACCCGTCGTACCTACTATAATTTACATCATACATACAAATAATATCACACACACACACACACACACACACACACACACACACACACACACACACACACACACACACACACACACACACACACACACACACACACACTTGCACACTTCTGTTTTACATTACTATTCTACATAATTATTATTTTTAAAATACAAATTTGTATAGTTAAGTTCTAATCGATGGATCCGAGGGAAGGCTGCGGTACCCGTAACACAGGTTTTCCTAGTACGGGTGCCAAAGCACTCACAAGAAATCTTTATTTTACTTTGTGCTTTACTTTGTCTTGTATTCTCCGTTTTGGAAGCCCTGTTTTCCGAGACACAGTTTTTACTAGTTCAGGAAACAGGTGCACATGCAGTAATGTTTATTATTATAACTAATTGTGTTTTGTTACGTTTATGTTACATTTGTTTCTGAGCCAAATAAATTTATCTTATCTTATTCTAATTCCGACAGTGGCAGTCTCATCCTCACAGGTTTATATAAAAATCTTTACTTGAAAAGGTCCAGTTTAAGAAATAATTTCTTAAACTGGACTCTTTCAAGCAAAGATTTTTATATAAACCTGTGAGGATGAGACTGCCATTGTCGCAAATAAAATACCGTAAGCATACGTTGTCGTATTAGTTTACAAATTGCGAAAAACCAAATTAAATTTGAATTTCGCGGGTAGGCCCGTCTCATGCTCCTTAATAGTCTTTCCCACATCTAACGATAACAGAGCCTGGATCACACTAATATTATAAAGGCGAAAGTTTGTGTGTATGTGTGTATGTTTGTTACTCCTTCACGCAAAAACTACTGGACGGCTGACTACTGGCTGAAATTTAGAATGGAGATAGATTATAGCCTGGATTAGCAAATAAACTACTTTTTATCCCGGAAAATCAAAGAGTTCCCACGAGATTTTAAAAAAAATAGTGCAATATAAAAAATTGGTATTTGTTTTCAGGTACTGTCATGTGCTGAGATGATGTACGCAGTTGGCCAAGGCGCCTTGGCGGTGGAGTGTCGGTCGGATAACCAACAGTTACTGGACATGTTGGCGCCCTTTAACCATCCAGAAACGTACTGCAGGATATTGGCTGAAAGGAGCTTTCTTAAGACTTTGGGTAAGATACAAGTTGAGAAATGTTGGGCAAGTTAACTTGGCCATGGAATGTGCGCCGGATAACACATTGGCTCTATATGACCATCCTAGACGCACTGCATGATATTGGCTGAAAGGAGCTTTCTTAAGACTTTGGGTAAGATACAAGTTGAGAAATGTTGGGCAAGTTAACTTGGCCATGGAATGTGCGCCGGATAACACATTGGCTCTATATGACCATCCTAGACGCACTGCATGATATTGGCTGAAAGGAGCTTTCTTAAGACTTTGGGTAAGACACAAGTTGACAAATATTGGGCAAGTTAACTTGGCCATGGAATGTGCGCCGGATAACACTTTTGCTCTATATGACCATCCTAGACGCACTCATGATATTGGCTGAAAGGAGCTTCCTTAAGACTTTGGGTAAGA
This sequence comes from Maniola jurtina, assembly GCF_905333055.1. Taxonomy (NCBI): domain Eukaryota; kingdom Metazoa; phylum Arthropoda; class Insecta; order Lepidoptera; family Nymphalidae; genus Maniola; species Maniola jurtina. The sequence goes on from NC_060053.1 coordinate 5,029,891, forward strand.
CTAATAAGTTGACAAATATTGGCCAAGTTAACTTGGCCACGGAATGTAGGCCTGATAACCAACACATTGGTTTTGTAAGCTATGACCATTCTGAGACTTACTGCATGATATTGGCTGAAAAGAGCTTTCTTAAAACTTTGGATAAGACAAATGGTTGAGAAATGTTGGGCAAGTTAACTTGGCCACGGAATATACGCCTGATAACAAACACATTGGTTTTGTATGCTCTGACCATTCTGCGACGTACTGCATGATATTGGCTGAAATGAGCTTTCTTAAAACTTTGGGTAATACAAATACAGGGCAAGTTAACTTGGCCACAGAATGTACACCTGATAACCAACACGTTGGTTTTGTAAGCTCGATATAACCATCCTGAGATTTACTTCGGGACACTGGCTGAAAAGAGCTTTCTTAAGACTTTGGGTAAGAGTAATAAGTTGACAAATAGTGGGCAAGTTAACTTGGCCATGGAATGTAGGCCTGATAACCAACACATTGGTTTTATAAGCTCTATACGACGATCCTGAGACTTACTTCGGGATATTGGCTTAAAGAAGCTTTGTTAGGGCATGACAAACAAGTCTATATCACACTAATATTATAATGGCGAAAGTTTGTATGTATGTATGTGTGTATGTTTGTTACTCTTTCACGCAAAAACTACTGAGCGGATTTGGTTGAAATTCCGAGTGGAGATAGATACCCTGGATACATAGGTTACTTTTATCCCGGAAAATCAAAGAGTTCCTACGGGATTTTGAAAAACCTAAATCCACGCGGGCGAAGTCGCGGGCGTCAGCCAGTTACAAAAACTGTAAACTAAACTACTAACTGTAAACTTTATTTATATATTTTTTTATCTTTAGGTGGCGGTTGCAGTGCTCCAGTAGGCGTGTCGACAAAACTAAAGCCCCTAGACACAAACTTCCAACTAACAATCACAGGCGGAGTCTGGAGTCTTGACGGCCTCACCAAAGTCGAGCACACATTGGAACAAACATTTGCTCAAATAAAACAAACGCACAAACACAAACTCAGTCCTACCGAAGAGGGTAGTAACAAAAAACTTAAGGTTGACGACGAAAATGCCGACGAACAATCAAATGACAATAATTCCGACGAAATCGATAAAAGCGTTGAGAAAATCGAAAATCCAACAAATATTTTAGATGATTTAGATAAAAAGACTAGAATTTTCTGCGGTCTAACAGAAAATCCTAATATTCCAATAGATGTTATAATCAAATGTGATAACTTAGGACGCGATTTAGCTAATGAGTTGATATCTAAAGGTGCTTTAGATGTAATGAAAGTTACGCAGGACCTCATTCGGAGCTCTATTGTTAAGAGCTCTTGACGGGTACTTAGATATTGTTATAGAAGAATTATTATTATTAAATATGGCGCATATTTTTATACCGTTAATATCGAATACTTATACTAAAGATGCCTGCGACTTCGTCCGCGTGGATTTTGGTTTTTAAAGATCCCGTGGGAGCTGGTTGGTTTTCTGGGATAAAAAGTTGCCTATGTCAATTACATGGACGTAAGCTACCACGGTACTTTTCATACAAATCGGTTAAGCGGATGGGTCTTTAGGAATCCCGTGGGAACGCTTTGATTTTCTGGGATAAAAATTAGCCTTTGTCCGTCCCCGGGATATAAGCTGACCCTGTACCAAATTTCGTCAGAGTCTGTTAAACTGTTGGGCCGTGAAAAGGTAGCAGACAGACAGACACACACACTATATGGATACTGTATGGATGGATATGGATTTGAATCACAGATTAAAGAAAGACATTTTTTTTTTTTGGATAGTTATGTCAATCCTGGCCGCCATCTTTTGAAGTACGCACGTAGGTGTCAAAAGTTGTTTAAACTCCGCGTTTTATTAAATAAATAGGTATAGATGGTTAGCCCTAATTCGCACGTGCGTTAAAAAAGCGTTGCATTAAAACCCGGTGTTGCGTTGAAAATACAAAGTGCGCGTTAAAAAAGCGTTGACGTGTGAACAGATACTTGGGAATGCATTTGTTCTATTTGAACGCTTTTTTAACGGACGTTAAAAAAAGCTCTTGTGCGAATGAGGCCTTAAGGTCTCAAGACAGTTGTAAAAATTGTTTACACAAGTGACTGACTCCATAATGAAATATGAACAAATATAGAAAATTCGCCATTTTTATTAATTTTGTGTTTACTTTACTGCCATGAATCGAATAATAAGTATTTTAATTGTTTGTTATATCTTGTCACAGACTAAAAGAAAAACAGACTGCATGTATGGATGTCTTGTGAACCTTACTATCGGCTTTTCTTCGCTCAAGTATCAATTATTGGCAGCTCTTCAATTCAACAGTCTATTTTTCATTTAGTCTATGTAATTTTTGTTACTAGTTATTTTTTTTAAGGTATTACAGATGTTCTATTTCACGAAGACCGTTTGGCCATGTTTGTGTGAGTTAAGAGGATTGTCTAGTTGTAAATTTTCATACCTTTTTGTTTGAAAATTTACAACTAGACGATCCTCTTAACTCAACGTTAATGTTTTTCTCCCCGTAAATGTACCTAGTCCAATTTTCATAAATTTTAGGAAATGTACCTAGATATAATAATGAAGGACAATGCTCGTATGTTTTAATTTTAAAGAAATATTGCTTACTAGCTGATACCCGCGACTTCGTTCGCGTGGATGTAGGTTTTTAAAATTCCCGTGGGAACTCTTTGATTTTCCGGGATAAAAAGTAGCCTATGTGCTAATCCATGGTATAATCTATCTCCATTTTAAATTTCAGCCCAATCTGTCCAGTAGTTTTTGCGTGAAGGAGTAACAAACATACACACACACACACACACACACACACACACACACACACACACACACACACACACACACACACACACATACAAACTTTCTCCTTTATAATATTAGTGTGATTATATAAAAGTTACTAGCGTCTAAATATCCATATTTTTGACCTGAAAACTTTCTTGAGTAGTTAATTTTTTTTTTAAATTTAACCAAACTAAAATATTACAAAAATAAATAAAACTTACGAACTAGATTAAGGTGGAAGCGACGGCCCTGCCCGCGAAATTCAAATTTTACTTGGTTTTTCGCAATTTGTAAACTGATACGACAAAGAAAGCTTATGGCACTTTAATTGCGGCAATGGCAGTATCATCCTCACAGGTTTATATAAAAATCTTTAAACCAAATAAAATTTGAATTTCGCGGTTAGACCCGTCGCTGACTTCGTCTGTGTTGGTGTTAGCTGGCGGGCGTGCTCTGCCTTTTTGGAGTGTTTTTTTTTGTTAAAACTGACTGGAAAGCGCTCTAAGGGGGTTCTGTGCGTGTGTCGGCGAGCGCCGGCACAGACGGGGTCCATACTTGTATAGTTTAACTAACTTGTTACAAATAACTACAAACTTGACATTGGCTAATCTTTGTAAAGCCAGACGATAGAGGAAAAAAAGGACCCGTCGCTTGCCTCTTAACGCTTATCGATACATTCACTACTACAGCCAAGGGTGAGCGGGCTTCATGAAATAGAACGACTTGTACTTACTTCTACTTATTGCTTTATAAGGTTCACTTTCAGGGATATTATTTTTGTAATCATAGTGGTACTTATTGTTGTAGTTTTTTGTTGTAAATGGGTTATATTGTAGTTTTAAATAAAATGTTCTATGACATGGGATTTTTGACTTTTTTTTGGCATCGATCCTTGTATTAATCAGCGACGCTGATTAAAAGATTTGGAATTAATTAATTATTAGGGTTAGGTACGTTTTAAGCAATCAAATATCTGATTTAACGGTAAAGGAAAACATGGTGAGGAAACTTGTATTGATGTGAGTTCACCATAATGTTCTCAAAAGTGTGTGAAGTCTTCCAATCCAGTCAGCCAAAGCTAGCGCGTTGGACTGTGGCTTAACCATGTTAAGCGCCGGCCACACAGGCCAAGTATGCGTCGCGTCGCGCGTAGACGTAGCACGTAGCATTGCGTTGTAATGTATCGAACTGTATGAGACATGGCATACCGCTTGCGTGGCGTGAACGTGGCGTAATGCGTGCAGTTATGTCTACGGATTCACGCGCGTCACAAGTAAGTGTCACGTGTACGTGCGCGCGTGTCAACAGCTTTTAAGCTCTCCTCATTTTAATGTTTAAACTACCGTGAGTGATTTCCACTTTACGAGTAAGTATAGAATGTAACGGCTATACTCATGTATTTAGTCGATGTAAGCCCGGCTAGTTTCGAACTCATCGGGGGTCCTTTTTCATAGGGACTCAGCTCGTTGCGCGTCTCGCTTGAGACTGCGAGCCGCATGCGCTGCTCCCCGGGTGCCTGAGATGGGGGGTAGATGGCTACAACTGTTCTCATTCCAAGAGACTCGTGCTCAGTACTGAGCCGGGGATGAGTTGATCACGATGATGATGGGTGATTACTCACGTCATTTCCCGAAGGAATATCGGTTGACGACGACCTCTACCATCTTACAATGCATCGTCACTAACCACAAGGTGAAATTACAGTCAAAAGCTCACTTGTCACCAGGGTGGGTTTAGCAACGGTTAAAAAAAATATCGTCTGGTGAGAGGCTTCGGCCGTGACTAGTTACCTACCCTACCGACAAAGTCATGCCGCCAAGCGATTTAGCGTTCTGGTACGATGCAGTATAGAAACCAAAGGAGTATGGGTTTAGGGGAGTATCATACTTACGGGATACTTACACTCGTCGTTCCTGTAGATTCGCCTGCCCGTCGATTACCTATGCTCTTACCGGTACCTACGCAGTGTCGTGCAGCTCATAGAGACATAAAAGCACTGGTTACCATACTCGAATAAATCAATGCTTATTTTTTTATCATTTCCCGCCAGAAAATAAGTTCATAATAAATACATGCCTTGGCTTCAAACTTGTGCACGCCACTATACCTATGCCTTAGACACGGATTTACCGGGGAAGGAAGAAATAAATGCACAAGAATTCAGTTTTGTATTGTATAGTAGGCTAGTTTTCAATTTTCGTTCATAATTTTGACGTAACAGGTTCAATGAAAAACTTCCTTCCAAGTTAGCTCGCATCATCACTTGCCACCAAGTAAGATTGCAGTCAAGGGTTAACTTTATTTGAATAAAATTTAGAAAAAAGAACCAGTGACATACAAAAAATGATTATTAAAAAAAGTTTTTTCAACTTTTCCAACCCAAAATAGGGTTACGTAGCTAGACAGTAGAAATACATCTTAGCTTAGCGACCAGGGTTTTGAAATAAAACAACGAACATTGTACAGTAGGTACGTTTATTTCACAACAAAACTTCAATCAAAATTCAAACATACAATGTGAATAACTAAATAGGTAAAAAAAACTAAAAACTACTAACAAAATAAAAAAACCTAGATACTTTTTATAATGTTAGATTTTCTAATTTTTCTTTTCTTTAAACTACTTTGCGCATTGGAGAGCTGGTAAATAAAATTATTTATTAATGTTTTCTCTGTGAAACGCTTTTATTAATGTTTAATTTAGTTGAAATTTCTATATTAAATATCTAGTATTTACGAATAAATATGAGATATTTTATAAAGAAATTTCAACCATTTTTCTTTTCGCATGAACAAATCAGAGTACGAAACGGTAACCAACACAATATTTAGTCATTTGTATCAAAAAGCGTTTTACAAAGAAATATTGCTTGTTTTACCCGACTGCGGAAGCCCAAAAGGAAGGTTATGTGTTTGACCTGTATGCATGTATGTCCTTTCCTATGTTCGTTAGTAACTCCTCAACGGCTCAGCCGATTTTGATAAATGATACGTCATTAGATTTGTTTGAATAGCGCGAGTGTCATTTGACAAGGAATTTCAAGTACCTAGGTCATTGATAGAGGACCTAGGTGAATAAAATTCTTAAAAAATCAAAATGGCGGATTTTTTGTGCTTTGATGGGCGGGCTGAAAAGATGTAGTGCAAACCGCAGTCGGGTTTTTTTGAAAACTTTAACTTTTAACTAATTAAGTCCTTGTTTTTAGTTTTCCAATCACAGCTCTAACGATTAAAATAACAAAAACCAAACATTTTTTCACTTTACAAAAAAATATTGAAGGATTTGGAAACAATTACAAATTAATTGTTAATTAATTCACTACATCTATAACTTTTAACCTTGTATCTATCAGTAATAACGATTTTAAGAACGTCTTATTAATAAATGAACAGTTAATTTTAGGTACGGAAATTATTTTTACATGGTTAAAATTCTTAGCAAAATATTATTGTACTAATAATTACAGTCAGTCAATTTCAATACACCTAGCGAATTACAAGGAATTAGGTCTTTGGAATATAATTTAATAAAAGAAATATGATATAACGCGTTCAAACTGAGAAAGGAAGTTGTATCCGCCATATTGTCACGTCCTATATCCTAGATATTTTTTAATATAATATTTTTTCATACAAAATCCATTTCCCTTTCTTAGTTTGGACGCGTTATATTAACCTTTGATAATATCCCTATGTACCAAGTTCATACTAGTAGTAGTTTCGTGTAAGAATTTGACGACTTTAGCAATAGGCAAAAGAAAAAGTATGAAGAATTTCTCCTTCTGGGTCAAAGGGTATTCAACTAATTTGTGGTTTTTTTAATGGCAACATTTGTGCATGAATTATTCACCTGACCATACATACAGCCTCTTCAATAAAACGTTTTCATAAAACAAAAAATTCTAAAGAAGTTATTTGGTAAAGGTAGTGGTAAGATTTGTCAAATACCTACCCTCTAAAAAGCATGCTGCAACTTCTCCAGTTTTAATTATATAATTAGGATAAATAATAATTCAAAATTAATCCTTTAAAGTGCCCTAGACGGGTGTGCCCGCGAAATTCAAATTTAATTTGGTTTTTCGCAATTTGTTAACTAATACGACAACGTAGGCTTATGGCACTTTAATTGCGCCAATGGCAGTATCATCTTCACAGGTTTATATAAAAATCTTAACTTGAAGTTTAAGATATTAGTCAAAATAATGAGTTTGACGTGAGTTACTCACAAATTAGTCGAAACTCTGACTAATTTCTTAAACTGGACACTTTCAAGTAAAGATTTTTATACAAACCTGTGGAGATGATACTGCCATTGTCGCAATTAGAATGCCATAAGCCTACTTTGTCGTATTAGTTTACAAATTGCGAAAAACCCAAAAATTTGAATTTTACGGGCAGACCCGTCTCATGCCCCTTAACTAAATTCTCATTAATATATTTCACATTCACACTTCAGTCATAAGACTCACTATTAATTCAAGAGTTGTTCATTAGAATAATAGTGAATAAAAAGTAGCAGCATGCTTGTTTCCAGATCGATCCACACTTGCAGAGTACGCTGGAAAAGGTGTGCCATACAAAATGAGTTTTTTGTGCCGATTTGAAACTCCACTGAGCGTACTGAGCATTAAAATTGACCTTACATCAAATGATCTACGTATTGACACTATGTTGACAAAAGTTTCATCATTTTTAGTTCCGAGTACGCTCATAGCTACTTTAACAGGGCTCTCTCCGTCACTCGTTTCATACAATCGTAGTTCCAATTTCATTTGAATATTAAGCAACCAAAGTCCATGAAATTTTTACATACATATTCTAGAAACTAATATCTGTGTCTGTGGTGTTTTAGATTTTTCTAAAAATATGTAGTTTTAAAATTACAGGGGCTCAAAGATTTGTATGAAATTTTTTAAGACCGCGTAACTTTGAAACCGAATATTTTAACAGAAATCTGGAAAACCACAGACATAGATATTAGTTTCTAGAATATGTCTGCAAAATTTCATGGACTTTGGTTGCTTAATATTCAAATGAAATTGGAACTACGATTGTATGAAACGAGTGACGGAGTGAGCCCTCTTAAGCACCAAAACAGCGATAATAATTAAATCGGCTTAAATAAAACAGCTCGGCAATTGCAGTTCCAGCCTACTCGTATCAGTCACAAGTCAGTGATCATCATCATCATCATCAGCCAGTACAAGTCAGTGCTGATGGATAATCTACAATGTATGCATGACCTGGATGATGGATGATCCATTATCTAGCCAGATTTCCAGACGTTAAAATGAATATGGGGGACGTAGGGGCAAGATGGAACACTTAAAATCTTTAGGTTTATGACAAGTACAATGGAAACTCTTTATAACGCCGTTCGTTACAACGAAAAACTCTTTCCTCTTCTTCTTAGGGTTCCGTACCTCAAAAGGAAAAACTGAACCCTTACAGGATCACTTTGTTGTCTGTCTGTCTGTCTGTTCGTCCGTTCGTCCTGTTTGTCAAGAAAACCTTTAGGGCACTTGGTCGGTTTTTTAAATACAAGATTTAAGATATATTTAGAGAATTTCTTTTGCTTGTATTTTTTGGTGTCTCATCTTCATCAATATTATGAGATGAAATATCTGAGTTTTGTTCCTCTAGCGTGTCCTCCAAAGGAATTAAACAAAGGTTAATTTTTCCATAACCAGAGCTTTTCTGACTGCATTTTGAATGTGTAGATGTTATAGACATTGGAGACATATCATTTATATCGCTAAGAAAAACAGGTGAGGCACGTTGATTTTTAAAGTCAGTATAAACACAACTGGACTCCATTGCTCGTTATAAAACTATTAGATACCTTTGAAGTTTCCATAGATTTATCGTTTTTGACGTGCCAACGTCTTATAATTCGATAGAGCCGGCTGCACGCACGAAAAAACATGACCCATGCGGCGTTACCTCGCTCTGAGGCGTTCCATGTAAGGCTTGAAGTGCAAGCGAGAGCGCGGAACGAGCGACAAAGAAGCACAATCGGCCTTTGTTGTCACGTTCAATTATCGTCAGTAAACCGACTTTACAGACAACCAATTTTTTACTGTCGGAGTGGGTCTGCGTGTCATGTAATGTTGATGCAGAAAATTGGGAATAAGTGCTTATTTCACCGTTAATATTTGAGCTGTCAAGAGGCATATCTTCAGGTGATGGTGTTTGCTCAATTCTATTGGTTACTAATGAGTTTCAATGCTTGCAATCTAATGATATTTCTAAATTGACTGTTGTGTCTGTGACTGTTTTTGAGGTTTCTGGTCTGATTTGCAATTTTTTTTGTGTGTCTTGTCATAATTTTCTTAAAGATTATACCTAAGTGTGACATCTTGTCCCTAATCTACCCAATCACCTATAGTGACGCCTGGTAAATGGGGTCTACTCATGACTGATGCACTACCTATGACCTTATGGACCCCCTAACAGAAATAATAGGCCAGGAGTTAAGCACAGAGTTTATTCGACATCTTCCTCTTGGAGCGTGGCGCCGCCGGCGCGCATGGAGGCGCGCAGCCGCTCCGACACTTCCGGGAGCTTCTTGAGCAGAAGGTGGAAGATTGGAGCCGGCATCGTTTGTTGAAGTACCTGATATTACAACACCACAATTGTTTGGAAACTTGGTTTATATTTTGAGTGTGAACATTTCCTATCTTTTTAGGGTTCCCTACCTCAAAAGGAAAAGCGGAACCCTTATAGGATCACTTTGTTGTCGGTCTGTCTGTCCATCTGTCAAGAAAACCTATAGGGTACTTTCGTTGACCTAGAATCATGAAATCTACCGACCCAAAACGAGGGGTGTTATAAGTTTGACGTGTGTTTCTGTGTATCTGTTTGTGGCATCGTAGCTCCTATATGAATGAACCGATTTTAATTTTGTTTTTTTTTTGTTTGAAAGGTGGCTTGATCGAGAGTGTTCTTAGCTATAATCCAAGAAAATCGGTTCAGCCGTTTGAAAGTTATCAGCTCTTTTCTAGTTTTCTTATGGAGATTTTTGGGTCAGGTGTTTTTTAAATATTAAGTTATTGATTTTCAATTGTTGAATTTGTAAGATAATGATGTAATGGTGATAATTAATTAAGGAAACTTAAAACTAAAGCTAAGAAGGTTCTGAGAAGAGCCCACAACAAATCCAGGCGGGTATTCTTTTTACTATCACCACTTCACAAAATCAATTAAACTTATTAGAAGAAACAAATCAATATGAAAAATACATACACTCAAAAGTTGCTGTGTCTGTCCGCACACTGCAACAGCTTGTCCGAGGTGCTCCACGCCCGCCTCGAGGTCTCCCGCCGCTAGGAGCTCCTCACCCAGTTGGATCTATCAGAAGATTAGAAGATTAGAACCTCAATAGCTGAGGTTAAGGAGTGTGAAGTGAGTGAGAAAGTGTGTCCATCTTCTAGTCTTTCACAGCCCAACAGTTTAACTGATTTTGATGAAATTTTGTACAGAATTAGCTTACATCCCAGGCACAGACATAGTCTATTTTTTATACGGAAAATGAAAGAGTTCTCAGGGGATTCTTAAAGGTCTATCTGTTTAACCAATTTATATTTTTGGTTCAGAGATAATTGTGTCCCGGAAATTGACGTAGACAACTTTTTATCCATAAAAATCGAAGAGTTGCTACAAGATATTTAAAAAACTGGAATCCACATGGACAAGGTCCAGACTTTGTCCATTTGTTGCTTCTTCCAGACTTTGTCAATTTTTAGGGATAAAAAGTTGTATATGTCAATTTCCGGGACCATCCAGTTTTAGACACAGCTACTTAGTAAACCAAATCAATAAGGGCCAATGACACGCACGACAGACGGAAATGTTTAAGTGCAGAAACCAGCCCAGAGGGAAGAAAGAAGGGCCAATGACTTACCTGTTGTAGGAAGAACCGCTGCATAGCTTCATGGTCACTCATGTCAGGCAGAGGCCCACCGACCGTACGTGACCGTGTTGCATTCTGTTGTGCTTTCTCACGACCTGCCCAACAATAAAAAGTAATCAATAGTAAATAATCAAATCATTTATCAATACTTCACACTTATAATATTATAAAGGAGAAAGTTTGTATGTGTGTGTGTGTGTGTGTATGTGTGTGTGTATGTATGTGTGTGTGTGTATGTGTATGTTTGTTACTCCTTCACGCAAAAACTACTGGACGGATTGGCCTGAAATTTAGAATGGAGATATGATTATACCCTGGATTAGCACATAGGCTACGTTTTATCCCGGAAAATCAAAGAGTTCCCACGGGAATTTAAAAAAAAACCTAAATCCATGCGAACGAAGTCGCGGGTATCAGCTAGTATATTATAAATTCAAAAGTGTGTCTGTCTGTCTGCTAGCTTTCTGCTACATCCAGGCGGAAGAAGTCATGGGCATCACCTAGTTTCAAAATATGATAAGTATGTATGTACATTGTACACTTTGTTGAAAGTGAAATAGTTGATGTAGGTAAAGGTGCTACCTTAAAACTTAAGTTAGATATTTTCTTTATAATCTGTGTAGTTTGGGCCAATACAGGAAAATCTTACAAAAGGAAATACAAAAGAATATTATTTCTAATCACGCTACTTATATTTTCTTCACATTATGAGAAAACCTGTGCCCATGAGTTTTTCATAATGTCCTCAAAGGTCAGAGAAATATACTGATTTGGACTAAGCCAGCGTGGGAGACTATGGCCTAAAGTTTAGGCCATGAGAATGGTTTAGGCCCTAAACCATTCTCATTTTGAGAGAAGATCCATGCTCAGTAGTGGGCTGGCAATGGGTTAAAATGACCTTAAACTGTACTTACTGTATTTAATTTTAATAGTTGTATAGTTTTAACGTAATTTGTAATATGTACATGAGGTAAAACTATTTGTATACCTTTGTACATAAGAATAAATTAGTGGTCTTAATTATTCAATTAGCATTTTTGCCCTCATTAAACTGCAACATAATTGCGTACATACACAAAGAAAGTGAAATGTATGTTGTACATGCATCTGCAGTCTATTGGAAAGTAAAAGTTAATTAGTTTACAATCATGTTTTGTTCATACTGCAGTTTATTACTGCTATTATTATTCAGTTAAAAACACTCAATAGTCTTTTTAACCAACATTCCTTTATAACCAACATTCAAAAACAAGGAGGTTTTCAATTTGGTTTTTCCTATATATGTACACTGTTTTCACTGAGATGTATGGCCCAATTAGATTTTTTAAAAATAAATAGAAACAGTTGGCAAGATGATTTTAGGCCCAACTTTATAACCCTGATAGTGAAATTATGGAGATTCAGGGACTGTCGTGGTGAATTAATATTGTAGGTACTAAGCAAGGAGTTCCTGATTAAACTCATCCTAACCTCTCTTTTTTGAATATTTATTTTAGTATAATAGCGGATCCAGAATTTACTCTGCTTTCTTGCATTATAATAGTTACTTATTAACTTGTATTGCAAAGTAAACTTTAAATATTTATTTGTACTGATTATTTTAAAGGTTAATTTCAATGTAGCTATGTCTAGTTTGTATAACATCATTTATAGTTAAATAGATGTGAAGCTAATTTTCTGATTGTAGTATTACATACCTACTACATTAGCTAGGCTATATGATTTCTTATCGACTTATCAAAGTATGTAACATAGTTGCATCTAGGTTTTAAATAAACTTTAATGGAGCATAGTAGTTATAGTTTTTTGAGTTTTCTACAATGCCGCAATCGAAATTTTTTATAATAATTAATTCAGTAGGTACATTGAGAAACCCATCACGTAAATTTATAGGTTGGAAATTATACAACAATGTGTCTAATATTAAATCTTATTATTGAGAACTGAGAAAAGAGATATTTTCTAAAGGTTAATTAAGGTTTTCATTTAAAACTTACGTTCTCTAAGCTTCTTTTTAAATAAAGGATCCTTGCGTCGTTGTTGGTCAAAGTAAACACAATAGCCTAGGAAAAGTGTTCCGGCCAAACCGCAGGCTATACCGAGCGTTGTACGTGTAATCTCCATTTTGTTAAAAGATATATTTAACTAATTATCCATAAAAGTATGATAAAAGACACAGTAAACACTCGTTTTTGTTGAATATTTTTGCGGTTAGTCAATCGCCATTTACAAATTTCTTTCAAAAAATTCTATTATATCAAGTTGGCAACACTGACTATGATTTTGCAATGGATGCGCTGTGTTCAAAATTAAGACTTTGATTTAATTTTAATAATCTTTTAAAAAACAATTTTACTAAGCTCTTTATGCCTATGTTATTAATTTATATAATTCTCAATAGATGCATTTGAAATTGCGTTATTATTAAATCTTATAAAATCAAATTATAAAATAAAATGTTTCTGACAAATTAAGTTATATTGAACGAATGAACAGTTTTATTTATAATGTTGCTATAACCTAAAAATATACCTACACATGATTGAAATTTGAGATTCACTTTTCATATAAAAATACTTTTGATTTTTATATATGCCGAAGGATCCCTGCAAGAAATTCGCCTGCGATATTCAAAAATGTCTCATTGGTAAGTTTTTGTTCTATTATTTTATTTACAAAACATTTCGGCGACATCCGACATAATTCGCAGTCGCCATCTTTGCTTCAATCTTTCAGTCGCCTACAGATTTGCGGGCGTTTCATCGCCGATTTTCAATGTTTTGCTCAAATAAAGCGTTATTGTTCTGTTCGAAAGCAACGTAAAAAAGTTTCTCGTGTATTGCGTAACAGTTAAATGTGAAAATGAGCTTTTTCGGATTCGGACAAACCGCGGATATCGAAATTGTGTTCGATGATGCTGACAAACGGAAGGTTGCCGAAGTTAAGACGGACGATGGTAAAAAGGAGAAGTTGTTGCTTTACTACGACGGCGAGACCGTGTCGGGGAGAGTTAACGTGACGCTGCGGAAGCCGGGATCAAAACTGGAACACCAAGGAATAAAAGTTGAGTTGATCGGTCAGATCGAATTGTTCTATGACAGAGGTAATCACCACGAATTCATATCGTTGGTGAAGGAGCTAGCGCGACCTGGCGACTTGTTGCAGCATACGTCGTACCCGTTCGAGTTCGCGAACGTCGAGAAACCGTACGAAGTTTACACAGGAGCAAACGTCAGACTGAGGTACTTCTTGCGTGCGACGATCGTCCGACGGCTCACAGACGTCGTCAAGGAGGTAGACATAGCCGTCCACACGCTATGCAGCTACCCAGACGTCTTAAATTCCATAAAAATGGAGGTTGGAATCGAAGATTGCCTACACATAGAGTTTGAGTACAACAAATCAAAGTACCACCTCAAAGATGTGATAGTAGGTAAGATATACTTTCTCCTTGTCCGTATAAAGATAAAGCACATGGAAATATCCATCATAAAGAGGGAAACCACTGGTTCTGGCCCCAATACCTTTACAGAGAATGAAACTGTAGCCAAGTATGAGATAATGGATGGAGCACCAGTCAGAGGTGAGAGTATTCCTATAAGAGTGTTTCTAGCAGGTTATGACCTTACACCAACGATGAGAGATATCAATAATAAATTCTCAGTGAGGTACTACCTGAATTTGGTTCTCATGGACACTGAGGATAGACGTTACTTCAAACAACAAGAAGTAACTTTATGGAGGAAGAGTGATAAATCACGGTTGCCTTTACATAATCCTCACCATCCACAAAATCTAACATCTGGGACACCTCAAAGGCAACTGAGTGCATCTAGTGAAGAGAACTCTGCGAGAGGTATCACACCAACAATACCAGAGAGTGCACTTCAGAGGTCCATATCACCTCCCATGCCTAACACAGAAACACATAATGGCCCAACACAAATGGAGCAAGAAGAACCTGACATATTACCACCCAAACTGGCAAATACACACATTCAACACAACGAACCAGAAAAACCAGACATTGCCAACGATAAACCAATTGAACGACCAAAGGTTGTAGAAAAACCACTTGATAAACCGCAACTAGAAGAACCGATACCAGAAAAGGTGCCAGAGAAGCCCCAGGTTTCTGAAAAACCACCAGTAGTTGTAAAGCCCGCTGTTGAAAAACCGGTTGCAGAGAAAATTGCTGTTGCAGAAAAACCATTGTTAGCAGAAAAACCTCTGTTAACAGAAAAACCGTTGTTAGCAGAAAAACCGTTGTTAACAGAAAAACCGTTGTTAACAGAAAAACCATTGTTAGCAGAGAAACCACAAGTTGCAGAGAAGCCTGTTGTGGCCGAAAAGCCTGTGTTGTCTCGACCAGACAGTGTGGAAGCCACTCCAAGTCAATAGCCTATATGTACATGTGCGGTCACCTTATCAGTGACCGACGAAATGAACTATGTGTTTTCTTACATGAAAACCGTTGTTTAGAGCAAAGGTTCACTCAAACAGTTGCAGTTTGCTTAGAATTATTTTTTAACGCAAATTGAGTTAATGAACCCAAATCAACTATAAAATAGTGGGTAAGTGTATAGTACTGTTTGTAATAGATGAAAATATATAATGACATTTAAGTTGTAACACATGTAAGTCAATTTTTGGTGGTTTTAACATTTTCAGCCTTTCGCTAGAAAATCCAGAGTGTTGTTTCTGCCAGTCAGAAGCAAGAAAATGTCCAATTAAAACTCCTTAAAGGTATGAAAAGCAACAAAACACTGTATCCATAACCCAAACCTCTGTAAACAGCAAGTTGCTAGTTTTGACTTACATGGTGTTAGAACTTAAGCGACGATAAGGGTCCTTTCAGACAGACCACAGAAGCAGCATAGCTGGAAAAGCTTCACCAGGCATAAAGTATAAAGAAAACTCATGATTGCATTATATGATATTCAACTGCTGTTGCGAATGTGTCCTTTAATCAATGTGGCCACAAACGCAACCACTCGCATATTCCCAGATCGAGACCACTAGTATTTTTTTTATTTGCCGTTGATATAATGCAATTACAGGCAGCTACATTTAAACATTACTTGACCACTGCCTGGTTACATTTCTGTTGTGTGGTTCGTCTGAATAGACCCTAAACCCTAGCACCAAACTTGTGTATTCCATCGCAGTCATTATAACTGAGGAGCTGGCAAATAGAAACGCTTTGTTTGCGAAAATAAATTTTATAGGATGATGAAAAAGATACTTCCTATTTTATATATTTTTCCTTAACTGACTTAAAAGGTAAACAAGTAATTTCTCGTCGAAAGCATAAGAGGTGCAGTATACGTAGCCCATAGGATATTACCGCGAACTGACGAAGAAATCATGATAGGAGTGTAAAATTTAACTCCAAAAGGTCTAAACAGCCAGACAAGTCATGTCACTTACACATTTCTATGATGTACTACTAAATAACTAAAGTAAATACATTATCTTGCCTTTGATCTTTAGTGGGAATGAGTGTAATATTTTATAATAAAATTCCACAATCAATTTTAGACTTGCCTTTACACAAGTTTAAAAAATCTATTAAAAGTATGCTCCTGAAAAAAGCTTATTATACAATCGAAGATTATGTAAATGACAAAAAAGCTTGGATTTGATGCGCTCCAGCAATACACGGCGCTGCAATTGCTTGTATACAGTATGGCATATTATTGTAAATTGTACATTTGAAAAGAGCAACCGCCGAGTTTCTTGCTGGTTCTTCTCGGTAGGAACAGCATTCCGAACCAGTGGTAGATTATTTTGACGATTCAAAAGCACTTGTAAAAGTTTAATTGAATAAAAATAATTTGAGTTTGAGTTTGAGTTGAGTGCTGGACTAGTATAATTTTGTTTGAAAAAATTATAGGTTATCCTGTTTTAAGTTCTTTTGTTTGGAAATATCAATAAGGATCAACATCACTCTGATTCAAAAAAGGTGTTCAAATTTAAGGAGGGCTAGTCCTTTGTCAGCTTCTCAATTGTTCTTAGTGAGCAATCTGTTAGTTTATCTAATACAAATAACTTTTTGGTTAAAAATTTTGAAATACCATTTATATCAAAAATGAGTTAAAATATCCAATCTTTTTATCCATGATGATGCAGCATCAAAATCGAATCTTATAATGATCCTTCTAACTGCCCTTATTGGCTTTTATGGTACTATTGCTGAAACTATTTCAACCAATAATGGGAGAGTTTCAGCCGAAAGTAGAAGAATTTCAGCCAATAATGGGAGAGTTTCAGCCAAAAGTGGAAGAATTTCAGCCAATAGTGGTATTCAGCCAGTTTAAATGATTGTAATTGCATCCAAGTCTGTTGCTAGGGGGGATGGATCTTTAACATCATTAAGAAGAAATACTGTATTTAGTATAGTTTTTTACAAAATCCATGTAGCAATATTATTATATTATAAATTAATTTATACAGCTTCATATAATATTATTGAGTATGAATATTATGGTATACATTTTTAATTTTAAACTTATATCAAATAAGTTAAGTAAATATTATGTTAACTTTCTATGTCAATATTTAACCAATTTTTTTAATTTTAAGCCATAATACTAAACATTTGAGTAAAACATCAATCATTTGAGTAAAACTTGAAACTGTCCTAAAAACTACATAATAGTTATATTAAATTACAATTTCATTGAAATAGCAAATTATATTATTTACATGATTTTGTAGAGTAAGTACATCTTATTATGATTGAATAGCGCTTAACCTAAAAAATAAATAGATTTCAGGTCCAATTTTTTCATTGCACTGATTTCTTTCTGTTAATATATTAGTACAATTTTTTTTTATCAAAAAATTTTACCCTTTAATGTTTTTCCTTAATCCTATAAAAATGCAAAAAAAAAACCTTTTTATTTTATTTTCAACATACTTAATTAAAACTCCAAGCTAATACATGTTAAATGCTAAATTATTTGTTTATTACAAATATATTTGGTTAGATAGCAAATGACTTGAATCCTGATTAAATATTGTAGTGCCATTAATTTTAAACATGAATTAACACAACCAAGTATGTGATTATAATATATGACCAGATAATAGATATCTCCACACCCATAATAATATGATATAATATGTATAGTTAACATATCAACTACAGCTTTTGATAATTTTTAAAACATACTATAATAATTATAAAAGCTGTGATAGTTTAGTGGTTAAAACGCGCTGATCTTTAAAAGATGTCTCTGTTCCAAACCTCTCAAGATTCTATAAAAACTCATGCTGATAATATTTTCAATTTATCGCGTGGTTTATGATGAAAGAAACCTGTATCTGCCTGTATCTTTAGCACGAGTTTGCGCATCTCGAAAACGTTGATCTTTCGAGTATAAGAACACTAACCTCGGAATAAAGTAGACCTAAAGTCGCTATGTTAAAGGTGTACATTTAGGAAGTACTGTATTTGTATATTTTATATTTATATTATATATATATTTTATATTTGTATATTATATATATCGCAGTTTCCGCTTGGGGCGCTTGCAGTAGATATAAAAACTAGATTATTTCGTCACTTAACGACATATTTTTTTTTTTTTTTTTAAATCTTTATTTTTTTTTTGGGACTTTTGTCCGACACGGACACGCCAGCCCCATCGTAACCTTAAATTACATTCTAAATAACATAGTGGAATGCAACAGATTAACGACATATTATAATATAGGTTCGAAATATCGACAAATCAAAATCATCAAATTAATCGTACTTAGTATGTATCCTGTCTCTATGTGTGTTTCGATCTTCAAAAACTATCAACGTTTTCGTGATGTGAAAACTTGTCCTAAAACTTAAAAGGGCTCTCTCCGTCACTCGCTTCATACAATCGTAGTTCCAATTTCATTTGAATATTAAGCAACCAAAGTCCATGAAATTTTGCAGACATATTCTAGAAACTAATATCTGTGTCTGTGGTGTTTTAGATTTTTCTAAAAATATGTAGTTTTAAAATTACAGGGGCTCAAAGATTTGTATGTAAATTTTTAAGACCGCGTAACTTTGAAATTGAATATTTTAACAGAAATCTGGAAAACCACAAACATAGATATTAGTTTCTAGAATATGTCTGCAAAATTTCATGGACTTTGGTTGCTTAATATTCAAATGAAATTGGAACTACGTTTGTATGAAGCGGGTGACGGAGAGACCTCTCTTAACTCCGAAGAAATCTGAGATTTGTCAAAGGATGAGAACACAAAAGATTCTGATAGGTCAAAGGCTGAAATCTATAGACAGCACTTTGACTTTGCTTAGACATAAGTTTCAGTTAAAACGAGACAGATTTATGCCAGCGGTATAACGCTGTCTCGTTTTAACAGTCTCTAAAGTCTGAGCCTGAGTGCGTCTTCACAATATGCAGGCTCCTACGGTATACATACAACAGAACAGCTTTTCTTATAATTTTTTGAGCTAACAATATGAAATATGCATTATTTGCATATAATTATAAATATAATTAGACGAAGTCGTGACTTCTAATTAAATAGCTTGTTGCACATGTAAAGGGGGCTCTCTCCGTCACTCGTTTCATACAATCGTAGTTCCAATTTCATTTGAATATTAAGCAACCAAAGTCGAGATACTAGAAACTAATATCTATGTCTGCGGTTTTCCAGATTTCTGTTAAAATATTCGGTTTCAAAGTTACGCGGTCTTAAAAATTCACATACAAATCTTTGAGCCCCTGTAATTTTAAAACTACATATTTTTAGAAAAATCTAAAACACCACAGACACAGATATTAGTTTCTAGAATATGTCTGCAAAATTTCATGGACTTTGGTTGCTTAGTATTCAAATGAAATTGGAACTACGATTGTATGAAACGAGTGACGGAGAGAGTCCTGTTAAGCAAAACGTTATGTTGTATATTAATTATATGCATAGGTTATTATGTTATGTACAATTACTTGTATGTAATGTATGTACTGTTTGTTACATCAATTTGTTTCAATTGAAACTATCTGGGTACGATATCAATTGAGTTTATCAGGAAATACGATGAAATCAACGTCATTGTTTGCCCATTTGTATAGAGTGAAGCTTTTTTTTAACCCCCGACCCAAAAAGAGGGGTGTTATAAGTTTGACGTGTGTATCTGTGTGTCTGTATCTGTTTATCTGTGTATCTGTCTGTGGCATCGTAGCGCCTAAACGAATGAACCGATTTTAATTTACTTTTTTTTGTTTGAAAGGTGGCTTGATCGAGAGTGTTCGGTTCAGCCGTTTAAAAGTTATCAGCTCTTTTCTAGTTTTCTTGTAGAAAAGAAGGTTAGATAACCCTTAGGTTCATAATATTCAAGTGTCAATTGACAAATGTCAAGCTGTCAAGATGGACGTTGCCTAGATATACCTACATAATTATTTATTTGAAAATGATGTTTTGGAAAACTCAGATACTTTGGATCGTACCCTAGGGGCGGAATAGTCCAAGAAAATCAGTTCAGCCGTTTGAAAGTTATCAGCTCTTTTCTAGTTACTGTAACCTTCACTTGTCGGGGGTGTTGAAAATTTTTAATTTACACTTGTTTACGGGTGAGTTTCGCCGCTGTGGTGTAAAATGAGAAAAAATCGGCTTAGTCGGCCTCCCGACGAAGAGTGCCATCGTACAAGAACACTTTTTAATTTTCATGGCGGCCATTTTGAAATTTTTAGGGTTCCGTACCTCAAAAGGAAAAACGGGACCCTTATAGGATCACTTTGTTGTCTGTCTGTCTGTCAAGAAACCTATAGGGTACTTCCCGTTAACCTAGCATCATGAAAGTCAGGTAGGTAGGTCTTATAGCAGGAATAAATCTGAGAACCGCGAGATTGGGGTACATCAATTAAAAAAAATTAAAATGTGTTTCAGTTTTCAAAGTAAGATAACTATACCAAGTGGGGTATCATATGAAAAGGTACCATACCTGAACATTCTAAAACAGATTTTTATTTATTTTTATGCATAATAGTTTTTCTGCAAAATGTTGGAAATATACCCGAGTACGGAACCCTCGGTGCGCGAGTCTGACTCGCACTTGGGCGGTTTTTTTTGTTATAGCGACAATAGAAATACACATTCTGTGAAAATTTCAACTCTACTTTTTACGGTTCATGAGATACAGCAAGCTGACAGATAAACGGACGGACGGACAGCGGAGGCTTAGTAACGGGGTCGTCGGGTATGGCAACCTAAAAACGATTTTGTTTTTCAGGCAGTAATTAAGATATTGGGATACAAAAAATATTTTTAGCCCCATTTTGGCAAAAATCTAGGTAATGTCAATGGACTCGTCCTAAAATATCTTGAAAACGTTCCAGAGTCGCGTCACAATTGTGTTTGCGTTTGTATAGAGGTTTGCGCCTAATGACTGTCCATAACAAATCATAATATTGTTATGTAAGCCTTTACTCCCGGGGCGATCATTTTTTGCAGCGGTCTGCCGCCGCGCTGAACGCAAACAATCATGTAGAAAAACATTTTTTTGACGTGACAACGTCTTATAATTCGATAGAGCCGGCTGCACGCACGAAAAAACATGACTCATGCGGCGTTACCTCGCTCTGAGGCGTTCCATGTAAGGCTTGAAGTGCAAGCGAGAGCGCGGAACGAGCGACAAAGAAGCACAATCGGCCTTTGTTGTCACGTTCAACTATCGTCAGTAAACCGACTTTACAGACAACCAATTTTTTTTTTTTAAAGAAAATATAAACCATGCTAAAGGTGAACGCACACTTATCCGAGCCGAACGAAACGAATTTTAGAATCCTGTATATGAAATCTCATGAAACCTCGCACACTTCCTCGCGTCGAATCGTTCGAATCGGAAGTAGATTTCATATAGAGAATTCTAAAATTCGTTCCGTTCGACGCGTTCGGCTCGGATAAGTGTGTTCAACTTAATCATGACTAATACTCCCCTTTTCCCTCCAATTAAGCGTAAAGCTTGTGCCAGGAGTGGGTACGACAACAGTGCAACGGGTGGGGTTCGAACCGCCGACCTTTCGGAATTCAGTCCGCTCCTCAACCGTTGAGCTATCGAGGCTATAAATTTTATTTAAAAAAAAATTAAATTATTAAAAAATTATACAAATATTGGAGGACATTTAACGCTGCCCATACACGATCGGACGCCGCTTCAATTCCGCTGCAAATATGACGGTAAAGAAGCGTTATTTCTTGTACGATGATACGAAACTTCATGTGCAAGTCCGACTTTGTACTTGATCTATTTTATTATGATTGATTATTTATTTACTATTTACACTTTGTGATTTTGTGTATATTTTGAGGTAAGCTAAAAGTAAATCTTGAGTTTGAACTCTGACAATAGATTTCTCAAGGACAGTACGCCAACTAATAATAAGTACAGTTTTATATGCTTGAGGTTTGAATTGGGATACCCTAAAATAAACAAGAATAAGGTTGAATTACGGAAATGGGCTAAGTAATCTTAAGTAATTCGGTAAAAGATCCATTAACAAATTCGCAAGAAATGTGATGATTTTAAAAATATGTAGGTAGAGTAAATCATTAAGTATAACATATGAATGATTTGGCAATAATATTTATAACTCAAAATTTAAAAAAACCCCCGACACAAAAACCTCTATAAGAAAACTAGAAAAGAGCTGATAACTTTCAAACGGCTGAACCGATTTTCTTCGATTATTATAGCTAAGAACTCTCTCGATCAAACCACTTTTCAAACAACAAAAAAACTAAATTAAAATCGGTTCATTCGTTTAGGAGGCTACGATGCCACCGACAGATACACAGATATATATTATATGCGTCAAACTTATAACCCCCAACTTTTTGGGTCGGGGGTTAAAAATAGTACCCCATCAGTGGGCAACATTATAATTCATTCGAATAATAATCATTTCTAATACATACATTTTATATATTATATTTTACTATCTTACTCGCGAAGTGGCACTTTATTTAAGAGAAATGAATCTTGGAGACTACTCGTCTGTAAAAAGTATACTAAAAATAATAATAGTATGATGTAACTAAATAATTATAATAGTTACTTAGGTTTAAAATTGTTAACTGTGGATTAAAATGTATAGTTGTGTATTTACATAAGCAATTTTAAGATATAATAGCATTAATATCTATACCATACAAGTTTAGTATTCAAAGGGAATTGATCTCAAAAATATGCGATTTGTATGGCATAGGTTTGTTAAGCGGGCTCCACATCTGCGCCTTGCCTATGACCTGTGAGCTTATTTGCCAACTCAGTGATCATCACTAAATTAATGCCATCAAACTCATCTGACATTGCTTGGTTCTACTTTGCCGCTTCACTGAGCGATATAAGAATAATATTTCGTAGGAAACCTTCAGTGGATTAAAAATAAATGTTATTTAATGAGCTTGGTGTCTTTCAATCAGTGATGATCACTCAGCGAATCAGCCCTTGTACAACAATTTTGGCGATTTCCACGCCAAATCTGCTTGCCATAAAAATTGAAACATTAATGTGGAGCTCGCATAACAATTCACACGAAACAATAACGTAATAGCGTAAGATTCAAACCAAGAGTTTTTTATAAACTACCCACAGTTGGCTTTATATTATACGCAAAAAAAAAACCTAGTTATCCTTTATTTTATGTAAATTAGAAATTCCATGTTATTGAATTTTGTTATTGTCTTCAGATTGATTTTAGCGTCGTATTGTATATTGAAAATCTTTTCTCCCCAGAGATAAAGAACGAGCATGTCGATTATATCATATTGTTAATAAAATATATGTATAAACTGCTGAAATGGTTTCTTATTTCTTGTATTTACCTTTAAGAGGGGTCTCTCCGTCGCTTCATACAAACGTAGTTCCAATTTCATTTGAATATTAAGCAACCAAAGTCCATGAAATTTTGCAGACATATTCTAGAAACAAATATCTATTTCTGTGGTTTTCCAGATTTCTGTTAAAATATTCGGTTTCAATGTTACGCGGTCTTAAAAATTTACATACAAATCTTTGAGCCCCTGTAATTTTAAAACTACATATTTTTAGAAAAATCTTAAACACCACATACATAGATATTATTTTCTAGAATATGTCTGCAAAATTTCATGGACTTTGGTTGCTTAATATTCAAATGAAATTGGAACTACGATTGTCTGAAGCGAGTGACGGAGAGAGCCCTGTTAACAGACAAACCAATTTGTGTTTGGGGCTGGGCACACTCTGGCCCTTTCGCAAACAGTGCCACTAGTGTTTCTCATTTTGATACTGGTATCGTTATTCTAGTGGAATCATCGCCATTATCAACCGATAACGGCCACTACTAACCATAGCTCTTATGCGGCTCAGTCTCAACCGCGACGCCCAGCGAGCCTTGAAAAAAAAACCGGCCAAGTGCGAGTCGGACTTGCGCCCTGAGGGTTCCGACCTCGGGTATTTTTTTCGACATTTTGCACGATAAATCAAAAACTATTGTGCATAAAAATAAATGAAAATCTGTTTTAGAATGTACAGGTAAAGCCCTTTCATATGATACCCCACCCACAATAGTTTTGGATTTATCGTGCAAAATGTCGGAAAAAACACCCGAGTACGGAACGCTCGGTGCGCGAGTCTGACTCGCCCTTGACCGGTTTTTTCAAACTACATGCCCTGCCCATTTCATACTTTTCGCAATCCGTTGAGCTATGTCGGTTACTCAGACAGACAGACAGACAGAAATGATTCTGACTAGATGATGCCCGCAGCTTCGCTCGCGTGGATTGGTCAGATCCCCTACAGCATCAGGATTGAATTTCAACTTCAATTTTATTTATTAGTAAGTACAGTGGCCCCCGGTAATCCGGCACCCCCTGTAATCCGACATACTATTATTATTGAATTTACTAAAGACATACATAGTGAAGTATGATTTGTACTTTAGAGTATCTATAATATATTATACCTAGATGCCTATTATTGGATCTGTAATTTGTCGGATTACAAGGTACTTCTTTTGTAAAAAAATCCGGACTCTAGGGGGTCTCAGGCTCAGGCAGTACTATATAATCCGACAAATTCGATAGTTCGACAATGTCCTGCAAAACGTTTGTTGGAATATCGGGGGTCCATGTATAGATTTGATCACGTAAAGAAACTCCAAGCATAGCAGCTCTCTCCATCGCCCGCCGAGTGACAGCTTTCTTATGAGGCCCGTATAAGTAGTTACCACCATGTCTCCAGAAACTATAGAGAAATGAATTAGTTGGACTGGAAAAATGTGAATCGGAGATTATATTTGACGCCATGAAACCGCAACATTGTTAATCGAACCAAATTAGTTTGTCTGTTCGTATTACCATTAACTCCAGCCTTGGCCTTGATATGAAAACATGTTTTTGTAAATAAATTGATTCTAGAGAATTCCTTTAAGCAAGACATCGTTAATTACTGCGTACCTACGTCTTGATTCAAATTACTATGCTGCTGTGGCATACTTGAAATACATCCACCCATAGCCATACTAATATTATTATAAATGCGAAAGTGTGTCTGTCTGTCTGTTACCTTTTCCAACAGTTTAACCAATTCTGACGAAATTTGGTACAGGATTAGCTTATATCCCGGGGACGGACATAGGTTACTTTATAACTCGGAAAATCAAAGAGTTCCCACGGGATTCCCAAATACCCATCCGCTTAAGAGTAAAAAGTACCTATGTTCTTCCCCAGGACGCAATCTAACTCTGTACCTTTCATCAATATCGGTTTAACTGTTGGACCGTGAAAAGCTAAGTATGTATTAATTATACCATCAAAGTAAGCAATGCCTTTCTGTCTATATGAAATGTAGGCTGTGTCGTGCCTGCATCACATTGCAAATGCGTTCACACTGTAGAATGTGTACTAATTGAACACATGTGTTTCTGATACTCAGCTGTAGGAGCCTCGGTGTGGGTAGATAACGATCTAATTACCAACATGAGACTTCTAAAGTGATTAATTGATTAGCAGATCTGATAACACCTGTAAACTGTATAAAAATAGCTGGGTAGGTACTAAAATACCAGCATCTTAAATGCAGGTCTTGTGGGGGTCCTGTAAATTGCAAAGTCCTGATTGCTATGAAAATTCAAGCAGATAGGTACTACTTAGGTAGTTATTTTTAGGGTTCCATGTAAAGTTAAGTCAAATCATTTATCCATACTTCCATACTTTACTAATATTATAAATGCGAAAGTGTGTCTGTCTGTCTGCTACCTTTTCACGGCCCAACAGTTTAACCGATTCTGACGAAATTTGGTACAGGGTTAGCTTATATCCCGGGGACGGACATAGACTATTTTTTATCCCGGAAAATCAAATAGTTCCCACGGGATCTTTAAAAACCTAAATCCATGCGGACGAAGTCGCGGGCATCCTCTAGTTTAAAATAGGTATGATTTGTACACCATTTGATTGTTAATTGTTGGATTTGTAAGATAATGATGGTGGTGATAATTAATTACGTAAACTTAAAACTAAAGCTACGAGGGTTCCAACCAAGACAAACAGCGTCCAGGCAAGTCGACATATGTAAATATCTATGAGTTATATTGATAAAATAAAAATAAACGCGCCCAGGTATGAGAAGAGCCAAACAACCTCAGCCTATGATCTACGACAGCTAATGTCGGTTAAAAAAGTCGTCGCAGTGCCTCGTATTAGCCTTTAATAGCATTAACTAATAGTTCAATAAACTAGGGTAGACCACCAATAGGTACTTACCAAAAATAATCGTTATACTTATAACCTGCGAAAACGTTTCCTATACATGGGGTAAAATCAGAGATATTTAAAGCAGTATAATAGCGAATAACGAATTTCTTCATTTGGGATACTGTCCCTTTGAGAGACTCCCTACGTAGCCCGCTCCATAGCATGAATTTGTGGACAAGGCCAACTATCCAATTAAAGACCTAATATCGATCAATAATTGGCAACTTTTTAACGCATTACAAAAGTAACTAAGTACTTCTAAATCTCTTTTGGATGGCCGTTGAGGTAAAATATAGATTCGTCGTTCGAATCTCTTTTGAATTTAATTTAATTGAAACTTAAGAGGGGTCTCTACGCCACTCGCTCCATACAAACGTAGTTCGTCTCTCATTAAAATACCAACCAATCATACTCAAAGGAATTTTGTAGAAACGTTCCGGGAACTAATATCTCTTCTTTGTCGTGTCACTCTTGACAGAGCGGTCGTGGTCATCATGAAGCAACGTCTTTGAGGGCAGATGTTACACGCCTCACGAGCATTCGCCACTTCTCCCTAACTAATATCTATCCCTGTGGTTTTCCAGATTTCCGTTAAAATATTCGGTTTTAAAGTTACGCGGTCTTAAAAATTCACATACAAATCTTTGTACCCCTGTAATTTTAAAACTACATATTTTTAGAAAAATCTAAAACACCACAGGCACAGATATTAGTTACTAGAATATGTCTGCATTTCATGGAATTTGGTTGTTTAATATTCAAATGAAATTGGGACTACGATTGTATGGAGTAAGTGATGGAGAGAGCCCTGTTAAGTCTGCGCATAGTCAAAGTGCGGTCTATAGATCTCAACCTAGACCCTGCGCCCGTGTGCGTACCTGGCTGTACCATAGATAAAGCCGGCACAAAGCATTATGGTATGATTGATAAAAACCCCTGGATAAAAATGTCTACTCTATTCATGTTTTATATCCACGGGTAAACCGTTTCGCCCACTCTTCGCTCGTTGTGACGTAATCATTCGCTAAACCGAAGGTCAAACGATGTACGTTGAACCGCTATCGCTATCAGAAGTTATCAGACACGTTAAAAAGTTACAATTTTAAGCGAAATATTATTTGCAGCTTAAAATTCATGGACCTCAATAACTATGAGAGCAGTGGCGTACAGCTCATAGAGGTATAAAAGTACTGCTTACCCTAGTTGTAATAAATCAACACTTCTTTTCCATTATGACCTGTCAGAAAATAAGTTCATACCTTAATGCTTACCCTGGCTTTAAACCCTATGCACGCCACTGTATGAGAGTATAAGTCGCAAAAAATCGTCGAAATGGCATAGGCAGGGAGTTGGCCTTATCCCTTAGCGATATGGCTAACTCCCGGGAGATGTTAAAACGACAACTCAATTGGATCATTTCACTAAACAAATCTAGTAATGTCATAGAATTCCGAGCATAGCTTAGTGACTAGTGAAACACCTGAGAATATTACCCAATAGAACCTAAGTGCCCGCCTGCGGCTGGGCACACGGATATTTGTGTTCTAATCTAAAACCAGAGGTTTGAATTTCATTATTATGTAAATGTTGGCTTATATTCGTACCCACTTGGCACTCCAAGCATAAGTATCAGTATCACGCATGTTAGAAATAGAATAAAATGTGTAAAAAATGTGCCTTACATTACGCTTTTTGAGTTCTTTGTAAAACATGCATAATTGTGGTAGAGTTTTTTTTTTATTCACTATAGGCAAGCGCTTGACCACAATCACATCTGATGGAAAGTGATGATGTGGTCTAAGATAGGACGCGTTTACCTAGAAGGTCCTATATTCAAAGGGCTACCACCGTTTAGACTTCGGAAAACAGATCGTACGGAAAGAGCCGCCATGAAACTGCAGTTAGGAAGGTAGGTCCCTTTTCAAAGGCAATACGTTGCCATATCAATAATAATAAGGGATGGACCATTTCACAGATAGCATGTGACAATTTTCAATGCTACGTTACATCATTGTACTACCATTTTTAGGGTTCCGTACCTCAAAAGGAAAAACGGAACCCTTATAGGATCAATTTGTTGCTTGTCTGTCCGTCTGTCTTATCCGTCAAGAAAACCTATAGGGTACTTCCCGTTGACCTAGAATCATGAAATTTGGTAGGTATAGGTAGGTCTTATAGCACAAGTACAGGAATAAATCTGAAAACCGCGAATTTGGTGAACGTCAGGATGGCCGCTCAAGTGCTGGAAAACTGATGAAATATCTTTCAAAAATTGTACCTAAATTGTGCTATTTAGTACCTTGATCAATTAAATAATATAAATAAAGTTTCTCATACACCGGCCATCCTGACGTCAGGTTGGCCGGTATGTTTTTGCATCGGTCCTGCGCAAACCGCCATGTTGCAACTTCAGACTGAATTACTTGTTTCACGCGCACCATAACTCCAACCTACCGTGTATAGATTTAGTGTTATTGCTTCAGAGAACAACTTCCAAGAAATCCGCTGCACGGACGTGTTCGAGGCGATGCGACAGTGTTGTCTGAAGCACAAGCCGGTGTCTCTAGTCTGCGACGGTTACCGCTTGGAGCCGCGCGTGTTTGCGCCGGCCACCGACCGGCCGATCCAGAATAAGTGAGGGTAAAATTAATTGTATTTTCGATCGATGGTACACATCGACCGCCCGTAGTGCCAGATCCTTTTTTCCACGCACATGCAAACTGTGGAATTAACTCCCATCGGCAGTGTTCCCACTAGACTACAAGTTACAACATGGGGTTATTCAAGGGGCGGACCAACAAATTCCTGAAAGGCCGGCAACGCATCGGTGGTACCTCTGGTGCTGCAAAATGCAAATGTTCATGGGCGGCGGTAATCACTTAACATCAAGTGACCCGTCTGCTCGCTATGTTTTATACTTATTAAAAAATTTAACATGTAAGCAGGGTATGCAGACCAAACTGTGAAAAATAGAAACCGGCAATAGAAATATACACTTAGTGAAATTTTCAACTCTACTTATTTCATATCTACAGACAAACAGACAGACGGATAGCGGAGGCTTAGTAATAGGGTCCCGTTGGCACCGTTCGGGTACGGAACCCTGAACAGTAATGCCATCTCTTTTTCAATGTTCGCTGTGAACAAGGATGGCATTATGCCATTGCACGCCAATAATGAACTGTTTTGAAGATCCTCAAACTACTTTTGTTTTTAATTTCTAACCAACGATAAATAATAATCCATACTAATTATATTATTATAAATGCGAAAGTATGTCTGTCTGTTTGTCTGCTACGTTTTCACGGCTCAACCGCTGAACCGACTTTAATGAAATTTGGTACAGGGTTAGCTTATATCCCGAGGACGGACATAGGCTACTTTTATCCGAAAATCAAAGAGTTCCCAAGGGATTCCTAAAAACCCATCCGCTTAACCGATTTGTATGAAATTTGGTACCAAGGTAGCTTACGTCCCGGCAATTAACTTCGGCAACTTTTTATCCCGGAAAAGCAGAGTTCCAACGGGGTTTTTAAATATACCTAAATCCACGCAGACGGAGTCGCGGGCATCATCTAATTGATTAATAAAGTAGGATAGGTTTTATAGAGCTAAACTAATAATAAACTTTCATTCACAGATAATTATGGAAAGAAGACAACCTTTAAAACCACTCGGTCAAAGAAGTTGGATCTACAGATACCCGAAGACATTTCAGATCACATTTACTCTGCTCGGACTTAGCATTTTCTTCTCGAAACCTCTATACGACATCTTTATCCGGGAAAGAGTTGAACCAGATTACTCCGAGCAACCCACCACTTTCGCTAGACAACGCGAGGAGCATGGACGCAGTCAAAAAAGCTAGGGAACGATTCGCGAAGTACCCACTTATTTACGCTAAATGTGCGAAACAAGGTTCTTTATACGCTAGATGTGTCCTTCTCCGGGAGGATTCTGTTAAAAAAGACGATTGCGTAAAAGAGTTCCAGGAATTTAACGCTTGCCTACAAATTGCATGCAAGGAACTGAAAACTAAGCTCTAAAATGGATTTCCTGACCAAATTTGTTAAGTGCGAATTTCGTACGCACGTAGAAATCGGTGTTTTGATCCGTGTGGCGTTAATCGTATTCGGTATATACCATGATAAATATTCTGCTGTATCGTATACGGATATAGATTATAAAGTTTTTACGGACGCAGCCAAGCATGTTTACAAAGGGGATTCCCCGTACAAACGTGACACGTACAGGTACAGTCCACTCATAGCTTTTATGCTGTTGCCCAACGTGTTTTACAGCCGAACCTTTGGCAAGCAACTGTTCTGTTTATTCGATGTCCTTGTTGCTATTGCGTTGAAAATTTTGGTTGAACGCCAGTTAAAATCTAAAGAGAATGCTTCGAATATTGCTAAATACTGCTCGTTATTTTGGATCTATAATCCGATGAGTATTGTGATTTCTTCTCGAGGGAACGCAGATTCCGTTCCTTGCTTTTTCGTAATTCTATCAATACTTTTCCTACAAACCGATATAGTCAAAGGTTTCTCAAAGTACATTTTATCCGGAATTTTCTTAGGCTTCTCAATACATTTACGCTTGTATCCTTTAGCGTTGAGTTTTCCAATGTACTTATCCCTGGGCGAATACAAAATCAATCGAAATACTAAATTAGTATCTGGTATTCTATCGCTAATGCCAAATAGAAAACAATTGTTACTTACATTCAGTTGCATTTTAACTTTGTTTTCTTTGACCTATGCAATGTATAAAATGTACGGATATGAATTTTTATTCGAAACCTACATCTACCATCTTTTTAGAAAGGACACAAGGCATAACTTTTCAGTTCTATTCTATTATTCATATTTAAACATGGACGATATATCTTTTGATGGAGTTAAGATAATTTTGCAAACTTTTGAGGTTATTATTCTGTTCGTCATAAGTTTGACGTTTGGGACGAAGCCAGAGACTTTGTCTTTCGCTCTGTTCTGTCAAACTGTCGTTTTAGTTACGTATAATAGTGTAATGACGTCACAATACTTTATATGGTTTCTCTCCCTTTTGCCGTTGGTAGTTCACAGTTTCAAAATGAAGGTATCGCAAGCATTTATATTGTTTGTTCTTTGGATATCTTCTCAGGGAGCTTGGTTATTTTACGCGTATTTACTAGAGTTTAAAAGTAGGGAAGTTTTTCTTTTTGTTTGGTTAAAAGGCATCGTATTCTTCTGCGCGAATATTTATATTCTTGCACAGCTTATAAAGTGTTATAAACCTGGCTATGGTTTCGGACTTTGTCAAACTAATGAAGTAAAAACCAAAGATATTTTAAATACCTAGTATCTAGTACAACTAGGTACTTCCTGATCCCAAGTCAGTAACTTATACCTACAATTGACTTAGGTTGAGAACTATAGAGAGCTCTTTGTCTATGGTCAGACTTAAGACGCTGCTAAAACGAGACAGCGTTATATCGCTACTTAAGACGCTGCTAAAACGAGACAGCGTTATATCGCTGGGATAAATCTATCTCGCTTTAACTGAAACCTAAGTCTGAGTAAAGTCAACAGAGGAAAAAAAAGAGTAAAGTCAAAGTGCGTTCCATAAGTCTCAGCCTTTGTCTAACTGTAAATTGCATCTAAGTTTGACATTGAATATATTTTAATTTCGCGTTCTTATATCGTAGCACCAGTTTTGTAGATAGAAATTTTTAAGTAGTTTAAACGTGGCGTAACAATGCTTCTATTATAAAAAGTGTTTGAATCGCCAAAAAAAACTTTCGGATGGGGATTTTTAACAACTGATGTTTCTACAAATAGTACAAATGAATGCTATGTTACACGAAGGACCAAACTAAAACCCTTAGTCCTATGTAGCATTTTTTTAAAACATCAGTTTTTTTTAAATTCCCACGTTTTTTAGCAATTTAAACTCAAACACTTCTTAGAAATAGGTTCGCAAAATGACAAGATGTTAGGATTTAGGGACCCAAATATTATTGTTAATATTGTAATTTTTTTGCACAATTATGTAATACAAATATACAAATACTACTTACTATAAAGTTAAACTTCTTGATTTTTGGGTCAAATGGTGCTTAAAGTAATTTTTAGGGTCCTTAAATACTATTGTTAGTTGTTACCCCACTAACTATTTAGTTTAGTAGTTATTAAATTAGTATTTTTATGAAATTAAATGTAGTATAATATTGTTTTCATAGTTTTATTTGTCTATACTAATATAATCAACACTAAATTAAAACAATATAGTCTAGTCTAACTAAAAATGCATAAATTTCAACAAAAAACCTATTATTTTGGTTCATAACTTGCAAACAATTTTTTGTAACGCCTATCGCAAACGACCGATAAAATAAAATAAAACAGGACTTTTATAAGTACTTTAACGAAGTTATTTTTCAAAAAAATCCTTAAAAATATCAGACGTAGAGAAGGGTGGAACCACAGAATTGAAATCGAAGTCGGTATGGAAATGGTAAAGGAGTATTTAGTGTGTGTTATTGAAAAAACACACGTATTTCTGTAGCGTTATTGTTTAATTTCCCTTGCTTTAGATGGGAGAGATGTGTTTTATTAAACATCTGTATCTGTAACTATAATTCGGTGACACTGTCCCGTTATCAAAGAGCATATACCATTTCTATAAATGTATTTCGAACTCTGTAGATACAAAACGCGCAAATAAGCCTTTAAAAAACCACCAGATAAAAATCTATCTCAGACTAAAAGCGGTCGTCTACGTGTAACAGATACAAAAATAAATGTACACAGTACATTCAGTTTGAAATTATAATAATTGTAACATTGTTCACGTTTATTGTACTTATAAACATTCAAGCAAAAGTCAACAACAAGCACTAGTCTAAACTTGCTATGAATTGTTTTTATTGTTTGAAAATAACCTAGAATTTTGTCATCTTTTTTTTATCTCTCCTCTGGCTTTACAAAGATTAGCCAATGTCAAGTCAAGTGTCAAGTTTGTACTTATTTGTAACAAGTTAGTTAAACTATACAAGTATGGACCCCGTCTGTGCCGGCGCTCACCGACACACGCACGGCACCCCCTTAGAGCGCTTTCCAGTCAGTTTTAACAAAAAAAACACTCCAAAAAGGCAAAACACGCCCGTCAGCTAACACCAACACAGCGAAGTCCTTTTGTCATCTTGATCATCATCAGTCTTTCAGAATGAGAATGGTAAATGACAAAAGGGATGCACGAGCCATGGCGTAAGCCGTGGATCAGTAGGAGCGAGCGAGATGGCAAGATATTATCACTCCCTACTTCACGCTTTCATTTAAAATAGGAAGTGTCTAGACTGCCACAAGTGGTCGTTTAATATAAACAATTAGCCTGCCACTAGTGAATTTATTAGCTTTTAAAATTACACCGTTTATAAGATCATAAAGTCTAACCCATTATTCTTTTTTCAGTTAGTTTAAAAAAAATTGTATTAAATAATAATCAACACTAAAATCGCAAACTACCCTATTTGCATAGTAATTTTTTTAATATAATCAATGAGAATGGCTTCCTTCTTTATTGTAGGTACCTACTTATGGTATGGCTCCACTACACAACACTATGTGGTATATTAGATATACCAGTATATATATAAAAACAGTTCCCGCAGGATTTAAAAAAAAATATCCACGCTTATATTAAATCTATATAGTGGGGCCGAACCATTATTGCAAATTGGTTTTGACTGAAGTTATGTTTTATAACAATAAATTAACAATTCATGGCAAGTTACCACGCGTCTACTATTTCTTTTCTTGCAGGTTAATCTTTGTCAAATCCTCTGCCTCGCCTTGCGACATATTGGATAGTTTCTTTCCTATTCGCTCATGGACATCTAGGTACTTGGCTACGCAGCGGTCTAGGCAGACTGATTCGCCTTTACCTGGAAAATATATAAATAAACATTTTAAACTAGGCACATTACTAGTTCAACTGTCTAGCGGACTATAGCTTTCTTCCTTTTTAGGGTTTCGTACCTCTAAAGGAAAAATGGAACCCTTATAGGATCACTTTGTTGTCTGTCTGTCTGTCAGTCAGTCGTGTCTGTCAAGAAAATCTATAGGGTACTTCCAGTTGACCTAGAATCATGAAATTTGGCAGGTAGGTAGGTCTTATAGCACATGAAAGGAAAAAATTCGAAAATCGTGAATTTGTGGTTACATCACAAAAAAAAAATTAAAGTGTGTATATTATGAACAAATAATTAGTATTTTCAATTTTCAAAGTAAGATAACTTTATCTAGTGAGGTATCATATGAAAGGGATTTACCTGTCGTACATTCTAAAACAGTTTTTTTTTAAATGCATAATCATAAATATTTTTGATTTATTGTGCAAAATTGCTGAAATGGCTGAGTACGGAACCCTTGGTGCGCGAGTCTGGCTCCCACTTGGCTGGTTTTCATTCTGAGAGGAGACCCACACTCTAGGGCCAGTGATGGGTTGATCATGTTGATGATGTTGTCCTAGGCTAGCTTAGTAGAAACCAGTTCAATACTAGAACTCATGCAAATAAACTAATCAAAACCAAGCTGTGCTAATCACTCTGTCTCACTCATACACTATACATAGACATAGTGTGTAAGTGGGAGCGAATTTTCGATTGGTTTATTTGTTGGCAGGAGTTATATAACACCAATAAACTTATTCAAACGAAGCAGTGCTAATCATACTGTCTCACTCGTACACTAATTACAGCTGTAGTAAGTGAGAGGGAATTTTATTTATTGGCAGGAGTTA
Organism: Maniola jurtina; assembly: GCF_905333055.1. Classification (NCBI taxonomy): domain Eukaryota; kingdom Metazoa; phylum Arthropoda; class Insecta; order Lepidoptera; family Nymphalidae; genus Maniola; species Maniola jurtina. The sequence continues at coordinate 5,065,176 of NC_060053.1, forward strand.
TATCACACTCACCAAGTTCAGCCTCATGGTATTTGACAGGGATACACTTGCGGTGGCACGCGCTCACGAGTCTGTTGTACATGTCGGACATCATCTCAATCTCTAGCTCCTGGACTAGCTGCAACTTTGCAGGATCCAATTGTGGCATGGCCATTTTGCTGCGTTATCACTTACGTTAGTATGAATTTACTGTTCAACTGCACCTGAAATAATAAATTCATCTATATCTATATGTATAAAGAACAGAAAGAAAAGAAAGACAAGACTGACTGACTGACGCACACCTCAAACTGTGGGATGGATCAATCTGAAATTTGGAGCTTTTGTAAGTCTACAATCGCTGAGAAAGGTTTTTTGAAAATTCAACCCCTAAGGCTGTAAAATTATAGGGGTTTGAAATCTGTGTAGTCCAAGTAGATGAAGTTATAAGCTACAGAGCTGTGAAAAAATATAGACTAGAGGCATTATCCAAGGTAATTAAAATATAATGACCACAAAAAATACGAACTCGTCAATATAAACTTCTTAAATAACAAATAAAAGATGCAAGCACTTTCCCTGATCACGTTCTAATTGCGACTGAGTTTATAATTATTCACAGTGCAAGTCGATACGTGTGACAACAAGCGTTGCGCTTGACGTCAAGGTCACGCAGAGACAAACCGTATTATACGTACCATGCATGTGGGCATATTTAGTATTAGATGACTTTGTTAGAGCTTAAGTTTGTTGAGTTTAATCTTTAAAACATTGAAAAAATGATTTGAGTCTATATTTTTTCACAGCTCTGTAGTTATCCATAAGAGGCTTAATTTACTGGATTTGGAAAATCAAAAAGTCCCTGTGTTATTTTTTAAAAACCTATATTCACTCGAATGAAGTCGCGGGCATCAGCTTGTATAATTATATACATACAATTCTTAAGTACACTTACACTCACTACTTCCTATATGAGTCCTCGTACTCTCCCTGGTTGGATCTGCGCATGCGTTCACGAGCTTTCATATTCTCCACGCGATGCCCATCTACGTTTTTCTTGGCCAACACAAACAGAGACAGACTAGTTATAGTTACAGCTACCCTGGAAGATATTTTACACTTACTACTACTAGAATACTAAATAATGCCCACAATAACATGTGAGGACTTAAAACTGTTATGAAATATTTCCAATGTCTTCTTGAAGCTTATTATAAATAGAAACACATAATTGCCGAAAAATGAATTGCCTTAGAATTACAAGTTTTTGTTTATAATATGTAGATTTTGAGTCACATTTTTCCTAAAATTCTGCCTAGCCTACAGTTGCACTGGGTAAGCAACGTTGACCCAAGATGTTTGACAAGGTTTGAATTCTACTTTTTCATTTCTGTCATACCAGAGCCTTTAGCTTGGTTGAGGTTAATGAGCTAAGCAACCCGAAATGAGCCTTACTTCTAACTTACTTCGTAAGTATAACAAGGACAACTTAAATATTACTCACGAAATTATAATAAATCTAAATAATATTAAGTAAAATTATTTTATAAAGTAGGTACCCAAATAATAACTGAACATGATATAGGGATTTATATATTTTACAGGTGCAGTGGGAACACTGTAAATGTACATAGGTACTAATGTTGAATTAGTTATGTGGACCCCAAATACTGAGAAACTAACCTAAAAACTTCTACAAAATTATATTTTAAATGAAACGCAGCGCTCACCACTGGACTATTGTTATTTCTGGAATTGGAAAAAGAGGTGATGTGTAACTAATTACCACGAGAGTGTTATTTTTCCGAACTTTCCAAGCGGCATAATCCTATCTAATAGAGAAATCAGATGATCGGTGATCTTTTTTATTTTGAGTGTAAGATTTTGACATATAAGTTTGAGGTTAGGTCAAAGACAATTTGATCAATAGCATAGAGAGTAGAGGTCACCCATCTATGAGCTATTAATAAGGTTACCCTGGTCACCCTACTGACCAATCATTGGCGGCGCTACATGTTTGTGACAAACATTAAAGAACAAGCACTGGCAAGCGTTTGGACGAGTGTTTACGTATGCTTGCTAATGCTTAGAAGTGCTTGCCATTTGATCCGATTGGCAGGCACACCAAACACTGTGAATAAAAAGTTGTATCGTTTGCAGATGCTTGCTGTATGTTGTTTGTCGCAAGCATTTAGCGCCACCATATTATCTTTATACTTTGACATAATATCAATAGCTTTATCCTTTTCTTGTGCTTTATTTCCATGGTTTATTTCAATACTATATCTCTTTCTTTTGGGAATGAAATAAAGGTAGCAAGCAGTCTATCTACTACTGGCTATTCTGTCTACGTAATAATATAGCATGTGATCGCGCGACCATCTGAACAAAGCCTAATGAACCATAAAGTAACCAAACATCCTGGAAAACTGTGATGGAAAATTTCAATGTCAACTGTCAATGTGTCAATAACTTGAAAACAGAACGTGGGACTAATATTTTCTACTAAATTAACCAAAAATATCATTTAAAACGGTTATCCATTAGTTATTTGTGAGAAGAAGTTTATTTTAAAGTGATTTTGACTTCCTGCAATAGTTACGTAAGACAATTTAGCACAATGCCTAAAGCCACAAAGCTACATAGCAAAGGCAAGCCAAACTCTCTTCAAAAGTCTTGCAAACCAGACAAGGAAGGAACAGATGGTGGAAACCCTGAAGATTCAATCAGGGAGTTCCAATTACAACTGTGCTGGTGCATTCAGCAGTTAGAAAAGACCCTAGCGGACAAAAAAGGAAATGAAAAACAATGTAAGTTATAACAGTATTTTTGCTTAGTTCACGGAAGATTTTATGTGAACAAATAAGACCTTAAAGTTAATCACCTTATTTAATAGTTGGATCTTCTAAAGTCTGGTTAAATTCAATTATACTAATATGCAGAAAGATCTGAAACCCCCTGCCATTCTGTGATTCATTCCTTACCTTAGTAACCTTTTTTACCATTAGGAAATAAAATTCCAAAAGAATGACTGGATTTTTATACCCAGACTAGTAACTTCCATAATCTTATGCAATATGTACTTTAAGAACCAAACTTAATATTTGTGTTCATTTTTATGACAGAAATAATAATAATTGATCACATCTGTATGATGATTGTGCAGAAAATATCCATGCTCAGTAGTGAGCCAGCTATGGGTTGTGACTTGGGATGATAAATTGATCAGATGTTACAATGGTTTGAAACATTTAGCATTGAAATTAGAAATTACCTACTCAGAGGAGTTGGAATCCAAATTTTTTATGGAATAATGTCGCAAAGTTCCTTTATCGATTAAAAAAATTACACAAATCGTTTCAGAAATCTCGGGAGATATCAGTGTAGGTACATAGGTAGAAACGCACAACTCCTCCATTTTTGAAAGTCGGGTAAAAAAGTAGCCTATGTTACTCCTTGGTTAATCCTCTACTTGTCTGTGAAGGTTTAGCCATTCTGAAGATTAGCCCATTCAAACAGACAGACACTCAATTTTATTTATTAGTAAGTATAGATTAAGTATTTATTTTTTAATTATGTTCTTTGTTTCCAGTACAAGAAGCCTGGAAAGTCCTAACAGTGTTGAAAAATAACAACCAGCCAATGATTAGAAAAAGACAATTAATGAGAACCCACTTTGGTGACTATAGAGCTAAAATGGCAGCCGAAGAAAAGAAACTGGCCAAAAGTAGGTGTCTGGTTATACCTAGCTAGCTGTTAGGATGCAATTATATTTAAATTTAAGGTGTGTTAAAAATAATTGTTACTATTTAAATAAATAAAAAATCTCAACTTCAATACACAGAGTAAAATAAATAACAGATAGTGCAAACACTTGGATTACCTGTTTTGTGCGCACTATAAGGCTAGGCGTATGCTGAGACGCAGGCGACGCAGGTACACGCAGGGACGAGCAGAGCAGATTTTGTAAAGCATGGAACGTCATTGAACTACGTACGCTGGGACGTAGGCACATGCGATACAGACATGTGTCTGTCCTGCTCTGCGTCTCGTTGTGTGCCGGCACAGAATTCTGCGCGACGCGTGCACGTCGAGACGTGGTTATTAACAATATTTTATAATTTTGTTGCAATGACAACATTTAATTGAATTGGTTCACTGTGAACCTTGCTTGTGCGATGCAAATCATCCAGACTATTCAAAAAAGACATCTAACGTCAAACATCTACTCCTTGTACTAGCTAGGATGCGAATGTCAGTTGCGTCGCAGCATGCGGAGGGGGCACATGTCTGCCTCAACTGCCCTGCCCTGCACTGTGCTGTGCTGCGTCGCCTGCTTCTCAGCGTATGCCTAGCCTAACTGCTTGTAAATGACAAAAGCCCGTGTTTCTTTTATGCACTGCTAGGATATGGAATACCCTACTGATTCCCAGTTTCCCCATCACCAATAATATTGATACACTAGCTTCGCCCGCGTGGACTGGTCAGATCCCCTGCAGCATCAGGATTGAGGAGTTGGAATCCAAATTTTTTTACGGAATAACATCGCAAAATTCCCTTAACGATTAAAAAAAATTCACGCAAATCGGTTCAGAAATCTCGAAGATATCAGTGTACATAGGTAGAAAAACACAACGCCACTGTTCAAAGTATGTTAAAAAGGTAGCCTATCCTTGGTTAATCCTCTACTTGTCTGTGAATGTCCCGTTAAAATAGGTTTAGCCATTTTGAAGATTAGCCCGTTCAAACAGACACAACACTCCAATTTTATTTATTAGTATAGATATGTTCAAAGCTGAATAACTTCCATCATTTTCCTTCCACCTTAGACTGCAATATACCATTAGGTGGGATCACAATCACACTATCACACTAATATTATAAAGGCGAAAGTTTGTATGTGTGTGTGTGTTCGTGTGTGGGTATGTTTGTTACTCCTTCACGCAAAAACTACTGGACGGATTTGGCTGAAATTCGGAATGGAGATAGATAATATCCTGGATTAGCACATAGTCTACTTTTTATCCCGGAAAACCAAAGAGTTCCCACGGGATTTCGAAAAACCTAAATCCACGCGGACGAAGTCGCGGGCGTCAGCTAGTCTTTAAAAAAATCTTCTAACCAGGGGTAATCTACCTTCAGGCTGCATTGTCATTTACTATAGATGTGATTGACAAGTGCAAGCCAATATAGTTAAAAATAGAGTAATTGTCTTTTAAGGTCTTGTTAGGAATATTTTGTAATTAATTTAATTAATTATTTTTTTATAATTAATTATGTAAGCTACACACATAAGTAAAACTTCCTTCGAAGTGTAATCCTGGCCAAATAATGTTTTTGAAAGCTCTGAGATCATTTTTCTTTTGTCTGTAATATTTGCACTTATATACATTTTTCTGTTCTTATTATTGTGCGGAAATAATTCATAATGATAATAAAAGTTAATGTTTTTCTGTAATACTTTAATTTATTTCAAGTTTTAGTGTAAAAATTTATGTTACATTTACATTAAACATTATTATACATTAATTCTGCTGATTCCAAAAGTGATTATAAAATATCAATATTTAAAAAAATTAAACATTTTTTTTAATGAAAAGTATAATTTTTTTCAGTGGCGAGCAAAATAAAGATATCAGAAAGTCCTGTTCAGCCAAAAGCTACCTTTTTAAGAAAATCGGCTTTCCTAACCAATGGAGATAGCTCATTTGAATTCAATTTTGCGATACCAAAGGATTTGACAGATAGTGATAAAACTATTGACCAAAATAAGAATTGCAATTCTGTAGTAAATGTTACTGGCAACACTGATTCATCAAGTGCAAGTGTTGCTACAGATAAAGATAAATTACCACATGTAGATTCGCAACCAAAGGAACCTAACAATAAAAATAGTGCTTCATTTTCTGGTTCAGGTTCCGAATTCAGATTTAATTTTGAAATAGATGATGCTTAAAATAGAAAAAATGTAGTTCTATTTTACTCTGATAATATTTTAAGCTCAGTTTTTTTATATTTAATTGTAAAGATATACTGACCCTAAATTGGGGTAACTGTGCTATTAACTGCTGTTATAGTGAAAAAAAAGAATTTATTGATAAAAATAAACTTTTTTTAATTCTATTTTTTTTTAAACTACCATACCCCTTCCAGGTTAGCCCACTTCTGTCTTAGACTGCATTATCACTTACCAACAGGTGGGATTGCAGTCAAGGTCTAACCTGTATCTGAATAAGAAAAAATTGTCGACTGCTGGACATCGGTATTTTGTAAGAATCTCCACAAAATACAGTCTGTTACTACTTATATCTAAAAGCTTGCATCTTATCGCTTGAAATCGTACCTGAGTGGTACAGTTATTTGGTAAAGATATTAATAAAAAAACCCCGACACAAAAACCTCTAAAAAGTAAAAAAAATAAGTAGGTACATATAATACAAATTATATTAGGTCGGGTGTCTCGGTGTTGGAGAAACAAACACAAAGTTCAATAAACACCCCGTTTATTTTAATGTCTGTTCACACAGTCACTTGAGTACTTGGATTATACCTACTACTCGCGGAACCCTAGTGAAGGGTCTATTGAGCCGCAGTCTCTTCTCCAGTCTTTCTCTGAGGTCCAACCGGCAGGCAAAAACCGGGTCCGAAGCTGGAGCAGATAGGACTGAAGAATTGAGAACTAAAGTATTTTGTCCAAATGTATCAAAGTCAAAGTCAAAGTCAAAATCATTTATTCAAAGTAGGTACAATCGTTTCTATAGGCCGTATAAATTTAATTTAATTAGTAAAGTTTTAACCCAAGCGCTCCTCGCGTCGGAGACTTCTAAAGGTAACAGAAACAGCTATGAAATTCATCTGTTTTACAAAGAATTTGTGGAGTCAATAAAGCAGTAAAATAGCCAATCTTAGGAAGTCCTCGGAAACAGCTCTTTTTTTGATGATTTTTTTCCAGAAATAATTTTTAATATTTTTTAATCCATATATTTTATGATATTTATACATGAAGTTCAGTAAAACGTTACCTTCTCTTTGAGAGGTTGTAGAGGAGGTCAAATGCTATCAAATGACCTCAACACCTATGGGCTAGGGTTAAAAACACATTAAAATCCTATCATCCATTTACTGTTAAGCTTACACTGCAAAGCAAAGTTACCCCAATTTGGTTTACTTATAAGGATTTAAGGAAATAAATTTTATAATATTACACAGTTCTTATCATTTATTTATTGACAAAAGGAGTTTAGTCGTAGCGTGCTTCAAACAAACGTAGTTTATTTCTCATTTGAATATCAACCAAACCGGTTTAACCGATTTTGATAAAATTTGTTTCAGAGTTAGCTTACATCCCGGAAAATCGAAGAGTTCCCACGAGATAATCTTAAGGTTCATCCGTTTAACCCATTTATATGTTTGGTTACAGGGGTAGCTTGCATCCTGGGAATAGACTTTTTATACAGGAAAAGCGAAGAGTTCCCACGGAATTAAAAAAAAAAACCTAAATCCAGTCAGATCCAGCCATTTCACTCCTTGTTCGGTTAATATTGAAATGAGAACCAAACTATGTTTGTATGGCTAGAGAGAAACACTTCTCTACCTTTTCCCCACTTCCTATTTACGGGATTTCTTAAAAAATACCCACTTTTCCTTTTACTATCGCAAAGCTCCTGGTAAAGAAGCGCGCTTCACTTCCTATTTACGGGATTTCTTTAAAAATACCCACTTTTTCTTCTATTATCGCAAAGCTCTTGGTAATGAAGCGCGCTGGGGAAACTTCTCTTAACCTTTTCTCCACTTCCTATTCACGGGATTTCTGTATAAATACCCAATTTTCCTTTTACTATCGCAAAGCTCTTGGTATTCACCAGGATCGACCACAAAATCGGCGTCATCACGAATTTTCTCAGCGCACAATTTGTCTTCGAGAAAGTTATCCGAGTTCGGTATAGCAAAGCCAACTGGCAATTCGTATTCACTAAAATAAGCGCCCCAAGTGGCGAGACCTAGCAACTTGCCGGTTTTTTTATTTATTATCGCACTACCCTCAGAACCGTGGTAGTTATTGCATTGGGGATGTTTCATTGCTCCTGGACTTCTAAACTGGCTTAAAGTGCATGAATGGTAGCATGGGACAGCGAAGCCGTTGAAAAGTTGGTATACTATTTCACGGCACAAGTTTATGTCTACGTGGACGTCTAGCTGGGTCAGGTAGTATGGCCTTTTCCACACCAGAGCTGATTCGTCTGTCTGTGGAGAATATTAAAATCTAAATAATTAAGTTAATATAAATAAAATATCTATAAATAATTAATATAAATTAATTAATTATCTATAAATATCTCTATAAATAATTAAGTTAATATTATAAATGCGAAAGTGTGTCTGTCTGTCTCTCTGCTACCTTTTCACGGCCCAACAGTGTAACCGATTCTGACGAAATTTGGTACAGGGTTAGCTTATATCCCGGGGACGGACATAGGCTACTTTTTATCCCGGAAAATCAAAGAGTTCCCGCGGGATTCCTAAAGACCCATCCACTTAACCGATTTGTGTGAAATTTGGTACCGAAGTAGCTTGCGTTCCTGTAACCGAAATAAACAGTTGCTTATATCCGGGGTAAAAAGTTTTTTACCCCGGAAAATCGAACCGAAAGTTCCCACGGTATCTATAAGAATCTAAATCCACGCGGACGAAGTCGCGGGCATCCTCTAGTGAAGATATAAGTCAAACGTGTTCAAGCTTAGGTTGGGTTACCTTAAACATCGCATATCGCTCGAATAGTTCCACAGCTTCCCATCTCCCAGGGCATTCGTCGTGGATGATGATAAAATCATCAAGAGACCTATATATATACGTCCATCGATAGACGAAGATGATTATGACACTATTCTACGCTTAGTATAACATGTTCTAAGCTTAGGTTGGAACTTGGATTACCTTAAACATCGCATATCCAACAACCCTGTGTTCAAAGTCTGCAAACTGTAGATTCGCAAACCACTTGTAAGCTCGGTCAGTTCGTTTCTGCTCGAACAGCTGCACAGTTTCCCATCTCCCGGGGTACTCGTCGTGGACTATGATAAAGCCTATGTCATCGTACATTTGCTTGGTTTCGTTCGTCGGTAGCACAAACGCTTTGGGTTTGAGGCGATAGTCCTGGTATACCAGCGATGTGTGACTTATTTTCAGACTATCGACCAAAAAAAAAAAATTAAATTGACTTCAAAAAAAAAAAACATTTTGTAGTAGTGAAAAGTACCTTCCTACACATCAGAATATATGATGAAACTAGCTAATGCCCGCCACTTCGTTCGCGTGGATATAGGTTTTTTGTAAATCCCATGGAAACTCATTGATTTTCCGGGATAAAAAATAGCCTATGTGTTAATCCAGGGTATAATCTATCTCCATTCCAATTTCAGCTAAATCCGTCCAGTAGTTTTTGCGTGAAAGAGTAACAAACATACCTATACACACAAACTTTCGCCTTTATAATATAAGTGTGAAGTGTGATATAAGAATAGTTAGTCATACAGCGGACTATCATCATCACGATCAACCCATCACCAGCCCACTACTAAGCACGGGGCTCCACTCAGAATGAGAAGGTTTTAACCTTAGTCCACCACGCCTGGCCTAGTTCGGATTGGCAGACTTCACACACCTTTGAGAACATTACGGAGAACTCTAGGCATGTTAGAGGAAATGATATTTAAGGGGCATGAGACCGGCTTGCCCGCGAAATTCAAATTTAATTTGGTTTTTCGCAATTTGTAAACTAATACGACAACGTAGGCTTATGGCATTCTGATTCCGACAGTGGCAGTATTATCCTTACAAGTTTGTATAAAAATATTTACTTGAAAGGGTCCAGTTTAAGAAATTAGCTCTAGTATCGACTATAACTCACAAATTAGTCGATACTAGAGCTAATTTCTTAAACTGGACCCTTTTAAGTAAAGATTTTTATATAAACCTGTGAGGATGATACTGCCATTGGCGCAGTTAAAATGCCATTCAAACCTACGTTGTCGTATTAGTTTACAAATTGCGAAAAACCCAATTTAATTTGAATTTCGCGGGCAGACCCGTCTCATATCCCTTAAAGCACATATAAATCCGAAAAGTTAGAGTTAATGCCGGGGCTCGAACCCCTGACCCCCGAATAAAAGGCCGACAACTTAACTACTAAGCAAGTGCCTCGTATAATAAGCACCAATAATAATGTAGGTAGGTATTAAATACGTACAGAAGGACGCATTTGGCAGCAGTAATGAATATCTGTGGAGATATACATATGGCCGTACACAGCTGGGGTTTGGAGTACACCTTGGAGTGCAAAACCCTCGCTACCCACGGGTAGTCGATCTCTGACGCCGACTTCGCGTTCACTTGATAGTTCTTTAGATTAAGAAAATCTGGAAACAAGGCCTCATCATAGCACAGTTCACGATAGTTATAATATGCGGGAGCCCGCTTCGTTATTTTATAGCTGAAAGTTTCTCTGCGTATTGTCCCCAAAACAGGGAGGATCAGCGCCTATGAAGTTTGGATTGGCGGCTTTGGCAGATAACAGGTTAAAAACCGATCAAATTCGCACCAGTAACCACTATCAAATGCGCATGAAAGCATAATGAATGATAAATGACTCGCGCACCGAGGGTTCTGTACTTAGGTATTTTTTTTCGATATTTTGCACGATAAATCAAAAACTTTTATGCATAAAAATAAATAAAAACCTGTTTCAGAATGTACAGGTAAAGCACTTTCATATGATACCCCACTTGGTATAGTGATCTTTTTAATTTTTTTTTGATGATGTAACCACAAATTCACGGCTTTCGGATTTATTCCTTTACTTGTTTTATGTGACCTACCTACCTGCCAAATTTCATGATTCTAGGCCAACGGGAAGTACCCTATACGTTTTCTTGACAGACACGACGGACGGACGGATAGACAACAAAGTGATCCTATAAGGGTTCCGTTTTTCCTTTTGAGGTACGGAACCCTAAAAAGGCGAAAAAATTACGTCAGAGTATAAAGTCTAATTTTTTTATATTTTCTTTGGAATAGTGTTAGAAATCAAATCATGCATTGCCACCCCTAAAACTTTAATAAATTGTTAAACTTTAAGGGTGTCTTGGACTTCGTCTGTGTTGGTGTTAGCTGGCGGGCGTGCTCTGCCTTTTTTGGCGTATTTTTTTTTGTTAAAACTGACTGGAAAGCGCTCTAAGGGGGTGCCGTGCGTATGTCAGCGAGCGCCGGCACAGACGGGGTCCACACTTGTATAGTTTAACTAACTTGTTACAAATAAGTACAAACTTGACATTGGCTAGTATTTGGCCAGACGAGAGAAAAAAAAAGGTGACTTAATTTCGAATGTATTTTGAAAACATGTTTGTGATTGGTTGGTGACTCAACTGACTAAAGAGGGTAGTTACTAACACGAATTTGTGAGATTTAACTCGGCTTCATCGGACAAATTCTTGTCGTCACGCAAAATCCAATATGGCGATTCGTCAAAATAATAGGCAACTGTAAAACGCACGAAATATAGCAACGATGTAGTTTTAGGCAAACTGCACATTTTATTCTGGCATGTTTTATGACTGCAATAACTATGTTGATGTAAAATATCGTTTTATTAGGGTTCTGTACCTCAAAAGGAAAAAAGGAATCCGTATAGGATCACTTCGTTGTCTGTCTGTCAAGAAACCTATAGGGCACTTCCCGTTGACATAGAATCTTCAGGCAGGCAGGTCTTAGCACACGTAAAGGCAATAATCTGAAAACCGTGAATTTGTGGTTACAATACAAAAAAATATTAAAATATGTTGTTCATGACAGTTAATAAAATTAGTATTTTCAACTTTCAAAATAAGATTACTATACTAATTCTAAAACAGATTTTTGTTTATTTTTATGCATAATCATTAATGTTTTTGATTTATCGTTCAAAATATGACTAGTACGGAACCCTCGGTGCGCTAGGCTGAATCGCACTTGGCTGGTTTTTTTTAAATATTAAATCTCACTTTTACTGCACTCATAACATTTTATGGAAGTTTAATCTCAGTAAAAAATAGTAAAGTGCAGGGATCAAATATTATTTTAGTATTATAACAACACTAATAAAATATGTATGATAAGAAAAAATAACCAGAGCGCAGCGTTGCCAGCAATTTTTTTTTTCACATTACAAAATATAAAACCGGCCAACCGGCCGAAAAATTTAATTCACTAAATCATAGATGGCGCTGACCGTTATTAAATTACAAAGTTCTACATATAGGTGTTAGGTATATCTTGTAAAGTAAAGGAAAAACAAAATGGATAGTATAATAATCATTTATTTAGCATAAATCTGAAATACACGGAATATATTAATACAATTGATATACTAGTACTACACGATTTCGTATTTGTCTGCATGGAAGCTGATATCCTGCGAGTAGTCTACGGCTGAGGCGTCGTCGGCCTGCGTCACCTTGGTCGCGGTGAGGAGGGCAAGCGACGTGTCGGACGTCCACGTTACAGACAACGGGAAAAAGTCGTTGGGGATGGCCGGTGTTACCCTATAACAAAAATAGTAATAAAAAAATTGGTTGTCTGTAAAGTCGGTTTACTGACGATAGTTGAACGTGACAACAAAGGCCGATTGTGCTTCTTTGTCGCTCGTTCCGCGCTCTCGCTTGCACTTCAAGCCTTACATGGAACGCCTCAGAGCGAGGTAACGCCGCATGAGTCATGTTTTTTCGTGCGTGCAGCCGGCTCTATCGAATTATAAGACGTTGTCACGTCAAAAATCAACATGGCGGCTGTATGGCGCCATTTTCAAATGTGGAAAGTCTTTTGATCTTGTTTGTTGGCCGGGCAGTCGCGTTTTTAATTTTTTAAACACGACTGGTTAACTAACGTAACATAACAAAATAGTTTGGTATTTTTACAATATTTTTACTACTCGCACGATACATTTTGCGTCATCAATCCTCATACGCACGGCTGAGGTTTGGAATACTTTTCCGCGATCTGTGTTTCCTACCAATTACAATCCGGGTCAAGCGCTTGCCTATAATAAAAAAAACCGACGACCTCCCTGGCACAATGTACAGGCGGATTTAAAAAAAAAATTATCCTCACGTAAATTCCAGCGTGCCAGTTTTCTGCTGCCTGTTGATAATAGGAATACTCCAGATTATGCTACGGCCCTTCTGCAAGTAGCTGCCTTCCCATTGGTGCACCACCAGCGACGGATTGCCAGACCTATAAATATATAATATACAAATAAATTAAAAAATACGACCATTTCCTATTAAACTAACTTATAAAACTATATAATATATTGTTAACACACAAATAATATGATGATTGATACAAAAAAATCTTTGAGCCAGTGCAACTGTTACTTTCTTGAATGTGTCTACAAAATTACACATTTCGATTTGGGCGTATTTCAATCGTCGGGAGCGTTTAAACCTTCGTCTGCGGCTCGAGTAATAAATTTGCGCCTCGTCTATAATTTTCAACTTTGCGCACTAGTAACATAAACAACTCACGGAAGTGGTGGGCGCCTCGTGAGGGTAGGTTAGAAATTATATGGTATCTGCCAAGGTGAAACTAACAAATCAATCAGTGCATGCCTAATGCTCGTGTTTGATTGACACTCCTCGCAGCCTCGTCTATAATTTTCAAGTTTACGCACTAGCAACATAAACAACTATTACTCACGGTAGTGGTATGGTGATGTTGACGTCGGAGAGCACTAAATGCTCCTGCTCTAACTCGTACTCGATGTTGACGTCACATCCGCCGCCCGCGCCGTCCGACGGCCAACAGTTCACTGCAAGTGAATTAAGAAACTAGACTATGCCCGCATATTGGATTATGGATGTGTGGATTTATATTTTTAAAATCCCATGTGAACTCTTTACGCGATAAAAAGTTGCTTATGTCAATTTCCGGGAGGCAAGCTACCTCTGTACCAAATCTATACATATAATAAAATTGTAGAAAAGTGGTGTCTGTACAATGGAAAATATTTAAAAAAAAGTAGCAGGGGTTGTTATTATATCGATGCCGAACCCGAAATTGTAATTAATTTTTTTTTGTCTGTTTGTCTGTGTGTTTGTGCAAGCTTCACTTAGCATTTAGTGTTTATTTCATGTCAATCGGTTCATAAATAAAAAAGTTATGTCAATTTAAAGAATCACGGCGAACACGCCTCGCGCCTGAGCGTCCGTGGCTATATAAAGCGCGCTGAGAGCCGCGTATTCCACGCGAACGAAGTCGCGGGCACAGCTAGTTTCATATAAATCGCTTAAACGGATGAGCCTTTAAGAATCCCGTAGGAACTCCGATTTTGACTAAAAATCGGTTAAACAGTTGGGCCGTGAAAAGCCACACAAAGAGACAGACAGACAAACAAATTTTCGCACTTATAATATTATTAAGGTATAGGCACATATAATATTAAGGTAGGCATGGAGTATGGATAGGATGGATAAAAAATTTGTTGAACTGTTCTGTAGCATCGCATTTGTATAATTCAAACTCGATGTAACGAAAAACCGAAGTTAAACATAAAGCCCCTTCTTATTTTGAGAGGAGACCCGTTCTCTGTAGTGAGCCGGCGATGGGTTGATCATGATGAGTGGTACTTACCCGATAGTGGCGCAGCATCTGCATGAGTAAGACGCCATTTTAACACGCCGACGTCGCTGTGAAGAGGGAACGGGCGCTGCGCTTGCTTCAAACGGATCACTCCTTCCGATCTGAACGCTTCCTTATCCACGTTTGGATGAGTCTGTAATAGTTATTTGTGTCACATGGGACCAAAGTGATATTTTGTTCCTTGAGGGCGTTATTTATTATTATATTATATATTACTAGATGATGCCCGCACGGATTTAGGTTGCTTAAAAATTCCGTGTTAACTCTTTGAGTTTCCAGGATAAAAAGTTAGCTATGTCAATATCCAGGATGCAAGCTACCACTATATCAAATTCCATATAAATTGGTTAAGCAGATGGGCCTCTAAGAGTCCAGTGGGAACTCTTTGGCTCTATATCCGTCCCCCGGGTGTAAGCTAATTCTGTACCAAATTTCATCAAAGTCGGTTAAACAGACAGACAAACTTTCGCATTTATAATGTGTATTAGTATGGATATAGATTTACCTGTAATTGCAATGGCCTGGTGTCCTTGTTGTCGACATGAACGTGAATTTTCCCGAACTGCTCGTTGCTTATACGTAACGTCAGCAAACCTAAAGTATAAAGAATTATTATTTCAGAAAATTTTCGTTAGCATGTCCCTTATACTATATAAATAATATGTAGCCGCCGAATCATTGCTCTAGTCACTAGTGGTTAGCATATTCCACTGCCATAAAACGCTTAAGTATTGCATTTTTCTGAAGATATTTGCAGTACTTATAACCCAGAGTCACAAAGTTAAACTAGTAAAACCGTTGGACATTATTTGTTTGTTTTGATTATTTCATGTTTAGTGCGCAGTAAAGTTTTCTATTTATCTATCTCTCCGGTCGTGTCGGACTTCCGTCCCATCGGGCTATGAGAGTGAGGGAATAGAAAGTGCACCTGTGTTTGCGCACACACTTTTGCATTATAATATCTCCCGAGGAGTTGGATAATATCTATGAAGATTGGCTGCCGTGGCCGAAAACTCGGTTGGGAGGACAGTGTTTATATATTTATTAGCGACCCATCCCAGCTTCGCACGGGTTGCTTATTACAATTTTTAAAAATAAAATGGTTCATTTACGATTACTTCCAACAAACTAACTTAGAAATTTCACCTCTTTATAATATTTGTAAAGATATGTGGTGATACCAATATGAATTTGTAAGACCTATTTAACCTGCATTTAAGCAAATAAAATAATTGATTTGATTTGAAAGAAAGAAAAAATTTAAGCTTTCATGCAAGTATAGGACCTGGGGTAAATAACTCTTTCAGTGCAATAGAACAGAAAATCGAATGGTATGGAATATAAGTATGCGGAAAAAATGCCGAAGAAAAATTTCACGCGCATTTTTCTGCTCGCAGAATCTTGCTAGATATGCTCCTATCAGTTTATAATCAATTTAAATAGTTTTTACCTGAAAGTTCGAAGTTCTGTACGTCACCGTCGCGCCCGGCGGTCAAATTGAGCCTCTCTTCGAAACGCAAATGCACACTGAAACAAGAAACTATTCTTAAAAAGTTGTCTATAATAAAAACCTACGCTGACCTTAACCTACCTAAAGATTTACGCTGTACTTGTAAGTGGTTGTTTAATTAAAAGAATTATCCTGCCAATAGAGAAGTTACGAGGTTCCGTACCCGCAGGGTGCCAATGGAACTGTCCGTCTGTCAGCGGGATGTATCTCATGAACCGTAATAGGTATAGACTTGAAATTTTCACTGAATGTGTGTTTCCATTGCCGCTATAACAATAAATAATAGAAATTTCAAAATGGCCACCACGAAAATAAAAATATTAAAAAATAAATTCTTGTACAATGGTACGGAAAACTTCGTACGCTTGACCTTGACTTGACCGATATTTATCAAATGATAGTTTATGTGAAGTTTCAAGTACAAGTGCACAAAAAACTTACTCCTTCTGGTTAGCGACAGGCGCTTTATCAATCTTAGCGGGTGTGGCCACGGCTGAAGCGGTAGTATCGCCCTCGCTCCTCAGGCGGGACACGAAGGAATCCGCGTCGGTGCCTCGAGAACCAAGTTTCATGGCCGAACGGGTTGACGGACGACTAAAACATATAAAATTACAAATTATCAATAAAACTTCCAATTTAAACAAGTATTATGGACACTTCTGTTATACATAATCTCTGAAATCAATATGGATGTCATTTCCGAGATTTTTCAGTGCACTGATAAAAAATGACATCAAGTCAAAGATGGCCGATAATTTCATTAGTATATTGAATACAGATTAAAGGCTGACTCACAGCAAATGCGTACACGTGACACGTGCGTAGTGACGCGCGTTAAACCCCTAACAAACCGGGTCACTCATACGTCCACGCTTTACGCAAGCGGTGTGCCATGTTTCATACATTACAACGCAATGGTATGCACTACGTCTACGCTTACGCACCCTGTGTGAACGAGCTAATAAAAGAAAGGTGACTGGACTCACGTGTCTCGGACAGGCGTGGTGGGTATCTTTTCAGTGATCGGTTCAGTTGCCGTCGAGGCCGACATCGATGAACTACTAAAGCCACTACCTGAGAATCAAATAATAGTCATTTATCTACGGCCAAATCAAATCCTGAATATGAAATCAAAATGTCACTTATTGACATACTTTGTTTACGTACATCTTTAATATAAAAAAAAACCGACCAAACGCGAGTCAGACTCGCGCACCGAGGGTTCCGTACTCAGGTATTTTTTCCGACATTTTGCACGGTAAATCAAAAACTATTATGCATAAAAATAAATAAAAATCTGTTTTAGAATATACAGGTAAAGCCCTTTCATATGATACCCCACTTGGTATAGTTATCTTACTTTGAAAATTGAAACACATTTTCATTTTTTTTAATGATGTAACCACAAATTCACGGTTTTCGGATTTATTCCTGTATTTGTACTATAAGACCTACCTACCTGCCAAATTTGATGATTCTAGGTCAACGAGAAGTATTCTATAGATTTTCTTGACAGACACAACGGACAGACAGACAGACAACAAAGTGATGCTATAAGGGTTCCGGTTTTCCTTTTGAGGTACAGAACCCTAAAAACACATTAAAGCACGGTTTTGTTAGCAAATATAACTAACTTTAAATATATTTTTCATCTTGTAGGTTAACTTACCAAACCCGCTGGAAGATCGTGGCTGTTGTCCTCTCTTGGCCGCCTCCAGTCTTTCCCTCTGCAGCTCCTTTGCACGCTCACGCATACGATTGGCTGCTTCGCGCTCTTGCGTCTACAACGAAACAAATATATTAACATAAGATGTGTCTGGACTTCGTCTGCGATGGCGTTTGCTGGCGCGCGTGCTGTGCTTGTTTGGAGTGTTTTTTTTGTTAAGAGTGGCTGGTTTTTGTGTTAGTTGGTGTTTTTGGTGGTGGAACTGACTGGGAAGCGCTCTAAAGGGGCGCCGCGCGTATGTCGGCGGGCGCCGGCGCAGACGGAGTCCATACTTGTATAAATTCAATAACTTGAAAATATCACAAACTTGACATTGGCTAATCAGAGTAAAGCCAGATTTAAAGAAAAAAAAAATAAGATGTGACTGTGTGTAAGTACTAAGTAGTCTATCTTGCAGTATAAAATTTGATGTATAAATCGTTATATTTGCTCTGTGTCAATTGTCATGTTAAAAGCACGATTTATAGCTCGTTCACACATGCTGCGTAAGCGTTGCGTAAGCATAGACGTAGCGCGTACCATTGCGTTGTAATGTATGGAACTGCATGAAACATGGCATACGCTTGCGAAAAGCGTGGACGTATGCGTGAATTGGTGTGTTAGGGGTTTATGCGCATCACTCCGCACGTGTCACATGTACGTGCTGCATACGCAATTGGTGTGAATTGTATTTGAAACAATTGTCACCCACAGTAAATCACACTGTAATAAAATTATTACCATGACCATCTTTTGAACGCACACTATCTCTGTTCTAAATATAACTAGATCAGTTTGGCAAACCAGTTAAAAGGTAACAGATAGCATACTTTCGTATTTATGGTTTAGTTTGGTTTGAAATGTTGCATAAAACCTCAAAAAATCACCTTTTAACCAAGTTTTCTTTAGCTTCAAAACAAAATATTATATATATCCCCTAAATTAAATTTAATAAAAACAAAATAAAATATAGTGATTTTCCCCTGTCTGAGCAGATCCATAAAAACTACAATAAAAGAAACTGGGAGTCTCATTCAATGATACCAGGCCAATTTATTTCTGTTCACAAATGATATTCATTTACTTTACCTGTCTCACAGCTTGATAGATTTTCTCTTCATGGGAGTCCATCTCAACAAACGAGCGTACCTTAGAAAATAATAATAAAACTAATATACATACTTATAATTAATAGGAAACAATTGTTATTTTAATAATAACATTGTTTCCAACTCTTTATTATTATTTTTAAACCAAAAATCAACATTTTTTACCAAAAAAATTACCATATTTGTAACCATTTTAAAACTTTTATAATCATCAGCATCAATCTATTGCTGGCCCAATACTGAGCGCGGGTCTCCTCTCAGAACTTTTATAATAATAGAGTAAATGTAATGATACCTACTTGAAGCGGTGATATGCTAATGACTTTGACTTTGTTAAGGATTCAGGTTAGTCCAGGATTAGATTCTGGTCATGCACCACTAACATGGCATATTACTGTGAATTGAATACTTGAAAAGAGCAACTGCCGAGTTTGTTGCTGGTTCTTCTCGGTAGGAACGGCATTCCGAACCAGTGGTAGATTATTTTGACGATTCCAAAGCACTTGTCAAAGTTTAATTGAATCAAAATATTTTGAATTTGAACATTTCAGAGCTAAGGGTGTTTAAGACATGTTTTAACATCATGAGGAAACCTGTATGCCTGAGAGTTCTCCATATTGTTCTCAATGGTGTGTTAAGTGTGTCAATCCACACTTGGCCATCATAATGAAGAAAAATAAAGAATCATTTTATTTTATTTCATTTCATTTCATTAATGGACTGTGGCCATAGCGGTTATCACTCTGATAGAATACCGGTACTCAGTAGTGGGGCGGTGATGGGTTAATGATGATAAATATTACCTGCGCCAAATTAACACTCTCCCTGTAACCAAGAGCAACAATCTCATCAAAGGCGAACAGCAAGTTGAATGCCTGGTTCAACACTTCTGCTTCAGTAAGCTGTGTGCAGTACTCTGGCACCTGCATATAGAAATACAGTATAAACTCTATATAACGACACTATATAACGGTACTGCGCAATTTATGACGTTATTGAGAGTTGTCGTTAAATGGAGAGAAGAAAAATCTTTATTAGAAAAAGAAAAAGTTTATTTCAGACTAGTGTTAGTCTGCCAACATCGCTTATCTTCTCTCCCGCCTCTATTGCGTGTATCAGTAATTTTTTTTCGTCAATACAGTGATTTTCTCTAACTTGCCATTTTTACAGTTTGAGCAACTAAGAATATAACATTTAGATAATCTATGACTCCTACTGACAAAAATCACCATGTGCAAGCAATCCCAAGTTGTAAACAAAAACCGGACAAGTGCGAGTCAGACTTGCGCACTGAAGGTTCTGTACTTGGGTATTTTTTCCAACATTTTAAACGATAAATCAAAAACTATCATACATAAAAAATATTAAAAAACTGTTTTAGAATCTATACGTAAAACTCTTTTATATGATACCCCACTTGGTATAGTTATCTTACTTTGAAAATTGAAACACATTTTAATTTTTTTTAAATGATGTAACTACAAATTCACAGTTTACAGATTTTTTCTTGTACATGTGCTATAAGACCTACGTACCTGCCAAATTTTATGATTCTAGGTCAACGGGAAGTACCCTATAAATTTTCTTGACAAACACGACGGACAGACAGACAGACAGACAAGGAACAAGCAGGGAATTTAAAATATCACCTTTTTTAACATAAAATCCATACTAGTAAAGAAATAAGATCAGTATCAACTTCATTTTATGTAAAAATGTAAACAATTCTTACCACTCTACTGAATAAACGCAGTGTTTCTAAGTCCTCCAAAATATTACTGGCTTTAGTTGTTATTAGCAACATGTATAGCTTATCCAAGGGTTGGTATACATATCTAAAAGAGAATAAACAGATATCTTAGAATCAGTAACTACTGGCCAATGTTCAGTGTGATATAGAAATAAATACTTAAATAAATAATTTACTGTACAGAAAATATAAGTGTAAGATCTTTACTATGACTTGTGATAACTTAGACAATATTTTTTTTAATGTAATTTTTTATAGGAGGTAAGGTTATCATCTTTACTATGCCTATATTGGAGTGATAACTTAGACACCATATGTTTTTTGTTAATCTAATTTTTTATAGGAGGCTATTATTGTAAATCCATACTAATATTATAAATGTGAGAGTCTTGTCTGACTTGCTGCTAGTCTGTTAGCTTTCTATAGCCCAATTTTGACATTATTTTATACAGTTATTCCTAACATCTCAGGAAAGAACATGGGCTATGTTTTATCCCTGAAAAGTGAATAGTTCTGTAGGGGTTTTTTAAAAATCTAATTCCAAGTGGATGAAGTCATAGGCTTACTACATGTTTCTTTAGTAATACAGATTATAAGCTCTGTAAAGTAGGTGTAAATAAAACTGTTTGTAAACTGTAAAACTTACCTCACAGATTCAGTTTCCACAAACGTATGCTGACGTCCGCCAGTCATTAGCTTAGGGAAGGCAGTTAACAAGCCTTCGATACGTGCTTTCGTCATTTCGACGAACTGTCGAGATACCAGGGCTAAAAGAACATTTTGTTATTATGTTTCAGCCATAAAATAAACTATACAATACACGTGTTATATCAATATAATTGCGTGTTATTTACCTTTCCCTGATTTCGTACAAACTGTCGCCGCTATAAGCACCTAAAATATATTAAATATTTAATTAGAATCGAAAGTTATAAGCCGAATACTTTGTTCACGAAGTTAATGGTTAAGTATAGTTTCTGATGACATAACTTTGTGAAAATGTATTAGAATAGGAAGAGCTTTATTGAAAACTATATTTACCATTTTAAATTAAACACTATTTCACAAGAAATTCAGGAAATATTGCGTATTTTTGAAACTTTATTACATTTGACAGCATAAGCAAGATGACGTGTTGACAAAATGCATGTGACATTGACAGTTTAAAGGATAGGGTTGATTTTTTTGTATAATTTGAAAACCGGTAAAATAGCAAACGTATATAAAAGATTAGATAACTGCACTGAACCATGGACCTTCCTCTGAACTTTCATTAGCAGATTTGAATCAAAACATGAATAATATTATCCAAAATATTTTTGTTCGACCTTTTTATACAGTATATCTTTCAACACTACCGATACTTTTTAATCTCTTTCTCTCTCTCTCTCTCCGCTGGCTCGCCTATGCTAGTATAATAGTTATCTGTGGCCTATGATAGGGATTGCAATAGCGACTAGGTCCTATTCACACCTACGTCGGCAGCTGCAGTTGCAATCGTAATACAAAAAATAAAATAAATGTCACTTTTGTCAGAAAGGAAGTAAGCACATTGTGTTCAATTTGTTACATTATAAAATATATCTCTGTATTCTTGCGCTTAAATAGTGTTAATCATCGACGAGTTCAATGCCGTTCCAATGATGGAGCTATTCATCTGAGCCACGCAGAGTTCTATGGAATACACCTTCAATAGGCAGACTGCTACATACTTTTGTAAGTAAAACTCTGCTTTTTTGCGTTAACAGCACATTGATATGCTCGATACATTGGTGTATATGCGTTGTTATCGATAACCTGACGTGTTTTAGCTAATAGTTACATGTTTCGTTTGCATACAATAAAGTACTTTCATGCCTGACTAGTCTGTAACTCAAATATCTATTTAAGAAGTCTTTTAGAAGCATAGGAACTAAAATAGATGTAGAATGTTTCTCATTCATATCTTTAGCATTAGTTTTAGTTTATTTTTCATATAATTTAGTAGTGTTTATCTTAGTAGTTTAATACAAAGTCTTGGTCATAAAACCTATAGATAGACCTTCCTGTACTTATGATGTATAATTAAACTTATTTCTATAGTTGTAATTAAGTTAAATTTACAAGTTATTGCCGATAAATCTAATAGCCTCTATTTTGTATCTGTAATGGGCAAACAGACTTACTAAAGGATTAGTTTATATACAATTATTAGTTTTCTCAATTGGATTCTATTCGTCATAGTCTATGTTGACTAAGCTGTAAAATATAATAAAATAGTCTTGAGATTGGTTATAGATATTATAGTGAAACAAATACATATTATATAAAAATTGTTTGACCAAATTCAGTGTATATAAAAATACAAATTTCTAAAAAGATATTAGTTTTGATTCAATATATACAATAAGACATATTATTCAAAATTTAAAATAAACATTATTCTTTTTTTACCAGATGTAAACAGCTTAGTTGTAAAATTATGTAAAAAAAGGGAGCCATATTTTTTTATTGAGAAATAACTAATGTAATTTGGTTACTTAATAAACAAAATTATATAAAAAGGAAATTATACATTTTGTTTATTAGTTTAATCTGTTGGACATATCCACAGTCCGCAGTTAAGAAGTATGTATAGCAATGAAGAAATGCGATGCCTGCCGTAACCGTTGCGATCGGGGGGCTCCGGACCGGCCTGGAGACGACCGGGACCCCCTCCTAAACACTCCTGCCATCTTGCAGGAGGAGCCCCACGATTTACCCAACTTAGTAAGACTTGAGACATTTTAAATGTAGACTGGCACTTTTGTGTTGTGCACGAAAATTACTTTTAGCTCTGAATACAGAAAAGCAACTTAAAAGTTAGGGTGCATTCCCATTATGTTGTAATGATTAATTTATCTTTGGACAACTATCTCTAGCTGTTCCCATATATGTCAACAATTTTTTAAATCTTTGAACTACTATTGTATCTAGCTATGTCCCATTGAATGCTGTCCCATTAAATTTGCCATGAGCTAGCTGCTCTCATTGTCTCGACAATCTGTCATCACTTCATAAAAAAGTTGTGGAAGACAGTCAATTGTACACTTCTATATGTGAACCCCTGACACTTTAAACTGCACGACCATCTGT
The DNA here is from genome assembly GCF_905333055.1 of Maniola jurtina. Taxonomy (NCBI): domain Eukaryota; kingdom Metazoa; phylum Arthropoda; class Insecta; order Lepidoptera; family Nymphalidae; genus Maniola; species Maniola jurtina. The sequence goes on from NC_060053.1 coordinate 5,089,013, forward strand.
CGTCACGACAGTGGGAACGCACCCTTAGAAGGAAGGATATCGGAAAGTGCAATACATTCCTGCAGCATGGTAGAGGCAGCATCTTTTCTACTCAAAATCAATTTTGTTCAATTTGACATACAATTAAACTTGGTTTAATTAAAACAACACATAATTATAAAAGCCTCAAAAAGGGCATACTGTTTTGAACCATTCCTACTATGCCAAAGTAAATAAAGTTAAATTTTTCTTGTTATCAAAAAAGTTTGTCAAAGTAGCAGCAGTGAGTGTCAAATAGTGTCTGTGCCTCTGTGCCAATCCACTTTACAGGAGTGCATTGTGCCTAAGAATTTGTGGCTTTTCAGTATTCAGTCATTCAATACTTAGCACCATTTTTTTTAATAGTTTACTTCATTCATAGTTTCTTTGCAAGTCTGTACTAAATAGATATTTGTTTATTATTTAATGTCCATTAGCACCCAAGCCTTTGTTCTGTAGCTCATGTATAATAATGTATAATATGTATAGTCATTTTTTACTAAGTAATGTGAAGCTAAATCGGCACATCTTTGCCTTTAGGTGGTAATTTTTTTTTTTTTTTACTTTAGGTGGTAATTAGCTAGGGTCGAAACCTCCCACGAGACAAAGCCACTAAGCAAAAATTCGTAATTAATTTAGCCTTGCTTCCATTCTCTTGGAACAAGCGATGCAAGTAATCTCTTTATTGCAAAGTGTAAACAACGTGGGACTGGTCAGATTATAAGCGTGTTTGATAAAAAGCAGGCTTTTTTGCAGATTAAAATGATTTATAACTAGTCAAGTGTGAAGCAGAACATGTATAGGTAGGGTTCTGTAGTCATACCAATGGAAAACTTGCTGTAAACATAAGTTGGATTTGAAATGCAAAACAAAGTTATTTATTTTGTGGTAGGTAAACTTTTCCTTTGGCCGAGTTTGTTCTATGCAGACATTGAAATGAAATGAAATATTTATTTCTTGTGCCACTTTATGACATGTTAAGTCTATCAACAGTGAGAAAGCAGATTCTATTTATTCTAAAAACTCAGCGGTTGCCATTTCTAAAAAACAAAATGTTACAATAATATCTAGACTCTAGAGACATAATACATAAGCAATATAACTATTACATTACCTTCTATAAGAGCATTATACACATATTACATTCAGTTAAAGCCAGTTGAGCGGCTTGGTTGATGTGTCTTCACTTTGATATATTATGGCTGTATCGTTCTTTCTTATAGCACACATAGCGAAATGTCTTTTATATAAAACTTATTTGTACATTTGGTCCTCAAATCTGTTCATAGTCCACCGACTGATTGCAGATGGAAGAGTTATGAAGAAAAAAAAAAACTTATTTGTAACAATGACAAGTTTGTGTAGAGCAAGTTCCTAATAGTTTTGACTGACAAACAAACTGAGGATTTCTTGTTTGCTTTAGGAACCCTAAAAACTCAGATAAAAGCTGTAGGCTAATGATTGACAAGACCATAAACACATAGTAGCGCCTATCTTATCTGTTCCATTATGAAAAAAGAGACAGCAAAGTACTTTTGTTTCCCTGGTGTTAAATATGCAGTGTTAAAAAATAGAAAAAAAATCTCTTTTTAAAATAAGTTAAATTTAAAATAAGTTTTTTTGTGGTCAAAATGAATAGTGAAATCATCCAAAAAAACACTTGTGTTGGATTAGCAATTTTTTGTCAACTGCAAAATTAATAATGTTTTTTTTTTTTTAATAAACATGGACATTAAATTATTAAGTGTTTTTTCGCGCCAACTTTTCATGTTGCTTTAACTTTTTTTTCATTGTTATTAGATGTTAGTTTTAACATAATATAATGAATAAGAAAATAAACGTTACAGAGCTACCAAAGCAGGTAGGTAATTTGACTATGATGCATAGTGCATAGTAATGTTATTAAATATCTTGTCTGTCTGTCTGTTACCTTTTCACGGTCTATCCAGTTAACCCTATTTACATACCTACAAGTTTCTGCGGAACCCTCAGGCGCGAGTCCAACTTTCCGGTTTTTAACCCCCGACACAAAAAGAGGGGTGTTATAAGTTTGACGTGTGTATCTGTGTATCTGTCTGTGGCATCGTAGCTCCTGAACTAATGAACCGATTTTAATTTAGTTTTTTTTGTTTGAAAGGTGGCTTGACCGAGAGTGTTCTTAGCTATAATCCAAGAGAATCGGTTCAGCCGTTTGAAAGTTATCAGCTCTTTTCTAGTTACTGTAACCTTCACTTGTCGGGGGTGTTATAAATTTTTAATTTACACTTGTTTTACTATCTTGTCATAATTTTCCTAAAGTTTATAAGTGTACCATAATTACTACTAGCTGACGCCCGCGACTTCGTCCGCGTGGATTTAGGTTTTTTGAAATCCCGTGGGAACTCTTTGATTTTCCGGGATAATAAGTAGCCTATGTGCTAATCCAGGATATTATCTATCTCCATTCTGAATTTCAGCCAAATCCGTCCAGTGGTTTTTGCGTGAAGGAGTAACAAACATACACTCACACACACACACACACACATAAAAACTTTCGCCTTTGTAATATTAGTGTGATCTTATCCCACCTTCCATGTCTGTTTTGACGTCTGTCAATGCTAGAAGATAACAGAGTCTTGAGTCATGAGTCAAGCCACCCATGTATGAGCACTCTAATTAACATGCTGTTATAATAACAAACATAATGAATAACTATTGTTTTAATTGGGCATTGTTATGAGTAATTTATTGAGAAACATTTATCGCAAACGGTTTACGCATTTCGTTTGACCATTCAGTCTTTTTGCGTCATTGAAGATACTGAGTCCTATTATTTTTAACCGACTTCAAAAAAGGTGGAGGTTCTCAATTACTTGGAATCTTTGTTATTTTTTTTATGTATGTTCCCCGATTACTCAAAGACGCCTGGACCGATTTGGAATTTTTCTTTTTGTTTGAAAGGGTAGACCTCACATCACTTCGTTTCTAGTATGTTCAATTTCAATCGAATCGGAAATCGATATTATTTAAAGTGAATCGACGTGCCTAGGATGGACTCGTCGCGATACTGGCCCGTGGAGATGGCGCCTAGGTTCAAATTTAATCAGTAGGTATAGGTATGATGTGGATAATATTCTGTTGTGCGAAATCTCTGAAATAAACTAAAATTGCAGCTCTCGAAATATACTGCTGTCCAATTCATAGTGAAAAGGATAGCACTAGGTTTAGAGTTTAGACTGTCAATTTAATTTAGAGAGAGACTGGGCTTGCTGTATACAAAATAATTACCTACAATTATATCCTTCAGGTCAAGGTGGTCGTAAAACCCTGAAACAAAATAACATGTTAGCTGTCAGGGTCTCATTTACAACAGGTGTTAATTCGCACGTTTTCAATTTTTCAACTAGAATTTAGTTTAACTCCTACTTAAAAGCCGTGATACATTAAACATGCCTGAGAGTTCTCCATTATGTTCTCAAAAGTGTGCGAAATCTGAGGAGACCCGTGATCAGTAGTGGGCCGGCAAAAGGTTGATCATGATGAAAAAGATTCTCACTGAATTTGTACACGTTAATAATGTAAGTCCAAAAACATTTTGAAAATCGGGAATTCTTCTATTACCCTAGTCGGGAATCAAATCCGTGATCTCCATTTATGAACCACATCGCTCACTACTACGTAAGCAAAGTTTTCATAATTTGGAGTCATTAATGCCTGGGTCATTAATAATGTATTTATAAAAAAAAACCTGCCAAGTGCGAGTCAGACTCGCACACTGGGTTCCGTACTCGGGTATTTTTTCCAACATTTTGCACGATAAATTAAAAACTATTGTACATAAAAATCTGTTTTAGAATGTACAGGTAAAGCCCTTTCATATGATACCCCACTTGGTAAAGTTATCATACTTTAAAATTGAAATACATTTTTTTTAAATGATGTAACCACAAATTCGCGGTTTTCAGATTTATTCCTGTATTTGTGCTATAAGACCTACCTACCTGCCAAATTTCATGATTCTAGGTCAACGGGAAGTACCCTATAGGTTTCTTGACAGACACGACTGACGGACGGACAGACAACAAAGTGATCCTATAAGGGTTCCGTTTTTCCTTTTGAGGTACGGAACCCTAAAAAGTCTGACCTCTAGGTCGCGGCATTAGAATGTCGTCAGTTCATAATTAATAATAATTTTATCGCTGACATTCGAAATATGGATCCCCTATCATAATTTGATTAACACCAAATGTTCCTACCTAAAATTAGCAATGGTGGTTAAGACTTCCCGTGGACAGGGTATAGTATGAGAATTTATAGCAATTTGTAACATTACGCGTGCCTTATATTTTATACATTCGATTAATGAACATTCTACGCTTTTATCTCTTACTAGCTGATGCCCGCGACTTCGTTCGCGTGGATATAGGTTTTTAGGGAACTCATTAATGTTCTGGGATGAAAAGTAACCTGTGTAATTCCAGGGTATAATCTATCTCCATTCCAAATTTCAGCCAAATGCGTCCAGTAGTTTTTGCGTGCAAGAGTAACAAACATACACACGTCACACATACACACAAACTTTCGCCTTTATAATATGAGTGTGACTAGCGACCAGCCCCTGCGTCGCACGGGTAACTTCGCAGGGATCTCTAATTTTTTGAGAAGAAAATATAACTTACTAGCTCAAGCCCGCAACTTCATCCGCGTAGATTTACGTTTTTCAAATCCCGCGGAAACTCTTAATTTTCCGGGATAAAAAGTAGCCCTATGTGTTAATCCATGGTATAATCTATCTGCATTCCAAACAGCCAAATCCGTCCAGTAGTTTTTGCGTGATTGAGTAACAAAGATCCAAACATCCACACTTTCACATTTATAACATTACTAGCTGATTAGGATTACGATTAGGATGTCACTCAGGAATAATGTAGCTGTCTACTTGTGAAAGAATTTTCATAATCGTTTCAGTAGTTCCAGAGATTGCTGCCTACAAACAAACTTACAAACTTAGCCACAAAACTCAGGTCTTCCGAGACAAAAAGTTGCCATAACTCCAGGATGCTTCATCAAAATCGGTTGAACGAATGGATTGTGAAACAGACAGGCAGACACACTTTCGCATTTTTAATATTAGTATGGATATTGATCAGATTAGTATGGCTCTTTAAATACAATTTAGCTTAGCACCAAAGCTTTACCCTCTTAAAACTAGATTTGAGACATTTTTAGGGTTCCGTATCTCTCGAGAAAAAAGGAACCCTTACAAAATCACTTCGTTGTCTGACCGTCGTGTCTGTCAAGACCCGTCAAGGGAAACAAAACCTATAGGGTAGGTAATTCCCTTTGACCTAGAAACGTGAAATTTGGTAGGTAGCAATGTCTTATAGCACAAGTAAAGGGAAAAATCCTAAAACCGTGAAATTGTGGTTACATCACGAAAACAATTAAAGTAACATGTTTAGTACGATGGGTATGGAACCCTCCGTGTGCAAGTCCGACTCGCACCTAACCGGTTTTTTCTAAACTGAGGTTTTATTAATTCTTAGTCCACTAACAATGTAATCACATTTAACAAAGAAATAGTAACATCAGCCTATGTAAATGGGGGACAAATTATAATTTTAAATTAGGTAGTTATTTATTTTTGTGTTTTATTCTGTGCACTTCAATTTGAATCTTATTTCTCATTTGAATACGGCGTAAATTGCTTCAACAGCTTGCTTTTAGGGGACATTTAGAAAGAAAGTAGGGTTGTCAACCACGGAACAGAAAAAACAGTGGAAGTGCTAAGTAGGCGTGGCACGCGTGCCACAATTAAGCATCGTTATGCTTAACGGATCCCAGTAGCGTTCTAACATCGCGTAGAGTTGGTAGTCTCGCGACAAATTCATATTGCCCTAGCAATGCCGTACTGTTCCGTTTTGGAGTGTAAAAATGATAGTAGGACAAAAAATCTTAAAAATGGAGGTATTTCGTATCATCGGTAAGTAGGATTTTCATTGTTTTCTAATAAATCTTAATTTATTTCAATTTACTAATATTTAATAGAACGGTTAGTCAAAATCAACCTTAAACCATTAAGATAAAGTTTATTTTGGATTGATTCTATTCAATAGCGCTCGTTCGCTACTCAAGTAGTGATGTGGCCAAGTCGAATATTGAATTTATCGATTATATCGGTACAAGGAAATAAATAGTAAAGTAATAATTATAATTTATTAATGAGTGAGACGTTGCATTGATCACTAAATAGACATCAGTAGTTCCTTTAACCTTCATTTTAAATATTTTTAGGTTTCCCAAAGATGCAAGCATCAAAGAGAAATGGATAGATGCAACGAGTAGAGTTAATTGGATACCAACCGAACTGTTCGTCAGCTGTTGAAAGGATAAACAGAAGTAGTATGTCTCAAGATATGTCACAATACGATCAAATTGAGGACGATTCAGAAATTGAAGAACTAGGAGGGCACTTTTCTGATTTCAGTAATAAAGCAATAGCCCATAATATTGCTGGTTACATTGCCCGAATGTTAATGAAAAAAATAAACTGTGATGTCTGTGTTGACGCATTAGTGACACATCATTTTCAACCAGAGATTTTCGAAAAGGAGTAGCGATAACTCAAATAATGCGAAAGTTCATAGGAACTCTTTTATTTAACGATATTGCCTCCCATCAAATTGGCGAATTTCTTGCGTCCAATCACGTTACCGATCTGATGAAGGCAATAGTCGAAAAATATATAAATGTTCGTATACATCATTTATTAAAATTAAAAATAAGACTTTCGAAACGCCAGTTTCTTAACAAATATGTTTTATTTCAAGGGCAATAAATAAAATTTTACTATTTTCATACGTTGCAGTATTTATAGTGCATACTTATAAAAGGCATGCACACATACCAGCACTTTTATTCAATTTTATATATACCTTTTTCTAATTTTATTTTAGTGAATGGACAAAATAACGCGTATCTATCGATATCGATAGATAATTCAATGAGCTACGTCGTGCGGCCTTGGCTGAGTAGCATTAGAAATCGACCGATCACGAAAATGTCAACCATATGTTCTACGCTATTAAGTTTATAATTGCTACCACTTAGAATACCGCCATCTATGGTCAAGTAGGGGAATTAACTGGACAATCGAATCTAGTGTGACTATAGCTCGTAAGTACGTTCTTCCGCTAAAGCAAAATAAATCTTATTTCTAGAACGTCAGGGTTTGTTTCCAAATCTGTGACGTAGGCTAGTTTTGACTAAACTTAAAACGACAAATCAAACGGTTTGTTTCTTTGTAGTGCAATATATGTTTATCGGTATATTTGTATGAGTTTGGCGACAGCGGTTCCTATAGTAATTTTGGTGCATTGCACTTCCACTGTTTTTTCTGTTCCGTGTTGTCAACCATATTTTTGGGACTGATCCATATTTTTGTTGGGTTACTGGATTAGCGATTTTTTTCTAGTTAGCAAATGTTCTAATTATTAATTATTGATATAATATCTATTCTAAAAATACATAAAACGTTTATAACCCAAACATACATAAAAGGAAATCAAATTATGTATTGACTCGATGAGTAATTTTTATTTTAAAAGAAATGTTTCGAAACCGAAACAATGAAATAAATCTAGAAAGGCTTTGTTCGATGTACCTATTTATATTGAATTGGTCCTCAATTAATTGAAATTCAAATCTGATACTAAAAAAATTGGTGCCAAATTGAGAAGCACATTTTTTTGGTCCAAAATCATTGAGAAGCTCATTTTTTGGTCCAAAATCATTGAGAAGCTCATTTTTTTGGTCCAATATGGTTTTTTCAGTACCTGAATTAGATTTTTATAACAATTTATTTTTCAAAATTATAGTGTCAAGTGTCAACCCTACACAAAGAGTACATTACAACCACTGCCCTTGTAGCGTACTTTCACAAGTATGATTTAGTGTTTTACTTTTTCCTCCTATAAAGCCATAGGGAGCAATTGTAGAAAACCTTATACTTAATATGTATTTATGGTAAAATAAGGGCCTAGGGAGACCGCATACGCCTGCGAGATACATTTTGCATTGCTGAAAATGAAAATGCAATTCAGTAGCATCAGGGGCGCTGTAAAAATGCTGTTCAAACTGTTTGAGGAAATCAAAAGTTATAGTTCCAAATCCCCTGGCAGTACAGTTGACAATACTGCAGGCAATCCGTCGACTAAAGAAAAAGTATATACCTACTAGACTAGCTGAGAGTTGAGACTCATGGAGTGTTCCCGAAGTGAAAGTAGTCTCGAAATGAACTCCAACTTGTCCTCCAACCAATCTGCTCATAGTCCAAGGACTGATCGCATGATAAAGCAACCCACCAAAAAAACCCAGCCAAGTGCGAGTCAAACGCGCGCACCGAGGGTTCCTAGGTACTCGGGTATTTTTTTTGACATTTTGCACGATAAATCAAAAACTATTATGCATAAAAATAAATAAAAATCTGTTTCAGAATGTACAGGTAAAACCCTTTCATATGATACCCCACTTGGTATAGTTATCTTACTTTGAAAATGTAAAAACATTTTTTTAAATGATGTAACCACAAATGCATGGTTTTCAGATTGATTCCTTTACATGTGCCTACCTACCTACCTGCCAAATTTCATGATTCTAGGTCAACGGAAAGTACCCAATAGGTTTTCTTGACAGACACGACGGACGGACGGACAGACAGACAACAAAGTTTTTTTTTTTAAATTATATAGACTAGCGCTTGCCTGCAATCAGACTCGCTAGCAAGTGATGATGCAGCCTAAGATGGAGCGCGCTTACCTAGAAGTTGCCTATTTACTCTTGACTTGAAAGTAACCATATAGGTGGAAGGGAAAATTGATGCCGGAAGGGCGTTCCACATCCTGAGTGATCCGTGATCCTATAAGGGTTCCGTTTTTCCTTCTGAGGTACGGACTACGGAACCCTAAAAAATGTAGTGTGGCAGGTGTATTGAGCTGTGTGTCGCGTTGCAGACGTGCGGCATCTGCACGATGTTCCCGTCGTGCATGTCGCTGCTGCCGCGACGCAACGAGCCGCGCCCGCCGCGCCCGGGGCAGGCGCCCGTCGTGCTCAACGTGTACGACATGTACTGGACCAACTGGTGAGTTACCTTACTCTTGAAGCAGGTGTAGTCCAGCATATTGAAGCCTCAATGATCAAGCAACGGATTGAATACTGAAGATTATTGACGGTTACTTTAAACTTCACCTGTTGCACTATTGTCGTACCTACTCCTTTGTTTTTTGTAATGAAAATCCACACCACCACAATGGTTTTGTCGGACTGCTACGGGCTAAAAACCTCTCGAAGTTCCCACCGCTAACGACGGAGCTTAAGGAACTGACATCTCCTCGTTACTCCGCCAACGATGTCCCACCAGTAGGCCCACCACTAGGACACTTCGTGTCCACAAGGACTGTTAGAGGCATGCCAGAAAAACACCTGGCCAACTAACTCGAGAGGACCATACTGTGAGCGATGGACCGCTCGGTGTTTCCACAGGTCCTCTTGAAGGCCTGGGCTCGCGGGGAAAGCGATTCCCTCTCCATCTTCCCCATCCTCAATATCTCCGGCGAGCAATCTAGTCTCATACCTAGGCCATGGGTGCGTCTACTGCGCCCTCTGCTCGGGCTCAGAGGAAACCCATATCTTGCCAGATCCATTAATTATGGCTAACAATATCCCATGAACAGAAGTTGTTAACCATCTACTATTATCACTTTCATACTTACCGCGATCTACTATTTAAAAAAAAAAACTGTTTTAGAATGTTAATGATTCTTGGTCAACGGGAAGTACCCTATAGGTTTTCTTGACAGACACGACGGACAGACAGACAACAAAGTGATCGTATAAGGGTTCCGTTTTTCCTTTTGAGGTACGGAACCCTAAAAACAGCTTAAATCAACTGTGTACCATAAATGATGGTGATTGTCGTCAGGTATACAGCGGGTGCGGGTGTGGGAGTGTTCCACAGCGGAGTACAAGTGCACAGCTCGGAGTGGGCGTACGGCGGGCACCCCTACGCGTTCACGGGCGTCTTCGAGATCACGCCGCGAGACGAGCGGGAGCTGGGCGAACAGTTTCGATTCAGGTGTGTAGAGTGGCATGTCAATCAATCAATCAGCCTGTTTGCATCCACTGCTGGACATAGGCCTACATATAATGCATACATAATTTCGAATAATTCTCTGCGACTTAGTACTATCCAACTCTAGCTTCTCCTTTCAGCAAAAAGCAGTTTCTAGAATATGTCTGCAAAATTTCATGGACTTTGGTTGCTTAATATTCAAATGAAATTGGAACTACGTTTGTATGGAACGAGTGACGGAGGGACCCCTCTTAAGACTTTGGTCTTTAGGCTTAAGCATGTGACGACAACTATCTAGTTGTCACATACTGTCGATAGGTTAGGGTTTAGTATGTATGTCGGTATGTGATATAAGTAGTCTTCATAAGTATGATATAATATTTTGTATTGACAGGCAAAGCGTGCACATAGGCTACACAAGCTTCAGCGAAGAGGAAGTGAGACGGCTGGTCACAGAGCTGGGCAAACAGTTCCGCGGTGACAGGTAATCCCCAATATAGCTTATTTTTTTAACACTTTTATATTAACTCGCTTGTTTGTCGGCGCAAATTTTGCAATCGGTTTTAAACTAACTTCTTTTGGTTCATTGAGAAGTTAGTTTACAATCGCCTTGAAATTTCAAACCATCCAATCCAATCCAATACAATGGCAATGCGAATTTACTCGCCTTGTCTCTCTGAACAGACGAACGAACAAGCAACCTAGCAAATAGTTTGTTTCTTTGTTCGTCTGTTCACTACAAATTTTACTGTCGATTTTAAACTAGCGTTCCAAGGAGCCTAGAAACTTAAAATATTAAGCAAAGATGGATGGCAACGCTATATTAATTCGCTTTTTAATTTGTTCGAGTACGCTTACATGACGCTAACTGCCGCTAACAGCGCCAAAATGGCAAAAATCAAATTGCTTCAAAAACATGAGCAATAACAAGTCCAATGAACTTATCTATGGAATGAATTGTCTATTTTCCAGGTACCACCTCATGAACAATAATTGTAATCATTTCACGTCCGCCTTTTGTTTGGTAAGTACCTATTTAGTAGGGCTACTATTATATTACGCGACAGGTTGAGATGGCAATCGAGGTATGAGGCGAGGTCACCCGCATCGGTATAGCCCTCGCGCTAATCCGCTGCGGGTGAGCGCGGGTGACGTGCCATGTGCATGTCGACCTGTTGCTTTCTATATGTGTTTGACAAACGTATATTTTTAACCCCCGACCCAAAAAGAGGGGTGTTATAAGTTTGACGTGTGTATCTGTGTATCTGTGTGTCTGTGTATCTGTCTGTGGCATCGTAGCGCCTAAACGAATGAACCGATTTTAATTTACTTTTTTTTTTTGTTTGAAAGGTGGGCTTGATCGAGAGTTCTTAGCTATAATCCAAAAAAATTGGTTCAGCCGTTTAAGAGTTATCAGCTCTTTTCTAGTTTTCTTGTAGAAAAGAAGGTTAGATAACCGTTAGGTTCATAATATTATGTCAATAGACAAATGTCAAGCTGTCAAGATGGACGTTGCCTAGATACATAATTATTTATTTGAAAATGATGTTTTGGAACTCAGATACTTTGGATCGTAGGCGCGGAATAGCCCAAGAAAATCGGTTCAGCCATTTGAAAGTTATCAGGTCTTTGATAGTTACTGTAACCTTCACTTGTCGGGGGTGTTATAATTTTTTAATTTACACTTGTTATATATTCATCTGAACTATTTAGTCTAGGTAATCACACTAATATTATAAAGGTGAAAGTTTGTATGTGTGTATGTGTGTGTGAGTGTGTGTGTACGTTTGTTACTCCTTCACGCAAAAACTACTGGACGGATTTGGCTGAAATTTGAAATGGAGATAGATAATATCCAGGATTAGCACATAGGCTACTTTTTATCCCGGAAAATCGAAGAGTTCCCACGGGATTTCAAAAAACTTAAATCCACGCGGACGACGTCGCGGGCATCATCTAGTTAAAAATAAAATAAACAAAATCAGCGCTGCAGTAGTCCAATATTGCAGCATTATGCTGAGGCAGAGCTTTAAGTTCACACACAAAATATTTGTATTATCTATCTATCTAACTATTTATCAACATTTATCTAATTATTTTCTATCTATCTATGTATTTTCTAGTTTTAAGTTTAGTAGTTATTTTGTATTATTAACATCAATTGTATTTTTATTCTTTATTGTGATTTTGTTGAGCTAAATAAACTTTTATTTAGTTATTTTATTTAAATTCACTTCTATACAATAGTGATGATGACTATTTCAAAAATAAATTATTTCTTATTAAATAGATTATATTCCAAAATGCGTTAAATCCACATTCGATGCTAGTTTTAAGTATGCTATTTTAAATTATATGTAGATTTAACTAAAAAAGTACGTCAAATTACGTCAAACATTATGACGTCACATCTGTGTATTTCCTACAAGCTCCCTTACTAAGCAAGCGTTTTGACGTTTGATAAAAAGTTGCTGATTTGACTAGTAGTCATCATTCCTATTGTGTTAAAGAGAGCAAAGCACCCTATGTTAGCTCGACTCTGTGAAGAAGGTTATATTTTTGTTTTTCAGGCGCTATGCGACCGGGACATCCCCGCGTGGGTCAATCGGCTCGCGTACGTCAGTTCCTGTGTACCTTTCCTACAGCGCTGCTTGCCTAAGTGAGTACAGATTACTACAGAGTACAGATTACCGACACGTCCATTGTGGAGTGGAGTCTATTTTTAATCGACTTCCACAAAAGGAGGAGGTTCTCAATTCGTCGGAATCTTTTTTTTTAATTTTTTTTGTATGTTCCCCGATTACTCGAAGACCCCTGGACCAGTTTGGATTTTTTTTTTGTTTGAAAGGGTATACTGTGCAGGTGGTCCCATACAAATTTGGTGAAGATCTGATGAATATCTTCGGAGATGGAGAACAGAACTCCTCAATGGATAAGAGCAAATTTCTCGCGATCAGTGTAATAGTTTAGTAAACAGTAGGGTTTTAACTGGGCATAGCATATTATAGTACAGTGGGGCCACTAAAAATTATGAAATAAAAAAATATAACCGATTTCAAAAACCACAAACACTAAAAAGTAAAAAATAAGTTTTGTTTAGCTACATGTGTAATGTGCCTAGGTATGAAGTCGGGCGAGCTTACTCTTGGATTTCTAATTTTGTTTTAATATGCTCGCTCAACTTCATACTTCATTCACACGTGTAGCTAAACAAAACTTATTTTTTACTTTTTAGTGTTTGTGGTTTTGAAGTCGGTTTTATTTCTTGGTGTAGTCCCATTGTCCCCGCTTGCCGTGGCCAACGGGACTACACGCCCATTTTGGTACCACACACCACGCATCTTTTTTTTTATGGTATCTTGTCAGACTAATCATCATTACTATCACCTGTCTTCGTTTTTTTTTTTTCACTATAGGCAAGCTCTTGACCACAATAACACCTGATGGAAAGTGATGATATGGCCTAAGATGGGACGCGTTTACCTAGAAGATGCCTCTTCACTGTTGTTTTGTTGGCGTTCTAGTTAGACCTGTATATTTTGTTACGCAGAGAGTGGCTTACCCCGGCGGCGTTGCAGCACTCTCTAGCGGCGCACTCGCGGTCGTCTTCGCCCGCCACGCCCTCCACGCCGCAATAGCGCCGTGAGTATACCATCACTGTCACTGTGATTCACTAACTGAGCCTGAGATCTATAGAGCGCACTTTGACTTTGCTCAGACTTAAGACACTTAAAACGAGACAGCGTTATACAGCTGCCATAAATCTGTCTCGTTTTAACTGAAACTTAGTGCGGGGTGATTCGCTAACTGAGGCTGAGATCTATAGAGTGCACTTTGACTTTGCTCAGACTTAAGACACTTAAAACGAGACAGCGTTATACCACTGGCATAAATCTGTCTCGTTTTAACTGAAACTTAAGTCTAAGCAAAGTCAAATTGCGCTCTATAGATTTCAACATCAGTGTCTAACACTGAATGATAGCCACCGAGCTTATTTTTTATCCATTGAAGGTTTCCTAGGAAAACATTTTTTTATATCACCCTGTCAAGAAGCAATGTAGAACCAAACCAACCTCAGTGGCTATCATTCAGTGTTACTGTTCAGTGTTACACTGGATTAGCAAATCACCATGCCAAATTTCAGCCCGATCCGTCCCAGTAGTTTCAGCTGTCCGTTCATAGATTAGTCAGTCAGTCAGCTTTTCCTTTCGTATATTTAGACTAGCTTATGCCCGCGACTTCGTCCGCGTGGACTACACATATTTCAAACCCCTATTTTACTCACTTAGGAGTTGAATTCTCAAAAATCCCTTTCTTAGCGGATGCCTACGTCATAATAACTATTTGCATGGCAATTTCACCCAATCCGTCCAGTAGTTTGAGCTGTGCGTTGATAGATCAGTCAGTCAGTCAGCTTTTCCTTTTATATACTACATATATAGATAGTTCAATCCACATTGCCTCTGTTGATTATATATAGTATATATATATATAGTATATAACAAGACAAGTATATAATTTTCTTTTTCATTTCTTTCACAGACGAAAACCTGCACTCATGCAGACCCAAAAGAAAACGTGTTGTGCATATTAATTAGATGTAATATTAGTTGATTGTACATTTGGCGCATTGTCGAACACACTAGAATTACTAATGTTGCCAGGTGGTTAAAAAAAAACGGTGTTGCCAGTCGAAATTTAAACAAAACGACAACGAATAATATGTTAATTAGTTTGTTATGAATGTATGACATTTTTCGATGTTACATTATATTTCGACCTGCCCGGTGATTCGCTACCTCAGGCTGATATATATAGAGCGCACTTTGACTTTGCTCAGACTTAAGTCGAGCAAACGAGACAGCGCTATACAGCTGGCATAAATCTGTCTCGTTTTAACTGAAACTTAAGTCTAAGCAAAGTCAAAGTGCGCTCTATAGATTTCAACCTCAGCGTCTAAAACTGAATGATAGCCACCGAGCTCATTTGACATTGATTAGATCTAACATTGCTGCTTCATTGAGTGATATTAAAATGTGTTTTCGTAGAAAACCTGCAATGGTTAAAAATAAATGTCAAATGAGCTCGGGTACTGAGATAGTGAATCAATAGGCTGGCAACGAAACTTAAATCGTGTCAATGCAATAACATTATTGCAAAGATGACGATTTTATCTAAATTATTATAATCTCCCGCCTAGCTTAATGTTTTTACCTAATATGCAAAAAATATTTGTTTATTTCGAAGTGTTCCTTAAAATGAACCCAATATGCCAATTAACTCCACCCAATAATACTTTAATAGTAACACGTGACTGCTCAAAAAGTGATGATTTGAAGTTCCTAAAAACACATTTTGCGACTTTATTGAATTGCTATCACAATTTTGAACACATCGTCATTAAAATATCCCATAATGGTAGGTTTTTTAAATCGATAGGTTAGCTTTTTCAACGCCGACTTATATAAAACTAACGTTAATAAATAACTGACTGTATTCGAAAATAAATAAACGAATTATGAATTAAAATCACAGAAAAGTAATAGGCTTATGTTCTTCGATCTTTGCCCATCTTAAACAAAAAAAAATATATCATAGACAAATAGATTTAATCCAAGTTAAATGCAAAGTTTACAAAGTGTCTATAGACTGGCTCTCTATCGATGCGTCATCTCTCAGGCCGTTTCATCTTCCTTCAGGCCTTCATTTATGAATGACTAACTGACTGTCTAAATGATAAGTGATTGCCTGATTGACTCGTTTGCGGGAGGCTCAAGGGTATCCGTTTTTTTATCGAATACGCCAAATACCGCGCTCGGTCGTCCCTTCATTCAGCTTAACCCATTCGACTTTTCTCGAAGCTACGGATATCCGTAGCGAAGCAAAAGTCGAAAAGGCTTTGTTTGCCGATTTTAAATTCTTTGGGACGCATCGATAAATAGACACTTCCTAAAGCTTAGGAATAAAACAATTTGTAGGTTTTTTTTTCTCTCTCGTCTGGCTTTACAAAGATTAGCCAATGTCAAGTTTGTAGTTATTTGTAACAAGTTAGTTAAACTATACAAGTATGGACCCCATCTGTGCCGGCCCTCGCCGACATACGCACGGCACCCCCTTAGAGCGCTTTCCAGTCAGTTTTTTAACAAAAAAAAAAAAACACTCCAAAAAGGCAGAGCACGCCCGCCAGCTAACACCAACACAGACGAAGTCATTTGTAGGTTAAATATTTTATACATAATGCGTAGATTTAGGGTTCCGTCCGTTGAAAGTTTGAACTAGATTAAAATATAATATCTTCGGTGTGTAAAAAAAAAGTATGATAAACAAGAACAAAGTATATGCCTTACTGGATGCAATGTACTTAAATTCATTTTTTAACAGTCCGCCTTATGTTTTGTTTAACTAAAGCCATTTAACTTATATTTTTATTGTACAATAGATTTGTATTTTTGTTTTATGTCATTGTTTCATAAAGTTAAATTAAAGTTGAAATAACCTGATATCAGTCACTGTATCTTATTTTCGCATTAACTGAGTGAAATATAGGCAAAACAAAATTTTCTATTTTAATAGTTTGTAGTTATAAACTAGTTTTCTTGATATAAAAAGTGCCATGACAGTACATAGTTGTCAGAGTAAAATAATTTATATGATAATAATATAAATAATGTAAATTAAACATACTAGCTCTCATTCACAGTTCTATTAAATTGTTAGTGTGTTAGTTTATTATGTAGATAAACTAAACGCCTAAAATAAATCATTAAAAAGTTTTTTCGACTTGTAGAATAATAAGGGTTGAATAATATACTAGTATACAATATAAACAATAATTTTTTTTAGTGCGTCGTTACACCTATGTCATGATACTTGGCGTTTGACTAATCTATGCCATGTTTCATGTGAGATTCTTGTGTATAAAAGTTAGTCTTACAATGACGTTTGACTCAGTGGACGTGTGCTTATGCAAAGCGTCTATTGGCATAGGGTTGAGCCAATAAACATGTAATAAAACTGCACAGTTGTAGTATTAACATTAAATTTTTCACGAAATAAACAATAATTAAACATTCCTTAATAACAAATTAACCATTCTTCTCAGTAACACAAAATCATACATTTACCTTCCTAACATAAATTAATTATTTATCTTTTTTCACAAAAGTTAATGTAAACTAGATTATAGAATTAGCCCTAAGGAGATTTATATTGTTATATCCTCGATTTGACAATGCGCCAAAAATTATGACGTTTTTCAGATAGAAACTAATAATAGTAAAATTATTACGTATAAATAACAATTGCTGTCAAATAAAAAGCACTTTAAATATTAAAAAAAATACATACATACTTATTTTAAAAATAGCAAAGGGGCCTCACTTTTTGTGTTAGGGTTTCTAAATGAAAAACGTCGGTCTTCAAGTATCGGATATTTTAGAATGTAAAGGGCGATTTTTTTTTTAATTTAACATTTCTGCAACTTCAGTTGTGCACAAAACATAAACTAAATTGACAGGATTAAAAATCTTGCACACCCTTTAAGGTGCATGAGACAGGTCTGCCCGCAAAATTCAAATTTAAATTGGTTTTTCACAATTTGTACACTAATACGACAAAGTAGGCTTTTGGCATTCTAATAGCGCCAACGGCAGTATCATCTCCACAGGTTTATATAAAAATCATTACTTGAAAGTGTTCAGTTTAAGAAATTAGTCAAAATGATGAGTTTGCCGTGAGTTACTCTCAAATTAGTCGGTAGTCTGACTAATTTCTTAAACTGGACAATTTCAAGTAAAGATTTTTATATAAACCTGTGGAGATGATACTGTCATTGGCGCTATTAGAATGCTATAAGCCTATTTTATCGCATTAGTATACAAATTGCGAAAAACCAAGTTAAATTTGAATTTCGCGGGCAGACCCGTACTTTAAATCCTGTGCACTGCACTTTCTACTGAGTGAAGTTAGCGGGAGATGTCAAGCAGTGTAAGTTACAGGTATAGCGCATAACTGAGGAGACTCCTGCGGGTAGTGGAGCGGTGCGGGAGGGAGACAGCTGTCACAAGTTGACCAATCACGGAGCTCTCGCGTCGCGTCATCACACGCCTCCCACACTGGTGCACTACCGCAGGAACCTATTGCGTTATGCCTGTAACTATTGAATATTAAATTCAATGAAATCAATTCCCATGTCTTTCTCTAAAATAAATTTAGAGTGTCTGCATCTTTTTCTTTTAATAGCTCGTTCACACAGGATGCGTAAGCTTAGACGTAGCGCGTACTTTTGCGTTGTAATGTAAGAAACATGGCACACCGCTTGCGTAAAGCGTGGACGTATGCGTAACCCGGTGTGTTAGGGGTTTACGCGCGTCACTACGCTCGTGTCACGTGTATGCAATTGGTGTGAATCGGCCTTTAGTATTGTTAATTAAGGGCGGAAAATTAATTTTAAATTGAGTAGGTACTAAATAGTGCTATAGTCAGTACAAAATGGCTTTTCACGCGCCATTTTAGATTTATGGGTCAAAAGTCATGTCAAAAGTACGGTTCAACTTTAAAATAAGGACTAAAATCGTACTTCTGACATGATATTTGACATAAAGTTAAAATGGCGCGTGATAAGAGATTTTTTACGCATTATACTCAACACTTTTTTTTCTTTCGTCTGGCTTCACAAAGATTAGCCAATGTCAAGTTTGTAGTTATTTACAAGTTAAAAAAACTGTATAAGTATGGAGCGCCCCCTTTTAGAGCGCTTCCCAGTCAGATCCACCACCAAAAACACCAGTAAAACACAAAACCCGGCCACTTTTACCAAAAAAAAAAACACTCCAAAATGGCAGAGCACGCGCGCCAGCAAACGCCAACACAGTCGTAGTCATACTCAACTTTAAACACTATGCTCAAAATTGGCGCCTAAAGTCACGTGGTTTGACAGTTTTAAATTAAATTTAGTTTGTCCTTTTCTTATTACATTGGTGAGAAAAAGATGCAAATACTCCAAAATTTTGTGCCATTAGAATCAGTACCATTGTATATTTTATATCATCATGTGCCACGTTTTCGCCACCGTATAATAGTATAAAAATGTTTATAATACTATTTGTATAGTATAGAATTAATATTGCTAGTATGTACTGGATTACTAAATTATAGTGCTGTGTTTTGGTGCATAGTTCTATTTTAAATAATTTTTTTCTGATTTCTTTTATTACTTACTTTGTTTCCAAAAAAGTAATAAATCCAGTCATTATGTGTAAAATAGCCACTATGCATAATGTCTTAAAACAAAGTAATACATTTTTCTTCAATATTTTTTCATCTGAAATTATATTGACAAACACTGCACTAGTTACAAATAGTAATTAATAATTATGTATAGTAAAATGGGTAGTTAATAATGCGTTAATTACATTAATTACACACAATAAAAGTTAATCCTTGTGGTGTCAATCCCGAGGCCACTGTCCACCTTCGACGGCGAGAGACTAAAGTGGACTGTATTGGATGTTAATTTCGAATTTGGAAGGTGTCCACGCGGGTCAAAGGGCACATGAAGGATACAAGGACTCGTGCACTAACCTCGACAGTCTGAAGGCGGGAACCAGCACGCACAAGCACTCGTAGTCCCTCGCACAGGCACAATTCACTTCACGGGACACTCCAGGGGCGTATCTCAGACGAACAGCGGCGATCGCATATCCACCATCTTGGGTTGAATGAACACGAGGACGCGACTCAATTGTCGTACGTGCGTCTCGCGGAGCGTGCATGACATACTGGCGTCATAAAGACGCGAACATCGTGGCGTTGCAGTTAACACCACGAAGATAGGCGAAAGTGCACGAAGGGAGAATGGAGGGTAGTTAGGAAATAAATGTGAAACACCTTATCACATTACGTTAACCAATAAATAGCCAAAAGGTGGCGCCACCATTCCCCCGCCCTTAAAGGGTTGCCTTTAAGAGAAATACTACTACTTGAATAGCGGACTGCCTTCAGCAAGCAGTAGAAACTGTATGTATAAATAGGCAATATATAGTACATAAATATATGCTAAATATACATGGCGGTAATATTAAATTTATCAATAGAAACCATGAAATATTAATTAATTATCCTTACCTAATCTAACCTAAACTAAAGTAAAAGAACGGCTCGACGATTAGATAAGTGCTGCCAAACGTAGGAAAGTGTTCCTAGCTGGCCTGATGAAAGCTATATGAGCTGCGCCGTCTTAGAACGATGGACCCTGTCTACAACACCTGTCCATCGCTCCCTAATGCATCGGACAATCCTTTTTATAAAAGAACGGCGAAAATTAAATTTTATGATTAAGCTTTCCCAACATTCAATGCAACGTTGGGAAGCAGGAGGTTGTAACTTGTATGAAATATGAATTTCAGTCGACTTCTCCTTAAAGCGCGAGCGATAATTTTTAAATATAAAATTAAAAGGGTTATTGAGATACGAACGAGTTCCTATAACGTTCCAAAGACTGTTCGTACTCAGACCTCTAACTATTCCAGTGTGAACTGCGCGAGTATTCAGATTAGTAAAATTATATGAATTAGATTTATGCCTACGAGCGCCACGACATTTTATTGGTCTATGGGTTACATGGGTTGCGTAATTGCAGCCTGTCTGTATAATACCCTTGAGAGCGCGCGAGTCTTTACTGCTCGGCAGATCAACTTCTAGAAGAGAAGAACGCGGTTTTAATTTAACGCGCGTATTATAATTATTTTTGACGCGAGTTATTATTAAACGTCGGTCGGTTAACATTTGGAACCTAGGTCTGAGAGCAGACAAAATAGTTTCTAGTTTAGCGTGCGAATGTTTTTTATGCTTAGACGATAGCTTATCCGATAGAAGTTTCTGTTCTGGTATTTCAGAAACAGAGATACCATCCAGTTCCTCAATTGGCAGCTGGGATGGTGCGAGCAATGCTCGCGGAGGCTCATGGAGCGACACGAAACGGTTAGCTGAACTACTAAGCATACCGGCAACATCGGCGGCGACATGCAACTTGGTCGCGTTAGATTTTTCCTCGCGAATGACGTTATGATGCGTGAATAAATACGTAGGTATACGCGAACGATCAGACTCAAAGCGAGGTGACAGAGGAATGTAATTATTCCGTAAGTATTCGCGATAAACCTCATTATAAGCCAGCCTCAGCTGGGAGTAGGCTTTAGGTTTACGCTGTAGACACAACAGGTGTTCATAAGCAGGTTTAGCAGAGTTACCAATCGCAAACATATTTTTGCGGAAAGGTAATGCAACTGAATGACTATCACTGACGGAAACTCGTGCAGTGATAGTGCTAGATAATCTTTCGCATTCATGGCCAACGGAACCTTGAACGGACGTGCAGGTAAGCTCCTGAAGATTATTTAGATTGCCAGTAGCGGAAGTCGACGAACTACGCACTAAGGTAAGGCAGGCAGTCGTAGTTGACTGAATACTAGTAGGCTTCAGTGCAGGCGCCGAGCCCATGAGAACATAGCCGAATACGGTATGTATAGCCGAGGGCTCGGAAGGCTTTCCGAGTACGACGCCTGGAAGCAATAAATGCGGAAAAAGTGAAGACCCTATTAACATGTCAATAGGGCTTGGACTCGCGAACGCATTGTCGGCGAGGTGTAGGTTACTTAAATGCGCGAGCGCGTCTTTATCGATAAGCGACGAAGGCAAGTTTTCTGTTATATGATCTACGACCAGTGCTGAAATATCGAATTTAATGTTCGTATTATACTTAGAATGTAATTGCACGGACACCGACTTACTTATAGGTTTTTCTGAGCCACTGAAACCCTTAACAATTGTGTGTAGGGTATCGTTTTGGTGAATATTCAAGCGTGTACAACAATCAGCTGAAATAAAGTTAGCTTCAGCCGCGGTATCTAACAAACAACGTAATAGATGAGAGTTTCCCTTAGTATCGTAGACTATCACTTGAGCCGTCGCGAGCAAAACCGAAGTAGGCATATTACATTGCTCGCGAGGTACCGATGAACTTTCAATACACGTTGTTTGCGACGCGGCAATGGATCTCGTACATAATACGACGCTCTCATTCAAAGTTACCGTTGGACCGGTTCTATCGACCGCGGCCGAGCGCACGGGCTGTATAACGGCCGGCAGCGGCGCCTGCGCATCGCTCGACGCGGCGGGTGCGGTGCCTAGCGGCTCAGTGGTTACAGTGTCGGGCATGCCACTGGAGGTAATGTGGTTCGAATCTGACGCAGTAATGTGGAGCCAGGTCGAGTGCCTTAGGTTACACTTTTTACAATTCGTATTTGAATTGCAGCCCGAAACCTGATTGTGCTTATTGGAAAGACAATTTACGCACGCGTTATATTGTTTAACTAATTGGAAGCGTTCTTCTGGAGAAGCTTGCACAAATCGCGGGCATTTGAATAAATGTTGATGAGTTATATTATCACACAAACATTTAACAGCGGGTTTATTATTGACAACCGTGGTTACGAAGGCTAGTTTTTGAGAAGAAGCCTTTTTCTTATTAGCTGCGCTTCCACGATCGACAACCTTCTTTGTATCACTGCTCGGAGACGCTGGAGACAAGCGCTGCATTATTTTAGATTGATTTTTAATAAAATTAACTAAATCTTCGAAGGTAGGTATCGAAGACGAATCACCTAGCCGTTCGAAAGTACGTATAGAATCTGAATCTAATTTCTTAAGCGCGATATGTAATACAATAAAATCTGTCAAATCAGGTAGCTTAAGATTTTTAAGGCCCCTATAGGCCGCCACAAACTTTTCTATAAATAAATCAAAGTTATCGGCAGAGGCACTTATCGATTTAAATTCTAACAACTGATCTAAATAAGTAGCAGCTAGCATTCGTTTATCGTCATATTTGTCTATGAGAGTTTGCAACAACAAAGAATAATTCTCGGCGCAGGGTGTTATTCCTGAGCATGCGCTAAGCGCCTTCCCCGTCAGTTTACCGAGAAGATAATACATCCTCTCCGAATCAGTAAGAGTTGTATTATCGTGTATAGTCGATTTAAAATTGGCATAAAATAAAGGCCATGAAAGAATATCACCGTCAAATGACCTCAATTCGATAGGTGGCAAAGTTGGCTTATTTTTGCGTAACGACGCTTCTTTGCTTTGAGTTTGAGGGCTAATCTGGGAACTCACTAATTTAATATGACCATACAACTCGTCAAAGGAAATTAAGCAATAATATTGAGGTGTCGCATCAGGATCAATCGTTAATAAACGGTCATTATATTGATCTACAAGTTTTTGAAACTCAGTACGAAGCGTATCTAATGTGACAACCGAGCTAAGAAAACTTTCCTTTACATCCGCGTTTGTATGTACGTTTTTTGAAGAATCATAAATATTTTGGATTCTTTGGAAAATAACGTTTCGTTTAGCCTCTAACAATGTTAACTCCCTATCTTTTGGAATCGAGGAAGCGGTTCCTAAACCTTTATTCTTGTCCGCCATGTTTACACGAATAAAATAATTCAACGCGTAAACCGGGTTGATATCGCTTGTTAATGACTAAGCGGTAATGCAACGTCGCACGATCCGACCGTAAAGTATGTGGGTACCTAGGTCGGTTGCGACTTGCGAGACGAAATATTATGAATTTACGTATAATTTATTTAATAAATATGCAATATATTATTAAATACACAAATCTATAATTATATACGTATGGGGAATGCCTACAACTCAATTATTGTGGCGTAGATACGATATATGATCGTTGTAAATGCGTGACGAATATTATGCCACGCTTTATAAAATACATATATACGAAATATAATATAAAATGGACTTATTAGGCAATTCTAATAAGAGCGGGTGCGTTTGTTAGGCCAAACTAGAGGGATGGATCAGCAATTTAGATCGCAGTCGCCACGTAGTTTACGAAACAAAGTTCGAAAGATCCGGCTTCGAACGGAACACAAAAAAGAATGGTGTCAATCCCGAGGCCACTGTCCACCTTCGACGGCGAGAGACTAGTGGACTGTATTGGGTGTTAATTTCGAATTTGGAAGGTGTCCACGCGGGTCAAAGGGCACATGAAGGATACAAGGACTCGTGCACTAACCTCGACAGTCTGAAGGCGGGAACCAGCACGCACAAGCACTCGTAGTCCCTCGCACAGGCACAATTCACTTCACGGGACACTCCAGGGGCGTATCTCAGACGAACAGCGGCGATCGCATATCCACCATCTTGGGTTGAATGAACACGAGGACGCGACTCAATTGTCGTACGTGCGTCTCGCGGAGCGTGCATGACATACTGGCGTCATAAAGACGCGAACATCGTGGCGTTGCAGTTAACACCACGAAGATAGGCGAAAGTGCACGAAGGGAGAATGGAGGGTAGTTAGGAAATAAATGTGAAACACCTTATCACATTACGTTAACCAATAAATAGCCAAAAGGTGGCGCCACCACCTTGTCTTCATAAAATTATATCTAAGGAGCTGGGGAAGAAACCGGTGCAATTACACTAATTAAAATTTTACAGGAGGAACAAAAACTTAATTTTGCTGTTCAATAACGTTTTGATCAAAATGACGAACTTTTGACTTAATTTTAGTATAGTTTTAGACCGTTTTGCTTGGAAATGAGTTCAAGTTTGTATTTAGTGATGGTAATCATAAACTTGACTCAAAGTTCAATTTTAGGCAGTTTTACTTAGAATTTGTCTTCAGTGGTCTAAAAACATTTCGGATTATAGAAAAAAATCGGTCAAGTGCAAGTCCGATTCGCGCACGAAGCGTTTCCTACTATCGTACGAGAAATAACACTTTAATTTTTAAATTGTGATGGTGGCCATTTTGGAATTTTTATTGTTTGTTGTTATAGCGGCAATAGAAATACACGTTCTGTCAAAATGTCAACTGTGTAGCAGCGTATGATAACTAATAATAAAAGGCCGCTCACGTATTTATAAGTTGTATTACATGGGCTGTAACAACATGTGCCATAGTTATATTTAGAACTGTGGTAGAAAACGAGGGCCGGAGCTTGATGCTCGACCGAGGTGTTTCGGTCTTGATGTCTTTGAGGTGAATGTGGTGCCCGGAGTTCGCCAAGGCCAGCAGGATCTTCTTCTTCTTCTTCTATCTGGGCTGGTTTCCGCACTTAAACGTTTCCGTCTGTGGTGCGTGTGTTGCCCCTCCCCGCCGAAGTAAGGCCAGCAGGAAATTCGATTTCAAATTGTGTTCTAAGTGGCAGCTGCAAAGTGCAATGTTTTCTTCGCAGCTGCCAGTCCTAGAAGAGGCTGCACGCCTCTAACTGTAATTATTTCGGTTGATGAGATACAGCCTACTGACAGACAGACGGATGGACGGCCAGCGGAGGCTTAGTAATAGGATCTCGTTGGCACCCTTGAGGTGCGGAGCCCTAAAAAGTATTCTTATCAGAAGTACAGTCCGACAAGGCTTATTTGCCACTTGTGTGAGGGCGCTGTTGTAGCTTAATGCCGACACAGCGAACTTCACCAAGTGCATTTCTCAAGATAGTGGCTTTAGTTCCGATTTTGGCCACGCGCCAAAAGAGCCTTGTTGGACTGTATAATTACACCGTTTTGTTCGCCAGCTCAATTACTGTATAAAGTGGGTCAGTTGTAAACCAAAGATACGAAAATGTAAGATATCGACGCGATTTGTTTCATATTATTCCTCTTAAACCTTAGGAAATGTCCTAACAGTATAAAATGGTTGCATGTTCAAAAACATTTACATCTTTTAATTCTGCTTTTTAACAAAAGAAAGGATCTCCTTTCTTAAATTTTTAGTTAGGTTCTTTATGTTTTCTAATTAAATTTTAGTAAAAAATTCTTTATTAGAATATTATTTGTATAAATGCCTAGCTATTATCATAAGGAAATAATCCTATGGGATTATACAGAATATACTTAGAACGCCAGCGAAAACTTAGCTCTATTGTTGTACTACCTAAAAGCAATCTAATACCAGTAACCTTTAATCTTTTATTTTTAGTGATTTAAGGCCGATTCACACTAAGCACGTACACGTGACACGTGTGTGGTGACGCGCGTAAACCCCTAACACACCGGGTTACGCATACGACCACGCTCTACGCAAGCGGTGTGCCATGTTTCATACAGCTCCATACATTACAACGCAATGGTACGCGCTACGTCTACGCTTACGCAGCTTGTGTGAACGAGCTGTTAGTATTTTTCTAACCCGCAATGTATAACGTGCCAAACACGTAGGCACCTATCTACGCAATATTCGTTGAACACTAGCATCAGTCAGAACTTTTGTTTGCAATACATTGCGAACTTTTAAAAATACAGGAAATTTTTTCGCGTTTTTTGTAGTATCTTTTCAATAATCATTAGTACATGTCTTCGTTTTTGCTAGCGTTTTAATAACACTCTGTATTATTATGAGAGTAATTTAATTTTTAAATTCTTTCTCATTCAGGTAAAAACATAATATATTTGTAATCATAATATAGTGGACCCCCGGTAATCCGGCCCCTGTCTAATCCGGCACCCCCTGTAATCCGACATGTCTATTATTGAATTTACTAAATTTGACATACATAGTGAAGTATGATTTGTACTTCAGAGTATGCATATCATATAGAATCTTATCATTGGATCTGTAATTTGTCGGATTACAAGGTACTCTTTTGTAAAATATTCCGGAGTATAGGGGGTCTTATGCAGTACTCTATAATCCGACAAATTCGATAGTTCGACAATGCCCTGCAAAACGTTTGTCGGATTACCGGGGGGTCAATATATATTATTTAGCATGTGATTATTAAATTGTTCGCATAAAAGATAATTTTAATTGTTTTTGCATTTAATTTCATATTATGAAATCTGGTGTGCTGCATGTGGTATGATTTGTTTAGTTTTATTAGGTATATTAAATATAGCCATATTAGGTATACGAGCATACATCGTCATTTATTTGTCAAATGGTCAGCAATTCCATGTCTTGTAATACCACCAACTATTGAGTTAGTCTATTAAAAAAAAAATTTGGTTTTTTAAAGTTATAGATAAAACTTAGTGTCGCCACCAAAAAATAATTAAGTATCATATACTATAGATCGTTTCAACAAATAGTTCCTATGGCGTTATGTTGGCTCCCCTCTCTGTCTAAGTCATTGGGTGGTCATTGACACCATATTGGCATGAGAAAACGCAGATTTTGTTTATTTTCATTTGATTTTCATTCCATTCATTCATAAAAATCAAATGAAAATAAACAAAATCTGCGTCTTCTTATGCAAATATGGTGCCAATGACTTGGACAGACAGGGGAGCCAACATAACGCCATAGAAACTACGTTGAAACGATCTATACCCCGCCATAGGGTTGTTCCTTTCACCATTTCATTTCAAAAACTACAATTTGATTAATAAGGAGTTTAACAGTTTCTGGGTATTTCATCAATGTATTTACCTAACAATGTTTGCTCTCACTTTTTTGCTTGGGAATTATTCGCATATCCCAGGTATTATTAATAATGCCTACTTACACAAATTGCCTGAACACCTCATGTCTTGATAATCTTTACAAATTATTAAAATCACTTGATAAATTAATAAATCCAAAAGTCTGTCTGTCTGCTACCTTTTCACGGCTCAACCGTTAAACCGATTTTGTCTTAGGTAAAGAGATTATAATATATTATCTCGGAAAAATAAATTTGTATTAACGCGGGCGAAGCCGCGGGCATGATCTAATAAATGATTAAAATCGATAAATGTTAAATTATGAGTTTATTATTGTATACATAAAATCCGAGATTGTTAGTAGCCCTACCTTTATGAATTACTGTACTGTTTATATAAGTCCTGTATGACTGTCTTGTTTTGTGTATAAAGTTAAAATTAAAGACGAGTGTGAGAAAGGCTTAGTTAAATTCTACATTTTAATACGTTAAAAAGTGTTGATTTTTCAATTTTGATGTTATAACATGTGGGGTAAAAAAAAAATCTCTATTTTTAATAATGTATCTTCTATTGAATGATGTTGTAACGAACTAGTATAATTAAATAGGTTAAAAAAACTGTTAAATACTATTATGTATATTCTATTCGATGGCTTAGAATACCTCGTTTCGAGTTTTTCTCCCATTGGATTGTAATATTTAAAGGGTTTTTCACAATATTGTCAAAATAAAAAAATATATTGACAATAGAATTTTTGAACATGGTTAACATGGCAAAAGTAATTCACGGTTGTTTTATTTCACTGCCCATCAGTAGAGTCGTCTTAGGGCCGGCGCACATATGGCGGAGCGCAGCGCAGAGCATTTTTCACAGTCAAAGTATTGTCGACATTGTCCTCATTGAAATAATATCTAAAATCAATTCTGTATCCGTGCGAATACTCGCGCATCCGCGCGCAGTCCCGCGCATTCTCAGGTAGAAATTCGCGTAATGTGTCACGCGATTAGAAAACTTCGCGGGCATGCTCTGCGCTGCGCTCCGCCATATGTGCGCCGGCCCTTATACATGTCGCAGGGAAATGATGGAAACCGGGAATTGATCAAATACCGGTTCTCTGAATTTTTTCTACACCTCGGCAGCAGAGTGAAATCAGTCAGTATCAATTTTTCGTTTGATTAAGCGCGAGACAAACTATAGTAGAGCTGTAGCGAACCGTATGTATTCGTTACTGAGTAACGGGTGCGCCATCTAGTACCGAGTACCGAAACGTTACTCACAAATGCATCTCGTTACTCGCACTTTTCGTCGTATGGCCGTTCCTACACTGTTTCGGTTCACGCAAGTACCGTAGATACGTGTATTGAAATGTTTGCTAACCGTATGTTTTACGCGCAGGCGCGCTCATTCGGTGATTTAAAAACGTACGTTACAAAAACCGATGTTTGTTTAGTTTATTGTTAAAATTTTAAAAACGTACGATTCTGTTATGGTATCGTTCAAATAACCACATGAGCTTAATAATGAGACAGTTATTTCGAAATTGTAGACAGACACTCTAATTTTATTTATTAGTATCAAATTAGTATAGGTAGATATTTAACATAAGCTCAAGCTCAAGGTAATTTTTTTTAATATTTTAGTAGATTCCGTCAACAGTTCACTTGTAGTTCTACACTTATTAAATCAAACTAAATTGAGAATAACTTAAACACACGTCTGGTTCAAAATACGGAAAAGTGAGAAAATGCACCTTACGCAGCTTTGTATGTAATGTAGACCTAAGTATGTTTTGTACAAATTACGAATGTTGCGATGCGGACGCCGCGACATCATACTGTCGTACGCAATACGACTCGATTCGTTCATCTTACGTGGTATCAAAAGTAACGAGTAACGATACGAAAGTAACGAGTACTAATTGTTATAGTAACGAATGCATACGGGTACGCTCGTTTTCGTTACTTTTACACCTCTAAACTATAGGACGCGTCCGTAAACCGCAACTGATAGGTGTGCAGTCAATAGGAACGCGGCTTGCGAGATATCTCGGACGTCCGATCGCTCAAGATTACGTCCGCAACTTAGGGCGGTTACGCACGCATCCGATCCGAATCCGTGAAAATACGTTCCGAAGTAGCCAGTCATAGAACTATTTGTATGATAGCTTACGCACTAGATCCGACTTCCGTAATCCGATTTTTCTCTGCCATCCGTGAGAATATCTCGGATTCAAATCTGACGTATCACGTAATATGTCAAAGATATCCAATAAATAGCTTGGATTTGGATCTGGGATCGCATAATTTAGTCCACTAAATAGCTTGGATTTGGATCTGGGATCGCATAATTTAGTCCACTAAATAGCTTGGATTTGGATCTGGGATCGCATAATTTAGTCCACTAAATAGCTTGGATTTGGATCTGGGATCGCATAATTTAGTGCGTAAGCTATATCCGAGTTTTTTATGTCCGTATTTTCACGAACTCGGATCGGACGAGAACGGGCATGATTTTTCAGCAACACCACTGACTTGAGCTGTACCACACTAATACAAGTGACGTGCTATTTTTCAAGCAACTTGTTGATTATCGCCATTTTGCTGCTGATAGAACAAGCCTACTTAGAACCTAAGGGAAGATTCACACCGGAACGGCAGCGGTGCGGCGAGCACTTTCAGTGTGAAAGAATTTTATACTTTATCTACATAATTAAAAGATCAGTATCGCTTGAAAAGCGCGCCCACGTGCGTCTTGTCAGTGCTACTGCCTGCGGCGACGAGGCCGCGCCCTCCCCGCTCTACACCGAATATCTATACATATATATAATAAAATTGTAGAAAAGTGGTGTCTGTACAATGGAAATATATAAAAAAAATTAGCAGGGGTTGTTATTATATCGATGCCGAACCCGAAATTGTAATTAATTTTTTTTTTGTCTGTTTGTCTGTGTGGTTTCTGCACGCTAATATCAGAATCGGCTTATTCGATTTAGATACGGTTTTCACTAATATATTGTAGTAAGCTTCACTTAACATTTAGTGTTTATTTCATGTCAATCGGTTCATAAATAAAAAAGTTATGTCAATTTAACAAAATATGCTGCCCGAAAAGTCACTATTCCACGCGAACGAAGTCGCGGGCACAGCTAGTAGAAACTAAACCGAGTAAAAACCGAGTTTCTTGCTGGTTCTTCTCGGTAGGAAAGGCATTCCGAACCAGTGGTAGATGCTTTTGACGATTCGAAAGAACTTGTAAAAGTCTAATTGAATAAAAACATTTTGAATTTGAATTTGAATTTAAACTGGTGTCGAGAGTGTTCGCGCGGCCGCTAGCTAAGCGATGTGAGCCTGCCTCGTCCCGTCGCTGCCGTTCCTGTGTGAATTGGCCCTAACTTGTTACTAAATGTTAAGGATCAGACATTTCTGTCAACTTGACAATTTGACACAAAATATGGAGCCAAGATCAAATTGTTATTTTTTTTTTTCTTTCTCATCTGGCTTTTACAATGATTAGCCAATGTCAAGTTTGTAGTTATTTGTAACAAGTTAGCTAAACTATACAAGTATGGACCCCGTCTGTGCCGGCGCTCGCCGACATACGCACGGCACCTCCTTAGAGCGCTTTCCAGTCAGTTTTAACAAAAAAAAACACTCCAAAAAGGCAGAGCACGCCCGCCAGCTAACACCAACACAGACGAAGTCCCAATTTGTTATTAGGAAGCTAGCATAAAGAAGCAGGTTTCCGGAACTCATATTATCTTAAATGAGCTCCTACACAGACAGGCAACTCGTGAATTGCAAGAATTATAGCTTAGCTTATATGAGCTTGTTCCACAAGGCATTCCGAACCAGTGGTAGATGCATTTGATGATTCAAAGCACCTACTTGTAAAAAGTTTATTCCAATAAAAATCTTTCCCTGGCAAGTTCCTTGTACAATATACTTGCTAAACTTGTTATATTGTATTGTACTATATAAAAGCACTTGTAAGTCTACTTGAATAAAAATCTATTCTATTCTATATAAAAAAAAACTGACTTCCAAAACCACTACAAAGTAAAAAAATATTTTTTTGTTTCTACACGTGTAGGTAAATGAAGTCGGGCGAGCGTAATAAAAGAAACTAGAAATCTAAGCGTGAACTAGAAACAATTTTTTTTATGTTGTAGTGGTTTTGGAAGTCAGTTTTTTTTTCTAAGCTTTTTAGAAGTAGTCTGACTGACTGAACACTGCCTGAATCTTGATAATTTAGGCGAGCAGTAACCCTGTACCATCAGGATCAAGGAGTTGGATCCAGAATTTTTCACGGGACCACTACGAAAATTTGTTGATTAAAAAAAGTTTTGCAAATAGGTCCAGAAACCTCAAAAAATTTATGTAGGTACATACATAAAAGAAAAACTAATCGAGAACCATCTCCTTTGTGGAAATTGGTTAAAAAGGTATATAGGACAAGTGTAAATTAAAAATTTATAACACCCCCGACAAGTGAAGGTTACAGTAACTAGAAAAGAGCTGATAACTTTCAAACGGCTGAACCGATTTTCTTGGATTATAGCTAAGGACACTCGATCAAGCCACCTTTCAAAAAAAAAAAAAACAAAAAATTAAAATCGATTCATCAGTTTAGGAGCTACGATGCCACAGACAGATACACACGTCAAACTTATAACACCCCTCTTTTTGGGTCGGGGTTAAAAAAGGTAGGTTAAAGGTAGGTAGGTAAAGGTACAATGTAAAAAAATAAAACCCAAAATTGTGCTTAAACTATTTTATTTAATTATTAGAATTTTAAATGAAAATGGTCAAACCTACTACCACAGTAAACTCAAAGTTTTGTACACACACGCAAAGCCGTGGCTTTCATTCACTCAGCTACAAAATTGTAACAGTCATTTGGAAACAAACCTTATGAACTATCAACTAGGGATCAAAATGCTTCAATATAATTATTTCCTATAGTATAATCTATTCGTTTATCGATTTTATATGAGTTCGTTTATATACAATGTGATTTTAAATTACTCTGAAAGTCCACAACAAGTATTTTCAACTGATATAATAATTTTTAACTTATAGATAACGATACAAAATATAATATCAATTATACAATTTTGACACAGAAATTTTCTCATTTGTTTTTGTTTTTTTTTTTTAAAAGAATATTAGCCATGTAAAATGACTAATATTCCCCTTTCCTCTCCAACTAAGCGTCAGGCTTTTGCTAGGAGTAGGTACGACAATAGTGCAACGGGCGGGGTTTGAACCGTCGACCTTTCGGTTTTCAGTCCACTCCTTTACCGTTTGAGCTATTGAGGTTCATTGTCTTAATAATGGGAACATTGCAGATTTTTTTGAAATACATCATATTTTCTAAACTTGTACCTAGTAGTTACCGTAGAAACCTAATAATTTCTGAAATGTTTAAAAAAAAAGATAAGTGTTGGCGCTCCTTCAATCGTACACCAAAAAAAAAATTGAAAAAACAAAAATAATACACTTTTTCACTTATTTTGCGAAATAATCCATACTAATAAATAAAATTGAAGTGACTGTGTTTGAACGGGCTAAATTTTCGGAATGGCTGAACCTATTTTGACGGGACTTTCATAGATAAGTAGAGGATTAACTAAGGAGTAACATAGGCTACTTTTATAACCAACTTTAAAAATGGAGGAGTTGTGTTTTTCTTAAGGTCCGCATATTAAGGTCATATGGTTATTTGAACGATACTATAACTGAATCACACGTTTTTTAAAATTTTTGTCTGTCTGTCTGTCTGTTTGAAAAGGCTAATCTTGGGAACGGCTGAACCGATTTTGACGGGATTTTCACAGACAAGTAGAGAATTGACCGGGGAGTAACATAGGCTACTTTTTTAACCGACTTTCAAAAAGGGAGTTGCGTTTTTCTACCTATGTACACCGAAATCTCCAAGATTTCTGAACCGATTTGCGTCATTTCTTTTTTAATCGATAGAGGAACTTTGCGACATTGTTCCATAAAAAATTTGGATTCCAACTCCTCAATCCTGATGCTGCAGGGGATCTGACCAATCCACGCGGGTGAAGCTGCGGGCATCTAGCATATTTTTTGTCCTGCCAACTTTATTTGGTACCGACTCTTTTGTTTCCCATTTTTGCTGTGGACTCCCAGACTATAGTGTAGAAGCATTAACCAAATAACAATATTTTAATGAATATTCAATCAATAAATGAAGCAACCGTGCTGTGCTAGACTCAATACAAAAGTATTCCTACTTGTATTTAAAATGATCACAAAAACGCGTGTTGGAAATTCTAACTAAAAAAAAACGGAAACATATTTTTAACACGCGATGTATTTGTGTTACTAGTTAAAAATTCTACGAATCCAATAAGTTTATACCATAGATATTACATTACGTTCATATTACATGCTGTATAAAATCCGTTCTCGCTGATGAGTAAGACAAAAAATACAAAACTCACAAGAGTAGAAGAGATAGCTGTCTATGTGGCCCAATAGTTGTAAGTCACTTCAGGCGCGTATAATAACGTACTTTACAGTACGAATCGAATTAAGACAACAAGGGTCGCGTATTAAAGTATGTTTCCGCCCTAATTCTTAAAAGAATAATATCCTAAACCCAAATTATATTATAATCACTGAACAATGGCGACAAAAATTGATTAAAAAGATTAAAAATAGTTTATAGTTCATTAAGAAAAACTTATATTTTGTAACCAAGGGCCGATTTTTCTATCGCCGAATAATCTTCTGAAGAATGACATCAGAGGATTATTGTATTGGAAATTAATTCGTCAGTGGAAAGAATTACCAATTGAAAAATCGACCACAGGTCATAGTAAGTATTTGGTATATTATGATAATAATTATATTCACACATTCTTATGGATAACGGATTGGCGATAAAAGATTCCATTGGATAAGTATCCGCCAAGTCATTTAGTGTTAAGGCAGGTCCTCTGCGCCATGTTATGAACAAAATAATGGTTTGCTAACACATATTTAGCAAATAGGCCGTCCACTGCGTTTTCCGTGTATAGAATATTTTTGCTAGTAACTTATTTCAAAAAGAGTTCCAACGAGGAAGACCTCCACGGTTTTGGTTATTTTAAATTTAGATTTACATTATTAGAAAGAGGGGTCCTAAATAATGGGTATCAATTGGATGAAATACAAAGTATTCTCTTTGTTCCAATCCATTTAACTGATAAATTAAATGAGAAACAAAAAGATTTCACGAGATGTGTCCCTGGTGAACACAAATATGGAATTAATTATAATGTAATGTAACCACAGACGATCGCAAAAGTGTAATCCATCGGACTCGGCAAACAAGAACACGAACAAAACAGTAAGGACACGCCCCCAAATAGCATGATCTTGGTTATAATAACACGTTGTGTTAGCAAACACCATAACGTGGCGCAGCGGACCTGGTTTTAGACTATTCAAATACTAACAGGCGCGAATACAATTTCGGTATATTATAGTGCGCGCAAAATAACTAGTCCAATCTGAATACGAGGCGTAAAACGTATGTATTTATCCTTAGTCTATGACTTGCTCAAATCATGATACAACTTCAGGTTGGACTTGTTTTGCGATACAGTACTATCACTTAAGTTACGCAGATGTACCTGCGCAGAAAACTTATTTCTGAATGGCGCGATATCTCAGCCAAAAATCCATCCATTATTGAATGCTTTTAAAGGGGTAAGGTACCCCTACTGTATTGCTGCTACACTCAAACAAGCAACGTTTGTGAATACAGGTGTTAAAGTAGTAGAACTGTACCAACATTATGACATTTTCGACAGTCAAGTTAGCGCGCTGTTAGCATTTGAGGGTAATATAGTATACTCGATATGGGGTCGCCATCGCCCGTGCGTCTAGGGTCGTGGGAGGCGTCACTTTTTGTCCACAGCATTGGAGTTCGTCCCCGTGGATGCACCACCGTAATTCTGAAAAAATGGTTGATAGAAGTTAACAAAGTTAACCAGTTTAAGAATAGATTGGAAAAACATTTGGAAAACTCGAAAACTTTGCTTGTCTATATTAAATCCTGTCTGTCTGCTAGATTTTCACGGCCCCATCTGTTTAAGTGATTTTGACGAAATCTGGTATATTATAGAGATAGCTTGCATTCCGGGGAAGGATGGGCGAAGCTGTGGGCATCATCTAGAATCAGTAGGCATCATATGAAGGAAAGGAAGGAAGGAACTCGTCAAAGAAACTGGGTCGGCGATGGGTTGATGATGTTGAGGTCGCCATTCGCAAGCAGATAGCGCTTTTCACTCATACGAAGAAATCAATCAACAATCACCCGATACACGAACCCAAAGCCTGATTACTCACGACGCTCGCACTAGATGGCAGCACGGGTAACTTAATCGGAAGTGAAAGTAGAACACGCAAATCTGAATCGCACTAACAGTTTTCTGAAATCTGGACTATTTTTATAGAAGTTTCAAGATACAACCGTTAGCCTAGCCGGCGTTCCGATCACAACACCGCTCGAAGGGAAATTTTCCGTCTGCTGCGGTCAAGCACACAGACAGCGCTCCCGTACGATTTTACCTGATAGTATTGCGCCCAGGCTTGTGCAGCATCAGCCGCGTTGGTGCCGCTGGCAGCGCCCTGCTGGCCGCCCGTCGCCGCCGGCGTCTGCTGCCCGCTTTGTTGGTACTGCACAAACACACCGATATAAGAATCCAATACTGAAGGGGTTACATACATAAATAAATGGTTTTTTAGTTGGGACCATAATATATAAGATCACTTTCTTAAAACGGACGGCTTTCCATCTATGCATTTCGTTTGTATAGGAACCACTCATTTTTCAAATTATATATATCCACAAGAGTTGGTATTTGGGCTATTGGTTAAAAATGAAGAAATACGTGTTTCAGGATTTTTGGAAGTAATACCTCTAAGGAATTTTCATTTACCCGAGTGAAACAGGGGCGCGTTAAAGTAGCTAATAAATGGAAAGGGTTGCCTCAGTAAAATTCCAAACCCTTACCGGGGATTCGAACCCGGGACCTCCCACTAATAAGCCCACAGTGCTCACCACTGCGCCAGGGAAGCTGCAAAGGCTATTGCTGATAGTTGCGGCTCTGCTGCTGCTGGGTGCCGACATCCCAGTTACCTATTATATCAATATTAGCTGATGTTCGCGACTTCGTGGATATAGGTTTTTAAAAATCACGTGGCAACTCATCGATTTTTTGGGATAAAAAGTAGCATATGTGTTAATCCAGGGTATAATCTATATTCAAACAAAAGTCTTTAACCAGTGTGTCCTTCCCGCCCTCACCTATGGTGCTGAAACGTGGACACTGACAAACGGCCTTGTCCACAAATTCAAAGTTGCTCAGCGAGCTATGGAGAGGGCTATGTTAGGAGTTTCCCTGAGGGATAAGATCCCAAATGAGGAGATCCGCAAGAGAACCAAGGTCACTGACATAGCCCAAACTATTAGCAAGCTGAAGTGGCAGTGGGCAGGCCATGCTTGTCGTAGAGGCGATGGCCGTTGGAGCCGGAAAGTCCTTGAGTGGAGACCGCGTTTAAGCAAACGTAGTGTGGAACCCCCTCCAGCACGATGGACCGATGATATTAAGCGGCTGGCGGGAAGTGTCTGGATGAGGAAGGCTGAGGACCGGGTGTGGTGGCGCTCTTTACGGAAGGCCTATGTCCAGCAGTGGACATCCACAGGCTGATGATGATGATAATCTATATTCATTCCAAAGGAGATCATTCTAGCTCCATACATTTTTGGGCCTTTTCTGAAAGTGCCGGCCAACGAAAAAAAATGGTACGGATCGTTAGAACTAGCCATTTGGAGTAATAGTTAATATGGCAGAAAAGTTGTAGGATTGCTCTGAACCAAGTTATACAAGGTCGAAGATTCGTCATTTTCATACATTTTATTGATTTTTAAAAGTGCTGGGAAACATAAAATAATGTTAGATATTGCTAGAACTAATGATTTGAAGCAATTGTCATTATGACCCGAAGGCTGTGGGTCCATTATATGTCGTGTTATACAAGTTATACAAAAAATTAATATACTTTGTATAATTAATTGTAACCGATTTTATGATTTTGTTACTGTTCTGATTGTTTTATACGAATTTGAATACACGTACAATTATTTTGACTCCCACGAAGTGCTGGATCAGCTGCAATGTGGACAAAATTCGTTTATAGATACCTAGATCGTATGCGGCTTTGTAATACTAGGTGATCTCATCCAGCCATCTCCCAAACTTCTGCCACTGGGAATTGGGATATCTCCGGCGAGCTCTGTGATGAATGCACCATTTGGTTATACGTACTGTTCACCATAGTAACTACGGGCTTGCTTCAGTCGATAGCTGCCCAAAGCAACCTGCGTCAATTCTTCTGTGAATCTAGGAAAGTCTTTGAACGGAGGATGTTGGCTTCCATAGCCTGGAAATGAGCTCTCCTTCTATTATAATTACATATTGTTTGTGATAACAAGTTCTGCTGAACTGTTTTGCTCACTGCCCGTTCATGGATTACGTCAAGAAAATCACGTGCATGCACGTTGTTGTCTATCAGAACATGATAGCCGTTCAGCAATGCTGACAAAATCCTGAAATAATCGATCATGTTACTTAATGTCCGGTTACAAATCCTGAATAACCCTGAGTAAAGAAAAATCTCTTCCAAAGCGGTCGTTAATCATTTACATTATCCAGCAGCAAATGGTAAAAGGTCTAGATTTAGTGGCTTCGTCAGTAGTTAGCTGGGTTTTTACTGATGTTTTGTTACTGGCATTTGTGCCACATAACCGCACACCTCAAGAAAGAAAGATTACCTCAAGATTGTTTATGCTATCTTTAAAACCATGGACTAAGATAAAAATCCAGTAAAAATCTTCTATATCATTTAAGGTATCATTTAAAATCTAGGCATTGTAAGTTGCTGCAGCGTGTAGATTATTGTTCCATCGCAACAAATATAAAGGCTTTTAGTGGTTTCGAAACTTGTGGTTAGGGTATGATTTTCACTGAAAAAAGTAATTAGTGCTTTTCTGAAGATATATGTACATGTCTGTATCTGTCTGTACATGCCCTTTATAGATAGGCTTTCTTTCTTGAGGCATGCGGTTATGTGACACAAATGCTAGAAACAAAACATTTAAATGAAACCCAGCTAATTACTGACCAAACCAATAAATCTAAGCTTGTTACCATTTGCCGCTGGATGGTGGAAGTGATGAACAATTGCTTTAAAAGAGATTTTCGTTTGCTCAGAATTGATCAGAGTGACCGGGCATTAAGTAACGTGATCGATTATTTTAGGATCGCGGTAACATCGCTAAAGAGCTATCATGTTCTGATAGACAATAACGTGTACTACAGACGTGATTTCCTTGACAAAATCCATGAACTGGTCAATGCACAAGTTTAGCAGAATTTGTTATCACACACAATAATTATAATAGAAGAAGAGCTCATTTCCAGGCTAGAGAAGCCGACATCCTCCGTTCAATGACTTTCCTAGATTCACAGGAGAATCGACGCAGGTTGCTTTGGGCAGCTATCGACTGAAGCAAGCCCGTAGTTACTATGGTGAACAGTACTTATAACCAAATGGTGCATTCATCACAGAGCTCGCCGGAGATATCCCAGTGGCAGAAGTTTGGGAGATGGCTGGATGAGATCACCTAGTATTACAAAGCCGCATACGATCTAGGTATCTATAAACGAATTTTGTCCACATTGCAGCTGATCCAGCACTTCGTGGGAGTCAAAATAATTGTACGTGTATTCAAATTCGTATAAAACAATCAGAACAGTAACAAAATCATAAAATCGGTTACAATTAATTGTACAAAGTATATTAATTTTTTGTATAACTTGTATAACACGACATATAATGGACCCACAGCCTTCGGGTCATAATGACAATTGCTTCAAATCATTAGTTCTAGCAATATCTAACATTATTTTATGTTTCCCAGCACTTTTAAAAATCAATAAAATGTATGAAAATGACGAATCTTCGACCTTGTATAACTTGGTTCAGAGCAATCCTACAACTTTTCTGCCATATTAACTATTACTCGAAATGGCTAGTTCTAACGATCCGTACCATTTTTTTTCGTTGGCCGGCACTTTCAGAAAAGGCCCAAAAATAATGATCTCCTTTCGGCCAAATCTGTACTGAAGTTTTTGCGTGAAAGAGTAACAAACACCCATCCATTCATACAAACTTTCACGTTTATAATATTAGTAGGATAGACCTACCCCCGGCCAGCCGTGCTGTTGCTGCCACTGCTGCCACTGGTACCACTGCTGAGCGGTGTAGTTGGCAGGCCACTGCTGCTGCGCGTTGGCGCCCTGCTGCTGCTGCCCCTTGCCGCTCTGTTGCTGCGTATTGCCGCTGCCCTGCTGCGGGTTGCCCCAGTTGCCCCAATTGCCCCAGTTACCCCAGCCTGCTAAAACAACAATTTCAATTAAGGTGCACTAAACGGGTCTAACCGCGAAATTAAAATTTAATTTGGTTTTCGCAATTTGTAAATCAATACGACAAAGCAGGCTAATGGCATTCTAATTCCGCTAATGGCAGTATCATCTTCACAGGATTACTTAAAAATCTATACTTGAAAGTGTTCTGTTTAAGAAATTACTAAGTGATCCTATAAGGATTCCGTTTTTCCTTTTGAGGTACAGAACCCTAAAAAAAAGATACTTATTTTAACTTCTCTGCGGTGCAAGCCATCTGTACCTGTAGGGTATTATTAAGTACTAGATGATGCCTGCAGCTACGCCCGCGTGGATTGGTCAGATCCCCTGCAGCATCAGGATTGAGGAGTTGGAATCCAATTTTTTTATGGAAATGCAAAGTTCCCTTAACGATAAAAAAAAACATATCGGTTCAGAAATCTCGGAGATATCAGTGTACTTACATAGGTAGAAAAACACAACTCTATTTTTCAAAGTCGGTTAAAAAAGTAGCCTATGTTACTCCTTGGTTGTTCCTCTACTTGTCTGTGAAAGTCCCGTCAAAATAGGTTTAGCCATTCCGAAGATTAACCAGTCCAAACAGACACGACACTTCAATTTTATTTGTTAGTAAGTATTCTGTGATGATATTACCTTGGTTCTGGTTGTTCCAGTTGCCGCCCCAGCCTCCCCAGCCGCTGGCCCACTGGTTCCAGCCCTGTTGGTTCTGGTTCGCATTAGCGTTCTGGCTTTGGTTCTGGTTGCCGCCATCCTGAGGACAAATAGTACATTGCCAGAGTGAATTGAGTGATGAAAGTCTCTGTTTGATCCTGAATCAACATCTGACAAATATTAGGCTTTCTAGCACCCTTGGGACTCCAACGTGTATAACGGTTTTTTTTTTAAATTTATTTATTCATATAAATTCTACAAGGTTCTTAACATTACTAACTCGCCAAACTGGTGGGCCAGATTTACGAACTATGTGCGCTCTGTCCATTGCCAATTCAGCTTCACAACCCGTTGAACTTTGTCGCCTACTCTGATTCTCCTACAGATCTTCTCATTTCTGATTTGATCACATAGATAAACTCCAAGCATAGCTCTCTCCATCGCCCACTGAGTAGCTCTGAATATCCTTAAGGCAAAAATGGATGTAACTAAAACGCTAGGAAAACTTAGCGATATTATTATACTACAATAACACAATCCAATGCCAATAACCGTTTGCTTTATCTTGTAGTTTTAGTGATTTAGTATTTTTCACACCCGCGTTGTATAGCGTGCAAAACTCGGGTCAAATCAATCAAACATCAAGTGGCCTATTTACGGAACGTTCGTTGACCTCTAGCGTTAATCAGATATTATATTTGCAATACATAGAGAACTTTTAAAAAATACAGGATTTTTAACTATTTTTTTCACAGTTTTT
Source organism: Maniola jurtina (assembly GCF_905333055.1). Lineage (NCBI taxonomy): Eukaryota > Metazoa > Arthropoda > Insecta > Lepidoptera > Nymphalidae > Maniola > Maniola jurtina. The sequence goes on from NC_060053.1 coordinate 5,130,506, forward strand.
TTTAATGGTAGTTATCATATCAGTAATCATCAGTATTATCACCTGTCTTCGTTTGCTAGCGTTCTGGTTACACCCTGTATAAGAATTGAAAACTTTGTGTTTGAAAACTGTGTTTACTTGTCTGTTCTGCACCTGGTTGGGGCGCGGCGCGCGCGGCTGGTTCTGCGAGCCGCGCTGCCACGAGCCGGCCGCGCCGCCTCCACCGCCGCCGCCTTGGTTGCCTTAACACAAACAGAACGTTCTAATTTGCGGCACAGACACGTTTGTTCTTTGATGTGGTCGAGCGTCTGTAGCATCAGTGACGAACTGACGCCGTCATTGTCGCTAAGCTCGCATGTCACTGACGCGGCACCACTGCTGCCACAAATTCAAATTCAAATTCAACGATTTATTCAATAAAATGTAGGTACAATATGTTGAAATAAAGTCTGATGAGCCTTATACATTTTACCACTATAACTGGTGTTTGAATATCACAAACGCTCAACTCGAGCCGTGGTCGCACGCCACGTGTAAATCAGTCGTGGGCGAGATACCACTATAATCATCTTCATCATAAGTTTCGGTACGATGCCAAATAGAAACCGATAAGGGGGTTCTATTGGAACATAATATTAAATAAATATGTTATCTCATTACATTGAGAAAAAGTCAAGAAAGAAAAATAGCGTTCTATTTCTGTAGGATCTTTCCTGTCATTTGATTCATTGTTGAAAAAGTATGTTTTCTAATAAACATAAAATTATATTTAATTTTATAAATGATGGAGTTTGTTGGCTGATCCACATTTTATTATTAGGTTTAATAAAACTGCCATACCCCTTCCAAGTTAGCCCACTTCAATCTTAGACTGCATCATCATCATCACTTACCACCAGGTGAGATCGCAGTCAAAGGCTTAAATTGTAACGGAATTAAAAAAATCATCATTATCGACCGCTGGACATAGGTATCGTGTAGGGACTTCCACGCGTCACAATCTTACGCCGCCACCATCCAGCAGCTTTCGCAGACTTATTCGGTGTCATCTGCCCACCTAGTCCGCTCGTCTTCCAACGCAAACGTTGTTTAGTACAGCCCAGTACAGCTAAGCCTCAAAAGGGCTAGATCTACAGCCACGAATCTGCCATGGTTGGATTGCAGTTTTACTTTAATGATTTTTCAAAAGGATTTTTTTTACATACATTTAAAAATGTATGAAAAAAACACGCCATCAATTAATTATTCTTTGAATTCATGATCAGTATTTTAAGATAAGAGCGTAGATAATAGATATTTTACTTTCACTTTACTTTTTAACTCCCCACCTGGCGGTCCGCCTCCTCCTGGCCGCTTGCTGTCATTGGGCCCTCTGTTCGGGGGTCTGTTGTCGCGTTGGAACCTGTCTCCGCCGGGCGGGCCCCTCGCGCTGGGGCCTCCTGGGCCGCCGGGGCCTCCCGGACCGCGGTCTTGACGCGGCCCGCCCGGGCCTCCGGGGCCTCCGCGACCACCGCGGAAGTCTCCGCGATCACGGCCACCGCCGCCGAAATCGTTTCTGATAAAAATAACATTTTTTGTAATGAAATTCAACAATCAATTTTTACTTTCAATTAAGACTTGTCTTTAGACAAGTTTAAAATTTTTTTAATCAACAGATGGGCATTACAGCTACTTTTAAAATTAAATTTAATCATTTTCTTCACAGAAAGTAATTTTCCAATTTTAGCAATATATTAATTTATAACTAGGCCAAAATTGATCCTATAAAGAAAGTATTCGTTTCTTTTAGGTTTCTAAAAATCCTGTGGAAACACTTTTATTTTCCAGGATAAAAAGTAGTATATGTCACTCTCCAAGACCAAACTATACCAATGTAAAAATCACATCGATCTGCTCTGCGACGTGATTGAAGGACAAACCAACCAAAAACGAACACACTTTCGAATTTATGATATGGGTGGTGATTAGTGATACCTGGACTGCGAGGGTGGGCCGCCCCATCGGTCGAAACGCGGCGAGGGCCCGGAGCCCATGCCGCCGCCCATGCCACCCCTGTCGCGGCCGCCCCAGCGTCCTCCACCTCCGCGGCCCCCAGCGCCTCCCGGGCCTCCTTGTCCCGCGGGGCCCCAGCGACTGCCGCCGCCGCTGCCTCCACCAATGCCCCATCTATCCTCTGTATTTATGCAAGAGAAAAAATCTCTAAAATTACCTTTTATAACCTGACGGACTTGAGGTATCTAAAGTAAAATATTGGCATGAAATATGGAATCATGTCCAAAGACTAGCATTAAATATATAATAAAATATGAAAGAAATAAATATAGATTTTTTAAATATAAATATATCTTCTTCATTTTCGTAAGCCCTTATATATCCATTGTTGAACACAGGCCTCAAGTGCACAGCATTCTTCCCGGTGTTAAGCAAGCCTCCACCAAGTATATGAAACTATTAAGATTTAATCTCTTTTTTTCAGCAGACATTTGTTCAGCAGACATTTGTCTTAACCATCAACTTTATTCCGTCATATTATTACCTTTTACATAATTGTAATAAAGGTATATGAAACTCCATGGTTAATGCTGTAAAAAGATCGGTTGCAAAATCTATATACATAAAAGGAAAAGCTGACAGACTGACTGATCCATCAACATACAGCTCAAATCACTGGACGGATATAGGCCTGAAATTTGGCATACTGAGAGCTATTCTGCCGTCCTAACAAAGATTGCAATAAGTCGAGTTTTTGGACAAATTGACTTAAGACCATATCCGTAATTAGGAAAATGAGCTATATATTTTCGCCTTAGACGTCTTTTTTGTATCTTCAGTAGTTTCGGTTCTGTTGGTTATCAAAACTGCAATATGTAATATTACGATTTGTAAGTAGCTAATCATAACCGCGAATATCTCGAAAGTAGTCGAAACCTAGTTATTGCTCTCTTCGTTAGGACGGCAGTATTATGCCGATGACAACTGCTAAGAAAGGATTTTTGGAAATTCAATCTCCAAGGGGCTAAAATTTTTCAGTCCACGCAGATGAAGCCTAGTACATAAGCTAGTAGCTAGACTAAGCATCTTTATTAGGAAATAAAGATGTCATACCTCGATCTCTATGGTCCCTCGGTCTCCGATGGTCGCGATTCTTATCAGAGGACCTCTGCCTTTTCGCTGGCGGGGCATCCCTTGAGGCCGAGCGCGATCTTTTGTCCTTTTCCTTCACCGCGCCCGCTGCGGCCGCCTCGCGGTGATACGCCTCCACCACCACCTTAGCCTCTTCCTCTGACAACTCTGGGTATATCACCTCGTCTAACCACGAGCTTTTCTCGGGTAAACTGAAGTTAGCTGTTAAAAGAGAAGGTATGAGTGAGACGGGGCTATTGCGATTTCGGAATGTGATAGAGAGAGAGAGGAGGTTTTAGGTCAACACTAATCTACACTGCACCGCTCGCGCATAGCACACGACTCGTCATTTAAATGTAGGCTTACATGTAAATTTTTAAGTTAACGTTAATTCTTAAGTTAACTTAAGAAGTTAACGTTAACTGTGACGTTAAATCAACCAAAATTGTATAGAAATTTTAAATAATTACTTTTTACCCCATGATAATTTGTATACAAAAGAATTCATGTTGAGATCTATAGAGCGTACTTTGACTTTGCGCAGACGTTACTGAGGGTTAAAACGGGACAGATTTATGTGAAAGACATAAATCTGTCTCGTTTTAACTGTGTCTTGAAGCCTGAGCAAAGACAAAGTACGCTTTGTAGATCTCAATAATATTTTCTGGGCCTGTCGACTAATCCCATTGTACGCAATCTCTCTTAACTAACAGGTCTAAATCTAGTGCTATTCTTTTCTGCTGAGAGCATTGAACTGGGGTAGCAATCAATTAGATCTGATTAGACTTTCTTAGATTGTGTACAACTATATTCTCTCATCTACATTCTGTTGTACACAATCTCTAACTAAATTGAAAGATCTAAATATATCACTATCTCTTTCATAAATACTCCCTGCGGAAAAGGATGGCACTAGATTTACTGCCGAAAATACAATCAATCTATCCGTAATCTGTCGATAGTTAATTGTTAAAAAAGACTACACAAGTTTGCTAAATAACTTAATGATTATTATTATTAATTTACCATTAGACATGTCAGTTTAGATTAGTGATTGTAAACAACATAATTATTTAGTCAGAGTGTTGGTTATAAGACATTAGACAACATTTGAATGGCGTTGCATATGCTTGCGAGCGGTGCGCGAGACAGCGCGGGCGACCTCGCGTGGGCGTACGTCTTCACCTTTCATATCCATAATGGCCGGGTCAGGAACTTCCTTCCCGTCCGCGGCCTCGCGCGTCGCCGCGCGTTCCTTCTGCGTGTCTTCGTTCACGACGATGACGACCGCGACGCGCCTGTATCCATCGAACTCCCTGAGCTTGCGACGTTGCGCCGACGGGTAAACATTCGTCTGTTATAACCGCCATACAACCGCCGAGGCAGAACAAAAACACTTCATTATAGATCAGTGCAGCCCGGGCAGACCACCTACACAAGCTCAATTGAGATCCCACGCGACCGACGTCTAAACTTTACATTTTACCGTTTGGCCAAGATTACGCTATGTGTTCAGTTGGTTTCACGCAAAAAGAGGTCTTGATGACAGTTGTGCTTTAGTTTTCTCTCTAAATAAATAATTCGCTGGAATGTGGGTACAACTACTTCTTACATTAATTGTGTTACACCATCTACCAGGTCTTGGTGTGCAAATAAATTAGTGAATCTAATCTTAAAATTATTCTGGTTCATTACAATATGATGAAATTAAAAATTTAAACAACAATACTCAATAAGATATAATAAGGAATTCCATATCATTTAGAAAAAAGGTTTTATTCTCGTTTGAGATAATTTTATTATTTCTTCTTCTGCTTTTCAAGTTTGCATTCTTCTACGCATCGCAATAGAATAGAATTTCTCTTTTTTCGTGATACCAACTGTAGTACTCACCGTCATATCCCTTGGATGATGTGATACTTACAGTACCGGTGGACCGCAGGTGTGGATGGATGAAGCTAAATAGGAACGACCCCTTAACACCAAACTTGTGATTGTAACAATGCAATACGATCATCACATCACAGTACATACTAATAACTAGTACAATAATTATGATCATCACTTATACCTGATAAACTTTTTTTAAATGTCATAATAAATTGGAAGCAACTAGAAAGTCACAAAGGTCGTTTGATTAAAAAAAAAATTTGACCACACCTGAAGATGTTTAGCTTTTAAAATTTGTTCCTTACTGCAAACTGATAAGGTTTAATTTTACAAAATGTGATTCAAAGGTACGGTTTACAGTATGTCGGGGTTGTTGTCGCATTGATGGCTGTCAAAGTTAGGTGCCAAGGGTTCTGTTTACAGTATTATAATATAATAATAAAAATAAATAATAATGTTATCATACACATTCAGACATACATAGAAATATATAAAGACATACACGGATCGGTGTGTGAATTGTGATAGACATTCGGAACACTTCGCCAAACTTCCATTGTATAAATGGTATCCAAAACAAATTCCTCGTGAGTTTGCAATCGGCGTCAAATGACGGCGTAGTTAGGTACCACCAGGGTAGGTAGATCTCGATTGGTCCTGAATTAAGTGCGCTGCCCATTCAATCGTCTTATACGAGCGCTCGCAAATTATAGACTAAACGATTGGTCGATAGTTCAGGTAATTTTTTAAATGTAAGAGAATTGAGTTATGTGAATTGTTGGATTTGTGTGCAATTCTAAATTGGAGGTTAATAAAATCTATAGAGCGCACTTTGACTTTGCTTTAACTTAAGTTTCAGTTAAAATGAGACAGATTTATGCCAGCGGTATAACGCTGTCTCGTTTTAACTGTGTCTTAAGTCTGAGCGAAGTGCGGTCTATAGATTTCAACATAAATCTGAGATCTATAGCGTATTTTAATTTTGCTCAGACTTGAAACACGGTTAAAACAAGATAGATTTATGTGTCTCACATAAATCTAACTCATTTGAACTATAAGTCTAAGCAAAGTATGCTCGATAGATCTAAGCCTAAGTAGTCTATGTCTAATGCTGAGACATATGTGTACTTTGACTTTATTCAGGCTTAATCGAGTCAGACTTATGTCTCAACATATATCTGTCTAAGTCTGAGCAAAGTCAAAGTACACTCTACATCTCAGCCTTAGAAAGACACTGGTACGTTCCTAAAAGACCTCGGAAACTGTCTATTTGCGCTTACAATAGTTTCCAAGGAAAGTTAAATACCCAAGAAAAATAAAGAATATTAGGAATGTTAATAATACCAACTGCTAATAATCAAGTAATATTCCCATTTACCTACGAAATAAGCATCAAGTTCATGATAGGTAGGTATAAATAAGTAAGACAATAGTCCAACGAGTGTTATTAGAAATTACGACGTAGATTTCAGTCCATTCCCTAACCCGTTGAGCTATTGAGGCTTTGATATTACCTCCCGAACTCAAAAAAATCATACATTTAAAAAATCAACTTAACTACTGACCGACCAAAAAGTCTATAACATGCCCCCGCCCTTAAAGGGTTTTTTATCGGTTTATAGGGAAGATTCTCACCTGGTCGAGGATGAAATTCCTGCGCCTCCCCTTGGCCATTTCCAACAATTTTAGCACGCACTTGGCGCATTTAGTCACCATCGCGTCCCACTTGCCCTCGAAGCTGGCGCGGAAAGGCTTACAGTCCACCTGAGAGCGACATACCCGTACAATCACACGCCCAAAACCCTCTATTATTACCCTTCCAGATAGGAACTCCCTTTTAGCACATCCGTCATGTCAGTTGCCATGGCAACGGTTATAGTTATGCATCAAAAAAAGCTACTTAGTGAATAGCAACACTTCAATAACGTCACCCGATATGTGACCCAATCAGGTTGCAACTTATATATTTTATGAATTATATTTATATTTTTGAATTTAATTCACGCATTCGAAAATAGATTTATTGTATTAGTTTTACAAAAGTTTTCATATAAACACATAGATTGGTTTTCACTTTCCAGCAAACCAAAATAGTTACTAAAAAAGTAAAACGTTGAATATCGACATTTTTCGATTTGGCGATATATCCAATAGACGTAGAATAGAAACTTTATTTTTCGAGATAAATCGATTTTAAAGTGCTTTGTCATTCATTAAGAAGCTATTTCAGTACACACCTATGGTTAACACAATAATTATACCAAAAGGGACTTCCTAAGTGAAAAAGGTAATAAAGCCCTAGCTTACGGCTAACTTAGCCTAGGATAATGCAGTTAGAGATACCAGGGACAATCCATGTAGACTCCGCACTCGGAACTACGATCTCCTTGCTTCGTCGATCCACTGGTATCATTTTACAAACGGCCTCGGTTTATTTTTTAAACAGACCATAAAGGTCTTTGTTTGCTGTTGTTTTTTTTAATTTTTTTTTTTTGCTAACAAATGTTGCTCATATCGCACCCTGTTGAAAATACAGACTAACATTAGTATCAGTGTACAGTTGGAGCCTTTGTGCTCTTTTTTTTTTAAATATTTCTTGTCAAACCTCAAAAGCTGAAAGAGAAATCTTCATTAGCGTGTTTTAATCTGTGGAGTGTTTTGTGAGTATAATATGAATGATAGTGATAGATTAATTGCTGTTAAAATTAGGACCCATAACTGTGATATGTTAGTATTTAGTATTTATATGCCTTGTGATAGTGATAAAGTAGATGATTTAATCGAATTTACGAGCTGTCTGTCGCAACTTAATGCTATTGTTAGTGACAGTAATATAGAAGTTGTTTTTGCTTTGGGCGATTTTAACGCGCATCCCTGCGCCCGCTTTGGCCGGGAACTTTTTGAATTTTGTTCGGCCGAGTCTTGGGTGTGTGCGGACGTAGATCTACTAGGGTTGAACTCTAATACTGATACTTTTATGTGTGAATCGAGTGGCTCAAGAAGATGGCTCGACCACTGTTTAGGCACGGAGGCGGCGTTTAGAATAATAAAAGGTGTAAGTGTTGTCAATGATATAAACTGGTCAGACCACTTTCCGCTGCTGATAGATATAAATATTGACGTCATTGTAAAAAAAGTAGAATGTAATATAGGCAATACCCGTAACAATAGCAGAATTCTCTGGAATAATAGAAATCTCGACCAGATTAATCAATACGGAGAATTTTGCTATAGAGAATTAAAACTAGTTACCTATCCTAGTCATTTCGATAGCTGTGATAAAGATAACTGTGATACGTTAGAGTGTAAGTTTATTATTGACAATATGTATGATGATCTGATAAGTGTTTTACAGGCCGGAGCCGACTTAAGTTGTTCTCGCACTGGTGCAGGACAAAAAGGTAGACAGATCGCTGGTTGGAACTACCATGTAAGATCAAGTCATGAACAAGCTCGACTTTATTTTAGATGGTGGATTGACGCTGGTAGACCTGACCATGGACTTATATATGAAAATATGTTAAAATTTAGAAAAGTATTTAAAAGCAAATTAAAATGGTGCCAAAGAAATGAAGAAATGATAAAGATGGATATAATAGCTGAAAATAGGGATAAAAAGAACTTTCCAAAATTCTGGAAAGCCACTAAAAGCCTTCAACATAAAGATGTCCTACCTGTGTCGGTGAATAATGAACAGGACCCGAACAGGATCGCTGACATGTTTGCTAATCATTTTAAAGTCCAACCCATGGAAGTAGGTGGTGAGCAAAATGCTGAGGCCATTGCCTCCGATAGAACCTTACAGCAAAAGTCGTCTGGCGATCTAAATAATATTTTTACCCCTGATAACATTGCGAAAACTGTAAGATGTATAAAACGTGGGAAATCTCCGGGACACGATGGCCTCAGCATTGAGCACATACTCTATGCCAGTGATGAAGTTTATCGGGTCCTGTCCATTATATTTAATTTATGCTTAAAGCACAGCTACTTACCAAAGGGCCTCATGAAAACGATAGGTAGCCCCCATCGTAAAAAATAGAACCGGCGATCTGTCTAATCTTACCAACTATAGACCCATATCGTTAGGCACTATTGTCGGAAAAATACTGGAAAGGCTCTTACAACCCGAACTGACTGGGAACTTTAATATTGACGATGCTCAGTTTGGTTTTCGTGCTGGACTCTCTACAGATTCAGCCATTTTAAGTCTCAAATATACTGTGAACTATTATGTTAATAGGGATACTTCAGTATATGCATGCTTTTTAGACCTAAGCCGGGCATTTGACCTCGTTAACTACAAAATATTATGGCGTAAACTTGATGGTCATGTACCGAAAAAATTAATGAACTTGTGGAGATTTTGGTACGAAAACCAAACCAACTACGTAAAATGGGGCGACGCACTCTCTAGTGAATATAGGCTAGAGTGTGGCGTACGTCAAGGAGGGCTGACGTCTCCGGATCTATTTAACCTCTACATCAATGACCTTATTGGGAGACTGAGAAGTACCAAAGTCGGTTGCCATATTGGTAACGTCTGCGTTAACAATTTGAGCTACGCTGACGACATGGTGCTTCTCAGCCCCTCAATAAACGGGCTTAGAAAACTGCTCAGTATTTGTGACCAGTTCGCTAAAGAACATGGCCTCAAATACAATGTAGCGAAAACCGAAATGCTCATTTTCAAAGCGGGTAAGGGTCCGGAGACCGTTCCGCCGGTATTTTTGAATGGGTCGTCGGTTCGGGTTGTTAAGAGCTTTAAATACCTGGGTCATATTCTAACAGATGACATAAAGGATGATAAAGATATGGAGAGGGAGCGCAGGGCTCTCTCGGTGCGGGCTAACATGATAGCGCGCAGATTCGCGCGTTGCTCCGATGACGTGAAGGTGACGTTATTTAAAGCTTTTTGTCAATGTTTTTACACATGTCAACTGTGGACAAAGTTTACCAAGCGCAGCTATAATGCGCTTAGGATACAATATAACAACGCCTTCCGCATCCTAATGAAGCATCCGCGTTTCTGCAGTGCTAAAGCCATGTTTGCTGCGGCGAGGGTCCCTGACTTCTTCGCCATACTCAGAGCAAGGACGGCTTCCTTCTGGGAAAGACTAAGACACAGTACTAACTCCATCTTGTGTGCTGTTAACGAAGATCTGAGTAATCCTTTTTCTAAAAATTGGTCAAACCTGCATCGGTGCGACAACAACAGCTTTATTTAGATTAGTTTACACTATGTATATCTACATTAAGCTGTATATTATTTTGTGTTTTTTCTTTTTCTTTTTGTTTGTTATGGGTTGTCTTGTGACTTATATTGCCTGAAATAAAAATTATTATTATTATTATTATTAATGTGACATGTAGTGAAGTTTAAAGACACTAAGCAATTTAAAAAAAATTATTCACGAAAAATGGTATTAACTTTGAAATATTTTAATATTAGTAAAATAAATAATATTCACTATTCATACGGACTCTTTCGAATATCATTCATTCATAACACATTCAATCCCGTTTAAAAAAAAAATCAAAGTATGAAAAAAAGATTACGTAGGAACTTTATTCTTATAAAAATTTACATTTATCAGTAAAGCTAATTGTGTATGAAAGTTAAGCGGATTTCAATTTAAAATTTACATTTCGCCGTCTCATCATTTTGTAGAATATATTTTCGTATTCTACAATATAATATGAATTCACAATTGTCATACACATCCAGCCTTTTGGGATTTATTTGTTAAACTTTACTGGTATCAAAACATTTCAAAGATTTATCCAACTCTCACAAATAGAAAAAATCTTCTTGGATTTTTGACATTATTTGGATTTAGATCAGAAAGTGTCAAGAGGTATCAATATTTTTGCGCTCAATATATTATGTACTTTATATGTTAGTATTACGCATTGTATGCGACGTACGTGTATTAGTACGTACATAAACGTTAGCGTGTACGCATGTGTGTGCACATTTTCGTACGCAGAGTGCGTGTTTTTATCTTGTAAGTAAAAAAAAAAAGGAAACTTGTGAACTTATTGGGTACTTTGTATTGTTCGTAATCGTGCGCGTGTACGCATATGGCGTGCGTGTTTTCGGTTGTGTGTAACTGTCAACGAGTAGCATACGTTTATGTATTACGAAACGTGATTGTATACGCATGTGGGTGCGTGTTTATCCCTTGTTATGTCACGTGTAGTATGGATATGTTTTCGTCCGTGTGTGCGGGTGTGCGTGCATGATGCATACCTTCATCTTGTCAAACAAGGCGCCGGTAGAGAGCAGATTGTACCGCTTCTCAGGATGCTCGGCGCAGTACTTCTTCGCCCAATACGTCTTGCCTGAACCAGGCATGCCGACCATGAGGATGACCTGTCAATGACAATTTTACGTTGCTAACATTTGATCCAATATTGGCAGTACGTATTGCTTCCAAGGAGGGTACCAAAAGAAGCGGTTATCCACTTTTTTAAATGGACGCTAAAAATGTGCGAAAGATTGTAGCCTTTCGAAGTAATCTTCGAAACAAATCCAAATATGACAAACAACGTTGTGCTTTCTTCCTGAAATACCGCCAGAAAATAATTTCGACAAGTAGATATCCTGGCGTGAAACGAATGCTTCTGGAATATAGAAGAACAAAGTTCCGCTGACTTTTGTGCGCCTAAACGATCTTGATAATAAATTTCACCAGCGAAGCACTTACTAGCTAGGTATACTCACACCTGCTTGGCTAAATATAAAAAATGGATTCTTTCTGAATCCACTGAACATTTATTGCGAAGATCTTATTTCTTCCTTGTTCATCCAACCAACACGTTTATTTCATCACCCTAATACCCTCACGACACAAATAAGTAACTACATGAAAGATGTTCCACATCTTTTCGTTTGTACACTATACATTTTCTTTGTAGAACTCGGTATCTTGCGTTGCTAAAAAGTATTCCTCTGTAAAAATCTGCTGCTTGCTTTGATGATCCTTTCAAAGGATTATTTTGACAGAATTTCTTGAAGGTGGCGATGTAGACAATTTTATCCAACTAAACTTATACCCGCGATTTCTTCCACATGTCAAATTACATCGTCGACGTAATTATTAATATAAAACATTTCCTGTAAATAGAAGATATTTGCCCCCAACCTTGCTTAAAGTTTTGTGACGTTAATTTTGTACAAAAAACACCAAGAATTTATACATGTACAAAACATTGCGACTCGTCACACTTCTGAGCAACAGACAGACAAATTCGCCCAAAAGTTTCAATTTTTCGATCTGAAATATACATCTTTCAGAGTAGAATTTAACCTAGAATGGCACTGTTCAGGTTTTTTGTCTGTTTGGTTGTTCCGGATACCTGCTAGAGCCGTGGAGCGGTCGCGCGGTGGTTGGGCTGCCGTATCGCCAGCCAGCCTGCGCGATCGCCAAAGAAAGCGCCCGCCACTTTTCTCGAAAAATTGATTTGTGTTTTATTAACTTTATTATATTATTTATCAAAATTATTGATGGTCAGTGACCATTAGCAGACCCTGAGTGATACAGGGAGCGTGCTAGGCCGAAGAAGCGGCCGGAGGTCCGTGCAACGACGAATTTTGTGAAGAGATGGCTCGCTTCACAATTTTGTTTAAAATAAAATGTGGTACTTTTGATAAGTGATAAGATAAGAAGTAACCTTTATGGTCCTTCCAGCCGGATTCGAACCAGCCACGAGTAAATGTATTTGTTGTGGTTTCTTCTTGGCAACAACTTCTTTTTGGAATGTTTTCAGACGTCCAATAGATTAACAGTGTGCTTATTTTAGTATTTTATGTACAATCCCTAAATCCCGTCTCATTTTATTTAAACTTTTTCTGCATTTTTATGTCTTCAAAATTGCTGATGCATCCTATTTTAACATGATATCAAATAAATTTCCAGACGAAGCAAATTCTTTTGTATCCCTTTATCTATTCCAAGCAGATTGCGCAATTGTGCTACTTTTTCGGTTTTTCCAGCGTCGCATTTCTTCATGAAAAATTATAATTAGCATACACAATGTTCTGAGCACTGAATAAAAGTTATCAAGTTATCAAACGATAGCGTCCAATTAAGCGTTAAGCGGTCCAATTTGTATGGAGTTGTCAAATCATGTCATTTGGTCAATACAAAATGACAGATTTAACGCAAGTCACGTTTGTTCACTTGAAACTTAAAGACTGACATCTATAGAGTGTACTTTGACTTTGCTCAGATTAAAGTTTCAGTTAAAACGAGACCGATTTATGTGAGCGATATAACGCTGTCTCATTTTAAGTGTCTTAAGTTTGAGTAAAGTCAAAGTGAGCACTATAGATCTCAACCTAAGACTCAAAGCATATTGACGCCGAGTAGAAGCGATGTGACGAGTGTTTCATAAAATGTTGCAAAGAATAATGAACTATGACGCCGCTATGTAAGCATGAAATTTCCTGCAGAAAAATTTTTGCAGCCAGAGGATCAGGCTGAGATCTAAAAAGCGTATTTTAACTTTGCTTAGACTCAAGTTTCAGTTAAAACGAGACAGATTTATGCCCGCAGTATAACGCTGTTTCCTTTTAATAGTATCTTAAGTCTGGCCAAATCAAAGTGCGCTTTATAAATCTCAACCCACTGACTCAGTAAATGATTTCACAAATATTAAATAATGATTTGACCTTGCCACATTTAACAAAATACGCGTTCCTTTGTTTCGGTTTGCGCTTAATATACCTTGAATCTCACTCAGGCTCAGCAAAAGGGCTGATTTATCAATCATCAAATAAACTTTAACTGACTAATCACAGGTTTCCAATTCAAGAATAACTGTCCAGACGTCAATTTTATTTTTATTTCTTCCATTACAAAGTATTCGATGATTGAAAAATCAGCGTTAAAAGACGTTTGTTCACTGAAGCGGCGCATCATCATATCTAATCATTATGATAGTTTACTAAACAAATTTATTTATTTATTAAACTATCACAATGATTGGTCTGAACACGTCTCCACTCCGTATCACTCCAGTGGACAGACAGCCTAATAAGAACAACAATAAAAGGGATGATCTTAGCATGTTGTAGACTTACCTCACACTCTGCATTGGTGGCAGGTCTACGCGGGCCATCCACGAGGTTCGCGTGTGCGATTAAGATGTATCCAGGCAGCAAGCAAGCCTCCGCGCCGTCTAGCTCCTCATCTACAGTGTACCTGTGTCAAAGAAAAATCCTTGTGAGGTTGAGATCTACAGAGCGTACTTTGACTTTGCTCAGAATTAAGACACTGTTGAAACGAGACACACATACAGCTGGCATAAATCTGTCCCGTTTCAACTGAAACTTAAGTCTAAGCAAAGACAAAGCGTTCTCTATAGATTTAAACCTGCACCTCCTATTTAAATCCAGGGAAAAATGGGAGGATGACATCATTGCCATGGCTGGAAAAAAGTGTATGGAAATAGCAAAAACAGAGATGTCTGGAGAAGGATGGAGGAGGCTTATACCCGCAGGGGGTCGCACGCCAAAGAAGATTAAAATATTGTAAAAAAAAAACGATTCCATTACATAACTACAAAGAGCCAAAAAAAAAACAGACAAAACACGAAGTCATGTTGGTCTCCGGAATAAAAAAAATGGACTATAGTTAATTTTCCTTTTTAGACTTCCAAAACAGGGAGAGGTTCTCAAAGTCGGTATGTACCATTTTTATAACGATTACAAAAAAAAAAAAATTGTAACTCACTTAATAACGTATTTGATGCGCTTGTCTAAAGCGTAACCGCCGAGCACTTGCTCCTCCGTCACCTCTTCCACGTCTTTCGCTGTAACACAAGCTAACAATTAGTCCATTTTGTACGTATAGCACCTAACCACAGTTCACAACAGTTAGGACTCATTCATACGAGAGCTTTCAAAACCGTTCAAATAGAACAAATGCATTCACAAGTATCTGTTCACACGTCAACCCTCTTTTAACGCGTACAACGTTAATACCCGCCAACGCCGGGTTTTAACGCAACGCTTTTATAACGATCGTGTGAATTGGGGCTTAGGGAACTTCTAACAAAACGTCGAAGCTTCAACCTCATTGGCAGGTGTCAACTGTTAGTACATTACTCGATTGAAAAATGAAATCACATGTAGATGTACGATGGTACGGAACCCACTCGCACTTAACCAGTTTTTCTGTTTTGGCCTCTTTAGCGGCTTCGACGGCCGGCGCGGGCGCGACCTCTTCCATTTTCATCGGCTTCTGCTTTACCGACACTTCCACCATGAGCTCTGGCTTCTCGCCATTATCCTAGTAACAAATCTGTAATAACTCACATGGCTCCTCCTTGACGTTAGGGTTGGCCTCTTTGGCGGTTTCGACGACCGGCGCAGGCGCAGGCGCAGCTTCGACGGGCGGCGCGGGCGCGACTTCTTCCGTTTCCATCGGCTCCTGCTTTACCGACACTTCCACCGCGAGCTCTGGCTTCTCGCCATTCTCCTAGTAACAAATCATCAAATATTTCGTTCAGTACCCCTTGAGGAGATTTCCACATGCAAGCATAAGGCTCTCACACATCACACTAATATTATTAAAGCGAAAGTTTGTGTATGTATGTGTGTGTAAGTTTGTTACTCCTTCACGCAAAAAATAATAGACGGATTTGGCTGTTTGGAATGGAGATAGATAATATCTTGGAAACACATAGGCTACTTTTATCCCGTAAAATCAAAGAGTTCTCACGGGATTTCGAAGAACCCAAATCCACGCGGACGAAGTCGCGGGCCCAGCTAGTAATATTATAAAGGCGAAAGTTGTATGTTAGTGTGTGTGTGTGTGTTTGTTACTCTTTCGAGCAAAAACTACTGGATGGATTTGGCTGGGAGTGGAGATAGATTATGCTTTATTAACACACGCTACTTTTTAACCCGTAAAATTCGATGGTTCTCGCGGGAATTTTGAACACAACGCGAACATAGTTGCGGCCATTATTTAGTAGATTTATAATTAATTTTGATGATCAACTCCAAACAGAATACACATCAGTTCAGTTGAAAACTTGATAAGGCATCAGAAGTGTCAGGCAATCTTTAACATTAATTAAACTCTTACTTTAGGTTCCTTATCTTCACCAGTTTTCTCTTCTTTATCATCTTGTTTAAGCGCATCTTCCGTCTCCTTTTCTCCTTTGCCGTCGACTTCCATACTCTCGTCATTATCTTTCTTCTCCTGGTCTTCTTTCTCCTTCTTTTCTTTCGCTTCCCTTTCCTTGCGCTCTTTTTCTACTCGTTCTCTTTCCTGATAAAATAATTTAAAAAATAAAACACAATTGCTCAGCGATATTGGATTTTTTCATTAAAAAAAAAAATTAAAGTTCCTGTGGATTATATAAGGATTCTTACGATACCCCACACGTCAAAATCAGTTCAAGCATTTTGAAGTTATGGTGGATCAAATAAACTCACACCGGTCGGACATGAGTCAGATTTTATTAAATTCTTTAGATTTATTCAATCACAAACTAAAAATGTGTAAGGTCGACAGTGGCAGACATAGTGTCTGTCAGTGTTTCCTGCCAAGTATCACACTAATATTATAAAGGCGAAAGTTCACGCACAACAGACGGAAACGTTTAAGTGCGGAAACCAGCCCAGAGAGAAGAAAGGCGAAAGTTTGTATGTGTGTGTGTGTGTGTGTGTTTATTACTCCTTCACGCTAAAACTACTGGACGGATTGGGTTGAAATTTAGAATGGAGATAGATTATACTCTGGATTAGCACAAAGGCTACTTTTTATCCCGGAAAATCAAACAGTTCCCAAGGGATTTTTAAAATATTACATCCACGCGGACGAAGTTGCGGGTGTCAGCAAGTAACTTATATACTTCAAGGCAAGAGTGAATAGGCTTCTTCTAGGCAAGCGCGCCCCAACCTAGACCTCATTATTGCTCTGTCTCATGTATAATTTTGATCAAGCGCAAGTCTCAATCTCAATAAAAAATGTGAACATATTTTGCATCACATAATGAGACCAGGCATTACACAAATGTTCACATACCTCTCTTTTCTTCCTCTGTCTCTCTTCTCTTTCCTTTTTCTCCTTCTCG
The DNA here is from genome assembly GCF_905333055.1 of Maniola jurtina. Classification (NCBI taxonomy): domain Eukaryota; kingdom Metazoa; phylum Arthropoda; class Insecta; order Lepidoptera; family Nymphalidae; genus Maniola; species Maniola jurtina. Next base: position 5,147,591 of record NC_060053.1, read on the forward strand.
CGTCTTTCTCTAGCTTTCTTGGCCGCCTCCTCTTTCTGCCTTCTGATTTCTTCGTCCCTCTTTCGCTTCTCCTCAAGAACCTGCTCAATTGGTATCTCGATCCTTTTCCTTACAATTTTGGTTCGGGACAGCATATTGTATCTGAGGACAAAGAAAACCCATGAAATGAAACAATTATTTACTGTTTATTTCAGAATAATTTTATAAAACCTTATAAGAAAGTACAGCAAATTATTGGATACTACATGCCAATTCGTACATGTGGAATTTTAATTCTATTCATTTTTTTTCACTCACAACAGCTGGTCTCTAACCTAAACTTAATAGGGCTATCTCTTTTCGAAATGAACATTGTAAAAAAAAAGAACACTACTCTAGTGTACAACCTAGTAAACTTCATATTAAGCAGAAGTCATAATGACCCTACAGTTCTCCTGTTTTTAGGTCTGTAATTTTATTTATTGATGTGGGATCCTAATTAAAGTCAAAATAATTTTACAATGCCAAGGAGTTTAAAAATGTTATTTTGCTTGCGATCTCATAAAACATAAGCTGTATGAGAGTAAATACAAAATGTTGATATACCTGCTTAGTTTTTTGTATACTTAATATTTAAGTAACATTTTTAATTACTATGCAGGAAACTTTACAAAATTATTCGTTAAAATTAAGACTATAAATTCTGCATCAGTCAATTTTTTTTTAATTTAAAAACTAGCACTTGGCTGCAGTCAGACCCATTGGTAAGTTTAAACTTTCAAGTAATAGTATAAATATCACTTGCTTTAATGGTGAAGGAAAACATTGTGAGGAAACCTGCATGCCTGAAAGTTCTCCATAATGTTCTCAAAGGTGTGTGAAGTCTGCCAATCTGCACTTGGCCAGTGTGATAAGACTATGGTTAAACTTTTCTCACTAGAGAGACCTGTGCTCCGTAGTGAGCCGGCAATGGGTTGATCATATTCCAAACTCATGCCAACTCACCTATCGTATCCCATGTTGACTCGGTAGCAGATGTTCTTAGTCAGCACGTGGGGAAACAATGTTTTGCCGTTGAGATCTTGCTTGTCAAACTCGAAGGCTGTTCCAAGTTCCACACCATTCAGGGTGTAAGATATCTTGCATGGGTTGGATTCAAGATCCTATGAAAAACAATTTGGTAAGTAAAATGGATTGATATAGGTAATGCTGCCGGAATTAATTTAACCATATATGTTTCTTTAATAGGGTCTTGCACTGTAATGTGATAAAAAAATGTAGGAAACGAAGGTTCGAATCCTGCCGGTTCCACGATTTTTGATATGTATTATTTAAAAAATGATAAAAATGATAAACTATGTTGTACGTATGTTTTGTAGTTCTGCTTGCGACCTCACACATTATTTAAACATGTGAGAGTAAATGCAAAACTTTTGATCTACCTGCAAAATAGTTTTATTACCAAACAGTTGGATAACAAAGCAAAGTTATTGCAGGAAAAACAAAATCTTATAATGAAGAGATAATTGGCTAGGGAGATTGGATGTATGACGAAAAACTTAAAAGGAAAAGAAGGCTGGGCTTGACCTGATGTCATTATTTCTTGTAACTAGAAACAAAATACTAGACATGTCTTGGTGTGTGAGTTTTGCCTTTTAGCGATCGTTCGTAGCAGCAGCGTAGCTTTGAACAGATGGTGTTCCGCCGATTTAGTAAAGATGCTACACTTTTACGGGTGAACAGTAAATATTTAAACAGTTGTTTAAACGACGGTTACGCAACCGTAATCTGACAAATCTAAGCTTCTGACGAACTCCAGCCTAAATACGTAAGTATAGCTGGTACGTTCTTTTTTTTTTTTTTTTTTTTAACAAATAACAAATAATTTATTTCCACAAAAGATTAATAACTAAGTACAATTAAATTTACATCTTATTAAATACAATCCTAAGTACCTACAACAAAGTGAACTATAAGCATATAATTTAAGCAATTAGTAAGATAACTTAGTTATTAAGACAATTTTGAGTGTTGCAAGATCAAGGACATTTCTATACTATGTTTCTCGCCTTGAATCACCTTCAAAGTGTTGGAGTACTCACCAAGTAAACTCCAAGCACATCCTTCTCATTGAACGCCTTGCCGTACTCCTTGAATTCGCTGTTGTTGACCGCGCGACCCGTGCTCTCGAAGCCCCAGCTCAGCTCATCTTCTCCTGGACACACAAACACATTGCCAACATGTAATATTATTTGATTACAAGACAGACAGACAGACACACTTTCCCATTTATAACATTAGTATGGATTTCAGCCAAATCCATCCAGTAGTTTTTTTTGTGAAAGAGTAACAAACATACACACAAACTTTCGCCTTTATAATATTAGTGTGATTAGTTGATGCCCGCAACTTCGTCCGCGTGGGTTTAGGTTGTTAATAATCCTGTGGAAACTCCTTGAGTTTCCAGGATAAAAAGTAGCCTATCACTCTCCTCTTCCACTCTTTAATTATACCTATGCAAACAATAACGTTGATCCGTTGCGGCGTGATTGAAGGTCAAACCAACAAACCAACACACTGACATATTATATAATACTAGCTGATGCCCGCAGCTTCGCCCGCGTGGATTTAGGGTCTGAAATCCCGTGGGAACTCGTGGGAATCGATTAAAAAAAAATTACGCAAATCGGTTCAGAAATCTCGGAGATTTCGGTATACATAGGTAGAAAAACACAACTCCCTTTTTGAAAGTCGGTTAAAAAAGTAGCCTATGTTACTCCCTGGCAAATTCTCTACTTGTCTGTGAAAATCCCGTCAAAATCGGTTCAGCCGTTCCAAAGATTAGCCTTTTCAAACAGACAGACAGACAGACAGACAGACAGACAGACAGACAGACAGACCGACCGACAGACAGACAGACAGACAGACAAAAATTTTAAAAACGTGTGATTCAGTGTTGGAATCGTTCAAATAACCATATGAGCTTAATATGAGGTAGTTATTTCGAAATTACAGACAGACACTCCAATTTTATTTATTAGTATAGATGGGTAATGAGTTGACTTATAATGGTGCTTTATGGTGGAAAAAAGTTTATAGTCTTACCAAGATGCAATGAAGAGTCATCAGTGGACCAGCCAATTCTCAGTCCACTTGCCATTGTCTCTTTATCCGAAGTCTCCGTAGTGGTCACTACTGAACCCACACGAACCTGTTGAGTTCAATTGCATTGCATTTTATTCAGATACAAGTTAACCCTTGACTACAATCTCATCTGGTGGTAAGTGATGATGCAGTCTAAGATGGAATCGAGTTAACCTGGAAGGAGTATGGCAGTTTTTATCAAACCCATACCCCTTTGTTTGGGCTTGATCCATGTCAGTTACTCTGGTTCTCCTACAGATTTCCTCATTTCTGCTTAAATTGCATTGCATTTTATTCAGATACAAGTTAACCCTTGACTACAATCTCATCTGGTGGTAAGTGATGATGCAGTCTAAGATGGAATCGAGTTAACCTGGAAGGAGTATGGCAGTTTTTATCAAACCCATACCCCTTTGTTTGGGCTTGATCCATGTCAGTTACTCTGGTTCTCCTACAGATTTCCTCATTTCTGCTTAAATTGCATTGCATTTTATTCAGATACAAGTTAACCCTTGACTACAATCTCATCTGGTGGTAAGTGATGATGCAGTCTAAGATGGAATCAAGTTAACCTGGAAGGAGTGTGGCAGTTTTTATCAAACCCATACCCCTTTGTTTGGGCTTGATCCATGTCAGTCACTCTGGTTCTCCTACAGATTTCCTCATTTCTGCTTTGATCACGTAGGTTGTAGAGAAACTCCAAGCATAACTCTCTCCATCCCCAAATATCATATCATCTAAATGTTGTCACTAGCAACATGCAGTGTTCAAACTTGGTGAAGAGGTTTAGTTTTGAGTTTGCATATTTAAATATCACCATAACATCAATTATTATCTTACACATTCAACTATTGTCAATCAAAGAATGTACAATGACCTAGTAAACTAGTAACTAGAGTGAGAGATCTCTCAGTTTGATAGACTACGGGTGACGTGAATCAAAGGAAAATATGCGCTTCATAGCCTACCTAGCGTCAAACGTAGGTAACATTTGACGCCTACCAGTGACGTCGAAGCCCCCACGACGTTTTGGTACAAGTTGCCTAACTGTCGCAGTACCTAGATTTAAATAAATGGCTTTGTTTTAGAATAATCTAGATTTACCTCATAGCACACTCGTCCACTGGAGACGCCGTGCGTCGCTCTGGAGCCTGCCCACGCGTGGGCAAAGGCGCCCTCGCTGAGCGGCACTACTGAGTTCAACTCTGGCAGCTCCAAATACTGGTTCAGGTCGCTGTCATCTGTTTGATGTTGGATACAATCAGGTGTTACTTTGAGAAACTCCGTATTATTTTTTAACCCCCGACCCAAAAATCAGTGTGTTATAAGTTTGACGTGTGTTTCGTAGCTCCTAAACTAATGAACCGATTTTAATTTAGTTTTTTCTGTTATAATCCAGAAAATTGGTTCAGCCGTTTGAAAGTTATCAGCTCTTTTCTAGTTACTGTAACCTTCACTTGTCGGGGGTGTTATAAATTTTTAATTTACACTTGTTATAAGCCTTTATTTACTGAATTGAATTACATTAATGCTATGTACATAATATATTTCAAGCCAATAAATAATATTTTATTTTTTGACACTGGTGTTTCATTTGTTTTCCTTTTTCTCTTTGTTCAGGGTGCCCATGGGCATAGGCCTTCTCCAGGGACCAGGGTTCTCCATAAAGGTCTTTCTTTGGCTTTTCTTTGCCATGCCACGGCAGGGAACAAGATAAAATTAAACAACACTAAAATCTGATTAATCTAGCCAATAGTGGTGATAGCCTAGTGGTCAAAACGTCAGCCTCCTATTCGGAGGGGTTCAATCCCAGGCACGCACCTATAACTTTTCAGAGTAATGTGGTTTTAAGCAATCTAATATCACTAGCACTAGGAAACCTGCATGCCTGAGAGCTTTCTATAGTGTTCTCAAAGGTGTGTGAAATTTGTCAATCTGTAGATTATACTTAGCCAGAGTGGTGGACTATGGCCAACCCTTCTCTTAGTGAAAGGAGGCTATACTCATATAACCCGGCGAAGGGTTGTTGATGATGATGATAACCCGACTACAAGCTCAATCATTATGTGCATAACGCAGCAGGTTCCACCGAGCTTATACATAACAAAGATTATAGACCCATACACTTTTTGGCAACATTTGAAGAAAAATTTTCAATTAGATGAATTGAGATGCCCGCCCTCCCCCAAGTAAAAAAGGATTATCAGAAATTAATTATACCTAAACAGGGGGGGGGGGGGGGGGTTTGGGCTAGTTTTAATGAATCAGTCATACTTACACCAAGACAGAGTAACTTTGTTGTCGTCCAGTTCAGGTTCAACATACTTTGGCTCTGCTACCTGTTTCTTGTGAGGTGACTCCTACGGACAAAACAGAATGTACAGCAAGCTCCCTGTTACCACCCTCAGGCAACTATCTATGCAATCGATCGATAAAGGAAATGAATTAATCGAGACCCGTCGCATCCACCTTAATCTAATATAATCTAATATAATTAATAGGACATAATTAGTTAGGAATTTCCATAACATTTTTTAATTTTTTTTTTTTTTTTTATATATGTGACGTTTTATTTATATGTAATTACTTTGCAGCGCCCTGACGGGGCTTCATGTTGTAATATTATAATTATTTTTTTCTATTATGATGTAAAACATGAATGCAAGTAAATAAAGAATAAAGAATAATCATACAGATTACCCACGTGCGCTGGCAATTTCGGTCGAGCGTACAGCGTCCAGGAAGTGTATAGGATCGCTTAACTGACGCGCCGCGCCGACTCTCTATAGTCTATACCATTTATAAGCTTACCTCAACAACAGGCGCCAGCACTTCGTTGGTAACTTCTATGGTACGATAGTAGTTGCTCCAGCGAGCCTTCTTCTCCTGCTTCTTTTTGAGGCGTTGCAATTTCACAGGGTCCTACAACATATTTACAACAATGAATAACTCTGAGGAGCATCGTACAACTGTAGCCTGCTGGCTTATTTCGATGATGCCCGCAGCTTCGGCCGCGTGGATTGGTCATATCCCCTGCAGCATCAGGATTGAAGAGTTGGAATCCAATTTTTTTATGGAACAATGTTGTAAAGTGCCTCTATCGATTAAAAAAGAAATTATGCAAATCTGTTCAGAAATCTCGGAGATTTCGGAAACAATGTACATAAGTAGAAAAAAACAACTCCTCCATTTTTTTAAAGTCGGTTAAAAAAGTAGCCTATGTTATTCCTTGGTTAATTGTTACTACTTTGTTACTTGTCTGTGAAAGTCCCCTTGTGAAGGAAGCCGTTCCGAAGATCAGGCCATTGAAACAGACAGACAGACAAACGTTTTAAAATTGTGTGATTCAGTTATGGTGGTCATGCTACAATTCTAATAAACAGTTTTTGGAAATTACAGACTGACACTTCAATTTTATTTATTAGTTAGTATAGGTTGAAAACTCAGTCCTTATTCAAATAATATTTTTTTTTTTTCACCTAAAACTACTTACATTACTGAACTCCTCGAAGCGCTTAGCATCTTCTTCCGCTTGTTTCTTCTCCCTCTCTAGTCTCTCCTTCTCCTTTTCTATCAATCTCTGGTTGAGAAGCTCCCACTCCTCTTCTTCGGTTAACTCACGTTTACGCTGCAACAAATAATAGAAAGATGTATTAAATGCGACGTAGGTTGGAAAAGTGGGCAGTTAAAGCGCGAGCCAATGACATAGTGATAATTAGGTTGGGTTGAATTCATACTTTACAATGACAATCCAGAAGGAACTTTTTATATTGGGTAATGTCTATTCACTAACATACTATTTCACTTATAGTTATTGTAATAAAATATGAATATAAATAATAAACACAAGATAATTTAATAATGAAAAATATGAGTAGTGAGATAACAAATTCTCCTGCGGGTGTACGGCGCTCACAGCGACTTTTGACGACGACGCGGCGGCGCCTTTGACAAGAGCGCGTGTCAAGGCGGCGCGACAAGGCAACCATAAACTACGCGAATAGAATTTACCTCTCTATCTTAGCGCTTCTTCTCTTCCTTATTGTCCCTCTCTTTCTTCTCACTTGTGTCCATTTAATTCTGCTGATCTTCTAGTCGCGGGACTCGTTCTTCCAAGCTCCTTCCTGAGAGCTTGCTTCATCTGTAGTTAAACAACTTACCTCTCTTTCTTCTTCATCTTCTTCTTCTTCTTCTTCACGATCCTTCTCCTCCTTATCTTCACTCTCTTTCTTCTCACTTGTGTCCATGTCGGCGTCATTCTGCTGATCGTCTTTGTCGCGCGACTCATTCGCTGGAGCGCCTTCCTGGGAGCTGGCTTCATCTATAAGTACAATTCAGGGATATTTCAGGGATAGGGATATTTCCAAATATTTTTTTAATATACTATAGATTTTATTAAATTAGACTGTTAGTATGAATTCAAACTCAAGCATTTAATACTTTATATTATGTAAACACAGATCTAGTTCCTGGAGGATTTATAAAAACCTAACATTGTGTGGATGTAGTTACAGTTTACAACATAATGTTAAACATATTTACCTTGGTCATCTGTATCTGGCTTAACTTCCACAGGCGATTGGCTCCTATAAAAAAAAATTATTATTAGTCCTAGCTCTCATTATAAGTTTGATTTGAAAAATCAACAATACAAAAAAAAGATAATGAGGAAAATCTTGGTCTCCCTACACCACCATATAAACCCCCAAAATTTCAGCAGATTGTCCTGACAAAATCTGTCTGTGTGTATGTGTGTGTGCGCGCGTGTGCGTGTGTACATGAGTAATGAGTATATCTGTGTGTGTGTATGAGTGTGCCCATGTGTAGGCATAGTGAGAGTGTGTTCATGTGTGTAAGTGTTATTATACATATGTCTGCATGTGTTTTTATCTAAGTGTGTATATTCTAAGCTTGAGCATTTTAACGTGACAATGTCTTCGCCACTTGCCACTTATGTGGTAGAGGCGGATGATACTCACTGTTCATCATCTATGCTGTATGGTTCATCGCCTTTGTTCTTCTCATTCTTGTCAGCTTCAGGTTTGGACTTCTCCACAGACTTGGGCTGTGGATCTGGTTTCTTGTCAGGCTTTGACTCACGCACTGGTGAATCATCGTCCTGTGGCTCTTCATCTATCGTTGGAGGATCTTCTTTGGTAACCTGTTAAAAAAGAAAAAGTAAATATTATAGTGTATAAAATTGGAGAAAAGACTCTCAATATTAGCTGTATCTGTCAACTTTATGTCACAAGCATTACTTAGGTAGGTTATGGTAAATCCGAACTTCACACATAACTGAAAATCTAGTTGATTTTTGATTGAGTTGTATTTTCAATGACATTGTTCTAGTTTTGCTGTGGCTCTTTGTACTGGTTTGATGGGCCATGAGGGGCATGGGTTCAAATTCTCTATCTGTAGGATGCACAAAATGTTTCAGCCCACCTCCTAATATCTATACTAATAAATAAAATTGGAGTGTCTGTCTGTAATGTCGAAATAACTACCACATATTAAGGTCATATGGTTATTTGAACGATACTATAACTGAATCACACGTTTTTAAAATTTTTGTCTGTCTGTCTGTTTGAAAAGGCTAATCTTGGGGACGGCTGAACCGATTTTTGTGTGCGCGTGCGTGTGTGTGTGTGTGTGTGTGTAGTAATCAATAAAATAGTTCGTTACCCTAGCCGGTGTGGAAGCCAGTCTAGATGAGGATGACCGTCTAGTGGTCCTGGGTGCTGCAGCACGTCTTGGAGTGGCAGGTTCGTCTGCATCTTCTGTTGACGTATCCAAGATTGTTGTATCCGCTATCGCTGATGACAAAAAATGGATTTAAATTTTAAGCTCAACAGTTATAGGACCAGACTAAAATCCAAAAGGTTGGCGGTTCAAACCCCACACGTTGCACTATTTCCATACCTACTCCTAGCACAAGCTGTATGCTTAGTTGGAGAAGAAAGGGGAATTTTAGTCCTGATAAACAAGGCTAATTAGTAATTATTCTTTAAAAAATCTTAGGTTTTAATTTTAAATGTAATGTATCAAATCACTGCTGTCCGAAAATTCTATACCTGCCAACTGTACTGTCATATAAATAGTATACTAAATATATAAATAGTATACTATTACTGGTGCTACTTTGTAACACAATCTATAAATTAAATGTAGCCTACAAGTGAAATCAGCAACTTTTTATCATATACATCAAAATGCTTGCTTAGTGTGGGAGCTTGTATGAAATATACAGATGTAACTTCATAAACATTTGACACACATGTTAATTTAAATCAATAAATTAAAATGATAAGCCAACTTAGAACTAACAGTGGGTGTGGATTTTACAAACAAAGGTCCTCTATTTAATAGGTAATTACTAAGAAAATGTGTAATTAATTTTTGATATCCCAATTAACAGGTATTGAAATAATTCTCTTCTCAATGTGTCCCATAGAAAAGGAAAGCATACTTTTAGCCCCTGTCAATTTAGTTAAGAAATGGTTGACAGCTAAAGTAGCACCATTATGTCAAAAAATTGGAATGTTTGACAACTTTGCAACTATCAATATGTGTGACAAATATTGATATTTCTACCACTGCAATCACTCAATAGTCACTACTCATATTATAAATTCAAAAAATGTGATTGTTTGTAGATTATTGGCGTGTTAGTTTATCCTCAATCACATTGTAACATGATTCTTTGCATGTATATATGATGTCAAACACATAACCCTCCTTTGGGTTTCGCCGCAGTCATTAGGGTTGTCAACTAAAAGTTGACAACCCTAATATAGGCGGGCGTCATAAAAATCTGGAGGGACACTAACTTTTGCCTAGATTTCCTGTTAAAACTTACCGCTACTAAATACTCGCCACAAACGGCATTTTGGACAAGCAAGAGGAAACAATTGTACAATAATTATACACGCGTCATGCACAGATAAGCATTCCAAAAATCCAAATAAAACATGGTGGAAGCGGCGGTTTGCAACCACATGTGGTCAAGTCAGATTTATGCAAACCTTAATCATTAAACATTTTTGATACCTTCAGCTGTATTTTCGACTTACATTTGCCAGTTTTAGACTCCAAAGCTTTCTTTAACCTTTCCACCAATGCCGGTTTGTTACCCTTCGTGTCCAAACCCAATGCCCCAAGCTCGGACCGCAAATCCACCACTTTCATCTTTGCGGGATCCATTTTTAAAGTTCTAACAAATGTTCAATGCACTATTGTCCACAAATAACTATATCACAGTAACAAAATCATATGAATTCCGTAAAAACATATCTCGCGAAAATTAACAATGCACGAGAAAAGCGCCAAGCTAACCAATATGGCGGCGATGATTAATGTGACCACTTAATAAAAATAATTACCCCTAAATATCTCTCTGCATTGATTTTTTTTTTCTTTAAATCTGGCTTTACTCTGATTAGCCAATGTCAAGTTTGTGATATTTTGAAGTTATTGAATTTATACAGTATGGACTCCGTCTGCGCCGGCGCCCGCCGACATACGCGCGGCGCCCCTTTACAGCGCTTCCCAGTCCCACTACCAAAAAACACCAACTAACACAAAAACCAGCCACTCTTAACAAAAAAAAACACTCCAAACAAGCACAGCACGCGCGCCAGCAAGCGCCATCGCAGACGAAGTCCGATTTTAGAATCTTGAATTTACTTTAAAAATAACATCTAGTTACATACGCTGCATTCGATTCTTGGAAATAAAATAATAAAAAAAATCTTTGAATTGGTACTTATTGTCTTCGTTCACGTTTGATAGGTAATAATTTTAACTATTTTAATTATTAGAGATATTTACCTAACTAGTTAGTTAGTTAAAATATGATTGCAATAACATAAATTCAAAAAACGCCGTACATAAATGGTGCATACTGCATGGTGCGTGTGTCATAGCAGAATGACTTTTATGTCAATTATTTCAGCTAAAATTGACCAATCATAAACTTGGGAGTCTAAAATAAATATTTGTAGTTATATTATAAACGGAGTCATTATTACGCGTCAGAAAACATACAATGTTCATGTTTTCACTGTCATTAGTGTCCATTATTGTTTATTGTTGTTTAATTTGATATAGGAACAAGACTGTAGAGGCACTGCGAGTAATCATTTTAGAAGCTACGCGTGCCACGACGTAGCGTAATTCGTTAGTTGCATCTAGCCCGTTGTAGCGTGTAGTAGTTTCCAAAGTAATTGTAACTTTAAATAGTGAATTATAATATATATTTTTTAGTGTTCATTTCTTTTGTTTTTCTTTCTACCCTGGTAGAGAACACGGCGCTATATATACATCAAATATCTGTACAAATATACCTGTACAAAGACATTAATATTAGGATCACGTGACGGTCGGCTTCCGCCTTGTTTACCATGGAAGAGTTTATAAAAGTAACTGCCTACCCTACATACACCAACGGAAGAGGCTCAGTCTGGTAGTTACTATAATTCAATCGGTGAAGTTCTTCACTCCAGAGTAAACAAGAGTGACAGGCTATACCAAAGTTAAGTATCCTTATATTTTATGATTTACTTGTTGTAAGTTCACTTCTCTTAGATGTGTAATATATTTTAAGTACCCTAAGTGTTATTCCATTTTTCATTAGTAATTATTTAAAATATGTGTGTCGTGGAGTCTCTTTGCTCTTTCTTCTCCACGGCTAAACACCTTTGCAAAACAGGTGGTAAATTATAATTCAAAATGAATAGATCCATACTAAATAATACAACAAAATACCGATAGATCTATAAAGATTGAAGTATGAAAGATCTCTTCGGCTTGGTTGGTTTTACTTCGGTATTTCCCCAAAAAGCGACAAAATTGAATAATTGGTATCACGAATGCTTACGTGTCACAGATAATATTTACGCTTTTTTGTCATAGAGAATGATGTAGAGCGCACTTTGAATGCAGTCCACACAAGTCCACGTCAGACTAGAGTAAAAGCGGGTAACTTTGAAAATACGATAAATATGTCATAAAAATACTTGTTGCTTAGCAACAATACTTTTTATTTAAGGTTTTATTAAAAATATTCATCCAAAGAGTCTCATTCACATAACACTCATACTCATACTCTTATTCTCTGCGATTTACTTTATTTTAATGAGAATTTTGAATCATTTATTTATTTACCTTGGTATTTACCTACCTACTTATATAATCTATTTATTTTCTAAAACGTTGTATACATTTGATTTTTTGATATTATTTGGAATCTCTTAGAATAACATTATATATAAAATGGCTAAAAAAGAAGAACCAAAAAGTAAGAAACTAAAAATTAATAGTTACATTTGCAAGCCATCCAATCGCCTCACATTTTAAGCTTATGAATTTAGTAGATCAAAAGACGATTAAAACAGCTCGTATCATAAGTATATTTCTTGTACGTAGTTAATTTGATATCAATAAGATTTCATTATTTTTTAGTTCAACCAAACAATGAACTGGAAAAGAGGATAATTGAAGCTTTCGAAGTATTTGATCATTCAGGAAAACAGGTCGTCGATGTGAGAGAAATTGGAACTATCTTGCGCTCTTTAGGTAGGTAGATAAAAAAAACTCAAGAGTGTTTTGCTATCTCATAGGTAATCACTAGATATATTAGAAACAAGCACAATTTACAAATAAGTTTGCATCTACTGTGTTAATAACTTTAAAATGATTATCTAGCACCCAAATATGAAATATCTCGCGAATAGAACTCGAAACTTTTTGAAGCTATACCACATAGATACGTAATCCCTATTAATCTGTGTATACCACTGCGGTATCAGGTGCAGGTTAAGGGTTAAACCTGTTGAGCATCATTTGGTTGAGAATAGTCTAAATCGTTGCAGGATGTTGTCCTACTGAAGCCGAAATCCAAGAAGTGATTCTAGCGACCGAAAATAAGGAAGCTACGGGAAATATTCCACTCATTAACTTTCTACCTTTCATGTGTAAAGCTATGACGGAACATAGGTAAATAATACTTAATTTATATTTAGTTAACTAACTACTTGATTATAACGATAGGATAATTTGATAAATTGATCTTTGCCTAATGCGCCTGTGTTTAATTCTTTATTCTTAGGTTTAATTATTAAAACAAAAATTCTACTCTATGGTATTGATTCTGGCGGGAAAATCAAAAATTGCTCATTGCTTGATTAATTATCTTTTTTTTTTTTTTTTTTTTCTTCTCGTCTGGCTTTACATAGATTAGCCAATGTCAGGTTTGTATTTATAATTACAAGTTAGGGAAACTATATATTATGTATAAAATAATGAAAAATCGGGATTTGGAATTGGAAAGGAAAAGGATTTTTTTAAAATAATTACATAATATACATATATCTAAACATATACATAAATAATAATATAATATAAGTAACTATACATTAACTATATCTTGATATCATTATGTTCTATGAACAAAGATAAAACTTTGTAAACATTAAATGAATTTGTGTATAACAAACATAATATAGATGTAGGAAATGGAATGTGCAATGATTCGAGATTAGCAAGAAAGTCAGTTCGATCATATAGAGTGCATGCAAAGAAAACATGGTTCAAATCCCCATACTCCCCACAGGAACAGTGAGGATCGGGAACAATTTTCATCCTGTGTAAATGCGCCGGGGTACATACATGACCCAGGCGCATTCTACACAGAATAGAAGTAACAGTTTTTGAGAAAACTAACTGGCTGAACCATGGTTTCCTCGGAATGGACGTCTGAATTTTTCTATAATGTTTACCCACTGAACCATCGTTACTCCATACCCCATCCCACGCTTCATACAAATATACTTTGGATAAATTTATCAAATCAGAACAATAATTGGTGAATGGAACAGTATCTCCAACACGTATCGCCTCATTTGCCAATTGGTCAGCTCTTTCATTTCCGGGAATGCCTGTTAGAAATATAATATTTATGTGGTATGCATACAACGTAACACACATAATGTACTTACTCTGTGGCTTGTCCTCGTATCTCCCTCTTTCTCTCTCTGCTCAACCTCCCAATGACGCGCACTGTGTGTGAGGCTTTTATTTGTAATATTAATTGTATTCAAGTTTGTGTAAAGATATTACTGACGATAATTATGTGTGGTTTATTATGTGCAATAAACAAACTCATAATGTGATTGTGATATTATTTCTGGCCGTTGTAACCACTGCTCGATCCTTGTGACCTCCCAAGAGGTCATGGGCCAAGATCTAAATCTACGAGATTTACTTACAACGTGTTTGAGAAATATATCGATCGATCGCTTAAGAAGATTGCACGTGCGTGTACGAATGAACAAATACTCTGATCTATTGTGAAGAAACAAAAATGGCATTCCGTGGTGAAGTTCCCACTACAAACGAAGATGGCGGCTCACGTGTCACGCCGACGACGTCTTTGTTTCCTGCGATTGAGAAGCTGGAAGGCAGCCAGAACTATTTAGCCTGGAAGTTTGCGATTCGTATGGTTTTAATACTAGAAGGTTTGTGGGATTGTGTTACTGCAAACGCGGTCACTGACGCTGCGCGCGATCAACGTGCGCTGGCGCGCATTTCCTTGAGTGTTAAACCTAGCCTGTACCAGCATATCAGAAACGCATCTAGTGCCAAAGAGGCGTGGGACAACCTTTCGGACATTTTTGAAGACAAGGGACTTTTGCGTCGTGTCTTGTTGTTGCGTGAACTGCATCGTACACGCTACACAGACTTCAACGACATGAGTAAGTACATAAACAACACTTCTGACATTGTACAACAGTTGGCCGATATTGGGCGAAAAATAGATGACGAAGAAGTAGCGGAACTGTTACTGAGCGGTCTACCACAGGAATTTGACTCGCTTGTGTCTAATCTGTCTACGTTCTCACTAACATCAAAGATCTCGAGTGAAGTCGTGAGAACTCGTCTACTACAAGAGGAATTGCGGAAAAACGGCTCAAATTCACATAATATATCTGAAGCTGCTTATATTTCAAAACGAAAAGTAAAGTGTCACTACTGTCACAAGGAAAATCACATAAAATCTAACTGTTTTAAACTGAAGCGCGATAAAAAGAAAAACAGTGTGACAGAAAGTAGCAGTGATAATAAATGTATGGCAGCCGCATATCTCTCTAAACACAGACAGGAAGATTGGTTCGTGGACTCTGGGTGCACTGCACACATGTGTAATAAGAAAGAATTCTTTGTGTCACTCAAGTGGACTTCATCGTCAGTATCTGTTGCTAACAATGAGACTATGTTATGTGAAGGTGTTGGGACTGTGAATATTCAATCAAATGACAATGTACTTATTCTTAATAATGTTTTGTATGTTCCTCAGTTAACTACTAATTTGATATCCGTTAGTAAGTTAATAGAATTAGATCTAAGAGTGGTGTTCAATTCGGGAGGTTGTTTTATATTTGACATAGATGATAAACTTATCAGTACTGCTAGTAATTTAAATGGGATTTTTAAATTAAATGGGTGTGTTAGGAATAGGTATTTGCACAAAGAGGAGCACTCTTTGTTCCTTCATAATGAGCAGGAATCACCGAGTGCCGCAGTTGCAGCTCATCAGCAGCCAATGCAGTTATGGCATCAACGGTTAGGGCATCTCAGCTCTAGAGGTATGTTTGCTCTTAGAGATAGGTTAAAACATGGTTGTATGTTTCAGGCTGAGGAATCACTTTCAGATTGTGCTGCTTGTCTTAAGGGCAAGTTGGTTGCAAAACCATTTCCAAAGAGTGGTGCCAGTCGTGCAACCAGGGCTCTGGAGCTTGTACACTCTGACGTCTGTGGGCCCATGCCGGTGAGCAGCTGGGGTGGTGCAAATTATATTCTGACACTGACTGATGATTATTCAAGGAAGAGCTACGTGTACTTGATGAAGAACAAATCTGAGGTATGTAGCCGCTTCATAGAATTTAAAAATATGGTTGAAAAGCAGACTGGTTTATCAATCAAATGTCTTCGTAGTGACAATGGGACCGAGTATGTAAATTCAACTTTGTCTGGGTTTTTACGTGAACAGGGGATAGTGCATCAGCTTACCGTGCCTTATTGTCCTCAACAGAATGCTGTTTCAGAACGGTTGAACCGTACCCTTATGGATAAAGTACGTTGCATGTTGCAACATTCTGGTCTCGACCAGCGGTTCTGGGGAGAAGCAGTAATGACGGCTGTTTATCTTAAAAATAGGTCTCCCACAGCTGCATTGGACGGACAGATTCCAGAAGAGGTTTGGACTGGTTCTAAATTGGACCTTGGTCACCTCAGGGTGTTCGGTTGCCTTGCTTATGCGCTGGTACCTGGCGTTAAGCGTAAGAAGTTAGACCCTAAATGTAAACCTTACATTTTTGTGGGTTATTCTGAAACTACTAAGGGGTATAGACTGGCAGATCCCTGTGACCCTAGAAAAGTGCTTTTGTCTCGTGATGTCACGTTTATGGAAGAGAGATTTCTTAATTTTGGACATGACAATTCTTGTGATAATAATGAAATAATATTTATGAATTCTAGTTTATTACATAATTTATCAAGTGATAATAATGTTAATAATGAATTGTCTAATGTCAATGATAATAATAAATTAATGGAAAATAGTAATTTTAATTCAGATGACAAAATATTATCTAATGGAAGTTTTAATGATAATTCTTGTGTTTCCACAGATACATGGGACACTGGTAGTGAACACAACTCCTCTGTTGAGTGCTCGGCGGATGATGACGTAGAAGATACTGTGACGTCACCACGCGCGACGTTGACTGGAGGGGAAGATGTGTCTGCAGGTTCGCGCCCTATACGTAGTACTCGATCGGTTCTACCTAAAAGGTATGATGACTATGATCTGTCTATGTTTGCAAGGGATGTTTTGGTTGACGAGCCACAGTCGTATCGAGAGGCGATTGATAGTCCTTACCGCGACGAGTAGGTGCAGGCCATGAAGCGTGAGTACAACTCTATGATGGAAAATGAAGTATGGACGCTTGTGGAGCGCCCTAGTGACTGCAATGTCGTAAAATGTAAGTGGGTGTTTAAGGCGAAGTGTGATGCTTCAGGTAATTTTCAGCAATTTAAGGCTAGGTTAGTAGCAAGGGGCTTCACACAAAAAGAAGGGATAGATTATACTGATACCTTTTCCCCAGTTGTACGCCACTCCACTATGAGGTTATTGTTTAGTTTGGCGAATGAATATGACTTGAATATTGATCATATTGACGTAAATACGGCTTTTCTGAATGGCAACCTAAATGAAACTATTTTTATGGAGCAGCCTGAGGGATTTACTGATAGCAAAAATAAAAATAAAGTTTGTCTCTTGAAAAGGAGTATTTACGGGTTAAAACAAGCAAGTAGAATGTGGTATTGTAAGGTTAATGACTTGTTGACTAAAAATAACTTCATACAAAGTAAATGTGAACCATGTGTGTATTATTTCCAGAGAGAAAAGGAAATTATTATTATAGCATTGTATGTCGATGACTTTTACCTGATATATAATAAGGATAGCTCTCATATTAAGGTTTTGTTGAGTTTATTAGAGCATGAATTTAGTATTAAAAACCTAGGTCCTATTCAGAGCTATCTTGGAATTAGAGTCAGAAGAGATAGAGAAAAAGGTGTACTTAAGTTAGACCAGTCAGTTTATATAAAGAGAGTACTGACCCGGTTTGGTATGTCAGACTGTAAACCAGTTTCGACTCCTATGCAATCAGGATTTAAGTTATGTAAATCAGATGATATATTAAATGATGATGTATATAACTATAGGCAACTTTTAGGTTGTTTGATGTACCTGTCAGTATGTACGCGTCCTGATATTGCTTACACCTGTAGTCAATTAAGTCAGTATAATAACTGTTTTGGTAAATGCCATTGGTCAGCTGCCAAAAGAGTTTTACGGTATTTAGCGGGTACAATTGACTATGGTTTACTCTATGTAAAAAGTAATCGATTGGTATTGAGTGCCTATACCGATGCAGATTGGGCCAATGATTGTACTGATCGTAGGTCATATACAGGGTTTGCAATAAAGCTTGGTAAAAATGTAGTAAATTGGGAGTCTCGTAAACAAAAGTGTGTAGCACTCTCTAGTACAGAGGCAGAATATTTAGCAATAAGCGACGTTTGTAAAGACTTAAGTTTTGTAAGAAATTTCTTGGTAGAGCTCTTTACAAATTTAAAATTGAACTGTATAACTGTGTATAACGACAATCAAAGTGCGCACAGATTATTAGAGTGTAAAGAATATTGTCACAAGCGCACTAAACACATTGATATTCGTTATCACTATGTAAAGGACCTTGTAAATAGCAACTTTGTGACTGTAAAATATTTGTGTACAGAGAAAATGATTGCTGATGTGTTGACCAAACCTCTAGACAAGAAAAAGCATAACATGTTTATTTATGAGCTTTGTGTTCGACATATATCAGGATGAGAAATGTAATGTATACTTTTGTAGTCATAGAGTAATTTATAATTTTTTTATTTTTTGCTGTTTACGTTATATGCATAAGGGGAAGTGTTAGAAATATAATATTTATGTGGTATGCATACAACGTAACACACATAATGTACTTACTCTGTGGCTTGTCCTCGTATCTCCCTCTTTCTCTCTCTGCTCAACCTCCCAATGACGCGCACTGTGTGTGAGGCTTTTATTTGTAATATTAATTGTATTCAAGTTTGTGTAAAGATATTACTGACGATAATTATGTGTGGTTTATTATGTGCAATAAACAAACTCATAATGTGATTGTGATATTATTTCTGGCCGTTGTAACCACTGCTCGATCCTTGTGACCTCCCAAGAATGCCCACATGGCTTGGAACCCAAGCCAACACAACATCACAATTTTTCTGTGAACACTTATATAAAAGATCTCTAATGCCAAAAACAATTGAAGACTGCTTATGGGATTTGAATGGAAATCTATTGATAGCTTCTAGAGCACTGCAGGAATCAGAGAATATGACTGTTTTTGGTATCTTTAAAATTAAAACATATTCTAAAGCTTTAAGTAAACCATAACATTCACCCGTGTAAACGGAAGCTTCAGGTGGAAGTTTAACTTGTTGTATACCCTTATATTGTGAATGATGTAATAGTACATGGGTCCAAATCAAACCACTATTTGATGACGACTGACTTTATTCATGACTCACAAGCCTACCTACATAATATTATATTTTATTAAACTACCTACTACATCTCCCTCCTTATAGAATAAGTTTGAAATACATTTTATGTTCTAAACGTATACATGCGTCTTCATATTATAATTCTAATTCATTACTCATAAATTATTCATACATTATCATCCCCCCTCAAATTTTATTTCTCAATGCATTTTATACTCATAATTGTTTAAGCATGCTAATTATAACAACTACATTAAATAGCACTTATTGAGATATATTTAAAATACCTATAAGTCATATTTTTATCTAAACTTAGCTTAATTCTTAGACTAAGCAAGCCAGAACAAGTAAATAACATAATTATTATATTATTCAGAATTGAAATAAAATACATTAAAAGAATAGTTATGATATAAAATTGACTAATAAATTATTAAATTGAGTTTGTAAATAATTATTGATAATTAAATTCCTTGTCAAATCGAACCGGCGGACGCACTACTCGACCGCTAGTTGTCACCTTAGGCGCGTGCGCCGGTTGCGGGGAGCGTGCCGTTTGCGGCCCTGTATCTGCACCGCCCGTTGACTCGGAATTTAAATGTTCCCAATCGACACTAGAAGACATGTTTGTGTGATTGGTAACCTCGCCTTTGCTTGGTACTTTCATTATATGTTGTCGGTTACGCCTGTAAACGGCGCCATTTTCAGTTTGTACCCAGTAAGATCGGTTTCCTCGAGCCGGACGTATAATACGAGACTTAACCCATACGTTATTTTGTCTCATTCGAACCGGTTCATCTTCCGATAGTGGGATTAAATTTCTGGTTCCTCTGTCGTAATATGTCTTATATTGCGCTATCCTTTGTGAGCGATTGTCGCGCATCTCTTGCGGGCTCACTACTTTGGGTTTTAGCTGAGAAGTGCCAGAAGGTAAACGAGTATTTAAGCGACGACTCATTAATAACTGTGCCGGTGACCACTTTTCTCCAGAAAGTGGTGTATTACGAAAATTAAGTAGTGCAAGTTTCCAGTCTTCTCCACTTTCATATGACTTACACATAAGATCCTTTATAGTTCGAACGTTCCGTTCGGCGAGACCGTTGGACCGGGGATATAACGGTGAACTCGTAACGTGCGTGAAACCCCAAGTGTTGCTAAAAGATTTAAATTGTTCCGAGCAAAATTGGCCAGCATTATCGGTCTTCAAAATTGACGGAATTCCAAATCTACTAAAAATATCTTTGAAAACATTAATAACACTCGAACTCATAATATTGGGCAGCAACAGAACTTCGACAAACTTAGAATAGTAATCCACTACGAGTAAATAATATTTATCTCTCAACTCGAATATGTCCGCCGCTAGCACTTCCCACGGCAGATGGGGCACGGGGTGCGGCTGCAGCGGCTCGCGCGGGTTGTTGTCGCGGTGGCGCTGGCACGTGTCGCAGGCCTGCACCGTGTGCTGGATGTCCGTGCTCATGCCGGGCCACCACATCACGTCACGCGCACGACGCTGACATTTCTCCACCCCCATGTGGCCTTCGTGAATACGCTTGAGCATATCTTTTCGAAGCGAAGTCGGGATAACAACTCGATTATTCCTGAAAAGAATTCCCTTTACCAGATGAAGCTCGCTACGAACCATCCAGTACTGTCGCACCGTAATATCCGTATCCCTCTTATTGTCCGGCCAACCATTTTTGTAGTACACTCCGACCGCCGTTAATATCCCATCCTTTCGAGTTTCTTCTCTAATCTTGTTTAACATCTCCGGCGTGGCTTCTACATTGTCGTACAGAGTATTTAAATGTATCATAACTTCTTTACACACATCCTCATCGGTCCCCTGCTCCGTCGCCGCGCGGGATAGTGTATCAGCTATAAATAGCATTTTACCAGGTTTATACTGAATTTTGATACAATAATGTTGCAATTTCAATAGCATTCTTTGTAAGCGAGCCGGTGCCTCATTTAGTGATTTTTTAAATATGACCTCTAGTGGCTTATGATCACTCTCTACGGTAACGTCATCATGGCCATATATATACTGGTGGAAGCGCGTGCACCCAAAAACAATTGCGAGTAACTCTTTCTCGATCTGCGCCCAGCGCTGCTCCGTGGCCGTGAGCGTGCGTGCCGCGTACGCCACCGGCCGGCCACCCTGCAGCAGGCACGCGCCCAGCCCGCGCGCGCTCGCGTCCACCGACACCGTGATGGCTTCATCGGGGTTATAGTATTTTAGTACCGGTGCACTACTAATTTTTGACTTTAATAAATTAAATGCCCGGTCGTGGTATTCTAACCACTCAAAATTATTATTCTGACCTAGCATCTCGCGCAAAGGTGCAGATATTTCCGAGTATCTTGGTATGAATCTGGACAAATAATTGGTGACCCCTAAAAACCGTTCTAAACCTTTTTTATCGGTCGGTTTGGGCATATTTTTTATAGCACTTACCCTATTTTTATCTGGCGATATGCCTTTCGAGCTAAACATATGACCTAAAAAATTAACCTGGCTAACACTAAACACACATTTATTTTTATTGAACTTAACACCGCTTTCTAACGCTCTTTTCATAACTTCTTTTAACCTGATATCGTGCTCCTCTTTGGTCCTACCCCATATTAAAATGTCATCTATGAACACTTCGACACCTTCCATTTTAAATATTTTATCCATTTCGTTGTGAAATATTTCTGGAGCACAGTTAATTCCAAATGGCATCCGCAAAAATCTATATCTTCCATATGGCGTTGAAAAGGTACATAACTTCGAACTACTTTCGTCTAGTCTTATCATCCAAAACCCGTTTTTCGCATCGCATTTCGAAAAATATTTTGCTCCGGACAGATTACTCGCCATCTCTTCTAAAGTGGGCAACTGAAAATGACTACGTTTAATGGCCTGGTTTAAATTTCGCGGATCCAAGCAGAGGCGAAGTTTTTTATCTGGTTTTTCTACAATAACAATATTAGAAACCCAATCAGTGGGCCCATCTTCTTTTTTAATAATATTTAATCTAACCATATTATCCAATTCCTCTTTTAGACGAGACCGCATTTTCATTGGTATTTTTCGCGTGGGACTGACAACGGGCAATATTGTTTTATCGACAACTATTTTACAAACAGTAGGTAAACAACCTATTCCTTCAAATATCGACTCATACCTTTTGAGGTCAAGAGACACTTGATTCAATCGCGCAATTAATTTTAGAGCTATACATGCCTTCAAACCTAATAAGTTATTACAATTATTATTTAAAACATAAATTTTCTCATAGCATACTTGTTCTTTGAATTTTAGAAATCCATTAAAATATCCAATTACAGGCAACTTAGATTTGCTAATTTCTCTTAAAACGGTATGGCATTTAATTAATTTCCTTTTTTCGAAACCGGCTTTTTCATATGAACTTAAAGACATGACAGATGCTTCCGCGCCACTATCTAATTTAAATTGTATACAAACTCCATCCACATCTATAGTCTCACACCATGAATCGCACATTTCATTCGAAGCTTCAATAGAAATATTTGACATAAGTAGCTCACCGTTCTCGCTGTACTCATCTACCCATCGTTCCTCCTCCAATTTGGGCTCCTCGACGACTTCGCGCGTAAACTTCACAGTACAAAATCGGGCCCTGTGGCCTACTCCATTACATCTGAAACACTTTCCTGAAAATCCAGGACACCTTATATGCCTACTGTGACGCAAGTTACACTTTTCACAAACACTATCATTGAAAACCCGATATGAAGACACCGCCGCGCCCCGCTGCCGGCCGCGCCAACCAGCACTCGCGCCGCCCGCGGGCCCCGGCTGGCCGGCGGCAGCGCCGCGGGGCCGCGCCGCGCCGCGCTGCAGCTGCTCGAGCGCGCCGGCGGGGTCGGTGGCGGCGGGAGCGCGCGCCGCGCACGCCGCCGCCTGCTTGCTCGCTCGCTCCGCCGCTCGACACCACGTACTGGCCTCCTCTAATGTGATCGACGATTTCGCTAGTAATTTTTCTTTCATTTGCGAATCTTTTAAACCACGTATTAATTGCGTTAAAATGAGACTGCTTTTCAAAGATCCAAATTCACAATTTTTACTTAATTTTTTTAATATTCCCAAATATTTGTCAAAATTATGTTCGTTCTGGTAAGTTTCAAAAAAAATATGTCTTTCGTAGTTAACATTTTTCTTTGGATCGCAATACTCACTGTATTTATCACATAACGTTTTATAATCTTTTTCTTGTTCCGGCAGTACATCGAGTTCTTCGAGAATTTCTCGGCCATATTGGCCCAAACAATGCATAAATAACCCATATTTTTCCTTACTACTTGCTGTCTCCTTGCCTGTTGCAATCAAGAAATAATCAAATGCATTTTTCCATTCCCTCCAATTCGTAGCCAGGTTGCCATCTTGCTGTAATGGCGCGGGTTGTTGAATAGCCGCACTAATGCCGTCACCTCGACTATCGTTAGCCATTACGTATTTTTAACTTGTTCCGAGTATTAATTAAGTTAAACAACACTTTTATATCACTTTTAGCTACATTTCCTATGTTTAAACTTACACCTGACACCATGTAATAGTACATGGGTCCAAATCAAACCACTATTTGATGACGACTGACTTTATTCATGACTCACAAGCCTACCTACATAATATTATATTTTATTAAACTACCTACTACAAATGATAGATCCCAATGCCAACGCAACTCTTATCCTCATGTTTAGATGCATCCGTGAACACATAATGCCAGTCAGGCCATTTATCATTGAGAATGTTTATAAATTCCTGTTTTGAGTTAGGGTTATTTTTTAATTTGGATCCTATGTCGAATTTAATTTCCGGGACAGTAATAAGACCCTTGTAGTTGTGTTGGTATAGAGGAAGAATAATACTTCGATGAGTGGGAGCTCCCAAACTTTCATATTTTCTAAGACTGTTTACAAGACATGGAGAATCTCTATTAGTCCAGTAGTTACCGGTATCAACCTGATAAGCAAGTTGACGTATCTTTAAAAACAAAGGATGAGAACTTAGCTGTAATGTACGGAAAAAGTATTTATCACAAAGGAACTGTCTCCTTAGATATAAGGGCGGATCACAACATTCTACCTGAAGACATTTTATTGGAGTTGATTTCATCGCACCCGTAACCAACCTCAAAGCCTTTGCCTGGATTATATCCAGCTTTTTAACTGCAGTTTTATTACCAGGATGTAATAGGAATGTTCCATAGTCTAAAACACTTCTTATTAAAGCATTGTATAGCAGTCTCATTGTAAAAGGATGAGCACCCCACCATACTCCTGTAAGACACCTTAAAATATTCAAATTTTTCTCGCATCTTAATAAAACATATTCCCAATGTGGAATTCCAGTAAGTTTAGAGTCCAATATTACACCTAGAAATTTCGCCTGATCTTTAACTGCTAGCGGAATTCCATTGTAATTAATATGAGGAGATGGTAGATTTCGCTTCCGAGAAAATACTACAACAGAGCTTTTAGATGGTGACAAATCTAGACCATTATTATGTAACCAACATTTTAAGGCATTTAACGCTAAGTTTAACAACTCACTAACATTATCTAAGGATGGCCCAGCAACATACAAAAGCAAATCATCTGCATATTGAAGCACATTTGCATATCTATTTACAGAAATGTCCAAATCGTAAGTATAAATGTTATATAAAATAGGGCTCAAAACAGAACCTTGTGGCAAACCCTTCCACACAGTTCTATAAATAAATTCATCTTCGACCGAATCTAGCGAATACTTTATATATCTTTCGTACAACATATTTACAATAAAATTAATTAATAAGTTAGGAATATTCAGGGCAAGCAATTTATGTTTTAGAATTGAAATATTTACATTATCGTAGGCGGCTTTTATGTCCAGGAAGGCAGCAACCAATGACTCATTTTTAGAGAAGCTTAGTCTTATGTCTGTGGTAAAAATGCTTAAGCTGTCAATAGTACATTTACCTTTCCTAAAACCAAACTGGTTTCTCGATAATAATGTATTATGTTCTAAAAACCATTCCAGCCTGATTTTAATAAGGTGTTCAGCAGTTTTAGCTAATACTGACGATAATGCTATTGGTCTATACGATGTTGGATCTGAACTCGGTTTATTCGGCTTCCGTAATAAGATCAAAGTTTGGGACCGCCAGGATTCGGGGACGATACCCGCCATCATAACGTTGTTGATCAAAGAAAGGTAGTACCTGAGACCATTGTCGTCAAGATTCGATAAGAAGGAATAAGGAATTCCGTCTTCACCTGGTGCAGAGTCTTTAGTCGTTGAAAGTACGCCTTTCAATTCGTTAAGTGTAAATGGCGAATTTAAATCTACATTACAATTATTAGACAATATGGGGGTTAAGGCCATGGGACATTCAGGTACATAAGGAGGACCCAAACGATCCATGACTTGCTCTGCTAGAACTGGAGATATTTTATTCTGTTGGGAATCTTTAAATGCAGATCTAAACCTTCTTATATTTTGCCAAACAATTGATGGTGAAACATTAGGACTTAAGGATTTACAAAACCTGTGCCACCCTTCATATTTTTTTACCCGAAGTAGCTCCTTAGTAGTATTAGCAATTTCTAAGTAACGCTCAAAATTGTCATCAGTCATATTTTGGCAAAATTGCTTCTCTGCTTCTTTTCTTTGCTTAACTGCATTAGTGCATTCTACATCCCACCATGGTGGTGATGGAATAAATTCCATACCACACCTTTTTACAGGAAAAGTTTCATTTGCAGCTTCAATTAATATTGTAGATAATGCTTGTGAGAATTCTAATATGTTAGAGTGACTAATTTCTGGTAAATTATTGATTTTCTTTTCTACAGCTACACTATACAGACTCCATTTAGCGTCTATCAGTTTATGTTTTATGCGTGGCTGTCTTACATGTTTTGGAGGTTTTTCAAAAGGGAAAGTAATGATTAAAGGGTAGTGATCACTACCACCAGTAGATTCAGCGGGAGACCAGATGAGAGATGAAGCAAGATCAGGAGTGCAAATGGACAAATCAGGAGCACTAGGTGTCCGTGCCAACCGAGTGGGAGACCCAGTATTCAAAATGCACAGATTATGGGAGCTTATTAAATCTAACAACTTTTCTCCATAGAAGGTTGATGTGGCACAACCCCATAATTCGTGATGAGAGTTAAAATCCCCTAAACATAAAAATGGTTTCGGTAAAAAATTAAAAATTTCACTAATTTCATTAAATATATCATTATTAGGACGAGAGAAATATACAGATACATAACATATACTATTTACAATAACTGCAATAACAGACAAGTTATCACTATGTACAGGAAGAGTGATAGGTGTGAATGTCAGAGTATTTTTGATGAGTATAGCCACTCCACCATACCCATCAGGTCTGTCTTCCCTGAGACAAACATACCCCGGCATTTTGAATAAAAATTCCTTTCTCAACCATGTCTCTTGGAGACAGATGAGAAAAGGATCATGTTTATTTATGAGATGTATTAAGTCTTGTTTTCTACTGTTGAGACTCAAGCAATTCCACTGAATCACTCTGGCTCTGTGATCCATTATTATTAGATATTTGATATAAGGCTTCAATTACTGTGGCAACGTGGGACGGTGTAACTATATTCGATTGTGATAATAATTGAATCAATATTTTAATAATGTCTGCCATTTTCATGTTATTTTCAGTACTATTGTTATTAAAATTAAACTTCTGTTTAGGTAAAACAGGATCTCTTATTATTTCTGAGTGGGCAAAGTGGTCATAGCCTTTGCTAAGCTTTGAGGGTAATCTTGGCTTTGCGAAGACTGTTTTTTTATATGAATGAGGCACTGAGTTTGAAGTGGATGGAATGTTGGATTTTTGAGGACCATGTATATCCTGTGGTGGAGAGGATGATACAGGTGTTGAAAACAAAGCTTCAGCATATGACATGTTTGAAACTGGTGGATGCATTTTAATTGCTTCCATATAAGAAATACAACTTTTGCTCATGGTTTCTTTAATTGCTCTTTGTCTGTTATGTTCTAAACATTTTTTATTTATAGCTTGATGCGCTCCCTTGCATAAGCAACACCGGTAATCCTCCTCTTCCACCTGACAAGTATCACCAGAGTGCCCTTGGGTACATTTATAACACTTTGGCACTGACCTGCACTGATTTTTCACGTGGCCAAAACGGCAGCATCGGTAGCACTGCACAGTCGGATAAATATACAATTCAACAGGTAAAGCCGTGTAACACATGTATACCCGGGTAGGTAAAATTTGGCCATCAAAGGTTATTATTACTGTCCCAGTACTAATGAATTGGTTTGTATCATTTACAACGATTTTTCTTTTGATCCGCCTTATTTTAATGATTGGACCACAACCAAGTGGAACACTCATGTTAAGTAATACCTCTTCTTCGGACCAGTCATTAGGTACACCTTTTACTACACCCATGCGTGTGACATTAAAAGTAGGTATAAATGCCCTATATTTTGCGGATTCAAGAATTTTGTTTGTCAAGAAATTATTAGCATCCAAGTAGGAAGAAAAAGCCATACTAATGCGATTCCTTCCTACCCGTTTCAAGCTTCCGTTCACAACACCATTGAATTTATTATGTTTTAAAAAGCGACCAAAAGTTATAGGATGCAGAGTAGTTGAGCTATCACTATTTTCGCATTCTTTTTGTATATGCACTACATATGGGGCACTATCGGATTGTTGGTAATAAGTACGGCCAATTGGCACTCGAGTTGGTAGTGAGGAGGTTCCATTATTATCGGTGGGGTTTGTAGATTCAGTAGGGTATGTCGGATTTGGGTTAGCCTTGTTATTATTACTATTATTATTAATTTCAAACTTGCAATCGCAACTATACTGTTCTTTTCCATCTCTAGTTTTTGTTTTCCTTTTTCGTTTATTACATGTTAAACAAATGCGTGAGAATATTTTCCTTTTAAGAGTTTTGTCGACATTGGACACGACAGATACATCAGTGTCCATTGACGACTCAACCGCTGCTATTAGTATATCCATTTTTGATGTATTATCCAATGATCCCGAAGGATTTGACCCCCCTGGATCGGGGGGCCGGATGTCCATAACGTTGAAATTTAAACTATACTAAATTTTAAAACTTACCTATATATACAGCTATCTACTATGAAAATGTCACTAAAACTACAATATTTACACTATAAAACAACACCAATCCCTTTCCAAATTGTATTAAAAAATTAAAGGAAGAAAATTTCACGTCCGCTTATGTACGCAGTTTCCCGCCCTTTTCCAATTAATTATCTTTCTAATTAAATTGTTTTTTTTTTTTTTCAGATTCTATCCAGCAAGTGCCGAAATGTTACTGGCCGCTTTTCGTTACTTCGACAAGGAAGCCCGTGGGTTTCTTACGAAGGAAAAATTTGCGCAACTAATGCTAGAGGAAGGCGAACCGTTTACTCAGGTAAAAACAAAAGTATTTGTCATCTAGATTTTGAAGATTTTATAACACAAAATTCGATCACTAAATCAAGGGATACGTAAAAAATTTTTGACCGTTCATGTTCGGGGAATTTACTCCATAGTGACCTACAGCATTATTCAATCGTCTTTATCGACTTGTTAAAAAAATATTTCATACTTAGGAAGAATTCGACGAGATGATGCAAACGGCTCTGGATCCAGTGACGGACACGATTACCTACGAGTATTATATCAATCAACTGATGGTAAGTGTCACTACTGAGCACGGTTCTCCTCACAAAATGAGAAGAGTAGGCCATACACCACGGTGGATGGGCAGCCTTCACACACCATTGAGAATACTATGGAGAACGCTGAGGCATGCAGGTTTTCTTGTGATATTTTCCTTCTAAATAGTAAGTATCTACCTACTACTACATATATCACAGGCAGCGGATGGCTGCCTCAAAGTGCGGAAAAGAAACCCAGGACAGAAGTAGTTACTACTATTATTAGGTATCTACTAGATGATAATGGCCGCGACTTCGTCCGCGTGGATTAGGTTTTTAAAAATCCCGTGAGAACTCTTTAATTTTCTGTAATAAAAAGATACCCATGTCAATTCCCGGGATTCAAGCTGCCTCTGTACCAAACATACCAATCGGTAAAATTAATGAGCCTTTAAGAATCCCGTGGGAACTCTTTGATTTTCAGTAGAAAAAATAGCCTATGTCCTTATGTATGGATGTAAGCTAACTACCTATGTACCAAATTTCATCAAAATCGGTTAAACTGTTGGGCCGTGAAAAGCTAGCATACAGACAGACAGACAAACTTTAGCATTAAAAAATTAGTATGGATTTATTTATAGTACGCGCATAACAAGTAGTCCAATCTGAAGTTTGGTCTGTTTTTGTGCAAAGTGCAAGTGTCTGTTTTTGATGCCTAGTAGTGTTCAGATTGGAATACCTACTCATTTTTCGAGCACTACTATTTATTATCTACTAGGATTTTTAGGCACACACTTGACCACAATCACACCTGATGGGAAGTGATAATGTGGCCTAAGATGGGACGCGATTGCCAGAAGATGCCTATTCAATCTTGTTCTAAAGATAGCCGGATTGAAATTGTTAGGAAATGAGGAAACACAAATCTCCAAGCCAATCTTCCAAGTTCTAGCCATACGTATGAGGAAAGACGACGCAAAGTGGTTCGTGCAAGTCAAAGGTCGATTAAAATCCGAAATCGATTAAATAAAAATTACGCAAATCGGTTCAGAAATCTCAGTGCATGGGTAGTTATAAAACCTAACTCCTCCATTTTTTTAAGTCGGTTAAAAAGTAGCCTATGTTACTCCTTGGTTAATCTTCTACTTCTCTGTGAAAGTCCCGTCAAAATAGGTTCAGCCATTCCGAAAATTTTGCCCGTTCAAACCGACAGACACTTCAATTTTATTTACTAGTCAAAACAAAATAAGGGCCACTTGATTTTTTCGTCCTCGTGAGCGATAATTTATTTTTTATGCATTCTCAAGTAGTTGATTATTTATCGTGGTGTTACCTTATTTGTTTACAAACATTTTTTGAGTATTCCACTTGCATAATTGTTTAAAGTGGGTAGTTATTGATAATTTATTGGAACCACTTGAATCTACCGGATTTTAAGACGGATTTTAACTCAGTCAAAGTGACGATTCCGTCAAGAACACTGTAAGTTTTGTTTAACTAGTGGCTGAATTAACATTTAAAAAAAGTTATGCCGAGAGTACGACGTCATATGGACTTACCAACCGTAACTAGGGCCGTAACATTGCTTCAAGAAGGCCATTCGCAGCGTTCTGTGGCGTTGCAGCTGGGGTTTTCACGGCGAGCGATCCAGAATGCTTGGAATCGTTTTCAAGAGACTGGGAGATTAACCAGGAGACGGGGATCTGGCAGAGTTCGAGCAACTACCGCACAGGAGGACCGCTACGTGCGCTTGACTGCGCGCAGAGAACGCTGCATCACAGCCCGCTCCTTACAAAACCGTTTGCGGCAGGCGACGGGTACACGCGTTAGTGATCAAACCATTAGAAATCGTTTACACGAGGACCAGCAGTTCTCCAGGAGACGCGTAGTGCGGATACCACTAACAAGTGCTCATCGTGCAAACCAATTATCGTTCGCAAGGCAGCATCTGGCATGGGATATGAACGATTGGAGCACAGTATTGTTTACGGATGAGTGCAAAGTTAAATTTTTTAGTGATGACCGTCGCGTTAGGGTCTGGAGGCGTGAAGGTGAGCGATTTTCGGATGCTTGTATCCATGAAAGTGACAGATTTGGGGGCCCCAATGTTATGGTATGGGGAGGAATCTCTATGTCAGGCAGAACCGAGCTGGTAATTCTTAACGAAGGCACAATAACAGCTCAACGTTACATCGAGGAGGTCATAAGACCCCATGTGGTCTCATATGCACAGAGAATCGGCGCAAGATTCCATCTGATGCACGATAATGCTCGCGCTCATACAGCTAGGGCCACCAGAGAAGCCCTAGAGGAGGCTGGTATACAGGTATTGCCCTGGCCTGCAAACAGTCCGGATCTCAATCCCATTGAACACATGTGGGATTTACTGAAACGCAGTGTTCGAAGCACAAACCAACCCGTGCACAATGAAAGACAGCTAATAAACGTTTTAAAATCGAGCTGGGAACAAATTCCTCAAGAAACAGTGATACACCTGGTGGAAAGTGTTCCTTCCAGGCTTCAAGAGTGCATTAGAAAACGAGGAGGGCATACCAGATACTGAGGTAGGTCACAAAATATCAACCAACACTTAGTTTTTTTTTCACAATTTGTTTTCTCTCACTGATTTATTTTTGCAAAAATGTTAATTTTTAGAAAAGGTGGAGTAAACGTTTTTTTTTATTGTTTCCATTATTATTTCTTGCTTTCTACAATAAAAATTAATTAATTTATCCAATCAAATCATTAATCAACCCTTAAACCTCAAGAATTCAGGAAAATACTGTAAAAACGTGGTGGCCCTTATTTTGTTTTGACTAGTATATATAGATTAGTCAACTGCTGAATCTATCTGTAAACCAATCCCAAAAATGCTATTTTTTTTATTTATTTCGACCTCCTAACAGATTTCCGCTTTTTACCCGACTGTGGCAAAGCCAAAAGGAAAGGTAATGATATTTATAAATAAAATCACGATCAATATTTTTACATTTTAATTTATTAAAGGTAGGTACTGGATAAGACAGTAAAATATAAGAACTTGTCAATAACAAGCTATTTTTTAAATAAAATTAATATTAATACTAGTCATGAAAATGAAAATTATGTCTTATTAACAATTATATTTTAATTGCTGATACTAAAACTCCATTATATATTTGAGGGCATTTTAACGATTGTGATGAATTCTGATGTACTGCACAAGACCAGCACAATAACCAGTATTTAACAAAGGGTCATATTAATTATTATTTGCCAATCTGCTTGCGCGTCTAGTTTTTATAGTACTAGGAGTAACATTAGCTAAGCGAGAGGAAGATCTAGTAGGCGTAGCTCTACCAGATTCTTTTGCAGTCTTAGCCACTTCCTCAACCGCTTTTGCTTTTATGTTTCCCGCTTTTGTCGTCTCTTCGTCGTCTTCCATGATTGTGTCTAAATCTATTGTTACTGTATTAGAATCTTCAGTAATAGATTCTTTTGCATCATCTTCTTTATCTTCAGTAGTAGATTCTTTTGCATCATCTCCTTTATCCTCAGTAGTAGATTCTTCGGCATCAACTTCTTCAATTTCTTCAACTGTTTCTTTATTGTTATCAGATTCTTCCTTTTCATTTTTATCAGTTTCTTCTTCCTTTGTCAAATCAACTTCATCAATATTTGTGGTATCCATTACCTCTACATCTTTTGGTTCATCTGGTACATTTGGATCATTTTTCTCTTCCTCGTCAGCTTTTCTTATCGATGAGAGTAAATCAGAGATTTGAGAATCCAAGTCTATAGGTATTATATCATCTGCTGATGAGTTCAATATGTTTTCATTAGTTTGAGTGATACCTTTGTTTGGATCTGTTTGAGCAGGTGTTTCATCATTTTTGTCATTTTCTTGGTCATTTGTCTTATTTAGCTCATTTTCTTTGTTATGAGCTGGGGTTTTATTTCCTTGTTGAGGTGTTTTGTTATGTACTGGAGTACTTACTTGCTCGCTCGCTTTTATAGTGATTGTAGCGTCACCTGTAACAATAAAAATAAAATTAACCTTATAGCAATAATGTTTTTAGTTGTTATATTTTTGTGTTGTCATACATACTATTGCAAATTGAATATTTGTAAAGAGCAACTGCTGAATTTCTTGCTGGTTCTTCTCGGTAGAAAAGGCATTCTGAACCCGTCATAGGTTCTTTTGACGATTCAAAAGCATATAATATTACATATTATATGCTGTTGCCAAATTAAGGTTATTATATTTATATATAATAGCCTTAATAAAGACTATAGATTCAATTCCAATAGACCGTTCAATTCAAGACTGTGGTGTGTGAAGTCACTACAAGAGACCTATTGGACATAGGTCTCTATCTTGGATGTTTATGGGTTGAAGATAATGACAGATAGATAAGCTTGTACTCACCGACAACAGACTCGTTAGCAGTCAAAATCTTATCAAATCCTTCCTTATCAGTAAACCCTATGACCAGGAGGTTGCTGATGCTCTTATGCTTCTTGATTGAAGTCGGGCTGAACTGGTTCAAGAACTCGTAGATGACAGCTCTGGCAGGTAATGCTGGACGACCAATCAGCTGTGGAGAAAAATACTGTATATTAATAACTTATTTTATTAACCCCCGACCCAAAAAGAGGGGTGTTATAAGTTTGACGTGTGTATCTGTGTGTCTGTGTATCTGTCTGTGGCATCGTAGCGCCTAAACGAATGAACCAATTTTAATTTACTTTTTTTTGTTTGAAAGGTGGCTTGATCGAGAGTGTTCTTAGCTATAATCCAAAAAAATTGGTTCAGCCGTTTAAAAGTTATCAGCTCTTTTCTAGTTACTGTAACCTTCACTTGTCGGGGGTGTTATAAATTTTTAATTTACACTTATTTTCTACTAGATGATAGTAGACTTCGTCCGCGTGGATATAAGTTTTTTAATCCTGTGGGAACTCTTGGATTTCCGGGCTAAAAAGTAGTCTGTGATATTTATAATTAAAAAAAAAGAATACCGGGCTGTGTTTATTGTGGGCTCTTCTCAGACTTGGGCGCGTTTGGAACCCTCGTAGCTTTAGTTTTAAGTTACGTTATTAATTATCACCACTATAATATCGTACAAAAATAATTCCGACCATCAAAAGGAGTACAATTGTACCTACTTTGAATAAATGATTTTGACTTTGACTTTGTTCTTAGATTTTCTGTACTATTACAGAAACTATGTTTTAAAAAAAAATTGAAATTCAATTCTAAAACATAGTTTCGTTTGTGATTGGTTGGTGACTCAAAATGGTTAACGCCAACTAAGCTTTTGTCTTTGTAGTTCAGTCAATTTGCAAATTGCCCTCCGAAAAAAGACCTACCGTAATTTGACATAATGAATCGTTAGGGGGGCATGTCAAGAGGTCACAGGAAAAATAAAAAGGTCGCGCTGATTGCTGATTTTGAGAAATTCAAAAAATGAATAAAAAAATTTTGAAATGCTTTTTTCTTGGAAACTATTGGTTTTAGGAAAAAGTTTTTTAAATAAAAATGTAGAGGGCATTGCGAACTACATTTTTTGTCATTGAAGTGACGTCATCCGACTTGAAATACAAAAAGTAGAGGACGCTAATGGATCAAAAAAGTGTTTCAACGCTATTTTCGATAGGAAAAAATGATTTTTTTATAATAATGTAAATTGGAAAGTTGTTCGTCACAAAATTAGCTACAACTTTTATTTAAACTAAATTTTTATAAAACTTACCGTTCTCGAGGTACAGGTGAAAAAGTGCAACGGAGCACAGCTAACGGTTCTTTTGTTACTAAATGAAAAAAACAAAATTGTCGAATAAATGTGTTTGTTTCAAAAGAAAGAAATAAACGTGATGCAAAACATAGATAAATTCACCTAAGTTCAAATTTTTGTTAAACAAAAGTTCAAATTTTTTGATAAAAAAGTAAGAAAACAATTACTGCTATTTCATTTGAATTAAAAAAAAGATAAAAACTGAATGGCATGAGAACTGTGCAACGGCACGGTACATAATGTACAATTTGTACACTTCGACAAGTTCCAGCTCGAAAACGGTAAGTTTTATAAAAAATTTGTTTAAATAAAAGTTGTAGCTAATTTTGTGACAAACAACTTTTCAATTTATATTATTATAAAAAAATCATTTTTTCCTATCGAAAATAGCGTTGAAATACTTTTTTGATCCATTAGCGCCCTCTACTTTTTGTATTTCAAGTCGGATGATGTCACTCCAATGACAAAAAATGTAGTTTGCAATGCCCTCTACATTTTTATTTAAAAAACTTTTTCCTAAAACCAATAGTTTCCAAGAAAAAAGCATTTCAAAATTTTTTTATTCATTTTTTGAATTTCTCAAAATCAGCAATCAGCGCGACCTTTTTATTTTTCCTGTGACCTCTTGACATGCCCCCCTAACGATACATTATGTCAAATTACGGTAGGTCTTTTTTCGGAGGGCATCTAATTATTCCTTACATATTTACTGAACTATTGTCATTTGTAACGGGATTACGTAACAGAGAAATCCCTATACTAATAGAAGTTAGTAACTTCTCTCGGTGGAGAGAGTATAGTGTTTATGAAATACATCAGAAATAAACACATGTCAAAAATTAAACTATTACCTTAACATATTGTATATTCTTAGAAGCTGGCGTCTTAGGTGTGGTAGGGCCACTATTCTCATCTGCTTTGGGAGGTGCTGCAGGTTTTCCAGCAGCTGTTGAAGGTTTTACAGGTGTAGCTGTGGCTGCTGGTTTCACAGGTGTTGCAGATTTTGCAGCTGTAGTTGTGGTTGCTGGTTTCACAGGTGTTGCAGGTTTTGCAGCTGTTGATGAAGCTGCTGGTTTTGGTGTTGCAGGTTTTGCAGCTTGAGTTGGAGTTGCAGGTTTTGGCGTAGTTGATGGTGCCACAGGTTTTGGCGTAGTTGATGGTGCCACAGGTTTTGCAGCTGTTGCTGCAGATTTAGCAGGTGTAGTTGGAGCTACCACAGGTTTTGCAGATGAAGGTGATGGTGCTGCTGATTTTGAGGCTGTTGCTGCGGGTTTCGATGTGGCTGCTGGTGTTGCAGGTTTCCCAGCTGTTGCAGACTTTGTAGGAGTTGCAGGATTTGATTTGGCCCTGGTTTCCTCATCATCATCTAATATTATGACGCTTTCCGCTGATTTACGCAACTTCAATTTCGTCTCCAGATCAATCAAAGCTTTCATCCTCACAAATTCTTTGTCGAGACACAAGATATACAAGAATTCCTGAAATATAAACAACTCAATTGTAACTTAAAGCATTAAAACCATTAAAGGAATTTTCTTCTTTATTCCTTTGTGGCTGTGTCTATGGATAGACTATTTCTAAAACATTAACTGCAAAATAGTTCTTGAGCTAAAAACATGAGAGTTTTTAAAAACTGATCTTTTCTCCTGAAGGTTCATCAGGCGCTGCAAATATTCATGGGCGGCGGTAATCAGTAATCACTTACCGTGTCTCACCAACTCGTTTGCTCGCTATAAATACATAATAAAATAAAAATACTCACTTCTTTGAATCTACACAATGCTAATGGCAATTTCTGTTCAATAAGTTTCTCCATAAATTCTAGATATTTCTTACTCTTCTCAGATTTACATTCAATACTTTTTATATCCTTGCTGCTGGTTGCTGTGTGTTCTGTATTTTTATCAGATTTGTCTTTTTCCACAACAGCATTATCATCTGTGTCTTGTTCTTTTTCATCACTTGTAATTTTATTTGCATCTTCTGTTCCATCTTTATTTTCGGCTCCATCTGTAACTTTTTCCCCATCTATATCTTCTACTCCGCTTGTATCTCCTTCCCAAGTAGAATCCATCTCTTCCTGGGTATCCTTTTCCCCACTTGTATCAATTTCTCCACTTAAATCTTTTACTCCATTTTCATTACCCTCGGGTGTATCTTTATTATTATTTTCTTTAGGAGCAGGAAGGAAACTCTCGGCCAACTCTTCAACATTGATTGTATCTTTTTTCTCATACAATTTCTGGAGCTACAAACATTTTGTTTATTAAAAAATATTCCTATTAAATTGATGATGCAAGATAGTTCATGCACGGCCAAATACATAACCATTTACCCTACTAAAAGTCAAAATGGTAAAAAGGAATTTGATGGAAATGTAAGTCTTTGTCCATCATAGCTGCTTATTTCAGTAACTTGCAATAGAATGTGACCAATACTTTTTTTAATTTTTTTTTTATAACAAAATGGAACACAATAGCGATCTTTTAAATGGCACTAAATAAGTGATGTGGGGCATCGCGTATAATAGCCAATCAAAGGGAGAAATAGAAATAATACTCACATCATCAAACATGTCGCAGAATTTGTTATGCAGGACTTTACCTATGTTCTTCTTGAAAAACTGTTCTGGGTTATCTGGAATATCATAAATAAATATATAGATTGGTGTGATATTACAGAGGGGTTTGAGCATCATAGTATTGAGCATGGCGTATGGCCAGCCGCCATTTTTAGTTGTTCCAAAATTGCTGTCACACTTTGAAACCCTTAAAAATCAAGAGATCACTTATGCCATGTATATACACACCTTATACTTAGACCATGATTCATATACAGCATTTTTTTTAACTGGAAATGGGGAAAACGATAAGACATACAGGGAAACTGTGTTAGGAAACATTAG
This sequence comes from Maniola jurtina, assembly GCF_905333055.1. Taxonomy (NCBI): domain Eukaryota; kingdom Metazoa; phylum Arthropoda; class Insecta; order Lepidoptera; family Nymphalidae; genus Maniola; species Maniola jurtina. Next base: position 5,185,272 of record NC_060053.1, read on the forward strand.
ATCTATTTTGTGAAAGCAATTTTGATATAGTAAATTTTTTGGTCAAGCGTGAGTTGCCCATAAAAATAAATAAAACTGACTTTGATTAATATGTGTAGTAAAGTCTGGATAACTTGCCAATATTATTTGTATTATATTAGATTTAATAAATAATACTGCATTGGCAGTCTACAAATTTTACATTGGTACAAGAAATTTTTGATTTGGCTGTGATTAATATGTGTAGTAAAATCTGGATAACTTGCCAATATTATTTGTATTATATTAGATTTAATAAATAATACTGCATTGGCAGTCTACAAATTTTACATTGGTACAAGAAATTTTGATTTGGCTGTATGTATAGTAAAATAGGAGAGAAAAGAAAATGTGGAACCAAGTCTCAATCACCATAATTGTCTATGTGGTGACAGAAGAATGTCAGAAATTTTCTGATATCAAGATGTGACATTCCACATAAATCACAAAGAAATGTTAACTAACCAAGTATTAAATTAAAAAATTAATTAACCCCTTCCATGTGGCATCGTAGATACCAAATTGCATGAACCGATTTAATTGTGTTTTCGTTTACTGAGAATATTCAAATAACAATAAGGGTTATTAAAAACCACATGTCCTCTGACCAGGATTTGACTCCATCATACGATGAGGCCGACACAATTCTGATTACCAAGGAATCCGTTCGTCTACGGTCCGAATAGGCCAAAAGAGCTGACAAAAAATATAATGTGAGTACCACCCCAGGTAAGCCAGCTATAAAGCAAAAGAAACCACATTTAAATTGGTCCTGGATTCACTTGGAAGCTACTATGCCACAAGCAAAAAAAGAGCATGCCATCGACAACGCTCGTCTTTTTGCGTGGGGGGTTAAGAAAACATCACTACCTGCTTCGATAAGATGCTTAACCCGTTGGTTGTTATTATATTCATGCGCGTCTTGGGCTATTTTCATCAGCTCAAGGTCAGTCACTAGGGGATATTTCTCGCGGTATTTATCGACAATGTCCTTGAGATTGACGACGGGTTTGTTCATCATGACGTCTCGTATGCGTCCGCGCAGGGTGTGCTTAATGACACGCTGCATGAAGGGGATATTGAAATAGTCGAGGGTTCCCTCATCAGGGCATAGCTCTTTGATTGATTTCATGATCATGCCCACAGCTAACTCCAGCCGACCTTTTACTTGCACAGACGGCTGCCTGTAGGGACGAAGAATATTATCCTGGTCCAACGACAGTTTCTTCGTGTATTTATTTTGCGATCTTGGTTGATTATTTGTTACTTTTGGAGAAGGGTTTTGCGCTTGTGATGGAGGGTTTCGCCCTTTGGGCTTAGCGGATTGCCCGACTAACTTGTTGGTATGCGCAATTAACTTATTGGTCTCCTCGATCAACTTTTTCGTTTCAACAGACGGGCGGTAGACAGGGGCTTTTGCTACAGGCTTTTGGTTGGGTTTGAACACTTTGTTAGGCTTGAAATTTTTACGTTCAGGTGGCGGATTATATTTGTTCTTGATTCGCTGGCCGATGCCAGGTTTTTGTGCCATAAGGGCCCTGGTTTGGGCAGAGAAGTTCTTGGGTTGTGGAGGATTTTGATTTACGGCTCTAAATTCTGCCTGCCTGGCGTTTGGGTTCTGCCAGGGATTAATGCTTGGCGCATTGAAACGTTTCGGAGAGGGATTAATGCTCTGAGGCGCATTGAAACGTTTGGGGGGAGTGGGGTTTGGATTTTGCCAAACTTGCCCAGCTTGACGTTTGAAGCCCTGTGGCTTAGAAGTAAAGTTAGAAGGCCTAGGACCAGGCTGATATGAAGAAGAAACGTTAGCGAAATTAAATTCTTCACTGCCTTGTTGATTATAGGTGCCCTGTTGGTTATAACTGCCCTGTTCATTATAACCACCCTGTTGATTATAACTGCCCTGTTGGTTATAGGTGTTAAAGGGTTGCTTGTTATCATACTGCCTCTGAAATTAATCCAAAATCATTTTTATTTGTAACCATTAAAATACTAATAATATCCTAAAATATACGGGAAGCTCTATTTTTGCAATATCTAAGAAAGGATAATTTTATGATGGTTCACATTATGAGTTACAGCATAATGGTGACGTATACAAGATACATAATATTATGTTATCCTGAACAGTATTGCAACTGAGCATTTTGTACAATTACAAGTACTGTATTACAAGATTTAAACAATGTAGCTTCATCTTTATTTCATCACGTAAAATAAAGTTTTTAAAAGCAAACATTGTATAAAACACAAACTAAATACAATATTTAGTTTGCCAATGAGTTAAGTACATGTAATAGAATATTATACTATCAGCAATCTCCTTATGTCAATGTATAGTATGACTCACATTCAGTTTTAAATCAATCCTATTTAGAAAAACTAATCTGATTGTAATGGGGCCTTAAGTATTACGTAAGCAGATTTTTTTGCAATTACTAACCCACCCCTCCCCCTCGTCAGCAAAAGTAAGCAAAGCTCTTACCCCTCCCCCCATGCTTACGTAAACATTGGTACAATTGATTGATTTATGAGCAGCAGTTATAAGTCTTTTTTTTTTTCTCTCTCGTCTGGCTTTACAAAGATTAGCCAGTGTCAAGTTTGTAGTTATTTGCATACAAGTATGGACCCCGTCTGTGCCAGTGCTCGCCGACATACGCACGGCACCCCCTTAGAGCGCTTTCCAGTCAGTTTTAACAAAAAAAACACTCCAAAAAGGCAGAGTACGCCCGCCAGCTAACACCAACACAGACGAAGTCCGTTATAAGTCTAGAAATAAGGAATAATTTAGACAAGACGTGAATTATAGCGCGCGGTAATTCCCCTACTCAGTTCTGAGCAAGTACCTACCTAAACGTATGCATTATTTGTAGGAATCCCCGAAAATGCATTTCGTTTTCTGCATAGACAATGTATTGGTTGCGATATGTGTAAAAAAGTAAAGAACTACTGCTGACGTAATCACTATCTAGATCCCCCCTCCCCCCTGGCATCAAAAATAAGCAAAGCAAAGACCCCCCCCGCCCCTCTATAGTGCTTACGTAATACTTGAACGGCCCCAATGGTGTAATTTTTTTGGGAGACAAATTATATTTTACCTATGACCTGGAGGTGTCCACCTATTAAAAATAAATAAAATCATAAATGACCTATGTACATATCCTGTGGAAAATCCATACTAATATTATAAATGCGAAAGTGTGTCTGTCTGTCTATCTGCTACGTTTTCACGGCCCAACAGTACTGAGGTAGCTTGCATCCTTGTAATTGACATAGGCAACTTTTTATCCCGGAAAATCAAACAGGTCCCACGGGATTATAAAACGGGATAAAAACCTAAATCCACGCGGACGAAGTCGCGGGCATCCTCTAGTGTTTAATAAATTACATTTAATTAATTACTAGAGGATGCCCGCGGCTTTGCCTGCTTGGATTTCGGTTTTTTTTTAATCCCGAAGGAATTCTTTGATTTTCCGGGATAAAAAGTAGCCTATCCCCTTCCCCAGGATGTATCCCAAGTCTGTACCAAATTTCATTGAAATCGGTTCAATGGTTGGGCCGTGAAAACGTAGCAGACAGACAGACATACTTTCGCATTTATAATATTATATAGTAAGGAATTAGTAAAGATTATTTATCTGATTACTTTGGGGACCAACCAAAATCATCTTCAACACTGGTTCTTAAATGAGAACTGGTCTCCTCTGAAAGTGACAAGGGGTTGGACATAGTTTATTACAAGGACTAAGTGGGGGATTGGCAGACTTCACACACCTTTGAGAACATTTTGGAGAACTCTCACGCATGCAGTTTTCCTCACATGTTTTTCTTCACCATTACAACAAGTATAATAGTCACATTAAGCCTTAAGGTGCCCACGCACTTGAGCTGAACTGCAGCTGAACTGCGCGTCGCGTCAGCGCCCCGCACGATATTCTCTCCAGCCGCGACGCGCGTACGTCACTGCCGCGCGGCGCAGCTGGAGAGAGTATCGTGCGGGGCGCTGACGCGACGAGCAGTTCAGTTCGAGTGCGTGGTCACGTGGACACCTTTAAGGTTGTCTGGAAGAGATCGCTATTTAGCGATAAAGTTATTTGCGTTTTGTGGTGCAATAAAGTATATACATACATACATTCAACAAGCAAAAATAAAATATCTGATTTCACAATCTAATTGTGCAATCAGATCTAACTTGTCCTGTAGGTATTCACCCTTATTTTATGGAAATAAAATGAATGTAACTAGAGACGAAGGGACTTACCTACCCTAGTTGCTTTTGTTATAATTTTTTTTATTTTTTTTAATAATAATAATTTTTATTTAATAAAAATGTAGGTACATTATTTCAACATATTGTCTTCCTGTGGGACAGATGTATTTCCAATAATAGCTTAACAATAATAGCAAAGTTCTATAGGCTATGACCAATTGATGGAACTATCTCAGTGCCAAATTTTGTAAAAATCAATTTAGCAGTTATGCTCTCAAAAGATCCCAGACACACTTTCACATTTTATAATATCAGCATGGATATACTTGCTGATGCACTGATGTATTGCCAGCCTTATAAATTGTTTCTATGATACCAAAATATCACATATAATGCATACAAAATGAGATCTCACTCGCCATTTTGACTTTGTCTCGTGACAAATCTCGTCTCGATGATAAAAAGCGTGGTTTTGACCTGCAATTCGCTCCAGCAATGCGCAGGACTTCAATTGCTTTTATACATGGCATAATATTATATATCAAATCTTTGAAAAGAGCAACCGCCGAGTTTCTTGCTGGTTCTTCTCGGTAGGAAAGGCATTTCGAACCAGTGGTAGATGCTTTTGACGATTCAAAAGATCTTGTAAAAGTCTAATTGAATAAAAATATTTTGAATTTGAATTCTCAAATGTCATGTTAAAAGTATGATTCATCTTTAAAATAAAGACTAACTTTATTTTAAAGATGAATCATACTTTTGACATGACTGTTGGCACAGAGTTAAAATGGCAAGTGAGTTCTCATTTTGTATGGACTATACATTATATAATATGTATAATCAAAGGCCTCTTAGGTGCAAATATTATATCAAAAATAATTTCTTTTTTGTGCCCTTTTGAGGTAGAAACCATAAGGTGAGGATGCTAGATCATTTTTAAGGACCTGTTATATTATAACCATCTCACAGAATCCACTGGTGATCGGAAGGCTGTCAGCATATTAGTCTGGCTATTCAAGGCACCTTGCCTCATTACAGTCGTTTCGATGATAATATCTTTGATATTTGATTTGTAATTTTTAAAATTTATTTATTACTAGCTGATGCCCGCGACTTCGTCTGCATGGATTTAGGTTTTTGAAATCCTGTGGGAACTCTTATGCCTAAGTAGCCTATGTGCTAATCCAGGATATTATCTATCTCCATTCCAAATTTTAGCCAAATCCGTTCAGTAGTTTTTGCATGAAAGAGTAACAAACATACACACACATATAAACTTTCTCCTTTATAATATTAAGTGTGAAGTGTGATAATCACAAGTTACATAAAAACTTACCCTATTAGAATTATTGGAGTAATTAGTGTTAGGCGGGTAATGATTACTACTACTGGGATATTGGGTACTGTTGCCAGACGAGTAGTTACTGGTGTTGTTGGCCATTCTATCCAACATGATCTGTTCCTGCTCAAAGATTTCCCTTTTGCGTTTAAGTAGGTCCAGTTCCATGTCCAAGTCCTAAATAGGTAATAAAGACACATTATTATTGGTCTGTTTTGACAAAAAAAAAAAAACATGTCAGAAATATTTTTTTTTTTTTTTAATTGAAAATATTGCAAATAAACTTAAAGCTAGCCTTATCTAATTATTATTATACAAATCATGCCCGCATGGAATGGTGCCAAGAATACTGGCTGCATTTCTGCTCTGGACAGATCTGATCCGTTATGCATAAAATGATCCAGCCCATCTGTCACCCGCTGAGGCTAGTAAAAGTAACTTAAGAGGGGCCTCTCCGTCACTCACTCCATACAAACGTAGTTCCAATTTCATTTGAATATTAAGCAACCAAAGTCCATGAAATTTAGAAGACATATTCTAGAAACTAATATCTATGCCTGTGGTTTTCCAGATTTCTGTTAAAACATTTGGTTTCAAAGTTACGCGGTCTTAAAAATTCACATACAAATCTTTGAGCCCCTGTATTTTAAAACTACATATTTTTAGAAAAATCTAAAACAACACAGGCACCACTATTAGTTCCTAGAATATGTCTGCAAAATTTCATGGACTTTGATTGCTTAATATTCAAATGAAATTGGAACTATGATTGCATGGAGTAAGTGACGGAGAGAGCCCTGTTAACATTTGCATGATAATATTAAATTGATTAATTACTTATCAATTTTGGCCAACATGATAAATCTAATTATACATAGTCTAGCTGTTGCTTGTAATAAAGTATTTTTTAATATTTCTATCTTAATGTGAGATAGATAATTAACTAAAGTATGATGTAAATATCAACCAAGACATTGTATTTCACAAACCCTGTCCGAATTACTTGTTTTTAACCCCCAACCCAAAAAAGAGGGGTGTCATAAGTTTGACGTGTGTATCTGTCTGTGGCATCGTAGCTCCTAAACTAATAAACCAATTTTAATTTAGTTTTTTTCTTTGAAAGGTGGCTTGATCGGGCTTAGCTATAATCCATGAAAATCGGTTCAGCCGTTTGAAAGCTATCAGCTCTTTTCTAGTTACTGTAACCTTCACTTGGGGGTGTTATAAATTTTTAATTTACACTTGTTTATATTATAAATGTATATTTTTGTTTTATTCTTTATTGTCAATTGTCTAATATCTATAGCTATATCCTTTGGACCATTTTGGTTGCCTGGAAGAGATCGCTAGGTAGCGATAAGGCCGCCAAATTGTACCTATATTTTGTTGAGCTTTTTATGTGTTTTTCTATACTAATTTTGTGGTGTACAATAAAAGTATATTCATTCATTCATTCATTCAATGTATAGTAGAAGTAGGTAAAAAAACTATGTTAGATTAAGGATCCAATTCAGGACTTCATTTTAGGATTTTTTAAAAGGTTAAGATGGCGTCGTGACGTGACGCCGCCGGGTCAATGAAATGCCTCCTAAACACTGTCCTCACATTAATAAACTTACACGTAAATGGTTCGTTAAAAGAGGCCCGTCGGCATTCCCGCCGCCTCGGGCTCCGCCGCCGCCCCTGGGATTCCCTGGGCCGCCGAAATTGCCCCCGCGGCCCCTATTATTTCCACGTCGCATCATGTCAGTTAACGATCGAATGAAAATAAATCCAGAAGAATAGTCAAATCAAGTCGCGAGCTTATTTGTTAATAACTATTTTATTTACTTAAAATCAACTTTACGTTAACCAAATTGATAATCACAGAAAATCAAGATCACAATAATCCAACTTTTCAGTTTTCGTCCACCCCTCTTTCAGTCAATCAGACCACTCACCACCGACCAGAAACAAAAGCCACTCACCCACTCACCACAGACCAATCAGTGTTGCCTAGTGCTGCCAATAATTGCCATCAAATTTTATGGAATTGCCGTATTCCATACTTCGGATTGCCGTAAATATAAGTAAAAATCATGAAATTGCCGTATTTATTATTTTTATTGATTAAAAATACATATTAGCTTTGTATACCGCATAGATATCTAACTAATTGACAATTTAGTTAGATTGAACTAACTTAGTTTTGTTGGTTATCAAGCCTTAATCAAGCAATAAGGGTTGTATTTATTCGTTCTTATATCTTTATTGAATTTCACTTCTTGTATGTTAATATAAACATAAAACGTCTAGAAGGCAAATTGCGCTTGATTGGAATCGTAATTAACTTAAAACAGTATCCTTATTTATGAATCGATTCAAAACGATACTAGATTGCCGTATATTATCATACCGTAATGAAAATCCTACCATAATATGCCGTATCATCTGAAATTATGTACTCCAATTACCGCACATAACGGCAATTGCCGTATTAATGGCAACACTGCAGACAAGTCAAGTTAATTTTTTTTTACGGCCCTTTTTTTTTTTTCTTTCTCATCTGGCTTTTACAATGATTAGCCAATGTCAAGTTTGTAGTTATTTGTAACAAGTTAGCTAAACTATACAAGTATGGACCCCGTCTGTACCGGCGCTCGCCAACATACGCACGGCACTCTCTTAGAGCGCTTTCCAGTCAGTTTTAACAAAAAAAAAAACACTCCAAAAAGTCACAACACGCGCGCCAGCAAACGCCACCACAGACGAAGTCCATTACGGCCCTGGATATAACTCTTAAGTTACGATCATAGATAGATAATGCGACCAATAGACAATGCAGATGCAGCCTCAATAGGTGTGATGAGTTCATGACCTGTGGTTCATGACCCACTGAGCATCTTATGATCAGTGCAGTATTATTTTTAATACCTATCTTAAATATTGTACAGGTGGCACCAAGAGACGTTTATAATATAGCAGATGAAATAGAAGAAGAGAAACGGAGAATAGAGGCAGCTGCTCCTAAAAAGAGGAGAGCCGCTTCTCTGTTGAAAGCTGCTGAGAATTATTGAGATCATGTTAATATTTAGAAATACCTACCTACATATCTAATAATATAAAGTACATAGGTACCTAGTAGACTGCCTTGCCTTTCCACTAGGGGAGCAAGCGACGGATCTGCCCGCGAAATTCAAATTTTATTTGCTTTTTCGCAATTTGTAAACTAATACGACAAAGTAGGATTTGGCATTCTAGTTGCGACAATGGCAGTATCATTTCCACGTGTTTTAAAAATCTTTACTTGATAAGGTCCAGTTTGAGATATTAGGTCTAGTATCGACTAATTTGTGAGTTACAGTCGATACTAGAACTAATTTCTTAAACTGGACCCTTTCAAGTAAGGATTTTTATATAAACCTATGAGGATGATACTGCCTTTGGCGCAATTAAAGTGCCAGAAGCCTACTTTGTCGTATTAATTTACAAATTGCGAAAAACCAAATTAAATTAAGTCTGAAGTTGAAGTCGGAGTCTGACGTTCTAACCACTAGGCTATCACAGATGATCACAGCTTACTATTAGCTTAAATTAGTCTGTTGTAGTTAGTTTAATAAATATGTTTCAACTAGATAATTAGTTATGATAGAATTGAACAGTTTATTTACTAGAATATCTTGTGTAATATAAGTTTAAAAGATCTATATTTCTTGCTATGTTTCATCTAAACCTGTCAATGTCCACTAGCTTTTGCTAACTTGCAGAAATCAGCTTTGGCTGGTAGTCCCTTGAACTGGCTAAAATATTCTTTACAAAAATTCTTCATCTATTAATTTTACGTATCAAAATCATAACCCTTCCTTTTGGCTTTGCCGCAGTCGGGTAAAAACTTGCAGAAATTGACATGACAAGACAGCTGACTTCCGCAAGTTTTATTGAAATACTCTATCCCCGGAGACAAGTTAGTACAGAGCTCTCTCTTTTACGTAATTCCATACAAATGACAAAGATAAAAAGTCAGTAGGCACTAACCATTTTAAGCCAAGTGGCCAGCCAATCACAAAAATGTTTTCAAAAAACATTCGAAATTAAATTGAAAACATTCCAAATTCAATTCCAATACATAGTTTCGTTTGTGATTGGTTCATGACTCAAACTGATTAACGCCTATTTAGTTTTCTATCTTTGTCATTTGTATGGATTTCTGTAACAGAGGGAGTCCTATACTAACTTCTCTCCGTGGATACAGTATAGTGGACACGCTTAACTTTAAGATTTTTGTGTGCATACTAACTTATATTATTCTTTTTACTTTGCAGGTTGAGGAGGAAATCCCTGAAAATGATGAAGCTAAAAAATGAAATAAAAAATACCTACGTACTCTAAATTTTTCTTAGTTTATGTATTTAAATTCTCAATGCATAATACTCATTCTAGACATTAGAAACTAAAATGTATCCTTATTTTTAAAATCTTTTAAAGTGTGAAATTAAATTAAATTTGAAATCAAACATATTTTTTTATTTTTACTAGTTAATTTTCTAAGATGCTCTTTCTTTAGACTTTATCCCACTCGATACAATAGCAAAAAAAAGTAATTTTGGAGACCTGATGTAACATCCGTGAGGTCAATTTTTTTGTATAAAATATAGCCTATGTCACCTGGAACTTTACGACGAATCAATTGACACCTCATTCATCAAAATCGGCCCAGTCGTTTAGGCACTACGGTGGAACACACAGAATCTCGATACAAACATACATAGACTGCTAAAATCATAACCCTTCCTTTGGCTTTGCCACAGTCGGGTAATAATAAGAGTTCATATAATCATCATCAGCTCACTACTGGCACGGGTTTCCTCTCAGAAATAATATTTAGTTGATATACCTAATAAATATTAGTAAAAAAAACTTCAGTTTATAATCATAATATTCTTTATTTCAGTTCTTAACAAAAATCATAATCCCATATTAACTTATTAATCAAAAATATTTATATCCATAAAGATAAATCCCATGATATAAATTATGGACTAAAGGATTTTAAGAAAACTTAATGGTACATTTTTGTGACAGCCTTACGTATAAGAAAGTTTTTAATCTTCGTCCGAACCGCTGCATTCGTCGACAACAACGCCAGTGGATATCAAAGCGAGGATCTCTTCGTCGTCCATTTCGTCGTCTTCGTCCATTTCGTCATTTTCGTCGAACGTCTCAGCATTTATCATCTCAACATTCTTTATTGTCAACTTCGGTTTGGAATCAGTAATTTTCTTAGTTGCCACAACTTCTTTGTTAACTTGATTCTCTTTCTTAGTTGCCGCAACTTTGCTAACTTGAGTCACTTCCTTAGTTGCCACATTTTTGCTAACTTGATTCGGTTTGGGTTGAGTTACATTAGGTTTCTCAGCATTTTTTACTGCTTTTGGTGTTGGTTCAAGTTTTTTAGTTGCTACAGCTTGGTTGGTTACAGTATTTTTTCCAACTACAGTAGTTTTTGGTGCAGATTCAGTTGCTTTTTTAGTTGCCACAGATTCTTCGTTGACCTGATTAGGTTTGGGTTGAGTTAAATTGGTTGTTATTTTTGTTGCTTCTGTAACTTTTTTAGTTGCTACAACTTCTTGGGTTTCCTGATTTGGTTTCGGCTTTGACACTGATGTTGGAGTAGGAGTTTTTTCTATATTAACTTTTTTAACTGTAGTATTTTCTGTAGTAGCCTGGGTTGGTTTAGATTTCGATGCATTGCTTGGCATATTTGCTTTTTGAACATTTTGAGTTGTTTTGACTACATTTGGTTTAGTTTCAGACACTTTATTTGATGTTACATCACTTGGCTTTACACTAACTTCAACTTTTTTAGTGTTTTGATTAGATTCAACTTTCTTTGCAACATTCACTTTATTACTATCACTCTGTGCTGTAACTTTCTTGTTGCCAGATTCGTCTTTCTTTGTACTCGTCATAGGAAGTTGATCATTTCTGCTTATCGGTTTACTTTTAACAGTCGGTTGTTTATCTTCCGAACTCGATGTTGCTTGTTTCACAATTTTGTCATTTGAAGAAGTTTGAATAATTTCCTTCTCTGCGACTTGTTTTTCTTCCTGTTTGGATTTTGATGGGAGTTTTACTTTTTTCACAAACCCAGTGTTCAGTCTCATGGGTAGGTCGTTGAATCTGTAGTATGGCTGCCCAGTTACCGTCAAATTACCTGTAAAATTATCGATATATTAGATATCCAACTATTACAATTTCAGTTCAGTTACTGTCTCTAACATACTAGGTGAATTTTTACCTACATGGAACAGCCTGTATAATGAATGAGTGGGAACGAGTTGGCTAGCATCACTTCGGTGCCGAGCGCCACAAAATACCTAATGTTTGTGCACTGTGCAACCAAGTAGGCACCCTACCATTCATTTATTTTATATTCTTACCGACATATTGTGATTGTTCTGCGTAGTTTTCTCATCTGTATTCATTTAATTAATATAAGTATAGAGGAATGTGCAGCGCCCAGACAAGTCGACAAGACTTAAGAGCGCTAAGAATATAAAATATAAATATTTATAAGATTAATGTTATATAATAAATAAATAAATAAATCTTTACTGCCTCTAGAGCAGTCTTTCCCAACGTGGGCGATAACGCCCCCTTGTGGGCGCTGCAGGCCTAAAGGGGGGCGGTAAGAGACCCAGAAAAAAAAGGGGGCATTGTGTAGGGCTTTGGGGTCGATTTATAATTTCATCTACCTAGCCAGGAAGACTCTTAGACACCGACTGAGCCTCAGCCGGAAGAAGAACTTATAGAATTGACAACAAACGAAGAAATAAAAATCAAGTTCAAAAATGGATATCAAGAATTTTGGCTACAAAAACCGATCCCGCAATTGTACCCTGGATTGTGGTCAATTGTTCAACGATTTTTGATAGCATTCCCATCGTCATATTTGTGTGAACGTGGATTTAGTGCCGTGGCAACGCTGCTTACTAAAAAGAGAAATCGTTTGCGTGTTACCGAACGTGGCGACTTGCGGCTGTTTTTGAGTAAATTGGAACCTGATATCAACAAACTTATTGAACAGCATCAGATTCAACCTTCACATTAGTTTTTATATAAGAATTGATTATGTTTGTTTTATTTTCAATAAAAGATACTCTGTCCGAATACTATAAATTTGCGTTTCAATAATCAGTTATTAGTACTTAGCGGTTTTTAAGTATGTTTAAAAAGGGGGGCGTTAAAAAATAATTTATTCTTAAAGTGGGCAGTAGACAAAAAAAGGTTGGGAACCCCTGCTCTAGAGTGAATAGGCACCTTCTCTCAGATAAGTGGTGACTGCCCGTAAGTGGAGTTACATAAGAGCCATAGAACGTAAGGAATAACATGTATAATTTAAATGTGTAACTCTGTGGGCAGGTCCTAAAGGAAATAAATAAATAAATAAGTGGTAGGGTTAGGGGAAATCCGGGCTCTAGCGTCATTCACCGTATCGCAGGTTCCTCGCGTTGCACAAGCGGTCAAAGTCCGCGATGCCGGCGACGCGCACGATGTACGAGAGCTGTCCGCTCGCGTACTTCGACCTCATCTCGATGATATTGTACGTCTTCGCGAACTGCTGCAACTCCTCGGGCTCCGGTCTCGAGGTGAACGCTAACTGGAAACATCATTACATCATCAATTAAAGTTATAGATAGATAGATAGATAGATAGAAACACTTTATTGCACACAAAAACACATGTAAAGGATAACAACACAGTAAGAAGAAAACAGAAAAAAAAACAATTGTATGCAAAGGCGGCCTTATTGCTTGGCGCAATCTCTACCAGGCAACCTTTGCTCAGTAATAATTTGCTCAATTATATTCTCAATTTAAAAAAAAAAACCCGAACAGACCATCAATAAATTAAAATTATATCTTCAATAATTTAATTTTTTTACCGAACAGACCAATTATAAACAGACAGAAACAAGAAATCTAGTTAAAATTGCATTTTCATCTATTTCCAACTTATCTCAAAAATTTCAAACTAGCTCATCGGAAAGTTATTTTAAAATCCATTTAGTAAAAACTTTGTATCAAACAGACTGACAAGAAAGTGAGTTAAGAAAAAAGTGTTATATAAAAGGAATATTTACCCTTAAATACAGAGGATTGAAGACGTTCAAGAGCCGCTTGGTCACGTTCAGGCCTAAAACCTGCACATTGAAATTTTATATCAATCTTTGAAAAGAGCAACCGCCGAGTTTCTTGCTGGTTCCTCTCGGTAGGAAAGTTATTCCAAACCAGTGGTAGATACTTTTGATGATTCAAACTGAATAAAAGTATTTTGAATTTGAACTAAGGTTTTATACATAAACAAAATGTGTTGGTAGAGCTTCATTTACGAGTATACTTCTATACTTTGCACGATAATCTATACTATAAATATTATAAAGAGGAAACCTTTGTATTTTTGTATGTTTGTATTGAATAGGCTCAAAAACTACTGGACCGATTTCAAAATTTCTTTTACCATTACTTAGAGGGATTCTTCCGAATCCGTATAGGCTATATTTTTATCCCGGAAAATAGATAGGATTTTTCGTGGTAGTGAAAATTGTGGAGTAAGGCGTCGAAAAAACTGCCGTACGTTAACGATTCCACCCGTGCGAAGCCGGGGCGGGTCGCTAGTAATATCATAAAGAGTTAATGTTTGTGAGTTTGTTTGTAGGAAGTAATCTCTGGAACTACTGAACCGATATTATATAACCGATATATACAAATAAAACAAAGTAGCTCACATTGCGTATGTCGTCGCTAGCCTCGTTCCTCAGTTGGTCGGTGACGTATCGCTCGGCGGCCGACGCCGGGTTGTCGGGCAGGGCTTGCCACACCTGGATCATTTTGTACATTTTACAAGATTTCGTCCCTCAAAAGAAAAACGGTTCCTGTCTGTTGTCTGTCTGTCTGTCTGTCTGTCTGTCCGTCCATCCGTTCAATGACGTTGTGTCAAGTCAAGAAAAGTCAAGAAAACCTATAGAGTACTTCCCGTTGACCTAGAATAATAAAATTTGGCAGGTAGGTAGGTATTATAGTACAAGTACAGGAATAAATCTGAAAAAAAGCGAATTTGTGGTTACATCATTTAAAAAAAAAAATTAAATGTGTTTCAAATTTCAAAGTAAGATAACTATACCAAGTGGGGTATCATATGAAAGATCTTTATCTGTAAATTCTTAACAGATTTTTACTTATTTTTATGCATAAAAGTTTTTGATTTATCGTGCAAAATTTCGGAAGAAATACCCGAGTACGGAACACTCGGTGCGCGAGTCTGACTCGCACTTGGCCGGTTTTTTAGGGTTCCGTACCCCAAAAGGTACAAGGTAAAGGTAAGGTAGATAAAAGTTTCTGAAATACCTTGATCATGATCGCCTGCAGTTCCTCCTCAAGTATCTGCGTAGTTCGCTCGTCCAGTTCTACTCGCTCACCGGTGTCCGTATCCTCTGGAACTATATGTTATGCTTGAGATTAATCTACCTTCTTCGGGGCAGTAAGATATAAAGGTGCCTGTCCATTACGTGTGTAGCGGAGCGGAGAAGTGTTTAGGAATATAATAAATCATTTATTAATTTCATGTAGGACAACTATGCCTCTTATGCGACTTCTGAGGCTGAGGTCTATAGAGCGCGCTTTGACTTTGCTCAGACTTAAGACACTGTTAAAACGAGACAGCGTTATACCGCTGCCATAAATCTGTCTCGTTTTAACTGAAACTTAAGTCTAAGCAAAGTGTTTAAATTTTTGTAGCGGCAGTTGTAATATTATTAATTGATGTTTAATAATTGATAAAATATCACGTGTTAGTTTTGTAACGATAGCTTTGTTGATCATATCTCCGCTCCACTCAGGGTTAGCGGACAGGCATCTAATATAACAGGCATATCTTAAGTCAAATAAAACAGCATACCTTTGGCATCCGCTATAATAAGTAATTTGCTTTTCTTGGGCTCTGACGTAGCGCCTTTGGAGTCTATCGGCCTTTTCTTAGCTAGTCGTTGCGGACATATTCTTCGCCTTGGAACCTCTGGAACAAAAAATTAAGGACCTGAATACAAAAGTATTGATTATCTGACTATAGGTATGGCCAAAGAGACGAGATTAAATCCATACTTATAATATTAAAAATGCGAAAATGTGTCTGTCTGTCTGTCTGCTACGCTTTCACGGCTCAACCGCTGAACCGATTTTAATGAAATTTTGTACAGACTTAGGATACATTCCGCGGAAGGACATAGGCTACTTTTTATCCCGGAAAAACAAACAGTTCCCGCGGTATTCCCAAATACTCATCCGCTTGATTGATTCGTATGAAATTTGGTACCGAGGAAGCTTGCGGCCCTGTAATTGACATAGGCATTACATCCCGGAAAATCAAACAGTTCCCACGGGATCTTTAAAAACCTAAATCCACGCGGACGAAGTCGCGGGAATCTTCTGTATCAAATGTTAGGCTATGACGTGAAATCGAAAAAATAGGGCTACTTTAGGGCGTCCTGCGTCGCGTGCGCTCACTAGACGCCTACAATAGTAGACGCCAACGGGTTGATACATGGCATAGGTCTCCTCTTAGAATGAGAACGGTTTGGCGTCCACAATGCTGGCCAAATGCGGATTGGCCAGCAACCGTTTTTTTAAGACTATTAGCCATGCTAATCATGACTGATACTCCCCTTTCCCCTCCAATTAAGCGTAAAGCTTGTGCCAGGACGATACGACAATAGTGCAACGGGTGGTTTGAACCGCCGACTTTTCGGAATTCAATCCGCTCCTCAACCGTTGAGCTATCGAGTATTGTGAATACGTACCAATTAAAGTCACGTTTTATTACACAGACTTCTTAGTTTGAATTCCTTTAGAGTTCTAATAGACAAAACGGCATAAGAGCAGAATTCAATGAAAATGAAAAGTGACTACTAAAATAAGATGTATGTAATTACTTACTTGAAGTACCTATAATATGATTAATCAAAGAAACTTTTAAAACAGGACTGAATATTCAGTTGCGACGAAAAATCTTTCCTGTGAAATGCTTTGAGACGATTACAAAACTGAAAAATAACTTCTGTAAAGTAAAAATTTCAAGTCAACATACTTGTACACAAGTTAAAAAAGATGCAGCAGTTTAAAAATCTGAAAATATTCGACGCCGAAGCTATGAAAAGAGTGAGAAGAATCGATAAAACAAAATATTATCACCGATGTTCCGATGTAGAAGAATAGTTTATATAAAAAAATGTCCTGAAAGTAAGTTCCTCCTGATTGTGTAAAAATCGCCAAAATATAGGTCCTTTGATATATGAGATAATCACGGACATACATACCTACGGATCAAATACAGAACTTCCTTTTTTGAAGTCGATTAAAAACGATAAACCTTTTCGATAAGAAAAAAGTTCGGAACTGATAATGACCAGATGAGAATGAGGAAATTCTCCATACAAGTCCTGCTGAGCACCAAGATTCAAGAACCCAATAGAAGGCTGTATTCGTAGAATTTACAGGAGAGTGGCTACATGGACAAATCTAAAAGCTTCGAATCCACCCTAAAAAAAAAAAAATTAAGAAGTATAACCCTGGCGACGTAGTATCAGAAAACATATTTTGGTAAAACGATCTTTAGTAAAGAAACAACCAGTGAGAGATAGAGTAGAGAAAAAATAAAGATAAATACTTACAAATGACGAAGAGAACACCTTAAAGAGTTTAGATTATGGTTTCCCATAACATATTGTTACAGCTTCCCCTAAAAAGAAATCTTAAGATCCTCAAAGTAAGTTAAGGATCCTCTCGTTCATAGCCTGTGGAAAATCATTTTTTTTGTTATAAAAGAATGCATTCAGCATGCAGTCTTATTTCTTACCTTTTTAATGCAATCCCAACTTCTTTTTCTTCAACCAAATCTTTTTACATAAACTTCCCAGAGTAGCTTCGATTGTAATGGCCTGATCCTGAAAATTTTACGTAACTGTGTTCAACTGTGCCTAGCTGAAACAATAAATGATTATAATATATTATAAATACAATCAAATATTGAAAAAACAAAAAAAAAACAAAAACTTACCTTTCTCTTCAAGGGCAGGTCAGCAAACCAAACGTACGAATTCAGAAATATTTTTCCGGAACCTTTAGCGAAAACTGGCTAGTTGGTTTTTTGGAGAAAAAAAAGTACGCACTGAAAGCTCTTACTTCACACTAATATTATAAAGGGGAAAGTATGTGTGTATGTTTGTTACTCCTTCACGCAAAAACTACTGAATGGATTGGGCTATTTGGAATGGAGATAGATTGTACCATGGATTAGCACACAGGCTACTTTTTATCCCGGAAAATTAAAAAGTTCCCACGGGATTTTTAAAAAACCTACATCCACGCGAACGAAGTCGCGGGCATCAGCTAGTTTACTTATAAATAACATTGAAAATGTTCTGTAATTTTAATGACTGACCCAAAATAATTAGAACTTCAACCCCATTAGTTATTAAAAAGTAATGATCGGCCGACTAAACTAATATTTCAATTATTTTTTATATCATTTAGTAAGATTTGAAACAGATGGTCGTTGAAAATCTACAATTACGGTAATTATATTTTCTAAAGCAATTAATGTAATACCTTCTAAGCATTTAAGATGGGGTTTTTAAGCAAAGCAAGAGGGCAAAATCGGATGCTGCAAAGATGCAGATAATACAAGTCTTTTTTTTTGTTTTGAATACATATACAGAAAAAGAATTCATATTTCTGCTGAATATTTTTAAAGATGTAAAGGAACAAGAATAAAGCGCAGTCCACACTGGGAGCGAAGCGAAACGAAACTAAATTCGTTTCGCTCGCTTACTAAGGAAAATTCTGGCTAAGGGCTGATTTTTCAAACTTTTATCGGAGAAATATATTCGAGGTTTTGAGTTTTTGTATGGGAAATCTGTCAAAACGCCAAATTTATTACTTAGATAAAAGTTGTTTGACGATTGAAAAATTGGCCCTAAATGGCAAAAATTGCATAGTTTAGCTCTGTAGTTCGCGGTGTGAACTGAAGTATGAAAAGACGTGGCTAGCGACATGAGCGAAGCGAAACGAACTCACTTTGATCACTTACTTCCTCGTGTGGCCTGCGCTTTAGAAAAACTTATCCATTTGCGACATACAGTTTATTAACCCAAAAGAATAGTGCAACTAGCAAAAAACAAATTATTATTATTGAAATTAAACCACGATGACCTCTACAAGCACGCTGGACATGCGGTTGCCGACCTATTTTTGAAGCAACTTGGTTTTCGCAATTTTAGCGCCGAGAGCAGCAATAAGCGTCATGTACTTGGAACTAAATGATAGTGATGAGAGATCTGTCAACTTAGTGTCAACACGAAGACCATTCAACCAAAGTGTCAATTTTTATTCCCAGCACGCGCGGTGGGGCATTTCAAATTTAAAAAAAAAAAAACTGTCACTTTGTATGGCTCACCTCTTCCAGCGTACTTGTATTCGTGCCCATTTCAGTAGCTAAGGCTTAGATCTATAGAGCACACTTTGACTTAGCTCAGCCTTAAGTTTCAGTTAAAACGAGACAGATTTATGCAAGCGATATAACGCTGTCTCGTTTTAACAGTCTTAAGTCAAATTGCTGTAGATCTCACTTAAAACTGAAAGACATGTTGCTTAATATTAATTAGTCAAGACAAACGATATCGTCATCAGAATCGGACGCGATATCCATATTCGCGACATCGTATTTGTCGCTCAACTCCGCTCTACATTTAGCGATTTTTTCCTCCAACTTCGCCATAGGGAGATTCGATTGTACTTCAACAACATGCTCACGATTCTCGATCACCAAGTCTAATTTATACTTCATTTTGGCGATCGTCTCGATCGATTCTAGATCCATATCCACGTTCAACACGCAGGAGTGTCTACGCGAACGATCGGTTTCGATCCGTTGATTCTTCCATAGATTGAAGTTGATCCCTTTAACACCTTGGTTGCTTTGCTTCAAGCGTTCGCAAGCGAACTTAGCCTTCATTTCCGAGGGAAGAATTATGGTCATGTTGAAATACTTATTTCGGATATCGTCCTCACCTACTATGATTAGGGGTGTGCGATTGATTTTCCCAAGATCCAAATCGCGCAACCACTTCCTCGATTCGGCGTTTTCGGGTAACAGACAAAAGTAACCAGGTTGACAGTAACCGTATTTCACGAAATCAGTTTTACTCTTCCCGTCCAACTGGTGGTACTTGTACATCTTGTATATGATAGTATCTTTTACCTTGCGCGCTAATGGTAGAGTCAGGGGTTTGTTTGCTTTGAACGCGATTTGGATGATGTCCTTATCGTGGCCGGGGATTAAAGGCATCGGGGTTAAACTCGGGCAGGGTAGGAAATCTATCGAGCGTTCGTTTAGCCCGTTATCGAATGCCTCCTTATCTATTGCTACGGCTTTTAAAAAGACGTTTACTTTCTGTAGCTCGTAGGTCAATTGCATCTTGTGTTTTTCGAGAGCGCGGGCGGATGACGGTGGCATGTCTACGTAAACGCGTGTACCTTTCTCGTTGACGACCTTCTTGACAAACTTCCACTTACCTATATTGACGTCTTCTAACCTTTTGTTCTGTAACTTCAGCTTGGTGAGGGGATCGATGTTGCGATACCTGGAATGTCCGGGCAGCCACACCGCCGCGCGCTCGTACCACAGCTCCTCCGTGGTGTAAACCAACACATTGAAGAGACCGAATTCGCTGAAATCCAAGTTAAGAAGCCAATCCCTAGATCGCCCATCGCGGGTTATCATTTCGTGTCTGTACGAGCTGTTTTGTTTCGCTAATGTGAACTCTGGTGCCCATCCTTGAGACGTCTGTGTTACCTTTAAAAGAGCAAGTATACTATTGTAAGCAAAACAGTAACCGTAGTATTCAGCAAAATTTCATGAATACAAAACTTGCCATTGCCAAATCCGTCCAACATAGCATTTAAAAAAAAAATCACAACTATACACTATCCGCGGAAGGACGTTGGTGTAACGCTCTCTCTGTTACGTAAATACAAATAATAGAGACAAAAAAACTCAGTGGGCGTTAACCATTTTGAGTCACCAACCAAAAAACATTCGAAATTCAATTCGAGAATGTTTTTCAAAAATCATTCAAAATACAATTCGAAAATATTTTCAAAAACATTCGAAATTCAATTCTGAAAATGTTTTCAAGAACCAATCGAAATTCAATCAGAAAACATAGTTTCGTTTGTGATTGGTTGGTGCCTCAAAATGGTTAGCGTCTACTGAGATTTTTGCCTTTATCTTTTGTATGGGATTACGTAACAGAGAGAAGGCTATATTAACTTCTTTCCGTGGATAGGGTATAGTTAATGTTCAACATGCGATATGATTCGACTAGCGCATCCCCTTTGTACAGCCAGCAACAAAGCTAGGTTTGCATCCGTCCATAGTCGCTTGTACTGAGTGCAAACCAAGTTTTATTGCTGACTGTACTTTGACGATACTACGTCAGAAAACATACCTTTATCAGTTGCTTGACGAGGAAATCCTTCAACTGCACCGTCTCAAACTCCTCAATGGGCTGAAAATCGTCCTTACACAGATACAAACTATGGCCGTCCTGTTTGGTTTCCTGTATCGCTACCGGTTGTACAGTCTCATGGTACGCCTGTGTTGGTACGAACTGGTACTGAGCGGGCATAGGGACCATTACCGGGCCACCCATCATGATCCCCGGTGGACCAACTTGGGCCATGTGTATTGGCGTATTGGCCAAGCTTGGCATTACATTCCAATCTGAAACTATTGATGAACCCTTTAGATGGATAGTCTTCATTGCTACAACGATACAACGTAATTTTTTCTTTATACCAAAGCTGAAACTATAAAATATTTTTATTCAAAGAATGTGTATTTTCTACTGAAAACAGTCAAAGCTGCAGCTCGATTGCGGTAGAATGACAGCTACAATGTCACGATCGCAATCACCTCTGATTGGTTGACGCTCGCTCACTATTGGCTACAATGCATTGTTGCAACAAGAATACCATAAATTCAGCCAATCACAGCAATTGCGATTGTAATAATGATTGATGCAGGTTTTTCGGAATCAACCTGCTGGTTTTATTAGGTCATTAATATTGCTTTGTACACAAATGACAAACCGAAATGTATTGTTATCTCTTTCATAACGATCCCTGCAGAAAAGATAGCTATTTCTGAATGCTGTAGGACCAAATAATAACTTACTTTGATCAGTCGCTCTAGGCTGTCCACCTGTGGACGAAGAAATCATATTTCCAATATTACATTATAATAAGTGGAATTCATTCACTCCAAACGCGTAAATTGCGACTTGGTACTATCCAACACTAGCACTTCTCCTTTCAGCAAAGGTTGCCTGGTAGAGATTGCTCCAAGCAATAAGGCCGCCTTTACACAGAATTGTTTTTTCTGTTTTCTTCTTTCTGTGTTGTGATCCTTTACATTTGTTTTTGTGTGCAATAATGTGTTCTATCAACCTATCTATTTATTTCTCCATTTTACTATACTGCAAATATTTTTCTACGTTATTTTAATCATTTTTAGAGTCCCGTACTTCAAAAGTAAAAACGGAACCCTTATAGGATCTTAGGGCCCTAAAAATACCCCTAGTTAACGTAAAAGCTAAAAACACGTATTATATCAAAGTAACATATTCACCTGCACTCAAATTCGGATCATCGGAATGCCTAGAGCTTTTTGCCGGAACATCAGTATCATCTGAAAACATAATTTCAAATTATTAAACAGTTATTACAAATGTAAATAGTTTCCCCGTTTCAATTTTAAACTCAAATATTCTTTTTGTTTCAAATAAAGGATACATATAAACGCCAAAATACATAATAGTAAAATGAGGAGGTCAAATCACTGACCTCTACTTATACAAGTACGCTGGACATGCGATTGCAGACTTATTTTAGAAGCAGCTTGATTTTCATGTAAACTAAATGTTAGTGATGAGACATAGCTGTCAACATAGTGTCAAAAAAAGGAAGTATCAGTTTGATTCTTGCTACGCTCCGTGGGGTGCTTCGAAACGGTACAACTGATATTTTGTATGGTACACCTTTTCCAGCGTACTTGTATATGTCCATGTCTGTGGGTCATATAAATGTAAAACCGAACAATTCGGATGTCCGCGAAACAATATCTTACCTTTGGCGGGTCGTTTCTGACGGCGGTATTTCGCAGGGAAATCGGACAAAACCGTGTCGAAAATCATCTCTTCATCCTCTAGGGTGTGAACCGAGTTAAACTTTATTACCATTTCTATGAAGGATACATCTTGGTTACCAAACATTTTCTTCAATATTTTCGCGACGGAGGACTGGAGTTCGGAAATGACGCGCGGTCTTAAGTCGTTTGGCAAGTAACTGCCGTGGGACGACATCAGTTTATCCGCGATCTGTTCGATTGCGGTGGTTCTCTTAGACTTTTCTAGGCTCGGTCTGCCTTTCCTTTCGCTGGATTCGGGGCGGGATCTCTCGTATTCCTTGCGTTTCCGAGAATATTCCTCGTAGCTGTCTCCCGAATCGCTGGAGTCTTCGTCCTGATCACGAGGCTCGTAGCTCGAATCCTTCTTCAATTCACCCTTTCTATACAACTCCGCTTTCTTAGTAAAATCCACCGCCCTCTTGTACACTTCGTCGATCTCCTTCTGCAATTGCTCCTGTTTTTTGAGTATCTCCTTCTTTCGTTCCTCGATGTACACTTCTTTTTTACGTGGGATGTCATCTTTCATTTCAAAGTCGGGTTCGTAGCGAGAGTCACCTCTGTCCCTTCGGCCGGATGTCTCGGGCTGTTCGCGATAGTCGCGTCGCTCTTCAAAACCTTTTCTAGCAAATTTATCATCTCGAAGGGCACGATCGTCGTCCATATAACGGCTGGTCCCTTTAGGACTCATCTGTGGTACCGGTTTCCATTTTCCGGCGGCTTGTCGCCGTCTCATTTCCTCTTCAAAGTTTTCACGATCGGCATTCCTTTGCCGGATAAATTCCTCGCTGACGAGCTTTTTGTTCTGCGGCGGTTTCCAGACCGCCGATGTTTTCTCGAGATCTCTGTCGGGGAAGTTGGGTCGACCCGGATGTTGGTAGTGGGGGTTTTTGCTGTCATGTCCGGGCCACGTGGGAGGCGGAGGAGGCTCGCACATTTCCGGGCTCCTACGTTTCTCTAAAGCCCAGGAGCGCCGAGGCGAGCGCGGTGAAGGCGAGTGGCGTCGCGCGCGATTCAATGGCGAGCGATCCCGTCTCGGAGACCGAGACAGACGGTTCCCAGAGCGAGATATCTTCGGCTCTTGCTCGGGAGCCCTCGGTACATCAAACTTTTGAAGTCTACCCGCATCCCTTCTATCTTCAGGGTCCTTGTGACCGAATTCCTTCTCCTGCCAACGCTCCTGCCCCCTTACAGGATAAGGAACGTCCTCGCGGACGTTGGGACGGTAACCACCTGAGTACTTAGCTTCGTTTGACGCCTGTAAATTGAAATTTAGTATGCAAACACGAAAAAGACAGTTAATGGAAAAGAAATGCTGTGATTGTTATTACAACGGGATAGATTGTAATATATAATATTTAGCATTTAAATCTAAAACTTATACTTATTACTTCCTTTAAATAAATAATTCTTCTTAATAATCATTCTTATATTATATTTGATATTCGCAAAACCTGTTCTAGTAGAATTTTAATCGTCGTTTAGTTTCGCTTAGTTCCATTATCCTCTTTTCTTGATTTCCTTTGTTTGCTATTTTAACTGGTATAATAACATTTTCGTTATGGTCTGTCTTGATTATAAAGACCATTCCATTTCATCGTGTTCTGATTGCATTAGTTATTATTGAATATAATCATTGTTTATTTAGAACACACTTTTAGGAAGAATCCGTAAATTAAATACAACAATTAATCTAAAGTGTGTCTTATTTTACTGTGTTCAAAATATTTATTTTCATCACATTGTATTGCAAGACAGATTACATATTCGTCTCAATAATCGTCCTAGTTTTTTCTTGAAACTTGATTAGATTCTTATTTCTGTCTTATTTAAAAACTCCTGGTTCGTAAGGTTTTTGGTGTTTTGACTATGGTCAAAACCAGAATAAACAGTTATATTTGACCAAAGGACAGACAAAGTCTATTGTGTATTACCAAATGTAAAAACATTATGATGACTGTCATTTCAAGATTAAATCTTCATTTTGATGATTATTATCCTTTGGAAATCATTGTGTAAGAATATGTAGTTGATATTCAATACCATTAGAGGCAAGAAATGCTTCATGTCATCATTTCTTGTTCAAAATAATAGCTTAGAATTTCTTCATGACTCATTTCAAGATTAAATCTTCATTTTGATAGTAATCTTTTGGAAATCTTTGTGTAAGTATAAATATGTAGTTGATATCCAATACCTTTAGAGGCACAAAATGCTTCATGTCACCATTCCTTGTACAAAATAATAGCTTAGAATTTCTTCATGACTCATTTTAAGATTAAATCTTCATTTTGACGGTAATCCTTTGGAATTCACTGTGTAAGTATAAATATGCAGTTGATATCCAAAACCTTTAGAGGTACGAAATGCTTCAT
The DNA here is from genome assembly GCF_905333055.1 of Maniola jurtina. Taxonomy (NCBI): domain Eukaryota; kingdom Metazoa; phylum Arthropoda; class Insecta; order Lepidoptera; family Nymphalidae; genus Maniola; species Maniola jurtina. The sequence goes on from NC_060053.1 coordinate 5,210,491, forward strand.
GTCACCATTCCTTGTACAAAATAATAGCTTAGAATTTCTTCATGACTCATTGCAAGATTAAATCTTCATTTTGATAGTAATCTTTTGGAAATCATTGTGTAATTATATGTAGTTGATAATCTTTACTTTTAGAGGCACGAATGCTTCATGGCATCATTCCTTGTACAAAATAATAGCTTAGATCATAAAATATATGCAGACGTCTTCTAGTCACCGCATTCCTATGCCTAGTCATTTTTTCCATATGGTATGACCATCACAAAAGGATGCCTATAATATTTTTTTTTAATTGTTAGATAGGCTTGCACTTGAGGGCAGTCATGCTTGAGAAATAAAGCCTGATGAGGTCTCTACTGGAGAGCGCTAAGCTAGATGGCTATACACTCTTGCCTTAAAGGTATTCAAGTTATACTTGACACCAAACACGGACTCCTTTACCCTGTTGGAAGTAAATCGATTTGCTGAAGTTGTTTAAGCCGTTGTCTTCAAGTTACTAGAAAATTGTATTCGATAACTTCTTCCATCTATCAGTAAAAAAATGTTTATATTGCTGAATCTTGTAAAATAAGCTTTTTATTTGCTATTGTGCTTGTCTGATTCGTTTATATTTTAAATACAAGAGTAAAGTCCAATTTAGTGTCTTTTTCTCTCAAAATTTCTCCAGTAAATACTGGTCAGATATTCAGATAGCGTCGGAATTTCAGCAATCTCAACGTCAACAAATCAGCCTTATTTGATCCATTATGAAAGAAATCTTTCTACTACCTTTTTCTTCATCTAAATAAAGTCATTTATCAATATCAAGGGTCAATAACACAAAAAATATTAGTGTTAAGTTCTCTTCGTAGATTTTTCGTTAGAATTTTCTTTGTTTCGTTTTGTGAATTTATCGGATTTGCTTTATGCAAAAAAAAAAATCTTTGTGATTATTAGATTGTACAGATTATTTAAAATCTAAACCTTTGTGAAGTTTTGTTAGTCCTCTCCATCTTCTTTTGTTCCCTAATCGTATTAACTGTACTGTACAATATCTCAGTGAAGTAATTTTCTTTTGTTAAAGTCTACTTTACCTTCTTTTGTTAAAGTCTTCTTCATCTTCTTTTGTTCCCACATCACTACTATACTGTACAATATCCCAGTTGAAATCCTTTTGAAGTCATATTCTTTTAAAGTCTTCTTCATTTGCTTCTATTCTCTTATCGCTCCTGTACTAAATGTACAATATCCCAGTTGGAATCACATAGATATTTGCGATAATTATATTGCAATCCTTTTGAAGTCATCTTCTTTTATTAAAGTCTTCTTCATTTACTTCTATTATCGCTCCTGTATTAAATGTACAATATCCCAGTTGGAATCACATACGTATTTCCGATAATTATATTGCAATCCTTTTGAAGTCATCTTCTTTTATTAAAGTCTTCTTCATTTACTTCTATTATCGCTTCTATATTAAATGTACAATATCCCAGTCGGAATCACATACGTATTTCCGATAATTATATTGCAATCCTTTTGAAGTCGTCTTCTTTTATTAAAGTCTTATTCATTTGCTTTTGTTCCCTCATCGCTCCTGTACTAAATGTACAATATCCCAGTTGGAATCAAATAGCTATTTCTGCAAAGTAATAAGGGACAATATATACTTTTTTCCATTCAAAAACGTTTCTATTTTTATTTATTAAAAGGCTAAGGCCTTTTTGGATGGCCTTTATATATCACGCAAAATTGTAATTCAGATATCGAAAATCCTTTGGTTCCTATCGGTACTTTGCAGGCAGCAGATAATCCAAACTTTACCACTTGATTACATGCTACATTACATAGCATATTTCATTAATCATCAATTTTGTATATCAGGACTCGGAGTGTCTTGGCAAGGAGCTGTTAAAGAAGATATGTATTTAATTTTATTGCAGTACATAACTCCTTATATTATTTTTCCTTCCTCAGAAACTCTTTAGTTCTGTTTGCCGTTAATAAAGCATATTTTCTACCTCTTCTGGAAAGGCTGGTCATTTTTCGTGCACAGAATCAGTGGCTTTTCAGCACGCAATGCAGCTAATATTCTCTACATCATATACGCCGATGCAGGTTTGACTTGTACAGTAATTAGATTGGAAAATAGGATATTTTATCACGGAATAAATCATCAATTCAAATGGTAGTTGAATGTTCTTGGAAGTCTACATTTTGCTCATACAGTCAGATACATAACTTGAGAAATCCATCTATTTTGCTTTTGTACAGTATAGTTCTTAGATTACAAACATTTCTTAGATTCTTCTCATCATTATGTATAATAACAGAAGATTTAGGTTCATCCGTGCATTACTTATTGATTTTTGTATATAAAGCGCATACATAATTCATGTAGAGTTGGTTCCAATTTGGTTCTACCTTCTAAACCATTTTTATGATAGTTCTTCTATTTACCCACATATTTTACTCCCTTTACAAATCTGTTACCTTTTTACCTTTTACTTATTACCTTCTCTCAAAAATTTGCCTTAAGTAAAAAAGTTTTGACGCTTCAAAACCCTGGATCCTCAAAACTGGTAGTTTTAACAGCTGCCCACAATTTCCTGTCTCTAGCAGACATCTATGTTCCCAGGCAAACAAAAAATTTTAAAGCGATACCTGCAATCCTCTATAGAAAAATGTTAGCATTTCTACGATGTACAACAGGGTGTAATTAGAATGCTACCGAAAACTTATTCAATTAATAACTAATTCAATACCAATAACCATTTGACTTATACTTGTAGTTTGTGATTTAGTATTTTTTAAACCCGCAATGTATAGCGTGCAAAACTTGGGGCCATTGCTCCGCCTACAACGCGGCATTGACCCCGCGGCACCTAACTACGCTACTTTCGTCGACCTCTAGCGTCAGTCAGATGTTTTCTTTGCAATACATTGCGAACTTTTGAAAAATACAGGTTTTTTTCGCGTTTTTACTGTGGTATCTTATTCGTGATTATCAGTACCTATCTTCGTTTTTGCTAGCATACTAATTATATCCTGTATAATTTAATGAGTTTTTATTTGCTTGGTGAAAATTAATCTATAGAAAAGAGCTTAAAACGTTTGTTAAAACTATAAAAGCCGCGTTTCGTTAAGGTTACCACTTACTTGCGTAGGCGGCTCGTATGCGGGACGAACGGTCTTGATACTTGGTCGGCTGTCTTGATACTCCATTGGCATCGGTTTGTCGCCGTGATGACGTGTTGGGGAGTACCTGGATTAGTTATTTTTGTTTGTGATGTAGTCCACACTAATTTATACTAATATTATAAAGAGGTTAAGTTTGTATGTATGTAGTATATTTGGATGTAGTAGGCAATCTCCAAAATCAATGATCAAATTCTAAAAATTCTTTCACTGTGAAGACATCTTTTTTATGGATGTAACCAAAAATCCACAGTTTTCGGATTTTTTCCTTTACTACAAGACCTACCTACCTGCAAAATTTCATGATTCAACAGGAAGCACACTATAGGTTTTCTTGACAGACGCGACAGACAGATGAACAGTCGTACAGATAGACAGACAGTCAACGTGATCCTATAAGGATTCCTTTTTGCTTTTGAATACGGAACCTTACTAAAAGTAGATTCTTTTTCCTTTTGAGTACGGACCCCTTATATTCACCTCATAGCCTGTCTCCTCGGCGACTCGCGTCTCGCGTGAGGCGGCAAGTCCCGAATATCCTCGCGCTCTCTGCCGGGGTGAGGCATACGTCTGTCCGCTGATAAACAAAACACCAATATTTATCTAAAGGGTTTACAAGGTACAAGTTTTATCTAAAGGGCTTTTAGAATGTCTTTGGTCATCAATATTATTTTTTTATTTTTTTATTTATTTATATATATATTATTATTATATATATTTATATTATATATATATATATATATATATATATATATATAATAATAATATAATATATATATATTATTTATATTTATATTAGTTCTCTTTCTGTGTCCTATATTTTCTCATTGCTGAGGGTCGTTACTCCTTGCCATTTGACATGACAGTTGACACATATGGCGAGTGAGTTCACAAAATGTATGCACTGTTTTATTGAACATTTCAATCAATCAATTTATTGCAAAGGGTTATATACATTGGTCTTAACCTAAGCTTATAATAAGTACAGCCAGCCTTACGGCATGCAATATCACACTAATATTATAAAGGAGAAAGTTTGTATGTGTGTGTGTGTGTGTGTGTGTGTGTGTGTGTGTGTGTGTGTATGTTTGTTACTCCTTCACGCAAAAACTACTGGACGGATTGGGCTGAAATTTAGAATGGAGATAGATTATACCCTGGATTAGCACATAGGCTACTTTTTATCCCGGAAAATCAAAGGGTTCCCACGGGAATTTTATAAAACCTACATCCACGCGAACCAAGTCGCGGGTATCAGCTAGTTTTACATAATTACAGTTTTAAAAAAAATGAAATATAATCTCTGACAAAAATTAATTCTAATGTCAAGAAAGAGAATGGTAACAATCATTATATTTTATATCTATTGTCGTTTTATTTATTGTATTGGTATTTATTTACCTGGCGAATGAGAAGGCGGCGAAATCCTTCCTCGGACGTATGCTTCTGTCCTTGGCGGAGAAATTCGCCTGTGAGAGGGCGACGAAACCCTTTCTGTCACTAGATAAGGAAAGGAGGGGTCTTAAATAAAATCCATATCACACTAACTGTGTATGTTTGTTACTCCTTCACGCAAAAACTACTAGACGGATTGGGCTGAAATTTAGAATGAAGATAGATTATACCCTGGATTAGCACATAGGCTACTTTTTATCCGGGAAAATCAAAGAGTTCCCACGGGAATTTTAAAAAAACCTACATCCACGCGAACGAAGTCGCGGGTATCAGCTAGTCCTATTAGGTTTAATAATTGACCAAACGAAACGACGTCTCTGAGTCTGCTGGAGTGAAATTACACTTGTCCGTCCGTTCATCTGTCAGAGCCTTATAACTTCTGAATTACTGAACTTAATTACTTCAAATTTAAACATAATGAAAAAATATAAAAATCTTCAATTCAGGGGGCTTTCATACGAAACATGGGGCTTTACAGTGGAGATAGAATTTAACCCTATATGTCCAAACAGCTACATATTAGAAACTGAAACTTGTATATAATTTTAGTTAACCGAAAAATTTGAAAGACTTTGAGAAAGATGTTTTGACAGTATTTGTAATTGAAATCTTTCAAGTCAAATAAATTCTGGTCACTGAAAAATCAACTACTCGTCGAAAGTGTATCTTTACACTTATCTTAAAAAAATTCAATCAAAATGCAGACATTTAATACCGCAAATCTCCGTAGAGCCTCAATAGCTCAACCGGTAAAGGAGTGGACTGAAAACCGAAAGGTCGACGGTTCAAACCCCGCCCGTTGCACTATTGTCGTACCTACTCCTAGCACAAGCCTTAGTCATTTAACATGGCTAATATTCTTTTTAATAAAAAAAAATCTGTTTATAGTCTATCTGCGATAAGTCCTTGAGAGATGAGAGAGAGAGAGAAACAAAAAAAAAAATGCGGCAATACCTTGAATATGACGGCCAGATGGAGAAATTCTCCTCTCTGTTGCAATCATGCGTCCCGGCGAAACTCTACGGTTATCCGGATAAACTGGCCGTCCGTGAGGCGAAACTCTACGTCCGGGCGATCGTCTATCCACGTAAACTTGTCTTTCTGGTGAAATTCTTCGTCCTGGTGAAACTCTCCTCCCTGGTGAAACTCTCCTCCCTGGTGAAATTCGCCCCGAATGCGGAATCTGTATGCCAGAAGGCGGTGCCCTATCTGGCGACATGTCCCTTCGGTACCCCCTTTCTTGCCTTCTTGGGGAGAATTCATGGGGTTTATCATAGCCTTTGAATGGATCAGGCTTTGAGAGGTCTTCGATTGGCTTTATTGGCGCGATCGGTGCATACTTTCTGTCTTCATAGGGTTTCTTTTCATATGGTGGTATTGGCTTCTCAAATGGTTTTGGTTGGTGCTGTGGACAAAAGTATTATGTGGGTGCAACAGTCATCATCATGATCAATTCATCGCCGGCTCATGGGTCTCCTCTCAGAATGGGAAGCGTTTAGGCCATAATCTACCACACTAGCTCAGTGCATTTTGGCCTTCATACTACTTCATACTTATAAAAACCAGCCAAGTGAGAGTCAGACTCGCGCACCAAGTTCGTATTTCGCACGATAAATTAAAAACTACTAGCTGATACCCGCGACTTCGTTCGCGTGAATGTAGGTTCTTTGATTTTCCGGGATAAAAAGTAGCCTATGTGCTAATCCAGGCTAAAATCTATCTCTATTCTAAATTTCAGCCCAATCCGTCCAGTAGTTTTTGCGTGAAGGAGTAACAAACATACACACACACACACACACATACAATTTTTCTCCTTTATAATATTAGTGTGATAGTGTGATTATACATAAAAATTAATAAAAATCTGTTTTAGAATGTACAGGTAAAGCCCTTTCATATGATACCCCAGTTGATATAGTTATCCTACTTTAAAAATTAAAACAATTTTTTTTTGTGATGTAACCACAAATTATCGGTTTTTAGAATTTTTCCTTTACTTGTGCTAAAAGACCTATCATCTGGCTGTACTGCGTCGGCCCCTGGAAGTTGTCCTTCATTATCGGAGGAGACCCGTGCTTAGTAGTGAGTCGGCGATGGATTGATTTTTTTTTATTTTTTATTATTATTTACATTAAAAATATACAGAGAGTTTTTGTTACAGTCAGCGCCACAAAAACCACATTTGGTTTTACCGGGCACTGAGTTTATTAATTATAGCTATACAATAAAAATAAAATGATGATGATGATGATCTTTGTAAGCTGTGTGTTTACCTGCGAGGCCCAGACTGATGGCTGAGCTGGTTGCTGATAGGCCGCCGGGGCCGGCCCGTGGCCAGGGATCTGGCTGTACTGCGTCGGCCCTTGGAAGTTATCCTTCATTATTGTTATCTATAAGGGAAACAAATACATACTAATAATATTAATGCGAACGTGCAAAGCTGTGATAGCCTAGTGGTTAGGACGTCAGTCTCCTAATCGGAGGTTGAGGGTTCAAATCCGGGCACACACCTCTAATGAGGCACAACTTTTTTTTCTGCTATAATGGTAAAGGAAATTTCATGAGGAACTTTCATTTTCTACATAACTGCTATGTTATGCTAAATCACATCAAATATATGTTACAAAACTCCGACAGGAGTTAAGAATTTTAAAATTTCTAAATTTGTGGTGGTCTGGTGGGCGACTTTGGCCGTGGCTAGTTACCACCCTACCGGCAAAGCCATGCCGCCAAGCGATTTAACGTTCCGGTACGATGCTGAGTAGAAACCAAAGGGTCCATCTTAGACTGCGTCATCACTTACCATCAGGTGAGATTGCTGTCAAGGACTGACTTGAATCTGAATAAAAAAAATATGAAAAATCGGGGCTGAATATGAATACATACCGGTTTGGTGGGCATATCATAGTTCTGCTGTGGCGGGTAGCGGCCGCCTTGTGTGGGTCTGGCGCCCACTTCTGGACCTTCGCGCACTGCACTTGAAGGTATATTCCGCGGGGTCTAAAGGGATCAAATCAAAATTTTATTTTTTCATTTAGAATAGAATAGATTTTTATTCAAGTAGACTTTTACAAGTCTATTCTATTCTGTTCTGTAGGACAAAAATCATCTGTGTAGATTTAGGTTTGTACAATCCCTTGTGAACTCCGATTTACCGGAATAAATAGATAAATAATCATTTATTGTTCAAAAAACATAGGTATAAGTATATGTATTTTGTTCATATTCAAATGTAACATTATAACATTTAACTAATTATTAAGGTATATATAAAAACCAACTGCCCCTAAGCTAGGTACAGACCTGTGTTATAGGCAACAGTGCTCTTAAATAAACATATCATTTTATACAAGTGATAGGAAATCTGCAAGTAATAAGAAGTAGCCTATGTCACTCTCGAGGTCTTAAACTATATCCATGCAAAAATAAGGCCAATATGTTGCTCTGTTGCGGCGCGATTAAAGAACAAACCGACAAACAAACACATTTTCGCATTTATAATTTAAGGATAGATGTGACGCTCCCTTACATCTATCACACTAATATTATAAAGCCGAAAGTTTGTATATGTGTGTGTGTGTGTGTGTGTATGTTTGTTACTCCTTCACGCAAAAACTACCAGACGGATTTGGCTGAAATTTGGAATGGAGATAGATAATATCCTGGATTAGCACATAGGCTACTTTTTATCCCGGAAAATCAAAGTTTCCACGGGATTTCGGAAAATCTAAATCCACGCGGGCGAAGCCGCAGGCATCGGCTAGTTTTCAATAAATAATAATCAATCTATCTGTAATCAGTAGATAAGTTACTTAGCAAGATTATTATTTGACAAAAAGACCATACAATTTTTGGAAAATAACAACATTGCTAAGTAACTTATCTACAGATTACAGGTAGATTGAACATTAAGAATGAACGTTAGTGAGTGGCGTTTTGACTTTTGAGCAGATTTGACAAGTAAGCACCATCCCTCAGAAATACTCAACAGACAAACCTGATACCTAAATAGCTTTGGCCCAACCCAGAATCAAACCCAGGACCTCCTCATCAGTGCAACCAGTAGACCTTGCCATGAACACGCTAACCACTCGATCATTAAACCAGTTGGATATAAGTACCTACCGGTTTGTCAGCCATGTCATAGCTCTGCTGTGGAGGATAGCGGCCCCCTTGTGTTGGCCTGGAGGTCGGTTCAGGCAATGCACTTGATGGCATATTCCTTTGAGGCTGCAGAAAGAAAAAGTACAGTCAAAGGCCGTAAGTCATTTAGCACCTTAATGATCATATTCGCGTGGCAAGGTTATGCACATGCGTTAGGTGTGTGGCGTGTTTATTGAAAAAGGTCATAAGTGCAACAGGTTTTTGATGCAATAGTCTCGGGGAATTGCTACTCGAATTCTGAGGCTGACCGTACTGAAATATTAAACTGTTTTGGTGGATTAAATGATGGAAGACGGCGTTGTAGGTGACGTCTTTATTCTGTGGAGCCTTAAGATCAACTCTTATGGACTAACATTAATAATTATAATGAAATCTTACATGCTATTGTTTTAATAATATTTCTTAATCTAACCTAAATAATTTTGTATCACCTTTTGTTCAAATTCAACTCGTAAGCAACCTACATATAGAACTTCCACAAAGTAACACCTGCTTCTATAGAACATTAACTTAATAATACTCACTCCCAAATTGATCAGGTTGCTCTTTTGCGAGTAGTTCTGGCCATAGCTCTGGTTCTGCTGTACTCTGTGGCCAGGTTGCATCCCTTCTCGCTGCTCGTATTGAGGCTTGACTGGCAGGTTCACCTGATGATAAGTAATCATCACTTCCATATACTTATACTAATATTAAAAATGTGAAAGTGTGTCTGTCTGATTTATCATGCAAAATGTCAGAAAAAATGTGTGAGTACGGAACCCTCGGTAGGCGAGTCTGACTGGTACTTGGTCAGTTTTTTTGAAATAAAATAATAGCCTATATCACACGGGCCTAATGTAACTTTCTATTGGTGAAAAGAATTTTCAAAATCGGTTCAGTAAATCCAAAGATCCCCAACAAACAAACTTACAAACTTTACTTTTTTTTTTTTTATTTATTTATTATTACACCAACAACTTCCATCCCCTATTAGAATAATTAGAATAAAAAAAAAAAAAAAACAACTTCCATACAAATAAGACAAAAAAAATAATTTACAAAATAACTTCAGTATGGTTGTCAATTACAGGTGTATACTTTATAATAAAACTAATCTAACACTAACCTAAAGTACAAATTCTTAATATATTATACTTCTATATAATATAAGTATACTTTAAGAACTTAGAGTGAATAAATGAATCTTGAATCTTGAATAGATCAATCAATCAATTTATTGCAATTAATTATTACAGTGGACCCCTCGTAATCCGGCACCCCCTGTAATCCGACAAGTATATTTTATTATTGAACTAGCTTATGCCTGCGACTTCGTTCGGGTGGATGTAGGTTTTTAAAAAAAATTCCAGGATAAAAACAGGGTATAATCTCAGCCCAATCCGTTCAGTAATTTTTGCGTGAAGGAGTAACAAACAAACACACACATACACACAAACTTTCCCCTTTATAATATTAGTGTGATTAGTGTGAAGTGTGATGTGATGTGATTTACTTTTGACATACATAGTGAAGTACCTATGATTTGTACTTCAGAGTAGGTAGGTATGTATAACATATAGAATCTTATCGTTGGATCTTTAATTTGTGGGATTACAAGGTACCCTTTTATAAAAAACGCTGGACTATACTGCCGTCCTAACAAAGAGTGCAATAAGTCAAGTTTTTGGGCAAATTGACTTAAGACCATATCCGTAATCACGAAAATGAGCTCTATATTTTCGCCTTAGACGTCTTTTTTGTATCTTCAGTAGTTTCGGTTCTGTTGGTTATCAAAACTGCAATATACTGCAATAATATTACGATTTGTAAGTAGCTAATCATAACCGCGAATATCTCGAAAGTAGTCGAAACCTAGTTATTGCTCTCTTTGTTAGGGTAATCAGGAAAATGAGCTCTATATTTTCGCCTTAGACGTCTTTTTTGTATCTTCAGTAGTTTCGGTTCTGTTGGTTATCAAAACTGAAATATGTAATATTACGATTTGTAAGTAGCTAATCATAACCGCAAATATCTTGAAAGTAGTCGAAACCTAGTTATTGCTCTCTTCGTTAGGACGGCAGTATAGGGGTTCTTACGCAGTACCCTAAAATCTGACAAATTTGATAGTCCGACACTGCCCCGCAAAACGTTTGTTGGTTTACCAGGGGTCCACTGTATTCAGATATAAAAATGTAACTAATAACAAAGTTAAATTAATTACTTACATTTTGTCCAAAACTTGGTTGTTGCTGCTGGTAGTTATAAGTGTTCTGAGCTGGTGGCTGTGTGGGCTGATGGGCTTGCCACTGGTTGCTAGACTGGTTGGCCCATGCAGTTTCACGAGTCGGTTCAACCTGTCTACTTCTATCTGGCATTTGGTTTGGTTGGTGGTAGTCATTCCTTTGCTGGTAGTTATCTTGTATGTCACTGTAGGCATTTTGTTGAGGGGTGTTCACTTGCTACAAAATAATTAACAAATGAGGAAACTGGTCAAGTGCAAAAGTCCTAAAATTTCCTACTACTGTTTTGAGGTTTTCTATCCTGCAGTCAAATTGAAAAGCAAATTCTTTCACTTCTCCTTTGAAGGGATTATAGCTTAGTATTTACCTACATAACTAGAATAAGTTTGTAAGTACTTGATAATTTAAAAATTACTTACGGATGATTTTGCAACTGGAACAAGCCGTAAGGCGTATCCAGATAATCGATAACCGTCCAAACACTTTATCAAATGAGCACCTTCGCTATCATCCGCCAAGCCAACACGCACTTTCTTAGCACCGTCTGCACCGTCGTTCACCAAGGAATCCAAAATAAAATCTGTTATGTTACATTTCTGCTTTATCAACACCTTCAAATCCGAATACTTCGTCTGTAAGTGAAACAAAATTTAAAACTAATAGTAATGCGTAACCCTAACAAAATTGTAACCCTGATTTTGTAGAGTTCGAACTTACAGGTGGTGGTAATCCGTGTATTGTGATCATCATTTTGATAGCTTTTTTTTTTATATAACTTTCATTTAAAATTAGTTTTTGGAGTCATTCGATTTCCTCATCTCATAGAAATAAAAATACAAAATTACAAAATTAATAAACGCTTTCTTTGCAAAGGAAATTGAACATCACAGATGACAGATATTCTTTTTTTTTTCTCTCGTCTGGCTCTACAAAGATTAGCCACTGTCAAGTTTGTAGTTATTTGTAAGTTTGTAACAAGTTAGTTAAACTATACAAGTATGGACCCTGTTTGTGCCGGCGCTCGCCGACATACGCACGGCACCCCCTTATAGAGCGCTTTCCAGTCAGTTTTAATAAAAAAAAAAAACATTCCAAAAAGGCAGAGCACGCCCGCCAGCCAACACCAACACAGACGAAGTCCCCACAGATATTCTACTCGTACTCTATGATAGCATAGCAAATGTCAAAGTCAAATATAGGCTATAATGGGTTAAGGTTTTTAAAGATCCCGTGGGAACTCTTTGGTTTTCCGGGATAAAAAAAATCTCTTGCATGTTGGATATTCGATATTGGTTTATCGATACATGCAACTCTAGTCATCACCTGTGGTCATCACTCCGCATGTGTATTATCTATGCTCAGAATTAATGCTCCGAATTAATGATCTCCGAATTAATGTCCATGTCAAATGACGTCTGTCAAGTCCTTTAGGTAATTGGTCTGGGCTGTCAAGTCCACAGACTTTGAGTTGAGTTGAGTCAAGTTACGTCAAGTTACAAAGAGAATATAATCACTACGTTCTATCAAGTTAGTTAAGTCCAGTGGTTTTTATAGAATGGTTTCAGTGCTATTATAATGTAATTTATTTAATTACTTATAATTTTCTGTGTAGTTAATAATAATTAGTTTTCGCAACTAGTACCCACAGAGTACATTGAGTACTTAATAAGTTTTTGATTTTATAGGTGCCGTAGTTTTACTTAGTTTTCTTTAACTTTAGATAGTTTAAACATTATTAAACCCACAAAACTAAAGATTTGTGCCTTATAGTGTTTAAAAATAAAGAAAAATGAAAGTATTCCTCCTACTAGTGCCCCTGTATATTGTTGCGTAAGTATTAATCATTTATCATCATCCTAGACTCAATAATATAGTTAGAATATCATGTCTTATTTCTCTATAATCCTCTATTTAAAAATCAGAACTTAGGATTTAGTCAAAGCAGTAACTCTTACTTTTGAACTACTTTTTGAATAGATACTTAGCATGTTGGTTATAAAAGTCATGACTTATTTAAATATTCCTTACCTTTCACTCAATTAACCAAGCTGAAAATGACCTAAAGACTACCCGTCTAAGTTTGTTCTCTTACTTCCAAATGGTTGATTTCCAAATGAGCATGAAATCTTAAGGTGCTGTGATGACTTAAGTTTCCTTCCCTGTCACACATTCTAACATTTTCATTGAATGTGAAAGACTCACTACACTTTCAACAAATTTGACTTAGTCAACTCCTAAACAAAAAAATTACCCTGGATTAACACATAGGCCCAAGTGTTATTTTTCTACGATGGTACAGAACCCTTCACGTGCAAGTCTGACTCGAACTTGACCAGTTTTTTTTTTTGCAGGGCCCTAGTGCTGGGTGCATCTATCACAGCAGGGATTTTTGTAGTGCACGTAGTTATAGCACCACTATTGTTCAAATATTCCAAAACATTCCGGAGAAACCTCATTTTTCTTAATATAGGTAAGTTTTTGAAAAGTCTTGTGATACACACACCACAAAAAGGCTTTATTTAAAAGACTAGATAATACCCGCGGTTTTGTCTGCATCGATTTAGGTTTTGGAAAATCCTGTGAAAACTTTTTGATTTTCCAGTATAAAAATGAATGAATAAATGAAAACTATCCCAAACATATTAAATTTTTCTGTTAAGCTGAATTAACATTACTAAATTAATGGCTCTAAATTAGTTTCACGACATTAATTTCATTATCAATTGCATGTGTAAACGTCTTATTTCGTAATTCATGCATTATGAAATTAATGAAAATATTAATTTCGTAATGTAAATTCCGCTTTAAGAAATTCTCAGTACTAACTGACTGAAGTTGGCGTTGTGTCCTGTTGATTCCTGATCCATCGGGTTATGAGAGTGAGGGAATAGAGAATCATCAGCTGTATTTTCGCAAACACTTGTGCACTATATTAAATATCCCTCGCAGTTGCCTAATCTCTATGGAGATTAGGTCTAGATCTAGATGCAAGCTATCTCTGTACCTTGTGTCAAAATTTGTTAAATGGGTGACCCATGAAAACTAGCAGACAGACAGACCGATAATATAATTAGTATGGATTTAAGGAAGATGAGATCATAAAATTATGTTTTTGATATAGAAAAAATTTAAAACTTCTGGTTTAAATGATTAAACCTTGGCGTCTGGTTAGTTTTGACCTTTGAGACTGTTTTTAATCATTATCAACAAGAAACAAGTTATCTATTTCCTAATATGTCTATTAGTATATAGGATTGGTTTATATTCATATTTCCTAATATTATAAATGGGAATGTATGTATGTCTGTCTGTTACACTTTCACAGCCCATTTGTTCAACCAATTTTGATTAAATTTGGGTATCCCGGGGAAGGTCATGGGCTATATTTTTATCCCAGAAAATTCAAGATTTCCCGGACTTCGTCTGCGATGGCGTTTGCTGGCGCGCGTGCTGTGCTTGTTTGGAGTGTTTTTTTTGTTAAGAGTGGCTGGTTTTTGTGTTAGTTGGTGTTTTTTGGTGGTGGAACTGACTGGGAAGCGCTCTAAAGGGGCGCCGCGCGTATGTCGGCAGGCGCCGGCGCAGACGGAGTCCATACTTGTATAAATTCAATAACTTGAAAATATCACAAACTTGACATTGGCTAATCAGAGTAAAGCCAGATTAAAGAAAAAAAAAAAGATTTCCCACAGAAATCGGAGGACCTTTATTCACGCGCGGGTGAAGTCGCGGGAATTATCTAGTTACGTATTTATATCTTTGGTTTTGTGGTGGGATGGTTCATGTTTCTAGGTCAGCGGGAAGTACTCGTAGGTAGGTAGGTAGATTTTGATTGATTCCCTAAATAGGTCTTGTCAGACAGTCAACAACAGGCTTAGCGGTCAGAGAGTCGGGCCCGAACTCTGTAGACACAGGTTCGAATCCTGCTGGTTCTGCAATTTTTATATGTATTAAAAAAAAATTGTTTTTGTTTCAGCAAAATGGCCTCTAAACGTAGACTACGACGACCCCTCAGCCAGCGGTATCGAGGGTGGGAGAAACTTCAACATCGAATACCATTCCAAGGTCGACAATTGCAAGATAAAAATTGGTAAGTTATCGCATACGACGCGCGGGTGCGGAGGCGATGGCGGCCGCGGTTGACTTTTACACTTGCTGGGCTTGCTTCCTTAGGTTACGTTGAAACTGAAATAATAACTCAAAATTTAAAAAACCCCTGACGCAAAAACCACTATGAGAAAACTCGAAAAGAGCTGATAACTTTCAAACGGCTGAACCGACTTTCTTCGATTATAGCTAAGAACATTCTCGATTAAGCCACCTTTCAAACAAAAAAAAAAAAAAAAAAAAATTGGTTCATTCGTTTAGGAGTTACGATGCCACAGACAGATACACAGATACTCAGATACACACGTCAAACTTATAACACCCCTCTTTTTGGGTCGGGGGTTAAAGATAAGTCCTTACTACTTAGCCATCACACTTCACATTATCACACTAATATTATAAAGGGCAAAGTTTGTATGTGTGTGTGTGTTTGTGTGTATGTTTGTAACTCCTTCACGCAAAAACTATTGGACGGATTGGGCTGAAATTTAGAATGGAGATAGATTATACCCTGGATTAGCACATAGGCTAATTTTTATCCCGGAAAATCAAAGAGTTCCCACGGGAATTTTGAAAAACCTACATCCACGCGAACGAAGTCGCGGGTATCAGCTAGTCATATTATATTTTGTGACCGCACCCGCGTGTTGACGTGAACAAGTACTTATTTGCTATCGCGAGGTGATAATGATCATAATTACATTGTTTTCGCAACATACTTTGTCACTGCAACGTTTTGGGACACCTATCTAAAATCCCGTGATAGCCTAGTGGTAAGACGTGACGAGAATTTTTTGCGCAACGGATCAGCCTGGCTGTCCAGCGCGGATATGCTGCCGGTATTCTTGGCACCATTCCATGCGAGCATGATTTGTATAATAATTAGATGAAGCCAGCTCTAAGTTTTATTGTAATACTAGTTTACACCCGCGACTTCGTCCGCGTGGCTGTAGGTTTTTCAAAATCCCGTGGGAATTCTATGATTTTCCGGGATAAAAAGTAGCTGATAGATAATAATATCCTGGATTAGCAATAATCCAGGATATTATTATCTATCATCATGGATTAGCAATAATCCAGGATATTATTATCTATCTCCATTTCACATTTCAGCCAAATCCGTTCAGTAGTTTTTGCGTGAAAGAGTAACAAACATACACACATCCATACACACAAGCTTTCGCCTTTATAATATTAAAGTGAAGTGTGATTTTTAATTAAAAAAAAAGATTGATTTTGACTTCATTATCAGGTGTATGGCACATTCTGCCAAAGAGTTTGTATGAGAAGCATAAAGGCAGCTTCGAACCAAATGTGGATAAAGAGAATCTGAGTGCAACCCTGGACGCAGAGCTACTTAACTCTAAGCTACCCATCATGATCTATTGTCATGGTAAGATTTTATACATGGCATAATATTGTATATCAAATGTTTGAAAGAGCAACCGCCGAGTTTCTTGCTGGTTCTTCTCGGTAGGAAAGGCATTCCTAACGAGTGGTAGTGTCTAAGTAGTGGTTTTTTTTTTTTAATATCATAAAGTGCTGAGGACAGTACGTTACTAACATTACAATCTAGCATACGAATAGCGCTAATAAGCAATATTATATTAACCTAAACTTATAAAAGTACTTATATCTAAGAATCGGTCCATTAACTTATCTTAGTTTACAGTTAGTTTTCATTGAAAGACACTTTGTTCTTGTGTTCTTTGAAAGTAGTGGTAACGATAAAAAAAATCGTTAGGAAATTTGCTTATCTCAGAGTTCTCCATAATGTTCTCAAATTCGTGTGAAGTCTGCCAATCGGCACTTGGCCAGCGTGGTAGTGGTAAAAGGTAGCCTATGTCACTCTCCAGGTCTTTAACCATGTAATATAACAAGTGTAAATTAAAAATTTATAAGACCCCCGACAAGTGCAGGTTACAGTAACTAGAAAATAGCTCATAACTTTCAAACGGCTGAACCGATTTTCTTGGATTATAGCTAAGAACACTCTCGATCAAGCCACCTTTCAAACAAAATAAAACTAAATTAAAATCGGTTCATTCGTTTAGGAGCTACGATGCCACAGACAGATACACAGATACACACGTCAAACTTATAACAGCACTCTTTTTGGGTCGGAGGTTAAAAATCACGTCGATCCGTAGCTCCGTTGCAGCGTGATTGAAGAACAAACAACAAACCAACAAACACGCTTTCGCATTTATAATATGGGTAGTGATTTTCAGGTAATTCAAACACTCGTGCAGCGGCGCATCGGGTGGTGTTGTACAAGTTTTTCCAAAAAATGGATTTCCACACAATCGCCTTTGACTATAGAGGTAACTTTGCTTTCTTTACTTTATAGAAATAGATATCATCATCATCAACCGATAGACGTCCACTGCTTCGAGCCTCGATAGCTCAACGGTTGAGAAGTGGACTGAATTCCGAAAGGTCGGCGGTTCAAACCCCACCCGTTGCACTATTGTCGAACCCACTCCTGGCACAAGCTTTACGCTTAATTGGAGGGGAAAGGGGAGTATAGTCATGATTATCATGGCTAATATTCTTTATTAATAACAAAAACCGGCCAAGTGCGAGTCAAACTCGCGCACTGAGGGTTCCGTACTCGGGTATTTTTTCCAACATTTTGCATAACCACAAATTCGCGCTTTTCAGATTTATTCCTGTATTTGTTCTATAAGACCTACCTACCTGCCAAATTTCATGATTCTAGGTCAATGGGAAGTATCCTATAGGTTTTTTGACAGACACGATGGACAAACAGACAGACAACAAAGTGATAGGGATACAACAAAGAGTAAGGGTTCCGTTTTTCCTTTTGAGGCACGGAACCCAAAAAAATGTTGATAATGATGATGTCAAAGTCAAATCCAAATCATTTATTCAAATTGGGTACTATTGTACGTTCTGTCGATTGCTGAGTTTGCAATACAATGATGTAGTGGTGATAATTAATTACATAAGCTACGAGGGTTCCAAGCGCGCCCAGGTCTGAGAAGAATGCATTATTTGTTGTTTTAGCGACAATAGAAATACACATTTTGTCAAAATTTCAACTCTTTAGGCTTCACGAGATAAAGTCCGCTGACAGACAGACGGACGTACAGCGGAGGCTTAGTAATAAGGTCCCGTTGGCACCCTTAAGGTACGGAACCCTGAAAATGATGATGTCTTATGATCCCAGGATACGCTGACTCAACCAACGTGTTGCCAACGGAAGACGGCGTGGTGGAGGATTCCTTGATAGTATATGACTGGTTAAATACCATCATAAGCAAAGCAGATACTAAACCACCGGTTTTTGTATGGGGACATTCCTTAGGTATGATATTTTTATTTATTTACTAGACTAGCGACCCGCCACGGCTTCGCGCGGGTGCTATGTAAATACTAATGTGGTGTCAGTATGAGTATATATACTATGTAATATTATAATGAGGTAAAGTTTGTCAGTTTGTTTATAGGAAGTAATCTTTTTATTTATTTATTTACATACAAGTTAGCCCTTGACTGTAATCTCACGTGGTGTTAAGTGATGATGCAGTCTAAGATGGAAGCGGGCTAACCTGGAATGGCTATAGCAATTTTTATTTAACCCTTTGGTTTCTACACGGCATCGTACCGGAACGCTATATCACTTGCCGACACGGCTTTCGACTTGGTATCTCTGGAACTACTGAACCGATTTTGAAAATTCTTTCACCAGTACACAGCTACATTATTCTTGAGTGACATAGGCTATATTTTATTTTAAAAAAAATTAGAGATACCTACGATAATTCTAATAAGCTAGCCGTACAAATTCGGGGCGGGTCGCTGGTTTGGTATATTTCATCAAAAGAATAAGACAGCATTTTCGATGAAAGCTCTCAGTCGGCTTGGTTTCTCCTGATATCATGAACAATTATCGTCATATTTCAGAAAATGAACACAACACAATATTAAATTATACGTGTGTATAAACCTTCCTCTTGAATCACTCTAAAGCCGCATTAAAATACTTGTCAATTAATTTTAAGTAGGTAATCTCATGTGGCCTTAAGTTTAACTTAGATTTATTATAATAATTATGTTGTATAACGCTGTTGATTACAATTGAAAAAAAAAAAATAATAAAAAAAAAATCGGTACCTAATGGGGGTCTTCAGACCTCGCACTTACCAGTGGGAGGTCGCCATTCTAGCACCTTGGGACCCCAACGCCTATCAGTTTTTCGAACTACGTGGCTTCACGCTTATAAGACCTTCGAACCATTTGAAATATCAGAACCTTTGAATTTTTCCCCAGGTACAGGCATTTCGTCGCATCTTTTAGGCAACCTACAAAGGTTGTCAAGGGATATTCTAGGACGTTCGGACCCCCTGCCTTTACCTAAAGGCCTGATATTGGAGGCCCCCTTCAACAATCTGGCAGACGAGGTCAAATACCATCCACTAGCTAAGGTAGGGGTTAAATAGAAGATTTTAAAAATATTTCAGGGTTCTATACGTCAAAAGGAAAAAAGGAACCCTTATAGGATCACTTCCTTGTCTGTAAATCTATTGTGTCTGTCAAGAAAAGGGAATCAAAACATATATAGAGTTCTTCGTGTTGACCTAGAATTATAAAATTTGGCAGGTAGGTACATTTTATAGCACAAGTATAAAAGGAAAAATCCGAAAAACGCGAATTTGTAATTACACAAAAAAAAAATGTTTTCATGAACAAATAAATTTTTTTCAATTTTCAAAATAAGGTAACTATACCGAGTAGGGTATCATATGAAAGGGCTTTACCTGTACATTCTAAAACAAATTTGTATTTATTTTTATGCATAGTAAATTTTGATCTATCGAGCAAAATGACGATTTAATATCGAGTACGGAACCCTCGGTGCGCGAGTCTGTTTCGTACTTGGCTGGTTTTTTAGGATTACTAAAGAGAAAAAGATGAAGATACCTTTTTTAGTTTGGAGAAAACAATCAGAAAGCTATGATAGCCTAGTGGTTAATAGGTCCGCCTCCTAATCGGAGATCGGGGGTTCGATCCCGGGCACGCACCACTAACTTTTCATTTATGTGCGTTTTAAGCAATTAAATATCACTTGCTTTAACGGTGAAGGAAAACATCGTGAGGAAAACTGTATGCCTGAGAGTTATCCATGTTCTCATGTGTCTTCCAATCTGCATTGGGCCAGCGTGGCAGACTATGGCCTAAACCCTTCTCATTCTGAGAGGAGACCCGTACTCAGTAGTGGGGCGGAAATGGGTTGATCATGAATCAGAATCGAGGCCATTGTATTGAAAATCTTATCATTTTGTCCTTAGTTGGTGCGATGGCTGCCTTACTTCGAGAATTCCTTCGTGTCTCCATTCCTCTCAGCTCCGGAGCATGAGTTTAAATCGGATTTGCATTTAACTCAAATCCCGGATCTGCCAATTTTGATACTGCATTCGCGGGATGACGTCATAGTTCCGCATTATGTTGGGAAAAAGGTGTGTGTGTTCGAGACGATAGTGAAATATACATGATCAGATTCTATAATAAACGAATTCTCCTATAGCTCCAACTTTTCTCACTAGTGTCATAATGTGATACTACAGTTGCACGAGGCGATACTGCAGTCTAGGCAAGACGGGCATGTACCAGTCACGATGCATTCCAACCCCAGCAGTGTTCATGATAAGATTCTATTACAACAAAGAAATTCGCTTCTAGTTATAGCTTTATAGTGACCAACTTTTCTCACTAGTATTATAACGTGATACTACAGTTCCACGAGGCGATACTGCAGTCTAGGCAAGACGGGCATGCGCCGGTCACGCTGGATTCCTACCCCAAGCAGTGTTCATGATAAGATTCTATTACAACAAACAAATTCGCTTCTAGTTATAGCTGTATAATGACCAACTTTTCTCACTAGTAGGTATTATAATGTGATATTACAGTTGTACGAGGCGATAGTGCAGTCCCGGCAGGCCGGGCACGCGCCGGTCACGCTGCATTCCTACCCCAAGCAGGAAGGGTTGGGGCACAAAGACATTGCTAAGGCTCAGGATCTACCGCAAGTTATCGGGTAAGAGACCGTCATCACTATCAACTGACACTTGGACCCTTGACAAGACCGGCAGAGTTAACTAGAGTGTTCCTATATGGGTTCTTTTTTTCCTTTTGAGGTACGGAACTCTAAAAAACCATTTAATTCAGCAAAACAATTTATTGTAATCAATGATTTTACGGCAGATCAATGATTTTGAACCACTGGCAATTCCTTGAACCGATTTCGATATAATAATGTCAATATTAGAGCCGTGATTAATCTGGTGGTCGGGGCACGCAAATCTAACTTTGTGGAGTTATGTGCGTTTTAAGCAATTGAATGTTACTTTCTTTAACGTTGAAGGAAAACATCGTAAAGAAACCTGCATGTCTGAGAGTTCTTCATAATGTTAGGTGTGTAAAGTCTGCCAATCTGCACTGGGCCACCATAGTTGACTATGGTGTCTATGCCAAACCCTTCTCATTCTGAGAGGAGACCCATGCTCAGTAGTGGACCAGATCGTAGTCTCAATAATAATAATTAGATTAATTTTGTTTCAGTGAATTCGTGAAGAGCCATCGATAGATAGATATAGTCGAAGAGACAACAGAAGAAGTTAGTTCGCTAGTTCACAACCAATACGCTTAAGCCTGCAAAGCTCTCTGCACGTACTTACAATGCATTTTATTTATTTAATTTATTTATTAATAATTTAATTATTAATTTGGGTTACTGTTGAAATAAAGTATTTTGTATGAATCACAAGATTTTTATTTTAAGTTTTTAGATACAAGTTAGCCCTTGACTGCAATAATAATAATAATAGTTTATTTTCAGGCAATTTTTTTTTTACACCCATTTCTTAAATATAAAATAAAATAAAATAGAATAGAATACAAGAGTAAAATAAAAATTATTTACGGTTGTTGCCACGATGCACGGCAAGCCAGTACTTCGGTATGCGATTTTCAGGACACTCAGAGCATACCCTGAGGATCTCGTTCTGAGAATTGCGGATGCGGAACCAGAAAGCCGCAACCCGAGATCTAATAATCGCGAAATAATCGGGCACTTTGGCGTCAGCAAACATGCCCGACGCGCTGCAGTATTTAGGCAGTTTCATCAGAATACGGTATGCGTTATTATACTGCACTCTGATGCTGCTACGTGCACTTGCGGTGCAGTTGACCCAAAGCTGACACGTGTAAAAGCATTGAAAATATGCTCTAAACAGTCTCAGCTTCGCCTCAGAACTACACCGCGCAAATCTGCGTGCGAGCATGTTGCACCGAACAGACAAAGCCCTTCTTTCTCGTTCCATGTCTTGGTTATCACGTAGACCCTCAGTTAAAATATGCCCCAGATACCTGAATTGCGCCACCCTTTCTACAGGAACTCCATCTAAGAAAACCGACGGGATCCTCTCCGGGCCCTTGCCTGCACGGAAAACCATCATCTGCGTCTTTTTAACATTATATTTAAGGCCGTCTAAGACCCCTGATTGAGGGACTTAGAAGTACCATATCGTCAGCATAGCTGATATTGTTAATGCACGTTGTACCTATGTGGCAACCTACTCTAGTATTTCTAAGTCCCTCAATCAGATCATTAACATAAATGCTGAAGAGGTCCGGAGAGGTCAATCCTCCTTGACGCACGCCGCATTCTAATCTATAATCATTAGAGCCGGCGTCGCCCCATTTCACAAAATTAGTTTGGTTCTCGTACCAGTATCTCAACAGATCTACCGTCTTACGCGATACATTAGACTTAATAAGTTGGTGGGAAATGATGATGCAGTCTAAGATGCAAGTGGGCTAACCAGGCGGAATAGCCCTTGTATGGCAGTTTTCATTAAATCAATACTCCTTTGGTTCTACACGGCATTGTAACGGAACGTTAAATCGCTTGGAGGCACGGCTTTGCCGGTAGGGTGCTAACTAGCCACGGCCGAAGCCTCCCACCAAACCAGACCAGTTTAGAAATTATTTGCAACTAGAGGATGCCCGCGACTTCGTCCGCGTGAATTTAGGTTTTTAAAGATCCCGTGGGAACTGTTTGATTTTCCGGGATAAAAAGTTGCCTATGTCAATTACAGAGACGCAAGCTACCTCGGTACCAAATTTCATACAAATCGGTTAAGCGAATGGGTTTTTGGGAATCCCGTGGGAACTCTGATTTTCCGGGATAAAAAGTAGCCTATGTCCGTCCCTGGGATATAATCTTACCCTGTACCAAACGTCAGAATTGGTTTAACTGTTGGGCCGTGAAAGGTAGCAGACAGACACTTTCGCATTTATAATATTAGTATGGATAAGTAAGTAGAGTGAAGAAAAACATCGTGAGACCCGCATGCTTGAGAGTTCTCCATAACATTCTCAAAGGTGTTTAACGTCTGCCAATCCACACTTGGCTAGCGTGGTAAACTGTGGTCCTAAGTCCTAACCCTTCTCATTCTGAAACCAGTGCATAGATGTAGATTCGTAATAAAACAGTTTAGGACAGTCCATCTGTCTGTGTGTCGCAAGATTTAAAACATCGGTCAAGTGCGAGTCAGACTCGCACACGAAGGGTTCCGTACCATCGATCAAGAAATAACCCCGTTTAATTTTTTTTAATTTTCATGGTGGCCATAATTAAATACCTACACATACAATTCACATTCTTTGAAAATTTCACCTTTTACGATTTACCAGATACAGATCACTGATAGACAGACGGACGGACAGTGGAGTCTTAGTAATAGGGTCCCGTTGGCACCCGCCGGGTACGGAATCCTGAAAAGAAACTATAAGAAATCCGTAGGAGAACCAAAGTGACCTACATAGCTCTCACCGACCAGAAACAAATAGCTCTTTAACGGCAGCTGGCAGGCCATGTCTGTGATGTCTATCACAGAACCGATGCCCGCTGCGACCGTAAATTAATCGATTTACTAAAAATCGATTAATCTTATTATAAAAATCGAAAGTAAAAAATCGATTATAAGAAACATCCCTCATACATACTCTTTGTTGCAAACTTGCAAAGTACACTGTGGTACATTCTCTTTGATTACTATTTAAAAAAAAGTGATTACGTACTCTTCGAAAAAAAGTGTGAATTTTGGATTTCGTCTGTGTTGGTGTTAGCTGGCGGGCGTGCTCTGCCTTTTTGGAGTGTTTTTTTTTTGTTAAAACTGACTGGAAAGCGATCTAAGGGGGTGCCGTGTGGCCTGTGGGTGTCGACTGTCGGCGAGCGCTGGCACAGACGGGGTCCAAAC
The DNA here is from genome assembly GCF_905333055.1 of Maniola jurtina. Classification (NCBI taxonomy): domain Eukaryota; kingdom Metazoa; phylum Arthropoda; class Insecta; order Lepidoptera; family Nymphalidae; genus Maniola; species Maniola jurtina. The sequence goes on from NC_060053.1 coordinate 5,234,897, forward strand.
TTGTATAGTTTATTCTTCTTTTAACTAACTTGTTACAAATAACTACAAACTTGACATTGGCTAATCTTTGTAAAGCCAGACGAGAAAGAAAAAAAAAATACTCTTTGACACCGACCAGAAACAAAAGCTCTTTGAAGAAAGTGTGAATTTTCTGCAGATTTTTCACTCAAAAATTAATTTCTTTTATGAAAAGAAATTAGGGTATTTACACGTGATTAATGAATTGTTAAATGTTTCCAAGATGCTTCTGGTCATCCACAACATTCCGATGCATGTAAATATTTTAACTTACACGCTCTTTCACCATGTTTTTTAGGAGATGTTTCTGTATGTACACCGCATTTTTATTTTGCAGATGAAATTTTACGATGTGAAGAACTTGATTCAAGAAAAATGCGGTTTCAAAGAGGTTATTTTGGATAATTTTACCGCTGAAGGCAACAACAACAAGCGCGTGACAGTTGGGCTAGCTGACGAGGGCGATGCGGCTTTACTTGTTAGAAAAATCAATGGGCTCTTCCTCTCCGGATGTCAGTTGTTCGTTGAGGATATGCGGCAGAAAAAAGTATCTACCTGTTTACTATAGTAGAAACTAAATGAGGCCCGCAACTTGCTTTAGGTTTTGTAGAAATCCCGTGGGAACTCTTTGATTTTCCAGGGTAAAGCTTAACTAATGCCTGTCGTGATGCAAGCTATCTCTATACCAAATTTCGTCAAGGTTAAGGCATGGACTTGTGCTTTCGTTTTCAGCATTAATATCTGCATAGAATAATTTCGTGGATAATTTTCTGCCTGTTCGTTACCTATGCATTTGTGCATTGTTCGATTTATTCTAAAACTGTACAGTTTTTGGACTTGCATGATAGTGTCTAGTGTAGTACCACCAACGGTGGCGCACAAATCGTATTGCAGTACATGCTGGGCATAAACTACTATTTCTTGTACTAAAGTATAGCTCAAACCATGGGGTCTAGAAACCTGTGCCTTAGTAGGAGAAAGGAGATTCTGTGGCTTTTAACTCATAGGCTACTTTTGTTCCAGAAATTCAAACAGTTCTCATGGAATTTAAAAAGCCTATTTCATGCCTGGCATAATTTAGAAACTAAGAAAACAAAAAAGTGGGTCAAAGTGAGAGCTTCCTTTTTAGTCAAAAATTCACAAACATTTTTTCCTCTTTCCAGTCTTCAGAACAGCCCTACAGACCAATAGATAATCCGCACGTCCCACAGCCCAGGCCAGACAAGATAGCTCAGTACAACAGGCCCGATGCCAGAATGCCAACAGGCATGCCAGCTCAGTCAGCACCTTCGATGACTCCAATGCCACCCGTGCAAATGGCATACAGTAATCTGCCATTTTACATGTCACCGGTACAGGTAAGTGCTCTAATTTCTTCAAATTCTTTATTTGGATAACCATTTTTTACAATATAATTGCAGGGTATTCTATAAAATAATTGTAAGATTAATTTATTGCTTAAAATATAAGAATATATCTAATATCTAGTATCTACTTTTGAAGAACTTTTCTGTAGAAGACCATTAGGCACAACACTCACAGCCAGAGTAGAGTGGCGCGGAGGTGAGCTTTCGTTTATTTTATCAACTTAAACTAAACTTATTTACTTTGACATATGGTTGAATTTATTGTAAATAAAATGAGTGCACACTATGAGGCATGTGCTCGTTTTCTCAGCTATTTCTATAAATAATAATAAAATATGTTCCTCTGATGCATTTTATTTTCATTATATAAAAGCATCAGAAAGAAAAGAAAGAAAGAAAAAACGTTTATTTTTGAAAGTTTAATAAGCATCAGGATAAGTTTATCTTTGGAAACAACACTAAGAGAGGGGAGCATGTCACCACAATACCAGTTTGAACTAGAGTGAGGGAGTTCTCGGTTTGATCATGAATCTGTCAAATATTAAGTATTTGAGCACTGAGGGTGGTGTGAAATAAAAGATTTAAAAATATTAGGTGTATTTAAAACTCTTTGCCACCCTGTCACAAGGGCCCATGTCACATACCTTTGTAGCCTACATTTGACAGGCGAAACCTTTTGGTTTTGTAAGTTTCATAACTGCAGTTGTGAACTGTGACGATACTCATTGACAACATCTGTCAAATGAAAGCTTTGATCATTAACAATATCAAAAGTTTGAAGGCGGTCTGCATCTTCTTTATCCTGTGTTTCCTTTCCACACTAAGACATTAGTTGTCTTCGTACATGAGACTGGTCTGGCTCCCTGCTGGACACTCTAGCCAGCCGAGCTCACTCCAGAATCTGAGCATGCCACCCAGATGGGTGAGGACTTTTTTTTGACCTAATATACGAAAAACCCCTGACATGATGTCAGAGATGTTTTTAAATTTTAACATTTTGTTGTAATTTTTTTTTTTGTGAGGTGAGGACTTTAGGAAATGTTGCTGCGGAGCCAATGTAGGCTTGTCGTTAGGCAGATACACAGCTGCATTTAAGCAGTATGTGTTCTGTTGACTCATTACTATACAGCTCTGCATAGATCTGTAGGTGATACTAAGGCTGAGATCTATAGACCATACTTTGATTCTGCTCAGCCTTAAGTTTCAAATAAAATGAGACAGATAGTGCTGTCTCGTTTTAACAGCCTCAATTTAAATTTTAAGCAGTTTAAAGCCTCAATAGCTCAATGGTTATGGGAGCGGGCTGAAATCTGTAAGGTCAGCGGTTCAAACCCCACCCGTTGTACTATTGTCGTACCCACTCCTAGCACAAGCTTTACGCTAAGTTGGAGGGTAAAGGAGAATGTTAGTCATGATTCAAATGGCTAACATATTTAAAAAAAAAGTCTGAGCAAAGTCAAAGTGCGCTCTATAGATCTCATCCTTAGAATGCAGAGGTGTATGTTTAATGCCAGTGTTGTCTCTGGTCTGCATATTTTGCATACAGAACTCAACTGGGATAGACTTGTGAAAGGAAGTAAAAGAAATATTCTTAGAAAAAATTGTCTTCTGAAATTTCAAGTCAAGGGATGGACCTGTGAAAGAAAGTAAAAGAAATATTCTTAGACAAGATTGTCTTCTGAAATATTTAGTTCAAGAAATTACTTGAAATATTGTATACGGCGAAACTACCTATAAATGCGTTTAATATAGAAGTATAAGTTGCAACTGACTGACTATCTTAGTCTAATTCAGTGCGCACTGAGCTTTACATTGTTGACCGACTGTAGTATTATTATATTGTAGATAACAGTTACATACCATGATTAGTTTGATTATTTTGATTTGTCAATATTTCGACTCAGATGCGTGAGTCGTGTTCACGACAGAACTGCAGTGCTGCGCATATTTTCGCAGCATTTCATCCGCTAATCGAAAGATATTGCACGCAAGTTGCGTAAAAATAACTTCCGAGTCACAGAATGCATAAAGGCATTCTATGACTGCTTCCATGGTCCAATCCAATGAATCAATCAGCCTATCTTCTCTTTGGGCTGATTTCCGCACTTAAATCCATCAGCCTATATCTCATAGAAATTTTTCACAGCCCAACCAAACACATTCCTCCGCCTTCCTTATCCACCCGCTTCCTGCCTACGTCTTCAGTAGTCGTCTTCATCATTCCAGGGGGCTCAAGGCCGTCCTACACATCGTTTACCGGTTCGCGGTCTCCACTACAGAATACGTCTGCCTCATCGGCCGGATATAAACATACATATGTACATTGTAAACAGTACCTACTGGGCCCTAACTTAGGCAAACGGTCAGTCGCAAACTGTACACCTAATACCGGTGGCCTGGTAAAGTTAAAACTCATTACGGAGTGGAGTATACTCCTATCGATTTCATAAAATTTTTAATATAAAGGATGAATCCTGTTCCTAAAGGTCAGCTCAAACGGGCCACTCGCCACAGCCACGTAACTTTCACACATTTTGTATGTTGTCGCCGCACACGTGGTTGGTTGCGACGAGACTCTTAGACGCATAGCAGTTGCCATTAGCTACAAAAAACCGTCTTGTTTCACTAGTAGGTGCGAGTGAGAGCACCATCTATTGATGTCGGTCATGTGTCTCTGGCATAGAAGCTGGGTCTGGCTTCAGCACGCCGACATCGCCTGGCTGTGATGAGTGGTCCCTTCATGACGAGCTTTAGGCTGAAATCTTTAGAGTGCGCTTTGACTGAGTCAAAGTTAAAGCAAGTCAGATTAATGAAGAGGTATAAATCTGTCTCATTCTAACTCAGTTTTAAGTCTGAGCAAAGTCAGAGTGCGCTGGATAGATCTCACCCTTAGAATGTTCCAAAATATTGTATCCGTTTTGACACAGATTGCTGTGTACGGATTGCTTATTCCTCAAATTTTTTTTGGGAGAGAACAACATTGTTGCAGTGGTGTTTTCTCGCGTTAATGTATGGAATATTTTTGTTTTAATTGTAGGCTATTTGTTCAACATTTGTTCGCAGGCTTCATATCCGACCTACGAAAATCAGGCGGCGCAAGCGGCGAGCAAGCCGCCACTTCACGCCGCCTACTACCCAACGCAGCACCAACAGCCCGGCGTGGAGAACCAGTGGAACATTCTACCGGCGTATGCGTCGCAACCAGCAAAGCAGCATTCACCTGCTCCCGTCGTGAACAGTCGCGACTCGGAGTGGGAGGAGAGGGATCCGTCCCGTTCCCCGTCCCGCAGCCCCGACCGGGACGATGACTGGCGCGACAGTAAGAGGCATGCGGAACCATCTAGAAGCGAACGAGGTCGTCGATCCCCCGAACGAGACCGGGAGAGATACGGCAAAAAAGCCTCAAAAAGTTCTAGACGGATAGAATCTGGCGGCAGGTCGAGACGTGACATCCGCGACCGCTCGCCCCCGCGGAGTCGCGAAGACAGTCGCTCTTCCAGGCACGACGAAGACCTCATGCAATCCAAAAGTTCCTCGTACGTAGAACGATCGCCCCCGCGCGATCGAGCATTCGAAAGACACAGACGTGATGACCGTCGTTCTTTCGAACAGCGTGACAGACGCCGCTCGGGCGACCGTCGCGGCCGCGATCGAGATCGCAAACGTAGCCCCGAAAAATCTCGCGATTACGACAACTCAGACGACGACAGCGACTATGATAAACATAGAGAGGACCACGAGCACGATCGTCGAAACTACGGAAAGAAAAATCGTTACTCGTACTCGGACGCCTCTAGTTCGAGTTCTAAGACTTACGGCAACGATCCCGATAATTCCACTTTCAGTGTATCGAATGCGAACATTTTTGACAAGCGAGGTAACGCCCGAGACGATAGCTTTAGTGGCAAAGAAAGTGGCACAAAACGTGGTAGTTTCGATCGTAAAGCTGCCCCTACGCCTAAACGGGCTCGAAAAGATCAGGACAAAGACGCGGGTGCGGCGCCTAAGGTCGATGCCGCGAAGCCGATCGAGCCCCCCGCTCCTGATATGCGAAAAATGATCATCAGGCACAACAATTGGCGTTACCAGGTCGCTAGCATTTTGGCACAGCAAATAATGTCCGCAGCGCGCGGGCCCGGCCCTATTCCGAACAAAGCACATATATTTAAGGAGCTGAAGAAGTGCGTCGTTGCCCGCATTGACGTGCGCTTGGGCGACACCATCGTGAAATCGTTGATGGAGATGATAGAGTCCTATCGTTCGAGGTTCCCTCCCGAAGATGACGTAACTTTCTTCAACGCAGTCATGGAGAAGATAGAGCACGACGAGAAAGAGTCCGCAGCGAGTGCAGCGTCAGGTGAGTTGAAACTCTATGTTAACTTAACCCTGGCGCAAACGGGCCACTTGCCACGGCCAAATACAGGGCGTGGAGCGGTTGACGCTCTCACTCGCATCTACCGGGTAACTTAGATGTGGTGTGAGAGGACGACTGTCCTGGCGCAGTGGCGACCGTTATGGTCTTACAAGTGTGAGGTTCCGGGATCGATTCCCGGCACGGGCAATTAGGAAAATTATAATTTCTAAATTATCTCCGGTCTGCCTCCCGATTGTGTAAGAAAAACGTATTCATGGACCGTTACCGTCAAGAAATTCTGCCCTTTGATTGGCTGTAAAAAAGGTAAACAGCGAATGAACCAATCAAAGGGCAGAATTTCTTGACGATAACGATAACCATGAATACGGTGTTCTTACACAATCAGATGCTGGTCTGGTGGGAGGCTACGGCCGTGGCGAGTTATCACTCTACCGTGCGACTAATTGACTTCGCGTTCCGGTACGATGTCGTGCCGAAACTGATAAGGGGTATGAGTTTAATAAGACTGCCATACCCCTTCCAAGTTAGCCCGCTTTTATGTTAGATTGCATCATCACTTATGACTTACTATATTTCGGAGAGTGTGCACAAGAACTCTTTGACCTGGTTCCTCCTTCACCTTTCTACCATCGTACCTACTACCAAGCATCGTCAAGGTCTGCATCCGTACGTAGTCGAAATTCCTCGAACACGTACGAAACGATTTGCTTCCTCTTTCCTAATTCGAACCGCTAGGATATGGAACGCCCTTCCGGCGTCAGTTTTCCCTTCCACCTATAATATGGGTACCTTCAAGTCAAGAGTGAATAGGCAACTTCTAGGCAAGCGCGCTCCATCTTAGGCTGCATCATCACTTGCTAGCAGGTCTGATTGCAGCCAAGCGCTAGTCTATATAATTAAAAAAAAAAAAAACCAGGTGATATTGCAGTCAAGGGCTAACTTGTAATCGAATAAAAAACGTGTAGCGCGTTGCCGCCATCGACCAAACGCGTGTGGCTTCATACAAGGCAGTTCGCAGCTGGTCATATGAGGCTAAGGTAAGTGGCTCGTTTGCGAAGGCCTTTAATAATAATGCTTTCTTAGCGCGAAGCGTGCTATTATAATCTAGATTTACAGCGCCAATGACCAAGATGCGCGATGTTATAGTAACGCAAACCAACGTTTGGTATTGCGTTATTATTTTGTAAAACTGATCAATAATTTCGCGATTTTTAAAAAAGATATTTGAAATTATAAAGTAAGTATATCTTCACTTTTTTAATTTTGAAATTTTGTAGATTCTTCTACACTTTATTTATGGATGAGGTTGCCTCAAAATGTGTCCTAAAATAGAGATATTTCAGCGGTCCTAATATAATTTTAAAAACAAATAATTTTATACTATGCTGTTTATTGTCGGGCATAGATAAAGAAGAGATAAATCTATATCTGGATTAGGTTTAGAATTAGAACATTAAAAAATAGAATTATCAGTACGTTTGTAAGGAGAAGCGCGAGTGGAGTGTAAGGGTGACCAATCAACGTTGAGCTTTGTATGCCGTGCGACTGCGACAGCGTGACACGCATGCGCACAAGTGCAAGCGAGAGGAAGACTAAGCGAATCGGACAATGTGCCAGCGCGTATCACGTGATCAGTGTTGCTGATCATAGCTCAGTGTTGATTGGTCATCTTAATTTTAACGTGGTTCCTATCTTATTGAGAGTATTTCTGGTTACCTTCATTTTGTGGGACTGTTTTCAAACTTTTTTGTCAAGTGATTCCAAATTCAACGTGGATAAAAGATAGACTTTTCTTCGTTTTGGGTTGTCTTTGGTTGCCTGAATTTTTTCCTCACTTGCGCGCGCTATGGAATGGAATGACACAGGATTGGATGCAGTGCACACGATTCGTAGCCAGGGTAAGCACTACTTAGTTATGTAACCAATTTACTGCCAAGTGCGAGTCGGGCTCGCGCACCCAGGGATCCGTACTCGGGTATTTTTTTCAACATTTTGCACGATAAATCAAAAACTTATGCATAAAAATTATTTTTTTCCTGTTATTATCTGCAATCAGTCGGGGGACTATAAGCAGATTATTTGGGCTAAATTTGAGATTTAAAACGGAAGGGCCATTGCTCCAACGTCCATCAGATATCGAGCCCGTCAGCTCGTTTTAATCTTTTAACTCTGGGGGCGGCTAGAAGTGAGTTGGCAAGTGGGTTTGGATGTTTGGCAAGACGAACTTTGTGGTTTTTGGAGTACTTGTTTATTTCCTCAGCAACAGTTGGCATATGAAGATACTGGTGTAATTCATCGTTGCGTGTAAACCAGGGCGCGTCAGTTATTGTCCTTAGTATATTGTTTTGAATCCTTTGAATCCGCATGATATTGGTTATAAAAATAAATAAAAATCTGTTTAAGAATGTAAATTTTTGACAGACACGACAGACACAACAAAGTGATCCTATAAGGGCCCCGTTTTTTCTTTTGACGTACGGAACCCTAAAAATCATAAAATATGTCATCATCATCATCAACCAATAGACGTCCATGGCTGGGCATAGGTCTCCTGTAGGGACATCCACATGCCACGTTCTTGCGCCGCCTGAGTCCAATAATAAAATATTTGCGATCATTTCATTTGTGACGGTGCCGGCGCAGGTCGCGTCACGACAACAGATGTAAGTTATTGCAGCATATATCCGTCAGCAGAGATGTGTGGTGATTGGTGTCTATTGACCCAGTCTTGCCGACACCATGCAGGACTGCATGATAGGAAGATTGAAGCATTTTATCCGCTCAAAGATAAAAAGAAACATATTTTAGCGTTTAAACGATCAACATGCGTAGCGGAGAACATTTTTGCTGGAGTGTAAGTGTAAAAGTGAAATAAGTGTGCAAGTGAGCGTGTATGTGTAAGCAAATGTGTTTGTAATTTAAATTACGCAAGACGGCGAATAATGTACGCTTGTTAAAAAAACGTATACTCAATGTATACCTAAACTTGTTGTAATACTGTCATTGATTACGCTGTGGCAACGATTTCGTATTCTTCGACTGGAGTAATAGTGAATTTGAGTGGGTAGATCCCTAAATTGTATCTTCATCTGAAAGCGGAAAAAAATCAATATATTGTTTTCTCTGTAAGTGAATTTTGTTAATAATGCTTTGAGAAAATGAATTCCTTAACGCAATTTTGTGTGGTTTACAGGCGAAACTTCTATTGACTGCCAGCAGGATCCGGGGGCGGATGCAAGCGAGGCGAAGCAGGAAGAGACAGAGGAAAAAGGGACAGAGGCAAAAGCACCGGAGGTGAAAAGGAGGAAAAGACGTCGAGGCGTGAAAAGACTAGGAGGTAGCAGAATAGGAATGATACGGCTGCCGAAATATAAGAAAAAACCACCCACGTGCGGTACAGAAGGAAATAAGACAAGCGAACAAATGAACACACACACGGGCAAGTTAAACAAGCTGGATATGAGATACGGCGGGAAGTGGAAAAACTTGGACTGCCCAACCCCTGTCGCTTGTGACTTAGTCGGGGGAAGTCACGGAGGAAGCGAAAGGCCACTGCCTGTAAGTGGTAGCCGTTCTCTCGTGGACACCAACGCAACCCCTGGCTCTTCCGCAAGCGATCATGCGGGTGGAATCTGGGGAAGTCAAGGAGGAAGCCAAAGGCCGCTGCCATTAACTGGTAGCCGATCTCTCGTGGGCACCAACGCAACCCCTGGCTGTTTCGCTAGCGATCATGCGGGCGGAGCCTGGGGAAGTCATGAAGGAAGCGAAAGGCCGCTGCCATTAACTGGTAGCCGATCTCTCGTGGGCACCAACGCAACCCCTGGCTGTTTCGCTAGCGATCATGCGGGCAGAGTCTGGGGAAGTCAAGGAGGAAGCGAACGGCCGCTGCCATTAACTGGTAGCCGATCTCTCTTCGGCGCCAACTCAACCCTTGGCTTTTCCGCTAGCGATCATGCGGGCGGAGTCTGGGGAAGTCAAGGAGGAAGCGAAAGGCCGCTGCCATTAACTGGTAGCCGATCTCTCGTGGGCACCAACGCAACCCCTGGCTGTTTCGCTAGCGATCATGCGGGCGGAGTCTGGCGATGTCAAGTAGGAAGCGAAAGGCCGCTACCATTAACTGGTAGCCGATCTCTCGTGGGCACCAACGCAACCCCTGACCGTTTCGCTAGCGATCATGCGGGCGGAGTCTGGGGAAGTCATGGAGGAAGCGAGAGGCCGCTGCCACTAACTGGTAGCCGTTCTTTCGTGGACACCAACGCAACCCCTGGCTTTTCCGCTAGCGATCATGCGGGCGGAGTCTGGCGAAGTCAAGGAGGAAGCGAAGGGCCGCTGCCACTAATTGGCAGCCGTTCTCTCGTGGACACCAACGCAACCCCTGGCTTTTCCGCTAGCGATCATACAGCCGCAGTCTGGAGAAGTCAAGGAGGAAGCGAAAGGTCGCTGGCATTAACTGGTAGCCGTTCTCTCGTGGACACTGATGCAACTCCTGGCTGTTCCGCTAGCGAACAAGCGGGCGAGCAGAGACCGCTTTCTGATCACCACCCACACTCGGAACAGTCGAACACAACTGCTGGGGCCGCGCAAACCGAAGTCGAGGACAGGGCGAACGTTGAATGCCAGCAGGATCCGGGGGCGGATGCAAGCGAGGCGAAGGAGGAAGAGACAGAAGAAAAAGAGGCAGAGGGAAAAGGGACAGAGGAAAAAGCACCGGAGGTGAAAAGGAGGAAAAGACGTCGAGGCGTGAAAAGACTAGGAGGTCACAGAATAGGCATGATACGGCTGCCGAAATATAAGAAAAAACCACCCACGTGCGAGACAGAAGGAAATAAGACAAGCGAACAAATGAACACACACACGGGCAAGTTAAACAAGCTGGATATGAGATACAGCGGGAAGTGGAAAAACTCCGACTGCCCAACCGCTGTCGCTTGTGACTTAGTCGGGGGGAGTCAAGGAGGAAGCGAAAGGCCGCTGCCTCTAAGTGGTAGCCGTTCTCTCGTGGACACCGACGCAACCCCTGGCTGTTCCGCTAGCGAACAAGCGGTCGGGCAGAGACCGGCTCCTAACCACCAACCACACTTGGAACAGTCGAACACCACTGCTGGGGCTGGGCAAACCGAATTCGAGGACAGGCCGAACGATAGCCACGCTAATCCCTACGAAACCCCGATCCAGACGTGGGCAGTCAGTGGCCCTGGTGGTTATATCTTCACTCGACGATTCCCAGCAACAAACACAACCAGCCCAACACACGTACTTAAGACCAACGTCCAGAAACCACCTAAAATACGGACACACCCACGTTTTAGGAAGCGGAACAGGACTAAGCTAACACATCAACCGGAAACGGTCATCGAGCCAACCGAATAAGCAATTTTTTTTCATATAAAGTATAGCCTGGATGTCACCCGGGCCTTTACAACGAATAAGTTGACACCTCATTCATCAAAATCGGCCCAGTAGTTTAGGCGCTACGGTGGAACACACAGAATCTGGATACAAACATACAGATATACATACATAGACTGCTAAAATCATTACCCTTCCTTTTGGCTTTGCCGCAGTCGGGTAAAAATAAGGCCATCGAGACGAGATAAAAAACGTAAACGAGCTGACCGTACTAATTTGCGAAAGCAAGCAATTATTTATTATCTCTGTCCCTATCTCTCGTACGCAATAATATTGTCAGTTTGTATAAATTCTTTGTCTCGTCTCGTTACGTCTTTAACTATAAGAATACTTCTTGGGTTTAAAACGAAAAATTTAACGCAATTTAATATTGATGTATTAACAGGGCTCTCTCCGTCACTCGTTTCATACAATCGTAGTTCCAATTTCATTTGAATATTAAGCAACCAAAGTCCATGAAATTTTGCAGACATATTCTAGAAACTAATATCTGTGTCTTAGGTGTTTTAGATTTTTCTAAAAATATGTAGTTTTAAAATTACAGGGGCTCAAAGATTTGTATGAAAATTTTTAAGACCGCGTAACTTTGAAACCGAATATTTTAACAGAAATCTGGAAAACCACAAACATAGATATTAGTTTCTAGAATATGTCTGCAAAATTTCATGGATTTTGGTTGCTTAATATTCAAATGAAATTGGAACTACGATTGTATGAAACGAGTGACGGAGAGAGCCCTCTTAAGTCAAAAATAAATAAACTCTGCAAATGATGTAAACTTTTGTGAGAGTTTTCTCAACGACAGCTACTCGCTATAGGACGCGACAGGTCGAGATGACAATCGGGGTATGAGGCGGGGGCCACGCGTCACCCGCGCTATCCCGCATCAAATTCAAATTCAAAATATTTTTATTCAATTAAACTTTTACAAGTGCTTTTGAATCGTCAAAATAATCTACCACTGGTTTGGAATGCCGTTCCTACCGAGAAGAGCCAGTAAGAAACTCGGCGGGAACAGCATCGGATTAGCGCGGGGGCTGTGCGGGTGTGCGGGGTGTCCCCACCTCGATAGCCATCTCGGCCTGTCGCGTACATAACCAATAAAGCTAGTTAATGTTATTATAAGTGTACGGATGTAAGTAGTAGTTAAGTTTACAGAAATATACCTATATATTTTGTTTATTATCAGATTGTTGTTTAATTTAAACCAACCCGATAGCTTAGGTTATACACGTCTAGTCACAGGTCTAGACACGTGCGTAGTATTTTGAGGTCTTAGGTACGCAAGAAAGGATTGAATCTATACCTCGCGCAAAAAAAAAAATCAAAAATATAATCTACCATTTCAGTATCTATTCTAGCTACTAGCAAAGGTATTATTTAGTATTAAGAGGGGTCTCTCCGTCACTCGCTCCATACGAACGTAGTTCGTCTCTTATTGGAATACTAACCAATCATACTCAATGGAATTTTGTAGAAACGTTCCGGGAACTAATATTTATGTCTGTGGTTTTTCAGATTTCCGTTAAAATATTCGGTTTCAAAGTTTTGTGGTCTTAAAAATTCACATACAAATCTTTGAGCCCCTGTAATTTTAAAACCACACATTTTTAGAAAAATCTAAAACACCACAGGCACGGATATTAGTTTTAGAATATATCTGCAAAATTTCATAGACTGATTGGTTAATATTCAAATGAAATTGGAACTACGATTGTATGGAGGGAGAGAGCCCTGTTAAATGCTTCTAGGTAGATTGAATTTTACAAAAGTTAACACTATAATAAAAACAAACTAGTGAATTAAGATTCTTAAATATATTTTTTTAGGTAGCTTCAAATAATCTAAGGCTGAGATCTATAGAGCGCACTTTGACTTTGCTCAGACTTAAGACACTGTTAAAACAAGACAGCGTTATACCGCTGGCATAAATCTGTCTCGTTTCAACTGAAACTTAAGTCTAAACAAAATCAAAGTGCAGTCTATAGATTTCAACCTTAGTGATAGCTTGATGAAATACAAATAATTATGAGAATTATTTGTTGTTTCTTGGTTTAGTGGCTTTTGGTAGTGCCACGGCACAATTTACTTCGCCAATATGAGAATTATTTCCGTATTTTCATTTCTGTACTTTCAAGATTAGCTCAATCAAATCAATGGTCATTGCTCTTTGGCATGCAGATAGATATTATGACGTAGATATTAGACCAGTAGACCAGTAGACCTTAGGGGATGAATTATTGAAAATTCAACCCCTCGGGGGGTAAAATAGGGGTTTGAAGTTTGTGTAGTCCACGCGGATGAAGTCGCGGGCATAAGCTTGTATAATATAAATAGTGGATATGTACGTAGTACGATTAATGCGAAGTTTTGGACTATCAACGATATTTCGACCTAGTTGGAAGAGTCGTTGGACGGGACTGCGGTACTGCGAGAGGTGAAGTCCGAGTTGTCATGGGCAGAATCGATTTCCCCGCTAGCTTGTTCTTTTTTTTTCTCTCTCGTCTGGCTTTACAAAGATTAGCCAATGTCAAGTTTGTAGTTATTTGTAACAAGCTAGTTAAACTATACAAGCATGGACCCCGTCTGTGCCGGCGCTCGCCGATATACGCGCGGCACGCCCTTAGAGCGCTTTCCAGTCAGTTTTAACAAAAAAAAACACTCCAAAAAGGGCAGAGCACGCCCGCCAGCTAACACCAACACAGACGAAGTCCAGCTTGTTCTTTTCACTGAAACTTCACGAGCTGTACATACGGCAATATTCACTCACAAGATCAATTAAATCATAATCAAAATCATTTATTCACAAGTGTAAATTAAAAATTTATAACACCCCCGACAAGTGAAGGTTACAGTAAGAACTAGAAAAGAAGAAGAGCTGATAACTTTCAAACGGCTGTACCGATTTTCTTGGATTATAGCTAAGAACACTCTCGATCAAGCCACCTTTCAAACAAAAAAAACTAAATTAAAATCGGTTACTTAGTTTAGGAGCTACGATGCCACAGACAGATACACAGATACACACGTCAAACTTATAACACCCCTCTTTTTGGGTCGGGGGTTAAAAATAGGTACTATTATACATCTTTTGTTCGTCCGATCTGCTAGATTTCAAAGATGGTGGATATACTGGTGATAATTAATTACGTAAACTTAAAACTAAAGCTACGAGGGTTCCAAACGCGCCCAAGTCTGAGTAGAGCCCAAGGTCACTCTTAACTTTGGATGTCGTTACGACGCTACCTTGATTTGCATGATTCTATCAATTCGTTGGACTTCGTTTTAGCCACTGAGGAGTCCACGTGGCCTCTTCCCACCTCTATCATTATACCTCTCGATGGTACCATAAGTAGGTATATTGTATAATCATCAGAGTTGCATAAGTTTGCAATGGTTCAAATTAATAATGCATAGTGTGCAACCGAACCTTCGGTTTAAAAAAATAGGCTAAATGTGCTCAAGTTTTGGCGAAACCGAACGCTTCCAGGGAAACAACGTACTGTTTGTGTCAATTATGGCACAAACGTATTAATAATAACTAGCTGTTCCCCGCGGTGTTACCCGCGGTGAATAAGTTTGTGAATTTCGGTTTTTTAAAATCCCACGGGAACCAAGAAATTCTACGGGATAAAAGTAGCCTATGTGTTAATCCAGGGTATCGTCTATCTTCGTTTAAAATTTCAGCCAAATCGGTTCATTAGTTGTGGCGCAAAGGAGTAAAAACGTGATTTACGATTTTTCAAAATCCCACGGGAACCATGGAATTTTACGGGATAAAAAGTAGCCTATGTGCTAATCCAGAGTATAATCTATGTTTACTCCAAATTTTAGCCAATTCCGTCCAGTAGTTTTTGCGTGAAGGAGTAACAAACATACACACACTCACACCCACACATACAAACTTTCGCCTTTATAATATTAAGTGTGATACTGTAGGTACAATAGTAACATGAGTACTTGAGTAGGAACCTATGTGAACGACTTGCCTAGTGCAAATCAAATCAATTAAGCCTCAATAGCTCAACCGGTAAAGGAGTAGACTGAAAACCGCAAGGTTGACGGTTCAAACCCCGCCCGTTGCACTATTGTCGTACCTACTCCTAGCACAAGCCTGACGCTTAGTTGGAGAGGAAAGGGGAATATTAGTCATTAAATTGGCTAATATTCTTTTTTTTTTTAAATAATAATAACATAGGTACATAAGTATGCCAACTATGCCACAAAAGTACTACCTACTCATTGCTATCTATCTAATCTATACATATAATAAAATTGTAGAAAAGTGGTGTCTGTACAATGGAAATATATAAAAAAAAAGTAGCAGGGGTTGTTATTATATCGATGCCGAACCCGAAATTGTAATTTTTTTTTTTTTTGTCTGTTTGTCTGTGTGTTTGTGCACGCTAATATCAGAAACGGCTTATTCGATTTAGATACGGTTTTCACTAATATATTGTAGTAAGCTTCACTTAACATTTAGTGTTTATTTCATGTCAATCGGTTCATAAATAAAAAAGTTATGTCAATTTAAAGAATCACGCTGCCCGAAAAGTCACTATTCCACGCGAACGAAGTCGCGGGCACAGCTAGTCTATATTAAAACTCTTACCATACCTTCAGAAAGTATCTACCCTACATCATCTAAATAATATGACTGACTGACAACGCACAGTCTAAACTGGTGGATGTAGGTACTTGAAATTTAGGATATATAGGTTCTCCCGCCCGCTCTATAAAAACATTGAGAAATTCTAACTAGATCTAAATTAGAGTGGACGAAATTGGTAGCTGGTAGTCTAAATATATAAAAAGAAAACTGACTGCCTGACTGATCTATCAGCTCATGGATCAGGGTGAAACCTGGAATGCAGATAGCTATTATGACATATAAGACTTTTTTTTTATTTTAATTATGTACGCTTGGCTGCAATCACACCTGCTAGCAAGTGATGATGCAGCCTAAGATGGAGCGCGCTTGCCTAGAAGTTGCCTATTCACTCTTGACTTGACGTACGCTAAAGAAGGATTTTTGAATGTAAACCCCTAAAGAGGGTAGAATAAAGAGGGTGTTTGTGTAGTCCATAGACTAGAAAATAACATACAACCCTCTATTTCCAGATACTACCAGTGAAGATGACAATGCCAAGAAGGCAAAGGCGCCAGGTGATATTGCAGCGAATTTGGCCGAAGACACTAACCTGATGCCGCCACCCACCGCTCCCGGCCAGGTCCGGCCTCCAAACATTAATACAGGTGAGTTTTCGCTGAAGGGAGGCTTCGGCCGTGGCTAGATAGGGGCTATTCAAGGAATTTTGGTAAATTTTATATAACACTAGAGGATGCCCGCGGCTTCGCCCGCCTGGATTTCGGTTTTTTAAATCCCGCAGGAACTCTTTGATTTTCCGGGATAAAAAGTAGCCTATGTCCGTCCCCGGGATGTAGCCCATGTCTGTACCAAATTTCATCAAAATCGGTTCAGCGGTTGGGCCGTGAAAACGTAGCATACAGACAGACAGACAGACAGACAGACACACTTTCGCATTTATAAATTTAGTATGGATTTAGAAAACAGACCTACATACCAACATTTATAAGTAACTAGCTGACGCCCGCGACATTGTCTGGATCTCGGTTTTTAATAATCCCGTGGCAACTTGATTTTTCCGGGATAAACAGTAGCCTATGTCAAGTATGTATGTAACTAAGTAGTTATGTATGGCTCAAGGCCTTTTACTATACATATTAAAATCATGTCGATCCGTTGCTACGTTGCGGCGTGATTGAAGGACGAACCAATAAACCAACAGCAAACACACTTTCTCATTGATAATATGGGTAGTGATGATATGAATGAATGAATATACTTTTATTGTACACCACAAAATCCATCTATCCATAATTCCATACTAATATTATAAATGCGAAAGTGTGTCTCTCTGTCTGTCTGTCTGTCTGCTACCTTTTCACGGCCCAACAGTTTAACCGATTCTGACGAAATTTGGTTCAGGGTTAGCTTATATCAAGGGGACTGACATACTTTACGACGAGGTAGCTTGCGTACCTGTAATTGACATTGGCAACTTTTTATCCCGGAAAATCAAACAGTTCCCACGGGATCTTTAAAAACCTAAATCCACGCGGACGAAGTCGCGGGCATCCTCTAGTACTTAATACAGAAAAAAACACATAGGTAAAAAGTAAAAAACAAAAATATAGGCAGGTACAATTTAGGCAATATGGGTAGTGATTACTTAAGTTTTCAATTATTTCAGAGCCAACGGTTCCTCCTTTCCAAATGAGAGCGCCAACTGCAACTCCAACATTCCAGAATCCACCACCCCAAATCCAGAACACTGCACCAAACGTGATGCCACAATTCCAGAACTCTGCACAAATTTCGGCTCTACAATTCCTGAACAATGTTTTTACTTCGCAATTCCAAAACACCGTACCGTCTCCTTCAATGGTCGTCACCCCGAATCCTAACCCCTACTACCAAAACAGAGCTCCAACGCCGATTCCTCAGTTCCAAAACAGAGGGCCTCATCCTAACCCCCACTACCAGAATGTACCGCGAAATCCCAATCCACAGTTCGCGAACCGAGTTCCAGGACCAAGATTCCAGCAAAAACCAACTCCCCAATACCAACCTGGACCGTCTTCCAAGGGCAAAAACAGAATACTAAAAGATGTTACCATTACCAGTACGACCGCATCACGGACACAATACAAATGGAGTAAGTAAAATTCGTTTTTTTAGGTTTCCGTACCTCAAAAGGAAAAACGGAACCCTTATAGGATCACTTTGTTGTCTGTCCGTCTGTCGTGTCTAAGAAATCCTATAGGGTACTTCCCGTTGTCCTAGAATCATGAAATTTGGCAGGTAGGTAGGTCTTATAGCACAAGTAAAGGAATAAATCTGAAAACCGTGAATTTGTGGTTACATAACAAAAAAAATGTGCTTCAATTTCCGAAGTTAAATAACTATACCAAGTGGGGTATCATATGAAAGGGCTTTAGCTGTACATTCTAAAACAAACCGGTTTTTCTTTATTTTTATGCATAATAGTTTTTGATATATCGTGCAAAATGTCGGAAAAAAATACCCGAGTACGGAACCCTCGGTGCGCGAGTCTGGCTCGCAATTGGCCGGTTTTTTTAATGATGGTTCACAAATTCACAAATTCACGGTTTTCAGATTTATTCCTTTACTTGTGCTATAAGTCCTGCATACCTAATTTCATGATTCTAGGTCAACGGGAAGTACCCTATAGGTTTTCTTGACAGACAAGACGGACAGACAGACAGACAACAAAGTGATCCAATAAGGGTTCCGTTTTTCCTTTTGAGGTACGGAACCCTAAAAATTAAAATTTGCTTCAATTTTCAAAGTTACTATACCAAGAGGGGTATCATATGAAAGGGCTTTACCTGTACATTCTTAATTTCTTTTCTTTATTTTTATGCATAATAATTCACGGTCAATGCAGATTCTAACGACCGCCATCAACAGAGTTGCCGGGCAACAAGTCGACCATGCGACAGGGCTTTACCACTTTATTTAGTTACTAGATGATGCCCGCAGCTTCACCCGCGTGAATTGGTCAGATCCCCTGCAGCATCAGGATTGAGGAGTTGGAATCCAAATATTTTACGGAACAATGTCGCAAAGTTCCTCTATCGATTAAAAAAAATTACGCAAATCGGTTCAGAAATCTCGGAGATATCAATGCATAGGTTGAAAAACACAACTCCTCCGTTTTTAAAGTCGGTTGAAAAAGTAGCCTATGCTACTCCTTGGTTAATCCTCTACTTGTCTGTGAAAGTCCCGTCAAAATAGGTTCAGCCATTCCGAAGATAGCCCGTTCAAACAGACAGTAACTTCAATTTTATTTATTAGTAGTATAGATATAGATTACTGACACCTCTGTTTTTTATGTTTTCAGCTAAAAAGGATGTAGCAGGTAAGTTTCTTTGACTACCGCTTATTATTTTTACTTTTGCATGTCTAGATGATAAATATTTTTTTTTTATTGCGCGTTTTATTGCGATTAAGTATCTTTCTTTTTAAAGCACACTTCATGCACACACTTTGTTATTATTATGCACGATCTTCTACATTTTGACGATCCTAAGTCCAATCGAGTATGAAGGAAAAATTGCTATTCAGCTCAAAAGTTAAACGCTCCTTTATTTTAAAAAGAGTAGTACCAAGTTCGCATGTTATCTCTCGCATGGCCGCCGGGCGCGCCATCGCGTGTGAGTACGTGTAAATGAAATGAGATTTATTCGCTGAATTGTTGAGTTCAAAATAATATTATAACTAATAAAAATATTCGCTATACAATGCATGATAAACTTTAATTCTAAACTATTAACTTCTTGAAAACATATTAATAAATTCCTATCTTTTCTGCTTCGAATCAATATCAACCGCTTTTCTTGCCGCCATTTTCCCATCCCTCTCGTCTTTTTTTTTAATTCAACTCTAGGCAAAGGTTATATCGCTAACATAACTAAGTTTATGCGACCTTCATATTCTACTTAAAAAGCATGCAAATATTTAATTTACTCATCAGGAATAAATCTGTACAAATAATCCTGCGATTAAAATAGTAGTAAGTGAATATAAAGTAGAAAATAGTATAAAGAATAGTAAGTGAATAATTATTATAATTTTTTGTAACGCGTTTCTTAATTAAATGTCAATATTAATATTATTTATTATTATAACTAAAAAAATCGGATATCTTTGGTTAAGGATAACTTTGGTATTCTTAAGTAAAATAAAAAAAATAAAAAATAGTGTTGATTAAATTTTGTTTCTATAGAACATGAAAAAAAATGTGCAAAACTAAAAAAATCTTCGTGTCTGTATATATGTATTTTTTTATTTGTACAGAGCAAAAAAAAATACATAAGATGGAATTGGAAAACGACGACATGTATCCCATGGAGCCAGTGCTTAAACAGGCGCTAGACAACGAAATCGCAGCAATAATGACATTGGTAAGTTCGCCACACAAAATGGCGGATCGCATTACAACGCAAAAGTCTTTTAAAATTCAGTGTAAAAAGTAGCCATTCAGGTTCAAAATGTTGAATTTGCAAAATGTTGAATTTCGGAGTTGTGTTATATTTTTATATTATATTATTATATTCACAAAAAAATTTGATAAATGCAAGAACTATGTAAAATAATTTATCTTTGCCTGGAATTTGAGGGGGGGGGGGGGGGGGGGGTATAGGCACCCCCCGTCACAAAAATGGTCTAAAACTGACAACCTTGACGGTAAGTCTTTTTTTTTTAGGTCAACATTTTAGGACTGTGACTGCCCGTAAGTGGAGTTGCATAAGAGCCCTAGAATTTAAGGAACAACATGTATTTAATCTAAATGTGTAACTCTGTGGGCGGTACATAAATAAATAAATAAATAAATAAAGGACTCAACATTTTATAATAGCACAAAATAGCCTATGTGTGTATGTGTAGGGTATAATCTAACTTCATTCCAAAAGCCAAATCAGTCCAGTAGTTTTTGTGTAAAGAGTAAGAAACATCCATACATCCATCCATACATACAAACTTTCGCGTTTATAATGTTAGTAGGAAGTATAAATATGTGTTAGAGATAAACTTATTCTATTTTAATGCTTTTTTTGTTTTTTCAGTATTCAGCTCGACCTGACTATTTCATGAAGAAAGCTGAAAATGATCTATTCAAAATAATTGCCCACGAGACTGCCAATCGATTCAAAAAGGTAGGTGGTCATATTATGATATTTCATAATATTAAAAAGTCGTCAAGTGTCTATGTCAAGCCTATGTCCTTCCCCGGGATGTAAGCTAACTCTGTACCATATTTCATTAAAATCGGTTCAACTGCTGGCCGTGAAAAGCTAACAGACAGACAGACACACTTTCGCATTTATAATATTAGTATGGAAGCATAGATCACACCAAAAACATTTTGTTGTAGGTGTTGAAAATGGGTCTAACAAAACGCGTTCTGGACATCAAAACGGCACTTGTTTTACGTATCTTCCCTGTCAACAAGTGGCCAAACCACATGGAGTTCCAAGCGTGGATGAAAAAGCATGGCGTACTCAGCATCAAGCAATGCCCCAAAATGTTCGTGGCACATTGCCACAGCTATGAAGATTACGACAGACTGGTGGCAATGGGAACTTTCAGAGTTGGTAAGGACTGTTATGCTAATTCGTTGGTCCATAACATTTAGCTCCTCTTCGAGCAGAAGGGATGAAACAGATTGGCGTAGTGAGCATCAAGCAAACTGCCGAAATGTTCGTGGCACGATGCGACAGCTATCAAGGTACGATAAACTGATGGTAACGGAAACTTGTACTGTTAGTTAGATTGTTATTATAACCTTAAGTGTACGACAAACTGGTGGCAATGGAAACTTTCAAAGTTGGTAAGGACTGTTATGCTAATGCGTTGGTCCATAACATTTAGCTCCTCTTCGAGCAGAAGGGATGAAACAGATTGGCGTAGTGAGCATCAAGCAAACTGCCGAAATGTTCGTGGCACGATGCGACAGCTATCAAGGTACGATAAACTGATGGTAACGGAAACTTGTACTGTTAGTAATATTGTTATTATAACCTTTGGCCAATGTATTGGCCCATATTGTTCAGGGACTTTTTTATTTTGTTATAAATAACAACTTAAACTTGTCTGTCCTTTTGTTATTACATTTGGTAAGAAAAAGATGCGGATACTCTAAAAATTAGATGCAATCAGAATTAATACCAATTATATCTTTCTAGGGGACGCAATAATGGAGATCAAAACTATGCACGTCGGCGGCCCCCCGAAAAGCTTGAAGGAGAGAAAACGAGAGCTCTACAAGCAACAGCTGCAAGTGCAGGGCCCTACGGATATGCTCCTGTTCGACCAGGACGAGGACGCCGCAGGTATAAGGGTCGCGACCCCTTCCATTACTCACATAATGGTTAGGATTATAATGCGCCCAGATCTTTTTAACCCCCGACCCAAAAAGAGGGGTGTTATAACTTTGACGTGTGTATCTGTCTGTGGCATCGTAGCTCCTAAACTAATGAACCGATTTTAATTGAGTTTTTTTTGTTTGAAAGGTGGCTTGATCGAGAGTGTTCTTAGCTATAATCCAAGAAAATCGGTTCAGCCGTTTGAAAGCTATCAGCTCTTTTCTAGTTACTGCAACCTTCACTTGTCGGGGGTGTTATAGATTTTTAATTTACACTTGTTAAGTGAATATCTCTTTAGTTGTGCGTCCTATTGGATTAGCACGCCGCTGGTTTGCATTGTATGTTCGAAAACACAAAATTGTCCATTAAATAAAATTTTCTAACTAAAATTCGATTACATAGATACTTCATACGAAGACCAAGAAGGCATAGACAGCAGAGAACAAGAAGAAATAGAAGAGGACATGGAATATGAAGAACAAGAAGGCATAAAAATTGAAAAACAAGATGATATAGAAAATGAAGAACAAGAGGGCATTGAAAATGCAGAACAAGAGGGCATAGAAAATGAAGGGCAAGAGGGTGAAGGTAACGTAGAAGAGAATATACCCAATGCAGACGCTACAGAAAACGATGACGTAGTGATTGTGGAACAGGAAAAAGAGATGATAACTATATCAGATGATGACGTCACCGCACCAACAAATACTGATGATGATCAAGGAACAGAGTGGACTGAAGGTGATCAAGGAGCAGAGTTGACGGAGGGTGGTCAAGGAACAGAGTTGACGGAGGGTGGTCAAGGAACAGAGTTGACGGAGGGTGGTCAAGGAACAGAGTTGACGGAGGATGGTCAAAGTACAGAGTTGACGGAGGGTGGTCAAGGAACAGAGTTGACGGAGGGTGGTCAAGGAACAGAGTTGACGGAGGGTGGTCAAGGAACAGAGTTGACGGAGGGTGGTCAAGGAACAGAGTTGACGGAGGGTGGTCAAGGAACAGAGTTGACGGAGGATGGTCAAAGTACAGAGTTGACTAAAAGTGACCAAAGAACAGAGTGGGCTGAAGGTGATCACGGAACAGAGTGGAGTGAAGATGGTCAAGGAACAGAGTGGACTGAAGGTGGTCAAGGAATAGAGTGGACTGAGGGTGGTCAAGGAACAGAGTTGACTGAGGATGATCAAGGAACAGAGTTGACTGAAGGTGATCAAGGAACAGAGTTGACTGAGGGTGGTCAAGATACAGAGTTGACTGAGGGTGGCCAAGCAACAGAGTTGACGGAGGGTGGTCAAGGAACAGAGTTGACTGAAGGTGATCAAGGAGCAGAGTTAGCTGAAAGTGTTGATACAGACAGTGGCAATCAAAATGATTGTAATGTTACTACAGGTACTATTTTTTAGACTTTATTCATATCATAATCATTAACCTATCACTAATATACTACCCTAGTATGGATCTCATCTTAGAATGAGAACGGCTAAGGTCATAGTCTACCAGCCTGGCCAAGTGCGAATGGGGGACTTCACAACCATTTTGAGAATGTTGTGCAGAACAAAGGAATGCAGGTTTCCTTACGATGTTTTTCTTCACAGTTAAAGCTAGTGAAATTGTTTATTATTGTTGTTTATTGTTATAAAGCAAACATACTTTGCTGATTTTATTTGTACCAAAGTCTCATTCATTGCGATACTAATCAAAATTCTTAAAAGTTTTTAACCCTCGACCCAAAAAGAGGGGTGTTATAAGTTTGACGTGTGCATGTCTGTGGCATCGTAGCTTCTAAACTAGTGAATCGATTTAAATTTTTTTTTTTTTGTTTGAAAGGTGGCTTGATCGAGAATGTTCTTAGCTTTAATCCAAGAAAATCAATTCAGCCGTTTGAAATTTATCAGCTCTTTTCTAGTTACTGTAACCTTCACTTATCAGGGGTGTTATACATTTTTTTATCTTTTAACCTGACTTAAGTTTTTGTTTCATAGCTAAAGATGGAACTAATGTCGAGTCTTTGGAAAAGGAAACTCAAAACACCGCAGAAAATGAACAGAACGAATTAGATTTATTGGAAAAAGGTGAAGAGTCATCAGAAAAGGAAGTTTCAGAAGACAATGTGGACGCAGAAGCCAATGATATAGAGGATGATGATTTAGAGGATTTCTAAGAATAAAGGGAAAATATTATTTTAACACTGTTTCTTATTAAAATTCACATATTGGTACTGATTCTGATGGCAACTTAATTTACGATATTTGCATCTTTTTCTCACTAGTTTAATAAGAAAGAGATAAACTTAATTTAATTTAAAACTGTCAATCCTCGTGACTTTAGGTGCCAGTCTTGAGTTTCAGTTTATTTTTTTAGAGTAACACTAAAATGGTGTAATTAATTTAAAATTAATTTTCCATCCAAGAAAAAGATATAGATTCTTTAATTTTTAGCTTAGACAGACATCAGAATCGATGCCATTATGACTCATCCATATTTTTATTTACATTATAGATATGTGTGATGTCGCATTCGTTTGAAAGGATTTCGATTGTCTGTCCGACTGACATGTCGTGTCGTGACGCATCAGAACTGAATCGGTATCATACATTTTGTATGGAAACGTTTACAATGACGTGTCGTGATGGCTTCTGATGTGTCGCGTCAGAACCGATCCCGATTCGCGTCAGAGCGGCGGGTTGCGGGGGGTGCGAAAACGGCGGTGCCATCACGACACGTCAGATTAATGTGCGCGCGTCGCGTCAGTGCTGTGTTATGACGCGTCAGAGTCGCATCGCTTGATAGAAGAACATTTTAAACGTTTGACCTTTTCTAGAGCTGCGTTAGTATTGATTCAAAAGATTATCCTGATGCGTCAGAACACGACATATCAATGTAAACGCTAGGCATCACGTCAGGACACGACACGTGTCGTCACGTCAGTTAAATATAAATCCGCCTTAAGAATCCCGTGGGAACTTATCGAGTTTCCATGTATAAAAAGTAGCCTATGTTACTCTGCAGGTCTTTATTAATAAATGCAAAAAAATCTGACTTGAGATTTCTTAATGTTACCAGAAATAAAACAGTTCACTGAAAAGGAAAAATTCAAATGAAGTATAAAATAGTGAAGTATAAGTTCTAAGGATTTAATAATAAAGGCGTAAGTTTGTATAAAATTGTTTTTTTTTTTTGATTAATGTGGACCTCGTATAGTGCGCTTCTCACGCATTTTACGTTTTAAGCTAATTCAGTAAAAATAGATTATTAAGCAAGGAAATGTATTCGAAATAAAAAATCATTTACCATACAACTAAATTTAATTGTCCTCAAATTAAAAATTACATGTTTTAACTTGTACATAAGGACAATGTTCACATTTGAATAATGATAGTAATACATAAATGTATTGTTTTAGTCTTAAATAAATGAAAACCTACAGCTCTTCGTTTTCTTCAGTAGTCTGTCCTTGTCCCGCATCTTCGGTTAACTGAAAATTGACAAAAGTAATGTTTAGTCTAAGCGTAAGTCTGAGACGCAGGTGACCATACCACAGCACAGTACAGATTTTGCAGGGCAAGGCAGTTAATTTTTATTCAAGTAAACTTTTACAAGTGCTTTTGAATCGTCAAAATAATTTACCACTGGTTCGGAATGCCGTTCCTACCGAGACAAACAGCGAGAAACTCGGCGGTTGCTCTTTTCAATTGTTCAATTTATAATGTAGGCATATCCGCGAGCGTATGCCATGAATCTCATAAACTGGTGATGATAAGTTTTTTTTATTCTTAGGGAAAAGAAAAACGAAAGCCTTATTCACTTGGTTGTCACCTAGTGCTGAGAAAAAATATAGACTCAAGCAGATATAGAACTTTAATTTGAAAGATAGTAATGATACATTAAATAAGATATACTAGTAAATTACTACAACTAGTATTAAAACTTAACATGATATTTATTCTGGTTTGTTTTTAATAATGACGATTTTTTTTTAAACATAGTCTAAGACATACCACAGGCCCTGAGAAAAATTATAAACTCAATGTCTCTTTTAATTTTATTTTAATTAATATTTGGTCCATTTTCCCTTATTTTTATTGTACGTCTATCAGTCAATCAAGCATCCCTTCTACCAATTACATCAAAGCAGTACTTGAAATTTCAGCCCATGATAACTCCAGTCTTTCTTTTAGTTGGTGAACATTCGCGATTGGTGCCTTATTTTGGTCATAAATTTTCCTTGCTAATATGCCCTACACATTCTCGATTGGACTGAGACCAGGGCTTGCAGGCGGCCACTCCAATATCTGAATCCCAAACTCTTGAAACCATTGAATAGTAGTCGAAGCTGCATGGCATGGTGCATTATCTTGTTGGAAAATTACATTGTAATCTTCAATTAAGATGATAAAGGCAATAAGTAACCGTGAAGCAAATTCTGATAACCGGCAGCGTTCATTTTACCTTTTATATGGGCTAATTCGGTTTTCTGAAGTCGGGAGATACCAGCCCAAACAATGACATATCCTCCTCCCTGAGCTCGTAGTGACAGATTTTTTTCGAATCTTGAATCGTGCCAATAATAACTGGAACCGTCGGGTCCATCAAGATTAAATTTTTTTTTGACACAAAAATCAAATGCTACCAAGTATCCGAATTTCTGATGTACTTTTCTGCAAATGCAAGTAGAGCTGCAATATGATGTGACTTCAATACCGGTTTTTTTAAATACTTCTGATACTTGAAGTATTCAGACAGTACCGCCCATTTCCTCACGAGGCTAGGATGGCAGTTCAAGTTAAATTGGCGCACCAGGCTTGAAGATGACATCCCCGTTTTAGAAGTTCTCTCAACACAGCTCGTTTTACAGTAGGTGTGTATTTAGAAGGTCGCCCTGATCGCTTTTTCTTGCCATAATTTTCAATCCCCTGTTTCAAAAAGTTTTTAACTACACTTTGAGATCTACAAATCACACTTGCTATCTCTCTTTGCGTTTTCCCACAACTCTTTAAATCAATGATTCTTTGTTTTTCAATATCGCTTAATTGTTTACCACGGGGCATAGCGAAGTGGAACAAAATGATTATAATAATAACAAAATTATACTTATGAAGATTAACTGAATCTAAAACGATGCCGAAAAAAATACAACGTTACTCCAGCACTTCCCCATAGAGACTGAGTTTATAATTCGTCACAGCTCACACACGGCTTACGGGCAACTGTTACGCAATATTGCGTAATAAAACCTCCTACAACAAAAATCATTATGAATTTATAACAAGTGTATTGTGTTTTATGGTTTTCATATAGTTTAATAATATTTAGTTAATTAATATTGTAGTCAAGTTCAAATATTAAGTTGAGTCTATATTTTTTCTCAGCACTGTATCTGCCGAATTTCATGATTCTAGGTCAACGGGAAGTACCCTATATATAGGTTTTCTTGACAGACACGACGGACGGACAGACAGACAGACAACAAGGTGATCCTATAAGGGTTCCGTTTTCCCTTTTGAGGAACGAAACCCTAATAATAAAATTCCTCCCCTGCCGGGAATCCAATCGAGCTCCCTCTGATAAATAAGTTTGATCAATATAAAGTCCTACCTTTTTTTTTTTTCTCGTCTGGTTTTACAAAGATTAGCCAATGTCAAGTTTGTAGTTATTTGTAATAAGTTAGGGAAATTATACAAGTATGGACCCCGTCTGTGCCGGCGCTCACCGACACACGCACGGCACCCCCTTAGAGCGCTTTCCAGTCAGTTTTAACAAAAAAAACACTCCAAAAAGGCAGAGCACGCCCGCCAGCTAACACCAACACAGACGAAGTCCAGTCCTACCTTGGACTGTCTAAACTTGTCAGCATCATCAACGATCCATACCGCCTCCTCAACCTCCTCGAATTCATTTTCCGTAGTCGCGGCAACCTCTGTGTTTTCTTCCGCCATGTTTGGTAAATCTCCGCCACCGGTTGCCGCGTTTGGCTCTCCGCTGTCACCACTGGAAGAGAGGCAAAATTGTGGTAAGGCGCATACATATTGAGAAAGCATATAATTCACTAGCTGATGCCCGCTACTTCGTTCGCGTGGATGTAGGTTTTCTAAAAATCCCGCGGGAACTCTTTGATTTCCGGGATAAAAAGTAGCCTCTGTGCTAATCCAGGGTATAATCTATCTCCATTCTAAATTTCAGTCCAATCCGTCCAGTACTTTTTGCGTGAAGGAGTAACAAACATATACACACAAACTTTCACCTTTATAATATTAGTGTGATCAGTGATGTATTTCGTGTCTTTGGCATATACAGTCCGACAAGGCTCTTTTGGCGCGTGGCCAACATCGGAACTAAAGCCGCCATCTTGAGAAGTGCACTTGTCGATAGTTCGCTGTGTCGGCATAAAGCGTATAAAGCGACAACTGCGCCCTCACTCAAGTGTCAAAAGAACCTTGTCGGATTGTACATAATCAAAGTTACAGACAGACACCGCTGAAGAATAACATTGTTTCATTGTTCCTTCTCCACGTTCCTGAAAATTGAAGATCTGCCTTTCGGGTCTTCGGTGTTAGAATAACTAACACAAATGATAGAGCCAAACAGAGAGAGCTATACTAACTTCATTGCTTGGATAGGGTAGTATCTAGACACCATCCTTATGCCACGAAATTAAAAATCAGTATCAAAATAAGAATAAAAGAGACTTCATCTGTGTTGGCGTTTGCTGGCGCGCGTGCTGTGCTTTTTGGAGTGTTTTTTCTTGTTAAAAGTGGCAGGTTTTTGTGTTAGTTGGTGTTTTTTGGTGGTGGAACTGACTGGGAAGCGCTCTTAAGGGGCGCCGCGCGTGTGTCGGCGAGCGCCGGCACAGACGAAGTCCATACTTTCCTCTCTCGTCTGGCTTTACAAAGATTAGTCAATGTCAAGTTTGTAGTTATTTGTATATAACAAGTTAGTTAAACTATACAAGTATGGACCCCGCCTGTGCCGGCACTCGCCGACATACGCACGGCACCCCTTTAGAGCGCTTTCCAGTCAAGTTTTAACAAAAAAAAACACTGCAAAAAGGCAGAGCACGCTCGCCAGCTAACACCAACACAAACGAAGTCAATGTCAAGTTTGTAGTTATTTGTAACAAGTTAGTTAAACTATACAAGTATGGACCCCATCTGTGCCGGCGCTCACCGACATACGCACGGCATCCCCTTAGAGCGCTTTCCAGTCAGTTTTAACAAAAAAAAAAAACTCCAAAAAGGCAGAGCACGCCCGCCAGCTAACACCAACACAGACGAAGTCCATACTTATATAGTTTCCCTAACTTGTAAATAACTACAAACTTGACATTGGCTAATCTGTGTAAAGTCAGACGAGAGAAAAAAAAAATGAATGCCACCTTTTTTCAGCACCGTCCTGAAAGTTGCCTGCACCGTTATCGTCATCCTCAACCCAATCCTCGACTTCGTTCTCATCAATGTAATCGTCCGGGTCTATGAGTTGACTTGCGTGTTCAGCAGTCTGGTTTTCATTTTCTTCAGGGCCAGTCAAATCTTGAGCTTCTGGTAATTATTGTAAAACAAGTGTAAATTAAAAATTTATAACACCCCCGACAAGTGAAGGTTACAGTAACTAGAAAAGATCTGATAACTTTTAAACGGCTGAACCGATATTCTTGGATTATAGCTAAGAACACTCTCGATCAAGCCACCTTTAAACAAAAAAAAACTAAATTAAAATCGGTTCAATAGTCTAAGAGCTACGATGCCACAGACAGATACACAGATACACAGTACAAACGTCAAACTTATATCACCCCTTTAATTGGGTCGGGGGGTTAAAAAAAAACATTTTATTACAATAGGTACCACTTTTGTAAGCGGCATCAGCAATATTAATATTCCAGTCTGTAAGGGGCGAGCACTGATGCCTATAACACAGGCGTTTAAGGTGCATGCCCGCGAAATTCAAATTTAATTTGGTTTTTCTTAATTTGTAAACTAATACGATAAAGTAGGCTTATGGCATTTTAATTGCGTCAATGGCTTATGGCAGTATCATCCTCACAGGTTTATATAAAAATCTTAACTTGAAAGGGTCCAGTTTAAGAAATTAGTTATAGTTTCGACTAATTTGTGAGTAACTCATGTCAAACTCATTATTTTGACTAATTTCTTAAACTGAAAACTCTCAAGTAAAGATTTTTATGTAAAGCCGTGAAGATGATACTGCCATTGTCGGAATTAGAATGCCGTAAGCCTACTTTGTCGTATTAATTTACAAATTGCGAAAAACCAAATTAAATTTGAATTTCGCCGTTAGACTTTTAAGGCATCAGTGGCTCAACATAGTTATAAAAAATAAAAAAATTCGTTAGCGCAGAAAAGCACAACCTAACGCCGACTAAAACAGAATGTACATTAATGGAATATAGTCCTTATTGCTTCACGTTAAGATTTTAAATACAAGAACAACAGAGACTCATGCTATCTCGCTCATGATTCGCGCGTACAAAACATGGCGCGTAGGCAATAACCAATACCGGGCTATTATTGGCTGAGATATTTGCGCGCCATTCAAAAATAAGTTTCCGCACAGGTACATCGATGTAACTTATAAAAGTGATAGTACTGTACCTTAGAGTAATTTATCACCGTTTTAATAGTTTCATAGAAAATTCTTCTTTATTTCTCTGATAGGTTATCAAATGATTGAAGAAGGTAGGTAGGTACTTAATTTAAGCTGAACATAATAAATTCATATTGTTCTTATTATTATACATATAGATGAAGCCTGATTTAGTACGCGCGGATTTAGGTTTTTAAAAAATCCTCTGGGAACTCTTTCCGTTTAAAAAGTAGCCTAAGTCATAAACTTTTCTATATAAGTACATGCAAAAAATTACGTCAATAGTTTTTCCATTGCAGCTTGATTGGAGCACAAACCCACTAATACACTTTATTAAATACATATTAGTAGGATTACTGAAAGATACATAATCATCATCTCTTTTGAGTATGCCTGCAAGTCTTACTTGATTTAAAAGGAATATATAATCAAAAAAAGCCTTTAAAACAGTAGCGTAAAAGACACCATCAAAGGCTGTAGACTTGAGTTTCCATTTTAAGTTGTAAAAGTCCTCAGCCAAAACCAACAAGACCAACTTTTGCCATTGCCTTGTGTGACCATTCGTTTCACAAACTCTAGTATAGTCTGTTATTAATAAAATGTCGGTACACCTGCAGGCGTTTGTATTATTTTGCTTTTATTTTATTATTTCTTGCTCATATAAAGACAATTTTAGTGTAAATTATGAGTAGGTAGATGCCAAACTCTCCTGCGGGTGTACACCGCACGTGGCGACCTTTGAAGTCGCGTTGGTGCTTTTGACAAGATGCGGCGAACAGACTTTACACCACTTTTGTTATAGTCTTCTATAGATTGAGAATTTTTATCAACTCGACGGGGTCCGTTTCTTATCGCAAAAGTAAATCAGAAAAACTCTCATCAAGACTTTATGTCATCCGAAGTTGCTATAAGCAATCTTCGGGAGCAATGTCGAGGAATTGCAAGATACATTGTCATTTACCGCAAAACTTTCTGCTAATTCAAAGACAACTCAATTTGCAATAAATACTGTGAACCTTTAAGCCTTTGAATTTGGTCGATCGGCTCAGATCAGTTATCCAAAAAACTATCACACTCATCGATGGACAATCAATTTTTGATTCCTGGAGAACTCAAAATGGAAAATATTTTGTTCTAGATTTAATGACCAAATTAAGTGGTCAAAAGTCCAGAAGTTACGTCATTTTTTCTCTGACATTGGTCTCTTTGACGGTGCTGTAACTTTTACCAACTGTACGGCCGATGCTATTCGGTAATCTACAATACTTCTAACGAAGAGTATGGTCATAGTTCAGACAGTTATGGAACACAAAACGTCGAGGCATCGGCGTCACTGGCAGGCGTCAAATGTAGTGTTAGACATTTGGTGCAGGTGGCCCTAAGTAGCCCCATTTTACTTTGATTTTCGTCACCATAGCCTAATATTTGACATATCGTCGATTCAGGATCGAACCGAGAATCCCCTCACATTAGTTCACTCTAATATGGTTTTACTTTAAACTGGACAAGAACGTTTTGCGGTAAAGACTAAAAATAGCACCGTCGTTATAACAGACCCTGGACTATTTCGATACTGAGGCCTCATTCGCACGAGAGCTTTTTTAACGTCCGTTAAAAAAGCGTTCAAATAGAACAAATGCATTCGCAAGTATCTGTTCACACGCCAACGCTTTTTTAACGCGCACTTTGTATTTTCAGCGCAACGCCGGGTTTTAACGCAACGCTTTTTTAACGCTCGTGCGAATTAGGGCTAAAGGTCTTTACTGTACCTGTGGGAGGATTTTCAGCCTCTGTCGATTGACCTTCTGTAGTACTTGCCGCGGGTTCCGCCTTTTTAGGCTTTTCGGGCCAGCAGCTCGTCTTGACGGTATTCAAGATCTCTTCCACAAACCCCGGATCGGTAATTTGCGGATATTTGACTCTGTACAAGCCCACTATAGCCTTAGTCGGCATGAACGTCTTGCCCTCCAGAATAATGGCCAGACGCTTCTTCACCGAGGCTCGGAGAAGGTTCCAGAATATTGAGGAATTATCAGTGTTAATTTTGCGGTGAGCCCGGACAAGGCCTTTCATTTGTGCAGTGATCTCTTTGCAAGGCCCTATGAAGCCTGGCAACTTCGCAGGTTTCTGGAAGCCAGCCTGAGAGGTCTCGGCCGACGCCAGGAAATCAGAAATCTCCTCGGCGTCGTTGCGTCTACAGGCTTCCTCGAATCTTGCAAAGTTCCCGATATTGTTGGATCCCAAATTCTGTGAAAAAAATATTAGAAACTTTTTTTTTAGGGTTCCGTAGGTACCTCTAAAGGAAAAACGGAACCCTTAAACCCTTCAAAGTAAGATAAATATACCAAGTTGGGGTATTTTATTTATTTATTTATTTATAGTTTTTTATTTATTTTTATGCATAATAGTTTTTGATTTATCGTGCAAAATGTCGGAAAAAAATACCCGAGTACGGAACCCTCGGTGCGCGAGTCTGCCTCGCACTTGGCCGGTTTTTCTTGTACTCAAGAATCCTCACCTGAAGGTACTCCAGCTTTCTCTTCTCCAGCAGCAACTTAGTTTCTTCCTCCATCAGGATCCTCTGCTTCCTGATCAGCTCTATCTTGAGCTAAAAAATATGGCGAAATTGTGCTTAGTTTAAAATATTTTGTTCCTTTTTATGTCCCAATATATGAGTTGATGAAGATGGTCATGCAAGATCATTTTATGATCCAAAGTTGAAATTTCGATATTCCAAAATAGGTCTCTACCATATTCCGAAATAGGTTTTATAAGCATGAAACAAACTATGGGATGTGTTCGTAACCTGCGATTACAAGAACATAATTTTTGTAAGACAAAATATTTTTATTTACAAGAAGTTGGCAATCAACATAATTATGTTGAGTCGATATATTACAGGTTCATAACAGGTTTGCGACTCCTACGGGCAGCGTAGGAGTCGCAAGTGATAATAGATTACATTATCTATACATATAATAAAATTGTAGAAAAATGGTGTCTGTACAATGGAAATATATAAAAAAAAGCAGCAGGGGTTGTTATTATATGGATGCAGAACCCGAAATTGTAATTAATTTTTTTTTGTCTGTTTGTCTGTGTGTTTGTGCACGCTAATATCAGAAACGGCTTATTCGATTTAGATACGGTTTTCACTAATATATTGTAGTAAGCTTCACTTAACATTTAGTGTTTATTTCATGTCAATCGGTTCATAAATAAAAAAAGTTATGTCAATTTAAAGAATCACGCTGCCCGAAAAGTCACTATTCCACGCGAACGAAGTCGCGGGCACAGCTAGTTATGTATAAAAATGACTTTTCTTCATACATTCAACTATCCAAATTGATATCGATTATCCGAATGCCTTACAACAAAAAATTAATCCGGTTAAGTCTCTACTGTACTTATAAGCAAATTATAGGACTCCTGATCAACCCATTTCCGCCCCACTACTGAGTACGGGTCTCCTCTCAGAATGAGAAGGGTTTAGGCCATAGTCTGCCACGCTGGCCCAATGCGGATTGGCAGACTTCACACACCTTTGAAAACATGGAGAACTCTCAGGCATGTAGGTTTCCTCACGATGTTTTCCTTCACCGTTAAAGCAAGTGATATTTAATTGCTTAAAACGCACATAACTGAAAAGTTATTGGTGCGCGCCCGGGATCGAACCCCCGACCTCAGATTAGGAGGCGGACGTTCTAACAACTAGGCTATCACTGCTTATAGGACTCGACTTAAATTATAGGACTCGACTGATGGATAATTTGTTTCCGCCTATAATGTGCGCTTAATCTTTGTTTTACCTCAATAGCCTCCAACTCGTTTGCCTGATAGGGACTGGGACACCTTGACCTTGACCTGGATCGGGACGGCGATCGTACCCTAACTGGACTGCTTGGGTAACGACGACTCTTCCTCGGAGGCTCATAGTCCATCCTCTCCACTCCCCTCTCCTGCTGTCTGTCCATCCACCCTACTGCCCTCTCCTCCTCCCTATCATCACCTCCCCAGCTGGTATATTCCTGGACATGTTCACCAGGCACAGGTTCAATTTTTTCTTCATCCAAATTCTCCAACCAACATTCCAAGGGGTAACGCTTTTTATTGAACTTGTATATAAAGCCGCTCATAATCTTCCTTGCTTTGAGCGCGTCCTTGTAGTGTGCGCTAACAGATATCTCTTTACATGTTTCTGATAAATGCTTTACATAGTTAATGTGTATCTCTTTTTTGCATCTAAATACCACTTTTTTCAAAAAATTCATGAACCTCGGTATTTTGACCTGTAAAAGACAACAGTAAAACATTCATTGCAAAGACATTCCGAACCAGTGGTAGATGCTTTTGAAAGATTCAAAAGAACTTGTAAAAGTCTAATTGAATAAAAATATTTTGAATTTTGAATTAGTTTACTGTAAGAACGACCTGAATTTATTCTTATATTTATTAATAACCTTATGCAAAGTCATCCCTCGTTCAGATTAGACTACTGCCCTCCAATTGTGTAAGGAAACTGTATTCATCATTATCGGTAGCAATTTCTGCCTCTTGATTGGCTGTGAAAAAAGGTAAACAGCTAATCTATCAATCAAAGGACAGAATTTGCTGTTGATTACGCTAGCAATGAATACATTTGTCTTACAATCTGGGGCTGGTTTAGCGCCTGGAGCACTAGCTAGATGACGTCAGTGACTTTATCCATGTCGATTAAGATTTTTAAAATCCAGTGGGAATTCTTTGATTTTGTGGGACAAAGAGTAGCCTTTGTTCTTTCCCTGGAAGCAAGCTATTTCTTAACCAAATTTCGTCACAAGTCAAATTTCGGTTAAACAGATGGGCTCTGAAATGCTAGCAAACAGATAGACACACTTTTACATTTATAATATTAGTTGGGCAATAAATGAACTTACATGCTTACTAAAAAACTTACATTTTGCTATTACTATTGACATACCTTATACCATGATTAATTTTTTTATTCAACAAGCTTTTGGCCGCAATCTCAAGATGGAATGGAAGTAGTCAGACTTGGTTGAGGTATGGATGTTAAAAAAGCCATGATCCTTATTATCTACGCAGCTTTGTATTGGAATTCTCAATCGTTTGCCGGCACGTCTCAAAGCCGATGTCGTGTACTATGCATGCCAGACTGCAGAAGCCACACCAGACAAAACCAGACAACAGAACACGCCAAGGCGATTGTCGGTATTCGAAATTAATAATTTTATTGCGAGTACTAAAAAATATACCTATTTACTGTCCAAAACATTATACTTACGTCTCTGGGAAGTCCTGCAACCACTACATTGACCATGATGAGAATTTCAACCCAAAATTCACACTCACAACACCGACCACACAATACGAGCTAAAAACTACAAACGTTCGATTTAAATTTATGTATTAGATCACGCTTTAAGCTCAAATTCATCAATTTCAAGATCTTCACGTGAAATTCACTGAAATCTCCGTAGATTTATTTATTCATAGTTGTTAGATTACAGATGTATGTAATTTTTGTTTGAGGCAAGTTGTGGCCAGGCCACAGAGTACTTTTTTTTTCTCTCATCTGGCTTTACAAAGATTAGCCAATGTCGAGTTTGTACAATATTTACAAGAGGGATAGGTAGATAGAAGTAAGCCGGCGCTCGCCGATATTCGCCCAGCGTCCCCTTAGAGCACTTCCCAGTGCTCTGTCCAGTCAGTTCCAGCACCAAAAAGACACCAGTGAAACACAATTTAAACCGACCACTTTTAACAACAAAAAAAACACTCCAAAAAGACATCACACGCGCGCCAGCAAACGCTAACACAGCGAAGTCCCCACAGAGTACTTTTTGGTTGCGACCACAGGCACCACAGGCCAAAGAGTATGTAAACACTACGTTATACCACAGGCCAAAGAGTATGTAATCACTACGCCACAGGCCAGCAGGCAGCAGCTGAGCAGCTGCGTTTGTCAAAGAGTATGTAACATAAGAATAATAATCATCTACGACTTACCAGGCTGCATGGTCTACGACCTTTGCCTTTCCTGAAAGGGATAAAATCAACATCATCAAAGAGTATGTAATCACTACTGGCGTTTGTTTTGGTTCCTTCCTGGTTCCTTGCCTTGAGTTTTGGGATTGGGATGGTTTTGGGCTATGAATTTAAAATTTAAAATTTAAATAAAGAAGATTGAAGTGTACCTAATGTTACATTAAACACGTTTATCCAAAGAACATACAAACGCATATCAAAGATGTCTGTTATAGCGCTTGCCGGTGTTCCTAGGAGTATTACTAATGTAAGTAATATAGGTATTACATTTTTATTGCTCACTAGCTGATGCCGCAGCTTCGCCCGCGTGGATTGGTCAGATCCCCTGCAGCATCAGGATTGAGGAGTTGGACTCCAAATTTTTTATGAAACAATGTCGCAAAGTTCCTCTATCGATTAAAAAAGAAATGACGCAAATCGGTTCAGAAATCTCTGACATTTCGGTGTACATAGGTAGAAAAACACAACTCCCTTTTTAAAAGTCGGTTAAAAAAGTAGCCTATTTTACGCCCTGGTCAATCCTCTACTTGCCTGTGAAAGTCCCGTCAAAATCGGTTCAGCCGTTCCAAAGATTAGCCTTTTCAAACAGACAGACAGACAGACAGACAAAAATTTTAAAAACGTGTGATTCAGTTATGGTATCGTTCAAATAACCATATGAGCTCAATATGAGGTAGTTATTTCGAAATTACAGACAGACACTCCAATTTTATTTATTAGTATAGATAACTACTTTTAAACGGTTAGCGGCTGACTAGCGTGCTGGTGAACAGGTGGCGGTGCTTGTATCATATATAACATTGATTTTCGAAGAGATATATACCATAATCATACCTAATAGTGTACGGCCAAGCCAAACAAAGCCAATGTTCTCCTTGTACTGTACATGTTGGCCCACTGCATTATGGTTTAATTTAATAATAATAAATGTTTACTGGAAGGGAATAGGGATCACAAGTAACAACACGCAGCAATGAGGAATGCAATGCAGAGACAGTTTTTTAATTATAAATCAATATTAATTCGCAGTCTAATGTTGGTGTTTTATTAAAACATATGAAATCATCAATCAAGGGTGATTATGAGTTCATGAACTTCATAATCAAAGGAAAAGAAAAAACTGCCTTTCTACGCCTGTCGGAGAAGTTGGACCCACAAGAGGTGGTGGAGAATATTAACTCCAGGAAACGAATTATATATGCTTATATACCAGAGGATATTCCAGATGTAAGTACCTATATTATCAGATATAGTAGGGTGATCATAATGAATCGAAGATGGTGGAACTGATACAGGGTATCTAAGAACTTGCTAAGCATCATTATCATCAAGCCCTCGCCGGGTCACTACTGAGCACAGGTTTGCTCTCAAAATGAGATGGGTTTTGGCCATAGTTCATGATGGCCAGGTGCAAAGTGGCAGACTCCACACCTTCAAGAACATTATTGAGACCTCTCAGCTATGCAGGATTCCTCATGATGCTTTCCTTCACCGTTAAAGCAATGATCTTTAATTGCTTAAAACATAAAACTTACTTGTACTTTTGTTAACAATAAAGACGTTTAAAAATAACTTAGAAAAGTTAGAGATGCGTGCCCTGGATCAATCTAACGCCTAATAAGTTATCACTGCTAACTGACTACTTTCTAGTTGATCTAACTTTGCTCATATAAGTCATAATTTTGGTCAGATGGAGAAAAATCTTTTATTATTAATGGTCTATGTTGAAGTCACAGGTATGTAGTTGTGTACAGGAAACCGGCCAAGTGCAAGTCAGACTCACGCACCGAGGGTTACGTACTTGGGTATTTTTTTAACGTTTTGCACGATAACTCAAAAACTATTATGCTTAAAAATAAATAAAAATCTGTTTTAGAATGTACAGGTAAAGCCCTTTCATATGATACCCCACTTGGTATAGTTGTCTTACTTTGAAAATTGAATCATAATTAAATTTTTTTTTGTCCCTTTACTTGTGCTGTAAGACCTACCTACTTGCCAAATTTCATGATTCTAGGACAACGGGAAGTACCCTATAGGTTTCTTGACAGACACGGATGGATGGATGGACAGATAGACCGACAACAAAGTGATCCTATAAGGGTTCCGGTTTTCCTTTTGAGGTACGGAACCCTAAAAACGGAAGCCGGAAGGGCATTCCATATTCTAGCAAGATATATTAGAAAATTAGAAAGCAAATCACTTCTAGTACTTTGTACTGTGGGATTTTGACTATTGTTTGTTAGAATTTAAATGTTTTTATTACAGTTTCCATACAAAAAGAGGCAGAGGATGTCAGTATCTACGGTAAGTGTACTATGATTAGCTTGGACAAACAGACAGACACTTAAAATTAAAAAAAATAGGTGATAGATTCAACAAGGTTGCAGCAATAGATAGTTAAGAAATTAGTTATAGACTTATTTGTGAGTAACTCACTTCAAACTCATTATTTTGACTAATTACTTAAACTAAACACTTTCAAGTAAAGATTTTTGTATAAACAGTATGGCTAGTATAAGATTTCACAGTTTTTAAAATACTAAACTCGAAAACGAGTTTTTTCATACATCTACAGCCAGCGACACAGGCGGAAACATTACGAACTAAAGTTGATCGAGCAAATGCGAGTATATCTTTTACTTTACCATACCAAATACCAGATTAATACGTCACCATCGAGAATGGCAGCCGTTTTCGTCGAAACCAATACCAATACCAGCAAATCCGAACCACGAGTTCATCGTTTGACACCAATTTGACACGCTAAAACTAGTAAATGACGTCATTTTCGCGTAAGTTTACGAGTCGGTGGTCGAATTGTAACTCACCAAAAAATACTCAGTGAGAGAAGCTTGAGAGCAGTGATAAATAAACAAAATGATGAAATTTTATAAGTCCCTGGGCCTTAATTTGCCCACGGGAGGCGAGGAGAATGATCAAGCAGACTGTGAAAGCTAACCGTCGTGGTTGTGTAACTAAATTTGACTCAGCGGCGTTATTTGTGATGTACATAGTGCATCCGTCAAAGAAAGGTTCTAACATAGCCCAAGCCACCAGCAAGTTGAAGTGGCAATGAACAATCCATGCCTGTCGTATTGGGCGGAGATTGGGTACAAGCACAGCGTACCTCAGGAACCTACCTAAGTGTAGTGTGGGATACCGTGTCATTGACTGGCGATATTACAGAGTAACGTTAAGTGACTGGATGAGGGCACAGGAAGCCTCAAGGCTGGGTGTGGTGAACCTCTTTGAAAAACCCTACATTTAGAAGTACCTACCTAGACGACAGACGTCCGTAGACTGAAATGATAAAAGTGCATCTCGAACGATCCATTTTGTGCAGCGATAGGCATCGGCTCGCAGAATGCATTTAATAATGCTAAATGTTAAGGTAGAATAATTGTAATGTTAGAAGATCGACCACAAAGAGTACCTACCATATCACCCTCACCATTGGGCATTGAGGCTAAGTTAAGAAAGTCTATGCACAATAGGTAGGTACGCTACCTACCTATATCTACATAATATTATTCTAAGCCTTATAGTAGGTACATAATACGTGTGGCTCCAAGTACAAGCAGGTAGGTACTTATGTGTTACTCTGTTTAAATTTCAATTCCTTAGTGATAAATTCATTAGTACCTACTTATCTCTGTATCTGAATATTTAGTTCTATTCTATTTAAATTTCTTCATTGCAGCTGTTTTCACCATCATTTACTTACCTGGAACATTTTGCCATGATTGGATTCACTTATAGAAAGTAGCTACTACCTATCATAATATCTGATAAATAAAATTAATCTATTAAAATTCCACCAGTATAGTTACCTAGGTAGGTACTTGTGCAAAGCCATAGTGAGTTGGCTTGTTGCACAGCTGGGTAGTTGTTTAGAAGTATTCACCTAGGTAGGTACCTAAACACTCAGTACATGTTCTTCAAACTTATTACCTCACAGAGGTGAAGTAGGTAGGTATACTTATACAATTGCAAACAGTACCTATAACACCTATCACTCCTTGCATTCATTGATGATGGAGCCACGCCAGCTTGCATCCACTCAGACAAGCAAGTACCTACCTACCTACCTAACATGGCATAAGTTAATGAAATGTTGTGTTAAATGAACCTCCCTATCTGCCTAATTTTATGTAGCTTATATTAAATACTAGCTGATACCCGCGACTTCGTTCGCGTGGATGTAGGTTTCTTAAAATTCCCGTGGGAACTCTTTGATCTTTCGGGATAAAAAGTAGCCTATGTGCTAATCCAGGGTATAATCTATCTCCATTCTAAATTTTAGCCCAATCCGTCCAGTAGTTTTTGCGTGAAGGAGTAACAAACACACACACACACACACACACACACACAAACTTT
Source organism: Maniola jurtina (assembly GCF_905333055.1). NCBI lineage: Eukaryota > Metazoa > Arthropoda > Insecta > Lepidoptera > Nymphalidae > Maniola > Maniola jurtina. The sequence goes on from NC_060053.1 coordinate 5,276,063, forward strand.
CTCCTTTATAATATTAGTGTGATTTTCTGAATCAATTTTTTTTTTCAGGTTGCAGATCACCAGTATTATTACCAGATTATGATGCCTGCCTCCCTGATCCCAAGTACCTACCTAACTCAATTCAAGACTAACCCGAGGTCATCAATCTTGTAGAATACCTATACATATATTAAGAACTGTTTATGATGTAGGTGCTTAAATACATCTTATGTAATTTAATTATACAGTTGTATGGTACCTACTTATTTATGCACCTATTGGTACCTAATACCTAGGTATCTAAAAGTACCTAGGTATTAATACTATTACAGGTGTAAGGTATAGATCTTTAAGTAATAGTCATTAAATCTTTATTGTTTTAATTTGTTTTATTTCATTTTAAAAATAAAAGTTCTTAGGGTTTACATAAGTAACCAATCCTGGAATTTGCCTGCCTGGATATTGCCTGAAATCTATGTTCAAAACTAAATTAAAGCGACAGGTTTAAATGCTATTCCTTTTGTAATGCTCCCTGCACTACGGAAAAGGACAGCACTAGATTTAGAACCTGTCATTCTAGTTTAAAGATTGCGTCTCACCCCAAGTCCCAACTGCTTGTGAAAGTCTCATCAAAATTGGTTCTGTCAATTCAAAGATTAGCACACCAAATTGATTACTTATAGCTTAACAATTACTACAGTAACATACAGACTTAATAACAGACAGTAAGTTCAAGAAGTGGTTATAAAAAAATAACAACGAAGACTGGCATGCCTGCCACAGCTCTCTAACCTAACCAATAACTCATTCAATATATCAAAATCTTTGAAATGAGCAACCGTTGAGTTTCTTGCTGGTTCTAGCTATAAAAACATTTTTTAATACTCAATAAAACAGAAGAGAAAAAAAAAACATTTTATTTAATTTTAAATATTTATATTATTACAAAATTGTACAGGAGTGTTACTGCACTGACAGCTTATGGGAGCTTATTCTGTAGTGTAGTCTTGATGCAGGAACACCACAATGCAGTCTTCTAGCAAAGTGGATTAGGCACTAACAATTAGGTAATATTCTTCTTATTTTACTATATATCTGTTAAGATAGATAGTAGTCTTGTGTTATTTATAATATTTAATAACTACATGATGCCCTTTTAAGTTTTAAAAATCCAGTGCTAACTCTTTGATTTCCAGGATACCTAGTCTATGTAGTCCAGTATGACACCAAATACTCCATACCAAATAAATGATAATAATGACAACTTAATTTGCACGGATTTATCCCATAGGAACTGTTTTTCTGTAATAAAACATCAGCAATGTCCATCTCCGGGATACAAGAACCTTGTACCTTTCCTCAAAATTGGTTGAACAGGTAGGCTGTAAAAAGCTAGCGGACAGACAAACAGATACACTTTATTCTGACATACAGCTTAAACTCAATGTCCTGATTCTGCATATTTGTAAGTTACTAAGCATAAACATTTAAAAATTTATAACACCCCTGACAAGTGAAGGTTACAAGTAACTAGAAAAGAGCTGATAAGTTTCAATTGGCTGAACCGATTTTCTTGGATTAAGTATAGCTAAGAACACTCAATCAAGCCCACCTTTCAAACAAAAAAAAAAAACTAAATTAAAATCGGTTCATTAGTTTAAGAGCTACGATGCCACAGATAGATACCTCAAACTTATAACACCCCTCTTTTTGGTTCGGGGTTAAAAAAATTAAGAGATTATGTTAACTTTATCACTTAATTATTTATTAAAGTGTTATATAAGGTTGCCTTTCTATTGAACTATTATACATAGATTAAATGTTAAGTCCTAGCTTTTAATTTTGTAGAACCAAACTGTATGGTATATTACAAGATTAAGTCTATGTAATGTTGTAATCTTAACACCAAAGCCAAAGCTGCCTAAAAAAATGTTGGAATTTTAATAGCCAAAGCTGTCTAACAAATATACTAAATAATCAGTGATGGGCTATGGCTCAATAGTTTTTGAACCCATTTTATGCTAGGTACCTAATAGACTAGTTATTTAAGTAGGTACAAAATAATAATGAAGTTATGATTTCACTATAAGCGACTAGATACTCTTGAAACCTGATCACTTGCTTGCCTTATTCAAATCAAGAGATTGGTATGTAGATAGTTATATCTCTAGTCTTTTCTAGTTACTGTAACCTTCACTTGTCGGGGGTGTTATAAATTTTTAATTTACACTTGTGATTTCACTATAGGTTAGGTCACTTCCCTTAATCAAATCAAGAGATTGGTATGTAGATAGTTATATGTACCTATTAAGTACATACCAATCTAGTTATTAAGTGCTATTATTCTAAAAAAACCTATGTAGACGTGATATCAAGAGACAGTAAACGTACATATAAAGCTGACATACGATATTATTAGGTATTCATTGCATTTTATTTAAATAGTACCTACACACCTAAATACAATATATATTATAATCACTAGTTCTTGAATAACTATTTAAATGAACTTCTGTATATTAAAATCCTTTCATTCAGTTTGCTTTTATTTATTTTCACTTTAACAGACAACAGAACGGTAACTTTTTTTAATCTGACGAAAATTTGGCTTTGGATACCAGTGTTTTAGTGATTTCAGAGTGAATATAGATGAATTACCATAGACAAACATACCATAGAGTATGCGGTGGGTGTCGCTTGACTGTCACTGTCACGCTGTTAATCATCTGTCAATAGCGTCAAAAAACGAAATAATATATGCCAAATTAGACAAAATGGCAGCGTATATCTGTCCCACTTTTTTGTGAATGTGTAAGTGAGACAAAAGTTGGACCTACGTTTCCACATGTTGGTATCGTCATGGTATCTACGTTCTGTCCAAAACTGACAGTTAGGACTAGCTCGTACTATCGATGAATACGTTAACCTTGGCAGTCAGGAGTAGTCGATACTATTAACCATGTATGCGGTGTTCAATGTTGTACTAACGGTACAGGTGAAGATGATACTGCCATTGTCAGTTTACAAATTGCGAAAAACCAAATTAAATTTGAATTTCGCGGGCAGACCCGTCTTAGCACCTTAATATCGTCGCGGGTAACTAGCCGATGCCCGCGACTTCGCCCGCGTGGATTTAGGTTTTTTGAAATCCCGTGGGAACTCTTTGATTTTCCGGGAGAAAAAGTGGCCTATGTGCTAATCCAGGATATTATCTATCTCCATTCCAAATTTCAGCCAAATCCGTCCAGTAGTTTTTGCGTGAAGGAGTAACAAACATACACACACACACACACACATACAAACTTTCTCCTTTATAATATGAGTGTGATGATTGTATATTTATAAGTGTCTCTGTATACAGATAGTAGTGTCGTCAGTATATGAGATCATGGAAGAGATGCAGTCGAAGTTTGCTGGACTGCACGACCTCAGTGCAAGCACTGCACATAAACTGCTAAACGAGATTGCCAAGGTATCTATTTATTTCATTTTATGGCGCGGAGCTGCACCAAGTGGGCGCGATTTACTTCGCCAATGACGTGTGGGATTGAAGAGGCACGAAAATGGTTGGTGATAGCTGAGAATTTCGAGCAGCTTGCCATGGTAGGTACGATGACTACTAGTCAAATCAGTATCTTTTTATCAAACGTCAAAATGCTTTTTTTTTCTCTTGTCTGGCTTTACACAGATTAGCCAATGTCAGGTTTGTAGTTATGTACAAGTTAGGGAAACTATACAAGTATGGACCTCGTCTGTGCCAGCGCTCGCCGACACATACGCGCGGCGCCCCTTTGGAGCGCTTCCCAGTCAGTTCCACCACCAAAAAACACCGGTAAAACACAAAAACCGGCCACTTTTAACAAAAAAAAAAAAAAACACTCCAAAAAGGCACCGCACGCGCGCCAGCAAACGCCAACACAGACGATGTCCTGATAAATGTTCGTCAAAACGTAGCTCCTAAACTAATGAACTGATTTTAATTTTTTTTTTTTTGTTTGAAAGGTGGCTTAATCAAGAGTATTCTTAGCTATAATCCAAGAAAATCGGTTCAGCCGTTTCAAAGTTATCAGCTCTTTTCTAGTTACTGTAACCTTCACTGGTCGGGAGTGTCATAAATTTATAATTTACACTTGTTATTAGTGTTTGTGGTTATTAAAACCGGTTTTATTTATGCTTTGAATTTTTTTTACTTCACAATTTTTTTTAGTTAAAAACCTACTGTTTACTAAGCTAATACACTAATCGCGAGCAAATTACTCTTATTTATTGAGGAGTTCTGTTCTCCATCCTCTGATATTCATCATGTCTTCACAAAATTTACATGGGACCACCTAAAAAGTATACCCTTTCAAACAAAAAAAAATCCTAGTCAGTTCTGGGGTCTTCAAGTACAAATTGAGAACCTCCTTTTTGAAGTCGGTTAAAAAAAATAGAAAGTGTTATTCCGTACGGAACCCGTCGTGTTCGAGTCCGATTTGCACTTGATCGATTTTTTTTAATTTCAGACTGTATTCAAGCGCTTGCAGAAGATCTTAGATCAAAAAGAGGGGTCTAACATGGAGCCTATCATAAAACTTACTAGGTTGTATCGTAAGAAATACCCCCACTTTACAGACTTTCAGTTGATACTGTCCATTCTATGCAGTATACAGGACGCGGAAGGAAAGCCCAGATACTCAATACAAGAGAGTGACTTAACTTCATACAAGATACAGTCTTATGGTGAGTGTGACGCGACCTTTATACATATTGTTGAACTTACAGACTAGCGCTTGGCTGCAATCAGACCTGCTAGCAAGTGATGATGCAGCCTAAGATGGAGCCCGCTTGCCTAGAAGTTGCCTATTCACTCTTGACTTGAAGGTACCCATATTAAACTGGAAAGGAAACTCACTATCAGTTTATACTGTCTATTCTATGCAGTATACAGGACAGTCAGAGGGAAAGCAAAGATATTCGATACAAGAGAGTGACTTTTTTTTCAGAGTTCATACACTATACAGTCTTATGGTGAGTGTGACGCTACATTTACTTGATTCCTTTCAGTGTGTGCCAACCCCCCTCCTGACTAGGAGACCGACGCCTTAAGAGGGTTTCTCCGTCACTCGCGCCATACAAACGTAGTTCCTCTCTCGTTGGAATACTAACCAATCATACTCAATGGAATTTTGTAGAAACGTTCCGAGAACTAATATCTATGCCTGTGGTTTTCCAGATTTCCGTTAAAATATTCGGTTTCAAAGTTACGCGGTTTTAAAAATTCACATACAAATCAAAGCAAAATTTCATGGACTTTGGTTGCTTAATATTCAAATGAAATTGAAACTACGATTGAGTAAGTGATGGAGAGAGCCCTGTTAACCACTATGCTATTACTGCTTTGTGTATTGAAGTAATTTAATTACAAAAATAATTTTCTTGCAGTTGTCGACAACATACCATTCGATATGGTGCAAAATGCGTACACCAAGTATTTGGACAAGATAACTCTCACGGTACGTACTAATTTTTATTCTTACGTAGATATTGCGTATACAGTAGGTACTTTTTTTAAATAAAAGAATATTAGCCATGCTAATCATGACTTATACTCCCCTTTCCCTACCAATTTAGCGTAAAGCTTGTGCCAGGAGTGGGTATGACAATAGTGCAACGGGTGGGGTTTGAACCTTCGACTTTTCGAAATTCAGTTCGCTCCTCAACCGTTGAGCTATCGAGGCTTTACAACTTTTATAAATTACGCTGCTGTACCTGCGCCTGTGAATCTTATTTTAGAATGGCGAGAAAATATCTCAGCCAATCATAGGGCGCGTCCGTCCTCTATTGGTTGAAATGCATATAATGCGTAAGAGGCGCACTGCACGCGGCCCATACGACCTTGCTACCGCGAACTGAGAATGAAATCACGATAGATAGGTACCTAGCCCGCCGCTTTAGAGTTTTAACCTTCTGGACTTACGAGAAAAACCCTAAGGGTTTTTATTCGGAAGTAAATCTAAATCTTAGATGCGGTTCCGAAAGCGGTAATTAATGAGTCATAAATTTCCGCTAGATTGCCCTGCACTCGAGTCATTTTCCGCTAGATTGCCCTGCACTTGAGTCATTTTCCGCTAGATTGTCCTGCACTCGAGTCATTTTCCGCTAGATTGCCCTGCACTTGAGTCATTTTCCGCTAGATTGTCCTGCACTTGAGTCATTTTCCGCTAGATTGCCCTGCACTTGAGTCATTTTCCGCTAGATTGTCCTGCACTCGAGTCATTTTCCGCTAGATTGCCCTGCACTTGAGTCATTTTCCGCTAGATTGTCCTGCACTTGAGTCATTTTCCGCTAGATTGTCCTGCACTCGAGTCATTTTCCGCTAGATTGCCCTGCACTTGAGTCATTTTCCGCTAGATTGCCCTGCACTCGAGTCATTTTCCGCTAGATTGCCCTGCACTTGAGTCATTTTCCGCTAGATTGTCCTGCACTCGAGTCATTTTCCGCTAGATTGCCCTGCACTTGAGTCATTTTCCGCTAGATTGTCCTGCACTCGAGTCATTTTCCGCTAGATTGCCCTGCACTTGAGTCATTTTCCGCTAGATTGTCCTGCACTTGAGTCATTTTCCGCTAGATTGTCCTGCACTCGAGTCATTTTCCGCTAGATTGCCCTGCACTTGAGTCATTTTCCGCTAGATTGCCCTGCACTTGAGTCATTTTCCGCTAGATTGCCCTGCACTTGAGTCATTTTCCGCCAGATTGCCCTGCACCTGAAACATTTTTTCCAGATTGATGATGAGAGATTCCAGAGATTTAATTTCTCCAAGAAGATTACTATGATTGATTTATCTTTTAAGTATCAATTGAAGTTATAAAATTAATCAAGTTTTTTTTATTAAACTATAGGTAACGGATCACATCAAAAACTTGGAAATGACACCTAGAAATACTTCCCCTGAAGAAATCGCTCGAATCAAGATTCGTGAACAATTGCAGACACTGTTGCCTTATTTACCTGTGGTAAGGAACAATAACACAATTTTTAGGGTCCTTGTACCCGATAGGTTACGTGCCAATTTGGCCCCTATTACCTAGTGTTGGGTAGGACATGACTTGAAAAAGAGTTTGTAAGAGTAGCCTCTTTTTCGTACTGAGCCAGTATAATGTACTACTTCAAAAGATGCGAGCCGTCTTGAAGCATAGCGGTTCATTTGAGGTTACGAGTGATTATGTCATCGCGTACTGGTGCATATTGTCCCTTTCAAAAGAAGCAAACGCGACTGAGAGGCAAAGAGGCAACGCGACGCGCGAGGAAGCGAGACAACACGCGCTACGCGGCGGTGAAACACGACGGCGCGGTGACACATTCTCTCTCACTCTAGTACGCTCAAACTCGTACGTACGAATGCGACATAAAATGTGAAGTAGTACATTTTGAAACGTTAGGTAATAAGCTACCCGTGCGAGGCCGGCGCGAATTGTTAGTCTTTATCTTTAATACAAAGTTGTTTTTCTTGTTCCAGTGCATGAGACATGCGACGTACAATTATTTTATACCGCAAGAGTCGAATTTCTACAAAGTACACGTAAGAATTATTTTTAATCAATTTATTTCAATATACGTATATTTTATTTTACATCAATTATTTTTGATTTAATTAATTTTTTTAGGGTCCCCTACCCGAAGGGAATCCTATTACTAAGCCTCCACTGTCCGTCCGTCCGTCTGACTGTCAGCGTGTATCTCGTAAACCGTAATAGAGAGTTGAAATTTACACAGAATGTGTATTTCTACTGTCGCTATAATAACAAATAATAAAAATTTCAAAATGGCCGCATATTTTTTTTAAAGTGTTATTTCTTGTGCGATGGTACGGGACCCTTCGTGTGTGAGTCAGTCTAGACCGGTTTTTTATAAATCCTTGATACTACCAAGACAAAATCCTTCAAAAAAGCTTGTTTGATGAATACTTTCTATCTTTGTTGTACCTATTCTACGCCCTTTACAACCTCTTGCACTGCCAAGGTCGCTGGTAGAGATCTCTTATTGTGATAAGTGCTTCCCTGTCCACTTTTTCTCTTTATTGTTACAATTTTCTGGTATAAACAAAAATAAATCATCATCATCATAATTATCAGTCAGTGGACGTCCACTGTTGGACATAGGCCTTCCCTAACGAGCGCCACCACACCCGGTCCTCAGCCTTCCTCATCTAGCCACTTCCCGCCAGTTGCTTTATATCGCCGGTCCATCGTGCTGGAGGGCGTCCCACACTACGCTTGCTTAAACGCGGTCTCCACTCAAGGACTTTCCGGCTCCAACGACCATCGCCTCTACGATAGGCCTGCCCACTGTCACTTCAGCTTGCTAATAGTTTGGGCTATGTCAGTGACCTTGGTTCTCCTGCGGATCTCTTCATTTCGGATCTTATCCCTCAGGGAAACTCCTAACATAGCCCTCTCCATGGCTCGATGAGTAAATAAAAATAATTAAATAATATCCTTTCGCCGCGGCCTCAGGGATTAACGCTGTAGGATATTCTGGTTACTGTAGATTTACGGCGAACCGGCGCTGCCCAGCCAGGAGGCGCTCAGCGGGTTCCTCAAGCGCCACAAGGTGATGTCCACCAAGCGCTCCGACCGCATGTACAACAAGGTCTATTTAGAGGTGCCCAAGAGCCAATACATGATACTGCTAGATGCTGACGGCACGTACATTGGTGAGTATAATCTATTTTTAACCGACTTCAAAACAAGGAGGAGGTTTTCAATTCAACTGTGTTTTTTAGGGCTCCATACCTCAAAAGGAAAAACGGAACCCTTATAGAATCACTTTGTTGTCTGTTTGTCAAATTGACAAGAAAACCTATAGGGTACTTTCCATTGATCTAGAATAATAAAATTTGGTAAAGTATGTGACTGTGAATGTGTGTGAAAGGTGAATTTGTAGTTACATCACAAAATAAAATTAATAAGAATTTTTCAAAATCCCGTAGTTTCAAAAAACTCTTTGATTTTCGGGGATGAAAAGTAGCCTATGTGCTAATCCAGGATAATATCCACCTCCATTCCTTTCATCCAAATCCGTTGAGCCGTTTTTGCGTGATTGAGTAACAAACATCCAAACATCCACACTTTCACATTTATAATATTAGTAGAATGTGACTGACTAAATCATTCATTTTTTTCGCAGGGAGCTGCAAATTGGTGATAAGACCTTCAAACTTGCCGATATACAAATTGCCGCGCATTATAGTGAAAGAAATGCAAAGAAAATTCCTAACAGCTGGTCCAGTTTGAGTACCGTACTTTTATGCCTGACCAATAACATCGTTTATTCAAGTAATAGTACATGGTCTAAAAGGGACTTCGTCTGTGGTGGCGTTTGCTGGCGCGCGTGTTGTGCCTTTTTGGAGTGTTTTTTTTTTTTGTTAGAAGTGGCTGGTTTTTGTGTTTTGCTGGTGTTAATTGGTGGTGGAACTTACTGGGAAGCGCTATAAAGGGGCGCCGCGCGTATGTCGGTGGGCGCCGGCACAGACGAAGTCCATACTTATACATATAGTTTCCCTAACTTGTAAATAACTACAAACTTGACATTGGCTAATTAGTGTAAAGCCAGACGAGAGAGAAAAAAAAAATGGTCTAGCACATACTCTATTACTTCTGTGGCTGAAACTATATGTTTTGCTCTAAACTGGCCGAAGCGGAAACCAAATCTTCAATGAATGAAGAATGATTGATTTTTATTAAATAAAGTGTAGGTACAATAATAATTTATAATATGTTTAAATAATGTCTGATGAGCCTTATATATTTTACCACTGTAACTGGTGTTTGAATTAGTACCTCAAATTAAATTACATAAAACGTCAAGATTAAAATTTAAAGTAAAGTATAAAATAATAGTAAAATAAAGATATACAATGTCAACACGATTGTTGTTGTAACATGTTGTTCCTTGTATTATAAAGTTTCAACTAAATCGAAACAAACGATGCGCGATTTGCAAAGGTAAAGCCGAAAGTATTAACACACAAACATTATATTTTGATTATTGAAGGTGAAGAATGTACTTAAGAAATAATTGATTGAAGATTTAGTTGTGATAAACACTGACCTCTGCTAAGTACGCTTGACTTGCGAGTGCCGACTTGTTTTTGATGCAACTTGATTTTCGCTTTACTGACCCTTATATCAGCTGTGAGCGTATTCGGAACTAAATATTAGTGATGAGATATCAGTATCAACAATTGTATTTTAATTTTCGGGATGCTTCGAATCAACCCAAAAAATAACTGCCATTAGGTACTTATTCTGTACCCATTCGGTGCTTGTGTCTTTTATTTTATGTATATTAATTGATTGTGTTAAGGTATCTAATTAAAATAAAAGACAGAAATAACGTAATATTTTGTTTTATTTATCTTTTGGTGTATTATACACCTACCTACTACATCGTGGTCAAGCGTGTGTCTATAGTCAATAAAAAACCATCAACAGTTCCTGAATCCTTATAGGTAACTTAGGCGAGTAGGAACCCTGTAGCATCAAGATTAAGCAATTGGATCCAGAAAGATTATAATTATTAAATAATGTTCGATTAAAAAACATTTTCTTTTGTATTGTAAATTATTTAGAAACCTCGAAACTCTTAATTCTGTAAAAGATATCATATTTACACGAAACTTACAATATTGTGTCATTCTAAAAGCTCTCGCTATTTTAGCAATGTTACCCGTGTCTACAGTCCGACAAGGCTCATGTGGCACTTGAGTGAGGGCGCAGCTTCTGAGATCCTGTGCTGAGATCAGCCTCTATGATCAAACCACAGAGAAAAAAACGTAGTGATTATATCATAGACTCGTATAATCTCTTTGCCACTTACTGGTCTGCTGGTCTGTGTTTGCCACAGAGTACAGACCAGTAATCCGGGATCAAAAAAAATAAATTTTGTTTTGTTTTGTGTCTTGTGATAAGGGGTGATAAAATTATTGAACACATTGAATAAACCTGTTAACATGCTGTAAACTAAACAATTACATTTTTGTTTTAAAATGGTTCTACTTCAATGAAAAATTATAGTACTGTAACTTGGAGAATAGTACATAATATTTTTTAATTTTTTAGTGTGAGCCAATTACAGAAGTCCTGAGGAAGTCTTTTATTTATAAACTAATAATTACAGTTATCCATACTTCTCTAATAAATAATAAAGGCTTAAATTATAATAAGAGTTATATTGTTGCTAAAATGGTTATCATAGCAATTAAAAATATTCCACCTAAGGTTAGCAATAGTTTTCTCACAAACATAACATTGTTTGTAAAAGATTCTAGTAAAAGATTCTATTAAATATACAAAATCTTACTGACAGCACAATGTATTTATTCAAAATTTACCATTGTAGGTAAAATTTTTGATTGTCAGTGGTCTTACTAACTTAATTTACACTTGTTCACAGATGAATTTGAAGGGGCTAGTGAAAAGTCTTGCCCCGATAATCAGAGGACACTTTGAGGCGTTAAATTTCACACACAGCAAAAATGGCAAAACTGCATACATACGTCTCGCAGAGAAGCTGTCTACTAAAGATGTGATAAACGCAATTAATGCCAATAAGTTGAAGTGTAATCAAATGATAGCATTTGTACCAGATACTGTGCCAAATGTATGTTTTACATTATTTATTTTTAACACTTACCGCCATGCATATTTAAGGTTTTTCTAGCGCACCAGGCCATGATGGCAGCATGCTCGCCATGCAATTTCTTTCACTGCATACCAAGAAAATATAACAGCAAAGTTGGTGCGCTAATTTTTGGTATGCCGGCTGCCCATGTGGCAGAGAGAGTGTTAAGATTCCATATCTCCAGAGAAGAAGAAACCCTTATAGGATCACTTTGTTGTCTGTTTGTGTGGAATCAAACCCTAAACGGTACTTCCGGTGGACTTAGAATCATAAAATTTTGCTGGTAGCAATGTTTTAATAGAACAAGTTAAGGGAGAATTCCAAAAACCCGGAATTTGTAGTTACATCACAAAAATAATATTATCTTCATTATAAACATTTTTATAGTAATATCAGTAGTATTTCATAGAGATAAATGGGGAAAACATTCAGTATTTATCATCCATATTTTTCTTTATCAAACTAGGTATATTACAAATTAGAGTACATATATGTATACAAAAATTAATGTAATGTTATCGTTTAGCCACAGTAACACAATAATTGTTAAATCAATCATTGAAAATGTTAGACTGTACGAGAGAGATGGAAACAGCTAACCACAGCGCCTTAAACCTATTAGATTTAGATTAATTTTGGAATACATATTATTGACCACTAAGTTCTTCTTCTTCTTCTTCTCTCTGGGCTGGTTTCCGCACTTAAACGTTTCCGTCTGTTGTGCGTGCGTTGCCCCTCCCCGCCGAAGTCTTCACTCCAGCCATCCAAGCTCGCTCCAGAAGCCAAGTAGACCGCCCAGGTTGCCGAGGGCTTCATGAAGTGAGGTTGGGGATCCCAGATGGCGTTCTCGATGTTCTGCTACGCTTGCACACTCCAGGAGCACGTGCGTCGGTGTTTCATCGACCTCCATGCAGGCCCTGCACAGAGGACTGTCGGTAACACCTATAACGAAAAGGTGTTTGTTTAGTGGGCTATGCCCTGTTATGAGTCCCACCACCTTCCTAAGTTTACCTTTGTCCAGGCGGAGTAGTTTGTTAGTTTGTCGTATATCTATGTTAGGGAAAGCCTCTTTGGCTTGCCTGCAGTCAGTTGCGTTTGCCCATAGATGAGAATGCTCTTTAAGTGTTAGTTCGTGTAACCAAGTTTTATACTCACTGAAGGGTATGGGTACCATAGGCTCTGGCCCTGTCACCTTCAGCGTCGTAGCCTTGCGTGCTAATGCGTCCGCTGCCTCGTTTCCCTGGTCCCCATCATGTCCTTTGACCCACCGTAGGGTGATGTCATTCGACATGGCGAGTGTTTCCAGAGCCTTGTGGCAGTCTTGTATGAGTTCAGAGGTTGTCGAAAATCTAGCCAAGGCTTTAAGAACAGCTTGGCTATCCGAGTTAATGTTTATCTTAAAATTTGTTACCTGTCGGTTTGCCATTGCTATGGCTGCAGTTGTAATGCCTACACACTCTGCTTGGAAGACAGAGTTGTCCTTACCGAGTGCGTGACTTATTCTCATGTTTAGTTCTTGGCAGTAGGCCCCTGCTCCTGTGCCAGTTTTTGTTTTGGATCCGTCGGTGTACACTTCTATTGCATCTTGTGTTGGCTTCGGATCTATGTTTATCTCTGGATTTATTCTATATGGTTTGTCCAGTATGTATTTTTTCCTGGTTCTATCGCATTTCCACTCCAGGCGTGGTTCTTTTGTTATGCTTTGCACTAGAATTTTAGTGTGCCTTGTGTTCTGTTCTTTCCACAGACCTGAGGTTTTCAGTCTCAAGGCTGCGAGCGTTGCTTCCTCTCTGACTTGTAAGTACAGGGGCGGGATCCCCAGTATAATTTCAAGTGCTGTTGTAGGTGTGGTACTCATGCAGCCTGTAATGGCGAGGCATGCTTGTCGTTGGAATTTCTGTAATTCATGCCACTAAGTTATGTTCACTCAGTACTGAAGCGACTGTTAATGCCATTTAGTAGCAGCACTTTGCAGATAATTATTGATATGTATTTAAAAATTATTTAGGAAATTCCTTGAAGTGTAGGTAAAAACTACTACCGTAAAAATATAGATTTAGATTAGATTCGACAGTACTTGTAAAAGTTCATTTGAATAAAAACATTTCTATTCTATTCTATTATTTATGTTACAGCTACCACTTGCGCATACTCCAAAGACAATTCCAACAAAGATTCGACGAAAGCTGCATATACCACTCAATGTTACAGCAAAAGAGGTACCTATTTATATTTCTTACTAGCTGATGCCCAAGACTTTGTTCCTGTGGATATAAATTTTAAAAATCCTGTGGGAACTCTTTGATTTTCCGGGATAAAAAGTAGCCTAATGTGCTAATCCAGGATATTATCTATCTCCATTCCAAATTTCAGCCAAAACCGTCCATTAGTTTTTGCGTGAAGGAGTAACAAACATACACACACCCATACATACGCACAAACTTTCGCCTTTATAATATTAGTGTGAGTGTGATATGAACAACTCTGTTGGTCAGAAAATGTGATGAAAATTTTATTGTTATTGTAACTTTATATCATGTTCCTTTTGTCTAAGTATTGCTCTTTCTCGGAAACTGTCAAAATTTGGGTCATTATAATAGTCATTTAGTATTTTTTTTTTTTAAAAGAATATTAGCCATGTTAAATGACTAATATTCCCCTTTTCTCTCCAACTAAGCTTCAGGCTTGTGCTAGGAGTAGGTACGACAATAGTGCAACGGGCGGGGTTTGAACCGTCGACCTTTCGGTTTTCAGTCCACTCTTTTGAGTTGAGCTATTGAGGCTCTCAGTATAGTATTTTGTACCTATGTTTCAATTGGATCACCTCTTTCTCACCTGCTTTTGAGGGTGTTCATAGAGAAAAATTTTCAGGACCCTAGGCAAATTAAAAAAAGGATTTAATTGTCGGTAGAAAATAAAAAAAAAAGCGGCCAAGTGCGAGTCAGACTCGCGCACTGAGGGTTCCGTACTCGGGTATTTTTTCCAACATTTTGCACGATGAATCAAAAACTATTATACATAAAAATAAATAAAAATCTGTTTTAGGATATTTTCATATAATACCCTACTTGGTATACTTAGTTAACTTACTTTCAAAATTGAAACACATTTTAGTTTTTTTTTTAAATGATGTAACCACAGATTCACGGTTTTCAGATTTATTCCTTTACTTGTGCTATTAGACCTACCTACCTGCCAAATTTCATAGTTCTAGGTCAACGGGAAGTACCCTATAGGTTTTCTTGACAGACATGACGGACGAACGGACAGACAACAAAGTAATCCTATAAGAGTTCCGTTTTTCCTTTTGAGGTATGGAACCCTAAAAAGACAATAAATTGTAGTTAGGATTTTTTTAACCGACTTCAAAAAAAGGAGGAGGTTCTCAATTCGTCGGAATCTTTTTTTTTTATGTATGTTCCCCGATTACTCAAAGACGCCTGTACCGATTTTGAAATATTTTTTTTACTAAATACGTCAATTTGAATATTATAATTTCAGCTCCTCTCCAAATCACTAGAGAACATAGTAAAAGAAATGCAGAACAAGTTCGTAGGACTGTACCGTCTGAGCGAATCTACTAAGCACCAGCTCCTGGAGACCATTGGAAGGGTGAGTTTAACATTCAGTCATTTTTTTTTAGAATATTAGCCAAGTTTATCATTATGACATACGGCTTAGAGTGAAAACCTCGTAAGTGTAAAAGAAGTAACTTTTCAGGAGGAAGAAAAAACTGCGTGCTGTAAAATTAGAAGCGAGTATTTACGAGTTTCTCATTTAATGTCATAGATGGCGTTACGACTTACGAGTATCGAATGAACAAATTAGTCAGATCAGGATGTGCGTTGCGAGGTTTTCTTCCTAGAAACGCAATAAAATAAATTTGAGCAAAAATGCATTCCCGAGGTTTTCACTCTAAGACGACGTTATATTCCCCTTTCCCCTCCAATTAAGCGTAAAGCTTGTGCTAGGAGTGGGTACAACAATAGTGCAATGGGTAGGGTTTGAACCGGCGACCTTTTAGATTTCAGCCTGCTTCTTTAACCGTTGAGCTATCGAGGGGCATGAGACGGGCGTGCCTGCGAAATTGAAATTTAATTTGGTTTTTCGCAATTTGTAAACTAATACGACAACGTAGGCTTATGGTATTTTAATTGCGACAATGGCAGTATCATCCTCACAGGTTTATATAAAAATCTTTACTTGAAATGGTCCAATTTAAGAAATTAGCTCTAGTATCGACTATAACTCACAAATTAGTTGATACTAGAGCTAATTTCTTAAACTGGACCCTTTCAAGTAAAGATTTTTATATAAACCTGTGAGGATGATACTGCCATTGTCGCAATTAAAATACCAGCCAACGTTGTCGTATTAGTTTACAAATTGCGAAAAACCAAATTAAATTTGAATTTCGCGGGCACGCCCGTCGCTTCCACCTTAAAGGTATTAACATCAATCCATCCCCTCCATTTTGATGACCTCCCTGGCGCGGTGGTAAATGCTGTGGGTCTTATTAGTGTGAGGTCCCGGGTTCGATTCCCGGCAGGAGTTTGGAATTTTATATTTTCTAAATCTCTGGTCTGGTGGGAGGCTTCGGCCGTGGTTAGTTACCACCCTACCGGCAAAGCCGTGCCGCCAAGCGATTTAACGGTGCGATGCTGTGTAGAAAGGGGTATGTGTTTAATAAAAACTGCCGTACCCCTTCCAGGTTTAAACTGCATCATCACTCACCACTAAGTGAGATTGCAGTCTACTATTGTTTACATAACTAAAATGCTTCTAAATTTTTTTTTATAAATAATTACTAAATAGTTACTCTATTTTTCTGTTGAAAAATCGAAAAATATTTGCTGTTTATCGCGTTGTGACGTCATCGATCGCCTTCCGTAAAAAGTGACGTTAGTAATTATGTCCAAAATAAAGAAAAATATAATCTACCGCTATACAAAACATCACATCATTTTATTACTACAGTCCAAGACTTAAAATTAATAAAAAGTAAAGGAAATTCAAAAGATTTTTATTCAATTAGACTTTTTTACAAGTACTTTTGTATCGTCAAGAGCAAGAGCATCTACCACTGGTCGGAATGCCTTTCGAAATAGATCGGTTAAGTTTAAATTGAAGTCTTTAACATTCCAGGTAGTATATCAAAGACTCAAACAAATCGTAGATGACCCAATGCACACCACCGAGTCAGGCTTTCAACTGACAAAGAACTACCGCAAAAGATATCCACACCACACGGACTTCCAGTTCATCATCCAAACCCTTCACAGCGTCCAAGACTCATTGGGCAGGAAGCGTACGAATCCGCAAGAGAAACAAATGACTACTTGCCCGCTGGGGTTTGGGGGAACGAGTGAGTGGTTTTTTTTTACCTGAGTGGGGCAAAGTCAAAAGGAAGGGTGGTCATTTTAGCAGACTACGTATGTATGTTTGTGTCCAAATTCTGTGTGTTCCACCGTAGTGCCTCAACTACTGGGCCGATTTTAATGAATGAGTTGTCAATTGATTCGTTGTATAGGTCCAGGTGATATAGGCTATATTTTATACAAAAAAATTGACCTAACTGATGTTACATCAAAGAAAAAGTAGGTCTCCACAAATTTTTTTTTGCTATTGTATCTAGTAGGATGTCAAATGAAAGAGGAGAAAATTTTGAACTTATGTATATAAATGTACAATAACATTAAAATATACCAAGCGACAGAAAAACAATTTTACTCTAATAATATTTCAGCGTTTATTAAGACAATCGCAGTTGGGTTTTAGTTTTCAACTTTATCTTGTTACAACTTACAATATTTATAGACTACTTTTGGCGGTCTTATTTGTGGGAGGTCTCGGGTTCGATTCCCGGCAAGAGTTTGAAGGGGAATTTGATAATTCCTAATCTGGTCTGGTCCGGTAGGAGGCTTCGGCCGTGGCTAATTACCACCCTACCGGCACAGCCGTGCCGCCAAGCGATTTAGCGTTCCGGTACAATGCCGTGTAGAAACCAAAGGAGTATGGGTTTAATGAAAACTGCCATACCGCTTCCAGGTTAGCCTGCATCCATCTTAGACTGCATCATCACTTACTACCAGGTGTGATTGCAGTCAAGCGCTAACTTGTATGGAGCGCGCTTGCCTAGAAGATGTCTACTCACTCTTGACTTCAAGGTCCCCATATTAAAATTGGAGGGAAAAACTGATGCCGGAAGGGTGTTCCGAATCCTAGCGGTTCGGATTAGAAACGAGGAAGCAAATCGCTTCGTACGTGTCCGAGGAATTTCAACTAACTACGGATTCATACCTTGACGATGGTAGAAAGGTGAAGGAGGAACTAGGTCAAAGAGCTCTTGTGCACACTCTCCGAAATATATCCTGTAGAATACCGATAGACTGGCAACTTTGAGTATATTTTGTTGCAGGTGAAGCATTACCCTTTGATACATTGAACACGCTGTGCCAGAACCACATCGTCAGAATATCCCAGAAGGTATATTTCACTATCGTAATCATCATTATCAACTGGAGGTCCACTGCTGGACATAGGTCCATGGGGCTTTCCCGTATGAGGTTGCCAACGTCCACTGCTGGACATAGGTCCATGGGGCTTTCCCGTATGAGGTTGCCAACGTCCACTGCTGGACATAGGTCCATGGGGCTTTCCCGTATGAGGTTGCCAACGTCCACTGCTGGACATAGGTCCATGGGGCTTTCCCGTGCGAGGTTGCCATTCTAGCATCTTGGGACCTCAACGTCTATCGGTTTTTAGGGTTCTGTACATCAAAAGGAAAAACGGAACCCTTATAGGATCACTTTGTATTTCCGTCTGTCTGTCTGTTCATCCATCTAACTGTCGTGTCTGTCAAGAAAACCTATAGGGTACTTCCCGTTGACCTACAATCATGAAATTTGGCAGGTAGGTAGATCTTACAGCACAAATAAAGGAAAAATCCGAAAACCGTGAATTTGTGGTTACAACACAAAAAAAAAGTGTTCATGAACAAATAATAGTATTTTCAATTTTCAAAGTAAAATAACTATACCAAATGGGGTATCATATAAAAGGGCCTTACCTGAACATTCTAAAACCGATTTTTATTTATTTTTATGCATAATAGTTTTTGATTTATCGCGCAAAATGTCGGAAAAATACCTGAGTATGGAACCCTCGGTGCGCGAGTCTGACTTCTACCCTATAGGTTTTCTTGACAGACACGACAGATGGACGGACAGACAGACAGACAAATGCTTGTATTTGTCGCAGCTAGTGGGTCATGTGAATGGATTGGAAGTGAAGGAGGAGACGTCGACGCCCGAGGAAGCTGCGACGATGAAGGTCCGGAAACACTTGAAGGATCTAGCGCAGTATATACCCTCTGTGAGTATACACCTATGATACAAATCAAAATCATTTATTCAAAATAGATACCATTGTACACCTTTTGTTTGTCCGATTTGTACGATTTGAAAGATGATATTATAGTCGTGATAATTTTTTACTTAAACTCAAACTAAAGCTACGAGGGTTCCAAACGCGCCCAAGTCTGAGAAGAGCCCACAACAAACTCAGCCAGGTATTCTTTTTTTACTATCACAACTTTACAAAATCACTTGTACTTATTAGAACTATCAAAGCTGTTTGGCAACTCATTCCCAAGCTGTCGTATCATTTAAATAATAATCCTTTACATTCTAATAGAATTTTTCAATACTAACACTGTACACATATGATAATACACTGCTGTTTTTATTAATAAGATTTCTCGGTTTTGATGTAAAGGATTATCAAGGTTCCATACCTCAAAAGGAACAAGTGTAAATAAAAAATTTATAACACCCCCGATAAGTGAAGGTTACAGTAACTAGAAAAGAGCTGATAACTTTCAAACAGCTGAACCGATTTTCTTGGATTATAGCTAAGAACACTCTCGATCAAGCCACTTTTCAAACAAAAAAAAAACTAAATTAGAATCGGTTCATTAGTTTAGGAGCTACGATGTCACAGACAGATACACAGATGCACACGTCAAACTTATAACACCCCTCTTTTTGGGTTGGGGGTTAAAAAAGGAATTCTTATAAGATCACTTGTCTGTCTTCAGGGAATTAAAATGTATAGAGTACTTGCTATTGACCGTTCTAGAATCATGAAACACAGGTAGCAATGTCTTATAGCACAAGTGAAGGGGAAAATCCTGGCTGATTTTGTTGTGGGCTCTTCTCAGACTTGGGCGCGTTTGGAACCCTCGTAGCTTTAGTTTTAAGTTTCGTAATTAATTACCACCACTATATCGACGATAATTTAACGATTTCGACCATCAAAAGGAGTATAATTGTACCTACTTTGAATAAATGATTTTGACTTTTGACTTTTGAAATCTGGAAACCGTGAACATGTGGTTACATCACCAAAAAACCTATTCCACGTATTAATACGCCTTACTCACAACCTTGAACGGGAAGCTGGAAGAAATCTGTGTTTAGAGATAAGCATCTCTAATGTAACTCAATTTATTGTTACTTTTTAACTACAATTTTGGTATATGAAAAATAAAAATATGTATTGTTATTACTTATTTCTTGTAGAATGCTACGGGACCCTTCGTGTGCAGACCAATTCGCACTTGACCATTTTTTCTCATTATAGATGGTGCAGCAAGTGATTACCAAGCAATTGATACCTGTGGAGGATAGATTTTGTGTAGTAAAGGTTAGATAATCTAAATAACTTCTAATTATACTTAGTACTAATTTTATTCAATTCAAATTCAAATTCATAGTATTTTTATTCAACTAAACTTTTACAAGTACTTTTGAATCTTCAAAGTAATCTACCACTGGTTCGTAATGCCGTTCCTACCGAGAAGAACCAGCAAGAAACTCTGCGGTTGCTCTTTTCAAGTATTCAATATACAATAATATACCATACTATATACAAGCAATTGCAGCGCCGTGTAGTGCTGGAGCGAGTTAAATCCAAGCTTTTTTGTCATTTACATAATCTTCGATTGTATATTTTTCAGGAGCATACTTTTAATACATTTTTTAAACTTGTGTAAAGGCAAGTCTAAAATTGACTGTGGAATTTTATTATAAAATATTACACTCATTCCCACAAATATCGACTATGGCAAACGCTATCCGTTGCGTAGATAGGTGCCGTTTTATTGACCCCGCGGCACCTATTTACGCATCTACTAGCATCAGACAGATGTTTTGTTTGCAATACATTGGCGAACTTTTAAAAATACAGGTTGTTTTAAATGTTCATTTTTCGCATTTTCTTGTGGTATCAAAAAAAAAAAACAAAATTCAAAATGTTTTAATTCAACTAAACTTTTACAAGTGCTGTTCGGAATGCCGTCGGTATCTGATCAGTTATCAGTACCCTCAGTATGAGATTTTACTTCTCACCAATTTTGATAGTATTCGAAACCTTTAAAATTTCGAAATTTTTTAAATAAAGACCTTTGATGTAAAAAAATTCAGTGCTATTGATTTTAATTTTGCAACGCTTCCGCTAACTGTGTATATATGTACAAACTTGAGCAGTTAAGGGCCATTTTACTTTAACGCTAAAGTGTTTCGACACTCAAATACATACTCTCAATATTGGTGAGAACTAAAATCTTGTACTGAGGGTACAGTAATCATCAGTTCTATAACCTGTCTTCGTTGTTTCTAGCGTTCTAATTACACTCTGTATTTGACTGTCTCCTATCCAGATATACGGAGAACCCTACCTGCCCGGCAAAGATGCAATGATGCCGTTCATCCGACAGTTCAGACCTACGAATACTATCCGCTCAGAGCACATGTACAACTTAATATCCGTCAAAGTGCCCCGAGAGATGCACTTGAAACTGCTCCAAGCCGATGGTACCGTTCTGAGTAAGTTCCCGCACTCTCATAGCAATATGGTACGGCAATCCGACACGATCGGTGACGATCAGGCGCAGGACCTGCTAATTTAAACGCTTCACTGGTATAAAATAAGAAAATCAATGCTTCTTGAGGTGCTGATTACGAAAATGGCGTCCAGTTTCAAATCCAAAACGGCGCTATTCATCAACATATAAAACTAAAAAATCTAGGTAAGTATATCGAGGTGCTAATTACGAAAATTACATCCATTTTCACGTACAAAATGGTGCATATCATCTGACCTGTTTCAAAAAACGTTTAAAACCGTACCCTCATCTGTCAGCTGGGCGACGCGCATGCGCTGCGATTTTAAAATGACCTTTATCTCTAATGTTTGTATGGAAGCTTTAAACAAAGTTTATGCTGTAGAAAGGTCCATGAAACTAGCTAACAGATTATATACGCATTAGTATATCAGCTTTGAAAATAGTTAAGGAGCGAATTAAAAAAAAAGATATACAAATAAATAAAGACTGCTTTCCAAAACTTTGTTTCTAAGTTACACCAGACTAATATTTTTCATAACAAAAAAAAAATGTTTAGTTACGAGAATCGAACAAGAAACAAACGGGGTCCATACTTGTATAGTTTAACTAACTTGTTACAAATAACTACAAACATTGGCTAATCTTTGTAAAGCCAGACGAGAGAGAGAAAAAAAAATTATAATCTACTATTTAATATCTTTTGCAGAAAACGCTAAATTGGTGATAAGACCGACCAAGTTATCCATTTATAAGGTGTCGAAATACCTGACGGACGCGGCTCATCTCATCGAGCCATTGCCTGCCGAGGATCAGGGGACGACAGGGGACCAGGCAGAGGAAGCGGATATGGAGTGGTCTGATTCATGGTAGACCCTTAAATAGTCGGCGGTTTTTAAAACTAATTGTAGAAGAAATAATCCTTCTAATAAACATTTTTAAAAGTAACACTCGTTTTTATTATTTACTAAAATCCAATGGTTATAATCATCATAGAATAATAATAATTATTATTATAAACAGCCTTTGCTGCTGCTCGTTCATTCAGCGCCAGCGGGCTGTTTCCCGTCCTATTCTGAGCGAACTCTACTCGTGAACTGTAGATCGTTTCCACATTATCTGATCCGGTATCGGTCACCGGTACAATATCATGTAGTATCTTCACATATTTCCGATGAAATCGTTCCAATTCCACCATTTTCTCTTTGTACGGGGCGCGGGCAGGGTCCTGGCTAATAATAATAATAAAGTTTCCCAAAAAATATACAGAAATTATATAATTAATATTCAGACTAAAATATAAGGTAAGTAAGTAGGTACATAAAATAAAATAAACTACATATTATTATTTTAATCAAAACTCAAAATAATATTTTTAGAAAACTTTATTTGCTGTATCCTTGGGCTGTATCTATATTTGAGACACAAAAAAGATCTGTCCACTCACTCTCTTTTTCCCATTATTTTTTTGCTCATTAAAATTTCGTTGGGAACCTACAAGGCTCAAAAAAGCTAGAACCCAAAGCCGTGAAACGTATTCAGGTTTACCTACTCTGTGCATTACTCTGCGCCGTACCATGGTGCCTCTGTGATGGTGCCGTAAAACTTAAAAAAAACCCTGGTCTGTGGTAAAACCAGTTTTAAAAAAAATATATAGGTTATGGTTATGTACCTACTACTATTAAAAGTTTATTTATTTTCAAATTTGAATACATAAATAAGTATAATATTATTAACTAAACATTAATTTTTGTTTTAATATAACTACTTCAGTGAAAAATTATAACATCTTAACTAAAAGAATTATAATATTTGATATTAGAGTGAACTAATTTACTTTTACATATTATTTTATTTCCTAATGGTTAAATAATTGTTGCTAAAATGGTTATCATAGCAATTGAAAATATTCCACTTAAGGTAAGCAATTAGGTATAGTTCTATTGTTAATTGGAATGATTTAGTTGAATTTAAAGGTATACATATTGTAGAAAATATTTCGGAGATTGCCTCCGGTGTCTCACGTCCATGTCTCGGAGCCGTGCGGGCACCGACTCCTTGGATATGGTAGGAATCAAATCAGTGGTAAATTATTTTGACGATTCAAAAGCGCTTGTAAAAGTTTATTTGAATAAAAATCTATTCTATTCTATATAACCTGTCTTTGTTTTTGCTAGCGTTTTAATTATACTCTATAATTAAAACGCTAACTCTGTTTTAAAAATGCATATATTCTATTCTACGCCGTGGATGCCCGGGGTCCAGACCCACGACAGTGGGTGCAGAGCACCCATCTTGTTGGTTTAGCGGCTATGTAGGTAGGGGACTTCAGACCCTGTATCACTTTGACCGTTGCCGATCTATTGTGATCGCCACCGTTGCACCGTTAAGTGTCACAGTTCAAGTCCAATACTGATTGCCGCCAGAAACAACAGCAGCTTCTTGGCCGAGATGTTTTACGCCTCCTTAGGGGTATGTGTTTCCTAGGGAGGAGGCGAAAAACTGAAGACTATGTTTATGCATCATGTGGCTGACATTGAAAGATGATGTATAGGGGCATTTCCACATCCTCTTTATAGAGCCTACACATATCGGTGTCTTGGAGTTTGAGGTTGAACACATGTTCAATCCACAATGCCCTGTTAATGCCTGCACTAGAATGGATAAATTTTTCCCACCTGTGTGTCGTAGTAATGGTTGGTTAACAGGGTTAGCTGTGCTAGTCTTTCGGGTATGCCACAGACAGGCTCAGGTCCTATCTGTCACCCCCTGGTAGAAATAACAGGTAAAAAATGGTGTAAGTAAAAAATCTTATGTCAAAGTATTTTTTTACACCTAAAAATTAGACTTTATACTTTGATGTAAGATTTTTTACAACTTTATTACCAAAACCACCATGATCCAAATTTCACAGTTGCTGATCATTGCTCTTTGTGTTGGGGACAATACACAGAGAAACTTTCTGCTTTTATTAAATAATGAAGGTCTGGTACGCACTGACTCTTAGCCCATTACTCTTGTTCACAGATAAGTTTGAGTGCACTAGTGAAAAATCTCACCCCATTAATAAACGGAGAGTTTGAGGCGTTTAATTTCACACACAACAAAAAAGGTAGCAAAACTGCATACATACGTCTTGCAGGGAATTTGACTAGAGATGTGATTAAAAGAATTAACGCCAAGAAGATTGGACCTTATCAATTAAAAGCATTTATACCAGATAATGTGGCAGATGTATGTTTCACACTCTTTCCTTTTTAGGGTTCAGTATCTCCAGAGAATAAAGGAACCCTTATAGGATCTCTTTGTTGTCTGTCTGTTGTGCCTGTCAAGGTGATCAAAACCTTTAATTTATAGGGTAATGGGGACCTAGAATCATTTGAGGTAGCAATGTCTTATAGCACAAGTTAAGGGGAAAATCAGATAACCCTAAAGTGGTTTATCATCATCATTATGATCGTCGCCGGCTCACTACAGAGCACGGGTCTCTTAGAATGAGAAGGGTTTGTCCACAGCCTACCATGCTGGCCAAGTGCGAATTGGCACACTTCACACTACTTTGAGAACGTTATTGAAAACTCTTAAGGAGTGGTTTCCTCACGATGTCCTTCACCATTAAAGCAAGTGATATTTAATTACTTAAAAACACATGGCTCTGAAAAGTTTGAGGTGCGTGCCGGGGATCGAACATCACAGCTTTTTGCAATTGAATTTGTGGTTAAATCACAAAAAAAATGCCCATCCGTCCGTCGTGTCTATCAAGAAACCTATAGGGTACTTCCCGTTGACCTAGAATCATAAAATTTGGCAGGTAGGTCTTATAGCACAAGCACAGGAATAAATCTCAAAAACCCAGAAAAAAAAAATTGTTATTTAATTTTCAAAGTAAGATAACTATGCCAAGTGGCGTATCATATAAAAGGGCTTTACTTGTACATTCTAAAACAGATTTTTATTTATTTTTAAGCATAGTAGTTTTAGATTTATCGTGAAAATGTCGAAAAAATACCTGAGTACGGAACCCTCGGTGCGCGAGTCTGACTCGCACTTGGCCGGTTTTTCAAACTAATTCCATGACATGAAGTACGTTTTATAGCCTCTCTTTATTTTTCAATAAAAAAAGGTTTACATCGCGTCGCCTGTTATTTATTTTATGTTACAGCTACCACTCAACCCTGTTCTAAAGACAGTTCCTAACGAGGAACCTGTTCACAGTTCTTACCCGACTGTGGCAAAACCAAAAGGAAGGGTAATGATTTTAGCTGTCTATGTATGTATGTATGTATGTATGTATGTTTGTTCCAGATTCTGTGTGTTCCACCGTAGGGCCTAAACTACTTGGCCGATTTTAATGAATGAGGTGTCAATTGATTCATTGTAAATGTCCGGGTAACATAAGCCATAGTTTATACGAAAAAATTGACCTAACGGATGTTACATCAAAAAAAGTGGAAATCTCCAACAATTTTTTTTTTGCTATTGTATCAAGTGGGATGTCGAATGGAAGAGGAGAAAATTCTGAGCTCATGAATAATGTACAACTGTAAATGTAGATAATTTTGATTCATGATCAACCAACCCATTTCCGCCCCACTGCTGAGTATGGGTCTCCTCTCAGAATGAGAAGGGTTTAGGCCATAGTCTGCCACGCTGGCCCAATGCGGATTGGCAGACTTCACACACCTTTGAGAACATGGAGAACGCTCAGGCATGCAGGTTTCCTCGCGATGTTTTCCTTCACCGTCAAAGCAAGTGATATTTAATTGCTTAAAACGGACATAATTGAAAAGTTAGTGGTGCGTGCCCGGGATCGAACCCCCGACCTCCGATTAGGAGGCGGACGTGCTAACCACTAGGCTATCACAGCTTATTAATTTTGATTGTGGGTAATATAATTTTTCAGAAAATATGTCATGTTTAATATTATAATAATTTATTTTAGCTCCTCAGCAGAGCACTGCATAACATAATGTTAGAAATGCAAACCATATTCACTGGACTGTACCGCCTGAGCGAAACTAGTGAGCACCAGCTCCTGGAGACCATCGGAAGTGTGAGCATCTACCCATCGCCGGCCCACAGCTAAGCATGGGTCTCCTCTCAGAAGGAGAAGGGAATACGCCTATTTTTAGGGTTCCGTACCTAAAAAGGAAAACGGAACCCTTATAGGACCACTTTTTTGTCTGTCTGTCTGTATGTCTGTCCTTCGTTCGTCCGTCCGTCCGTCGTGTCTGTCAAGAAAACCTATAGGGTACATCCCGTTGACCTAGAATCATTTTGGCAGGTAGGTAGGTCTTATAGCACAAGTAAAGGAATAAATCCGACAACCGTGAATTTCTTGTTACATCATTAAAAAAAAAATTAAAATGTGTTTTAATTTTAAATATATAATAATTTTTCAACTTTCTAGTTTCTTATAGTATAGTTAATATACCCACGTAGCCGCCTCAAAATTAGCCCTAAAATAGAGATTTTTCAAACTTTCAGAATGAATATAATTTTACTAAATTTATCATTTATAAATTATAATTTTTTTGAAATATTTTTATGTATAAAAGTTGTTGATTATTCAAATAAAAAAAAATATCGATTTAGATCAATTAATACAAATAATAGAATAGTAGGCGTGATACGTTTGTATGGAGAAGGTAAGGTAAAGTTCGCCGGCTTATCGGTGTTTTATAGGATATATTTCGGAGAGTGTGCACAGGAACTTTTCGATCTTGTCCCCCCTTCACCATTTTACCACCGAACCGCAAGACGTCGGGCGAGTTTCCATCCTTACGTCGTCGACATTCCATTTACACGCAACGAACGTTTTACGTCTTCATTCCTCATACGCATGGCTAAGGTTTGGAATACTCTCCCGCGATCTGTGCTTCCTACCAATTACAATCCGGGTATCTTTAATACAAGAGTGAATAGGCACTTTCTAGGTAAACGCGTCCCATCTTAGACCATATCATCACTTTCCATCAGGTGTGATTGTGGTCAAGCGCTTGTCTATTGTGAATAAAAAAAAAATTGGTTGTCTGTAAAGTCGGTTTACTGACGATAGTTGAACGTGACAACAAGGGCCGATTGTGCTTCTTTGTCGCTCGTTCCGCGCTCTCGCTTGCACTTCAAGCCTTACATGGAACGCCTCAGAGCGAGGTAACGCCGCATGAGTCATGTTTTTTCGTGCGTGCAGCCGGCTCTATCGAATTATAAGACGTTGTCACCTCAAAAAAAGAAGCACTTAAGAAAGGCCACCTTAACATTCCAGATAGTATATGAACGCCTCAAACACATCAAAGATGACCCAAGTCACCCCAAGCCGACATGCTTCCACCTGACGAAGAAGTACCGCAGGAGATATCCACACGACACG
Organism: Maniola jurtina; assembly: GCF_905333055.1. Taxonomy (NCBI): domain Eukaryota; kingdom Metazoa; phylum Arthropoda; class Insecta; order Lepidoptera; family Nymphalidae; genus Maniola; species Maniola jurtina. The sequence goes on from NC_060053.1 coordinate 5,303,981, forward strand.
GACTACGAGTTCATCATGCAGAACTATCACGCCATCCAAGACGCGCTGGGCAAGCCGCGTACCAATCCCAAAAAGAGGCAATTGATGGCCTTACCCCCTCTAGATCGGGCGTTTAGTGAGTGGTTTTTTACATCCATACTAATATTATAAACTAGCTGATGCCCGCAGCTTCGCCCGCGTGGATTGGTCAGATCCCCTGCAGCATCAGGATTGAGGAGTTGGACTCCAAATTTTTTATGAAACAATGTCGCAAAGTTCCTCTAACGATTAAAAAAGAAATGACGCAAATCGGTTCAGAAATCTCGGAGATTTCAGTGTACATAGGTAGAAAAACACAACTCCATTTTTGAAAGTCGGTTAAAAAAGTAGCCTATGTTACTCCCTGGTCAATTCTCTACTTGTCTGTGAAAATCCCGTCAGAATCGGTTCAGCCGTTCCCAAGATTAGCCTTTTCAAACAAACAGACAGACAGACAGACAGACAGACAAAAATTTTAAAAACGTGTGATTCAGTTATAGTATCGATCAAATAACCATATGACCTTAATATGCGGTAGTTATTTCGAAATTACAGACAGACACTCATTATTCATTAGTATAGATGCGAAAGTGTGTCTATCTGTCTATCTGTCTGCTACGTTTTCATGGCCCAACCGCTGAACCGATTTTTTTGGTACAGACTTGGGGTACATCGATTTTTTTTTTTAAATCTTAAAATAAATTAATCTTTAATCTTAATCTTTTTTTTATCAGCCCTAGCACAGACTACAGTCTATTTGGGCTGCAAAATTACAAACACCAGTCTCAGTTTTTATCTAGTGCTTTGGTCTACAACAATTGGTGTAAAATGTTCTTTTTTAATTAAGTCTTTAATTAAATAAAATAAAATAAAAACTCTGGGAAGGACATAGACTACTTTTTATCCCGGAAAATCAAAGAGTTCCCACGGAATTCCTAAAGACCCATCCTCTCAACCGATTTGTATAAAAGGTACCGAGTAGCTTGCATAGACAACTTTTTATCCCGGAAAACCAAACAGTTCCCACGGGATCTTCAAAAACCTACATCCACGCGAACGAAGTCGCGGGCATCCTCTAGCCTTATATATAAAAATCAATGTTTGTATGTTTGTGTTCTATGGGCGGCTAAACCGCTGATCAGATTGTTATGAAACTTTGGTAGGGTGTTCTGAAGGCGCCCGAGATGGTTCCTGCATTAAAAAAAACTATATATATATATTTTTTTTTTATTTTTATTTATATATATATATATATATAAATTAAAGAAAACATGTTTGTTTACGGCAACTAAAAATAAAAACCAACTAAATAAATAATTATTAGTAGGGTAGAAAAGATAATATACTAACCTTTACCGTCCAATATTTTTCGTCCGCCGCCAAGTGCTTGGCAATCTTTTAAACTGGACGCTTTCAAGTAAAGATTTTTATATAAACCTGTGAGGATGATACTGCCATTGGCGCAATTAGAATGCCATAAGCCTACTTTGTCGTATTAGTTTACAAATTGCGAAAAACCAAATTAAATTTGAATTTCGCGGGCAGGTCCGTGTCATACCTTAAGAGGATACTTGTCAACAAGCCCCCGTCGATTTCCTACGTATGATATTATTGTTCTTATCTCTATCTGCCCTGGTTCGTGCATTCTCGGTTCCTAGATCGGTACATTTGTGATATCCAATTCAAATTGCTGTGATTGGCTGAATTTACCATGTTCTTGCTGCGACAGTGAGTTTGAGCCACTAGCGGAACAATGTTAGCCGGTCAGAAATGATTGCAATTAGTCAACCTGTTTGACGTCCGTGTTCTGTTTTCGATTACAAAAAAGCAAAAATTGTTGTTGCAATCATCAATTTTAGCAAATAGTGAAAGAGAGTCGGCCAATCAGAGGTCACAACTACCGCCACACTTTCTGTCAAACTTTGGCAGTAGGCTTGCCGAGTAATGAAAACAAATTTTTCATTCTGTCTAGGTGTAGGGTAGGTGTAGGGTTGCCACCTGCCTCTTTTAGATTTACAGGCTACCACCATCAAAAATACGGGGTTTAGATTTGTTTACGGGAGACATTGTTTCTTATATATTGTTGTATTATTGTATTGTTTATTATTGTATTTGAAGAAATAGGCGGTGGTTCTCTCTGAAAGCTTATTTAGATATTCCAGTTTATTTGTATGTTTTGTATTTTTTCTCTGTATGTTGCCGGGTCTTGATCGGTGAACTGTGTTTGCAATGTGGTTTTAAATAAAAGATTATTTATTTATTTCAATAGCTTTTAAAAACTCTTCATTTTGTAAAACAAAATGCATGTTAACTTAAAATTACATTTAACTTGTAATTCCACCTTCAAAGTATCAATACCATGGCCGTAGCCAGGAATTGATTTCGGGAGAGGTTTTATCAGGGCCGGAACTGAATCCTGTCATGAGGAAAAATACGTTCGCTCAACTTTATGGGCTAATTACCTGGTTAGTTGAATTTCGCCTTTCAATTTGATAGTGGAATAAAATACAACAATGAAAAAGCGCAGCGCAGTGAGCGTAAGTGTTTTTGGTTCAATACAGAAAAAAATAAGTGAAAGGGAAACGAGTTTAGCCATAGCAAGATACTTCTTTACCAAAATTTTGATACTTACTATTCAGAGGTAACTTGCACCCCAGAAACGAACATAAGCTTTTTATCCCGGAAAATCCCCCACGGAATTTTTAAAAACCTAAATTCATGCAGACGAAATTGCGGGGCATACACCAAGTAATACAAATTCAAAACGCGAGTGAAGCGAGCGCGAAATGTTTGATATATTTCCAAAAAAAATTGGTAAGCAAATGCAAGAAATAGTGTAAGTATTATTTTAGGTTTAGGTTTTTGACGGTCTCCCAGACGCAGTGGCCATTTCTAAATTTCTGGTCTGGTGGGAGGCTTGGGTCATGGCTAGTTATATGGTTAGTATGGCCCTACCGGCCAAGAAATTAGACTGCACTATTACCACTAGGAGAGATTAAAGTCAAGGGCTAACTTGTATAAAAAAAGGCTTAGATCCTAAAACCAACCTCCGCCTCTTTGGCTACGGCCATGATCAAAATCGAGTGGGTTTCGGCTACGCAGGTATTATTCTACGCATTGTCGCACAAGGAAAATATGTATTCTTTCTACTGGACATAACGTCAGCGTTTGGTTTCGCAAGCCAACCCGGCTGAATTTGTAAAAAACCGGCCAAGTGCGAGTCAGACTCACGCACCGAGGGTTCCGTATTCGGGTATTTTTTTTCGACATTTTACACAAGAAATCAAAACTGTTATGCATTAAAAAAAATATGCATAAAAATAAATAAAAATCTGTCTTAGAATGTACTGGTAAAGTCCTTTCATATTTAATTTCATACTTAATTGACCCACTTGATTTAATATTTAGTTACTTTGAAAATTGAAAATACTAATATTTGTTCATGAACACATGACAGACGAAGAGACGGACAGACGGACAGATGGACAGACAGACAGACGGACAGACGGAAAGACAGACAGACGGACAGACAGACAGACAGCGAATTGATCCTATTTCCTTTTTGCTTTTGAGGTACGGAACCCTAAAAATATTTAGTTTTATTTGCCTCATATTTTATTTTCATAATTACGGGTTTCTGTATCCTGAAATACCAACCAGTAACCAGTAAAATACGGGGCCTCTGGCAACCCTACTCGGAAATCACTGTCACATTCAAGTTAATGTCAAATATTTTGTTTTCGATTACAGAAAGCTGCATCAATCATTATTAAAATATTTTATTTGTTGTGATTGGCTGAATTTTTGAGTTTCAGCCAATAAACAGACTGTTTGCCAATTAAACGTCATAACAATATAAATGCCAGAAAGTTTAACCAAATAAAACAAACTTAATGAGAACTTAGTGAGAATGCAAACGGCACACAATTTATAATACATATTATGTTAGTCGTATATAATAGATATTATAGTAGTCGTTCACTTTGGTAATAGTCAGATTGTCATCAGTAAAATTGATATTGGTTGATGTATCGTAAATTATTGTTTCGGTGACAAATATTTTTATAATCTATTTATCTTTGAACAGAATGGAATAGAATGAAATGGAATGGAGTACAATGATAAATTTTTATTCCTGTAAACTTTTAGGTAAACTTCAAAGTGTTTTTTGGTCAGAAAAATTTACCACTGGTTCGGAATGCCGTTCCTACGTTTCTAGGGTTTCGTACCTCAAAACGAAAAACAGAACTCTTATAGGATCACTTTGTTGTCTATCTCTCTGTCTGTCGAGTGTGTCAAGAAAACCTCTAGGGTACTTCCCGTTGACTCAAAACCATGAAATTTGGCAGGTAACCTAACTGCGTAATTTTGGCTAGTTTTTTTAATCGATAAAGAAAGTTTGCGACATTGTTCAATAAAAAATTTGGATTCCAACTCCTCAATCCTGATGTTGCAGGGGACCTGACTACTAAAGCTAATGGGATTTAAAAAGTGTTGATTATTAATTGATATTGAAGGTATCTATACCAAGTAAATACTTTGTCGTTGACCTCAACCCTGATGCTGTAAGAAATTGCATTCCTAAATCCTGGTGATCCCTCGGGATTTGAAAAGGATCATCCGTTTAAATGTTCTTACGTGATACAGAACAAAAGTTGCCTCTCCGTAATAGCCCGTCCCCGGGATGCAACTTGTTTCTGTATCACGTAAGAATATTTAAACGTGATACAGAAACAAGTTGCATCCCGGGGACGGGCTATTACGGAGAGGCAACTTTTGTTCTGGGAAATGAAAGGATCGGGATTTTCAAAAACCTAAATCCACGCGAGCAAAGCTGTGGGCATTAGCTAGTTGTAAATATATTTAAAAGCTACTATAAGATAATAAATAAGGTACTTATTTCCTTATATTTTTATTGTATGGCAGCGCGCGGTTTTAAATTATAAATTGCACGTCCTGTCCTTTTCTGTAATACATTTTTTTCTCAATATCTATCGCTTTATCTCATAGCAAGAGTCCGTAAGACATAATACAGTGAATATAGGCAAAATATACAATTTTTGCAGTTTCCACGTCAGTACCTGTCGAATTTTTCTAACAGTGTAAGCAGCAGAGCTGAGTTTACCATCAAGTGTTGATATGTGGGTGTTCCATAGAAGCTTTGCATCTAACGTTATACCGAGAAACACGGGGTTCTCCTTTATTTTCAACATATGATTATTAATCAATGAATTTATGTCATTTAAGGTCCTGGTATTGGGCAGTGTGAATTGAACACACTTAGATTTCTTTGCATTTGGAATTGATTTGGAAGTAAATTGTTAGCAATAAATCAGAGAGTGACCTGTGATATGGCATTACATATAGTATACATTGTCAAAAATTATAATATTAAAGCTGTGCGTATTGCGTGAGGAATAGGTTGCAAGAGAGTTGCAACTTGCAGGGTTTGATGCATGCGCTATTGCCAGCAAACATGAGACATATTTTTATCTACAGGCAACGTCTGAGTAGGTAACGCATACGTCTAACGCAAGTTGAAATGTACCAGTGTATTTAGTTAGACCTATCGACAAGTTTAGAGTCGGGTGTAGTTTAAATGTGGCCCGTGTGTTTAGGCCAGTTTAGACTGTCAGTTCCGCCCCCCGTCACCGTCGGGGGTTGGTCGTCCCCCGCACCTCACCACCCCTCTTGCAGAAATCGAGACAGCACGAAATTTTCAAGATTTCTGGGTGTAATTTCTGGTTTTCGTAGTTCCAACATAATTATAACAATATAAAATATATAACGATAATTTTTTTACTGCATGATATTCATTAAATTTTCTAGGTCTGTGGTTTTTCCAAATTTCATTAAATTGCTTCGTTGTCTAGAAAAACGAGCACAAAGTTGGGCCTTTTTTTAAAGAAAAATACAAATCTTTGAACCCCTGTAATTTTAAAACTACATATTTTTAGAAAAATCTAAAACACCACAGACACAGATATTAGTTTCTAGACTATGTCTGCAAAATTTCATGGACTTTGGTTGCTTAATATTCAAATGAAATGGGAACTACTATTGTATGGAGTAAGTGACGGAGAGAGCTCTGTTAAAGAATTATATTTTGTTGCAGGTTACATGTCGCAGGACACGTTGTACCAGATGTGCAATAGCGAAATCGAAAGAATATCTCAGAAGGTATATTTTATTACTAGCTGTGCCCGCGACTTCGTTCGCGTGGAATAGTGACCGCGCTTTATATAGCCACGGACGCTCAGGCGCGAGGCGTGTAGTACGTACTCTGTACGTTAAAAATGTTCGCCGTGATTCTTTAAATTGACATAACTTTTTTATTTATGAACCGATTGACATGAAATAAACACTGAATGTTAAGTGAAGCTTACTACAATATATTAGTGAAAACCGTATCTAAATCAAATAAGCCGTTTCTGATATTAGCGTGCACAAACACACAGACAAACAGACAAAAAAAATATTAATTACAATTTCGGGTTCGGCATCCATATAATAACAACCCCTGCTACTTTTTTTTATATATTTCCATTGTACAGATACCACTTTTCTATGTAATTTTATTATATGTACCTATAGATCATTATTATCTGCCTGATAATTACTACCGACTAGCTGATGCCCGCTACTTCGTCCGCGCGGATTTAAGTTTTTCGAAATCCCTAGGGAACTGTTTGATTTTCCGGGATAAAAGTAGCCTATGTGTTAATACAGGGTATAATCTATCTCCAGATCTCCCCATGTCTGATTTGATCACAAAGAGAAATTCCAAGCGTAGCTTTCTCCATCGGTTCTCGGATTTTTCCGTTTACTTGTGCTATCCATACTAATATCCATCCATATTCCATACTTAATATTAATATTATAAATGCGAAAGTGTGTCTGTCTGTCTGCTTGCTACTTTTCACGGCCCAACAGTTTTACCTATTCTGACGTAATTTGGCACAGAGTTAGCTTATATCCCGGGGGCGGACATAGGTAGACTATTTTTAATCCTGGAAAATCAAACAGTTCCCACGGGATTCCCAAAAACCCATCCGCTTAACCGATTTGTATGAAATTTGGTACCAAGGTAACTTGCGTCCCTGTAATTGACATTGGCAACTTTTTATCCCGGAAAATCAAACAGTTTCCACGGGATCTCTAAAAACCTAAATCCACGCGGATGAAGTCGCGGGCATCGGCTAGTATGACATGAATTCATGATTTTAGGTCAATGGGAACGTTCGTGAGTGATTTCCATCACACTAATATTATAAAGGAGAAAGTTTGTATGTGTGTGTGTGTGTGTGTGTGTGTGTATGTTTGTTACTCCTTCACGCAAAAACTACTGGACGGATTTGGCTGAAATTTGGAATGGAGGTAGATAATATCCTGGATTAGCACACAGGCTACTTTTTATCCCGGAAAATCAAAGGGTTCCCACGGGATATCGAAAAACCTAAATCCACGCGGGCGAAGTCGCTGGCATCGGCTAGTTATTAATAGGTATAGATTGTTACGGCTATACTCACGTATTTAGTCGACGCGACGTAAGCCCGACTAGTTTCAAACCCATCCGGCGTCCTTCTTCATAGGGACTGAGCTCGCTGCGCGTAGCGGTTAAGACTGCGATAGCCGTAAGGCGTCATTCGCACGAGAGCTTTTTAACGTCCGTTAAAAAAGCGTTCAAAAAGAACAAATGCATTCCCAAGTATCTGTTCACACGTCAACGCTTTTTTAACGCGCACTTTGTATTATCAGCGCAACGCCGGGTTTTAACGCTAAGTTTTTTTAACGCACTGGGAATTAGGGCTAACAATCTATACTTACAACGGGAAGTACCCTATAGGTTTTGCTTACGTTTCTTTTTTCGTGGTTGATAAATAAATGTTTTTATTCAATAAATGACATGTTGGCACTGTAAAATAATATATAATAATAATTTTATTGTGACATAATATTAATTTTTAACATCTTTTAAATTTTGACATTGTTCTACTTGACTAATTATTGTATTAATAATTATTATATTTGCATGAAAGAAATGGTTTATTACACTGGACTCATTGTATGCTATTTGTACCACCTTTTGTACCTGTACTCAGCAAATAAAGAATAATATGATATGATATGATACCCTGAATTGACAGACATGACAGATAGACAACGAAGTGATCCTATAAGGGTTCCTTTTTTTCTGGAGATGTTAAACCCTGAAAACAACCCACGTAAAGTGTGAACCTGTCCTAACCCTTGTTTGTCGCAGCTAGTGGGTCATGTGAATGGTTTGGAAGTGAAGGAGGAGACGTCGACGCCCGAGGAAGCCGCGACGATGAAGGTCCGGAAACACTTGAAGGATCTATCGCCTCACCTACCTCATGTGAGTATCATCATCATGACGAAGGATCTATCGCCTCACCTACCTCATGTGAGTATCATCATCATGACAGAGCAGAATACCCTTCTCCTCTCAGAGTGAGAAGGGTTTGGGATAGCCAAAACCCTTCTCCTCTCAGAGTTAGAAGAGTTTGGGATGGCCAAAACCCTTCTCCTCTCAGAGTGACAAGAGTTTGGGATGGCCAAACCCTTCTCCTCTCAGAGTGACAAGAGTTTGGGATGGCCAAAACCCTTCTTCTCTCAGAGTGAGAAGAGTTTGTTGCTCATCCGTTGCTCCGTTGCAGCGTGATTGAAGGAAAAACCAACAAAAAAACACACTTATAATATACCTAGAGCTAGAGCCTCGATAGCTCAACGGTTAAGCGGACTGAATTCCGAAAGGTCGGCGGTTCAAACCCCACCCGTTTCACTATTGTCGTACCCACTCCTGGCACAAGCTTTACGCTTAATTGGAGGGGAAAGGGGAGTATAAGTCATGATTAGCATAGCTAATACTCCTTAAATAAAAATAACTAGCTGATGCCCGCAACCTCGTCCGCGTTGATTTAAGTTTTTAAAAATCCTGAGGGAAATCGAGTTTTTTTCTCGTTGCAGATGGTGCGGCATGTGATTGCCAAGCACTTGGGGGTGGACGAAAAATATTGTTCGGTAAAGGTTAGTATAATATCTTTTCTACCCTACTAGGTAATTTTTTTTTAGTTGCTTTTTATTTATGTTATTTTATATAATACTAGGGGATGCCCGCGACTTGTCCGCGTTGATTTAGATTTTTATAGATCCCGTGGGAACTGTTTGATTTTCCGGGATAAAAGTTGCCTATTTCGATTAGACGCAATCTACTTCGGTACCAAATTTCATACAAATCGGTTAAAATCCCGCGGGAATTCTTTGATTTTCCGGGATAAAAAGTAGCTTATGTCCGTCCCCGGGATATAAGCTAACCCTGTATCACATTTCGTCAGAATCGGTCACACTGTTGGGCCGTGAAAAGGTAGCAGACAGACAGACAGACACACTTTCGCATTTATAATATTAGTATGGAGTATAGAAGTATGGATTAGATGCGCTGTTTCGTTATCAGGTCGTGGCACCAGGGCTCTTTATTTATTTATAATATTACATGTTTCTAATTATAACTAACTAGAGGATGCCCGCGGCTTCGCCCGCGTGGATTTCGGTTTTTTAAATCCCGTATAGGAACTCTTTGATTTTCCGGGATAAAAAGGATGGGAAGTATCCCAAGTCTACCCAATTTCATTAAAATCGGTTTAACGGTTGGGCTGTGAAAACGTAGCAGACAGACAGACAGAGAGACAGACAGACAGACAGACACACTTTCGCATTTATAATATTAGTATGGAAGTATGGATATCATATATTGTAGGTAGGATGTGATTAAAACGCTAGCAAAAACTTAGCACTATTGTTATACTACCTAAACACAATCCAATACAAATATCCATTTTCCTTACAGGTAATAATTGTAGGTTAATGATTTAGTATTTTTCAAACCCGCAATGTATAGCGTGCAATACTCGAAGTCAATGCCTTGTTTACGATGCTGCATTGATCTCGCGGCACCTATCTACGCAACAAACGTTTAATTCTAGCGTCAGTCAGATGTTTTATTTGCAGCGCATTGCAAAAAATTTAAAAATACAGCGATACCGTGGCTTAGCGTTCAGGACGTCAGGCGCGAACCCAAAAGACCGAATCCTGCCGGTTTTGAAATTTTTGATATGTATTAAAAATTATCTAGAAACCTTGAAGTGTAGGTAAAAACACTATATCATAAAAATTATAAAAAGTTGAAAACTAAAACATCATAAAAATTATATAAAGTTGAAAACTAAAACCCGACTGCTATCGTCATAATAAACACTGAAATATTAGAGTAAAATTGTTTTTCTGTCGCTTGGTATATTTTAATGTTGTTGTACATTTATATTTATGAGCTCAGAATTTTCTCTTTCATTTGACATCCCACTCGATACAATAACAAAACAAAAATTTTTGAGACCTCCACTTTTTTGATGTAACATCTGTTAGGTCAATTTTTTCGTATTAAATATAGCCTATGTCACCCGGACATTTACAACGAATCAATTGACACCTCGTTCATTAAAATCGTCCCAGTAGTTTAGGCGCTACGGTGGAACACACAGAATCTGGATACAAACATAGGTACATACATACATAGGTACATACATACATACATAGACTGCTAAAATCATTACCGTTACTTTTGGCTTTGCCGCAGTCGGGTAAAAATATTATTAACCTCTCTTCGTTTTTGCTAGTATTTTAATCACGCCCCATTTTTAACCTCTTATCCAGATATACGGAGATCGCTACTTGCCCAGCAAAGAAATAATGGCGCCGTTCACCGAACAGTTCCAACCTGCGCACACTTCCCGCTCGGAATACATGTTCAACCTACTCACACTGCAAGTGCCCCGAGAGATGTATTTGAAACTGCTCAAAGCCGATGGCCAAATTCTGAGTAAGTTCCCTCACTCTCATACTTATTGGTACGGCAGTTCGACACTACCGGAGACGATCAGGTGCGGGACCAGCGCCAATCAATGCGGATTGGCAGACTTCAGAGACTTGAGAACACGGAGAACTCTCATGCATGTAGGTTTCCTCACGATGTTTTCCTTCACAGTTAAAGCAAGTGATATTTAATTGCTTAAAACGCACATAACTGAAAAGTTAGTGGTGCGTGCTCGGGATCGAACCCCCGACCTCCGATTAGGAGGCGGACGTTCTAACAACTAGGCTGTCACAGCTTATTGTTATTATTACCCCCACGTTAATAATCAATTTTTTTTGCAGATCGTAACGCTAAATTAATGATAAGACCAGGCAGGTTACCTTTCTACCAAGTGAAGCGGTTCACAGAGGCGCCCGACCTCGATGAATCGCTGCCTGACGAAGGCCAGGGGACGATGGAAGACCAGCTAGATGAAGAGCATATGGAGTACTCATAGTCGTGGTAGAAGGAAATCAGTTTCTAAGATAAATTGTGGACGAATAATAAACATTTTTAAAAGTAACACTCGTTTTTATTATAATAATCCTAAAATCAATGAGCCTCGATAGCTCAACGGTTAGGACTGAATTCCGAAAGGTCGGCGGTTCAAGCTCAACCCGTTGCACTATTGTCGTACCCACTCCTGGCACAAGCTTGACGCTTAATTGGAGGGGAAAGGGGTGTATTAGTCATGAATAGCATGGCTAATATTCTTTTTTTTTTAAAGGATAAGTTGACGTAAGCCTGACTAGTTTGAACAGATCCGGGGTTTGAAACTAGTCGGGCTTACATCAGCATCGACTAAATATATGAGTATAGCCGTTACATTCTATACTTATAATGGAAATCACTCACGATAGTTTTAACATTATCATGACTACAGGCCTTTTTCATCATCATCGCCGGCTCACTACAGAGCACTGGTCTCCTTTCAGAGTGAGAAGGGTTTTCGCCATAGTCTACCACGCTGGCGGAGTGCGGATTGACAGACTTCACACACTTTGAGAACATTATGGAGAACTCTCAAGCATGCAGGTTTCTTCTGATGTTTTTCTTCACAGTTAAAGCAAGTGAAATTATTGTTTGGAAAAATTCGCGAACCAGTAGTAGACCTCGCATTTTCCAAGCAATAATTTCTCGATTTAATTTTTATTTTGTCGAAATGGATAGCAGATTTAGGGCATTCACTTAGCCACGGCTCTTAAAACCTTCAATACTAAATTTTGAAAGTTTGTAAAGTACCTATAGTGGAAAAAAAAAATCAAAATCGGTTCATTAGTCATTAGATTAAGTACTTTATCTTTTTACTATCAAATTAGTCACAGTATTGGTGGTTAGACTGTTGTACTGATGATTCCACCAGTACAACTTTAATAGCTTATATCTCGGAAACGGGACACAATTGATTAATACAGGTTTCATAGGTGGCCACTATTTTGGAAAAATTATTTTTTTTCTAATTACAGCTAGGTAGGGCAAAATCTTCAAAGCCCCGTGTACGCCCCTAGGTAAGTTGAACAAAGTTGTCGAATCTTTTCTGATCCACATGAGCTGTTGCCGCCGCAAAAGTAGCTGCAGACGTAGTTGCCGGGGTATCTATCAAATAAATCATTTATGACTGATGCTGTCAATGCAGGTTAACAAAAATGTTTTAACCTGAATTTACAGCAAAACGGAACGGAGACTTGATAAAGAACTTGGCTCCTTTTTAAAGGAAAAAGGAGACAAGTTCTTTATCAAGTGAGGATTGTAATCTTCGCCGATAAAAGCATTGGGAAGTTAAATAAAACGAAAAGCATAAAATTATAACATTATTTATTTCAGATCTCACATGGGATATAAAAAAAAAATTAAAATTGTCATATAACTTACATTCATAAATACTTGCAATAATAAAAAAAATAATAAAAAATGCATTGTCGACGCAACTTAGCGCTTAACATACAAATATATATTTATTTCAATAGAATATTCGATTTTTTATCAGCTCTGTATACATATCTAAGCACCTAGCTTTAATCGCACAGTAACTAAAGAGACGATCCTCGACTATTTTTTTTTACTATCATCGAGTACATAGCATAAAAAAACGAGTAGAACCGCATTAAATTAAATAGTTTCGGAGTTTCTTTTTGGATCTTTGCCTATCCAAAAAAAAAAATTGTTATTTAGTATAGGTTATAATTTATAATCTTTACATTTCTTAGACGCATGCATGCATGAATGCATAAATTTAAAAAAAAACTGGTAATCTTAAAGGAGGTTGGCGAATTTAGACCCAGCATTTTTAAAAACCGTTCGGATTCAGAAATCATTTGATTTTAATAATATTTTTCAGAGTATTTTTCTTTTAAAAGATGGGGATCAAAAATATAATTATTCACAAGTGCACATTATAAATAACCGTTACATGGTAATACAAGTGAATATCTTTATTCTCCCAACTTTATTTGATAGACTTTGATGAAGTTTTTTGTTAGACTGGTTTACTAGAACAAGCATGAAAAGTTTGATTCGTGAACGTGGGCTTGAGGCTCACGGTTTTGTAAGTTTGGGTCTGAAGCTATGTAATTCGCCAATCTCCTTTTACACAAATAAGTTCTCGTAGATAGTTCTAAATTGGATCCAAAATGATAGTTATGTCGGGAATTATAATAATATTAGTTCCTAGTGGTCTAAATTCAAGTTATATCCGCCCAAAGTGGCCGATAGTTGGCCCCTTGTGATTATAAAGTGGGCACATTCTGGTACTGTATATTTGTACAGGTCAAAATTAGCCAATGACCGAAATTGGTCTTTAGCCTAACATGGGTCTGAAATGTTGACCTAGTTTTATTTGTGGCTTTGTGGTCTAATATTAGACCAATAACTAAGAACATAATAGCTGTATTGACTACATACTCGATGTCTAAATCTGGTTAATTCTGGTTATAACTGGAATGAAAAATCGGTGGATACAAAAATACTGCTATTCCTTATGTTTATTACATTTTACTCTGTTATATGGACGACTTAAGGCATTTTAATATTAGGAATATTAATTAGTTATTATTAAATAGAAAATTACAACATCAAATGAAAATGAAAAAAACTGAAATTTATAGGATTTTTGTAAATTACAATGAACATACCCGTAATCGTTTTAAAAAAGATAAAACCACGACACCGAAATATAATAGAATAATGATTTGTGACGTAAAAATCTCTACAAAATATTATTGAAAATCGGAATAATATAATGATTATATTTGGCGATTTAAAGTGCTAAAATTGTAGACTTAAAATGAGGGTAGTTGAATAAAAAAGTACTTTATAGTACAACGAAGAAAAATACGTAGTAAAGATATCCTTTAGTATTGTTTTAGGTTTAATAGGTAATCTTGAAAAAAAATGGTTTAGGTACTATGTAATGGTGGATCTCCTCAATTTCCATAGGAATTAAGGATCTAGCGTTATTTCCATATTATATCCCATTATTTATTTTTAAACTAAAATTAATTAAAACTTTTTATGAATTATTAAAAAAAAAACTTTAAAAAATATTACTGGTAAGTATATAATTAAAGAAACACTGTTAGTGACATACACTTTTCAATTTCAAATTTTATTTGATTAGTTAGCATGATGAGTAGATTTTGTTTCATACTTAAATGATGTTAATGATTCTTTCTCAAGAATCTTTATGATTTCGTATGCCTATATTGTCTGCTGTAAGTATATTTTATTTAATTTATTACATAATAATGTCACAACCCTAAAAATTTACAACAGTTAAAGAAAAAAATATTCAACTACCCTCAAAGTACAACAAAATCGATCAATAATAGACTTTATTTTGATAGTGACAAGGCATATTATACAGTCGTATATCTTAAGAGTACACTGTGCGATTCAGCCATTCGTCGAGGGAAAACGTGGCGAAGTCACCCCCCGATGACCGACCCTTGAAGGTATCTGGAAAATTTTGAAAAAAAAAATATTAAAAAAAATATAATTTTTTGGTGCGTATGCACGGTTAGTAAGCGATTAGGTGCAATTTTTGTAGCTATTTGCATGGTATTTAAGTTTTTTGGAATTTCGAAGTTATAATTTATATTAAATCTGGCAATAATAGTGAAGATACTTGCAAATAGCTATAATATAAATTGATGTTCAGTGATATTTATTGTCTGCAAACGATGTTTTTAAGTGATTGTAATTTAATAAATAAAAAAAATCGAATTTTAGCTATATGTAGTGGTTTTTTTTTTCATCATAATTCATAACATTTTTTTAGTATCCTTGCAAACAATACTATGTGAAAAAGGCTTGTAGGTAATACTTTTAATATTTAAATTAAACATTAAAAAAATTTAATATGTTACAGTAAAACTTTAAGACCTTATCTAATTACTGTACGAATCATGCCTGCTTGGAATGGTGTCCAGAATACTAGCTGCATTTCCACGCTCTAGCGTGAAAATCAGCGTGGCTGTCTACAGCCAGGCTGATTCTTTGTGTAAAAATGAGCCAGCGCTTTTGTCAGCTGATAAAGCTAATAGCCGCGGGTGAAATGTTTCGAAATATAATTTCAGCATACCTTCAAGCCTTAGTGCGAAGTGAATCGATTTTATCCAATTTGTAGTATCTTATGATCATGTAGTATCTTCAAAAAATGGGATTTAAACCACTTATCATGTGAATTATGGAAAGGGGTCACGACCTTCAGTAATGAGGAATACAATGCAGAGTTCTCACTCTGAGAGATATACAACTATGGAACCATACCTTAATTAAGGGGTTTTTGAGGTCATGTTATGATATTTTAACATAATAATTTATTATTTTTACACTTCGATTATAAAATATACGGTTTTAAAAAAAAAATATAAGTATAGAAATTTCCTTGAAGTGTGAGTAAAAATATCATAAGAATTATAAATCTATACTAATAAATAAAATTGGAGTGTCTGTCTGTAATTTCGAAATAACTACCTCATATTAAGCTCATAGGGTTATTTGAACGATACCTTAACTGAATCACACGTTTTTAAAACTTTTGTCTGTCTGTCTGTTTGAAAAGGCTAATCTTTGGAACGGCTGAACCGATTTTGACGGGACTTTCACAGGCAAGTAGAGGATTGACCAGGGCGTAACATAGGCTACTTTTATAACCGACTTTCAAAAAGGGAGTTGTGTTTTTCTACCTATGTACACCGAAATCTCCGAGATTTCTGAACTGATTTGCGTCATTTCTTTTTTAATCGATAGAGGAACTTTGCGACATTGTTTCATAAAAAATTTGGAGTCCAACTCCTCAATCCTGATGCTGCAGGGGATCTGACCAATCCACGCGGGCGAAGCTGCGGGCATCAGCTAGTACATAATATATACGGTTTGTTATTCTTTTAGGGTTCCGTACGTTAAAAGGAAAAACGGAACCCTTATAGCATCACTCTGTTGTCTGTCTGTCAAGAAACTTAAAGGGTACTTCTCGTTGACCGAGAATCATAAATTTGGCAGGTTTTAGTTCTAGCGCAAATAAAACGAAAAATCTGAAAACCGTGAATTTTTTGCTTACATTACAAAAAAATAATTAAAAATTGTTATTTTTTTGCTTGATGGTGGAATGTTTCGTATGTGTTTTTGATTGGTTTTTTAAAGGAAATTGGATAAAAACGAATGATTTATGTATACATATAGTATATACGTCTGTATGTTATATACTTATGTCCGGGCGTCTGTCCGTCCGCTCAGGGGTTCTGCTCTCGTTCGAGATTCTCGAGCGGTTCGTTGTTGGCTGTTTCATTATAATAATTGTATATTTATAACTAAGTATTACATACATAGGTATACAAGAAATACTATGATAACACCTATATTTTTAATTTTTTTCATTTTTACTTTACCTATCTACTTTTTTACTATAATAATAATTAAGTTATAATAATTAAAGATAAGATGAAATAAAAAAAAACCCATCTTTTTTTAGCTATATAAACTGCAATAAAAATATAAATAACTGTACTTGAGATCTATTTTATAAATCAATTAGTAATAATTACCTACGTTATTACAGATATAAATTAAGTTTTACACATTTTACATAATTTATCAAGTTTACACAATTTATTGTGAATCAAATAAACCAGTGCTGTATTTCATTTACACTTGTTATTTACTTGAAATAATTAAAAATTAAAAAGAAAATGAATGCTTTATTTAAATAAAAAATCTACTAAATGCAAAATGAAACCCTAATTAATTATTTTAAATATTTCACTATCGCTACTGTAGTTTTATTTCTATTTAATCATTATCATCATCATCATCTCAACTTATCGCCGGCCGATTATTCAGTACGGATCCTCTTAGGTTGAAATCTAAAGAGTGCACTTTGACTTTGCTTAGACTTAAGTTTCAGTTGAAACGAGACAGATTTACGCCAGCGGTATAACGCTGTCTCGTTTTAACAGAGTCTTAAGTCTGAGCAAAGTCAAAGTGCGCTCGATAGATCTCAGCCTTAGCTAAAGTGGAGAGAGGAGACCTGTGCTCAGTAGTGGGCCGGCGATGGGTCGAGAAGAAGTGAAGTAATATTTGAATGTAGCTCACCGATCATGGTCTTGAGTCTCACGGCGCACATTATGAAATCATCAAATTGTATGTAGCCATCGTGTGATCCGTATCTGTAATAAAAAACAAATATAATAAAACTAGATTAGGACATAGCGCTTCATCATCATCATCATCAGCCTGTGGACGTCCACTCTTGGACATAGGCCTTCCCTATAGAGCGCCCCGGTCCTCAGCCTTCCTCATCCAGCTACTTCCCGCCAGCAGCTTTATATCGTCGGTCCATCGTGCTGGAGGGCGTCCCACACTACGCTTGCTTAAACGCGGTCTCCACTCAAGGACTTTCCGGCTCCAACAGCCATCGCCTCTACGACAGGCATGGCCTGCCCACTGCCACTTCAGCTTGCTAATAGTTTGGGCTATGTCAGTGACCTAACGCTTATGGCTATCCTATTTGGGAAGACGGCGGTCCTATTCCGGACACGCACCTCTAACTTTTCAGAGTTGTGTGTGTTTTAAGCAAATAAATAAAAAAATTTAAGCCTCAATAGCTCAACGGTTATAGGAGCGGACTGAAATCCGAAAGGTCGGCGGTTCAAACCCCACCCGTTGCACTATTGTCGTACCCACTCCTAGCACAAGCTTTACGCTTACTTGGAGGGGAAAGGGGAATGTTAGTCATGATTCAAATGGCTAATATTCTTTTTTTTTTTTAAATATCACATTGGGGCCCCAAGGTGCTAGATAGAAAGGGCAGCGTGGGAAGACTCCCCATCAGGTGGACCTGAGAAGACATCAGACGAGTAGCAGGTAGTCGTTAGATTCAGGCGCGGCGCAAGACGTGTAGAGTGTGGAAGCCCCTACAAGAGACCTATTGTCCAGTAGTGGATGTCTATACCTGTAATAATGAATGTATTTACCTGTGAGCAAGGACGTTCAATACGTGTGCGTTGACCGTGTATCCAGCAGAATGAAGCGCATCTCTCAAGTGTTGGGGAGGAATGGCGCCGCGGCCCTCCGTGTCGTACAAACGGAATACAGCCTGTGAAACAAAAAAAAAATTTCATGTAGGGTAAATGCTAATTCATTGACTCTACCACCGGTTCACAATACAGGTTCTACTGACGAGCCGGCAAGAAACTCAGTAGTTGCTGTTTTCAAATCGAAAAAATTACACTATGTAACAAAACAACCCACCTAATATATTTTTTTCTGTACGTTGATAATGAATTAAAAAAAAAATTAGACCATCCTGTGGGCAACTCAGCCGGTTGTGTCCACGCGACTTCCCTGAATACAATCTATCTCTGTACCAAATTTCATCAAAATCTGTTAAACGAATGAGCCATTCAAAGGTAGCAGACACACTTTCGCATTTATAATATGGCGATGTTAACGCAGCAGTACTGTCAATTTCTTAAAATTGTAAAACTCATAAACAAAATTGTAAAATCCATAAATACATACCCTCCAATTGCGTAAATCGATCCAAAGAGATTTGAACTCCTCAAACCCGAGGCCGCCCGAGTTATCCTTATCCAACATCGCAATCATGCTTCTGCAGACGTCCTTAGAGAATCCTTGGCCTTTCAGTTCTGTAACGCATGTAAATATGTTACAAAATGCATAAAAAATGTTCACCTGTAATATCCGCAAAACATGTAGCTTAAATAAACTATTTATTATTTTTCAAATTGAAATATGATAGTATGTTTATGTAACTTACAAAATAGTAAAGCAAATATTGTAAGTTACATAAAACAACTGTTTTACTGTAGTTGACGCAAAAATCCTTATTTATTTAAGCTCATGGGGTCCGAAAAAAAACAATAACACAAATTAAAATTTTATCGAAATGGAGGTGAATTATGGTAATGACTGAAATAAAATTTATGACATTTACATAAGTTATGTAATGTTTAAAATGCCCATTTTTGAGAAATATTGCCAATCAAACGTGCTGACATGAAGCTTTTTATAAATCTAAATATTACCAAATTGTATTGATTATATTTACATTTTGTATGGTGGTTAGTAGCGGCGTTAAGCAAAAGTAAAAAAGTAAACACTGGTTAGAAACCAAAATTATCGGCCGATATATAAATTGGTTTAATAATTTTAGCTTCTAATCAATGAACAGACAGTCAAATAATCCGTAATAACATACAATGTAAAATAATGCGAACAAAAACTATAATAGACATACACAAATGCAGAGCATTATTTTACAAGTAAAATAAAGATATTATAGAAGTATAATCAAAAAGTAGTACACAATAGTCGAAAAATCTGAAAAAATTATAATAATGCATACAAAAATAGACATTTTAAAGCAGATATCCTCCATTTCTCTAAAAGACTTTAATCTAATAAACTCGTGCATGCATCGTCGCCTCGCTTCCTGTAACATGTAAAAATGTGTATTATTCGTATATTATTGAAAATCAAACAAAACTGTGTATTATGAATCCGATTTACAGTAACAAAATGATCATTTTGTGAAAATTTAACAAACTTTAGTCACATTTAAGCAACTCGAACAATTCATGACCATAATATTCAATATCAAATCGATGATGAAACGTATTAAAACAATCTATTAATAACTTTTATACAAAAACTGTAATTTTTATGAACACAAACCATTGCAATGACAGTAAGTGTATCAAATATTTAATTAGTTATGTGTTTGAATATAAATTCTAATTAATTTAAAACTCGCATACGTAAATCCAAAATCTATTTATGAGATTTACATAAAAAATGTGGCTTTTGTAAATCTCGTTATCGCGAGGTATCGTGTGATACCTCGCGGTTGCGACTTGCGGTTGGTTAAGATGAATTTGCTCTTGTCTAATATTGAATTTTATCTTTTTAAATAAAAATAATTTAACCAAAAAATCGCACACGTATCGCATACAAAAAAAAAACATTTATGGAATTCACACAAAAATGTAACTTTTGTAAGTCTCGTAAACACGATACCTTGTGGTTGCGGTTGGTTGAGATGAACTTGCTCTTGTGGCTGTTGCGTCTGCATGGTCTGCAGATCTACGCCGATCTCCTTGCAGATGGGTGTGCAAAGTGCACACAGCAGCTGCTCGAGACAGTTTTGCTCCTGTGGGGGAGCTCCCTGCGTTATCCCCCCTCCCCCTCCATCGTACGCCCCGCCATGACGCATTGCCATTTCTGCACCCCAATAATTACTATGTCACATAACTATTCTAATAGTATTAATTGTTATGACGAGAACTAAAATTAAAGGTATCCCCTTAGCACCAAATTTTTTGCGAATCTTTCATTACACATCACTGACACATTTCCCCTATTCTTAATTTAATTTTTCTACCAACTTGAAGTTCGTAACGCTTGGATAAGAGTAAATCGAAGACTAAATATACAAAAATACATACATAAATCGACCTTGTGATAAAAGTTACTTTAATAAATACGTTAATCACGGTGCTAGGGGGTCTATATATACCATTTGTACTATTTTTAATTTTATTAATATTTAAAATATTTTGTACTAAATAAACGAGAATTTAATCGAATTATAAAAGTAATTGGACTTTGAATATTTTTAATATTTTTACTTGCAATGCGATATACTATATAGCTGAGTACGAAAATATCTACATACTTACAAATCAAAATAAAATTTGCAAATTATATTATATAACACCAATACAAGTTGTAAATAAAGAGCTATACTACTTTTGCCATATTATATAAATAATATATTATATTAAACATATAATTTCACTATCAGCAAATAAAAAGTTCTTCAATATTCAAACCTCATTGTGTAAATAAAAAATACGACTAGAAATTAAATATTTACAAAATGAAATTAAAAGTGTAATATCTATTTTTTTACTAAATCACTTACATATATATTGGTCTTCGGACGGTTTCCAATAAAACAAATTTAAAAAAAAAGCAGCATTAAAATGGCACAGAAGCGTTATCAGTTATCACATTGAAAGCTCAAAATGGGCATTTTTGTAAATTACACAAATATGTAAAAAGAAATATTGTAAAGTTTTATTAATATTTTTATCAATATACAGTCGAGGAAAAAATGTTTATAAAATGGACCTTAAGTTTTCATTATGAAATGTTAATTTGTAATTTTTTCCTGAACTGTACATGTTTCAAGGCATAATTCCTAATTAAAAATACTTATAAAGCAAAAGGGGTAGAACAATAATGTAATTTTTAGTCGAATCCACATCTATTTGATGAAACTTTAGTATAAAGTTGGCAGCTGTTCTGACTTTAAGTTTGAGTTTATTATAGAACTAAGAAAAAAACTTTAAAGCAATATTTTGGAAAACATCTTGGAATGCTTCAAAAGCTCTACTTACATAATAAAAAAAAATTATAATACCAAATTTTTCTCATACTTAATGAAATATTTCTAACAAGTTTATCTTTATTCATAATTTTTTTACTACACCTATTTTGTGCGAGTGCAGTGCGATGAAAAAAATCCTGTAAGTTTAAAAAAAAAAACATCTGACTGACACTAGAGATCAACGAACGTTGCTTAGATAGGTACCGCGGGGTCAATGCTGCATCGTAGGCAGAGCATTGAGCCCGAGTTTGGCACGACATACATTGCGGGTTTGAAAAATATTAAATTACTAAAACTACAAGTATAAGGCAAATGGATATTGGTATTGAATTGTGTGTAGGTAGTATTAATAATAATAATAACGCTAAGTTTTCGCTAGCGTTTTAATTATACCGTGTGTATTAGCTGAGTTTGGGCCTTTTCGTTGGCACGAGACGTAATATCGACATTGTTTAAGTTAAGGCTAACGACACGGGTCTGCCCGCGAAATTCAAAATTAATTTGGTTTTTCGCAATTTGTAAACTAATACGCCAAAGCAGGCTCAGGGCATTCTAATAATTAATAATTTAATAAACTAATTAATTTCTTAAACGGAATTCTTTCAAGTAAAGATTTTTATATAAACCTGTGGAGATGATACTGCCATTGGCGCAATTAGAATGCCATAACCCCACTTTGTCCGTATTAGTTTACAAATTTCGAGAAACCAAATTAAATTTGAATTTCGCGGTTAGACCCGTTTAGTGCATCTTAAGTTAGATTTGAAGGCGTTATCTTTGTAAATATTTTTATTGTGTTTAATAAGTGTTGGATCAATGAATAAATCCTATTCTATTCTATTCTATTACCTTCTCTCATAGCGTAGTCGAGGATCTCTTTCAACTCCAGCCAGTCGACTTCGCCGTCGGCGCCAGCTAGTCGGTTGAAGAAGTCGCGTACTGGGTCCGCTGGTTCTGGGTTCGGTGCTATATCTTTTACCTGAGTGTAAAATGTACATCTATATTCGTCCATATTACTTACTACAATTATAAATACGAAATTGTGTCTGTCTGTTAAACAAATGGTGAAAAACCTAGCACATACATAGACAGACAGATACTTTGCATTTATAATCCATGCTAATATTATAAACTGTGGGTCTGTCTGTCTGCTACCTTTTCACGGCCCAACAGTTTAACCGATTCCGACGAAATTTGTTACAGAGTTAGCTTATATCCCGGGGACGGACATATGATATTTTTTTATCCCGGGGACGGACATAGGATATTTTTTATCCCGGAAAATCAAAGAGTTCCCACGGGATTCCTAACAACCAATCCGCTTAACCGATTTGTATGAAAGGTACCGAGGTAGCTTGCGTCCCTGTAATTGACATAGGCAACTTTTATCTCGGAAAATCAAACAGTTCCCACAGGATCTTTAAAAACCTAAATCGACGCGGACGAAGTCTCTAGTCTCTAGGCATTCTCTAGTATTAGTATAAAATATGAATAAGTGATAAGCGCCGTCGTTTTATAAGTGGGAAGTCCCAAGTTTAGTTCTCGGCAAAATCGGCTTAAAATCGGTGCGTTAGTTTAGGAGCTACGATGCCACAGACAGAAACACAGATACACACGTCAAACTTATAACACCCCTCTTTTTGAGTCGGGGGTTAAAAATTAACTTACCCTATCATCTACATCGCCCATACCGACTTCTTCGTCATTTTCACTGTAAAAGAATAAAAAGTATATTTAGAATTAATCTCAAACATCGAAATCGTTGACATAAGTATACAATTTTTTAGAAATCACACTTATTAATTAAGGCGGCGATTTAATTTTTTTTATTATGTTGTTATAGCGGTAATAGAAACACGCAATATTTGAAATTTTCAAGTCTCTACATATTACGTTTCACGAGATACAGCCTGCTAACAGACATACATATGGACGGACAGCGGAGGCTAAGTGTCCGTTAGCACCTTTCGGGTACCCCCTAGTAAATGTGTACTCACGTCATGTTATTGCTCTTCTCTGAGAACACACGCAGCAGGAACTCGCCCTCCTCGTCGGGCTCGAAGGTCGAAGGCACTATCACGTACTGGCCCGGCTCGAACTTGAACCTAAAACAACGTACGTTTCACACCACTCGCTCCACAATAGGGACACAGTTCACGGCTGTTAGGGGACTTCTAACAAAACTTCGACGTCACTGGCAGGCGTCAAATGTACTAAACATTTGAAGCAGGTAGCTTCAAATATACTAACATTTGACGCCTGCCCCATTATTCTATGATATCACATCACCATAACCTAATATGTGACATATCGTCGATTCAGGATCAAACCGAGAGTTCCGACACTCTAGTTCACAATACTCAGCGATTTTTTATCAAACGTCAAAACGCTCGGTTAGTAAGTGAGCTTGTATAAAAACATAGATGTGACGTTATAAACATTTGACGTACTTCACTGAGCGTAGCGAGCTTAAAATGAAAATAAGTGCCAGCGAAGCGAGCTCAAAATTAAAATAAGTTCGAGCATAGCGAACTCAAAACGAAAATAAGTCCGAGCGTAGCAAGTTCAAAATGAAAATAAGTGCGAGTGTAGCGAGCTCAAAATGTTCTATATTCATAGAGCTAGTAACACAAGTGTAAATTAAAAATTTAAAACACCCCCGACAAGTGAAGGTTACCGTAACTAGAAAAGAGCTGATAACTTTCAAACGGCTGAACTGATTTTCTAGGATTATAGCTATCCAAAGTATCTGAGTTTTCCAAAACATCATTTTCAAATAAATAATTATGTATCTAGGCAACGTCCATCTCGACAGCTTGACATTTGTCTATTGACATAATATTATGAACCTAACGGTTAGTTAACCTTCTTTTCTACAACAAAACTAGATAAGAGCTGATAACTCTTAAACGGCTGAACCAATTTTTTTGGATTATAGCTAAGAACACTCTCGATCAAGCCACCTTTCAAACAAAAAAAACTAAATTAAAATCGGTTCATTCGTTTAGGCGCTACGATGCCACAGACAGATACACAGATACACAGATACACACGTCAAGCTTATAACACCCCTCTTTTTTGGTCGGGGGTTAATAAGTGCGAGCACAGCGAACTCAAAACGAAAATAAGTGCGAGTATAGCGAGTTCAAAATGTAACTTCTATATTCATAGAGCTAGTAACAAAATTACCTTTGTCGAAAAGTTAATAGATAAGATTAGCATAGTCAAAGAAATTTTTGTGATATACAATGTCAGAAATACTAATACTAATGTCAGAACTACTAATTCTAATGTCAGGACTACTAATACTAATGTCAGAACTACTAATACTAATGTCAGAACTACTACTACTAATGTCAGAACTACTAATACTAATGTCAGAACTACTAATACTAATGTCAGAACTACTAATACTAATGTCAGAACTACTAATTCTAATGCCGTAACTAACCGGGCGCTGACTTCTCGGAGATTGATGAAGGCTTGGGAGCGGCCCACGGAGGCGTTGTACTTGAAGAAGTTAACGTCGAGTGGCCTGGGCACGTGGCCGTAGTCCGGGAGCCGGTACACCGCGAAGCCTATAGTGAGGCACTCCAGGCCCTGGTGGCGCTGCGAGCGACGGTTCTTCTGCATCAGGGCTACGATTATCTAGAAACAAGGAAAAATATAATCATACTAATATTATAAACTAGCTGATGCCCGCGACTTCGTCCGCGTGGATTTATTTTTTTATGAAATAATGTCGCAAAGTTCTTCTATCGATTAAAAAAAAAATTACGCAAATCGGTTCAGAAATCTCGGAGATTTCGGTGTACATAGGTAGAAAAACACAACTCCCTTCTTGAAAGTCGGTTAAAAAAGTAGCCTATGTTACACCCTGGTCAATCCTCTACTTGTATGTGAAAATCCCGTTAAAATCGGTTCAGCCGTTCCGAAGATTAGCCTTTTCAAACAGACAGACAGACAGACAAAAATTTTAAAAACCTGTGATTCAGTTATGGTATTGTTCAAATAACCATATGACCTAAATATTTAATTTACAGCTGTCAAACCTCGTGACTTTAGCTGCCAGTCGCAAGCTTATTGTTTAAATTTGTAGCGTGCACTAAAATTCATGTTCCGTCCTTTTTTAGCAATATTAAAAGAGAAAAAGATGCAGATACTCTAAATTTAGTTTAGAGGAAGTCAACAGAATCGGCGCCAATATGGTAGATAACCTACAGTACACTTGTCGTCGCCTTCATCGGGGTCCTTCAAAGTGACAGTATATTGCGGATTCTTCCAGAAGGATTCCAAATAGTTCCTGCAGCCACCTGCAGTCACTCCTGAAAAT
Organism: Maniola jurtina; assembly: GCF_905333055.1. Lineage (NCBI taxonomy): Eukaryota > Metazoa > Arthropoda > Insecta > Lepidoptera > Nymphalidae > Maniola > Maniola jurtina. The sequence continues at coordinate 5,330,174 of NC_060053.1, forward strand.
AACAATTCAAAAAAATTAAGATCCCTATCAAAGTTGTAATAAGCTACCCATGCGAAGTTGGGGCGGCTCGCTAGTTATTAAATAGAAACTTTATTACATAGTCAAGAATAATAGAAAAAAAAAATGTTCAGCATGGATGGGTAGGGTAGTATGGATCAGAAGGTATATTTACTTCGGACCCACTCCCCCTCGAAGACGGACATCTCCCACTTCTTGGTGCATCCCTCAGGGCACTCCTCTGGGTCCAGGGAGTCAGGGTTCAAGTTACAGATCTCCACTCTGAAAATTTACACACATTTTAAGAATCCAGAACTCATAACCGAGCGTAAACGTGTGAAGGACAGATTTTATTTACTGTAGTGTTCCGTAAAATTCGTGGGAACTATTGATTTTCGAACTTTTCATTTAATTTCCGTCTCCAGTATGCAACCTATCTGTAGTTTTCGTCAAAATTGATTAAGGGGCATGAGACGGGTCTGCCCGAAATTCAAATTTAATTTGATTATTCGCAATTTGTTAACTAAAATGACTTTCTTAAAAGTGTCCAGTTTAAGAAATTAGCTCTGGTATCGACTAATTTGTTTTAAACTTGACCCTTTCAAATAAAGATTTTTATATAAACCAGTGAGGATGATACTGCCATTGTCGCAATTAAAATGCCATAAGCCTACGTTGTCGTATTAGTAATTGCGAAAAACCAAATTAAATTTGAATTTCGCGGCCAGAGCCATCGCATCCACCTTAAATGAATATGCTGTGAAAAGTTAGCAGAGAAGTGCGCTATTAAGATCTCAATCTCAGCCTAAATAAATAACGCTTAGACGGAATAAATCGAATTGAATTAATGTAGGCTACATAGATGAATCCTATAGTATATACCTATCTTACAACAACTTACCTATCGAAATGGCTGGAGAAATCTTTGAAAGCCATCCAGAACTCCCCATCATCATCAAAAGTAAGACCTAATTCTTCCTTCTCTGATTCAGGTATGAAACGCCATTCCGGTGATCTGTAAACAAATTCAACAATAAGTTAATCCAAAATGATTTCATAAAGAATTTTTGATGATTTCACATAATTCAAAAGGTTGTTTTAACCCCCAACCCAAAAAGAGGGGTGTTATAAGTTTGACGTGTGTACCTGTGTATCTGTCTATGGCATCATAGCTCCTAAACTAATGAACCGATTTGAATTTAGTTTTTTTTTTGTTTGAAAGGTGGCTTGATCGAGAGTGTTCTTAGCTATAATCCAAGAAAATCGGTGCAGCCGTTTGAAAGTTATCAGCTCTTTTCTAGTTACTGTAACCATCACTTGTCGGGGGTGTTATAAATTTTAAACTTACACTTGTTATCAATCAGTAAATGTTACCATGATGACGTCGTATCGGTTGGTAATGATGATGAGAAAAAAAAGTGGGTGCTTCGATGTTGGAGTGAAACGTACGTTGAATGTGTTCTAGAAGATTTTTGTGGTGTTCGGTGTTGTGTATTACGTGCTTGCTTCTCCTGCATGTGTAGTAGCGGGAGGGCGGGCGGTGCTTACCGCATGCTGCACGTTGTACCATACGGATTTTGTGTACAGGATGTATAGTATAGATTAGTATTATTTTATTATTCCACAGTCAATATTAGACTTGCCTTTACCAAAGTTTAAAAAATCCATTAAAAGTATGCTCCTGGCAAAAGCATATTACACAATCGAAGATTATGTAAATGATAAAAAAGCATGGATTTGACTCGCTCCAGCAATGCGCGGGTCTGCAATTGCTTGTATAGTATAGAATATTATTGTAAATTGCACAATTGAAAAGAGCAACCGCCGAGTTTCTTGCTGGTTCTTCTCGGTAGGAACGGCATTCCGAACCAGTGGTAAATTATTTGACGATTCAAAAGCACTTGTAAAAGTTTATTTGAATAAAAATCTATTCTATTCTATTAAGTAATATGACTAACTTATCGCTCCATGGTCCGTTCCACTCGGCCTCGTTGCCCCAGGGGTTCCTCAGACGTAGAAGTGGGATTTTCCCCGCACGCCCCGGGGTCTCGATGTCCACGTATTTGACCCGGGTCACGGAGTACGCGTGGCCCCGGATCAGACCCACTGGGGTCTCAGCTTCCAGGATGTTTGGGTCTGGCTGTAAACAGTAATTATATTATACTGAATTATTTAAACATCTTACTGGAAGAAAAAGGAGGGAGGCCTTTGCCCGCATTTGGGATGACCTCTGAAGAAAAAAAAAACAGTTATCACACTAATATTATAAAGGTGAAAGTTTGTATGTGTGTGTGTGTGTGTGCGTGTGTGTGTGTGTGTGTGTGTATGTTTGTTACTCCTTCACGCAAAAACTACTGGACGGATTTGGCTGAAATTTGGAATGGAGATAGATAATATCCAGGATTAGCACATAGGCTACTTTTTATCCCGGAAAATCAAAGAGTTCCCACTGGATTTCAAAAACTTAAATCCACGCGGACGAAGTCGCGGGCATCATCTAGTAAATAATATAAATGATACTCAGCGGGCGATGGAGAGCAATGCTTGGAGTTTCTCTGCGTGATCAAATCAGAAATGAGGAGATCCCTCAGAACTAGAGTAAATGACCAACTCAATGGGTTGCAAAGCTGAAGTGGCAATTATGGGCAGTGGAAGTCCCTACAAGACCCCTGTCTGGCAGCATATAATAGCGTTTCAGGATGTACTAGCTGATGCCCGCAAATTTGTCCGCGTGGATTTAGGTTTCTCGAAATCCCATAGGAACTCTATGATTTTCCGGGATAAAGAGTAGCCTATGTGCTAATCCAGGATATTATCTAGCTCCGTCCCAAATTTCAGCCAAATGCGTCTAGTAGTTATTGCGTGAAGGAGTAACAAACATACACACAAACTTTCGCCTTTATAATATTAATAGTGTGATAATATTTAGGTTATGTATGTCTGTCTGTATGTTTTATGTCTGTCAATGTTCTTACCTCAATACTGCAGCCCATAAGGGAGTTTCTTTCATATGCCTTCAATAGAATAGTATAGAAGTTGGGAGGCAGTTCGTTCATCTCATACATTTCAGTGACACCCCCAGTGAAGTCTTCCATGGCCTCAGAAGTTGAACCACCCTTGAGGGCCTCGTATGAGCCGTGCAATCTGAAACAAACAATATAACCAATAAAAACACAAAAAACCGGCCAAGTGCGAGTCGGACCCCGTTCCTTTAGGGTTCCGTACATAATTATTAATTGTGAAAAACATATTTTGGATGTATGAAATACTTCATTTTCAAACTGATACCTAAACCCAAAAAATGTTCTTCTGTTTTGGTCACAGCTTACAAACTCCTTTATGAATCGATGTTTTCAATATTAATTATTGTTTAAATACAATATAGTGCATACATCTTAAGCTCTCACTTGCAATTTTTGTTCTGTTTCATTATAAGTACGATTTTGGTCCTTATTCTAAGGGCAGAGATGGACTTATTGGAAACGAAAAAAAAAAGTCTAAGGGCAAACCGTTTTTTTGACATGACAGTTGACACAAGAGCAAAAATGGCGAGTGAGAACTTAAATTTTTTTTCTCTCTCGTCTGGCTTTACAAAGATTATCCAATGTCAAGTTTTTAGTTATTTGTAACAAGTTAGTTAAACTATACAAGTATGGACCCCGTCTGTGCCGGCGCTCGCCGACACACGCACGGTACCCCCTTAGAGCGCTTTCCAGTCAGTTTTAACAAAAAAAAAAAACCACTCCAAAAAGGCAGAGCACGCCCGCCAGCTAACACCAACACAGACGAAGTCCAAATTTATTATTATAGTTTGACGAAAGATTTTATACACCTTTGTTACCTGTTATCAGCTAAAGCCACGATAATTCAAACTCCTTAGTCGCTAATCGTTCCTATTTGTGTGAGACAATGCACAGACACTGTAAGCTTTTATAAAATAACGAAGGTCTGGCCCTCACTGGCTCTTTCTCTATGATAGCTAAATAGCTACGCTATTAATTATCGTGCAGCAGTTTTAAATGACACTTACTTAGCATACGCCTTCTCAAGCAGTGCGCTCCAGAACTCATTCCTTTCGGATGAATGCAGGAAGACAAGTTTTCCCCGGTACGTGGGCAGACGATCGTCTATAACCACGTCCACCCAGCGGCCATACTGCCAGAATCTGGAATAGATCAAAATTGATTTTTCAGACTTTTTTGCTGGTTCTTCTCGGTAGGAACGGCATTCCGAACCAGTGGTAGATTATTTTGACGATTCAAAAGCACTTGTAAAAAGTTTATTTGAATAAAAATTTATTCTATTCTATAATAATATGTTTTTTTTTTCTAAAAAAAATAAGTATTGAATGTATAATTTTTAGGGTTATTATCTCAAAATGAAAAAACCGGTCAAGTGAGAGTCGGACTCGCACACGAAGGGTTCCGTGCCGTCGTACAAGATATACCTAGCACATTTATCTAGAACTCTGCAAGTTAATAACAGTCTGCTCCATCTATATGTGATTTAGAGAGTTAAATTTTTCGTGAACACATTTTAATTTTTTTTTTGTACGATATAACCACAAATTCACGGTTTTTTTCGGATTTATTCCTTTACTTGTGCTATAAGACTTACTTACCTGCCAAATTTCATGATTCTAGGTCAACGGGAAGTAGCCTATAGGTTTATTTGACAGACACGACGGACGGACGGACGGACAGACAGACAACAAAGTGAACCTATAAGGGTTCCGTTTTTACTTTTGCGGTACGGAACCCTAAAAACTGCATAGTATTAATTGTATGTAATTCTATATTTACCGAAAATGAAAAACGCCAGCATAGTCTTCGTCAAAGCTTTGGTCATCTGGCACAACTTGGAAGAACAACCTGAAAAAAAAAACATTCAAGTTTTTATATATATATTTTTTTTTTAAATAAAAATAGTGAGCAAACGAGCAGGCATTTCACCTGATGTCAAGTGATTACCGCCGCCCATGAACATCTGCAGCACCAGAGGAACCACCTATATTTTTTTGATCTCAAAAATCTTGTAGGCACACTTTGATTTTTCGGGGGGATAAAATGAACCCTAAATTCATTTCCGGGATACAAGCAATCTCTGTACTGAACAGATGATGCCTACGAGTTCATCCGATTTTGAAAATCCTGTGGGAATTCTATGACTTTTTGATACATAAAGTAGCCTATGTCCATTCTTAGGCTGCAAGCTAACTCTGTACCTTTCATCAAAATCGGTAAAACGGATGGTCCGTAAAAAGCTAGCAGACAGACAAACAGACACTTTTTTTATACAATATTAGTATGGCTTTCTTCGCTGGTTCTCTTTGGTAAGAAATGCATTCTGAACCAGTGGTAAATTCAATTGACATTTCAAAAGCACTTGTAAAGGTTTTATTTAAATAATACATCTTTATCCTACTATCCTACTAATATTATAAATGTGACAGTTTTTAAGTTAGTATGGATGGATATTTGTTACTCTTTCATGCAAAAACTATTAGACAGATTTGGCTGTTTGGAATGGAGATAGATTATACCCCAGATTAACACATAGGCTACTTTTTATACCGGAAAATCAATGAGTTCCCACAGGATTTTTAAAAACCTATATCCACGGGAACGAAGTCGCGGACATCAGCTAGTATTTCTTTAAATATAGGAAACAATTTCCGAATTGATCACACAGCATTATTATAACACTGTTGTGTTTCTATAAAAATAGGAAACAATTTCCGTATTGATCACATGGCATTATTACAATACTGTTATCATTTAACAAGTATAACAATACAAATGTGCAAGTGTTTATTTTGCATTGATAAGGCACAAGTTAGTGTTATAATCGACTGTGCTACAAATAATGACCTTGAATCATTTGTATCACAAAGTTAATAAAGGAGTGATACTATTTAATGAATAAGTACTTCACGTTTACACATAGCTGTTATCTATGAGTAATTTTACGACGCACGTTTTTGTAACTGGCACGGTTCATCATCATCACTGTCATAGGTTTCTTGTAGTGGCTTCAACATGCCACGGGTTTTATAAATAATTGGGCCAAAGGAGTATGAATATTTAAGTATGGAGCCTGGCCTGCCTGCTGTCCACCATTTACTTTTTTTTTTTTCAAAATATCGGCCACGCATAAAACCTGTGTTAATCAATAGCTGGTATCACACAATAAACAAGTAGGTATTGTATGAGACAAAATCTTCCAACATCAAATTTCCGAGATATACTACTAGCTGACGCCCGCGACTTCGTCCGCGTGGATTTAGTTTTTTCGAAATCCCGGGGGAGCTCTTTGGTTTTCCGGCATAAAAAGTAGCCTATGTGCTAATCCAGGATATCTCCGTTCCAAATTTCAGCCAAATCCGTCCAGTGGTTTTTGCGTGAAGGAGTAACAAACACACATATACACACAAACTTTCGCTTTTATAATATTAGTGTGAAGTGTGAAGTCAGAAGTGTGATGTGATCAGTGTTGCACTGGTGGCCAGACTGTTGTACTGATGACACCAGCTTGTCTTTGGTAGCTTACAGTTCGGAAATGTGACACTGGAATATTTTGGCTCATTCAATACTTGTTTGTATTGATGCCTATTGATAAATACAGTTTTTAAGCGTGACCGCTATTTTGGAAAAATTAAAAATGGTGGTCTACTTGGCAGGCCAGGCTCCATTCTAAAACATTCAAACCCCTTTTGTGCAAACTTTGGGCCAGTTTTATTATTAAACAAACAGCTCACTTTCTGTGCAGCGTGAGGTTGGCCACAGCGGCCAACAGCCAACAGTCGCCAAGCTCGCCCTGTTGGACGTCGAAGCGACTGTACCCTTCCACGAACAGTTGCGGGTCCTCGCATATTTCCTGTAACAATATCAAGTAATACAATTGAAATTCTACACTAATAATGTGAATTCAGTCGGAAAATCGGAAAGGATTGAAAATAATTTAACCCCTAGGGGGGTAAAATAGGGGTTTGAAATTTGTGTAGTCCACGCGGGCAAAGTCGCGAGCATAAATTGAAAGTAAATAAATAAACGGTGTTCTTTGCCGAAGGTCGAAGCCATTGCAGGTTTCTATCCAGCCGTTCCTTGTAGAACAAGTTACCTCTACCGCTGGAAACTCAGGGTCTTCGAACAGCCTCCCATCAACCAGGCAACGGTACTGACTGACTGACTGACTGATTGTTCTATCAACGCACAGCTCAAACTACTGGACGGATCGGGCTGTTTGGCATGCAGATATCTATTATGACGTAGACATCCGCTATCCGCTAAGAAAGCATTTTTGAAAATTCAACCCGCTAAGAAAACAAAATAGTGCTTTGGTGTAGTCCACGCGGACAAAGTCGGAAGCATAAACAAGTAAATAAATAAATGGGGTTCTTTACCGAAGGTCGAAGCCATTGCAGGTTTCTATCCAGCCGTTCCTTGTAGAACAAGCTGCGTTCTACCGCTGGAAACTCGGGGTCTTCGAACAGCCCCCCATCAACCAGGCAACGGGACTGACTGACTGACTGACCTATCAACGCACAGCTCAAACTACTAGACGGATCGGGCTGTTTGGCATGCAGATATCATGACGTAGACATCCACTATCTACTAAGAAAGCATTTTCGAAAATTCAACCCTCTAAGGAGACAAAATAGGGGTTTGGTGTAATCCACGAGGATAAAGTCGCAGGCATAAGCTAGTAAATAAATACATGGGGTTCTTTACCGAAGGTCGAAGCCATTGCAGGTTTCTATCCAGCCGCTCCTTGTAGAACAAGCTGCGCTCTACCGCTGGAAACTCGGGGTCTTCGAACATCCTGCCATCAACCAGGCAACGGGACTGACTGACTGACTGATCTATCAACGCACACCTCAAACTACTTGACGGATCTGGCTGTTTGGCATGCAGATATCTATTATAACGTAGACATCCGCTATCCGCTAAGAAAGCATTTTTGAAAATTCAATCCCCTAAGGAGACAAAATAGGGATTTGGTGTAATCCACGAGGATAAAGTCGCAGGCATAAGCTAGTAAATAAATACATGGGGTTCTTTACCGAAGGTCGAAGCCATTGCAGGTTTCTATCCAGCCATTCCTTGTAGAACAAGCTACCTCTACCGCTGGAAACTCAGGGTCTTCGAACATCCTGCCATCAACCAGGCAACGGGACTGACTGACTGACTGATCTATCCACGCACAGCTCAAACTACTGGACGGATCGGGCTGTTTGGCATGCAGATATCATGACGTAGACATCGACTATCTACTAAGAAAGCATTTTCGAAAATTCAACTCTCTAAGGAGACAAAATAGGGGTTTGGTGTAATCCACGAGGATAAAGTCGCAGGCATAAGCTAGTAAATAAATACATGGGGTTCTTTACCGAAGGTCGAAGCCATTGCAGGTTTCTATCCAGCCGCTCCTTGTAGAACAAGCTGCGCTCTACCGCTGGAAACTCGGGGTCTTCGAACATCCTGCCATCAACCAGGCAACGGGACTGACTGACTGACTGATCTATCAACGCACACCTCAAACTACTTGACGGATCTGGCTGTTTGGCATGCAGATATCTATTATAACGTAGACATCCGCTATCCGCTAAGAAAGCATTTTTGAAAATTCAATCCCCTAAGGAGACAAAATAGGGATTTGGTGTAATCCACGAGGATAAAGTCGCAGGCATAAGCTAGTAAATAAATACATGGGGTTCTTCACCGAAGGTCGAAGCCATTGCAGGTTTCTATCCAGCCGCTCCTTGTAGAACAAGCTGCGCTCTACCGCTGGAAACTCGGGGTCTTCGAACATCCTGCCATCAACCAGGCAACGGGACTGACTGACTGACTGATCTATCAACGCACACCTCAAACTACTTGACGGATCTGGCTGTTTGGCATGCAGATATCTATTATAACGTAGACATCCGCTATCCGCTAAGAAAGCATTTTTGAAAATTCAATCCCCTAAGGAGACAAAATAGGGATTTGGTGTAATCCACGAGGATAAAGTCGCAGGCATAAGCTAGTAAATAAATACATGGGGTTCTTTACCGAAGGTCGAAGCCATTGCAGGTTTCTATCCAGCCATTCCTTGTAGAACAAGCTACCTCTACCGCTGGAAACTCAGGGTCTTCGAACATCCTGCCATCAACCAGGCAACGGGACTGACTGACTGACTGATCTATCCACGCACAGCTCAAACTACTGGACGGATCGGGCTGTTTGGCATGCAGATATCATGACGTAGACATCGACTATCTACTAAGAAAGCATTTTCGAAAATTCAACTCTCTAAGGAGACAAAATAGGGGTTTGGTGTAATCCACGAGGATAAAGTCGCAGGCATAAGCTAGTAAATAAATACATGGGGTTCTTTACCGAAGGTCGAAGCCATTGCAGGTTTCTATCCAGCCGTTCCTTGTAGAACAAGCTGCGTTCTACCGCTGGAAACTCAGGGTCTTCGAACAGCCTCCCATCGACCAGGCAACGGTACTGACTGACTGACTGATCTATCAACGCACAGCTCAAACTACTGGACGGATCGGGCTGTTTGGCATGCAGATATCTATTATAACGTAGACATCCGCTATCCACTAAGAAAGCATTTTTGAAAATTCAACCCCCTAAGGAGACAAAATAGGGGTTTTGTGTAGTCCATGCGGACAAAGTCGCAGGCACAAGCTAGTAAACATATAAATGGGGTTCTTTACCGAAGGTCGAAGCCATTGCAGGTTTCTGTCCAGCCGCTCCTTGTAGAACAAGCTGCGCTCTACCGCTGGAAACTCAGGGTCTTCGAACAGCCTCCCATCAGCTAGGCAACGGGATCTGATCTCTTTGAAGTCCTGGTACGTAGCTGGGCCGAATGATGATGGACGGGTTTCGCCGAGCTGAAAGGAATAGGAATTATTTTTAACCAGATCTTAGGGCAAGCGCAGACGAGTGACAGTTCTTAGCGTACGTTTTTGGCAAACTTCGGGTACGGAACCCCTGAAAACAACGTAGATATGCGCACACATGTGATGCTGTGACGATATTATACTGACAAAAAAAAAATTAGGCTGATGTAGGTGTGGTGGATTAGATGGTGGCTTAGTTTTGTAACCTGTGTAAATAATAATTTATGTATCTACCTACTTGTAATTGTGATTTATTCGAATAAAATATTTATGTAGTGCCTTCAAGTTCACTGGTTTCACTACTGTGTGATTTATACTATCTATAACTATACTAATAAATAAAATGTATCTATCTGTCTGTAATTTCGAAATAACTACCTCATATTAAGCTCGTAGGGTTATATGAACTGTACCAACTGAATCACACGTTTTTAAATTTTTTGTCTGTCTGTTTGAACGGGCTAATCTTCGGATTTTGTTTCTGCATATCGGAAAAACGGATCCGCGGGCTGAGTAACCCGGCGGATCCGGTATCATTAAACGTTTACCGGATCCGGTACCAATATACCGGATCCTGCGACCGGATCCGGTGCTAGCAATTTTAGCAAAATATAGAGCTGTTGCATGAGTAGGTACTTTAAATCTTAAAAAGGGCCTTTTCGGCCGCAGGTTATATTTGCAGCTCTATTAGAAGTAGACTAATAGATGACACAATTAACACTATTTGTTTTCTACGATCCCTTTTTCAAAATCAAAATTGATTTTTTAACCCCCGACCCAAAAAGAGGGGTGTTATAAGTTTGACGTGTGTATCTGTGTATCTGTGTGTCTGTGTATCTGTGTATCTGTGTATCTGTCTGTGGCATCGTAGCGCCTAAACGAATGAACCGATTTTAATTTACTTTTTTTTGTTTGAAAGGTGGCTTGATCGAGAGTGTTCTTAGCTATAATCCAAAAAAATTGGTTCAGCCGTTTAAAAGTTATCAGCTATTTTCTAGTTTTCTTATAGAAAAGAAGGTTAGATAACCCTTAGGTTCGTAATATTCGTGTCAATTGACAAATATCAAGCTGTCAAGATGGACGTTGCCTAGATATACATAATTATTTATTTGAAAATGATTTGTCGGGGGTGTTGAAAATTTTTAATTTACACTTGTTTATGATATGCAATGAATACTAAGACAATTATTACTTAAAATTCTACATAAAATAATTATTTATCGTAAGTTGATAAAACTAATATAAAGAGAAGTAGTTATAATAAAACTCATTTTTGTGATAATTGTGCCGTGCCATTCATTAGACAGATTCATCAAATCATGATGGTATCTTCTTGGATGAATAAATACTTGGTATCTGTCATAACATAAATATAAGCCTTGTTTGTTAGCATTTTCAAATGTAAGTAAATATTTTTTTATAAAATATCTATATTAAATACATGTTTTCACTCGATTAACTTAGTAACAGTTCATTTTGAACCAAAAAGTGAAAACTATCCTGATTTGATCAAGCCGACCGGATCCGGCCTGCTCCGGCCGGATCGATGTGAACCCGGACGGATCCGGCCGGACTGAAAATGATGCCGGATTGCAATCCCTAGGATAGATAGATGCGAACCGTTTAACTGATTTATACGAAACTTGCGTAACGGAAATTGATTAGGCAAAAATACTTTTTATCTCGGAAAAGCAAATACTTAGTTCCAACGGGATTAAAAAAAACCTACTAAATCCACACGGACGAAGTCGCGGGCATCACGTATCCTAGTATAACATATTCGATACAAGCACCACAAACGGAAACGTTTAAGTGCGGAAACCGGTCAGAAGGAAGAAAATACCTAGATATTTATAGACAGGACGTGACTACAACTAGCACTTGAGTTGTTTAAATATATTTACTAACTATACATAAGTACAACATCCAGCAATAGATACATTAAGGGGCATGAGACGGGTCTGCGCGAGAAATTCAAATTTAATTTGGTTTTCGCAATTTGTACACTAATATGACAAAGTAGGCTTATGGCACTTTCATTGCGCCAATGGCAGTATCATCACAGATTTATCACAGAAGGATCCAGTTTAAGAAATTAGCTCTAGTATCGACTATAACTCACAAATTAGTCGATACTAGAGCTAATTTTCTTAAACTGGACCCTTTCAAGTAAAGATTTTTATATAAACCTGTGAGGATGACGCTGCCATAAGCCTACTTTGTCGTATTAGTTTACAAATTGCGAAAAACCAAATTAAATTTGAATTTCGCGGGCAGACCCGTCGCATCCACCTTAACAAAAACAAACCCAAAATAGCCTCTCTCCTGTGGGCATATGCATTTTACTCCCATTATAAAACTTGGGTAGCTTCAATCTATACAATTCACTTTCTTCAACCGTTGACAATCTTTTGAGTGGAGATGCCTTTACTTCAACATTGGTTAGTACAATTTTAGGAGGATACGATCTTCCAAAAACCACTCTGTTAGCTTTTTTATTAATCACTTGACCTTTTTCTACCACAGCTACAGTTTTCTTAGTCGCTCCATTGTCTACATTAGATGTTTCTAACGGTTGAACAACTTTAGTAGCCCAAAACGGTTTATAAGAACTATATCTTCTAACATTTGACTGCTGATATTCGAAATCAGAAACTTTCGCCTTACGAAAGTCCGTGAGCAGTCTTGTAAAGAAGCCTGGATTTCCATTTTCTTTGGCATCTACTTTGCTTTTATCTTGTTTCAGTATCCGACCAGATTTCGGGGATAGGATGGTAACGGATTTTCTTTTCCAACTCTCAACAGCGTTAACTATGGTAACAGGGCTTGTGAAACCAGTGGTTACGCGCTTGGAATCTTCTTTGAACAGTTTTATGAACTCACTTTCCTGTATTTCTAACATGTCGAGCACACGCGTTGAATCTATTAGATGAACTGATTCTTTGTTTTACTTTACATTTAATTTAAATTGGGTAATTAGTATAACCTAGAATTAATGGCCCAAGGGCCGATTTAGTACCTGTTATTATGAGTTTTGGGTACAAGGGCTGTGATTATCAGTTTAAAGGCAAACAGCAGCAGTTTAAAGTGAGGACCGGTCAGTGTCACATATTGTACTAAAACCTATTTTTCACGTCCTTGATAGTCCTATATCGATTTTCCAATAAAACACTATATTTAGAGTGGTGATTAAAGTATTTGTAAGCTTTGTTCTCCAGATTTATTAAAAGAGGAAAACGTTATTGTTTTTAAATTGTTTAAATTTGGTTTAAATTGTTATTTTGTTATCTCACTTATATTGGCTCAAAGTTAAGTGCACATTGCATTATCGAAGCTGTTAGAAAAATATAACTTTGCGAAATATTTGCGAAATATTTTCAATAGTTTTAATGTTGACGATTTTTCGTCATAAAGATTTAATCCAAGTATTTACTTTTAAGGGGAACTAAGCTTTTTTTTTAAGCTCTAGTATTTCGGTATAAAGTATGATAATATCACATTTTTCAATGATTTGGTTCTCTTATCATCACTTTAACAGTCTAAGCCCTTTTAATAACGATTTTTAGTAAATATTTAGGGAAAAATTGTTTTGTTTTAGAATCTAGACACGTTTCATTAAACACACATTAAAAGTAATTTGTTGGGCAGTTTTTTCTCAAACTTTCAGGACCATTTCGTGTGTCCAACCACAATAACAGGAAACTATTGACTGGCAGGACAAAATGGTGATAATGGACTCTAATAAATTAAATGTTAACGTATGGTGCTTTTATGTAGATAAAAACTTCACTCCTATTTCCCTGGCGAATAGTGCTTATTAAGCTTGTAATATACAAAAAGCTAGCATAGCTGATGGTGCATAGTTACGATTACGTTATTAGTACGTTGGCGATAAATTATTTACTTTGTAAATTACATACTAAATATATTATAAATTACTTACTAAATTATTTACTAAATTTTACCCAATATTGGGAAAAGTATATACTAAATTTTGGCCCAAAAAATTGATATAATGTTTGTGTAAATAATTGTTTACCTATAAAAGATTTTTCATACAGTTAAGAATCCAATTGAATAAGGACCATAATATTGAAAAGCACAGTATTTCAAATTAAAAAATATTTAGTCATTTTACTGGTTTTCTTTGTTCTGGATGGTGCCAAATGCCAATATAATTCCATATCCCTAATTATTCGAAAATGATACCAAACTTGGCTTAGTAGCTTAACTGGTGTTGTATCAAGATCAGACTGAGAGCTCTCCCCAACCCAAAATTTACATAAAAAATCTGGATGGCTCCACTTCTAAAATCCTTCTCTGGGGCCTAAGGATCAATCCTACCAAATAAAATATCTTGTTCACGAAACTCCCTATAAATTGTTTTACTAGGATTAATAGTATGGTAAAATTTAAAGCATAGCATCAAGACGAAGGAACAAGTATGGCCCCAAGGTATTCCCCTGCGGAACGCCATGTCATTGCTAGGTGTGGTTTTAAAATTACACCTCTGTGCCCACTTTAAGTAATACATCGATGGTCCCGTAAAAATAATTAGTGCCAACAGAGCCATTAATGGTACTAACAACTACTAAGAGAGTTGTTAATGGTTAAAGGATTAATCAGTTTCAATGTGAATGTAAAGGGACCTAGTTTTTTTTTTTTTTAAAGAATATTAGCCATGTTAAATGACTAATATTCCCCTTTCCTCCCCAACTAAGCGTCAGGCTTGTGCTAGGAGTAGGTACGACAATAGTGCAACGGGCGGGGTTTGAACCGTCGACCTTTCGGTTTTCAGTCCACTCCTTTACCGGTTGAGCTATCGAGGCTCTATTGTCCTATTATATTCTAGTTGAGTCAAAAGCTTAGTATAGATCATACCATTACAACAACTAAATTTATCTTAATTTAATTTAATTTTAATAACCAAAATATATTATTATGGTTTACTTTTAATTAAATACTTAAAAGATAAAGGATAATATCCACAGACAATGTTAGCCGCATCTTTAGGTAGACAAGGCGTTGATTCTGATATTTTTCTCTAAACTAAATTTAGAGTATCTGCATCCTTTTCCTTTTAATATTGCTAAAGTAGGACGGAAAATGTATTTTAAAGACTCAATTTTAGTGTGCTCTACAAACAATTGGTTCACGACTAGCGCCTAAAGTCACGAGGTGTGACAGTTCTAAATCAAATAAGGTTTGTCTGTCCTTTTCTTATGACATAGGTAAGAAAAAGAAGCAAATACTCTAAAATGAAGTTACGCATTACATTACTTTCAATCTTTTTTAAAATCGAGACGTTTGGTCTTATTTCGTCCAAGAAAAGGCGGGATTCCGCTATAATAAAGTCAGTAAAAACCGAAGAGCTGCTATGGCAAAATGTTTCTATTTATGGATAAACTACCTACAGCGGGATTTAAAACTTGTATGGGTATCAACTTTACCGCATCGCCCACACGTTTGATCTTTTATGTTTGTGTAAATTCTTTACGCACTGTCACCTTGAACTTGTTTAGGGTTTTTTTTTTAATCGTATAATGCATTTAGCTCAGAAATAAGAAGTTACTAAACAACTTCTATGTCTTTGGTTTAAGTAATATCCTCATGATCATTCTATCGCCGACTCACTACTGAGAACGGAAGAGTTTGGCTAGTCACGCCAAGTGCAGATTGGCAGACTTCTTCACTTTGAGAACATTATGGAGAACTCTTAGACATGTACGTTGTCTCAAGGTGTTTTCCTTCACCGTTAAAGCAAGTGATATTTAATTTTTTTCCCGAAAATTAAAGGTGCATGCCTGGGATCGAAGCCCCGACCTTCAGAATAGAAGGCGAACGTCTCAATCACTAGGCTACCACGACCCATGCTATAGTATCCTACTAATATTATAAACGCAAAAGTTTGTATGTATTGATGTATGGATGGATGTTTGTTCTTTCATACAAAAACTTCTGGACGGATTTGACTGAAAGGAATGGAGATAGATTATACCTTGGATTAACACAGGCTACTTTTTATTCCGGTAAAATAATGAGTTCCCACGGGATTTTTAAAAACCTATATCCACGGGAACGAAGTCGCGGGCATCAGCTAGTATAATATAAGACCTTCCTTCATCCACACTAATATTATAAATACGAAAGTGTGTCTGTCTGTCTGCTACCTTTTCACGGCCCAACAGTTTAACCGATTCTGACGGGTACAGGGTTAGCTTATATCCCGGGGACGGACATAGGTTATTTTTTATCCCGGAAAATCAAACAGTTCCCACGGGATCTTTAAAAACCTAAATCCATGCGGACGAAGTCTCGGGCATCCTCTAGTAAGAAATAAAGCCAAAAAAATTAATCGAAGTTTTACAGTAAGTAAGTTACGTTTGTTCCACAGAACCATATTTAATTTAAGTTTTTATAATTAAAGATGGCGGTTATAGAAGTGTCTAACAAAATCAATACAGCAATGACATAGGGTAAAAGGTCGTTAACTGTCTAGACAATGGACCCCTTCCTAGTTTAGGTCTCGACGTCTCGTCTACTGGACTCCCTACTGAGACGTGCATTGGAGTTAAAATAAAAAGGTATAGGAATATGAAACTACTTGGCGGTACTTTCTTGCCAGTAGGATGTGGTAACTAGAACGAATGTTTCCACACTCAAAATTCAAAATATGCTTATTCAATTAGACTTTTACAAGTACTTTTGAATCGTCAAGAGCATCTACCAATGGTTCGGAATGCCTTTCCTAGCGAGAAGAACCAGCAAGAAACTCGGCGGTTGCTCTTTTCAAAGATTTGATATACATACAAGATTATGCCATGCATACAAGTAATTAAAGTCCCGCGCATTGCTGGAGCGAGCTGCAGGTCAACACTGGTAGACTTTTGCTAATAGGTATAGGAAAGATCATTTCCTAAGCTG
This sequence comes from Maniola jurtina, assembly GCF_905333055.1. Taxonomy (NCBI): domain Eukaryota; kingdom Metazoa; phylum Arthropoda; class Insecta; order Lepidoptera; family Nymphalidae; genus Maniola; species Maniola jurtina. The sequence goes on from NC_060053.1 coordinate 5,346,993, forward strand.
AACTCTTTAGGGGTCCGTTCCTCAAAAGAAAAAACGGAAACCTTATAGGCTCACTTTGTTGTCTCCCTGTCCATCCGTCTGTCGTTAAAATATATTCGTGAATAAATAAATAATCAGTATTTTCAATTTTCAAAGTAAAGATAACTATACCAAGTGGGGTATCACATGACAGGGGATTTACCTGTACCTTATAGAACAGGTTTTTATGCATAAGTTTTTATTTATCGCAAAATGTCAGAAAAATACCCGGGTACGGAACCCTCGGTGCGCGAGTTTGACTCGCACTTGGCCGGTTTTTTTACTGTAGTGACCATTTTTTTCGTGAACATAAAGATAAGAGGGTTTCAGACTCGAGCTTGGTCAGTGAAGAAGCCCATAATAAACTCAACCAGGTCCAGGGTTTTGACCAGAAAGGACCCATACTTCAATTTCAATGGTAGCTCGTAAAGAAAATATTATTTAGCTTTTAACCAACAAGTACTTTATAAAAAAGTCAGGGTTAGTATTTTATAGACCATCTGGTTGTTATCTTGTTTAAATCGTAAGATCACCAGTTGGCATACTCAACTAAACGTAGTTACGATGCCAAGATAAACATTATGTTGGAAGATCAATCATTTAGATTGAATTTAGTTTTTTTAACCCCCGACCCAAAAAGAGGGGTGTTATAAGTTTGACGTGTGTATCTGTGTGTCTGTTTATCTGTGTATCTGTCTGTGGCACCGTAGCGCTTAAACTAATGAACCGATTTTAATTTAGTTTTTTTTTGTTTGAAAGGTGGCTTGATCGAGAGTGTTCTTAGCTATAATCCAAGAAAATCGGTTCAGACGTTTGAAAGTTATCAGCTCTTTTCTAGTTACTGTAACCTTCACTTGTCGGGGCTGTTATAAATTTTTAGTTTACACTTGTTTAATCATCATCATGATCAACCACGCGGCTCACTACAACGTACGGGTCTCCTCTCAGTATGAGAAGAGGTTGGCCATGCAAACTGTGTCAATCAACTCTCATCGGCGGTGTTCCCACTAGATTACAACATGGGGTTATTCAAGGGGCAGACGAACAAATTCCTGAAAGGCCGGCAACGCATCGGCGGTAATCTCTGATGTTAGGTAGTCTTTGATGCTGCAAAAGTTCATGGATGATGGTTAATCACTTAACATCAGGTGACACGCCTGCTCGTTTGCTCGTTATTTTATTATTAAAAAAAAATAGTCCGCCACGCTTTTGGTCAAGTGCGGATTGACAGACTTCACACACCTTTGAGAACATTATGGAGAACTCTCAGGTATGCAAGTTTCTTTAAGATGTTTTTCATCGCCGTTAAAGTAAGTAATGGCGTGCAAAAGAAGAGGGTTTAGTCCAGCAGTGGACTACAACAGGCTTTAGATGATGATGACGATGACAGTTAGAGAACTCGTAACAAGATACGTGTCGAGGTTTCGACGTCACTGGCAGAGGTCAAATGTTCCTACATTTGACGCTAGCATATGAATCTAGTTTTCCTTGATTTCACGTCCCCCATAGCCTAATATTTATCATACGCAACATATAGTACGCGACATGTTGACATGACAATCGGGGTATGAGTAGTGGCGTGCACAGGGTTTAAAGGCATTAAGGTATGAACTTGTTTTCTGGCAGGTCATAATGGAAAATAAGTGTTGATTTATTACAACTGGGTAGGCAGTACTTCTATGCCTCTATGAGCTGCACGCCACTGGGTACGAGGCGGGAGGACGCCCCACAGACCCGCACGTCACCCGCGCTATCCCGCACCGGTTAGCGCGTTGTATGTACGGGTGTGCACTGTGCGGGGCGTCCCCACCCCGATTGCCATCTCGACCTGTCGCGTACTATACCTACATTGTTACTAAGCATAATATAAAACGTGAGTAATCTTTCAGAGTTCCCAATTGGCCAATTACCTACTGGAATTGTTGAGCCAAGGTCGCTTGAAGGATTATGTCCTCATCATAATAGTCTCCATCAATGAAATTGAAACCCAAGTTAACGGAACGGAACTAGGAAGTGCAGTTTCGAGGAATATCTTTAGTCATAAAAAACAGTATTTATATGAGTCTTTGTTGCTTGAAATAAACTTCTATAAGTACTTATGTATTGCAGTCCATGCAGTACTGCGCAACGACATGAATAGTAGATAATTCAGGAATTAGGTTGACTAAAGAATCTTTATGCGGCTACGTCAATGCCCAAAAACGCCATAATCAACGCGTTAAACTCTTGAACGGTTAACGTCTAATGCCAATTGAATTGGGGTTAAAATCGTCTAACGCCAAACGGCATTCTGAATGCCGTTGTACGTTGATCGTAGCTACGTCTATGTTGAACGGAAAACGCCGTTCAACATCGCGTTGTTCAGAGTTGCATTAGAAAAATTCTACTAACTTGGTATCACTATCCGAGGAATGTTAAGTAAATAAACATTTTGTACTCTTTGATCTATCTCAGTGAATTGCCTCAGCAACTACATATTATAGGCCGAATTATGAATCACACCCATAATTTCATCGAATATTTTACTATTACATATAAGATTTACTATATCTTTAAAAAATCCTATAGTAAATAAGGAATCCGAAGAGAAATTCTATCAAATGCATCTAAGAACGACGGCCTGGAAGTTCTAATTATTTACGACAGTTGAATTTAGTGTTATGTTTGGTATAATTTGATGTACATCTCAGTAAATTGCCTAGAGGCCGAGTGATGAGTCATCTAGTACCGCGCATTGAACGCATATTTTACCATAACCAATAGATGATACAAAACACGTAACACGTAACACGTAATAACACGTAATGTTTACAATTAGCATATAATTGCACGTACGTGACGCTGTTGCATCGTGACAAAGAATGCTTGGTTCTCTGGTGTTATAATTTTTTATTCCTCAGCTGCGCGAACTCTTTCTGTTTTTTTTTTTTTTATTTGTACCGGAAAGTTGATTTTATTTTTTTAATATTCCTTTTATAAAAAAATAGCGAGCAAACGAGCAAGCGGGTCACCTGGTGTTAAGTGATTATCCTTTGAGCGGAAAAAGAGCAGCAACATTTTTAGTTTCGTATAGGTAGGACAGTTACCTATGAGTTTCGAGACGATTATGACCCTACACATACTTTGTTAAAAATCTTTTTTTTTTTTAAATTATATAGACTAGCGCTTGGCTGCAATCAGACCTGCTAGCAAGTGATGATGCAGCCTAAGATGGAGCGCGCTTGCCTAGAAGTTGCCTATTCACTCTTAACTTGAAGGTATCCATATTATAGGTGGAAGGGATAACTGACGCAAGAAGGGCGTTCCATATCCTAGCTGTTCGAATTAGGAAAGAGGAAGCAAATCTATTTTGTTGTTACAACTAATCAAATTTAAATTATCTCGCGTTCAATAGAAGTTTAACTACTTAATATTTCAGCTAATAAACCGTGTGGGATGTGGGTTTATTATTTATTTATTTAAGGTTACTCGAGTTTACTCATCGAATACCGTTTGGTGTTTAAGTTGAGGTCATAATATGCCGAATTCATAAATTATATAGGAACAACAGTCTGATTAATCATTCGGTGATTCCTTCATACTTAATTGAAATAAGTGTAATAAGGACCCAGTGATTGTATTTAATGTTTGTACCCACCTGATAATCCAGCTACAAAATCGGAAGACATGGAAAAAACATAAAATTAGGGACTTTTAATGAGACAATATGTTGCAAACTTAGGTGATACCTTACTCTGTCTGTTAGAAACCCTTTCACTATAAGATCTAGTTATAAAGAATAAGGACTGATGCATACAGAGTGGAGGAGACAAGTTTTTTGGATAACTTTATGTGCCTCCTCTGGTTAATAACCTGTTGACTGGCGCCTTGTAAAAGGGCGCCAAAATCCGCCCAGAATGACTCACTAACATAGTATACTACACTAATCTAAGCATAATCACCATTTTATAGTTCTTAATGCTCAGCAGAAACTGCTTATACTCAACCCGTTTCCTATATATCTTTCAGGAATATTCAACTGGGCGCCATAGTTAAACAACGCTTAGACCAACTGGTTAATAAGTGGCACCCGGTGCCTTGCAAAAGGCGTCTAAATCCACTCCGCCATATCTCACTCACACGAGTACACCACACTAATCTTAGCATACTCACCACTTTATAGTTCTTAATGCTGGGCAGAAATCGCTAATGCTCAGCCTCTTTCTTCTGGAATACTTTGTTTATAATAATCCCGATCGCATGGACAACACAGTTTAACAACGCTTGGACCCCTTGGTTAATAAGTGGCACCCAGCGCCTTGCAAAATGGCATCTAAATCTACACCGCCATTTTGCCACGCCACATCACACTCACACTAGTAGATATACTACACTAATCTAAGCATACTCACCACTTTGTAGTTCTTAATGCTGGGCAGAAACCGCTTATGCTCAGCCTCTTTCTTCTGGAATACTTCGTTTATAATATTTCCGATCGCCTGGGCGCCATAGTTGAGCAACGCTTGCCCCCCTTGGCTAACAAGCTGCCGGCCGGCGCCCTGCAAAAGGGCGCCAAAATCCGCGCCGCCATTTTGCCCCGCCATGTCTCACTCACACTAGTACACTACACTTATAGTCTATCTCACTCTGCTATGACATTTTTGGGGTTGACTGGAGAAAGGAGGGTAAGATTTATTTTTAGTGTGGCATTTTTTTGTGCTGTGTGATATAAAATAATGGTCCAGTGTGATAAACCAGAATTAATTTCTCAATGATAACAGTATCACAGATTTGTGGTAGAATAATAGACATAGCATAAGCCCCACTAGCTGTTTTACATGAAATAGATAAATAAACTTTGATTTTACTCTATTTATCCAATAATATAATTATAAAAAATTAACACAATTATGTTTAGCTATTAAAAGCAAATATATTCTTTAAATAGTGATTACAATACCAATAATCTTGTAAAACGGGTAGTAATTTGTAATACTATAACTGAGTAAGTAATGTAACATGATTCACTTATTTATACAATTACACTAGCCAGTTAATTGCATGTAGTCACTAATCACATTTTATTTTCCTCTTCCTTTAAGGACTTGTGTTAGTTAAATGCAGTTTTATGTAAAATTTCATCATTATCATCATCATCATCAGTCAATGAATAGATTACCACTTCTAGACATAGGTCTCTTGTAGGGATTTCCACATATTTAAAACTTGGTGTAGGTAATTTACAGCTTTGCTTAGAGCTAAAACTTCTTATTTTTATTTAAGTACTTAATTTGATGACAACACAGCCTTTTCACCTTATGTACTTTATTCCTGTAAGAAATATACTGTATCTGACAACTTCTGAATCTATTATATTATATTAAACACATACTAAAGAATAAAGGAAAATTGCTTGAGGCCTGGATTTTTTATTCTAAACTTGAGGCATTTGTTAATTTCAATACTTAGGAACATTTTCTACAAAAAAGTTACTGAGTACAAGTTACACTACACCACTGAACACTGAACTGATGCTGTGGGAAGCAGATAACTATATTATTGAGTAAATGACATCATAGATGCTAGTAGCTGGCAGTGTGTTAATTGATCCACAGCAATTTTTTACATATTTGCCTATTATGTGCTAACAGGTACATACATTATCTTACTGTACACTGACTAATTCTTTTGTACACAATAACTAAACTAAACTAAATTGACTGGTTTAAGGCAGCACACTTTGACTTTGCTCAGACTTAATACACAGTTAAAACAAGACAGTGTTATACCGCTGGCATATATTTGTCTTGTTTTAACTGAAACTTAAGTCTAAGCAAAGTTAAAGTGCGCTCTTTAGATTTCAACCTAAATCTAGTCTAATCCATTAATCTAATCTAGGGATAGCAATACATTAATTAGACCTATAATACATTTTACTATCATCATCATAATCACCCCATCGCCGGCTCACTACTGAGCACTGGTCACCTCTCAGAGTGAGAAGGGTTTTCGCCATAGCCTACCAGGCTAGCCAAGTGGGGATTGGCAGACTTCACAGACTTTTGAGAACATTATGTAGAACGCTCAGGCATGCTGGTTTTCCTTCAGTATAAAAGCAAGTGATATTTAATTACTTAAAATGCACATAGCTCTGAATAGTTATAGGTGCCCAGGATTGGGCAGGAATTAATGAGAAAAAAAATCCTATTTAATTAGTAGGACTGTGGGTTCTGTACTGCTAAGAAAACTACATTGTGTTCTAAATTTAACTAGTCACCAGATAATGCATGGGTGGAGTCAAGAAATTTATAGAGTAAGAATGTGTGATACATTTTTGTAGGTCATTATACAAACTAGTTCATTCTACAATAGATAGTTACTCATATGAAAGGTTATCTACACTACACGCACGATAATTCAAGGTTCTTTACGGTGTTATAACCACTTATTATTACCGCAATAAAATCTCAACAGATCAAAATATATGAGGTCACACCGTCTAAAATACGTGTTCAAAATACCTGTAACTATTCAGGATAAATCTCATTTCGTCACTTGCACATATATCACACAGCACAAAATATATATAGCCACAATATTTACCACATATTTTGACAAAAATAACGCGTATTTTTACTGAAAATTAACAGATAAATCAACAACACAACCGTACCCAAAAATCTCTCACGAAAATTGACAACGTATAATACGGCTAATTAGAAAACAACGCTTCTTAGTGCACTGCAAGCGGCAAGCTACAAGATGGAATGAGAAATCATTGGTTCACTGAACGCGGTAGGATTATAAGCTGAGATTCTTGCCAACCCACGAATGACGTAAGACCAGCGTAAGACTTCATTCGTTCATTGATTTAGATTTTATCTATCTCGTGTTTTGAAACTTTTTTGAAATGATTCTCTTCGTAAAGATTATTTTTATTTTGAATCTTTTATTAATGATGATAAAATAAAATAAAAAAAGTAACTAGGTACTTAAACCAAAATCAAATTAATATTTGATTTTTAATTCGGTGTTAAATGCGGCAACACCCTAATTAAACACTAGGTCAGCGTTTCCCAAACTTTTTCCATGACCTATTAATTTTAGTTTTCATGACCGACTACCTTTTTTTTTTAACTTTTTTTACATCATATTCAACTTAAGTCTCGTAAAACGCATTTCCTACATAAATCAGTCTATGAAGTGTATGAAGTGGATATAAATAAATGAGCGAGTCCCAGTGGTAAGCCCCTACGCAACCTAGAAGACTATTAATACCTACATAACATAGGTACCTTACCCTTAAATTAATAACTAAATAGGTATTGCAAAGGTAATGTATGATACCTACCTCCGAAGTCCTATGATGCTAGGTAGTAGGTAAAACGCTTTATGTAAATTTGCTTGATATATCATTATGTTTTCGCACACAACACAAAACGCACAACAAGCGCAACAAGCAAAGGTGCTTTCTCTACATTCGGGCTTGGGCCTTCTTAGAAAGTTGTTTTCAATAAAGAGCGCATAATTGATCGCAAAATAAGATCACCGAATCATGTGTAATATTTTAAATAAGATCATATAAGGCCGGCGTCATACGGCCGACGGGTCACGGTGGTTTTTGTTGGTGGCCTTAAAAAACTCGTTGAATATCACACGGTCGAGGTAATTGTTCAGGGCATGAAGTTATTAAAAGATTTCAAGTGGCCTTTGTTTTTATATGAGAGGTTGGTTCTTTTAATAAAAATCTGTTTCATAGACCGTAGGTATTGGAGGTATATTCTTGTATTTTCTAAATCAACAAGAGTTTTTCATTTTCGTAAGATATTTTTCAACGGAAAAGAAAGTTTCTTACCTCTCCTTGCTGGCTTTCCTGTGCCGCGTCCTGATTAGCATTAACATAATAAAACAAAATTTAAAAATGCAGGGTTTCTCTAATATTTTTTCAAAACATTTTGTGTAGGTACCTACTTGACTCTAAAAAGTGTGTAGAGTTTTGGAGTTATACAATTAGCTTAGCTTAGGTAATATAATTTTGTAGCTAAAACTTTTGTTTTTTGTTTTGTTTTGTTGTGAAGAAAAGAACCGCTTAGAAAGGATATTTAGGAAATTTTGCAGATTCAGGAGTAATGAAATGACGTGTGGACGAAAGCGGTTTTAAATAGCTACTAGTTCACAAAGTAAATATTCGTCGGAAACGTCTACCTAGAGGTATGTAAAGGGAAAGCAACGTCATAGGCTAAAAATGTCGACCCAAGGGAACACATGGCATGGGAGATATATTTACATCAACCACAGACGTATGTATTTCCCCTTTCAGGTTATTAGAATCGAATTTCATGAATTCCTCTACCTTTTTGTTGTAGGTACAGTTACTGCGCATTATTCTAGAATACTACGAGTTTATCAAGCTCCTTCAGACCCTAGGGTCACGTAAATCTTACGACAAATCGTCTCCTTTGTGGACCTTGGGCTGGCTTATTTTTTGCACAAACTAATTCAACGTTCAGCGCAGGAATACATCCAGCTTCTAAAAATCATTCTAATGAGGGTTGACTTGTTGGGTTAAAAAATTAGGCTACTTAGCTATAAGTTTTATCATAACATAACATTTTTATGAATTTAAAACTTAACGTCGAGTTTTTCAGAACATTCCTACCTAAGTACGGTAAATTATTTTAAGTTAGTTGAAGACCTGGATCAATGTACGAAACACAAATCAAACACCAAACCCCAGAGTCTATATTATCAATATTTCCGTCCAAATTTTGAATTGGCTCAAGTTCAAGAACACGCAAATTCAACAAAGCAAAAAAATTGGTTTCTCCATTAGGAAACTCGTGCGAATTTCCTCAATTTTATGGTAGCTGACAATCTAAACCAGTTTCACCTACTAGCTTGCGTAGCTCCAAAATTTGAAGCTATGTAGGTATATCTACGTCATATCATGAATCAGTGTCTAATGTGGGGTTCCACACATCTGTCCATGTGGACCTAATCCGTGTGGTTACACGGATTAGGTCAAAAGCCCTGATTATTCATCAAAATGTAATAAGTAGGTACGTACTTTGCTATGAAGATTATAAAGATGATATCATAAATTCATTGTTTATACGGTGAATTAAAGACTTGGGCGCACATAACAGCGATGCGAGATTACAAATTATTTAAGGAAGACACGTATACAGTACAAAGGCTTAGTACAGATCTTGAAATCCCGAAGACCGTAAAAGAGCGGAAATTGGAGTATTTCGGCCAAATTATGAGAAATAGCTAATATGACCTCCTTCAGCTCATTAAAATAGACCACCTGGCCGAAGAAGAACATCGTGGCTCAAGAATTTACGGAAAGAGTACTCGATCTCTTTTCCGCGCAGCAAGAAGGTGCAGACAGTCCCATTGCATGCCAACCTCCGGTAGGAGATGACACTTCAAAAATAAGAAGAATTCCTTGTTTTACAACTTAGAGGAGGAGGTTGCACACTTCTCCGTCACGCATTTTGTTTGCCTTGAAGGTTTATTATACGGAAAATGATCGTGTGAATTTAAATCGCCTCCAACCATGAACTTAAATGTAACGATAAATACTTAATTTTATTTATACTTTGGAGTTTTAAATACTTAGCAGCCAAAGTAAAATCCTTGATTTCTTTGACTCGACTAAGAGAACGAGATTCCAACTTTTTTGCAATTATCATCAGATGTAAGTAATTGGTGATGACTGATTATAAACAGAGCCACGATCGATACGTAAAAACCTCCAAGTCATCCAGTTACCGACCTGAGTCCATGTTGTTTAACCAGCATGACGCTAGTTAATATGCGCTGTCAAAAGCAAGACTAGTTTGATAAGATAATTTAAATAATATAATATCATGAAAATAACATACCTCCAAATTAACATTCACAGCAGCGCAAGCCTCTTCAACCACTTCTTCAACAGCACCACTTTCATACTCCTCGGCAGGTAGAGCCGGGTACAATTTAACCCCGGAAAAGAAAGAATCATCTTCCGAAGGAAGGCTAGGGTACAAACTGCCGTTGCCAATCAGAGGCTCCGAGCTGCCTTCACCCCCTCTTTCCTTGGACAAGAACCCCCTCACTGCTGACGCGGCATTTGCGCTTCTATGCCACCCCCAGCCGTTCGCCCGAAAGTTTTTCGGATAGTAAAAAGACATGTTTTCAGTTCGAAGACACTATAACACAGTTCACTCACTCCACTCGAAATAACCGCGGCGTGCAGCGTGTTTGTTTATATGAACTGAAACAAAGATTGAGATTCGTTATTGAGTCACTCGTGACGTAGAATGCTTTCCACATTATTGTTGAAATAAAAGTGTAGATATATAGTATGAATCAGTTATTTTAATTTGGCAGTATCAAAAGTAGTCGTGAGTCGTGACCGTGAGAATTTTTAAATTTTGGATTGTATAGCTTCATCGAAATGGCTAATCTTAAAACACTTGATATAAGTAGATGGAGTAAAATGATCTGAGTTTTGCAGAAGAACACGCACATACTAAATTGGATATAACAAAATAAATATTATAGTAATTACCTATTTATCAAACTGAATTCGATAAAACGATAAGCTAGGTGTTTAATTAGATACGATGCACATCTATTTAGTTGTAATCTTGTAGTACAACTAAGCGTAAAACTGACACTAGGTTGATTTACTACAGATAAGTACCTATTCTGTAATTCGATCACTCAATTGGCTTCTAGTCTATTACATAAATAACAATAGTTCGCTTCACAAAATAGACAGGTAAATGCCTGCAAGCATGAGGAAATTGAATTCTGAATCCTTAGAGTGCACTCATAATAGTGCTTCGTAACAATCAATCTTATCTCCCAACCTTAACATACCTAGTTCGAATAGGTATATAAATTGTCGATTGAAGGCCAAATGTATTGTATGCATTTTACGATTAATCAATGTTAATCATTGTTAGAAAACGCTGCAAGCATTTTAGTGAAGAGCGTAATAATTATAGTTGGATAAAGTTTCATACATTTTTCGACCTCTTTTTGATTTGCTTTAGCTACTCAATTTTAGAAAGTTGATTTTTCTGATAATAGGTGTCTACTTTCTTCATGTTGAATGTCACCATGAATATATGTACCTAATATCTACTTAATTATATCATTTGTATCATTGAAAGTTTAGGTGGGTGAACGTTATTGTTAACAAATATCTGATGGTCCAATTCGATTCCTATTCAATAGAATGAATTGAAACGCAGCCAAACTTTGTATTTAGTCGTAAACTTCATGTTGCAATCCCTTGCAAATGCATCCTGTGTAATCTAAATATTATGATAAAAGTAAAAGATAACCGACTGATTTAGCAACGCACAGCTCTGACTACTAGATGGATTGGGCTGTTTGGTATGCAGATGGCTATTATAACGTAGACCAGCATTAAGAAAGTTTTTTGGAAAATTCAACCCCTAAGGAGGTAAAATAGGAGTTTGAAAGTTAATAAGTTACTGCCAGAAAAAGTCGTAATACCTAGAAACTGAAGAAATCGGTAAAGGTTTTGGCAAAATATATTCGGGCAGGTTAATGCTTTTTCTTCTGCTATGTAGGTACCTAAGTAGGGCATGTACAAAACTGTTTATAAATAAATAAACAAGGAGTGTCGTCAATTACAATAAATAGATTAAAGGGACCACTCCCATGGGCGCAGCGTGCGACCTCTAAGTGCCACCTATTACCATAAAGGCACAACAACGATTATTATCCAACAATTATTTTTTTTACATAGGGATTTTACGCAATTGCAGTTTTTGTTTCCGAAAATATTTTCAAAAATTACAAATGAATAAACATGATTAGATCGTGACATTAGGTGACCGTCCTGTTCACCTTATCACTGTTTATAAATAAATACAAGTGTAAATTAAAAATTTATAACACCCCCGACAAGTGAAGGTTACAGTAACCAGAAAAGAGCTGATAACTTTCAAACGGCTGAACCGATTTTCTTGAATTATAGCTAAGAACACTCTCGATCAAGCCACCTTTCAAACAAAAAAAACTAAATTAAAATCCGTTCATTAGTTTAGGAGCTACGATGCCACAGACAGATACACAGATACACACGTCAAACTTATAACACCCCTCTTTTTGGGTCGGGGGTTAAAACATCAGAATTTTTGCATGTATAAAGCGAATTTGTTAACTTAGGCAGTGCTCCTAGTTGACGTCAGTGTTTTCTGTAATTAAGGCAAGGTCTTTAATGGGAGTGGTATGATACACAATGACCCAGTTCACACTGTTAAACAAGCAAATTGATAGGGGTTTAGGGTTCCGTAATAAAGGAACCCTTATAGGTTATAGTCAACTCTTACGGATGATCAATATTGTCGTTACAAATTGAAAAGTGTAGAAAAAGAAACGGAAAAAGCTAAAAAATCCTGTTAAAAGCGACGAAATAATTAATTAGTCATTGAATAAAAAATACTAGCGATTGAATCGTTTGCCTACTTCAACAATAACTTCAATTTGATAGAATCAATAATTCACTAAGAAATAATGTATTTAGTTACAAAAATATGTATATACATTTGCAAAGATTTCATATAAAACCCAAATGAATGAAAAACATTAAGTAGGTTATGGGTACATTAACAGCCATCTAGTGCTTGAAAATAACATGAGAACAGAAATAAACTACTTACAGAAATTTTAAGGAAAATATTGAGAGGCTCCTATAAATAAACATTGGCAGCTGCTATAGTGTAAAGTTAATGATTGTTTTACCGGTGATAAATGTTTCATCTTGTAATACGAAATTATATACATAGACCAATACTTCCTTAATTGAGTAATGGGGCATTTCCCCACAAAACCATGTAGTTGAAAGTAGAACAAAGCATGTAGGTAAATAGGTTACGTTCTTATCAGGAAAATTTCGTTAAAGGATATGACTCAGTGTTAGCTCTATTATGATGAAATGATTCTATTAGTTATTTAGTAATAGATGTAAGCTTTCTACAATTTTCGGAATTTCAGAGACTGCTACTCTCTTATTTTATTGCTATTGGCCAGCCAATTATAATTGCGATTTTCGCAATGTAATCATCATAGCTTCCGTACTAGCCTCTCCTAGGTTTCTCATTCAAAGTGATCATTAGTATGGCTGCACCACAAGACAAGATCTTATAGGTATTAGCGCAACATGAAAATATGGAAGGCGAAATTGATGAAGTACCTAATTCCAATAGAACTTGTCTGTGAGTTGTGACGTCAAACCAATACATCTTAGCTCATGTGGTAAAACGCGTTGAAGTGAACGCCCGAAATAAAGAATATTACAAAGCACCTACGTATAAGTAAGTATTTACATCTGCACATTTATGCTTTGCAATCCAAATCGTGCTTTACGACTCTTCAATTAAATACCAAAATATTTCATACACACGAGTTGTTTATAGCATTGCTCCGTCAAGTCCCGGAAAATTAAACAGTTTAATGAGAATCTGTACCATTAATGTTAATAATACGAAAATAACAGTAAAATGTCAATAGTAACTAACAATAAATGAGAATGTTAAGCAACATAATAAATAAATGCAACAGGCTGCAGAGTTTAAGACAAAGGATAAAGCTTACAAGCGATTCATCTTTATATTACAAGAGGTCACTTGTTAAATCATTGAAAGATCTTATAAGATCGCGTCTTACAGTAGATATTCCTCTACAAGAAAAACAGCAATTGCCAATTTTATTTTTCTAGGCTAAGGTTCAAGGCTTTGAAATTTTTATTTGGCAGGTCACCAGTTTATATTGAACTAGCTGATGCCCGCGACTTGAATCGCGTGGATTTAGAGTTGTAAAAATACGGCAGGAACTTTTTGAATTTCCGGGATGATAATTATTAATAGCCTATGTCTTAAAGTATGTCCATGCATAAAATCAATTCAATCCGTTGTGGTGTGATTGAAGGACAAACCAACAAACAAACACACATTCACATTACGTAGTGTTTGTGACTTACAGCTGTGAAAATTATGAATTTACAAAATTCCTTTCGCAAACCGTGCCCTTAGCCATTAAAATTAAAAACCAGTCCCAGACGAAATAAATAAGGTTGAGGTGAAAGAGGTCAGAGGTCAGCGAGCTTAAAAATATTACACGGGCGTTGACTTACGGGGATTAAAAAGTTTGGGAACCGATGCATAAAACAAATTTTTAATTAAAATAGCGCGACGCACTTTTAAGTTTAAAAATATATTATAAAATGCACAAACTCTACATAAGCAGCTTTGTGCAAATACCTTTGCATTTTTTTAATTAAAAAAAAAATTAACTGTTAATTACGTTAATTACTATTAGAAAAAGTTTAGAGCTACGGAAGTATTTTTGTTGTTATCACGTGACCACTTGTCAGAGTCGTCAAGTAAAAAAAAACAGATGGAAATATAACTTAGTTTACCAGCTAAAAACTGGTATTTCTAAGAAAACTCTACGATGGATAAGGTGAAAACTAGTATAACCGTAAATTTTCTTTTATTACTAAAGAGTGTGCGAGTTAAATTTCAAAATAAAAATATGCGAAAAGTAAACTTACCACCAATAGGTACGTCACCAAAGCCCGAGAGCCCGAGAGCAGTTCAAGAGGAAATTGAATGAATTTTTAAAGTGAATGAACAAAGAGTGATTTGCAGCGATTTCCATTTTCCTCATTCATCTCTTGGCGAATGTTTCCCAAGCTCACAAAGCTACGTTCAAAAATATTTGAAACCAGTAGGAACCTGTGCGTGTAGTCCTGAGTCCATTAGTAGTTAGTTAGGTACTAATTAATAAGATTTAATATAATTTATTATTATTATTCATTTTTATTTCAAGTTCCTTTAAAACATGTTGATTTAATTGTTTAGTTACCTTTGGTAATACCTAATTCTATAAAAACTAACATACGCAAAACCTATTTATGAAATGACTTCTTTCAAAGCCCCATTATTATACCAATGTTACCCGTCTCTACTAAATAGAGTATGGACCACACGACACTCAATGGATGTGTTAAAAAACGAACATGTGAATGTCAACATAATTTAAACATGTTACTATATGTCAGTGTATGTAATGTCATTTTGAAATATTTTGAATTGGGTGAAATTCGCACGTGTTTTAGTTAATTTTAAATGTTAAGAATAAATTTAAAAAATGAAGGTATTATCAGAAGATAGAACAAGGAAACTATTTGAAAAGTTAACAAAATAGTAAGCAATATTAATTTTTTATCCTATTAACTTACAGCCAAACTTTATGTGAAAACTTGTGGAACACGATTTCAACTATGTATCAACTTTTGAATAGGTACTAATTATATGTGGTACCGTACATGTTTCTCTATCACTATTTCAGTATCGGAGTCAATGTTAAACTGCTAATAGACAGACCAGATGGCACATACTGCTTCAGAGAGAAAAAGGACAGAGTTTACTATATATCAGAAAGGTTGCTACAACTAGCGCAGACAGTCAAACCTGACCATTTAGTATCTGCGGGAACATGCTTCGGAAAGTTCACTAAGACTAACAAATTCAGGTATAGTATTTTTTTTATTGCACAATAGGCTTGCGCTTGACGAAAACCAGGCATTAAGGGAAGCAATGATGCGGTCTAAGTTGGTGTGTGCTTTCCTAGAAGGTACTTAAGTTATATGTGGCAGGAAACACAGAAACTGGAAGGGTGTTCAACATCTTAATAGTTTGTATCAGAAAATTTGAGCAATAACCTTCATCTTTCTACCATTGTACTGCAAGGCATTGTCAAGGTTTCCATCTAGATATAGTTGAAATTCCTCAGACATGAACTTCTCCACTTTTAATATGGGTACCTTCAAGTCTAGAGTGAATAAGCAACTTCTAGGCAAGCGTGTTCCATCTTAAGCTGCATCATCACTTATTAGCAGGTCTGATTGCAGCCAAGTGCTAGTCTATAAAAAAAAAATGTTTTATGTTAGTAAATTGGATATCGACCACACAAGGATGCCAACATTCACATTTTCTTGAGGTTTTGTGGTAGAATGGTGAAAGGGGACAAGATTGTGGAGTTTCAGAGCACACTTATGAATACATATTTCTAAATCAGCATATTTATTGTTGGCTTTAAATCACTTGAGAGACAAGTAGCCTTGTTAAGCAATGTTGACTCAAGTCTCTGAACTGATAGATCACTCAGTAAGTCAGTCAAGACAAATCTTTTTATATGTATAGCTTAAAAGTGGCATTGTATGTATTCCAGGTTACACATAACAGCGTTAACGTACATAGCACCATACGCGCCATACAAGATATGGTTAAAGCCATCCGCTGAGCAGCAGTTTTTGTATGGACACCATGTTATTAAGAGTGGTAAGGATCTTTAAACTCAAACTCATTTCAAAGTCAAAGTCAAAGTCAAAATCATTTATTCAATGTACATTTGTTCAAAAGAGGTACAATTGTACTTCTTTTGATGGTCAAAATTGTTAAATTTGTACGATATAGTGGTGATAATTAATTACGTAACTTAAAACTAAAGCTACGAGGGTTCTAAACGCGCCCATGGCTGAGAAGAGCCCACAACAAACTCATTTATTCAAAGTAGGCACTATTGTACACCGTTAGATTTGTAAGATAGTTTATTATGATAATTAACTACGTTGTAGCGGTTGCCACATTCGCAAGAAGATGTCGCTTCTAAACTCAATCAATCAACAACGCTCGAAACACGAACCCCAGCCTGATAATTCACGACCTACGCCTAGATAGCAGCACGGGTAGCTTAATTGGAATACAAGGAGAAACACGCAACTTTCAATCGCATGGACAGAGCGTTTACCAAATTGCACTATATATAGGAGTTTCAATGCATAACCGTCGGCCCAGCTGGCGCTACCGAGCACAACATCGCTCGGTTGGGAAATTTCCCTAATGTTACGGTCGAGCACGACACACAGCTCCCGTACAACGTAAACTTAAGACTAAAGCTACAAGGGTTCCAAACGTGCCCAAGTCTGAGAAGAGCCCACAAACAGCTGGGTTGAGTCTTCTTCTTCTCAAGTTGACGGTCACCTCAAATACAGGCAGCCTAAAAAGCCTCAACCGTGATAGCTTAGTTGGTAGCCTCGTGCAGGTTCTTGGGCATGCAGGGCACCCAGTCATGTCTGTAGCTGATGACCACAGATGCGCTTCGTGTTGTGATCAGAGATGAAGCCCGACTTTGCTAGATTTGCCCTACACCTCCCAACCCTTGCTCTGAGGCGGTTGAGTGACTTTCAGGTAGACCTGCTGAGGTTGAAGATTCTATTATTTCATTTCTGTAGTCATCATCATGATAAACCCTGTGACGCGTGCAGTCTTACCCGCATCGTGATTTTGACTTTGACTTTGACTTTGATATTAACATTAGTATGGAGACTAAGGCTAAGATCTATAGAGCGCACTTTGACTTTACTCAGACTTAAGACACTGTTAAAACGAGACAGTGTTATGCTGTTGCCATAAATCTGTCTCGTTTTAACTGAAACTTAAGTCTAAGCAAAGTTAAAGTGCAACCTAAGTACTAAAAATTTTTACAAGACATATCACTGCGATTAGTAGCCTCACCGGGTGAGAGAAGGGCTGGTTCTTTTTTTGTGCAAAGGATCAACATGGCTGTTCAGTGTGGAAATAGCCACCATTGCCCAGTTTTATCCAGTAATAAGATTTTTTATTTTTATTTTTAATTTTTTTTTATTCACTATAGGTAAGCGCTTGACCACAATCACACCTGATGGAAAGTGATGATGTGGTCTTAGATGGGACGCGTTTACCTAGATCTAGAAGGTGCCTATTCACTCTTGTTTAGATAAGGCTAGCTTTAAGTTTTATTTGTAATATTTTCAATAGTACAGAGTATGGATTAATTTGTAATTTCATCCATTTCAGGTCTAGGCAGGATAACAGAAAACACGCCGAAACACCAAGGCGTAGTAATAAACACGATGTCAGACATACCCATAGGCTTCGGCGTAGTGGCGCGATCCACTACCGAGTGCAGGAACGCAGACCCGCTAGCTACCATCGCGTTCCATCAGGCGGACATAGGGGAGTACATCCGATCTGAAGATACATTGGTATAGGTGTTCTATTTCATGATGACCGCTCAGCTTTGCTTGTAGTAGTGAGTGTATAACGTTAACGCATTTGTGTGCGTAATGTAAACCATGTCATAGTCGAAACTAAGTGCCACACACACTGACAGTGTGTATGTACATGTGCACTCACACAAACATACCCAAACGGTCTTCATGAAATAGAACATCCGTATAGGTTATACTTAGCTATAAAGAGGATATGTTGGTTTCAAATAAACATAAGGCTACAATATAGTTGTTTAATTTTTCATAGCCAACTGGTGTTGTATCTGATGTTTTTTTCTTAACTAAATAGGTATACAGTATTTGCATCTTTTTTTTTTAATACTAGGCGAATACATCCGATCCGAAGATACATTGGTATAGGTGTTCTATTTCATGATGACCGCTCAGCTTTGCTTGTAGTAGTGAGTGTATAACGTTAACGCATTTGTGTGCGTAATAAACCGCGTCGTATAGCCTTGGATTTAGTAGTGCGTGTACCGATACGCTACAACGCATTTGTGTGCGTAATAAACCGCGTCGTATAGCCTTGGATTTAGTAGTGCGTGTACCGATACGCTACAACGCATTTGTGTGCGTAATAAACCACGTCGGGGTTGATAGTGAGCGCCACCCACACTATGACAGTGTGTACGTGTGCACTCACACAAACAGCCAAACGGTCTTCGTGAAATAGAATATTTTTATAAAATATTATTAGCTATAAGGAGAAAATGTTGGTTTGAAATATACTTAAGACTTAAATATATGGCGTTGATTTTTTTCCCGTCGGAAAAAAATAGGCAACCTAACGTTTGCATATTCTTTGAGCTTCATAACTTCGATTGATGTTTAAATTATTTTTTTAATTATTATTAATTAGTCATATCCTGGACTGAAATTTTTCAGGCAATATATTTATTGACATGTTAAATTGAATATAAAATATGTTTCATCCAATAACCAGCTCGCTGAAGGTCGTTGTATAGCGGGATCCTATATTATACGACTCACAACAAGTTTGTATCTACTGTGGGTAGTATGTAAGTTTAATTTAAGTTTTACGAATAGGAATATAGCGTGGATTGTGAAATAGATACTGGTTGATATACGTTGATATTCTATACGGGTAAAGTAGGTTTCAATATGGCTGCCACGCTCGAATGGGTTTCAATATAGTTTAATATCTATGTTTTCAACAGAAGCACATATATTATTCCACCCCGTGCAATATCCTTTGAGGTGGTCGCATTAAAACGCTACGCTGCGTTTGATTGAATGCAATATTTATTATATGCAAAACGTTGCATTAATGACAAAAAAACATATTAAAAAAACCGACTTCCAAAATCACTACAAAGTAAAAAAATATTTTTTGTTTCTACACACATGTATGTATAGTGAAGTCGGGCGAGCTTCACGCTTAGATTTCTAGTTTCTTTTATTATGCTCGCCTGACTTCATACATACATAGTTTAGAAGTCGGATAAAAATTGCATTATTAGGTATCGCCGAAACATATTAAAATACAGATGACAAGATTAATTAAAAGCATATTCGTCCAGCTCCGCGCAATAAACCTCAATAGCTCAAGGGTTAAAGGAGTGGACTGAAATTCGAAAGGTCGGCGGTTCAAATCCCACCCGTTGCACTATTGTCGTACCTACTCCTGGCACTAGCTTTACGCTTAATTGGAGAGGAAAGGGGAATGTTAATCATGATCGACATGGCTAATATTAAAAAAAAATGCATAAGGCTCTATTTACATTGGAATCCAACGGAACGGAAGCGTCGATTAGCCTAGATAGTCCGATTTATTCATTTATTGCATGATTGCAAGTATAAGAAAGATGTTACATAAATTATTAAGTAGATAAGTACATTCACAATCTGCCATACAATGGCGTGCAAAGTTTACAAGTAAAACCGACTTCAATAACCACAAACACTAAAAATTTAATTTGTCAGACTTCGTCGACTAAACACGTGAGTAAAGACGGATGCTTAGGTAGGTATATTATAGTGAGTAGAGCCGGGTCCTTATATTATATTTGTATAGAAGTTGTATTTAAAGTGTATAGTAAACTTACATTGATTGAAAGGCAAACTGCTAAGCTAGCTCATTTCAGGGATTATTGTAGTTTCCAACTTTGAAGTAGTTTCTCGAATGACATGGAACTAGGAACTTTTGGAGAAGTAATGAAGGCGAGTGAGATAGTTAGGAAAACGTAATTTAGATTAATCAAACTATCTGCCAACGCTGCGTTTTGCGTGGTGCGAGGTCGCCATTTTTTTTTATTCAGATATAAGTTAGCCCTTAACTGCAATCTCACCTGGTGGTAAGTGATCATGCAGTCTAAGATGGAAGAGGCTTAACCTGGACGGGGTGTAGCAGTTTTTATTAAACCCATACCCTTTTGGTTTCTACTTATACGTCATTGTACCGGAACGCTAAAATGCTTGGCGGCACGGTTTTGCCGGTAGGGTGGTAGCTAGCCACGGCCGAAGCCAACCACCAGACCAGACCAGTATAAAGTTCCGAATCCCGGGCCGGGAATTGAACCCGGGACCTGCCACTAATAAGACCACAGTGCTTAACCATTCAATCACCCCAATGTCTATCGGATTTTCGAACTATGTGCCTTGCCCATTGTAACTTCAGCTTCGCGTGCTATGTCGCTTACTCTGGTTCTCCTCCGTATCTCCTTATTTCTGACTAGAGGATGCCCGCGGCTACGCCCGCGTGGATTTCGGTTTTTATAAAATCCCATAGGAACTCTTTGATTTTCCGGGATAAAAAGTAGCCTATGTCCTTCCCCGGGATGTATCCCATGTCTGTACCAAATTTCATGAAAATCGGTTTAGTGGTTGGGCCGTGAAAACGTAGCAGACAGACAGACAGACAGACACACTTTCGCATTTATAATATTAGTATGGATTTGATCACGTAGAGAAACTCCAAGCATAGGTCTCTCCATCTGAGAGCATCCATATAATATCGTAAGGTGTTGGCTTTAGGAAATCGCCCGCTTGATCGCAGCTCTGGCCACGTAATCTGCCATCGACACCGAGTTTCATTAAAACTTTTGCACATACACATGCAACAACAATAGAAGACGAAAGTAAGGGCGGTTACGCATTCATCCGATCCGAGTTCGTGAAAATATGTTCCGTATGTGGTAGCTTACGTACTAGATCCGACTTCCGTCATCCGAGTTCGTTCTCCTTCATCCGCGAGACTATCACAGATGTGCCTCGGATTCAAATCGGACATAATTACGACGTAGTTTTGTCAAACATGTCCACTGAATAGCTTGAATTTGGATCAGAGATCAGAGATCGGATTAGTTTTTGAAAATCACACTAATATTATAAAGGCGAAAGTTTGTATGTGTGTGTGTGTGTGTGTGTGTGTATGTTTGTTACTCCTTCACGCAAAAACTACTGGACGGATTTGGCTGAAATTCGGAATGGAAATAGATAATATCCTGGATTAGCACATAGGCTACTTTTTATCCCGGAAAACCAAAGAGTTCCCACGGGATTTCGAAAAACCTAAATCCACGCGAACGAAGTCGCGGGCGTCAGCTAGTATTACAATAAAATTTAAAGCTAGCCTTATCTAATTACTATACAAATCATGCACGCGTGGAATGGTGGCAAGAATACTGGCTGCATTTCCGCGCTGGACAGCCAGGCTGATCCGATACGCAAAAAGTGAGCCAGCCCTTCTGTCACCCGATGAGGCTATTAATCGCGGTGAAATGTAAGAATCGGATTAGTGTGTAAGAAATATCCGAGTGTGCATCGAACTTTTATATCCGTGTTTTCACAGACTCGGATCGGGTTAGTGCGTAACCGCTCTAAGTAGCTTAGAGCCCTATGAGTAAGTTTTCCAGTTAAAAACTAGTCAAATGCGTGTCAGTATAAGAGCCGTGATCATAGACATACCTATTATTGTATTACTGATGATGGTTCTTAAAAATCCCATGGGAACTCATTAATTTTCCGGGATGAGAGTACACTATGTGTTAATCCAGGGATAAGTTAATCTATCTCCACTCCCAATTTCAGCCAAATCCGTTTAGTAGTTTTTGCGTGAAAGAGTAGCAAACATCCATAAGTACATACATACAAACTTTCCCGTTTACAATATTAGTAGGGGATGCCCGCGGCTTCGCCCGCGTGGATTTCGATTTTTTAAATCCCGTAGGAACTCTTTGATTTGGTAAAGCGGCGATCGGTTGATGCAGTTAGTTTTTTTTTTCAAAAACTGTCTACTGAATCTCTTATTGATTTTAAAATACCTATTTAATTAGGGAACTCAAGGGGTATACCAAAATTTGGTTTTAAAAATTGAATTGATATTCACCATTCAATATACCTTCGGTAATTTTTTTTATATCTTTTTAATTAAAGCCCCACCCTGCCTCGTTACAGTGATTTGGATGATATTTTTGTTTTATAATTTTTTATATTTAATCTGTATTATTACTTTCTGTTTTAAAATTAGTTCTACCAGACAAATATTTCTCAAATTCAGTCTGATCTCAAATAACGTAATTTTAGATACCTAGCTAGTATTTTCTTTTCATCTACGTTTCAATTAAATTAATAATTCTGTTTTCACCGCGCAAAATACGTAGACACCTTCAAGGCATCGTTTCTTATTGGAAGCATAATAATTACGTGGTTAATTAAGCTTCGTTACAATAACACGAACGTTCTGGTAAATTAATTAAAATATGACGTCTATGAGTTTCATAAGAAAACTCAAACTCATCGGCGGGGATGGAGAGAGCTACTGCACGGAGTTACTGGCTGATGCCCGCGACTTCGTCCGCGTGGATTTAGGATTTGAAAATCCCGTGGGAACTCTTTGATTTTCCGGGATAAAAAGTAGCCTATGTGCTAATCCGGGGTATAATCTATCTCATTCTAAATTTCAGCCCAATCCATCCAGTAGTTTTTGCGTGAAGGAGTAACAAACATACACACACACACACACATAGTGTGACGGCTGACTGGATGGATTTTCAAAAAACCTCGCTGAAACTAGTATTTCATGAAAATGATTGTGAATTGAAAACTCAGTTAGCATCAGGTGCGGGCGAAACTTTTATGAGAATTTAAATGAAATCCAGGTATTTCAGAACCCTTTAATACGAGATGCAGCAGGCAATTATGCCTCAAGGCAGCGATATTTGCCTCACAATGCCCCATTCTCAACTTAAATTGGATCGTTCCAGGTTTCGCCAAACTTTGGGAGATGGTTTAAAGCTTAACTTTGCCCTGATAACTTAGTATTTCAAGTTTTGATCTCATGTCTAACTTCTATTTATTAACCGACTTCAAAAAAGGAGGAGGTTCTCAATTCTTCGGAATCTTTTTTTTTTATTTTTTTTTTTTCATGTATGTTCCCCGATTACTTAAAGACGCCTGGACCGATTTGGAATTTTTTTTTTGTTTGAAAGGGTATACTTTACAGGTGGTCCCATATAAAGGTGAAGATCTGATCAATATCTTCGGAAATGGAGAACAGAACTCCTCAATGGATGAGAGTAAATTGCTCGCGATCAGTATCTATATATATATAATAGCTTAGTAAACAGTAGGGTTTTAACTGGGCATACAGTATTTTACTAGCCACTAAAAATTGTGAAATAAAAAATTTTCAAAAGAAAAATAAAACCGACTTCAAAAACCACAAACTGTACTGTGTTAATGTATGTATGAAGTCGGGTGAGCTTCACATTTAGATTTCTAGTTTCTTTTACTTTGCTCGCTTGACTTCGTACATACATTGCACATGTAGAAACCAAAATTATTTTTTACTTTTTAGTGTTTGTGGTTTTTGAAGTCGGTTTTATTTTTCGTTTCAATTTTTTTTTTTTGATTTCAGCATGGTTACCGCACTAAGCTGTAATAACTAATAGCCTAGTGGTTAGAACGTCCGGTTCCTAATCGGAAGTCGAAAGTTCGATTCCGGGCACGCACCACTAACTTTTCAGCTATGTGCGTTTTAAGCAATTAAATATCACTTGCTTTAACGGTAAAGGAAAACATCGT
This sequence comes from Maniola jurtina, assembly GCF_905333055.1. Classification (NCBI taxonomy): domain Eukaryota; kingdom Metazoa; phylum Arthropoda; class Insecta; order Lepidoptera; family Nymphalidae; genus Maniola; species Maniola jurtina. Next base: position 5,371,180 of record NC_060053.1, read on the forward strand.
GGGAAACCCTGCATGCCTGAGAGTTCTCCGTGTTCTCAAAGGTGTGTGAAATCTGACAATCCGCATTGGGCCAGCGTGGCAGACTATGACCTAAACCCTTCTCACTCTTAGAAGAGACCCGTGCTCAGTAGTGGGCCGGCAATAGGTTGATCATGGTTACCGCCCTATACCAGTAAAGATTGCAGAAGGCATTTAGATGTCTTTTTTACCGACTTCCAAACAGGAGGTGGTTCTCAATTCGGTCGGTTTTTAGGGTTCCGTACCTCAAAAGGAAAAACGGAACCGTTATAGGATCACTTTGCCTGTCTGTCTGTCCATCCATCCGTCAAGAAAACCTATAGGGTAACTTCCCGTTGACCTAGAATCATGAAATATGGCAGGTAGGTAGACCTTATAGCACATTTATAAAGGAATAAATCCGAAAACCGTGAATTCGTGGTTACATCATAAAAAAAAATTAAAATGTGTTTTAATTTTCAAAGTAAGATACCAAGTGGGGTATTATAATATTATGAAAGGGCTTTACTTGTACATTCTAAAACAGATTTATTTTTTATTTTTAAGCATAATAGTTTTTGATTTATCGTGCAAAAAGTCGGAAAAAATACCCGAGTATGAAACCCTCGGTGCGCGAGTCTGACTCGCACTTGGCCGGTTGTTCTATTTATGTATCGGTTAAAAGAATGGGCTGTGAAAAACAGACAGACAGACACATTTTCGCATGGATATCCGTCTACATTATTTTCTTAAACATTATTATCAAATAATACATTCTTGTAGAACAAATACGTGCTTGTAGATTTGGCAAATATTCAAAGAGGATAAAGAATATCAGACAGGGATGTAAATAAATTAGGTTATTTATTTGTATAGATGGATCGGTTCGAGTTCAGCGGAAATTATAACATGTTAAGCAAGGCTTACATTGCGTGCAGTTGATATAGATTTTTTTAGTCCCGTAGGAACTCTTTGATTTTCGGGGATAAAAAAGTAGCCTATGTCCTTCCCTGGGATGTATCCCAAGTCTGTACCAAATTTCATTAAAATCGGTTCCGCGGTTGGACCGTGAAAACGTAGCAGACAGACAGACAGACACACTTTCGCATTTATAATATTAGTATGGAAGTATGGATTTGTTTTTGCGGTAATAGAAATACACAATCTGTGAAAATTTCCTCTCTATGCCTGTTACAGTTCACGAGATACATCCCGCTGACAGACAAACAGACAGCAGAAAGGCACACTTCGGGTACGAATCCCTAAAAAGTGTTATTTCTTATACGGTGGTACGGAAACCCTCTGTACGAGTCCGACTCGCGGTTGACCGGGTTTTTACGTCAAACGTATTTTTCAGCTGATTTTTGGCAGCCCTAGCAAACCGTAGCATTCGCGCTACGGCGTAGCAGCCGGCGGCATGTAGCACCAGTATTATTATATTCAGTTTTCAAAATACGTGACTGATATTTCAAAATTCGTTGCCAAAATTTCGAGGCGACAAAGTACTTATGCGTATAAAATAATGTAGATACTGGGGGGTATTATTTACTTGTTACAATTGTAACATTGGGTTAACAGGGCTCTCTCCGTCACTTACTCCATACAATCGTAGTTCAAATTTCATTTGAATATTAAGCAACCAAAGTCCATGAAATTTGCAGACATATTCTAGAAACTAATATCTGTGCCTGTGGTGTTTTAGATTTTTCTAAAAATATGTAGTTTTAAAATTACAGAGGCTCAAAGATTTGTATGTGAATTTTTAAGACCGCGTTACTTTGAAACCGAATAAACCTGGAAATCTGGAAAACCACAGGCATAGATATTAGTTCCCGGAACGTTTCTACAAAATTCCATTGAGTATGATTGGTTAGTATTCAAATGAGAGACGAACTACGGTTGTATGGAGCGAGTGACGGAGAGACCCCTCTTAAGTTATGGGTGTCATAAAATGCCCCGACTATATTATTAAATGGAATTTTTTTCTTGTGGGCTTTAGCTGTTTTCAATCGAAAATATTACGTACCTCCTTGGCAATAGATATTCTCAGTAAAAAATATATTTCAGTGTATCTTGAATTTTGGGTACAAATATTATGAGCAGGATTTTGCATTTCGAAGAACCTAATTCAGTTTTTAGAAGCATTATAAATTAATACTTAACGCCTGCGATTCCTTCCAGGTGGATTTAGATTTTTAAAAATCCCGTGGGAACTCTTTGTCCGAGATAAAAAGTAGCCTATGTCCTTTCGCGGGATTGCAAGCTATCTCTGTACCAAACGTAAATACCGGTTACGCAGATGGGCTGCGAAGAATTAACAGACAAACAGAGCCAATTTCGTATTTATAATATTAATTATTAGAGGTCAATAAGATAAAACTGGGTTGCAAAAGTCAGGGTTTGTTAATTTGAGACCAAAATTCTACCCTTAGCTTTAATCCGTGAATTAAAGTTAAGGGGGGAATTCGTCTGTGGTGGCGTTTGCTGGCGCGCGTGTTGTGACTTTTTGGAGTGTTTTTTTGTTAGAAGTGACCGGTTTTTGTGTTCTGCTGGTGTTTATTGGTGGTGGAACTGACTGGGAAGCGCTCTAAAGGGGCGCCGCGTGTATGTCGGCGGGCGCCGGCACAGATGAAGTCCATACTTATAATATACATATAGTTTCCCTAACATGTAAATAACTACAAACTTGACATTGGCTAATCAGTGTAAAGCCAGACGAGAGAAAAAAAAAGTTAGGGGTATAATGTTTGATGGTTTTTTTTTCTGTGAAGCACGTTTTGCTGATCCAACTTTACCTTTGAAATACGACTTTTTTATATAAGACTAGCCGATGCCCGCGACTTCGCCCGCGTGGATTTAGGTTTTTTGAAATCCCGTGGGAACTCTTTGATTTTCCGGGATAAAAAGTAGCCTATGTGCTAATCCAGGATATTATCTATCTCCATTCCAAATTTCAGCCAAATCCGTCCAGTAGTTTTTGCGTGAAGGAGTAACAAACATACACACACACACACACACACACACACACACACACACACACACACACACACACACATACAAACTTGATATGTGATAATTTACTTGAGGTATAGTTGAAACTTGATACACTATTGATTGACATAGTTGATACTTGGAAATGTTTGTGAATTTTGTCCTGCATGATGCTATTTTTTTTAGTTTTACTTTTTAGATTTTTTCGTTCGATTTGTGTTATTTTCTTTATTATTATCTACTATATATTATCTACTTAGTTTATAATGGAAGCCCTTAACTAAAAAAAAACCCGGTCAAGTGCGAGTCAGACTCAGACAGTTCCAACATTTTGGTGTAGTTATCTTACTTTGAAAATTGACAGACAGACAGACAGACGGACGGACGGACGGACGGACGGACGGACGGACGCACGGACGGACGGGCGGACAAACGGACGGACGGAAGGGCGGACGGACCGACGGACCGACGACGGACAGACGGACAGACAGACAGACAGATCTGATCCTGTAAGGGTTCCGTTTTTCCTTTGAGGTACGGAACCCTAAAAAATACAAAAATTACCCAGGTCTCTAAGTAGTCCTTCAGACTTTCACTTCGTTTTGAAGTAAATGAATTGTGTTACCGGAAGTGGCAAGTCCATTTAAGTGCTTCGGCTTTGTTCCTTGTGGAAAGATAGGAGACAAAGAATTTCTCATTTCTACGTACCTAATAGTTTCCTTTGCTAACGTTCTAATTGTCTGTCGAAGTATGTGGAGAACTTAAAAAAACCGGCCAAGTGCGAGTCAGACTCGCGCACTGAGGGTTCCGTACTCGGGTATTTTTTCCAACATTTTGCACGATAAATCAAAAACTATTATACATAAAAATAAATAAAAATCTGTTTTAGAATGTACAGGTAAAGTACCCTTTCACATGATACCCCTAACTCCACTCGCACTTGGTTTTTTTTTTTCTGAAATTACTCTGACATAGGCAATTCTATAAAGAATACGTCTTTTCAAATAAAGCGAATAATTTTACAAAATATTATATCATTTCAGTGTATTCTTTGATGTTACTTAATATTTACGTTTGATATTTTCATTGTATTAGAAACCTACTTCACAAAATGATATTAAATAGCTTTGTGTTTGTCTTTCTGACGGGATTTTGGTCTGAGAGCTTTTGAACCAAAAATATACCTTTTCTATTAAATCAGAGAAACAAAGGGTTCTAATTTACGACGTAATAATGTAACCTACCTTTCAACATTGTCTTTTTGAAGAGACCACAATAGTTTATTATTAAACTAGCTGATCCCGCGACTTCGTTTCCGTGGATATAGGTTTTTTTAAATCCCGTGGGGACTCATTGATTTTCCGGGTTAAAAAGTAAGCCATGTGTATACCTAATCTATTTCTTTTGAAATATTCTGAATGTTAATGGGAACCTTAATGTTTATATCACACTTCAAATCACACTTCATACTTCACATCACATCACACTTCACATCACACTAATTTAACACTAATTTATAAAGGCGAAAGTTTGTATGTAGGTATGTGTGTGTGTGTGTGTATGTTTGTTACTCCTTCACGCAAAAACCACTGAACGGATTTGGCTGAAATTCGGAATGGAGATAGATAATATCCTGGATTAGCACATAGGCTACTTTTATCCAGGAAAACCAAAGAGTTCTCCCGGGATTTAGAAAAACTTAAATCCACGCGGACGAAGTCACGGGCGTCAGCTAGTGAGTAATAATGTTAAAATAGAGAAGTTTCGAATTTCATATTTTTACAGAAATGGAACTTGTCTAATAAAGGGGAAGAAAAGAGAATGTATATGTACCTATGTAGTCGGTATGTATATATTGTGTTATATCTGTTTTATACATATCTATGGTTTTAACCTACGAATAACACGTGGCCTTAGATATTGTTTTTCGTAGGTAGATACCTATTATCAAAAGGGTTCAAAGCAAGGGGTTTGAATTGAAACAGTACCTATTGTAGATCAATAGGTACTATTTAGGCCTAGGGGTGCGATATTATATAGACGATATATATGCAATGTAATTGTGTAGACAACCGAATTAACACCCTCCAGTAGTTTAATTACTCTAGAATAGATGGTATATCTCTGATAGTCTTTAAATTGATAGGCCCGTGCCGTATGGTAGGCTTAATCCTAGAAGCGTAGTATCAAAGGCCTTCCCAGGCTATTGGGCTGTACAATGGCAAATAGGAATTTGTATGGGACATCGTGCAACAGTGGCGATGTACAAAGGTGGCATTATCTATCACCGGCGGTGCAGGCGTGGGCTGGGATGTGATCTAAGTTGAAAGAGAAAGCGTTTTATAATGTGTCTAGTCTAGTATCAAAGGCCTTCCCAGGCTATTAGGCTGCATTATGTCAAACGGGAATTTGTATGGGATATCGTGGAACAGTGGCGATGTACAAAGGCGGCATTATCTACCACCGGCGATGCAGGCATGGGCTGGGATGTGGTCTAAGTTGAAAGAGAAAGCGTTTTGTACTGTATCTAGTATCAAGGCCTTCCCAGGCTGTTGGGCTGTATTAAGTCACATAAGAATTTGTACGGGACGTCGTGCAACAGTGGCGATGTACAAAGGCGGCATTATCTATCACCGGCGGCGCAGGCGTAGGCTGGGATATGGGCTAAGCTGAAAGAGAAAGCGTTTTGCATTAATAGATATACATATTTAGTTCTATCCCCGTGGGGGAGAGAGATTCACCCTGGAAACTACATCATCATCACTAACCCCTCACCGGCTCACTACCGAGACCGGGTCTCCTCTCAGAAAGGGAAGGGTTTGGCCAAATAGTAAAAATAATATAACATATTTACGCTTTAGAGATATCCGTTTAAGATGTAAGCCAGTCATTTATTTATTTATTTATTTATTGACAACCAAAACAGATTACAATAGATTTTAACCTAATTCTTAAATTACTACATTTTGACCTTATTGTAATCCTATATAGTCGCACAACATGATACTCGATATAAATAATAACCTAAGAATTCGACGAAATAACAATGTGAGCACCAATATTCTATTATTAATTATTTTACTTAATTATTACTATCTAGTTATCATCATCATCAGACAATAGACGTCCACTGCTGGACATACTGCTGGTCATTTTTAGGCCCACCTGTTGAGAAACTCTGCTAAGGTCATTGATCATTGTATTTAAGTCTTCCATAGTCTCTGCGATAACGACATCATCATCGATCATCATCTTCATCGATTTCACCCTCACCTTCACCTCACCTCCCTTCATCACTCACCTTTACGTTAATACCAAGTCCGTTCCAATCCAGAAGCTAGATGTCTTCCAAAGAAACAGTGAAGGGTATTATTTATTTATTTTGATACAAGTTAGCCCTTGACTGCGATCTTACTCGGATGATACAGTCTTAGGTATCTTTAGAGCGCACTTTGACTTTTCTTAGACGTAGGTTTCAGTTAAAACGAGACAGATTTATGCCAGCGGTATAACGCTCTCTCGTTTTAACAGTGACAGTCTGAGCAAAGTCAAAGTGCACTCTATAGATCTCAGCCTTACATGAAAGTGGGCTAACTTAAACCTATGTACCCATGATCGGTTTCTACACGGTGTCGTACCGGAACGCTAAATCGCTTGGTGGCAATGCTTTGCCGGTAGGGTGGTAGCCACGACCGAAGCTCCCACCAGACCAGACCAGGCACAAATTTAGAAAATATAAGTTCCCAAATGACGCCTGCCGGGAATGGAACCCAGGACCTACCACAAGACCACAGCGCTCACCACTGTGCCAAGGAGGTCGTCAAATTTTTCTTCCGGGAGATCACATCTGTTTCATCACGATCAAACCATTGCCGGCCCACTACTGAGAACGTTCTCAATTGGCAGACTTCACACACCTTTGAGAACATGGAGAAATCTCAGGCATGCAGGTTTCCTCACGATGTTTTCCTTCATCGTTAAAGCAAGTGATATTTAATTGCTTAAAACGCACATAACTGAAAAGTTAGAGGTGCGTGCCCGGGATCGAACCCCCGACTTCCGATTAGGAGCCGGACGTTCTAACCACTAGGCTATCACATCTGTTTATTGATAACCAATGATTATGGATTAAGTAGAGAACTCATGAATGGATTTGTCTCCATCTTTTATCATATTATTATCAGTCTATGTAAGACCACAAAATGTACATATTTCGTACCAGTCAAGTCTAAAATAAAAGTGTGTACTTATTAAATACTGGTTACATTCAAGCGTTGAACAGCCAGGCTGGTTTTTTACGCAAACGATAGCTTTAATTAACTACAGAGAACTCTACTAGCTGTGAGAGGCTCACATATTTCATCATAATCTTAACAACTAACAAGATCGGCCTATAAACAGATTTCCAGATCAAACAAACTATCTAATGATTAATCTTCAAACTATCGTATCTGTTACTAAAAAAAAACACATACAATCATAACCCTAAACATGTAGGATATAAGGTTGAAAATGGTTTCGTCAACGGTGAAAATTTTTCCAGTAAGATGTTATGGTGTGACTCTACTATCGGGAATCGGCAAATGATTTGAGTTTGGGCTAATTGTACGATAGTTCGGCATTCGTCAAATCAACTGCCCAAACTTGGGCAAACTATTTCGGGATTTGGCGAATGTTTGGAGTTTGGCGAATTTTAACAGGGCTCTCTCCATCACTTACTCCATACAATCGTAGCCCCAATTTCATTTGAATATTAAGCAACCAAAGTCCATGAAATTTTGCAGACATATTCTAGAAACTAATGCTATAATATATAATAATAAACTTGTGGTGTTTTAGATTTTTCTAAAAATATGTAGTTTTAAAATTACAGCGGCTCAAATATTTGTATGTGAATTTTGAAGACCGCGTAACTTTGAAACCGAATATTTTTAACAGAAATCTGGAAAACCACAGGCATAGATATTAGTTCCCGGAACGTTTCTACAAAATTCCATTGAATGTGATTAGTTAGCATTCCAATGAGAGACGAACTACGTTTGTATGGAGCGAGTGACACTACAAGTAGGTAACTTAGCGCTGTAAAGTGTAAGAGGCGCATCATACGCGGCCATACGACTTTGTCGATGATGATAAAATCATGGATACGTACTCCAGAAGTAATGATTTTAAACTTATTTCGTGATTTAACGACATACCTATTATAATTAATAACGGGTACATACCACGGGTGATGTAACACACATTTATACTGCACATATAAATGTGTGTTACATGCCACTAAGTCGAAATATCAACAAATCATGAAATTGATCGTGATATGTACCAATTAACTTACTCCAGAAGGTCTAAAGCGCCGGGCAAATCACGTCGCTTACGCGTTTTTCAGAGAAGATTTCTGTGATTTGTTTCTCTTTTAGGCAAACTAAGGAAAACTACAGTAAAATTAAGCATATCCCGGAAAAACAATGATTTCCCGCGGGATTTTCATAATGACGATATTCATGGCGCCGGCCACACAATTCACGATATCACAATAATTTGCCGATATGCAGTAGTAGAGCCAGACCATTTTACAGGCATGAAGGGGCAGGGCGTTTCACTAAACTTGCGTTTTCAGTACGTTTTCCGAAATCATCGACGACGGACGTGTTTTCCCTAACCGAATTTCCACACGCGCGCGACAGAAAAACGAATGAAAAAAATTGAAAATTAAATTGTTTTGTGTTGACGGAAAGTATTGTTTGTTTCGCAGTGGTTTTCGTGGATTTTTCTTATTTGTTTTCGATTTTCTTTCGTATTGTCGAGTATTTGTTTTGTTGTAGCTGTAGTGGTGTGTTTTTGACGTTTATGGGCGGGTTTTGGGCGGATTTTAAGCGATCCTGGCGTTTTATCAGGTAAGTGGAGTCATTTTGAGTTGATTGCGCGATAAAATGTACGTACTTGCTGAAAGTTATCTGCGTTTATTACTTTTGTAAGTCAACTAGCATTTATCCGGGACTTCGTCCGCGTGGATTTTAAAACCCCAAACTTTCTGAAAATCTTTTCTTAGTACAGACACGCATTATAAAGAGATCCAAGATGCGAAATCTCAAAATTCTAGACCTTAAAGCGGTGATAGCTTAGTGGTTACAACGTCCACCTATACGGTAGGTCGGGGGTTCAATCCGGACATGCACTTCTAACTTTTCGGAGTTTAAATGAGTGTTTTAAGAAAATAATATCACTCGCTTTAAATGTGAAAAAAATACATCGTTAGGAAACCTGCCTCAGAGTTTTCCATAGTGTTCTCAAAGGTGTGTGAAGTCTGCCTATCCGCACTTGGCCAGAGTGGTATACTATGGCCAAACGCTTTCTCATTCTGAGAGGAGACCCGTGCTCCGTAGTGAGCCGGCAATGAGTAGTTAAGCTAGTTTGAGCTTACAGTACATTGATAAGTCAGTCAGTCAGTTTTCTTTTCTAGCTTTTCCCCACGACTTCGTCCCAGTAATTTATAGCATATGGCGCTCGGGGGTAACGTAGCTGTCTACCAGTGAAAGAATGTTCCGAATCGTGTCATTAGTTCCGAAGATTATCCCTTACATCCAAACTTACTTACGAACTCTACCTTTTTGACCCGACCCAAAAAGAAGGGTGTTCTAAGTTTAACGTGTGTATCTATGTATCGGTGTATCTGTGTATCTGTCTGTGGCATCGTAGCTCCTAAACTAATGAACCGATTTTAATTTTTTTTTTTCTGTTTGAAAGGTGGCTTGATCGAGAGTGTTCTTAGCTATAATCCAAGAAAATCGGTTCAGCCGTTTGAAAGTTATCAGCTCTTTTCTAGTTACTGTAACCTTCACTTGTCGGGGGTGTTATAAATTTTTAATTTACACTGGTTTACAAGCGTAGATTTAGACAAGTCTTTTTATATGTTGTATAGATAAGTAATATTCATTATAGGAGGTGTGTTTTAATGTTAACTGTGTATATGTTTGTTAAATGTTTACCCGTATCTTCAAAACTAATTAGCTGGCCAATTAGCCTTAATTGGATTTTAATTGTTTTATACTTAAACTTATGTAGAGCTACTTTGAAAAATTTGTTATCGTCATCATCTGAACCTGCCAGCCAACCTGAGCACGGGTCCTGCTCATATTATCCCATATAGAACCAATATTGTAAATCAATCAATCAATGAGCCTGTTTGCGTCCACAGCTGGACATAGGCCTGCCCGAGATCGCGCCACCACACACAATCCTCCGCCTTCCTCATCCGCCCACTTCCCGCTATCCTCTTAAGGTCGTCAGTCCAGCGGGTCGGAGGTCGTCCCACACTGCGCTTGCTGATACGCGGTCTCCACTCCAGAACACGTCTGCCCCAGCGGTCATTGTAAATACGAAAGTGTATTTGTTTGTTAGTGTGTCCTTCACAACGAAGCAACTGATTGACCTAATTTTTTATATGGATATAGTTGAAAACCTAGCGAGTGACATAAGCTACTTTTGATCCTGGAAAATTAAAGAGTTCCCACGGGATTTTTGAAAATTACATCCACACGGACGAAGTTGTGGGCATAACCAGTACCTACTATCTCAGGTAAACACATTTTAGTGTAATCTACATATCGCACAACAAAGTTAGAAGATTAGTTCAATCATCGTTCTCGGAACTAGTAAACTAATTAATCTGTGTAGGTGATTAATTTGTTTTTAATCGTTTTTTTAGAATAGGAGGGAAAATATTTAAAATATTTCTATTTCTTAGTGACAAGGTTGCATGGAAACGATCATCTTTGCATTCAGCAGCCCATATGGTAGTATAATATAGTTTCTTCCCGGCTCTTCTCAGTAGCATTTGCTTTCCGAACTCGTGGTGGTAGGACTCTACCACCCGGATCGAAAAGCACTTAGGTAAGTAGGAAAAACTTTCCAGCGCTCTCCATATGAATATAGTTTGATTCCCATTAGAATAGTAACCAATTAAACTCAATGAATTTTTGTAAACACAATTTCACGGAAATCTGACAAACCATAAACACTCATAAATATATGTGTGATTTTTAGAGTTCCGTAAAAATGTGTAGCCTTAAAGATTTACATCCTGGATATATTCAGATGACAATCAAACTGCGTTACTATTGGAAAGCGTTGGAGACCACTCCAACCTATTTTGAACCTCATTGATTGTTGGTTTTATTTTGAACCTCAGCAATGAGGGATACGATGTAAAAGAGATTGTGATTACAAGTGTAAATTAAAAATTTATAACACCCCCGACAAGTGAAGGTTACAGTAACTAGAAAAGAGCTGATAACTTTCATACGGCTGCACCGATTTTTTTGGATTATAGCCTAAGAACACTGTCGATCAAGCCACCTTTCAAACAAAAAAAACTAAATTGAAATCGGTTCATTAGTTTAGGAGCTACGATGCCACAGACAGATGCACACGTCAAACTTATAACACTTCTCTTTTTGGGTCGGGGGTTAAAAATATGAGCAAAGAAGGTAACAATCTTGGTTGCCAATTTAATAACAACATACAGTGTGATAAGAACGGAAAATTAAAATTGCTAATGAGGTAAAAGGTTAATTTAATTAATTCTCCATGCGCATAATTATCAATTAACTTTGCTTGTTTTGGTACTGTAGTAAGTACTTATGAGATATTGAGTTTTAATTTTGCATAGAGTTGGTTTCAGAGCTTTTTTAAAACGAGCAAACGAGCGGGTTAGTCACTTGATGTTAAGTGATTAAGCCGCCCATGAACATTCGTAGCACCACGAACCGCCAGTACGTTGCTGGCCTTTCAGGAATTTGTTGGTCCGCCAGCCCTTGAATAACGTATAACGTAACATGTGTATAAGAGGGGTCCCCGTCACTCGCTCCATACAAACGTAGTTCCAATTTCATTTGAACATTAAGCAACCAAAGTCCATGAAATTTTGCAGACATATTCTAGAAACTAATATCTATGCCTGTGGTTTCCCAGATTTCTGTTAAAATATTCGGTTTCAAAGTTACGCGGTCTTAAAAATTCACATACAAATCTTTGAGCCCCTGTAATTTTAAAACTACATATTTTTAGAAAAATCTAAAACACCACAGGCACAGATATTAGTTTCTAGAATATGTCTGCAAAATTTCATGGACTTTGGTTGCTTAATATTCAAATGAAATTGGAACTACGATTGCGTTGAGTAAGTGACGAACACCGCCGAAGGCAGTTGATTCCAAAGTTAGCATGTTCGTGGAAAAAAGGAGTTTGGTGTACTTTTGTGAATTTGTTGACGATTTTCAAAAAGTTTATTAGGATGACATGTTTGTATTGTTGGTCCCATTATACATTACATGAAAAAGGAGCCGGATTTTTTATTCTTACTCTAGCTTGTTGGGTATAATATGTTTCTATTTAAAAAACTCTTACACATAATACAACATATAATGAAACGTTCAGTAACGCGGTTTGTTCTTAGGTAGGTACATCGTACCTACGACTTAGTCTGGTGGGAGGCTTCGGCTGTGGCTAGTAACCACCCTACTGGCAAAGCCGAGCCGAAAAACGATTTGGCGTTCCGGTATGATGCCATGTAGAAACAAAAGGAGTATGAGTTTAGAAAACTGCCATACCCGTTCCAGGTTAGCCCGCTTCCATCTTAGACTGCATCATCACTGACCACCAGATGAGATTGCAGTCAAGGGCTAACTTCTACCTGCATTAAAAAAAAGTTATAGGTATACTGTGCGCAGTCGGTTTTGTTTTTATTTTTGCGCTCAACGCTCCATTTTACGGTATTATAAGCCACCTGCGAAAACCAGAGCAAACAAACAGATTATGACGTGTTATTATGTAGGAGTATTAACTCATACCTACTTACCTACTTACCTGTTGCCTTTACGTTTCCTCCGTGTCTCGGAGCGTACGTTAACAGGGCTCTCTCCGTCACTCGTTTCCACTCGTTTCATACAATCGTAGTTCTAATTTCATTTGAATATTAAGCTACCAAAGTCCATGAAATTTTGCAGACATATTCTAGAAACTAATATCTGTGTCTGTGGTGTTTTAGATTTTTCTAAAAATATGTAGTTTTAAAATTACAGGGGCTCAAAGATTTGTATGAAATTTTTTAAGACCGCGTAACTTTGAAACCGAATATTTTAACAGGAATCTGGAAAACCACAGACATAGATATTAGTTTCTAGAATATGTCTGCAAAATTTCATGGACTTTGGTTGCTTAATATTCAAATGAAATTGGAACTACGATTGTATGAAACGAGTGACGGAGAGAGCCCTCTGTGCCGGTTATTTAGAATGACGCCCGATATAATAGACTGTCTCTATTGAAGAAACTTCATAGTATTGATCACCACCGTAAGATTCTTAGGGTTCCATACTAATATGTTAATTACAGGGACGCAAGCTACCTCGGTACCAAATTTGATACAGATCGGTCAAACGGTTGGGTCTTTAGGAATCCTGTGGGAACTCTTTGATTTTCCGGGATGAAAGTAGACTATGCGTTAATCCAGGGTATATTTCATCTCCATTCTGAATTTCAGCCAAATCCGTTCAGTAGTTTTTGCGTGAAAGAGTAACAAACATACAGACATACATATACGGTTGCGAGCAAGATGGACTCACCAATGCTTAAACACATTGTTAAAGTGTTGGTGAGGCCACCTTTGTAATTATTTCTGTCTGTTGCCACGATTATAGTTTTAGGTACTAACATTAGGTTTTTAAGTGTCTGTATCTTGACAAATTGAGCCATAGTAGCTTGAAATAAAAAGATTATTTATTTATTGTTATTTATTTATTTACTCTCATTTATTTATTTTGCACATTTTACCCTATTATTAAAAAAATGTTCAAAAATAACAGCAATAACAAAAACAACAGAAAAAATAACAGAAACACAGAAAGAACAAAAAATAAAATAACAGCAACAACAAAATCAATAAATAACAGAAACAAAAGAGAAATAAAATAACAGAAACAACAGAAAACTAAAGTAACGGAAGAAAAAAAAAATTTATTTATTATTATTTATTTATTTATATACCCAAAACTTTCGCCTTTATAATATTAGATTTGATTTTGATTTTTATGTGACCGAAGTAACAATAATACACATAGCTATGGGAAATGAACTGTTTCCTTTGTGCAGCGCGCAAGTGTAGCGTATTAATTAACCTAGAAACACGAGTGTGAAAACTGGAAACACAACGTTTCAGTTAAAAAAGTTTTTTTAATAAACGAGGGGTTACGTAGTAACATTTCTGTTGAAGTTGTACAAGTAGTTTAACGTTGGGGGCGAGCAAAATCTAAATATATAACAAGTGTAAATTAAAAATTTATAACACCCCCGACAAGTGAAGGTTACAGTAACTAGAAAAGAGCTGATAACTTTCAAACGGCTGAACCGATTTTCTTGGATTACAGCTAAGAACACTCTCAATCAAGCCACCTTTCAAACAAAAAAAACTAAATTAAAATCGGTTCATTAGTTTAGGAGCTACGGTGCCACAGACAGATACGATTTTGGGTCGAGGGTTAATTATGACGTGGGTATCCGCTAAGAAAGGATTTTGACAATTCAATCCCTAGGGGGGTAAAATAGGGGTTTGAAATTTGTGCTGTCCACGCGGACAAAGTGACAGACAGACATATACACAGATACATACGTCAAATTTATAACACCCCTCTTTTTGGGCCGGGGGTTAAAAAGAGAAGCTGACTGACTGACTGACTGCTCTATCAACGCGCAATTCAAACCACTGGATCGGGCTGTTTGGCACGCAGATAGGCTGTTAATTGTTATGACGTAGACATCCGGTAGGAAAAGGTTTTTGAAAATTCAACCCCTAAGGGGGCAAAATAGGGGTTAATTTATGTAGTCCACGCGGCTGAAGTTGCGGGCATCATCTGGTAGATCTGTAACTCTAGGAATACTTCTGGGTTCTGAAACTGCTCAAACGACATTTTTTTTAAAATATAATTATAAAGTGCTGACAGCAGATTTTACTAGACAATCTTAATAGAAAAAAATAATTTTACAATCTAGCGTACAAGTAAAGCTAATAAGTATTATGTTAACCTAAACTTATAAAAAAAAGATTCCGACGAATTGAGAACCTTATTACTTAGTACCTAGTTACTTAGTACTTACCTTAGTACTTATATCTAAGAGATCGGTCCATTGACATATCTTAGCTGTTTAAAGACACTTTGTTCTCGTGTATATTAAATTGCACTAGCAATGAATTTTCATGTTTTTCTTTCTAGTGTTCTTTAAACTGCACTAACACTATAACTACCCTAGCTCAAAAGGCTTGGTCCTTTTAAGTCTACGTTTTAGGTCTGTGCTCAAGCGACTGAAAAATCCTTACCTCTCCAAAGCCGCAAAAACAATGAGTGCTACGTAGCGAAAAATTCGTAAGTCTATGAGTGCTACAGAAAGGGAACGAACAACGGCAATCCGTTAAGAGGGCTCTCTCCGTCACTCGTTTCATACAATCGTAGTTCCAATTTCATTTGAATAGTAAGCAACCGAAATCCATGAAATTTTGCATACATATTCTAGAAACTAATATCTATGTCTGTGGTTTTCCAGATTTCTGTTAAAATATTCGGTTTCAAAATTACGCGGTCTTAAAAATTTTCATACAAATCTTTGAGCCCCTGTAATTTTAAAACTACATATTTTTAGAAAAATCTAAAACACCACAGACACAGATATTAGTTTCTAGGATATGTCTGCAAAATTTCATGGACTTTAGTTGCTTAATATTCAAATGAAATTGGAACTGCGATTGTATGAAACGAGTGACGGAGAGAGCCCTGTTAAGAAGCTATTCAATCCGGATAGGATCCTTAAAATCCGATTGTGCGGATATGGTTACACTTATCGTTTATTTGAAGAGCAGGGAACAAGAAGGGCAAGGATTTACCGAAGAACTCTTCTACTCTAGTCTCTACCTATAGCAAAGCGATGAAAATACTAACACAGAAGTAAATATCTAAACTAAATATTATTAAAAAATCTAATTAATGTAGTATATAAGTAATGTAGTATATAAGTAATGTAATGAGAGTAAGTTATATAAGTAATGTATTATATTATTATTATTTTTATTATTTATTATTATTAATAGCCTCATCGGGTGACACAAGGGCTGGCTCATTTTTTGCGCAACGAATCAGCCTGGCTGTCCAGCGTGGCAATGCAGCCAGTATTCTTGGCACCATTCCACGCTGGCATGATTTACGAGTATATAGTAATTAGATAAGGCTAGCTTTAAGTTTTATTGTAATATTTAACTTAGTTTTTAAAGTAAATATTGTACTTATATGGCCTGAATAAAGAAATTTTATTTTATTTTATAATAGCTATTTTGAATTTCACCCCGATCCATCCTGTAGTTTAAACTGCGAGTTGATAGATAGATCGTCAATCACCTTTTTAACCTCCGACCCAAAAAGAGGGGTGTTATACGATTGACGTGTGTATCTGTGTATCTGTCTGTGGCATCGTAGCTCCTAAACTAATAAACCGATTTTAATTTAGTTTTTTTTTGTTTGAAAGGTGGCTTGATCGAGAGTGTTCTTAGCTATAATCGAAGAAAATCAGTTCAGCCGTTTGAAAGTTATCAGCTCTTTTCTAGTTACTGTAACCTTCACTTGTCGGAGGTGTTTTAAATTTCTAATTTACACTTGATATTTAGATTAACACATAATTGCAACTTTTTACTCCAAAAAGAGTTCCCGTAGTAGTATTAGTAGCTAATAATATTAGTCGCGTCAGAGGAAGTTTCTCGAAAAGCCTGATTGAACTGCACCTACCTACCTACATTAAGTTCATTTGATCATCAATTTGATTTACGAGTATTAGTGCATTTAAATATTGAAATATCCAGTTGTACAATTGCCGCAGACTAAATTTAAAGCCGTCAATAAAGTGTAATGCACAGGAAGAGCTGTCCAAATAAAATAAATACGTACTGCGAGCGGTAAATATGCGGTCATTTGATTTTCATGATATGTCCGCTTCACGGGAACATTTCCGCTTGCTGCGTAGGCATTCAACGTGTTGACATGTACTCCACGATATTGATGAGTTTTTACACGACTGTCTAAACAAGTGTAAATTAAAAATTTATAACACCCCCGACAAGTGAAGGTTACAGTAACTAGAAAAGAGCTTGATAACGTTCAAACGGCTGAACCGATTTTCTTGGATTATAGCTAAGAACACTCTCGAACAAGCTACATTTCAAACAAAAAAAAATAAAAATCGGTTCATTAGTTTAGGAGCTACGATTCCACAGACAGATACACAGATACACACGTCAAACTTATAACACCCCTCTTTTTGGGTCGGGGGTTAAAAATAAACACGTACTGCGGGCGGTAAATATGCGGTCATTTGATTTTCATGATAGGTATGTCCGCTTCGCGGGAACATTTCCGCTTGCTGCGTAGGCATTCAACGTGTTGACATGTACTCCACGACATTCATGGTTTTTTCCACGAATATCAAAAAAGGAGTGTAATGTTTTCAACAGTAAACAGTGATCAGTTTTTATAAATAACTTACACCCGTATTCACAAACGTTTACTATGAGTCTCATAGTGCGCTCGAACGCATAGTGTAGGTTCCACCAATCATTATGACTGTATCACGTCAATTTACAATGATCTGATTGGTGGAACTTACACTATGCGTTCGAGCGCACTGTGACACCTCATAGATGCCTCATAGTAATGATTGTGAATACGGCCGTATGTCAGTATTAACAGGGCTATACAATGGTAGTCCCAATTACATTTGAATATTAAGCAACCAAAGTACATGCAATTTTGCAGACATAATCTAAAAACTAATATCTGTGCCTGTAGTATTTCAGATTTTTTTTTAAATACGTAGTTTTAAAATTACAGGGGATCAAAGATTTGTATGTGAATTTTTAAGACCGCGTAACTTTGAAACCGAATATTTTAACCGAAATCTGGAAAACCACAGGCATAGATATTAGTCCCCGGAACGTTTCTATACAAAATTCCATTGAGTATGATCGGTTAGTATTCCAATGAGAGACGAACTACGTTTGTATGGAGCGAGTGACGGAGAGACCCCTCTTAAGATTTCAACAACACAATTAATTTAGAAAAGCGGCTGTCAAACTTTTTGATGGCTCCGTTTAACAATACATCGTATTTCCAAAGCAATAATAATTTCATGGAAGTTTCGAAAACAATCAACTTCGCTTTTAGGACTGACGAGTTTTATAAAAATCCGAATATTTCTCAATTCTAATTTCATTATGTTTATTACCTACCTATCAACCCTGGTAACAGGCCGCCATTTTTGGAAGCCCTACGCTCATATTAGGTTGTAGACACACGAGTAGATCTACTCGTGTGATGGCCTTAAATCCATTTTAACTAAAGAATGTACCAGCTTTACCCAACCTAAGTCTTAACCGCGATGCGCAGCGAGCGGAGTCCTTATGAAATAGAAACCCGGATTGGTTTGAAACTAGTCGGGCTTACATTGACTAAATACGTGACTATGGCCGATACATTCTATACTTAAAATGTAAATCACTCACGGTAGTTTAATATAAACACTATAGTAATCCAGTTGGAATATCTCAAAATCTTTTGATAGTTAGTAGATAGACCCTAAGGTCTAAATGCAGTCTCAAGCTATAGGTACAGTAACGGAAGAAATAATTTGAAAACCTCTTCTAATATTTTACTATAATCTTTACCAATAATAGTGTTTATTTGTTTGTTTGTCTTCAATCACTTCGCAACTGAGATACGTATCGACGTGATTTTTAACCCCCGACCCAAAAAGAGGGGTTTTATAAGTTTGACGTGTGTATCTGTGTATCTGTCTGTGGCATGTTTGTGACAATAAACCGATTTTAATTTAGTTTTTTTTGTTTGAAAGGTGGCTTGATCGAAAGTGTTCTTAGCTATAATCCAAGAAAATCGGTTCAGCCGTTTGAAAGTTATTAGCTCTTTTCTAGTTACTGTAACCTTCACTTGTCGGGGGTGTTATAAATTTTTAATTTACACTTGTAATTTTATTTAAAGAATATTAGTAATTTTAATCATGACTAACATTCCCCTTTCCCCTCCAACTAAGCGTTAAGCTTGTGCTAGGAGTGGGTACGACAATAGTGCAACGGGTGGGGTTTGAACCTCCGACCTTTCGGTTTTCAGTCCTCTCCTATAACCGTTGAGCTATTGAGGCTCTAATTAATTATTACATAATTATGGATATAGTAAGAAGTTAAACTTTTCTATTCCTATAGATAAACGAAAACTTGAAATGGAGGAGTTCAACGTACACAGTACCTATTTACCTATAGAATTTTGCCAAGTATTCACGCGACCATAGTTTTAATACCTCTAAACGATATTCAAATCACTTATTAATATGCCGACAACAGCGCTTGGGGGAAAATTGCTAAATTTTGGAATAATCAGACTCAAGCGATCGCTTTCAACTAAATGATATCCTATAAATAGTTATATTATTCTGTTTTATACTACGATTATTCAGTACGTTACAATGCGCATAACCACAAAATCTAAATATATAAATGGAAAAACTGACTGACTGACTGATCTATCAACGCACAGCTCAAACTACTGGACGGATTGGGCAGCATGCAGATAGCTATTATGACGTGGGCATCTAAGGATTTTTGAAAATTCAACCCCTTAGGGGATAAAATATTGGTTTGAAAGGGGGGGACTTAGGTGGTAGAAATCACGGGCATCGCCTAGTATTTAATAGTAGCTTCCGTACAGAAGGATCACTCAGCAAAGACGTACGCGTACGTACGTACCGGCTAGAATTGATATACGAGATAGTGCCGAAATTCCATAATATAACAAGTGTAAATTAAAAATTTATAACACCCCCGACGTATCTGAGTTTTCCAAAACATCATTTTCAAATAAATAATTATGTATTTAGGTAACGTCCATCTTGACAGCTTGACATTTGTCTATTGACATAATATTATGAACCTAATGGTTATCTAACCTTCTTTTCTAGAAGAAAACTAGAAAAGGGCTGATAACTCTTAAACGGCTGAACCAATTTTTTTAGATTATAGCTAAGAACACTCTCGATCAAGCCACCTTTCAAACAAAAAAACTAAATTAAAATCGGTTCATTCGTTTAGGCGCTACGATGCCACAGACAGATACACAGATACACAGATACACAGACACACAGATACACAGATACACACGTCAAACTTATAACACCCCTCTTTTTGGGTCGGGGGTTAAAAATTAATCGTATCTGTAATCTGTAGATAAGTTCCATAGCAATAACGTCGTTATTTCTTGTCAAAAATTGTATTTGCTCTTTTTTGAAACATAACAATGTCACTAATAATTGGTCTCCGACGAAGCGCGTCGAAGCGCATTATAGACCAATCCTTAATCTAAGGTTGCTAAGTAACTTATCGACAGATGACAGATAGATTTATTATTAACTAGCCGACGCCCGTGACTTCGCCCGCGCGGATTTAGATTTTTCGAAATCCCGTGGGAACTCTTTGATTTTCCAGGATAAAAAATAGCCTTTGTGCTAAACCAGGATATTATCTATCTCCATTCCGAATTTCAGCCAAATCCGTCCAGTGTTTTTGCGTGAAGGAGTAACAAACATACACACAAATTTTCGCCTTTATAATATTAGTGTGATGCCTTTAGGTAGGTAGAATTTGGCAGAACCTAACAATAATAGTATTAAGATCTGTAAACTAACCCAAATTCGCAATAAAGATAATTGAATTGAATTGGACTGTGGTGGAGACACCCCGCACACATGAACATTCGTAGCACCACGAACCGCCAGTACGTTGCTGGCCTTTCAGGAATTTGTTGGTCCGCCAGCCCTTGAATAACGTATAACGTAACATGTGTATAAGAGGGGTCCCCGTCACTCGCTCCATACAAACGTAGTTCCAATTTCATTTGAACATTAAGCAACCAAAGTCCATGAAATTTTGCAGACATATTCTAGAAACTAATATCTATGCCTGTGGTTTCCCAGATTTCTGTTAAAATATTCGGTTTCAAAGTTACGCGGTCTTAAAAATTCACATACAAATCTTTGAGCCCCTGTAATTTTAAAACTACATATTTTTAGAAAAATCTAAAACACCACAGGCACAGATATTAGTTTCTAGAATATGTCTGCAAAATTTCATGGACTTTGGTTGCTTAATATTCAAATGAAATTGGAACTACGATTGCGTTGAGTAAGTGACGAACACCGCCGAAGGCAGTTGATTCCAAAGTTAGCATGTTCGTGGAAAAAAGGAGTTTGGTGTACTTTTGTGAATTTGTTGACGATTTTCAAAAAGTTTATTAGGATGACATGTTTGTATTGTTGGTCCCATTATACATTACATGAAAAAGGAGCCGGATTTTTTATTCTTACTCTAGCTTGTTGGGTATAATATGTTTCTATTTAAAAAACTCTTACACATAATACAACATATAATGAAACGTTCAGTAACGCGGTTTGTTCAAAATTTCAAGTTTCAAGTTGTTTCAAAATTACGCGGTCTTAAAAATTTTCATACAAATCTTTGAGCCCCTGTAATTTTAAAACTACATATTTTTAGAAAAATCTAAAACACCACAGACACAGATATTAGTTTCTAGGATATGTCTGCAAAATTTCATGGACTTTGGTTGCTTAATATTCAAATGAAATTGGAACTGCGATTGTATGAAACGAGTGACGGAGAGAGCCCTGTTAAGAAGCTATTCAATCCGGATAGGATCCTTAAAATCCGATTGTGCGGATATGGTTACACTTATCGTTTATTTGAAGAGCAGGGAACAAGAAGGGCAAGGATTTACCGAAGAACTCTTCTACTCTAGTCTCTACCTATAGCAAAGCGATGAAAATACTAACACAGAAGTAAATATCTAAACTAAATATTATTAAAAAATCTAATTAATGTAGTATATAAGTAATGTAGTATATAAGTAATGTAATGAGAGTAAGTTATATAAGTAATGTATTATATTATTATTATTTTTATTATTTATTATTATTAATAGCCTCATCGGGTGACACAAGGGCTGGCTCATTTTTTGCGCAACGAATCAGCCTGGCTGTCCAGCGTGGCAATGCAGCCAGTATTCTTGGCACCATTCCACGCTGGCATGATTTACGAGTATATAGTAATTAGATAAGGCTAGCTTTAAGTTTTATTGTAATATTTAACTTAGTTTTTAAAGTAAATATTGTACTTATATGGCCTGAATAAAGAAATTTTATTTTATTTTATAATAGCTATTTTGAATTTCACCCCGATCCATCCTGTAGTTTAAACTGCGAGTTGATAGATAGATCGTCAATCACCTTTTTAACCTCCGACCCAAAAAGAGGGGTGTTATACGATTGACGTGTGTATCTGTGTATCTGTCTGTGGCATCGTAGCTCCTAAACTAATAAACCGATTTTAATTTAGTTTTTTTTTGTTTGAAAGGTGGCTTGATCGAGAGTGTTCTTAGCTATAATCGAAGAAAATCAGTTCAGCCGTTTGAAAGTTATCAGCTCTTTTCTAGTTACTGTAACCTTCACTTGTCGGAGGTGTTTTAAATTTCTAATTTACACTTGATATTTAGATTAACACATAATTGCAACTTTTTACTCCAAAAAGAGTTCCCGTAGTAGTATTAGTAGCTAATAATATTAGTCGCGTCAGAGGAAGTTTCTCGAAAAGCCTGATTGAACTGCACCTACCTACCTACATTAAGTTCATTTGATCATCAATTTGATTTACGAGTATTAGTGCATTTAAATATTGAAATATCCAGTTGTACAATTGCCGCAGACTAAATTTAAAGCCGTCAATAAAGTGTAATGCACAGGAAGAGCTGTCCAAATAAAATAAATACGTACTGCGAGCGGTAAATATGCGGTCATTTGATTTTCATGATATGTCCGCTTCACGGGAACATTTCCGCTTGCTGCGTAGGCATTCAACGTGTTGACATGTACTCCACGATATTGATGAGTTTTTACACGACTGTCTAAACAAGTGTAAATTAAAAATTTATAACACCCCCGACAAGTGAAGGTTACAGTAACTAGAAAAGAGCTTGATAACGTTCAAACGGCTGAACCGATTTTCTTGGATTATAGCTAAGAACACTCTCGAACATGCCACCTTTCAAACAAAAAAAAAAACTAAATTAAAATCGGTTCATTAGCTTAGGAGCTACGATGCCACAGACAGATACACAGATACACACGTCAAACTTATAACACCCCTCTTTTTCGGTCGGGGGTTAAAAATAAACACGTACTGCGAGCGGTAAATATGCGGTCATTTGATTTTCATGATAGGTATGTCCGCTTCGCGGGAACATTTCCGCTTGCTGCGTAGGCATTCAACGTGTTGACATGTACTCCACGATATTCATGATTTTTTCCACGAATACCAAAAAAGGAGTGTAATGTTTTCAACAGTAAACAGTGATCAGTTTTTATAAGTAACTTACACCCGTATTCACAAACGTTTACTATGAGGTCTCATAGTGCGCTCGAACGCATAGTGTAGGTTCCACCAATCATTATGACTGTATCACGTCAATTTAGAGCCTTAATAGCTCAACCGGTACAGGAGTGGACTGAAAACCGAAAGGTCGACGGTTCAAACCCCGCCCGCACTATTGTCGTACCTACTCCTAGCACAAGCCTGACGCTTAGTTGGAGAGGAAAGGGGAATATTAGTCATTTAACATGGCTAATATTCTTTATAAAAAAAAAAAAAATTACAATGATCTGATTGGTGGAACCTACACTATGCGTTCGAGAGCACTGTGAGACCTCATAGATGCCTCATAGTAATGATTGTGAATACGGCCGTATGTCAGTATTAACAGGGCTCTCTCCGTCACTTACTCCATACAATAGTGGTCCCAATTTCATTTGAATATTAAGCAACCAAAGTACATGAAATTTTGCAGACATAATCTAGAAACTAATATATGTGCCTGTGGTGTTTCAGATTTTTTTTTAAATATGTAGTTTTAAAATTAACAGGGGCTCAAAGATTTATATGTGAATTTTTAAGACCGCGTAACTTTGAAACCGAATATTTTAACGGAAATCTAGACAACCACAGGCATCACACTAGAATATTATAAAGGCGAAAGTTTGTATGTGTGTGTGTGTGTGTGTGTGTGTGTGTGTGTATGTTTGTTACTCCTTCAAACAACAAATAAATACTTTTTCTTTCTTTCTTTCTTTCTTTCTTTCTTCACGCAAAAACTACTGGACGGATTTGGCTGAAATTTGGAATGAAGATAGATAATATCCTGGTTTAGCACATAGGCTACTTTTTATCCCGGAAAATGAAAGAGTTCCCACGGGATTTCAAAAAACCTAAATCCACGCGGGCGAAGTCGCGGGCATCGGCTATTAGTTCCCGGAACGTTTCTACAAAATTCCATTGAGTATGATTGGTTAGTATTCCAATGAGAGACGAACTACGTTTGTATGGAGCGAGTGACGGAGAGACCCCTCTTAAGATTTCAACAACACAATTAATTTAGAAAAGCGGCTGTCAAACTTTTTGATGGCTCCGTTTAACAATACATCGTATTTCCAAAGCAATAATAATTTCATGAAAGTTCCGAGAACAATCAACTTCGCTTTTAGGACTGACGAGTTTTATAAATAATCCGAATATTTCTCAATTCTAATTTTATTATGTTTATTATCTACCTATCAACCCTGGTAACAGGCCGCCATTTTTGGAAGCCCTACACTCATATTAGGTTGTAGACACACGAGTAGATCTACTCGTGTGGTGTAGGCCTTAAATCCATTTTAACTATAGAATTTACCGGCTTTACCCAACCTAAGTCTTAACCGCGATGCGCAGCGAGCCGAGTCCCTATGAAATAGAAACCCGGATTGGTTCGGAACTAGTCAGGCTTACATTGACTAAATACGTGACTATGGCCGATACATTCTATACTTAAAATTTAAATCACTCACGATAGTTTAATTTAAACATTATAATAATCCAGTTGGAATATCTCAAAATCTTTTGATAGTTAGTAGACCCTAAGGCCTAAATGCAGTCTCAAGCTGTAGGTACAGTAACGGAAAAAATAATTTGAAAACCTCTACTAATATTTTACTATAATCTTTACTAACAATAGTGTTTATTTGTTTGTTTGTCTTCAATCACTTCGCAACTGAGCAACGGATCGACGTGATTTTTAACCCCCACCCAAAAAAAGGGGTGTTATAAGTTTGCCGTGTGTATCTGTGTATCTGTCTGTGGCATGTCTGTGGCAATGAACCGAATTTAATTTAGTTTTTTTTTGTTTGGAAGGTGGCTTGATCGAGAGTTTTCTTAGCTATAATCCAAGAAAATCGGTTCAGCCGTTTGAAAGTTATCAGCTCTTTTCTAGTTACTATAACCTTCACTTGTCGGGGGTGTTATAAATTTTTAATTTACACTTGTATTTTTTTTTAAAAGAATATTAGTCACTTTAATCATGACTAACATTCCCCTTTCCCCTCCAACTAAGCGTTAAGCTTGTGCTAGGAGTGGGTACGACAATAGTGCAACGGGTGGGGTTTGAACCTCCGACCTTTCGGTTTTCAGTCCGCTCCTATAACCGTTGAGCTATTGAGGCTCTAATTAATTATTACATATGGATATAGTAAGAAGTCAAACTTTTCTATTCCTATAGATAAAAAAATACTTGAAATGGAGTTGTTCAATGTACCTTTTTACCTATAGAATTTTGCCAAGTATTCACGCGACCATAGTTTTAATACCTCTAAACGATATTCAAATCACTTATTAATATGCCGACAACAGCGCTTGCTTGGGGGAAAATTGCTAAATTTTGGAATAATGAGACTCAAGCGATCGCTTTCAACTAAATGATGTCCTATAGGTAAATAGTTATATCATTCTGTTTTGTACTACGATTATTCAGTACGTTACAATGCGCATAACCACAAAATCTAAATATATAAATGGAACAAGTGTAAATTAAAAATTTATAACACCCCCGACAAGTGAAGGTAATTAGAAAAGCGCTGATAACTTTCAAACGGCTGAACCGATTTTCTTGGATTATAGCTAAGAACACTCTCGATCAAGCCACCTTTCAAACAAAAAAAACTAAATTAAAATCGGTTCATTAGATAAGGCGCTACGGTGCCACAGACAGATACACAGACACACAGATACACATGCCAAACTTATAACACCCCTCTTTTTGGGTCGGGGGTTAAAAACTGACTGACTGACTGATCTATCAACGCACAGCTCAAACTACTGGACGGATTGGGCTGAAAGGCATGCAGATAGCTATTATGACGTGGGCATTTAAGAAAGGATTTTTGAAAATTCAAACCCTTAGGGGATAAAATATTGGTTTGAAAGGGGGGGACTTAGGTGGTAGAAGTCGCGGGCATCAACTAGTATTTAATAATAGCTTCCGTACAGAAGGATCACTCAGCAAAGACGTACGTACCTACGGCTAGAATTGATATACGAGATACTGCCGAAATTCCATAATACTCGTAAAAGTAATCTGTAGATAAGTTCCATAGCAATAACGTCGTTATTTCTTGTCAAAAATTGTATTGCTCTTTTTTGAAACATAACAATGTCACTAATCGGTCTCCGCTGCGCGTCGAAGCGCATAATAGACCAATCCTTAATCTAAGGTTGCTAAGTAACTTATCGACAGATGACAGATACATTATTAACTAGCCGACGCCCGTGACTTCGCCCGCGCGGATTTAGGTTTTTCGAAATCCCGTGGGAACTCTTTGATTTTCCGGGATAAAAAATAGCCTTTGTGCTAATCCAGGATGTTATCTATCTCCATTCCGAATTTTAGCCAAATCCGTCCAGTGTTTTTCCGTGAAGGAGTAACAAACATACACACAAACTTTCGCCTTTATAATATTAGTGTGATGCCTTTAGGTAGGTAGAATTTGGCAGAACCTAACAATAATAGTATTAAGATCTGTAAACTAACCCAAATTCGCAATAAAGATAATTGAATTGAATTGGACTGTGGTGGAGACACCCCGCACACCCGCACAGCCACCGCACTAAACCGGTACAGGTGAGCGCGCCGCGGACGTCTTGCCGCCTCATACCCCGATTGCCATCTCAACCTGTCGTGTACTATATACATATTATGTACATAGGTTACCTTGACCCAGTAGGTTAAAAATATATGTACCTAGTTGGTTTTAATTAAAAAATCGCAAGCCATTAAGAGGGGTCTCTCCGTCACGCGCTTCATACAAACGTAGTTCCAATTTCATTTGAATATTAAGCAACCAAAGTCCATGAAATTTTGCAGACATATTCTAGAAACTAATATCTATGTCTGTGTTTTTCCAGATTTTTGTTAAAATATTCGGTTTCAAAGTTACGCGGTCTTAAAAATTCACATACAAATCTTTGAGCCCCTGTAATTTTAAAACTACATATTTTTAGAAAAATCTAAAACACCACAGACACAGATATTAGTTTCTAGAATATGTCGGCAAAATTTCATGGACTTTGGTTGCTTGATATTCAAATGAAATTGGAACTACGATTGTATGAAGCGAGTGACGGATAGAGCCCTGTTAAAACTTTTCCCGTTACAATGACGTTTAATTTTCTCATAACTAAACCGCTTCACCTCCTCCCCCGGCGGCCATATTGGTTTTCGCACGAAGCGGTCTCAAGTGTGTCATTGTAGTTAATTACTTTATTGGAAACGTTAATTACTTTATAAGAAAAGGAGTTTTCGTTGTATATTTAACAAGACGATGCCCGCAACATCGTCCGCGTAAGCTTCGGTTTTTGAAAATTCCCCGGGAACACTGATTTTCCGGGATAAAA
Organism: Maniola jurtina; assembly: GCF_905333055.1. Classification (NCBI taxonomy): domain Eukaryota; kingdom Metazoa; phylum Arthropoda; class Insecta; order Lepidoptera; family Nymphalidae; genus Maniola; species Maniola jurtina. The sequence continues at coordinate 5,399,093 of NC_060053.1, forward strand.
AATAGCCTGTATTACACAGTTTATTCCAGCGCTTCTGTAGCATGACGCAGTTTAAAGAAAGAAAACTAATTTGTTCATCTTGGGCACAAAAATTAAACAAGCTTAAAATTAATGGTTAGTAGTAGTTTTTAGGGTTCCGTGCCTCAAAAGGAAAAACGGAGTCCTTATAGGATCACTTTGTTGTCTGTCTGTCTGTCTGTCCGTCCGTTCGTCCGTCGTGTCTGTCAAGAAACCTATAGGGTACCTACTTCCCGTTGACCTAGAATCATGAAATTTGGTAGTTAAATAGGTCTTATAGCACAAATACAGGAATAAATCTGAAAACCGATTCACACCAACTACGTACACGTGACACGTGTGTAGTGACATGCTTAAACCCCTAACACACCGGGTTACACCTACGTCCACGCTTTAGCGGTGTGCCATGTTTCATACAGTTCCATACATTACAACGCAATGGTACGCGCTATGTCTACGCTTACGCAGCCTGTGTGAACGAGTTATTAACCATTATTTGACTTCGACGAATTTCACTCAATTATTCAGTGACAAATGTAATTAGGGGCGCGATCGGTTACGCACTGTGCTAATAAATCTACTTACGAGTAATGGGACCCCAGTCTTCGAACACTTTGGCTAATTAGCCGTGACACTATAAGTACCTAGCTATTTACTTAGGTATAGTGAGATAATTATCCCGGTTTTGTATGGATGGCCTTATGTACCCTATTATGTTGAAAACAAATCTTAGGTGCCTTTTTTAGGTGTTGCTCAAGATTTCGTCCGTGTGGATTTAGGTTTTAAAAACCGGCCAAGTGCGAGTCGGATTCGCGCACTGAGGGTTCCGTACTCGGGTATTTTTTTCCAACATTTGGCACCTTATATCAAAAACTATACATAAAAAGAAATAAAAATCTGATTTAGAATGTACAGGTAAAGCCCTTTCATATGATAATCCCACTTGGTATAATTATCTTACTTTGAAAATTGAAAAACATTTAATTTTTTTTAAATGATGTAACCACGAATTCGCGGTTTTCAGATTTATTCCTGTACTTGTACTATAAGACCTATCTACCTATCAATTTTCATGATTCTAGGTCAACGGGACGTACCCTATAGGTTTCTTGACAGAGACGACGGACAGACAGACAGATAGACAGACAGACTGACAGACAAAAAAGTGATCCTATAAGGGTTCCGTTTTTCCTTTTGAGGTACGGAACCCTAAAAAAGGAAAAACCCTTGTAGGATCACTTTGTTGTCTGTCGATCGTGTCTGTCAAGAAACCTATAAGGTACTTGCCGTTCACCTAGAATCATAAAATTTGGCAAGTAGGTAGGTCTTGCGGAATCTTCAATTATTTTTCAATTATTTTTACCCTTGTTGATTGTCCCTAGAATTGCATTCCGCGTGTCTTTTCCGCTAGACTTAGACTGAAGCAAATAATAAAGTTTTCTCATACAATATGAATTCTCAATACGAGCAATAAATCCTATACACGCTATACAGTGGTTCAGCGGGAATTACAGAATTCAGAATAGGTATACATAGAAGTGTTTTAATCCCAACAAAAATATTTCATGTAAACGTTGCCAAGACTAACCAGTTCATAGTGCTTTCGCTGTTAGAGTTATGAGATCTCTAGTAGAGCCAAGCCTCTAGCTGAGCTTCGATTAGTGCTGCCCATGGGGCTTGTACAAAGTTCAAAGTATATAACTATTAAGCGCTTTTGACTGCACCGTATTCATAGGAACAAGTGTAAATTAAAATTTATAACACTCCCGACAAGTGAAGGTTACAGTAACTAGAAAAGAGCTGATAACTTTCAAACGGCTGAACCGATTTTCTTGTATTATAGCTAAGAAAACTCTTGATCAAGCCACCTTTCAAACAAAAAAACCAAAATTAAAATCGGTTCGTTAGTTTATGAGCTACGATGCCACAGACAGATACACAGATACACACGTCAAACTTATAACACCCCTCTTTTTGGGTCGGCGGTTAATAAATAACAAATCACTTTATAAGTCCTGACTCTACGAACCCTACATCTTGGTAAAAAATTATGTTTGTGGAATTTTAAGCGCGACAATCATGAAATGGCCCCACAATTCGATTTCGGTGAATGGACTGAAAATATAATATTATGTCATAGTTTCACGAATATTAAACGGCCAAGCCATACTTTTTTACCAAGATGTAGTGTTTGTAGAGTCACGGCTTATAAGTACCTAGTGTTATTTATTATTTATTCTTATGAATGTGGCACAATCAAGAGCGCTTAAAAGAGTTAGTAAATGTTGTTAAGTATTATGTTTTAAAGTAATAATAATAGGTAATGAAATAAATGGTGATAGGCGCTTGCATTCGGTCGGATGTTCGATCCTAGACACGCACTTCTATTTTCAACGTTATGTACGTTATAGTATTTTTATATCGCTCAGTGAAGCAGCTCCAAAGCAACTCATTTGGTTGGTTCTACATTAGAACCAACAAAATTCAATACCCCGCGCTGGTCTGAAAATAAGCCTACAATAAACTCGGTCAGATCTATACCATTTCTATTATTTTAATTAAATACTGTGGCGGCAACATTCGAGTACGAGAACTTATTCAGAAATGCAATTCCGCTGAAGATTGAACTTTACATATTTATGATGCTGTCTCCGAACTATATTTTTCGTTTAGTGATTGAAAGTCCATGTCGTTTGTTACATTGTTGCTAAATTTTTGGATCGAATTTATCGAGACTTTGGAGAAAGATAGGCTACTTTTTAGGCTTACAAAAAGGTAAAACATTGTTAATGTCACTCTGCTGTCTGTCTGTTTGTCTGTCCGCGTATCACGGGTCTCTCTCATACACGAAATGAATTACAAACCTGAAATTTTGGTACCTATTTGGGGTAGAACGTTGACATAAAAATTTATTTTTAGACGGTCTGAATTTTTGCGGATTCGGATAAAATATAGTACCTATAGTAACTAACTCATTGTACTCGTAAGTAAATTGTTTGTTGATTTGTGAATTAGTGATTATTATTAGTAAACTAACTGACTCGTCCCGTCTTCGGTTGAGTGGAGTTTAGAAAATCGGCGACAGGGCGGAATTTCCAAATATCCTGAAGTGTCCGAGATTTTGCCCGTGTGGATTAGGATTTGAAAAATCCTGTGGGAGCTTTTGGATTTCTGTAATTAAAAGTAGCACTCTTCAGGTCTCTAACAATATAAAAAAACCAGTTAAATTTGTGTGTTTCAATTTAAAAGTTATTGCGTCTCAATGCTCGAATTCTATAGTGACGAAGTGCGAATGGTACCTAACTCATTACCAGAAATCCAGTAAATCAAAACAGTAATCCGAACTGTTGGCACAACAATTTAGTAATCTCAAAGCAAATCTGTTGTTTATACAATCATCTGCTAAATATCACGTTTCTACGGAAATTTGGGAAACATTAAACAGTTCGAATGTCGCATGAGTCGTGATAAGTAATTGTGATTTTGGTATTATTGGTGGATATTATTATTAGTATCTAGATGACTTTTTTTAAAGTATAGACTAACGCTTGGCTGCAAGCAGACTTGCTGGCAAGTGATGATGCAGCCTAAGATGGAGTGCGCTTGCCTAGGAGATGCCTATTCACTCTTGACTTGAGGGTACCTTATATCAAAAGTGGAAGAAACTGATGCCGGAAGGGCGTTTCCTTTTCTTCGACAGGCATGACATGCTTACTTAGGTACTGTCATTTCAGCTTGCTAATCATGTAATCCACTATAGATCTATTTAACAGCTACCTACTTAATTAATTGACATTCAAAAAGTGTAGTGTGAATGTGAAACCTATTTTGAAATAAATGTATTGATCTTTGTGGAAGGATCTGGGAATTCTAGTACTCTACCCAACTACCCTATTAAAAGGTAGAGGTCTCTTTTTTGTTTTAAAAGAATACTAGCAATGCTAATCATGACTAATACTCCCCTTTCCCGTCCAATTAAGCGTCAAGCTTGTGCCAGGATTGGGTACGACAATAGTGCAACGGGTGGGGTTTGAACCGCCGACCTTTCGGAATTCAGTTCGCTCCTTAACCGTTGAGCTATTGACGCTCCAAAGGCTTCTTGGGATAATAATGGCATTATCTTAAGAAAACCTCTACCATAATGGATTAACGAATAAGGGACTTTCAGCAATGAGGCTTACCACGCAGAGAGAGAAAAGTTTATTTTGATAACAAAACTTTCCCATTCAGCGTTTCACGGAATTAATTTAACCAGATGTTAAGCGTCAAAACACAAATCAAATTACATAAATATTTGCACGAATTCTATATAACTGGATGCTTCAGGCGTTTGTAAATCAACGCGCTTAAAGATAAAAGGCCGAATAGCTTTTTATGTTATAAAACAGTATAAATAATAGAAGAATTCATTTCAAAACCAATTAAAGTGCTAGTGGTACGCCCACGAATTTTTCGCTTTTGTGTTGCCACCATAGACTTACGATTTTTTCTTGCCACAGACTGGGCTTTTAGTGGTAGACACTACACGCAGCCAGTCATTTGGACTGGTCTCTGAGACTGCAATCAAGGCATAACATGTCATCGGCTGGCAAAAAAGATGTTTGTTTAAGAGCACCAATCCTCTTTTTGCCAGCCAATGTCATGTTATATAGGTTTTATATACTTAGATAGATTTATTTAAGGGGCAAGCGACGGGTCAGCCCGCGAAATTCAAATTTTACTTGGTTTTTCGCAAGGTCCAGGTTTTCCTTAAAGGGTCTAGTTTAAGAAATTAGCTCTAGTATCGACTATAACTCACAAATTAGTCGATACTAGAGCTATAATTTCTTAAACTGGACCCTTTCAAAATAAAGATTTTTATATAAACCTGTGAGGATGATACTGCCATTGCCGCAATTAAAGTGCCATAAGCCTACTTTGTCGTATTAGTTTACAAATTGCGAAAAACCAAGTAAAATTTGAATTTCGCGGAGCACAAATTATCACCTACAGTATAGGGCCTATATGGAGGTCGATGAAACACCGACACACATGCTCCTGGAGTGCATGGGCATGGCAGAACAACGAGAACGCCATCTGGATACTCCAAACTCACTTCGTGAAGCCCTCGGCAACCTGGGTGGTCTACTCGGCTTCTGGAGCGAGCTTGGATGGCTGGAGTGAAGACTTCGGGAGGGGCAACACACGCACAACAGATGGAAACATTTAAGTGCGGAAACCTGCTCAAAGGAAAGAAAAAAAGAGCACCAATTACTCAAGTTAATAGTTGATTGTTCGAAAGGACTCACAAAGTAGACAGAGTTGCCAGTTTTAATTAAAGCAAGTTGCATAATTTGAAACTCGCGAAGCTGCTTAGCGGAACGTTGCCGCAAAGCAAACAAAGTGAAAGGGCGTACGTAACTTTCAAGTTAATCAACGTTCGCTAATGAGTTTAATTTTCCTTCCACAAGAAGGAAGAGACTGCTCCTTCAGATTGAGGTCTACAACATGTTTGATAAATAATACAAGCAAATTTTGTAGGAGACTTTACACCGCGATTAATAGCATTATCTTTTTAGGGTTCCGTACCTCAAAAGGAAAAACGGAACCCTTATAATTATGATCACTTTGTTGTCTGTCTGTCGTGTCTGTCAAGAAAACCTATAGGATACTTCCCGTTGAAGTAGGTAGGTCTTATAGCACAAGTAAAGGAATAAATCTGAAAACCATGGATTTGTGGTTACATTCCCAAAAAAAAAAAGTGTTTGAATTTTCAAAGTAAGCTACCAAGTGGGATATCATATGAAAGGGCTTTACCTGCATATTCTAAAACAGATTTTGTTTATTTTTATGCATAATAGTTTTTGATTTATCATGGTAAATGTCGGAAAAAATACCCGAGTACGGAACCCTCGGTGCGCGAGTCTGACTCGCACTTGGCCGGTTTTTTAATTCAGATATAAGTTAGCCCGTTACTGCTATATCACCTGGTGATAAGAAAAAATTCTCTAAGTCCTCATCCATACATTTTTTTCGTTGTCCCTGCTACTTGGCAAACGTATAAATGATTGTTCGAGTTCACAGAAGTTTTTACGAGTTCATTTCCACGAGCAGCTGTTTGCAGGGTTGTCACATTGAGTTTTTAAACAAATTCTCCAAGTGCTCATATCTTTCACGGGAATCACACTACGAGGTACATAAATTTTTTGGTACATCTAAAAATCGGCGACACACCTCGCTTTTTCGCTTTTGAATGTAGCAGATACTATTTCTATTACTTGATTTAGAATTCTGTGATGTATTCTGTAAATACTTTTCGTTTAGTTCATTGTTTGAACTTTGGCGCACATCCAAACTTTTTTTCAGTCAACTTAGCTAAGAACCAGGAATGTTTTGTTACAATAGTTTTGTACCAAACTTGGGGTTGGTTATTCTTTTATTTGTGGTAGCCAAGATTTATGGTGTCATTGTTGTCTAAAATTAAGAAATGTATTTATACCTATACTTGAAATAAAACTGTAAATGGACGATTTCTGTACATTAAATATATTTCGAAAATTTTGATCAGAGGATTTTATTATCCATGTAGACCCCAAAACATTTTTTTTGGTATTTTTTGTCCGTCTGTCTGTCTGTACGTGCAACACGCGAAAACAACTGAACGGATTTAAATGAAATTTAGTACCGGGTTAACATATAAAGTAGTTTTTATCCCGAAAAAAATTACGAATTCTTTGGGATACGGCATCAATTGTTTTTAATGATTTTACTCCATAACTCCGTAAAAATTGAACTGATTTTCACAATTATTCCTTTTTCTTTACAAGTTTGCACTGTCAGGTTGATGCTATATATATTTTATATTTATTTTTCATGTACCAAAATTGTAGTTACAAAGTTATGATAAACTAGCGACCCGCCCCGGCTTCGCACGGGTGGATACTACCACGAAAAATCCTATCTATTTTCCGGGATAAAATATAGCCTATACGGATTCGGAAGAATCCCTCTAAGTAATGGTAAAAGAAATGTTGAAATCGGTCCAGTAGTTTTTGAGCCTATTCAATACAAACATACAAAAATACAAAGGTTTCCTCTTTATAATATTAGTATAGATTAAGATATGTACGTAAGAAATGCTTATCTCTAAACAGAGATTTCTTCCAGCTTCCCCGTGCAGGTTGTGAGTAAGGTGCATTAATACGTTGCTATGTTAGTTTGGTGAAGATTTGATGAATGGTTTCAGGAATAGAAGATGGAACTTCTCAGTGCATAACAGCAAATCGATCAGTAGGTATAATAGCCTAGTAGTAGACTCTTAACCAAAAAACATCTAGCATATAACATACCATACATTTTCATTTCGTCCCTATTAGTAACAGCTTGCACTATTGTCGTACCCACTCCTAGCACAAGCTTTACGCTTAGTTGGAGGGGAAAGGGGAATGTTAGTCGTGATTAAAATGGCTAATTTTTTTTTTTTTAAAAGCTTTATTTCCGGTAAAAAAATTGATTCCTGGGCAATTTGTGAAATCATAATTTTCTCTCTGGTTTGATCTGGTTGGAGGCTTCGGTCGTGGATAGCGTGTAGTGGTTGTCCCCTACCAGCGAATCCTTGCCGACAAACGATTTCGCGTTCCGGTGCAAGGCGGCGGAGAAACCGATCAGGGGTATGCCATACCCCTTCCAAGTTAGCCCGCTTATATCTTAGACTGCATCATCACTTACCATCAGGTGAAATCGTAGTCAAGGGCTAACATGGATCAGAATAAAAAAGTTTGCTCTCGTTCGCTCTGTCTGTAACTTCTCTGTACCCAGCTTAAGATAAATGGGTATTCTAATTTCTAATACGATTGTTTAAAATTTTAAAGCGTCTTAACTCCGAAGTTTGGTACAATTACTGTCACTCTCGGGACTTGGACCCTTGTCTCACGGATTTGTTAGAATTACACAGCTTTAATTCTTTATACCTAGCTGATGAAGATTGACACATGCCAGTTTTACTAACGTAGTTTAATTTCAGTAAAGTAATGGCTTTTCCAGCGTCATTTGAAAACTTGTTAAAATGTACCTACTTAGTATTGTAAATTATCGCGAAACTAATAGCCTGGTTTTAAATAAGAATTTGTAGCTATTTATATTTTTGTCCTATATCTTAACTAGCTTAGGCCAGCGACTTTGTCCGGGTTGACTACACAAATTTCAAACCCCCATTTTACCCCCTTAGGGGTATGGGGGTTTGAATTTTCAAAAATCTTTTCTTAGCGGTATCTATACGTCATGTTATCTGCATGCCAAATTTTAGCCCGATCCTTCGAGTAGTTTCAGCTCTACGTTGATAGATCAGTCAGTCAGTCAGTCAGGACAATTATTGTTTTTAACCCCCGACCCAAAAAGAGGGGTGTTATAAGTTTGACTTGTGTATCTGTGTATCTGTGTGTCTGTGTATCTGTGTATCTGTGTATCTGTCTGTGGCATCGTAGCGCCTAAACGAATGAACCGATTTTAATTTACTTTTTTTTATATAACAGCTAGACGATGCCCTGATTTCACCCGCGTGGATTTAGGTTTTTAAAATCCCGTGGGAACTATTTGATTTTCGTTTTACCGAGAAGACTTCAGCGATTTGCATATCTTTTAAATAAGGTAAAAAAAAAAACTAAAATAGGTAGGTACAAACCGGTTACTAAAAGAATGGACCTCGTTTTTTTCAATTTCAATGTATGATAAACGCCAAACTAAGACAATACTTACATAGAATACCCAGAGTTTTTAACATTTTAAGTTTCATGCCTAAATATTCTTAACGATGCTTTTTTGCACACCGTACCCATGCGTCGCAGTGACGTCTTGACGCCAGATCCAATCTTTTAGACCGGGTTGTATATCTAATTGAGACATTATTTTTCAAAACTTTATCAAATCGATAAATATCTTACGAATGAATGCGCTCGACCTAACCAATTATATCCGTCCGAATCCCCGAATTCCTGTGTTCCAAAGTCAATTAGGGAAGTTCAAAGTTGAAGTCGTGAAGTCAAAGCTAATTTGTTATTAGCAAGTTCAGCATCTCAATCACAACTTAGGTGTGATTGTATTAGCCATTTCTCGTGTATAGTTCAAGCGTAGGTATGATAGGCTGTGTTGATAGACCTTTTTGTCAGTCAGTCAGGATAAATCTTTTTACTAACCCCCGACCCAAAAAGAGGGGTGTTATAAGTTTGACGTGTGTATCTGTTTATCTGTGTATTTGCCTGTGGCATCGTAGCTCCTAAACGAATTTAGTTTTTTTTGTGTGAAATGTGGCTCTTGATCGACAGTGTTCTTAGCTATAATTCAAGAAAATCGGTTCAGCCGTTTGAAAGTTATCAGCTCTTTTCTAGTTACTGTACTTCTCTTGTCGGGGGTGTTATAAATTTTTAATTTACACTTGTGTAACAACTAGATGATCTAAAATCAATGCTCTTGATGATGAAAACTTTTCGATAATGATGACAGTACGCGACACGCCAAACATGAAGCCCATTCGATTGTGAATGACTGCGTCGCGTTTGTGAGAAAATACACCGAAAATAAATGGCGGGGAGTATATTATTATAGTAGTATAGTAGTAGTAGGAGAAAAGAGCGTAATAGCGAGAAAATGCAACCAAAAACAGCTTCGGGAGATCCCCGTTTCATTTGATAGACGTACGTGTTTTAATTGATACGTACGTGGTTTCATGATACGATTTTTAGGGTTCCGTACCTCAAAAGGAAAAAGGAACCCTTATAGGATCACTTTGCTGTCTGACTGTCCGTCCGTCCGTCCGTCCGTCCGTCGTGTCTGTCTAGAAAACCTATAGGGTACTTCCCGTTGACCTAGAATCATGAAATTTGGCAGGTAGGTAGGTCTTATCGCACAAGTAAAGGAATAAATCCGAAAACCGTGAAAAGGCTTTATCTGTAGGTATATCCTAAAACAGTTTTTTTCTTTCATTTTTATGGATAATAGTTTTTGATTTATCGTGCAAAATGTCGGAAAAATTACCCGAGTACGGAACCCTCGGTGCGCAAGTCTGACTCGCACTTGACCGGTTTTTATTTATTTTTATTCACAATAATATTGTCCATTTTGTCAAACAGGGGGCCCTGTATAGCCACGGGGCTCTGAGCTATAGCCCAAAAAGCCCTTAAGATCCCATAATCCAGGATATCAATCTAACATTGCAGAAGCGTTCAAAGCATAAAAACTATGAGAAAACCTTGGCTTATGCAGTTTTTTGAAATGACCAGTTCAATTAGATTCTGTGCGGAAGCTGTAAGCACGTAGGAAGCGAGCTTCCTGCGTTTGCATTCACGACTAAATTGAATGTAGGTAGAGTCTAACACGGAACAACATTTGCACGAAGCAGGGGAATGAAATTGAACTGTGAATAAGGTTTGTTTCAGGGGAGGTATTGCGGAAATCACTTGCAATCAGGATACTATCTGAGAAGGCCATAGGTACTTCGTAACCCTGTTAAACAGATCGGGTCAGCCATGCAGATAACTATTATAACATGTGTTATGAATCCTAACTTATCCCAAACATGAAACTATTTCCTACATCAACTTACATATAACTTACATATAAAATCAATAAACGAAACTTAGATCAAGGTGTGGTTACCGCTGCCTATATTCGTCTCTGGGATGCAACCTATTTTTGTGAGTCTGTGCTAAATTCCGACTTTGGTCCAAATTTCGTATAGCTTGCATGTTATCTTACCCATACCCTTCAGTTATAAAACTTGGTTACATGAACTAACACTGATGATTCGGCTAAATGGTTAACGTCAATGTCCAATAACATCTAACTACGCCGCCGTTAAGCATCGCGTTGATGGCCGTTAATTTTGCCGGGACATGAGAGAGTATTCCCAAGTATGGACAAACACAACAGACTGCAGGCAAGCCAAAGAGTCTTTCCTTAACATAGACCAACGACAAACTAAACAAACTACTTCGCCTGGACAGAGGTAAACTTAGGAAGGTGGTGGCACTCATAACAGGGCATAGCCCACTAAACAAACACCTTTTCGTTATAGGTGTCACCGACAGTCCTCTGTGCAGGGCCGGCATGGAGGTCGATGAAACACCGACGCACGTGCTCCTAGAGTGCACGGGAGTGGCAGAACAACGAGAGCGCCATTTGAAAACCCAAACCTCACTCCATGAAGCCCTTGGCAACTTGGGCGGTCTGCTCGGCTTCTGGAGCGAGCTTGGATGGCGGGAGTGAAGACTTCGGCGGGGAGGGGCAACGCACGCACAACAGACGGAAACGTTTAAGTGCGGAAACCAGCCCCGAGAGAAGAAGCTGGCATCCCGTATATGAAAATAGGTTACTTTTTATCCTGGAAAAACGAAGAGTTCCCTTGGGATTTCAAAAACCTAAATCCACGCAGACGAAGTCGCGGACATCATTTACCTAATCAATATTAAACTTATAATAAATCACTTAAAATATCAATGTTATTTAATGGTAGTGCTGATAGAGATCTATATTTTTTAGGGTTCCGTACCTCAAAAGGAATAAAGGAAACCCTTACAGGATCACTTTGTTGTCTGTCTGTCTGTCTCCCGTCTGTAGGGTACTTCCCGTTGACCTAGAATCATGAATTTTGGCAGGTAGGTAGGTCTTATAGCACAAATAAAGGAAAAAATCTGAAAACCCTGGATTTGTGGTTATATCACAAAAAAATAATTAAAATGTGTCCATGAACAAATAATTAGTATTTTAAATTTTCAAAGTAAGATTATACCAAATGGGGATCATATTATAAAAGGGCTTTTACCTGTACATTCTAAAACAGATTTTGATTTATCTGTGTGGATAATAGTTTTTGATTTATCGAGCAAAATGTCAAAAAATACCTGTGTACGAAACCCTGGGTGCGCGAGTCTAACTCGCACTTGGTGCACTTTTCATAAAATTTTATTCGGTATTCAAATGCAGTCAAGAGTGTTTCAAGATTCAAGTTCAGTCAAGGATTCAGTTTGCGTTTGCGATTAAATTGCTCTGAATGTAACACAGCGTCTGTAAGTTATCTCTCTATTCATGAGCATCTGTCGCTTGACTTGGAACTGCAGACGGTTCTATCATTTTGCGAGAAAGGATTGAATACACTTAGATAAAAAAAAAATCAATATATAGTAGTATCTTCTCGAGTGTATGCTTACATTATAAATTGCGAAAGTGTGACTTTTTATATATCTATCTGTCTGTCTGTTAGCTTTTCACGGTCCATCCGTTTTGCTAATTTTGACGAAATTTGGTACATGCCGGCCGGCCGGCTTGCATGCCGGATAAGGACGGCTACTTTGGGTTACGTAAAATAAAAGAGTTCCCACGGAATTAAAAAAAAACCGAAATCCACGTGGGCGAAGCCGCGGGCATATTCTAGTATTCATTATAGTAGTATTTACGAGTTTAATCATACTTACGTTGACGGAATTTTGTACATATAAAAAGTTTGCATGCCGGGGAAGGATATTATACTCGTAGGCTACTTTGGGTTACGGAAAATAAAAGAATTCCCACGGAATTAAAAAAAACACGTAAACTTACGCGGTTGGAGTTGGGGGTGTCGTCAAGTAAATCGTAAAGTTTTGTTCTGTTTTCATATGCAGTAAAGAAAATTTTAAGATTCAAGTTCAGTCAAGGATTCAGTTTGCGTTTGCGATTAAATTGCTCTGAATGTAACACAGCGTCTGTAAGTTATCTCTCTATTCATGAGCATCTGTCGCTTGACTTGGAACTGCAGACGGTTCTATCATTTTGCGAGAAAGGATTGAATACATTTAGATAAAAAATATTCAATATAGTGGAATCTTATCGAGGTTATTCATACTTACATTATAAATGCGAAAGTGTCTTTTTATATATCTGTCTGTCTGTCTGTTAGCTTTTCGCGGTCCATCCGTTTTATTAATTTTGACGAAATTTGGTACATGCCGGATAAGGACGGCTACTTTGAGTTACGGAAAATAAAAGAGTTTCCACGGAATTAAAAAAACCGAAATCCACGTAGGCGAAGCCGCAGGCATTTTCTAGTATTCATTATAGTAATATCTTATCGAGTTTAATCATACTTACGTTGACGGAATTCCGGGGAAGGATATACTCGTAGGCTACTTTGGGTTACGGAAAATAAAAAAATTCCCACGAAATTAAGGGGGGGGGGGGGGTTATCGTCAAGTAAATCGTAAAGTTTTGTTCTCTTTTCAAATATGCAGTAAAGAAAATTTTAAGATTCAAGTTCAGTCAAAGCGATTCAGTTTGCGTTTGCGATTAAATTGCTCTGAATGTAACACAGCGTCTGTATAAGTTATCTCTCTATTCATGAGCATCTGTCGCTTGACTTGGAACTGCAGACGGTTCTATCATTTTGTGAGAAAGGATTGAATACATTTAGATAAAAAAAAAAAATTCAATATATAGTAGTATCTTCTCGAGTTTATTCATACTTATGTAATAAATGTGAAAGTGTCTTTTTATATATCTATCTGTCTGTCTGTAAGCTTTTCACGGTCCATCCGTTTTACCAATTTTGACGTAATTTGGTACATAAACGACTTGCATGCCGAGAAAGGACATAGGCTACTTTGGGTTACGGAAAATGAAAAACTTCCCACGGAATTAAAAAAAAATCTAAAACTTATGCGGATGGCGTCGCGGGCATTTATCAAGTATTTAATTCGTAAAGTTTTGTTCCCTTTTCAAATGCAGTCAAGAAAATTTTAATATTCAAGTTCAGTCAAAGCGATTCAGTGTAACACAGCATCTGTAACTTATCTCTCTATTCATGAGCATCTATCGCTTGACTTGGAACTCGAGACGGTTCTATCATTTTGCGAGAAAGGATTGAATACATTTAGATAAAGATTTTTCAATATACTTACTTGAAAATACTGTAATGAGTAGGTACTACTATGACACCAAGTATCATCCAAAATTTTGAGTGCCTGAAAACTTGCCTTCGAACAGTGCGAGTCCTATCGGGCCCCAGACATGTTCAATAACTGTGGGCCTTATAAAAAATCGGCCAAGTGCGAGTTGGACTCGTGCACCGAGGGTTCCGTACCCGGGTATTTTTTGGACATTTTGCACGATAAATCAAAAACAATTATGCATAAAAATAAATAAAAATTTGTTTTAGAAAGTGGATGTAAAGCCCATTCATATGATACAACACTTGGTATAGTTATCTTACTTTAAATACATTTAATTTTTTTTAATGATGTAACCACAAATTCACGGTTTTCGGATTTATTCCTTTACTTGTGCTATAAGACTTACCTACCTGCCAAACTTCATGATTTTAGGGCAGCGGGAAGTACCCTATATGTTTTTTTTAGACAGACACGACGGAGGGACAGACAGACAGACAGACAGACAGACAGACAGACAGACAGACAAACATACAGACAGACAGACAGACAGACAACAAAGTGATCCTATAAGGGTTCCGTTTTTCCTTTTGAGGTACGAAACCCTAAAAAAAGCTTAGTGAAATAGCTTATTGTAGAGAACCCGTAGGTATAACTGGTAATGTGTGGCACAGCTTTCAAAAATAAACGTTTTTCTTTCTTTCTTTCAACATTTACGGGTGGAACTTACTCAAGAGTGATTAGGGATTGTTTTAGTCTATAGAGTATAGATATTAAGGGATAAATCGATATCTCTCTCAGTTTTCAATCTAGATATAATAGAATAAGTAATAGGCGTAATACGTTTGTATGGAGCGCGTAAGAAGTGTAATCTGGGTAAAACAGAAAACTCTCGTTTCTCTTCATTAACACACCTTCCTCGAGAAATACGTTAAGAATTATTATTAGAAAACTTTTCCACTCACTCAAGACTTAAGTAGGTACCTACTTACTGTTTTTTTGGGTTCTATATATATAAAGGGACGCTATAACTAAGCTTCCGCTGTCCGTCCGTCCATCGGTCCATCCGTCCAGTCCAAAAAAAAATTTTTCCAAGATGGCTTCCATGAAAAAAATTAAAATGTGTTATTTCTTATACGATGGTACGGAACTCTAAGTGTGCGAGACTGACTCACACTTGACCGATTTTTATCTCAAGAATAATATGAGATGTCCCAGTTTCAGTAATCCCCATAGGCTTACAAACCAGCTTATACTTTCAACAAAAGCTGTTCATTTATCTTCAATTCTCCAATCTACACAATTTGGCGAACTTCCCCATTTAAAATGGGACTTTAAAACTTGAACGTTAAGGTTTAAATTCAAAATTATTTGAACGTCCATTCTTGTTTCTTATCCTACAATTTCAGTGGCAAATAATTTGAGGCTTTAAACTTAAGGGTTTGTTGGTACTATTAATTGAATGCTTATGCTATGTTGTTTTTAGTAATAGTATGTAGAGATCCCACCAAAACATTGTGTATGAGCCAAGTTCAGTATCAAGGACGTCAAAATATTGTAACGTACGTAAATGTGACATGTCGTTGGCATGTCGTTACGTTATTCGTAACATAAGTGTCACTAATGTGTAAAAAAGAGCAACCGCCGAGTTTCTTGCTGGCTCTTCTCGGCATGTATTTTAGCCTCAAAAGCTCAACGGTTATAGGAGCAGACTGAAAACCGAAAGGTCGGAGGTTCAAACCCCACCCGTTGCACTACTGTCGTACCCACTCCTAGCACAAGCTTAACGCTTAGTTGGGGAGAAAATATTAGTCATGATTAAAATGACTAATATTCTTTTAAAAAATAAAGAAAAAAAAGGTGTATTGTTTTCTGAACCAGTGGTAAATTATAAAAAATCTTTCTATTCTTATCTGAAAAAGTGGTCGTAAAAATATTTTTGTTTTTTTTTCAGATTTTAACAACCGGGTAGAGCGAGAAAAACATCTGGAAAAGGTATGTATCACCTTTTACAGCATAGGATTACTTCTTGATATTTCTCCGATCGTGTCGATGTGTAGGGACACAAGTAACATGATGCCCGCGCCTGAGTCAGCGGACCACCGCGGCTGCCGTGGAATTATAATTTTATTCTTTATTTTAATACTACGTTCTGTACGTACGTACGTCTGTACTACGTTCCCTTATTGGATACACGCATTTGTGTAATAAACGAGATTATAAGGGAGATGTAGTTTCCTTTATATCTCCCAACTTAGGAGAGGCACAACATCCCCTAAAGTCTAAAGATGTACTGTCCCATCAGACTATGACGGAGAGTGAGGGAATATAGAGTGCATTTGTGTTTGCTTACACTCTTTCGTACATATCTCCTGCGCAGGAAAGATTACGGGAATGTTAATTACTAGATGATGCCCGCGACTTCATCCGCGTGGATTTAGGTTTTAAAAACCCCGTGGGAACTCTTTGATTTTCCGGGACAAAGAAAGAAAAAAGTTTGATTTTTGAGAGCTTTGCCACACATTACCAGTTATACCTACTACTTATAGGTTATGCGGGCGCCTCTAATATTTGCGCATTAAAGTCAAAAGACCTCAAGTTGAAGTCAAAGGCAAAGTCATTTATTCAAATTGGGTACCTACTATTGACAACTATAGGGTTCCAAACGCGCCCAAGTCTGAGAAGAGCCCACAAGTAACTTAGGCGGATATTCGTTTTTAGGGTTCCGTAGCCGAATGGCAAAAACCGGAAGCCTTATGGATTCGTCATGTCTGTCTGTCTATCTGTCTGTCCGTCCGTATGTCACAGCCACTTTTTTCCGAAACTATAAGAACTATACTGTTGAAACTTGGTAAGTAGATGTATTCTGTGAACCGCATTATTAAGATTTTCACACAAAAATAGAAAAAGAAAACAAAATCTTTGGCGGTTCCCCATACTTAGAACTGAAACTCAATTTTTTTTCATCAAACCAATACTTGTGGGGGTATCTATCTACGGATAGGTATTACATACAAGTATAACTTATATTCTCTGGTACGAGCAAAAAGGAGTAGAATAAGATTACTTAATTATCTCAAATGTAGCGATCTCCCATTCAGATTCTCGCTTCATCCACACGATATATCTATAGAATTAAGGATTACACGTTTGTCCGGTTATTCGTTCGCTTTATAGTGCAAGCGGTAGCAAATAACAGTTTTACTTTTAACGGTCGTAAACTGGGGGAACGTTTTGTAGTTATTCTCTCCCATTTCACTGTTTATCTTTCTACATTATTTATGTATTCTTTGTCATCTGGGAGGCTATTTTTGCCGCTGAACTATACAGGGTGCTATTAGATCGCTAGCGAAAATGAAGACATGTGTTACTGATGATTACTTAAAGATACCACAGTAAAAACACTAAAAAAACTGTAGTATTTTAAAAGTTCGTAATGTATTGCAAATAAAACATCTGACTGAAGCTAGAGGTCAACGAATAGTGCGTAGATAGGTGCCGCTTGGTCAATACCGCGTCGTAGGCGGGGCGTTGACACCGAGTTATGCATGCTATACATTGCGGGTTTGAACAATACCTACTAAATCACTAAAAATACGAGTGCAAGGCAAATGGTTATTGTTATTGGATTGTGTATAGTTAGTATAATAATAGAGCTAAGTTTTCACTAGCTTTCTAATATTAGGTACTAGCCGATGCCCGCGGCTTCGCCCGCGTGGATTTAGGTTTTTCGAAATCCCGTAGAAACTCTTTGATTTTCCGGGATAAAAGTAGCCTATGTGCTAATCCAGGATATTATCTTTCTCCATTCCAAATTTCAGCCAAATCCGTCTGGTAGTTTTTGCGTGAAGGAGTAACAAACATACACACACACACACACACACACACACACACACACACACACACACACACACACACACACACACACACACACACACACACACACACACACACACACACACACACATACAAACTTTCGGCTTTATAATATTAGTGTGAAGTGTGATAGTGTGATTACATTACATCCTGTATATTATTCAAGTATCATTCCAGCAACTTTGTCCACGTTATTCGCCGGCGCCGCTTGATGGGTAGTAAACTAAACGATTTATGTGTTTGTCAAATCACAATGTAAGACAGTAACTGAATGTCTAATCTGAAGTTTATTATACCAGCGGTTGAGAAATTTATTTCAATAGAAAAATTAACTGATAAAAGTGCAAATACTTCATTTTTGTGTTTGGAGTTAGATTTTCCTTAGAAACTCTTTGATTTTCAACGGTCTAGACACCAAGTATATCCATGTCAAAAATCAGGTCAATCCGTCGTTCTTTTGCAGCGTGATCGAAGGACAAACCATAAATAAATCCACGAATAAATCAACAAACCAACACACTTTCGTATTTATAATATGGGTAATGAGGTAGTGATATGGGTAGTGATCCATTTCTCTTGACTAGCTTATGCCTTCGAATTCATTCGCATAGACTATACTAATTTCAAACCCCTATTTGACCCCAAGCATCGGGCTAATGTATACTGGAGTCCTATCTAACAATTTATTATTCGAATTCAATGGTTATTACCTTATTTCGAATTTAATGGTTTCAAATAACGTTAGCGAACACTGAAACCAGAATAAATGTCCATAAACTATTAACGTTCGCTTCAAAGGATAAACCGTGCTAAGTTGTGGATTAGCGTGAAGGCACGCTCCGGAGCTCAAAAGCACCTTGCACTAAATTCTCCTTTAGATGAGGGGTTTCCTAATGACGGCATTAGATAGTTTGTTATGTACAACATTTCAAAAACTATTTTGTGGAACCAGACACCCTAACCCTGTAGTGTATTGGTTCAGGTAGCCTTACACTCCTGATAAAAGACGCCTTAAGCACGTCCTTAACGACCTTGATGATCAAATCATCACCGAAAAGACACGCTATCTTGTAGTGCAATACACATCTACAACCTCAGCACAGCGTTTCCACCGATGAAGACAAAGTCCCTGGTTTGTAACTGGACGTGGATTGATAATAATAATAATTAATGTACGGTACACATTATTTACCGTGTAGGCATGGTGAATATATAATATAAGCTAAAATTTCTCTTTCACTGTAGGAAAAACGACATTCTTTCACTCTGTTTCTGTTGTGAGCCGCTAACATAATATCGAGTCCCATTCATCCAACCTGGAAGAATGGGAATCGATGCCTGAAAGGATGGGAGGCGATTATGTCTTCCTAAGCCGTGGTCCGAGCTTCACAGGAAGTGCCCTAAGGAGGACGATTTTCCACCAATCTTTTCAATATTCACAGCCTCTTGTTTGAAGCTTTGTCCTCGACGTTCGAAAGTGCGTTTGTTTGTTGGTTTGTCCTTCAATCACGTACGCATGCACGCAACGGAGCAACGGATTGACGTGATTTTTTTGCATGGATTTAGTTACAGAGGTCATTTAGTTTAGTTTAGTTACAGTGGTTACTTAAGCTACTTTTTATCCCGGAAAATCAAAGAGTTCCTACGGAATTTTTAAAAACCGAAATCCACACGGACGAAGTCGAGGGCATCAGTTAGTATTAATATAATTTCACGAAGATTTAACATTGTTATTTCAAGAATCCAGAATAATTTCCTAACGAGGCGTACCTTTGTTATACAATCCAAATTAAAAATGTCTTCCTTCATATAACTTCGTTCCTAACTTGAGAAATTAATTACGGCGCTCATTAAAATGAGATTTTATGTTGTTTTTCACTTTTAGAATTCCGCACCTCAGAATGAAAGACGGTTCATAATGTTACTGCCTTTCAACTACCGAAAAAACCAGCCAAGTGCGAGTCTGACTCGCGCACCGAGGGTTCCGTACTCGGGTTTTTTTTTTCAACATTTTGCATGATAAATCAAAAACTATTATGTGTAAATATAAACAAAAATCTGTTTTAGAATGTACACGTAAACCCCTTTCATTTGATATCCCACTTGGTATAGTTATCTTACTTTAAAAATTGAAATACATAATATATTTTTTTAATGATGTAACCACAGATTCACGCTTTTCAGATTTATTCCTGTACTTGTGCTATAAGACCTACCTATCTGCCAAATTTCATGATTCTAGGTCAACGGGAAGTACCCTATAGGTTTTCTTGACAGACACGACGGACGGACAGACAGACAGACAACAAAGTGATCCAAAAAGAAGTGTATCTAATGTTTTCAGGGTTTATGAGTATGTATGTATGCCACCATAATCTTCTGGTTATAAGTATAGCTAATCCCAGCTGTACTCGCTTGGTAAGTCAACGTAAGCCCGACTAGTTTCAAACCCATCCGGACTCCTTTTTACAGGGACTTAGCCGGGATTAGATATAACTAACCGATGCCCGCGACTTCGCCCGCGTGGATTTAGGTTTTTTGAAATCCCGTGGGAACTCTTTGATTTTCCGGGATAAAAAGTAGCCTATGTGCTAATCCAGGATATTATCTATCTCCATTCTAAATTTCAGCCAAATCCATTCAGTAGTTTTTGCGTGAAGGAGTAACAAACATACACACACACACACACTAATATTATAAAGGAGAAAGTTTGTATGTGTGTGTGTGTGTGTGTGTGTGTGTGTGTATGTTTGTTACTCCTTCACGCAAAAACTACTGGACGGATTTGGCTGAAATTTGGAATGGAGATAGATAATATCCTGGATTAGCACATAGGCTACTTTTTATCCCGGAAAATCAAAGAGTTCCCACGGGATTTCAAAAAATCTAAATCCACGCGGGCGAAGTCGCGGGCATCGGCTAGTTTATAATATAAATCACACACGATAGTTTAAATGCCAAAATATTCTTTTGATCTGAGCTATCTTTTTTCACCATAACTTATGAATGCCTGGAAAAAATTCGATGCATGGGGTATTGTTAGAATCTTTACACCATCTTGAGTGACACTAGCTATAAATTTTTGATAAAAACCAGCCAAGTGCGAGTCACACTCGCGCACGAGGGTTCCGTACTCAGGTATTTTTTCCGACATTTTGCACGATAAATCAAAAACTATTATGCATAAAAATAAATAAAAATCTGTTTTAGAATATACAGGTAAAGTTCTTTCATAATATGATACCCCACTTGGTATAGATATCTTACTTTGAAAATTGAAACATATTTTAATTTTTTTTTTCTGTGATGTAACCAGAAATTCACGGTTTTTGGAGTTATTCCTTTACCTGTGCTATAAGACTTACCTACCTGCCAAACATGATTCTAGATCAACGGGAAGTACCCTATAGGTTTTTTGACAGACACGACGGACAGACATACAGACAGACAGACAGGCAGACAACAAAATGATCCTACAAGGGTTCCGTTTGCCTTTTGAGGTACGGAACCCTAAAAAACTTTTACATTTTAGTTTGTTTTTTGGCGGAACCGTCGTCACGTCCTTCAATTACGTTTCAACGGAGCAACGGATCGACATGATTTTTTTCCGTGGGTATAGTTAAAGACCTGGAGAGTGACATAGGCTACTTTTTATCCCGGAAAATCAAATAGTTCCCGCGGGATTTTTAAAAACCTAAATCCACGCGGACTTAATCGTGGGCATCAGCTAGTATTTTTTTATAATATTCACACATTTTTTTTCTCTCGTCTGGCTTTACAAAGATAAGCCAATGTCAAGTTTGTAGTTATTTGTAACAAGTTAGTTAAACTATACAAGTATGGACCCCGTCTGTGCCGGCGCTCGCCGATATACACACGGCACCCCCTTAGAGCGCTTTCCAGTCAGTTTTAACAAAAAAACACTCCAAAAAGGCAGAGCACGCCCGCCAGCTAACGCCAACACAGACGAAGATCATATTCACACATATTCATTACATGGATAATTATTATTATTCACCACATAACAAGTTACAATCCCGTAGCTGAGTGAAACAAAAAATACAAAAACATTAATTCAGTTGCAAATTAAAAACACGCGGTTACAAAAATGTAAGTGAGCTAAACCAACATAGTTTGTAGAAAACAAACAGAATAATAAGGAAATATTTTAATCTAACTTTTTCCATTACAAACAAAAAAATAAATAAAAAAAATTATATTTCTGTGTTTATACGAAAACGCATTGAGTTATAATAAGGTCGTAGAGTAGCAAATCAGACGTCAAAAAGCAATGAAATTACAAGAATGTAACGTAGACACTAGACAATCCATACTATATTGCTAAATACTAGATATTGCCCGCGACTTCGTCCTCGTGGATTTAGGTTTTATAAATCCCTTGGGAGTTCTTTGATTTTCCGGGATAAAAAGTATCCTACGTTCGTCTACAAGATGCAAGCTATCTACTCGTATGTCCCAAGTTGGCGATGCCCGTAACGTCGTCCATGTGGATTCAGGTTTATGAAAAATCCATTTTGATTTCCAGGGATAAAAAGTAGTCTATATCCATTTCCGGGATGCCAGCTGTACATACATACAAGGATAGACCGTGAAAATGTAACAAATAGATACATAGATACGTCTTTCGCGTTTGTAATATTAATACTATATTTTTATATTCATACTAATTACTATTATAATATTACTTGCATAAAATTGCTGTTCTAGTGACATAACAACTCGGGAATAGATTTTTTATAGAGACCACATCTAAGGCCGGAAAAATTGGTCGAACGCGATAGTGACGTGAAAAATGACTTATTGGGGTTCGGGAAAATTTATGATCCTGTCCAAAACGACGAGCGCTGTCGAATAGTTATCATGGAGTTTTTTAGATAAACGATTTGAATATAGGTACTATGAATGTTTGATAAGTAAACAGATATTGATAGATTTTCATTTTCAAATCCAGATTAGGCTCTATCTTCAAACAATTGGCAGGCTGTGGTTTTAGAGATAAGGATTATTGCCACTTTTAAATATTTTCATTTGGTGATTTTTTAACCCCCGACCCAAAAACAGGGGTGTTTTAAGTTTGAAGTGTGTATCTGTGTATCTGTCTGTGGCATCTTAGCTCCTAAGCTAATGAACCGATTTTAATATAGTTTTTTTTTTCAAATCAAATCAATCATTTATTTGCTTTAAATGCAGGTTAACAAAGATATTACAATTATTCATTTTAGTATCACCACATTTGCCATGCGATGGCGTGCAAATATTTTATAGAGGCACTTATATTAAATGCAAGTACATACAATGCAGTGTGGATCCAGCATTTACCAGTTTTTTTCAAATAAATTAAACAATTTTATTTTCTTAACTAACCAACTACCTACATTTATATCACACATTTGTTAAAAATTTTTTTTGAAACATTTTGTTTGAAAGGTGGCTTGATCGAGAGTGTATTTAGCTATAATCCAAGAAAATCGGTTCAGCCGTTTGAAAGTTATCAGCTCTTTTCTAGTTCCTGTAACCTTCGCTTGTCGGGGGTGTTATACATTTTTAATTTACACTTGTAAATATTTTCATTTGGTGTTTCTTTCCTTACAGTGATTTCACAGGCGATTTTCCACGGAAAGTAGTTTTTTAATTTTCGGAACTATATTAACTGAACTAGGAATTATGATAAAGATCAATAGCGATGATCAATATCAATGATAACTATGATGCGCATATTATGACAAAGGATACCGTGAGCAGTCTTTAGGTAGATCATCATCATCATCATCTCAACTCATTGCCAGCCCACTGACTACTAAGCACGGGTCTCCTCTTAAAATGAGAAGGATTCAGGCCATGGTCCACCACGCTGGCCAAGTGGGGATTGACAGAATTCACACACTTCAACTCCAAGGCATCGTCAAGATCTGCATTAATACGTACTTGAAATTTCCTCGGACACGTACGAAGCGATTTGCTTCCTCGTTTCTAACCCGAACCGCTAGGATATGGGTAGGAATATAAGGTAAATAAAGGTGTATAAGCTTTTGTCACGGAAGGCATTTTTTTGCAATCCTATCGACGACCGTCTTATTATTGGATCATATTCAGACCCGAATAATAAGGAGCCGAGGTTTTTTGCGACAGGGCTGTTGCTGTGGCAAACTTTTTTTTTATTCAGATACAAGTTATCCCTTGATTGCAATCTCACCTGGTGGTAAGTGATGATGCAGTCTAAGATGGAAGCGGGCTAACGTGGAAGAGGAAACTGCCATTTTCATTAAACCCATACTCCTTTGTTTTCTTCACGCCATCGTACTGGAACGCAAAATCGCTTGGCGGCACGGCTTTGCCTGTAGGGTGGTAACTAGCCATAGACAAAGCCTCCCACCAGACCAGACCAGAAATTTAGAAATTATTATAAAACTCCAAATCCCTGCCGGGAATCAAACCAGGGCCCTCCCAATAATAACAACACTGCGCCAGGGAGGCCGTCAGAATAAAATAGTATCAATTTTATTACAGACCCGTACTCGTGGATCCTATTACTAAGGTTCCGCATTCTGTCCATCAGTCTGTCGGTCCGTCCGTCTACCTGTCAGCGTTCTGTATCTTATGAACCGTAATAGATAGGTAGAGAATTGAAATTTTCACGCAATGTATATTTCTTTTGCCTATTAAACAGCTGCCATGGAAATTAAAAAAAGAAAAAGTTAAGTACATAATCTTGTACGATGGGTGACGAAATCCTTCATGTAGGATGATAGCGGCAATACATATCCTGTAAAAAATCAATTCTCTACCTATTACGGTTCTCGAGATACAGCTAGCTGACAGACAGACGGACGGACGTACGGACGGATGGCACCGGAGGCTTAATAATAGGGGTCCTGTTGGTACCCTGAAAAGTACTGGAAACTTTCTTTGTTGATTTTATTCATAGCTTAGCAACCCTAAAAGATATTATATTCGACGTAGCGGTTTCATATCGCATCGGATGGGATATTTTGCTTAGTTATTAAAATTATCGTCGAAGCGCACTGAAGCGCTCTTTATCCTACAAAACAGCGTTTTTACGATATTTCCGGGCAAATAATGGTTTTATTATTTTTACTGCTTCGTAAGAGAAGCTGTTTCAGTTTTATGCAAAATTTGTCGCTACCATAAATATTTTCAACATGGATTGAGTTTTTTAAAGATCCCGGTGGAGCTCTTTGATTATCCGGGATAAAGTAACCTATGTCCTTCTATAGGATGCAAGCTATCTTTGTACCAAGTAAATGACGCCTGCACCTTTATCCGTGTGCATTTAGGTTGTTTAAAAATCTCGTGGGGTTCTTTTATTTTCCGGGACCAGAAAGTAGCGTATGTGCGCGATGCAAGGTATATCTGTACCTTTCGTAAAAATTGTTTAAACGGATGGACCGTGGAAACTAGTAAACAAACGGACAGACTTTCATCTTTATAGTATTAGTATGGACTAGCTGACGCCCGTGACTTCGTCCGCGTGGATTTAGATTTTTCAAAATCCCGTAGGAATCCTTAGGTTTTCCGGGATAAAAGTAGCCTATGTGCTAATCCAAGATATAACCTATCTCCATTCC
Organism: Maniola jurtina; assembly: GCF_905333055.1. Classification (NCBI taxonomy): domain Eukaryota; kingdom Metazoa; phylum Arthropoda; class Insecta; order Lepidoptera; family Nymphalidae; genus Maniola; species Maniola jurtina. The sequence goes on from NC_060053.1 coordinate 5,424,483, forward strand.
AAATTTCAGTCAAATCAGTCCAGTAGTTTTTGCGTGAAGGAGTAACAAACATACACACACACATACAAACTTTCGCCTTTATAATATTAGTGTGATATTAGTGTGATATGCAGCCTTATATAAAAAAATAGTGCTAGGAAATATTTTAAAACTAACAGATGCCCGTGTGGATTAAGGTTGTTAAATTTCCCGCGGAAACTCTTTGATTTTTCCGAATAAAAAGTAACCAATGTGTCAATGCACTATATAATCTATCTCCATTCTGAATTTCAGCCAAATCCGTTCAGTAGTTTTTGCATGTAAGAGTAACAAACTTACACACATACATACATACATACAAATTTCACCTTTATAATATTACGTGACGAGTGTGATTAGCGGCGATAATAATAGATCAGAGACGGTCGACGTGATATTACAGGGTGTAGGGATCCAAGGATCCACAGCCCCAAAAAAGAAGAAAGAAGGCGCAGAAGTTACGACTTTAAGCAATGATGAATACGATTTTCTCTTTTTATTTCCTTGTCGTGTCGTATCTTATAAAACATCCATAATAACAAATTATTATTATATTATGGAAAACACCCGTCAAGTTAGCTGTTTAATTAGCGCTAACTACATTTCAAAGTCTATTTTCCAATTTTATCAGAGGTGTTTTTCTCGTAAATTACTTCAGTGGATTTCTAATTAATTAACTTTTATAAAAGAAAATGTTTATGACAGAAACGAAGAAATAGAAACGAACGAAAGGGATATTTAGGGTTCAGTACCCAAAAGATAAAAACGGAGCTCTATTAATATCACTCTACTGTCTGTCTGTCCGTGTGTCATAGGTCTCAAGCTCGTAGACGAAATGATTAACAAACCTGAAATTTTGGTACGTGGTGTAGAGCGTTGACCCAAAACCAAATACTGAATTTGAAATTCATTTCAATTAATTAATTAATTTTATTAATTTTTTCAATTATTTTTCAAGGGCTATACATGAAAAAGGCGCCAATTTTTTTTTTACTATACCCTATTTATTTAAAATAGAATTCATATTAATTTGACGCACAAGTTGTCCAGTGAAATATTTTTTTATTTCATTTCAATATTATAAATGCGAAAGTTGAGTAAAGTTTAGTAAAGCGTATCAAACATTGAGTTTGATTGGTTAATATTCAAATGAAAATCAAACTACGTTTGTATGGAAAAAGTTGGGGAGTGCGCCGGGGAGTGTATTAAGAGGGGTCTCTCCGTCACTCGCTCCATACAAACGGGTTTCCAATTTCATTTGAATATTAAGCAACCAAAGTCCATGAAATTTTGCAGGCATATTCTAGAAACTAATATCTATGCCTGTGGGTTTCCAGATTTCTGTTAAAATATTCGGTTTCAAAGTTACGCGGTCTTAAAAATTCACATGCCCCTGTAATTTTAAAACTAAATATTTTTAGAAAAATCTAAAACACCACAAGCACAGATATTAGTTTCTAGAATATATCTGCAACATGGACTTTGGTTGCTTAATATTCAAATGAAATTGGAACTACGATTGTATGGAGTAAGTGACGGAGAGAGCCCTGTTAAAGGTCTAATAAAGCCCGCGTCATGTCCACTACCCGTACCATACACCATTTATAGATGTTGTTTATTATCACGATCTGGCTTTTACGAGGCCTAAGTAAATAAGCACCGTCCCATCCCAGTCCTGAGAGATTAGACTTAACGGCTTGAAGAGCAATAGCTGTAACTACTCACTATATGACCTTGTTTGTATTGTCTATGTGCAATGATCTATATAGACTTTATGGTACCTATCTACTATCTAGGTAGACGATTAGCAATTCCAAGCAAGTTCCAAGCACGAATCTTTTGATGCCAGTCAGAACAGCTAATAATATCCATGTCTGTGGCTATCCAAATTTCCATTAGAATATTGAATTTTAAAGGTCTCAAGAATTTAAGCAAAAATCTTTAGACCCGTGTTATTTTAAAACTGGTTAGTTATAAGGGTGGCTGGCAAAACACAGACACAGACATTAGTTTCTAGAACTTATTTACGCGTCGAGTTTGATTGGTTAGTAATTAGTATTCAAAATAATGAGTATCAAACTACGTTTGTATGGGAAGGGGTGCGCCAGGGTTACTTGTGTTAAAGGTCTAATGAAGCCCGTGTCATGTCCACTCCACGTACATTACACCATTTATAGATGTAGTTTATTATCACGATCTGGCTTTTACGAGGCCTAAGTTAATAAGCACCGTCCCATCCCAGTCCTGAGAGATTAGACTTTACGGCTTGAAGAGCAATAGCTGTAACTACTAACTATATGACCTTGTTTGTATTGTCTATGTGCAATGATCTTTAGACTCTATACCTATACCTACTACGTAGTAGATTCTCAATTCTAAACAAGAATCTTTTGATATGGACTAAGAGCCCGTGAGGGCCAGGCCTTCGTTTTTTTATACTAGAGGATGCCCGCGACTTCGTCCGCGTGGATTTCAAAATTCAAAAAAAATTCAAAATGTTTTTATTCAATTAGACTTTTACAAGTTCTTTCGAATCGTCAAAAGCATCTACCACTGGTTCGGAATGCTTTTCCTACCGAGAAGAACCAGCAAGAAACTCGGCGGTTGCTCTTTTCAATGATTTGATATACAATATTATGCCATGTATACAAGCAATTGAAGTCCTGCGCATTGCTGGAGCGAATCGAAGTTCAAATCCACGCTTTTTTATCATTTACATAATCTTCGATAGTATAATATGCTTTTCTCAGGAGCATATTTTTAATAGATTTTTTGAACCTGTGTAAAGGCAAGTCCAAAATTGACTGAGGAATTTTGTTATAGAAGATTATACCCATTCCCACAAATGACTTTTGGACCTTCCTGAGACGGAGCGTAGGAGTCGCAAGCCTGTTACGGTTTTTAGGTTTTTAAAGATCCCGTGGGAACTGTTTGATTTTCCGGGATAAAATGTCTATGTCAATTACAGGGACGCAAGCTACCTCGGTACCAAATTTCATACAAATTGGTTAAGCGGATGGGTTTTTAGGAATCCCGTGGGAACTCTTCGATTTCCCGTGATAAAAAGTAGCCTATGTCCGTCCCCAGGATATAAGCTAACCCTGTAACAAATTTCGTCAGAATCGGTTTAACTGTTGGGCCGTGAAAAGGTAACAGACAGACAGACAACAAAAAAGAACCGGTCAAGTGCGAGTCAGACTCGCGCACCAAGGGTTCTGTACTCGGGTATTTTTTCCAAAATTTGCATGATAAAACAAAAACTATTATACATCAAAATAAATAAAAATGTGTTTTAGGATGTACAGGTAAAGCCCTTTCATAGGATACCCCACTTGGTATAGATTATCTTGTTTTGGAAATTGAAACACATTTTAATTTTTTTTGAAATGATGTAACCACAAATTTTGCGGTTTTCAGATTTATTCCTGTACTTGTGCTATAAGACCTACCTACCTGCCAAATTTCATGATTCTAGGTCAACGGGACCTAGAATCATGAAACCCTATAGGTTTCTTGACAGACACGACAGACAGACAGACAACAAAGTGATGCTATAAGGGTCCCGTTTTTCCTTTTGAGGTACGGAACCCTAAAAATATTTCGATCCAAAATGGTTTCAAAACCCCTTCCATTAAGTCTAAAGGCTAAAAACACGAAGCCTTTAATAGCTTAGCAATTACCAGTTGTTAGCTCTAGCTTCGGAACAAAGGGGAAAATGGGAATAACAAAAAAAAGCAAAACTCTACAAAAATAGGGAACCTAGCCTGAACTAAAAACAAACGTTAAGTGCTGGACACTGAGATATTTGAACGCTGTCTTAGATTCAGATAGAATAAAGCTCCAATAGCAAGTAAATTAATTAAATACAAAAATGTACCCATTGGTAGTGATTGTAGTACCTATCGAGATGGATAAGGAAAGCAACATTGACCGTCGGTAACAGAATGGGCGACCGACTTTGGTAGATGGAAGTAGATGCATTGGACGATTCAAAAGTACTTTAAAAATATTTTGACTTGATTTGGAGGTCCTTTGGCCAATCCAGTCCGAAACCAAATTTCGTTTCTTCAATGCTTTGAAAAGCACGATAAACCGTTGGTTTCGGTTATTTTTACGAATTTCTAATAATAATCGTTAATTCCTGACAACCGATGTCAACCGAGATGACATTTTTTTCCAACAACAAATAAATTATTTCACAAAATATTATTAAACATCCAAATATGAAGCCAAAAAGAACTAAAAGTTGTATATATAAACAATAAACATGAAGAACAATAATAAAATAATAACATGGACTCCATAGTAATTTGTTAAATGGAAACTCGACGACATCGACATGCCAGCGCACATACAGCACAAATAACATCTGGTGTTGACTCGTCGTCGGACGAGGATTATAGGACCCCGCCGTCATCTACGGGGTCCGCCGATGACACCAGGCCACCGAGACGAGCACCACGACGACGAGCAACACACCCGCCACCGGATGGCTTGGAGCAACAGGAGCTGCGTGCTCCTACGACTGCTTCCGCCGCCAGTGGTGTAGTGCGTCGCATGAGATGGACTCAACGAATGAATGAGAACGTCATGCGAGCGTACTATAGGGCGACAGATGGGGGAACTAATCTCACTGGGTATCGCTCAAGAATGGTGTCTTTGTTTCAGGCCCTTGAACCGACAGTGACCGTGTCCGCTCAGCGGCTATCGGATCAGGTGCGAGTTATTCAGCGCCGTCGTGTGCTGGATGAATCTACACTTGATCGGTTGCGCTTAAATTTACCACAAGTTATTACTACCAGTAACTCAACTCATAAATCTCCACAAATTCCGAGTATTATAGAGATTTTAAACACCCAAGAGGAGTTACAAGGTGGTTTAGATTTGGAGGTAAGTAACCAGAATTATGAGCAAATGAGGAGGACTTTGGAGGATGCGATTTTAGAGTTTAGATCTGTGCCTAACAACCTTAGACCGAAACTACCTCGTTTGCCTGTCCATAGACGAAATATGGCGTTGATGGCAGTTCTAGACAAAATATTAGGTACATATTTAGAAAGTTCATATGACCTAAATGATACGCATTCGATCCTATACTGTGGAGCTGTTGCAGCATGTCGGATAGCTTCTATCAAATTTCCAGAGCTGCATAGAGCTGTAAAAAGACCAAATACAGCTCCAGCTTGGCAGGCTGGGATCGAAAGGCGTATCTCTTTGACTAGAACTCTCATTGCAAAGCTGATCTGTTTTAGGGCGGGCAATAGTCGCCCGAGGATAATGCGATTTGTACACCAAGCATTTGCTGGGACTAATATTAGTCCCTCTCAGTATTTGTCTTTGGTTACGGATCGTATTGACTTCCTGAAACAGAAAGTCTATGCATGGGCACAACGCATTAGGCGCTTTAGAAAACGCATTGATCGAGCTTCTCAGAATCGTATGTTCCAAAGTGACCAACGGAAGATGTACAGGAATTGGGAACGACCTAGAGGTTGTATGGTCGATGGAGAGCTTCCTACACCTGATTCTACGTCAGATTTCTGGCGTAACATTTGGTCGGCTCCCATAGATCATACCGAAGGTGAGTGGATGAATGTTGTGAGGGATCAGTGCGCTACGGTGGTAGAGATGAATCCTGTAACCATTAGTGCTGAGGATGTAAGATGTGCAATTCGTTCGGCATCGAACTGGAAATGCCCGGGGCCGGATGGGCTGCACAACTTCTGGCTAAAATGGTTCCGTAGTGCACATCCTGTATTAGCAACACAATTCCAGAACTCCATTGACTCTGGATCGTTACCGACACTCATGACAACTGGTGTCACGTTCTTGATACATAAGTCCGGAAGTACCGCAGACCCAAAAAACTATCGCCCTATAACCTGCTTACCGACTATCTATAAGCTACTTACATCTATTCTAACCACAAAAATAAATATGCATATTAATGCAAATAATATTTTGGCCCAGGTTCAGAATGGATGTAAGGCTAGGGCACGCGGTACAAAGGAACTACTCCTCATTGACACTGCTATTTGCCAACAGGTTCGGCGAAATAGAAAAAATCTAGTGGCTGCTTGGATTGACTACAAGAAGGCCTATGATTCAGTGCCTCACACGTGGCTCATGGAGATCATGAGGTTGTATAAGGTCGATGCAACTCTATGTTCTTTCCTTGACTCATGTATGAGTCAGTGGATGACAGTCCTTCGTCAACCAGATGGTGATGAGTTTTTTGAATCAGCTGAACCGATAAGGATTAAGCGGGGAATTTTCCAGGGGGACAGTTTGAGCCCTTTATGGTTTTGCTTGGCACTGAATCCTCTCAGTACACTACTGAAGGACTCAGGGTTAGGCTATCGTCTTCGCAAGGGGGGTGAGGTCATATCTCACTTACTTTATATGGATGATCTCAAACTGTATGCATCTAAACGAACAGACCTTGTGAAATTGCTAAAGATTACTCAGAACTTTAGCAATAACATAGGGATGGAATTTGGTGTTGACAAGTGTGCGATTATCAATATAGAGCGAGGTAGGGTTGTGAACTCTGAGAATTTAGTTCTTTCAGAAACTTTGATTCTTAGATCTCTCTGTGAAGGTGAAACATATAAATATCTTGGAATGTCAGAAGCGCTTGGTATTGAAGTGAGGACTATGAAACAGACAGTGGAGGAGCGTTTCTTTGGCCGCCTAAAAAAAGTTCTCAATAGTCTTTTATCTGGTGGCAACAAAGTACGTGCCTTTAATGGCTGGGTTATGCCTTTACTTATATACACTTTTGGCATTCTAAAATGGACTCAAACTGAACTGGATGCCTTGGATCGAAGAATCCGAAAATTGTTGACTACATATCGTATGCATCATCCACGTTCATCTGTTATGAGATTGTATATCCCACGCAAGTGTGGAGGGCGTGGTTTTTTAAATGCCAAGAACCTTCATAATCGTGAGGTATGCAATCTCAATGCCCTCGGTCTTGGGGCCACACAAGACCGTTAACTCGGCACAAGGAAGGACAGAGCTATCTTCTCTGTGTTTCACTTGGGCGACTCCTCTCTGGCGCGTCCACGTCGCGGGGGTGGGCATCACGTGAGTTAGTAGGCCGGCTCACGTGGTGGCGAAGTTCAGAGGGGGACCCAGTACTGCGGGGTATATCGCGGTCCCCTGCCTAGGGTTACAGGTGAAGACCTTAACGGCAGTGTTAGCGGAGATTTAGTTAATCGGAACGGTAACATTTGGCGGAGGAGGCACGCTCAGTTGCAGAGCGTAAGTTGTAACCTGAAACTAGGCAGCAGTAGTTTCAGTAGGGTTCTGAGGCCGAAGACGTGGAGTCAGGTAGGGTTTGGAATCTAGCACTTGCACAGGCGTAACCCCTAGGGTATAAACGGCGGCAAGCTGCGATGTCGGAAGGCAACGGGATACCACCGACATTAATTTCCCTAGTTAGTCAGTTAATATGGAAGAAGGAACAAAATGTATGGCCCCGAGTTCCCGGCGTCCCTTAAATGGGACAGGGGTGCTAAGAATCTCCGGGGGGAAACTTAAAAAGAAAATAAAAATTGGCACATGGAATGTAAGAGGACTTAGAAGACCAGAAAAAGTAATAAATGTAGCTATAGAAATGGAACGATTAGGTGTTTCGATTTTGGGGTTGAGCGAAGTCAAGTGGAGTGATACAGGAAAACATGTAGCGAATAGTGATAAGATAATGTACTACTCAGGAGCTGATACCTCCGCGGAAACATATGGTGTTGCTATTATGATTGATAAATGCGTAGAATCTTCTATATCCAACTTTGTACCGCTCTCTAATCGCGCGATGATGCTACAATTTAAAACAACACCAAGACCCTTGAATATTATTCAAGTTTATGCACCAACCACGGATAAACCGATGACTGACATAGAAAATTTCTATGAAGAAATAAATCAACTATTAGGACTCACAAAAAATGAGGAAATTAATATTATTTTGGGGGATTTCAATGCAAAAATCGGCAAAGGTGAAGTACCCGGAGTCGTCGGAAGATTTGGTCTTGGAGAAAGAAATGAGCGTGGAGACTTGTTAGTGCAATTCTGTCAAGAAAAGAGTTTGGTCGTAACAAACACATTATTTCAAATGCCACCAAGAAGGCTTTACACCTGGACATCACCAGCTCACACTGCTAACAACATAGTACGTAACCAAATAGATTATGTTTTAATCAATACCAGGTTTAAGAACTGCATTGCTACAGCTAAGACCTACCCAGGTGCAGATATAGGGTCTGACCATAATCCTGTGATCATCGACTTGGCATGTCATCTAAAATACTACAGACCTAAAAAGCGTAACATCAAGGTAGACATAAGTAAATTAAAAATGTTGAACATCAAAGGACAAGTACACACACAAATTAATGAGTGGGCAGTCGAAAAAAGACAGCAATTTGGCGAAAATAAAGAAGGAATTTGGGATAGTCTCAAGGAGAAAGTTTCAGATATAAATAGAACTATATTAAAAGCATCGAAGACTATTAAAAAGGAAGTTTGGATGACTGACAGAATTATGGAACTCATAGAAGAGCGGCGCCTGTATAAATCAACAGATACAGCTAAATATCAGGCCTTAGATAAGAGAATACGCCGTGAATCACGCTGGGCTCGGAATGAGTGGTACGAACAGCGTTGCGACCACATAGAAGCTCTTATGAAGAAGCATGATTTGTTTAGTCTCCATAAAGAAGTCAAAGATATGGCAGGTATTCACAAAAAGCGCCATCACTCACTTTTGGAAGATAATCAGGGGAACATTATTCTGGACGCTGCTACTAAGAAATGTCATTGGGAACAATACATAAAAGACCTGTACAGTGACAACACCCGCAGGTTAACAAATAGCATGAGTGAAGCGGATGGACCTGACATTTTAAAATCTGAAGTATTATGGGCACTAAAGAATGCTAAAAGTGGAAAGGCAACTGGTCCAGACAATGTAAATGTAGAGATTCTGAAACTGCTAGAGCCAGAAAATATTTCCATACTCGTACAGTATTATAATTATATCTATAGTACTGGCAAAATCCCTGAAGATTGGCTTAAGTCAACATTTATCACTCTACCTAAAAAGAAAAATGCAAGAAAATGCCAGGAGTTCCGTACTATAAGTCTCATGAGTCACATGCTAAAAACCTTTTTGAAGATCATACATAAACGTATAAGGACAAAATGTGAAGACCAACTGAGTGATAACCAATTTGGATTTCGTGCGGGTATGGGAACAAGGGAGGCGCAGTTTGCGCTCAACGTACTGGTTCAGAAATGCAGAGATATGCAACAAGATGTGTTCTTGTGTTTTATCGACTATGAAAAAGCCTTTGACCGTGTTCAACACGAGATACTTATGAAACTTCTTGTAGATACAGGCATAGACACTAAGGACATACGTATCATCATGAACCTGTATTGGGAACAAACTGCAACAATCAGGGTAGACGGTGAAGAAACAGACGCCATTAAAATCGAAAAAGGTGTGCGGCAAGGATGCATTCTTTCGCCTCTACTATTCAATTTGTACTCGGAACACGTTATTAAAGATGCTCTAGATGATATTGCACTGGGAGTTATTGTTAATGGGCAAGTGATTAATAATCTACGTTATGCTGACGATACTGTCCTAATAGCTTCCACGCAGCAAGACCTACAAGAAATAGTTAATAGAGTAAACGAGTGCAGTAATAGGGTGGGGTTAAGCATGAATGTGTCAAAAACAAAGTATATGGTTGTTTCGAAGAAGCCACAATTGCTGTCACAAATACAAATCGGACATAATACCTTAGAGAGAGTTGACAAATACAAATATCTTGGGTCATGGCTAACAGACGCATGGAAAAGTGACACTGACATCCGGGTTCGCATTGAAATTGCTCGCCAATCTTTTATGAAGATGAAGAAAGTTCTTTGTGGTCGTCAACTTTCTCTAAAACTCCGTATCAGACTCCTACAATGCTACATTTGGCCCGTAGTTTTATATGGTTGTGAGGCATGGACCCTAGTGGAGGACTTGAGGAAAAAGATCGACGCCTTTGAAATGTGGACGTATCGCAGGATGCTTCACATAAGCTGGACGGCTAAGGTGTCCAACGCTGAGGTTCTTGCCAGGTTGCAGAAGAAGACCGAGTTAGTTAAAACCATCAAGCAGCGTAAGATCTCGTACCTGGGCCATATTTTGCGACACGATAGGTACCGCCTGCTGCAGATAATTATGATGGGAAAAATTGCTGGAAAAAGAGGGGTTGGAAGAAGGAAGAAGTCATGGCTACGTAACATAAGGGAGTGGACTGGCATAAAAACAGTAGGAGAACTATTCCGGCTAGCCATGGACAAGGAGAAGTTTAAAAAACTGACTGCTGACCTTCAGTAATGGAGAGGCACATAAAGAAGAAGATGCAATCTCAGAGATTATTTTCTCAAAGTAAATGTGGGAATACATAGGGATGTAGTTGCAGTTGATAAAGGTCTTACTCCGCTTTCCTTAGGCAAAAATAACTGGCGTAAGCCCATAGTGCTTAGCACTTCAGATCGCATAGCTGTATGGAGGAGTAAGGAGTTGCATGGAAGATTCTACAAGGCCTTAACTAGGCCGGATGTAGATTCCATAGCCTCTGTATCCTGGCTACAGTTTGGGGACCTCTTTGGGGAAACCGAAGGTTTTATCTGTGCAATTATGGACGAAGTTATTAAGACTAATAATTACCGGAAACATATAATGAAAGATGGAACGCTTGACATTTGTCGTGCGTGCCATCTTCCTGGGGAATCCCTCAGACATATTGTTTCCGGTTGTTCTTATCTTGCTAACGGCGAATACTTACACAGACATAATCAAGTAGCCAAGATAATCCATCAACAACTTGCTCTTCAGTATGGCCTTGTAGATACTGAGGTGCCGTACTATAGGTACGACCCAATGTCAGTTCTTGAAAATAGCAGTGCCCTGCTTTACTGGGATCGGTCGGTTATCACTGACAGGTATATTGTAGCCAATAGACCTGATATAGTGCTAGTTGACCGATCAGCGCGTCGAGCAATGATTGTTGATGTCACTATTCCACATGATGATAATCTAGTGAAAGCAGAAAAGGAAAAAGTATCGAAATACTTGGACCTGGCCCACGAGATTACCGCCATGTGGAGTGTTGACTCAGCGATTATTGTACCGATAGTTGTATCAGTCCACGGTCTTATTGCGAACAGTTTCGACCAACATCTTAAGAAACTGCCGCTTAACTGTTGGATCAAGGGTAAGATACAGAAGGCAGTGGTTCTTGAGACGGCACGCATTGTGAGGAGGTTCCTCACTCTGGAGCCCTGACCACTGGCGGCTTGGGTCCCACCCTGTTGCCAGTGGGATCCATTTTATCATATTTTTATTCAATCTTTTTTTTTTTTCCGTTACTTTAGTTTTTTGTTGTTTATGTTATTTTATTTCTCTTTTGTTTCTGTTATTTATTGATTTTGCTGTTGATGTTATTTTATTTTATGTTGTTTCTGTTATTTTTTCTGTGTTTCTGTTATTTTTTCTATGTTTCTGTTATTTTTTCTGTTGTTTCTGTTATTTTTTCTGTGTTTCTGTTATTTTTTCTGTTGTTTCTGTTATTTTTTCTGTTGTTTCTGTTATTTTTTCTGTGTTTCTGTTATTTTTTCTGTTGTTCTTGTTATTTTATTGTTTATTGTTTGAAAATAGGATAAAATGGGAAAAATAAATAAATGAGAGTATTATCGTTAATCGGATCAAAAGTATGTCACTTTCCAGACTATTCAAAATGACTCTTGCTCTTTTATAGCACAAACCAACAAAGGAACACACTTTCGCATGTATAATATTAGTAGTAAGTAGAAAAATGGATAACTACCTGACTCCTAGCCTTTTCCTGACTCTAGACAGTAAATATACCTTTAGAATAGAATAGAATAAAGCAGAATATATTTTTATTCAAACAAACTTTTACAAGTGCTTTTGAATCGTCGAAATAATTTACCACTAGTTCGGAATGCCGTTCCTATCGAGAGAACTTATGTAAAATTTGGTATAAAAACGTATCCAACAGCGTCTCTACAGTTTCAATAAATCTCTTTGTTTGGAAAAGTTACGTAAAAGTTAGGACACGAAAGGTCTTGAAAAAGTAAGTTAATACCGTATTTAAAATGCAACCTAGTTTCGAGCTTTTATTTAACTTACAATGTTAGTTTTTCGAGCCAACTGCAATCTCACCCGAGCAATCTAAAGCCAGAAACACACACAACACTGATGTGTAGTGAAACAAATGAAGAAAGGAGAAAGAAAACTAATTTATTCATCTAGTGCATAAAGTACGTAATAAACATACTTGAAATGAGTTGTAAGTATAGTAAATGTACCAGTAAAAGAACACTTATATGTTTAATTATATGTTTGATTGTTGGAGTAGTGTGATCTCAATAACTATACCTATTAAAGGGACGTATAGAATAAAATATACAGCTTGCTTTTAAACTTTTTGTATTAATTGTAAAAAATAAAAGATTATAATATTAGGGTAATAAATACTATACTATACTGGAATATTAGCCATATTAGTCATGACTAATATTCCCCTTTCCCCTCCAACTAAGCCTAAAGCTTGTGCTAGGAGTGGGTACGACAATAGTGCAACGGGTGGGGTTTGAACCCGCCGACCTTTCGGATTTCAGCCCACTCCTTAACCGTTGAGCTATTGAGGCTATAATTTCATTTTTAGTTCAGTCTCCCTCTGATATTCGGAACGATCATTGAATATTTTGGCAGTTAGATCGTGAACTGGATAATTAAATGTTGTGATAGCAGTCACGCTCTAATTAAATTATTTATTTTCCCATTAGTTTTTAGATTAAAACTCTTGTATAACCTGTACGCGTTGAATCTGCGTTGTTTGCGTAGGTTTTAGGACATTCCGATAATTCGTTAAGAGGGCTCTCTCCGTCACTCGTTTCATACAATCGTAGTTCCAATTACATTTGGATATTAAGCAACCAAAGTACATGAAATTTTTCAGACATATTTTAGAAACTAATATCTATGTCTGTGGTTTTCCAGATTTCTGTTAAAATATTCGGTTTCAAAGTTACGCAGTCTTAAAAATTTTCATAAAAATCTTTGAGCCCCTGTAATTTTAAAGCTACATATTTTTAGAAAAATCTAAAACACCACAGACACAGATATTAGTTTCTAGAATAGAAATTGTCTGCAAAATTTCATGGACTTTGGTTGCTTAATATTCAAATGAAATTGGAACTACGATTGTATGAAATGAGTGACGGAGAGAGCCCTGTTAAAATTAATCAAATAATACCTGCTTTTCTGTATGACGCTTATAGTACGTAGGTACTCTTAAAGTCGACAGGTACCATTTCTATTACCTTATTTAAAACTAGAGGTTGCCCGCGACTTCATCCGCGTGATTTAGGTTTTGAAGATCCCGTGGGAACTGTTTGGTTTTCCGGGATAAAAAGTAGCCATGTCCGTCCACGGGATATAAGCTAAATCTGTACAAAACGTCAGAATCGGTTAAACTGTTGGGCCGTGAAAAGGTAGCAGACAGACAGACAGACAGACACACTTTCGCATTTATTAATACTAGCATATCGATTAATATTAGCATTTATTAATCGATTCTGTGATGTCACACATTTTACTCTAAAGTCTAAACTGGAGACCGTTGACTGTGGAGCCCTACACGTAACCACTTCGACCGCAACCTAAGCCCAATTCCCCGATCACTAAAAGCAAGCCTGAATTATATAGCACCTCTATTAGCCAGTTCGGGCAGCTTTTAAGCCGTATTGAAATCTAGGTCAGGCGGACGAAATTAAACACTCTGGAAAGTGTTACTTTCAATTATTTCCCTCTCTCTGCATCATCTCTGGCATTGAATTACTCATTATTGAGGGTCGTAACCCGTTTCCATTCATCACAGAATGGTAGGAGATTTCTTGAGATAATAATGCGGTGCGGTCTTAAATCCTTACATAGGATTCAGGCTGCGATAATCACTTAACATCAGATGACCCACTTGCTCGTTTGCACGTTTTTAAAAAAAAATGCATATACTGCGAAAATCATAACCCTTCCTTTTGGCTTTGCCATAGTCGGGTAAAAAAAACCTTTACATGAAAGTCAATAGCTAACCTCAGTTTTCGACGAATAGCCTCTTTCCGGATTCTACACCGCAGGGAAATTCATATCAAAGAACACTACAGCAGAACTCTTACTTTAAAATATATCCCAGGGGAATTCTATTTTGGTTCTAGTGAAGTTTGAATTTAAAACTGTGAATATCTTTCGTAACTTTTGTTTGTGAAGGTCTTTAGTGCAAGATAAGCTACGTAGAAGCGTTTGAAAGGAGTTTAAACTTTTAGAATGGATGGTTTGCAATACTAAAGTTACCTTACGAAAGTTTGGTTTTTAAAAACTCTTACTGATGTATTTAGTACTTCCTAGTATTTGTTTAAAGTCGTTGTTTAACTGTTCAACATCATATTACGTTTTGCGTCTTCATTCCTCATACGCATGGCTAAGGTTTGGAATACTCTTCCGCGATCTATGTTTACTACCAATTACAATCCGGGTATCTTTAAAACAAGAGTGAATAGGCACCTTCTAGGTAAACGCGTCCCAATCTTAGACCACATCATCACTTTCCATCAGGTGTGATTGTGGTCAAGCGCTTACCTATAGTGAATTAAAAAAAAAATATATTTAAATTTAAATCAAAATCTAAATATGTAAAAAGAAAAGTTGACTGGCTGATCTATCAACACAGCTCAAACTACTGGATGGATCGGGCTAAAAGGCATGCAGAAAGTTGCTATGACGTAGACATCCGCTAAGAAAGGATTTTTGAAAATTCAACCCCTGAGGGGGTTAAATAGGGTTTTGAAAGTGTAGTTCACGCGAAGTCGCGAGCTAGTTAGTATTATATAAAAGGGAAGGGTGACTGACTAACTGACTGACTGACTGACTGAGATCAGTCAACTAACTGATCTCAGTCAGTCCGAGATCAGTCAGAGATGAGTCAGTCGGAGAGATTGACTCATCTCTGACTCGTAGCTCAAAGCTATGGGCGGATCGGGCTGTGACATGCAGATAGTTGTTATGACGTAGACATCCACTTAGATATCCACCCCCCCTAAGGGGGTAAAATATAATTAGGGGTTTGAAATTAGTCAACGCGAATGAAGTCGAGGGCAAAAGCTAGTAATAAATAATAAAGTTTGAATATTATTTCCATTTTCCTACTTAGCTAAGAGATATTAAAGTCGGGAAGTTGATAAAGCGGCATGCCCCTGTGTACCATTTTGCATTCTAATGTGAGAAAATTCCTCTTAAATAATAGCTACGGACAGTTTTTATTGCTTTGAGGTGATGCGGAGGAATAATAAAATCTTTAAGGACTACAGTACTACGGAACCCTGAAAAACGTCCTTTTTAGGGATCCGTATCCGAAGGTTGCCAACAGAATTAAAAGAACGAATTATATTATCAGGGCCAAACTTTTAACCAAATCCTATCATGAGAAAGAAATCCCTGACTTGATAAGATATAATTCAAATTTCACAGCCTGTATTTGTAGCTTTTTGAACTTAGGGTTATTCAAGGGGCGGAGCAACAAATTCCTGAATGGGCAACGCATCGGCGGTTCCTTTGATGCTGAAAATGTTCATGGCCAGCGGTAATCACTTAATATCAGGTGACCCGCCTGCTCGTTTGCTAGCTATTTTTTATTAAAAAAAAGTCTGTACTCTTAACAAGGTACCTACTGCGCAGAGGTAGCATTTCGGAAATGGATCTAGGCTATTTTTTTTTCCTAAAAAGTTCCCACGTGATTTCTAAAAATTTATAACACCCCCGACAAGTGAAGGTTACAGTAACTAGAAAAGAGCTGATAACAAACGGCTGAACCGATTTTCTTGGATTATAGCTAAGAACACTCTCGATCAAGCCACCATTCAAACAAAAGAAAACTTAATTAAAATCGGTTCATTAGTTTAGGAGCTACGATGCCACAGACAGATACACAGATACACAGATACAAATGTCAAACTTATAACACCCCTCTTTTTGGGTCGGGGATTAAAAACGTAAACCCATGTGGATAAAGTTGTGTCAAACAATTTAAATTCTCGGTGAATTTTTATTTGTTAGACAGATTTTTATCGCATTGAACTAAAACAAAGTTGAAAGTATTTTTAGATGTTAATTTTAACACTATATAACTTGGTCAAAGTATGCCAAGGTAGAATTTAAGGTACACGGAAACAAGTGTAAATTAAAAATTTATAACACCCCCGACAAGTGAAGGTTACAGTAACTAGAAAAGAGCTGATAACTTTCAAACGGCTGAACCGATTTTCTTGGATTATAGCTAAGAACACTCTCGATCAAGCCACCTTTCAAACAAAAAAAAACTAAATTAAAATCGGTTCATTAGTTTAGGCGCTACGGTGCCACAGACAGATACACAGATACACAGATACACAGATACACAGACACACAGACACACAGATACACACGTCAAACTTATAACACCCCTCTTTTTGGGTCGGGGGTTAATAATATTGCGGTTATCGTGGACTTCAAACCCCAGAGGCATATCCGCATTGCACCCTCACTTTTCAAGATGTATAAACTATTAAATAACTTTGAACTTGAGCAACTATTTTCTCGCTCAAGAAACGTGCAATCGATATATTATTTCGTGTCAATAAAAGAGATTAATATATTACTAGTTGGTCGCAACTCGCAGTCAGCGAGTATTACGCAATAGGTAATTAGTAATATGAAATTTGATATACTGCATTTAAACAACAGATACTGAAAACAACGATTCATAAATAGTCCAGTCATTTGGTGCTCAAAAAGTGCCGATAGGTCGAGCAAGTTAGCGTCGAAATCTATAAAACCATCAATTTCAAAACTCCCGGAAAATTTTCCATCTAAAACTACCAAATGAAAGCTGTGATCAAAAGATAACTATGTTTTTTACACTAGAGGATGCTCGTGACTTCGTCCACGTGGATTTAGATTTTTATAGATCCCGTGGAAACTGTTTCATTTTCCGGGATAAAAAGTTGCCTATTTCGATTACAGGGACGCAAGCTACTTCGGTACAAAATTTTATACAAATCGGTTAAGTGGATGGGTTTTTAGGAATCCCGCGGGAACTCTTTGACTGTCTGGGATAAAAAGTAGCCTATGTCCGTCCCCGGGGTATAAGCTAACCCTGTACCAAATTTCGTCAGAATCGGTTACACTGTTGGGCCGTGAAAAGGTAGCAGACAGACAGACAGACACACTTTTGCATTTACAATATTAGGTATGGATAATTTAATATTGTACACGTGAATAGCTAAATATTTCAGTGAAGCCATCGGAAGTTCACCGACAGAATATTATCTAGTAGTACATACAACGTTTACCGCAATATCCCTTACAGCTTACGTCTATTCCAAGAACTAGTATATAGCTACATTTCCGATATTCGACGTTTTGAGTTTCAGTGTATCTACACTATCAACGTTTCCAGTCCAATGATAATATTATGTGTAGCATGTCTGTTTGTCTGAGATATATATAGCTATAAGTATGACTTGTTTAGCGTCTGATATGTGCGTTCGATAAAATTAAGTACCTACCTATATTATGTTACACGCGTCACTAAAGTGAAGACAAACTATTAGACTTTGTTTATTGCTACTTCAGCTTCGTAATCATTAAGCTATGCCCGTTTTTTTAAATTTAGTTACAAGCTATCCCTTGACTGCAATCTCACCTGGTGGTAAGTGATGCAATCTTAGATGGTAGCGGGCTAAGTAGCGTATGGAAGTTTCGTTAAACGCATCCCCTTTTGGTTTCTACATGGCATCGGCACCGGAACGTTAAACCACTTGGCGGCACGGCTTTGTAACTAGACATCGCCGAAGTCTCCCACCAGACCCGATCAAAAAAAAAATGAAATTATAAAATTCCAAATTTCCACTATGGACCTACCAGAGCCACATGGTCACACTAGTGACCCAGCTCTTTAAATGAGAAATAATAAAAAAAAAAAAACCACTGCCAGGAATCGAACCCGGGACCTCGCACTGACAAGACCATTGCGTCAGATAGTTTGTCAAAAACTTACTCTGCCTACGGATCTCATTTCTGATTTGATCACGTAAAGAAACTCCAAGCATAGATAGCTCTTTCCATCGCTCGCTGAGTGACCCTGGGCTTTCTTATGAGGCCCATAGTTAACAACCCATGTCTCGGATTCATACAAATTACAGACATCACTGGCAACGCGTACCTAATGTGCCATGAGCACTGAGAAATTTTGGGAAAAGACCTCTGTAAGCTTATGACCTCGATGGGCAAATTAATTATTATTATTCGTGCACGTAAGAACTTCCTTTCCACTATATTACAAGTAGGGCAGGGCTTTCAAACTTTTTTTTCATGTAACTTTTTCCAATTGAAACGGAAGTTTTTGGCTATAAATTTTGTGCAAGTAGTTTGCTAGCAGTAATCTCAAACACTTCTTTATTCTTTTTTTTATTTGAAAATATATTCATGCGCCGGTTGGGAATGAAAATTTGGGCCGATAAACACTTTTTGTATTTTTAGTATTCGGTAATAGAAAATACTGGAATCCAATACGTATAGTAATTTAATTCTAGAGTGTTAGCCACTAACCTCTACTAGATAATACAAGTAAGCTGGACCTGCGATTGCCTACCTATTTTTGAAGCAACTGAGTAATTGGGTTTTTGGTAGAGTGAACTGTGCTTTTGGTCAATCCGAAAAAAAAAACAAAAAAAAAATCGACCCCAGTAACTTAACGAATAGGTATTCGTTAAGTTACTGGGGTCGATTTATATTTATTAATATTTATTATTTATTAATATTTATTTATTTTTATATATTGGGGGAAAAAAAATCGACCCCAGTAACTTAACGAATAGGTATTCGTTAAGTTACTGGGGTCGATTTTTTTACCCTAATTTTATTTAAAGATTTTATTTTACCATAATATTGTCCATGTGATTAACAATATAGGTATGTAAGTATACCCATGCCAAATTACAGCTTTCTGGTTCTTATAGTCTCTAGTCTAGTATGTTGGGGACGGACGGACAGACAGACGGACGTGGTGAAATTATAAGGGTTCCTTGTACATTCCTTGAACGGAACCTTAAAAAATGAAAAGGTATTTTTCATTACATAACATTGCAAAAACATTTTTCAGTTTTTATTCTTTTTTACTTCACAAATTTTATGTGTCGATTGCAGTTGAAAAACTAGAACAGGGCTGTTGTATTTTTTGTACCACTTTGTTGTCATTTTTGTGAAATACGAAGATGAAAACTCTGTTAAAACTTTAAGATGGGTCTCTCCGTCACTCGCTTCATACAAACGTAGTTCCAATTTCATTTGAATATTAAGCAACCAAAGTCCATAAAATTTTGCAGACATATTCTAGAAACTTATATGTATCTATGTTTGTGGTTTACCAGATTTCTGTTAAAATATTCAATTTCAAAGTTACGCGGTCTTAAAAATTTACATACAAATCTTTGAGTCGCTGTAATTTTAAAACTACTTATTTTTAGAAAAATCTAAAACACCACAGACACAGATATTAGTTTCTAGAATATGTCTGCAAAATTTCATGGACTTTGGTTGCTTAATATTCAAATGAAATTGGAACTACGATTGTATGAAGCGAATGACGGAGAGAGCCCTGTTAAAACTTTAATCAGATACCTAGGTACAAATCTGAATAAAAAGTCTTTACTCAGATGCAAATTTCAATAAAAAAGTCGGATTTTAGTTTTCAGCTGTGTTTAATAGATCAGTCAGTCAGTCAGGAAGTCTTTTTTACGAAAAAAGGTAAAGGTAAGATCAGAAAGGTATCGGATATATACTACTAGCTGACGCCCGCGACTTCGTCCGCGTGGATTTAGGTTTTTCGAAATCCCGTGGGAACTCTTTGGTTTTCCGGGATAAAAAGTAGCCTATGTGCTAATCCAGGATATTACCTATCTCCATTCCGAATTTCAGCCAAATCCGTTCAGTAGTTTTTGCGTGAAGGAGTAACAAACATACACACACACACACACACACACACATACACACACACACACACACATACAAACTTTCGCCTTTATAATATTAGAGTGAGTGCGGGTCTTCTCCGTTTGGTCGGAACGGCCAAGCAGGGGTACGGGCCTCGAGGCATGGCCTCCTTACCCGGGTGAGGCGCAGGGCAACATTGTACCCTGGTGGTGATCTTTTAGCCGGGATTTCACCGGCTAGGGCCTGCCATCTTGGCTTACGGCCCTAGTGGGCTTCTTTGTATATCCGGTGTTGTTAGTCCGGGATTGGTCTCCGCGCGACGGCGGCTAGAGTTCGCTGTCGAACGCGGAGACGGGGTCATTACTGTACAGGTCGTTACTGTATGTATTTACACTGTGGTAGACATTAGAGTTTAGGACTTTGCAGTACTTGCAAATCATTTGCCTTTCTTCTTTGCGCAGCTTATCTGATATTCCATAAACTGACGTTCCAGGGTAATAAACCTTTTTGTTTCATGAATAATTTTTACTAAAAGCAGTGTTATCATGTGCACTCGTGCAGAAAATTAGAACCCGGAATTCTAAATAAGGTAATAGAAATAGTATCGACTCTCCTTCATTACCGGAACACCGAGTCGCTGATTTTTAGCTAAACATAACCGCTAACTCTTTGGTAATTATTCTCTCAACTAAAGCGACAGATCTAAATGTATGGCTATCATTTTCATAGTGCTTCCTGATAAAAAGAATAGCACTAGATTTTGATCCATCTATTTACTTTAGTTTAGAGATTGTTCTAAATTTCATGCAAATCGGTTAAGCGGATGGGTATTTAGGAATCCCGTGGGAACTCTTTGATTTACCGGGATAAGAAGTAGCCTATGTCCATCCCCGGGATATAAGCTAAATCTGTACCAAATTTCGTCAAAATCGGTTAAACTGTTGGGCCGTGAAAAGGTAGCAGACAGATAGACAGACAGACAGACAGACTGACACACTTTCGCATTTATAATATGAGTATGGAAGTATGGATGTGCGTGTATTTAGATTTTTTCAAAATCTCGCAGGAACTTTTCAATGTTCCGGGATAAAACGTAGCTTATATGCCCATCTCCGGAATGCATGCTATCTCATCAAAATCGTTTAAATAATTGGGCCGGGAAGAGCTAGTAGACAGACACACTTTCCCATGTATAATAGGTATTAGTATGGATGGAGAGTATGAATTACAAAAACGCGCACTGATGTTTTACCAGTCATCTGCATGGCGACAAGCTGATACTCTTCTACTATTTCTGTCTTTTCTGTATTCTTTGGTTTGAAGTTGAACGTAGGTAGGAAATCGTTTTCTTTTGTATTTGAACGTAATATAAATTTCGTGCCGTTGCATGGCTGGCAAACTTTCTTTTGTGCATAAATTCTACTCAAAAAGAAAATTATGTGCAGTTTGGAATAGGTCTACTGAACGGATTTTCCTTGAAGCATAAATTCCACGCGCATTTATAATAAAAGCCTAGAAGTACCTACTCAGGGTTGGCAAACATTTTGTGAATATTTTTTTTGAAAATAGAAAATAATACACCGATTAAGGAACGTGTGACCTTACGTAACATCTTTAAATGAATGGGTTACCGACCTTGGAGGTCTGAATGGCCATTTCGTTTCTCCATAACTCGGAAAGGTACACGTTTTCACAGTTATTTAGACGGCTAAATTTAGAGCTCCAAATTCGGTCACCCATCCAATCACCGACTTGAGTCAACGTTTCACAACTAGACCACATGCCCCTAAGACCCTCTCAAAGAGCCTTTTACAGTTCCTTAGGTACTGAGCCTCCGCTGTCCGTCCGTCTGTCTGTCAGCGGGCTGTATCTCGTGAACCAACTAGGTAGAGAGTTGAAATTTTTACAGAATGTGTATTTCTATTGCCGCTATAACAACAAATAATAACAACTTCAAAATGGTTGCCAAAAATATGAAAAAAAATTTAAAGTAATGTTTCCAAGCTGTTGTGTTAGCAGTTGAAAAGAGCAACCGTCAAGTTTCTTGCTGGTTCTTCTCGGTAAGAACGGCATTTCGAACCAGTGGTAAATTATTTTGACCACTTGAATAAAAATCTATTCTATTCTATTCCTGTACGATGGTACAAAACCCTTCGTATGCGAGTCCGACTCGCACTTCACCGATTTTTGAGTTTCCCTTTAAACAAAAATGTCTAGCCAGACATTTCTATCTCTCTGAAAATGAAAGAGTGTAGATCAAAAAGGGTTCACATGTACGCCATTATTTAAGGTCTTTGTTTATGGGTCACAATCGGATCATTTTTCAATCAGTCTATCCAGAATAGAAAAAAAGTCAAACTCACGCACCGAAGGCTCCGAACTCGGCAATTTTTTCGGCACTTTGCACGATAATTATTATCAAAAATTATTATGCACAAGTGTATATTAAAAAAATTATAACACCCCCGACAAGCGACGGTTACAGTAACTAGAAAAGAGCTGATAACTTTCAAACGGCTGAACCGATTTTCTTGGATTATACCTACCTAAGAACACTCTCGATCAAGCCACCTTTCAAACAAAAAACTAAATCAAAATCGGTTCATTAGTTTAGGAGCTACGATGCCACAGACAGATCCACAGATACACACGTCAAACTTATAACACCCCTCTTTTTGGGTCGGGGGTTAAAAAGGGTTCACATGTACGCCATTATTTAAGTCCCGGGCCTTTGTTTAGCGGTCACAATCGGATCGTTTTTCAACCAGTGTATCCGGTATAGCCTAGTGGTTAAAAAGTCCTCCTCCTACTCAGGAGATCGAGGGTTCGGTCTCGGGAACTCACCTATATTTTTTTCAAGTTACGTGCTTTTAGGGTTTCGTACCTCAAAAGGAAAAACGGAACCCTTATAGGATCACTTTGTTGTCTGTCCGTCCGTTGTGTCTGTCAAAAAAACCTATAGGGTACTTCCCGTTGACCTAGAATCATGAAATTTGGTAGATAGGTAGGTCTTATAGCACAAGTAAAGGAACAAATCCGAAAATCGTGAATTTGTGGTTACATCACCGAAAAACTTGTAAAGTTACAATGTAGGTACTAATTTTTTCATGATTATTGAATATTTATTGAAAACTAGAGGATGCCCGCGACTTCGTCCGCATGGATTTAGATTTTTATAGATCCCGTGGGAACTCTGATTTTCCGGGATAAAAAGTAGCCTATATCCGTCCCCGGGATATAAGCTAACCCTGTACCAAATTTCGTCAGAATCCGTTACTCTGGTGGGCCGTAAAAAGGTAGCAGACAGACAGACAGACAGACAGATAGACAGACAGACACACTTTCGCATTTATAATATTAAGTAT
The DNA here is from genome assembly GCF_905333055.1 of Maniola jurtina. Classification (NCBI taxonomy): domain Eukaryota; kingdom Metazoa; phylum Arthropoda; class Insecta; order Lepidoptera; family Nymphalidae; genus Maniola; species Maniola jurtina. Next base: position 5,447,985 of record NC_060053.1, read on the forward strand.
GGATTGTTGTTGGAATATGCGAGACAGAAGGAAACTCAGGAAACTACAGGGTAATACCTAATATCAACAGGAATTAAAGAGGTAATCTTGACCGGGATTTGTGTTGGGTGAACATTTACGATTATTGCCATCGATCTTTAAACTCTTTGTTCTATCGTCTACGTATTTCTACGACGAATGCATTTTAGGGTTCTGTTCCTGAAGGTGCCAACAGGACTAAACGATCGCTGTCCGTCCGTCCGTCTGTCTGTCAGCGGGCTGTATCTCATGAACCGTAATACCGCGAATAATGATTCGCGGTATTACGGTTCGGACATTCGGTGACAGAAGGGCGGGCTCATTTTTGCGCAACGGATCAGCCTGGCTGTCCAGCGCGGATATACAGCCAGTACTCTTAGCACCATTCCACGCGCGCATGATTTGTACAGTAATTAGATAAGGCTAGCTTTAAGCTTTACTGTAATATTTTCAGGTAGAGACTTGAAATTTTCACAGCTTGTTTATTTCAAAAGCCGCAATAACAACAAATCTATACTTAATGCGAAAGTGTGTTTCTTTGTTTGTTTGTTTTTGTCCATCCTTCACGCTCTAACTTGGCAACTAATTTTTGATTGACTTGTCTTTTGGCATAGAGATAGTTGAATGGACGGAGAGTAACATAGGGTTCTTTTTAATCCGGAAAATCAATTTCCCAAGGCATTATTAAAAACCTAAATCCACGCGAACGAAGTCGCGGCCATCGGGTAGTAATAAAATTTTCAAAATGGCTGCTATAAAAATTAAAAATAAATAAAAAGTGTTAAGTATATCTTGTACGACAGTATGGTTCCCTTCTTGTGCGAGTCCGACTCGCACTTGACCGATTTTATCCATTTAATCCAATAGGATTAACTTTGAACAGGGAGCTTTTTTTGAAGTTTTTATTGGTAACATAAAAAAACAGTTGATTTTGAGGCCAACCGAATGTTTCGTTGTTTTAATCGGATCGTAAAGTTTAGATTTTTTTTGGCTCCTTTTTCGTGATATTAATAGAAATTAAAACTGTAATTTATCATCTACTAGCTGATACCCGCGACTTCGTTCGCGTGGATATAGGTTTTTTAAAATTCCCGTGGAAACTCTTTGATTTTCCGGGATAAAAAGTAGCCTATGGGCTAATCCAGGGTATAATCTATCTCCATTCTAAATTTCAGCCCAATCCGTCCAGTAGTTTTTGCGTGAAAGAGTAACAAACATACACACACACACACACACACACATACAAACTTTCTCCTTTATAATAATAGTAGTGTATAAAAATAGACTTACACCATTCATCATCATGATCAACCTATCGCCAAGCCACTACTACGCATGGGTCTCCTGTTAGAATGTGAAGCGCTTAGGCTATTGTCCACCACGCTGGTCAAGTGTGGATTGACAAACTAAACTTTGAGAACATTATGGCGAACTCTCAAGCATGCAGGTTTCCTCACGATGTTTTCCTTCACCGTTAAAGCCAAGTGATATTTAATTGCTTAAAACTCACATAACTCTGAAAAGAGAAAACAGAAATGAACCCCTGACCTCTTAAATAGGAGGTGAATGTTTTAACCACTACACTATCATCGCTTTTTTGGGCCACAAATTCATATACCAACTATTTCAAATTAATAGGATCAGCCTGGCTGTCCAGCGCGGAAATGCAGCCAGTATTCTTGGCACCATTCCACGCGGCCATGATTTGTATAGAAATTAGCTAGCTATTAGTTATTGTAATATTTTAATTAAAAAAAAAAAATTAATTGGTCCAGTAGATTCAGAGCAAATTGGCTGAACTGACAGACACTCAAGTGATCCTATGAGGGTTCTGTTTTTTTTAATTCGGACGTACAGACCCCAAAAATCAATAGGGTTAGTGTAGTTATGTGTCAATTCTAGTTCAGAAATAACCAAAATACAGGCAAAATAATAACCATTATATCGTTCACGAACTTTACGTAGAATAGAAACCCGTAGAGCCATTGATTCCGATTGCAATAGAATATCATTCCGAGTTATCGTAAATATGGATTTCCATGCAATATCAGGGGATTTACTATACCGAACGATGGATATGAGATTTCGCTATAAGTAGGTACGTGTGTATTATGAAACTCAATATTGTAAAACGGTCTTAGAAAGAATAGAATAGAATAGATTTTTGTTCAAGTTATTAGAATAGAATAGATTAGTTATTAGTTATTAGAATGGAATAGATTAGTTATTAGATTAGTTATTAGAATAGTTATTAGAATGGAATAGATTAGTTATTAGATTAGTTATTAGAATAGTTATTAGAATAGAATAGATTTTTTTTATTTAGCACTTTTACAAGTGCTTTTGAATCGTCTGAATAATTTACCACTGGTTCGGAATGCCGTTCCTACCGAGAAGAACCAGCAAGAAACTCGGCGGTTGCTCTTTTCAAATTTCTTAGGCGTGCTTTTAAGTGTGTAAGGCATTCAGAACTAGTGGTAGATGCATTGGACGATTCAAAAGTATTTGTAAGTTTAATTGAATCACATCACACTAATATTATAAAGGCGAAAGTTTGTGTGTATGTATGTTACTCTTTCACGCAAACACTACTGAACGGATTTGGCTGAAAAGAATGGAGATAGATTATACCCTGGATTAACACATAGGCTTCTTTTTACGCAGGCAAATTAGATTTCCTACGGGATTTAAAAAACCTATATCCACGCGAACGAAGTCGCGGGCGTCAGCTAGTAAAAAATATTTTTATCTATTTATTTATTTACTTGAGGATGCCCGCGACGTCGTCCGCGTGGAGTTAGTTTTTTATAGATCCCGTGGGAACTGTTCGATTTTCCGAATTAAAAAGTTGCCTATTTCGATTAGAGGGACGCAAGCTACTTCGGGTCTTTAGGAATCCCGCGGGAACTCTTTGATTTTCCGGGATAAAAAGTAGCCTATGTCCGTACCCGGGATATAAGCTAACCCTGTACCAAATTTCGTCAAAATCGGTTACACTGTTGGGCCGTTAAAAGGTAGCAGACAGACAGACAGACAGATAAACAGACAGACAGACACACTTTCGCATTTATAATATTAAGTATGGAAGTATGGATTTAGACCCCTTTCGCACAGTCGACTGAGTTGCCGGGCGACCTGACCGGGCGTACCTCTGTGTGTTTATAACAATTTATAAATTGTACGTGTTTAAAAACCCTAAAATAGCCACGTTTCAAAGAAAATAAAAAAAATAGGTAACCAAAAAATGTGTTTTTGATATAATTACCGCGTCCGCTTAGCGCGCTGCTTCTGTTTCGTTCATTAAAAATTCTACGCAGGCAACGCAGGGCGACCTCTTTAATTGCGGCACCAAACGAACATACCCCTATTAGGTTAGCCCGCTTCCATCTTAGACTGCATCATCACTTACCACCCGGTGAGATTGCAGTAAAGGGCTAACTTTTATCTGAATCAAAAAACCAGCCAAGTGCGAGTCAGACTCGCGCACTGAGGGTTTCGTAATAAGCAATTTTTTCCGACATTTTGCGTAATAAATCAAAAAGTATTATGCATAAAAATAAATAAAAATCTGTTTTAGAATGTACAAGTAAAGCCCTTTCATATGATACCCCACTTGGTATAGAACCTTAGCTTGAAAATTGAAACAAATTTTAATTTTTTTTTAATGATGTAACCACAAATTCACGGATTTCAGATTTATCCCTTTATTTGTGCTATAAGACCTACCTACTTGCCAAATTTCATGATTCTAGGTCAACGGGAAGTACCCTCTAGTTTTTTTGACGGACACGACGGACGGACAGACAGACAGACAACAAAGTGATCCTATAAGGGTTCCGTTTTTCCTTTTGAGGTACGGAACCCTAAAAACTAAGGTAGGTATGTATACCGCTGTGTCAGAGAGGGCACACATAATAATATATTATCTTGAATTGAGACAACATTCACGCCAGCTTGTAATCAATAATTCTTCTTCGCAAAAATACAGACACACATCTTTTTAATCTTACATTATTATATTCCCCCGGGACTTTTGATCTTCCCAATGTCATACGTGCAAAGAATTGTAGAGCCTTAAGGCTGTTTTACGCCAGAGTAGATAACACAGTGCGACATTGATGCATGCCTAGCCATATAAAGGCCAATTCACACCAATTGCGTACACGTGACACGTGAGTAGTGACGCGCGTATACCCCTCACACCGGGTTACGCAAACGTCCACGCTTTACGCAAGCGGTGTGCCATGTTTCATACAGTTACATACATTCTACCTTACGCAACGCTTACACAGCCTGTGTGAACGCTATAAATCGTGTGCACGGTTATGAAATGAAACGAGGGATCTCACGAAGCTGTTTTTGGTTGTATTTTCTCGCTATTACGCTCTTCTGTTCTACAATATTTTATTACGTAGAAGAATCTATAGGTTCTAAAGCTACCTGTGAATATGAATGTGAACATTAAAGACTTATCACACAAGAATTCTTAAACGTTGTTCGTTGGAACATGTTACTAAAAGCGCTCTATCTATTGGAATATTTATATCATTTACATTATACGAGAAACTCTTTCAGATACCAAATCACAACGATTACCAATCAGATATCTATATTGTATGCCCCACCATGCCTATTAAGAGAGGTCTCTCCGTCACTCGCTTCATACAAACGTAGTTCCAATTTCATTTGAATATTAAGCAACCAAAGTCCATGAAATTTTGCAGACATATTCTAGAAACTAATATCTGTGTCTGTGGTCTTTTAGATTTTTTCTAAAAATATGTAGTTTTCAAATTACAGGGGCTCAAAGATTTGTATGTAAATTTTTAAGACCGCGTAACTTTGAAACCGAATATTTTAACAGAAATCTGGAAAACCACAGATATAGATATTAGTTTCTAGAATATGTCTGCAAAACTTCATGGGCTTTGGTTGCTTAGTAATCAGTATTCAAATGAAATTGGAACTACGATTGTATGGAGCAAGTGACGGAGAGAGCCCTGTTAAGGCATGGTGGGGCATACGTATTAACGTATAAATTAGATGATAATGAGTGAATAAAGACAATGGATTTATCCCGGTAATAAAATTACCATAGTAATAAGAAGCATGGCGGTATAATTACATTAGCACACTGAATGAGGTTTGCGTTATGAAATCTTACCAAAATGTTTTAGTTTAACTTGAGTAAAATTCTTGAAGCGATGATGACCCATTAAATATTGTGGTTAAGAGGGGTCTCACTCGCTCCATAGAAACGTAGTTCTAATTTCATTTGAATATTAAGCAACCAAAGTCCATAAAATTTTGCAGACATATTCTAGAAACTAATATCTATGTCTGAGGTTTTCCAGATTTCCGTTAAAATATTCCGTTTCAAAGTTACGCGGTCTTAAAAATTCACATACAAATCTTTGAGCCTCTGTAATTTTAAAACTACATATTTCAAAAAAAAACTAAAACACCACATGCATAGATATTAGTTTTTAGAATATGTTTGCAAAATTTCACAGACTTTGGTTGCTTAATATTCAAATGAAATGGGAACTACGATTGTATGGAGTAAGTGACGGAGAGAGCCCTGTTAAGACGTTGATTCTTATTCACTCACACTCTTGACTAAAAGGTTCCCATATTAAAACTGGAGGAGAAAACTGAAAACCTTATAGCGTTCAATAAATATCCTAACGATTCTAATTACAAGTTAGGAGAACTGATAAGATAAGGCATAGAGAAAAATAAGGACCATTTTTTTTTTGTTGAGATAAATTCCATAAAACACCGGAAATACGCATGCCGGAAGGGAATCCCATATGACAGCGGGACGTTATAGAAACGAGGGCGCCGATCCTGAGTATTGGTAAAACGTCAATCACTTAGTAGGTATAGGTATGTAACTATGTTATATGGTGTATCTATGTTTGTATCCCTTTGGCTACTATTATGGAGGAAAACTACATACGTCAAATACAAGGTGTAACCACGAACACTAGCAAAAACTACCTAAGGGTTATTAAATTACTACGTAAACAAAATCCAATGCCAATAAAGCAATAATAATCATTTGCCTAGGATTAAAAAATACTTAATTAGTGATTAAGTATTTTTTAATCCTCGACCCAAAAAAAGGGGTGTTATAAGTCGACGTGTGTATCTGTGTATCTGTCTGTGGCATCGTAGCTCCTAAACTAATGGACCGACTTTAATTTAGTTTTTTTTGTTTGAAAGCTATTATCCAAGAAAATCGGTTCAGCCGTTTGAAAGTTATCAGCTCTTTTCTAGTTACTGTAAGGTTATTTTTAAAAAGTTGATTTGAGTTGTCAAAAATAATATAAAATTATTAATTTAGCTGATGAAGGTAGTTTGGTAAAATCGATATTTGGCTCATTCGATGTCATACAATCTGTTACTAGGAGGCCAACAAGATTGAACTTGCATAAATACGGGTGTTTTGAAGGTTTTAGTTCAGTCTCCTTCTGAGATTCGGAGCGATATCGCATATTTTCGGTATTTGGATTGTGAACTGAATAATTAGATGTTGTGATAGCAATCACGCTCTAATTAAATAGTTTATTTTGGCATTCGTTTGTTTAGATTAAAACTCTCGGATAACCTTGCACATTAAACTTGTGTTTTTTTGTGTTGGTTTTGGAGAGGACATTCCAATAATTCGATAAAAAATATTTAAATAATACCTGTTTTTCTGAGTGACGCCAATATTACTGTAACCTTCACTTGTGTAAATTAAAAATTTATAATACCCCCGTATTATAAATTTTTAATTTATACTTGTATACTTATATGTATAAATAAATGGCTCATTAGAACTCTCTTATAAGTCGGACTTAATTAAAAAATACTCTTTCCAAAGAGAAAAGTCCCTCTAAAATCGTTAGAGATTCGTAAAAGTGAATTGTTCCACTTGACATTCAGCCCCACTCCGTGAAAACCTTTTCAAACGTGAATACATACGTATTAGGTATACCTATTATATCTACGTGTTTATTATACCCTCGCGTTATAACGTTTCATGTTATTTGTATGAGTGTTTGGTGGTCAATATTATTTACTAGCTGATGCCCGCGACTTCGTTCCCGTGGATATAGGTTTTTGAGAATCCCGTGGGCTCCTTTTTATCCCGGAAAATCAAAAAGTTTCCACAGGTGTATTGGGTTTAAATTTAGGTTTTTGAAACAATTTTTTCAGAAACCTAAATTTAAGTCGCGGGCATCAGCTAGTATATTTTTTTAACCCCCGACCCAAAAAGAGGGGTGTTATAAGTTTGACGTGTGTATCTGTGTATCTGTCTGTGGCATCGTAGCTCCTAAACTAATGAACCCATATTAATTTAGTTTTTTTTTTGTTTGAAAGGTGGCTTGATCGAGAGTGCTCTTAGCGATAATTCAAGAAAATCGGTTCAGCCGTTTGAAAGTTATCAGCTCTTTTCTAGTTACTGTAACCTTCACTTGTCGGGGGTGTTATAAATTTTTAATTTACACTTGTTCAAATAGCGAATAAACGAGCAGGTGGGTTCCCTGATGTATGAACATATTTTGCAGTACCAGAGGAACCGCCAATGCGTTGCCGGCCTTTAACGAATTTATTGGTCCGCTCCTTACATAATATTTTCCTTTGACATGGCCGTGCATTTTAATGCTGTTATAGGTTCAAACTTATGCTAGAGCTGTAAACTTTCAAGAGGCACTCGCAAGCGGTGAAACGCATTAAAATTTTATTACTTTTAGTTCGAAACTTTTCTTATGAAAAGAGGGCAGGTTTATAGTGTCAAGTTGAAGTTGAAATTATGTTCTTTTAGTTATGGTATTTCAAGAGGAGTTTATTCGCAGCGCGCTCTAATCAAACGTAGTTTGGCTTTCATTTGAATACTAACGCATTTGCTGCGTGGCGGGGGTGTGTATTGCCTGCTTGGTGGCTGGCTTTTCCTGCATGTTTAGCAGTGGGAGGGCGGGCGGTGTGCATGTTGCACCATACTTTGTCTGGTTTAGCGGATTATAGCAAATTATGCTTTTGGTTCCTTGTATATCATGGACTTCCGCAAAGTAACGTCTGCTTCTATACAACATATTAACCAATCAAACTCAATGAAGTTTTGTAGACACGTTCTGGTAAAGGCCGATTTACACCAAGCATGTACACGTGACACGTGCGTAGTGACGCGCGTAAACCTCTAACACACCGGGTTACGCAGACGTCCACGCTTTACGCAAGCGGTGTGCCATGTTTCATACAGTTCCATATACGCTTACGCAACGCTTACGCAGTCCGTGTGAACGAGCTATAAATAATTTGTGAAGCTGCACCTGTAGTTTTCAGATTTCTGTTGAAATGTGTAGGCAGTTCAAAAATTTACATAAAAATCTTTTGACGTGACAACGTCTTATAATTCGATAGAGCCGGCTGCACGCACGAAAAAACATGACTCATGCGGCGTTACCTCGCTCTGAGGCGTTCCATGTAAGGCTTGTAGTGCAAGCGAGAGCGCGGAACGAGCGACAAAGAAGCACAATCGGCCTTTGTTGTCACGTTCAACTATCGTCAGTAAACCGACTTTACAGACAACCAATTTTTTTGTCCTGTTACTTGGAAACTACAGATTTGAAAAGGAAACTGGAATGTCGCGGGCATTGTCTAGTTCAATATAATATTTCCCAACCCTCTAAAATTGGACCATTGAGATTATTGTGCCATCAATAAATTAAGGGAAATAATATTTTTAGAATAATTTGTATCTACGTGGACATTTCATGACAAGCTTCAATTTGTAATATTTTAGTAATAGACGACCTTACTGAATATTTTATTGAAATATCAGTTTTAGTAATCGGAAATGTATTATTCAAATGCGGTAAAAATATACTGACTGACTTGATTATTTCACAAAAAAATAATAAGTCTCGTAGTGTGGTACCTGTGGGAGATATGATATGAGAAATTAGCTCTGGTATCGACTAATTTGTGAGTTATAGTCGATACTAGAGCTAATTTCTTAAACTGGACCCTTTCAAGTAAAGATTTTTATATAAACCTGTGAGAATGATACTGCCATTGTCGCAATTAAAGTGCCATAAGCCTACTTTGTCGTATCAGTTTACAAATTGCGAAAAACCAAGTAAAATTTGAAATTCGCGGGCAGACCCGTCGCTTTCACCTTAAAGAATTTGTTTAAAACTCCACTTTGACAACCCTGCAAACAGCTCGCCTCGATAGCTCAACGGTTAAAGAAGCGGACTGAAATCCGAAAGGTTGCCGGTTCAAACCCCATCCGTTGCGTTATTGTCGTAGCTACTCCTAGTACAAGCTTTACGCTTAGTTGGAGGGGAAAAGGTAATATTAGTCAGTATGATAAACTTTGGTCAAATTCTTAAAAAAAAACTGCTGTGTACTCAAATGATCCTTTGAACGTTTGTCAAATGGCAGAGACAACGAAAAAATCTATGGCCACTTTATTTATTTGGTACTACATACCTCATTTGTATGCTATGTTTTTTAAATATATTTATTCAGATTCAAGTGACCCTTGACTGCAATCCGAGTAAGTGATAAGATGGAAGGAGTATAATATTATGGCAGTTATTATCAAACCCATACCCCCTTAATCTCTACACGGCATCGTACCGGAACGCTAAATCGCTTGGCGGCACGAGTTTTCCGCTAGTGGTAGCTAGCCACGGCCGAAGCCTCCCGCCAGACCAGACCAGAGAAAATTTAGATATTATAAAATTCCTTTCCCTTGCTGGGACACAAACCTGGGACTTCCCACTAATAAGACCACAGCGCTCACCACTGCACCAGTGAGGTGTATTGATGTAGGAGGAATCTAAGCCCTAATTCGCACTAGCGTTATAAAAGCGTTGCGTTAAAACCCGGCGTTGGCGGGTATTAACATTGTACGCGTTAAAAAAGCGTTGTCGCGTGAACAGATACTTGGGAATGCATTTGTTCTATTTGAACGCTTTTTTTACCGGACGTTAAAAAAACTCTCGTGCGAATTAGCCCTAATGGTTTTATCAAACACGCTGTATACCTTTTGATACAGGTTCAGGAAAGTTTTCTCGAAAGTCAGCGAGTATCCGTGAACGTGGTTTCCACAATATCCTTTACGATTTCTTTGCACGTCTATCGTCCGGAATAGGGCTGTCAAAAGTATCGAACTTTCTTCACATTTTTACTTGAAAAATATTCTTCTATGTTTCCACCTGAATATGACATTCGGGAAATATCAAAAGGTGATTCGGCCTTACTGAGGCAGCGTATATAAAACTGGCTAATGACATCCCACTTAGGGATTAAATTTTACCCCCTTTTTAGGGATTGAATTATCAAAAATCCTTTCTAAAGCACCGGCCACACAGGCCGCGTATGTGTCGCATAAGCGTAGACGTAGCGCGTACCGTGCGTTGTAATGTATGGACCTGTATGAGACATGGCATACCAGTTGCGTGACGTAAACGTTCGCGTAGACGTAATGCGTGCAGTTATGTCTAAGGATTCGCGCGTGTCACGTGTACGTGCGCGCGTGTGAATCGGCTGTAAACGGATGTCTACGTCATATTATAAACATCGTGTTCTCAAAGATGTATGAAGTCTGCCAATCCACTCAGTGGCTTGCACGAGTTTGAAGCCAGGGTAAGCACTATTTAGGTAGGTTCCTATTTCTTGACGAATTAATAAACAATGAACGTTGAGTTAGTTCTCCTAAGGTAAGCAGTACTTTTATGCCTCTTTGGCCTGCACGCCACTGATTATCCACCCTTGGTCAGCGCGGCGTGGTGGAATATGGCCAAAACTTACTCATTCTGAGAGGAGACCCGTGCTCGGTAGTGAGCCAGCTATGAGTTGAGATTTAATACATAGACGTACTTTTTAAATCTCGGAAAATTAAAGAGCTCCTATGGGATTTTAGGAAATCCTGTGAAAATAAAACCATCACACTAATATTATAAAGGCGAAAGTTTGTATGTGTGTGTGTGTGTGTGTGTGTGTGTGTGTGTGTGTGTGTGTGTGTGTGTGTGTGTGTATGTTTGTTACTCCTTCACGCAAAAACTACTGGACGGATTGGGCTGAAATTTAGAATGGAGATAGATTATACCCTGGATTAGCACATAGGCTACTTTTTATCCCGGAAAATCAAAGAGTTCCCACGGGAATTTTAAAAAACCTACATCCACGCGAACGAAGTCGCGGGTATCAGCTAGTTCAGGATAAAAGATTCTCCTAAAACCTTCTAGTCGGTAAATGTGTAAACTATAAATCACTAGATTTAGGCGTAACGCAGACAGCCGTTTTATGTCTGAGACCGATTTTTATTTATTTATTTATTTGTACCAGAAAGTTATATAACAATATTAAGAAAAAGAAAGAAAAAGTGGACGGGGAAGCACTTATCTCTATAAGAGATCTCTAACAGTGACCTTTGACAGTGCGAGAGGTTGTAAAGGGAGTAGAATAAGTAGGATTTTTTTTACTTGAAACTGGTGTCCGATTTTTTGCCGTCTGTTAATAGATAATATCTACGTATTTACACTTATGTCGTTTTTTTGTTATCGATTACAAGTTAGCCCTTGACTGCGATCTCACCTGGTGGTAAGTGATGATGAAGTTTGAGATGGATGCGGGCTAAATTGGAATGGTTATCCTGTTTTTATAAAATCCATAGGTTATCGGTTTCTACACAGCATCACGCCGGAACGCTATAGCTTGGCAGCATGGTTTCGACGGTAGGGTGATAACTAGCCTCGGCCGCTCCACACCAGACCGCCAGAGACAATTAAGACATAAGATTCCTAAAATTGCTTCTGCCGGGAATCGAACCCGGGACCTTCCACTTATAAGACCACAGCGCTTATCACCGCGGCAGGGAGGTAGTCGTAGTTAAGAATCGGGTCAGATAGGCTAGTATAGATGCTAGTGTTATTATGCGTTTTAATGAAGAATTTCTGCCAATTTTCGTCGGGTTGCCAAAATCAGACGTCTGCGTTATATGTAAAACCTTTCCAGTAGGAGGATAAATCACTCGACTTGACTGCATGCCATTTCAGCTGTGGCCCTGGCAACAAGGCAAGAACCGAGAAATCTTTCTTATCTCGCAGAAATAATGAATATACTCCTGCTAGGAACAAATTACGACAAAAAAGGACGAAGGAAAAAAAGTTATTTACGCAAATTATATAGAGCGAATTTGTCGCTTAATTTGAACGAACAAGGAAAGTCTGTGTTTATGTTATTTATTTATATTTTTGGCTAACTTTAAACAACCAGTCAAGTGCGAGTCGGATTCACCCACGTAGGGTTCCGTATCTTAGTATAAAATACTAGCGACCCGCCCCGGCTTCGCACGGGTGGACACTACCACGAAAAATCCTATCTATTTTCCGGGATAAAATATAGCCTATACGGATTCGCAAGAATCCCTCTAAGTAATGGTAAAAGAAATTTTGAAATCGGTCCAGTAGTTTTTGAGCCTATTCAATACAAACATACAAAAATACAAAAATACAAAGGTTTCCTCTTTATAATATTAGTATAGATAACACTAATTACTTTTTTTTGCATGATGGCATTTGCATGTATATATTGTAATACGTATACAATACTAATATATATAGAGGCAATATAAATAAATTTCTTAATGACAAAGTTGCAAACAATCATCTTTGCATTCAGTTCTTCATGCATCAAAAAAAATAACTGCTGAGTTTCTTGCCGGCTCTTCTCAGTAACATCTACTTTCCGGACCGGTAAATTTTTGATATATCATAATAGTCATAGGTTGGTCTTTAAGTAATAAAATATTTTTGACTGGCTGATGCCCGCGACTTCGTTCGTGTAGATTTAGATTTTTAAAAGTCCCCTTTGAGACTCTCCAGGTCTTTGACTATTACCATGCAAGAAATCACGTCAATGATGCGTCAATGCTTTTTCAGTTGTGACGTGATGGAAGGACAAACCAACGGAGTAGTGATAATTTTCATCATAAAGTAGGTATATAGTTGGTAACCCTATCCATCTTGTAAGATCCCGCGGGAAATTTCATCACAATTGCCAATAAAGGTACCCTATGTCATACATACTCTTACGATTGAAAGGTTTCAATTCTACATATTTGTTAAACTGTTCGAAATTGGGTATCCATTTGTAGTATGTAAGTATGTGTGAGGGAATATCTTTTGAATATGGTTATGTTCATCGAAATAAAATAAAAAACCGACCAAGTGCGAGTCAGACTCGCGGACCAAGGGTTCCGTATTTTTTCGACATTTTGGACGATAAATCAAAAACAATTATGCATAAAAATAAATCAAAATCTGTTTTAGAATATACAGGTAAAGTCCTTTCATATTATGATAACCCACTTGGTATAGTAATGTTACTTTGAAAGTTGCAAATATTAATTATAATTTCATGAACACATTTTTTTGTGATCTAAGTACATAGTTAGTAGTCACTAATTCACGGCTTCTTTTTCTTTATTTGTGCTATAAGATCTACATACCTGCCGAATTTCATGATCAGGTCAACGGGAAGTACCCTTGAAAGACACGACACACGGATAGACGGACAGACGGACAGTTTTTGAAAAATCCACAGGAAAAGACAGTTCGAGCGGGACGCGGACAAAGTCACGGGCAACAGCAAATCCATACTGATATTATAAATGCGAAAGTATGTCTGTCTGTCTGTCTATCTGTTTGCTACCTTTTCACGGCCCAACAGTTTAACCGATTCTGACGAAATTTGGTACAGGGTCAGCTTATATCCCGGGGACGGACATAGGCTACTTTTTATCCAGGACAACCAAAGAGTTCCCACGGAATTCCTAGAAACCCATCCGCTTAACCGATTTGTATGAAAGGTACCTAGGTAGCTTACGTCCCTGTAATTGACATAGGCAACTTTTAATCCCGGAAAATCAAACAGTTCCCACGGGATCTTTAAAAACCTAAATCCACGCGGATGAAGTCGCGGGCATCCTCTAGTCTATACTACTAATAAATAAAATTGGAGTGTCTGTCTGTAATTTCGAAATAACTACCGCATATTAAGGTCATATGGTTATTTGAACGATACTATAACCGAATCACACGTTTTTAAAATTTTTGTCTGTCTGTCTGTCTGTCTGTCTGTTTGAAAAGGCTAATCTTGGGAACGGCTGAACCGATTTTGACGGGATTTTCACAGACAAGTAGAGAATTGACCAGGGAGTAACATAGGCTACTTTTTTAACCGACTTTCAAAAAGGGAGTTGTGTTTTTCTACCTATGTACACCGAAATCTCCGAGATTTCTGAACCGATTTGCGTCATTTCTTTTTTAATCGATAGAGGAACTGCGACATTGTTTCATAAAAAATTTGGAGTCCAACTCTTTAATCCTGATGCTGCAGGGGATCTGACCAATCCACGCGGGCGAAGCTGCGGGCATCAGCTAGTAGAAAATAAAATGCTATTGGAAATATTTCATGTAAAGCGGCCGTAAGTATAAACTTTAATAAAATCCGCAAGTGAGTGCAGAACTCATTGAAACTTGAAGCTCTATGCTTTATTACCGAGTAGGACTCTATATCTAGTTTCTGAGCTTTATACATTGAGATGTAAACCATAGAGGTGCAGATTTCACAGCATCCTTTTTTTTATTTACAAACTTTAGTGTGAGGCCCTGCCTCCTGATAAAGTCAAAATTTTGAATCCTAAGTCTCATGTCTTGCAGATAGTATACAACATTTATTTTGATTTCCTTTTATTACTTCTTTTTTAGGGTTCCTAACCTAAAAGGAAAACAGAACCCTTATAGGATCACTTTTTTGTCTATCTGTCTGTTCGTCTGTCTGTCTGTACGTCTGTCGTGTCTGTCAAGAAAACCTATAGGGTACCTCCCGTTGACCTAGAATCATAAAATTTGGCAGGTAGGTAGGACTTTTAGCATAAGTAAAGGAATAAATCTGAAAACCGTAAAGTGGTTACATCATAAAAAAATGTGTTTCAATTTTCTGAGTAAGAATAAGAAAATGTTTTGGGTATTTAACGTTAAAAATTTAGTAACGTTAACCGTCTTGCTTGGGGCCTCTACGTCGCTTTTACGAGCCTGGTTTTGTTGAATATCTGTAGTCTATGCTCTAACACTAGTATAAAGTAACTCTCTGCAGGACAGGTTTTAATATACTTTTATGATACCAACTTTTATAGGTCATCGTAAAGTTGTTGAAGTAATCTTTATTTTGCTGGTTTCTTATTCTAATGCCAGATATTGTTCTAAAGGTTGGTTGTGACTTTTTAATGTGTATAAATATTATAAGGATCTACATTCCACACATGTTCCACACAGACTGTTTTATTTCCTTATCCACCCACTTTTTTTTAAATTATCCAGTGGGTGTAGGAGGAACGGAGGATCGTGTGTGGTGCCGCGCTCTTGGGAAGGCCTATGTCCAGCAGTGGACGCAAACAGGTTGATTGTGTATATAGTGGTCACCATCATCATTATCAGGTCATCTAACACATGGAAGAGGTCCATTGAAGCAGACCTTAAAAGAGTAGGACTCTCGTGGAACCATATCAAGGCAGCAGTCAAAGATAGGGAGACATAGAAAACAATTGCTGCCCGAAGTTCCACGAAGGAATAAAAGGACTCCATCATCATCATCATTATGATCAACCCATCGCCGGCTCACTACTGAGAACTAGTTTCCTCTTAAAATGAGAATGGTTTGGGGTCATAGCCAAGTGCAGATTGGTTGAATTTTCAAGTTACTTTGAGAAGATTATGGACAACTCTCAGGCATGCAGGTTTCCCCACGTTAAGCAAGTGATATTTAATTGCCAAAAACGCACATTACTCCGATTTCCGCACGATTTTTTCTTTCACCGTTAAATCAACCTTCGAATAAGAGGTCACCGTTTCATTTTCACTGATGCTGATTTCGAATTTTCTGCAACAGGCCTTGTGTATGGGCAAGGCATACAGCATTCACGCTGAGTTGGGACCTTGTTTTTTGGATGACACAGTTTATTCCGGCGCTTCTTCTGCTTGAGGGCTTTTGACTTTAATGCTCATGTATTAGAGGCGCCGGGATAACCTAACCCGTAGGTATAACTGGTAATGTGGGGCACAGCTTTCAAAAATAAACGTTTTTTATTTTCTTTCTTTCAAGGCAAGATATTTTTACATAGACATAAAATTCGTATCTAACCGCAAAAATACTAAATCAAACTCAGGAGATATGATAGAAAAACACAAACGTCGCCCCAAATTGTAATTCCTATCGAATAGACTGCCTGGAGGCATTCATAAAATGAAGATCAAATCTGATCTGACTTGCAGATCCCTACTTAGCATTCCTTTACCGCCTTCGGCAATTCTCACGTACGGATTATGAACCGACTTATACATTTTTGTACCCAAAGTGTGCCGACGAGACCCTATTACTAAGACTACGCTATTCGTCTGTCCGTCTGTCCGTCCGTCAGCGTGCTGTATGTTGTAACCTGAAATAGATAGAGAGTTGGAATTTTCACAGGATGTATATTCCTATTGCCGCTATAGCAACAAATAATAAAAAATGCAAAATGGCCGCCATGGAAAAAAAGTTTTATTGCTTGTACGATGGTATGGAACTAACTAGTTACCTTTGCACCACAGTCCACGACAGTTAGGGATCACATAACAAAACGTCGAGGCTTCGACGTCACTCGCAGGAATAGAGTAGAGTAGAGTGGAGCGGAGCGGAGTGGAGCGGAGCGGAGCAGAGTAGAGTAGAATATAATAGAACATAATAGGTTTTTATTCAAGTACACAAGAACCAGCAAGAAACTCGGCTATCGTTCCTACGTTCAGGCGTCAAATGTTCCTACGTTTGACGCTACGTAGCCTATGAATCTCCTATTTCTCTTTGAATTCGTCACCCATACCCTTATATTTTAATATCGACGATTCGGGATGCTACCGAGAGTTCCCTCACTCTAGTTCACTCTATCTGGACGGTATAAACTACTGGATACACAAGTGTAAATTAAAAATTTATAACACCCCCGACAAGTGAAGGTTACAGTAACTAGAAAAGACCTGATAACTTTTAAACGGCTGAACCGATTTTCTTGGACTATTCCGTGCCTACGATCCAAAGTATCTGAGTTTTCCAAAACATCATTTTCAAATAAATAATTATGTATCTAGGCAACGTCCATCTCGACAGCTTGACATTTGTCTATTGACATAATATTATGAACCTAACGGTTATCTAACCTTCTTTTATACAAGAAAACTAGAAAAGAGCTGATAACTCTTAAACGGCTGCACCAATTTTTTTGGATTATAGCTAAGAACACTCTCGATCAAGCCACCTTTCAAACAAAAAAAAGTAAATTAAAATCGGTTCATTCGTTTAGGCGCTACGATGCCACAGACAGATACACAGATACACAGATACACAGACACACAGATACACAGATACACACGTCAAACTTATAACACCCCTCTTTTTGGGTCGGGGGTTAAAAATAGACTCCCAGACGTTTCTGTTGGCATTACATATTATTTATAAAGGTAAGCGGGTATGCATACAGCAATGTTGACTTAATTACAAACCACATTTGCTTTAACAAACATCACTCACTGTAGAGACGAGTGGGTACTTGCCCGACATACCTTGTGACCTTTTGACGAGCGGGCCTCACTTGGGAACTACTGGATTTCACATATTTCGTGATATTACGAGTAGGGTGACAATGTGTGACTAATTGAGTGAGAATAGCGCCTTAAGTGTGGATAAAACTTTAAAAAAATGTACTTTCCATTTTATTCGGTTACATCGTCCACGTGGAAGCAGGCTTTAAAAATCCCGTAGGAACTCTTTTATTTTACGGGATCAAAAGTAGCCTATGTCTTTCCTTGGGATGCAAGCTATCTTAGCATCTTTTGTTAAAGTCGAATAAACAGATGGGCCGTGAAAAGCTGGTAGACAGACAGACAGACAAAATTTAACATTTAAAATGTTAATATGGATAGGTAAGGGTAAGCGTGGGTAAGCATTATATCAATGTTGACTTAATTACAAACCACATTTGCTTTAACAAACATCACTCATTGTATGAGACGAGTAGGTAATAGGTATATGCCAATACTATTCCACACTACTAAAAAACTAAGAACATACATTGACTTACTGAACCAGAATTACTATAGGTACTTATACTATATTAAGAGGGCTCTCTCCGTCACTCGTTTCATACAAAGGTAGTTCCAATTTCATTTGCATATTAAGCAACCAAAGTCCATGAAATGCAGACATATTCTAGAAACTAATATCTATGTCTGTGGTTTTCCAGATTTCTGTTAAAATATTCGGTTTCAAAGTTACGCGGTCTTAAAAATTTACATACAAATCTTTGATCCCCTGTAATTTTAAAACTACATATTTTTAGAAAAATCTAAAACACCACAGACACAGATATTAGTTTCTAGAATATGTCTGCAAAATTTCATGGACTTTGGTTGCTTAATATTCAAGTGAAATTGGAACTACGATTGTATGAAACCAGTGACGGAGAGAGCCCTGTTAACTCAATGGACATATCCTAGAAAGTTCCAAAGGATGGTCACCCTAACTTTAAAACTATGTTTACAAATATCATTATCGAGTACGCAATACGCATTCGAGTTGTTAACAGTTTCAGTGAGAATCATAGTGAAAATATTGAATAAAAAATTTTTGTAATGTTCAATAATATTTATTCTTGCACAATTTGGGCATATTTTTAACCTATAAACTTGAAAACTAAAACCCGACTGCGATCGCCTTAATAAACGCTGAAATATTATACTAAAAGTGTTTTTCTGTTGCTTGGTTTATTTTAATGTTGTTGTACATATATTATTATATTCATGAGCTCAGAATTTTCTTCTCTTTCATTTGACACCCCACTCGATACTATAGAAAAAAATTGGTTTTTTTTTGTAACATCCGTTAAGGTCAATTTTATTCGTATAAAATATAGGTAAACTATGTCACCCGGACCTTTACAACAAATCAATTGACACCTCATTTATCAAAATCGGCCCAGTAGTTTAGGTACTACGGTGAAACATACATACATACATAGACTGCTAAAATCATAACCCTTCCTTTTGGCCTTGCCGTAGTCGGGTAAAATGGTATTTGAAAACATGTTTATTGTGTTACAGACTGAAATCGTGTTGATATTATATTTTACCACAACTGAATATTCATATGTGTAGTGTGTACCTCAACTTAATCGGTTCAGTAGATTAGAAGCAAATTGGTTGTAATAGACGGACAGACTGACTGACCGACAAACGACTAACGAGTGATCATAATCACACTATCTCACTAATATTATAAAGGCGAAAGTACTAGACGGATTTGGCTATATGGAGATAGATAATATCCTGGATTAATACATAGGCTACTTTTTATCCCGGAAGATCAAAGAGTTCCCACGGGATTTCAAAAAACCTAAATCCACGCGGGCGAAGTCGCGCGTATCGGCTACCATCCTTATATTATAAGGATTCCGTTTTTTCGTTTGGACCAACGGAACTCTAAAAAGGGTGGTTTAAAATGGGAATAATCTAGCATAGAATAAACACAGTGCGCTAAAGCCTGCCCGACCAACAAACGCGGTTAAACCTTACAATTGTAATCCCTTACATTTGTAATCCTCTGTCGATTTATGCAAATGTGAAAGGATTTATTTTGTGTCACGCTTCGGGAAAATTTGTAGTTTTGTGATTGGATGAGATTAGAGACTTTCAGTTTAACAGGGCTCTCTCCGTCACTTACTCCATACAATCGTAGTCCCAATTTCATTTGAATATTAAGCAACCAAAGTCCATGAAATTTTGCAGACATATTCTAGAAACTAATATCTGTGCCTGTGGTGTTTTAGATTATTCTAAAAATGTGCAGTTTTAAAATTACAGGGGCTCAAAGGTTTGTATGTGAATTTTTAAGACCGCGTAACCTCGAAACCGAATATTTTAACGGAAATCTGGAAAACCACAGGCATAGATATTAGTTCCCGGAACGTTTCTACGAAATTCCATTGAGTATGATTGGTTACTATTAAAATAAGAGGCGCACTACGTTTGTATGGAGCGAGTGACGGCGAGACCCCTCATAAAGAGGGATATATTTTAATTTTATTGTCGTACCTAATTCGGTAGAATTACCACTTTGCGTTAAGCTTGGTCCAATATTGATCTCTTTACTGACCTTAGACTACTTTTTGTGTAATGATTCGAGAAAATTAGTATTTCTGTGATTGAATGGACCTTTATTTTGAAGCGAATTGTAGAATTTAATTTTACTGCGATAATTCGGTAGAGTAACTACTTTGTAATAAACTTGGTCCAATATTGATGTCTAAAAACCTAAGGCTAGATTTTGATAGTGTGTCACGATTTGGGAAACTCATAGTTTTATGATTAGATGAGATTAGAGATTTTTATTTTGAAGTGAGGAATAGACTATTTTTACTGCAGTAAATCGCAATTCTGCTTTGTAACAAGCTTGTATACAAACAGTGGACCTATTTATCTTTAGAAATCTTAAGTTACGTGACCCGGGCATAGTGTGTGTCCCATCATCATCATGATTAGCCCATTGTCATCCCACTATTGAGCAGAGATCTACTCTTAGAACGAGAAGGCCTTAGGCCATAGTCCAACTCGCTGGCCATGTGCGGATTGGCAGACTTTATACACCTTTGAGAACATAATGGAGAACTCCTAGGTATGCGCGTTTTCTTACGATGATTTTCTTCACCGTTTATCAAGTGATTAATTGCTTAAAACGCACAACACAAAAATCTCTATAAGAAAACTAGAAAAGAGCTGATAACTTTCAAACGGCTGAACCGATTTTCTTCGATTATAGCTAAGAACACTCTCGATCATCAAACAAAAAAAAAACTGAATTAAAATCGGCTCATTAGTTTAGGAGCTACGATGCCACAGACAGATACACAGATACACACGTTAAACTTATAACACCCCTCTTTTTGGGTCGGGGGTTAAAAACAAGTGGATTCAAGTGTAATTGAAATGAAGCGCGGTCTAGCCAGTTGTCATATTGATGTGGGTTACACAAATCAATACGGACTGCACGAGGTCAAAGGGTGACCGTCCGTCAATGGAAACTTAGTTACGTGGAAATCTATCTATCTAAGGATGACTTTGAGCTACGCAACTGTGACATGAGTTTCTTGCCGGCTCCACTCTCGTAGAGAGCTTTTAACGCAGACATGAATGAATATAATTTCACTGTATGCCATCGGAAATGTATGCATGCATGCATGATAAAATAATAGAACGCCTTACTAATTGACTATTTTCTTAACCTATTTTTGAACGTCTTTCCTTCGCCTTCGTCTAACGCCTTCTAATTTTTTAATATCTTGTGGCAAATGATTAAAAAATACACTAAGTACAGAAAATGGAACAACAAACTTATTTACTTGACCAATTCTTCAAGGTTCTTGTTACTTTTCCGTTTATCCTATGTTTTATACGAAAAGTTTGATCAACACGAGAATAAGAATATTAAAGATGAACTCTTGGGAAGAACACTTTGATAAGTGTGTCACTTTCAGTCGCATTCATCCGAACTTTTGCAATCGTTTCCTTGTCTCCTAGAAATATGAACTTTCACACACTCAATAAATTATAATTTATTGAGTAACAATAGAGACAACTTGTACCTACTTAGCTGTCTGGTTTGTGACCACCAAAAGTTACCCGGCCGAGTTTGTTATGGGTTCTTCACAGACCCGGGCGCGTTTGGAACGCTCGTAGCTTTATTTTTAAGTTTATGTAAGTAATTATCACCATTACCTACATCATTATCTTACAAATCCAAGAATTGACAGTAAAAAAGTGTACAATTGTAGATATAGTCCGTACAAAATAAGAACTCAATCGCCAAATTAACTCTAAAAGTAGGATTCAGCTTTAAATTAAGGTCTAAAATCGTATTTTTGACATGTCAGTTGACCCGTAAAGTTACAAGTGTAAATTAAAAAATTATTACACCCCCGACAAGTGAAGGTTACAGTAACTAGAAAAGAGCTGATAACTTTCAAACGGCTGAACCGATTTTTTTGGATTATAGCAAAGAACACTCTCGATCAAGCCACCTTTCAAACCAAAAAAAAACTTAATTAAAATCGGTTCATTAATTTAGGAGCTCCGATGCCACAGACAGATACACAGATACACACGTCAAACTTATAACACCCCTCTTTTTGTTGCTAGTAGTAAAATTGGCGATTACGTAACAGATTTTGAACCGTTTTCCTAAAATTATACAAAACAAAGAGCCACCGAAGCGGAAACGTGAGATGGTTCAGAAAACACCAAACTTTTGGGTTAATTATCCAAAACTTTGCCCACTAGTGTGAAACGACTCGTGCGAAAGCCATTGCTTGTTACATACAAACTACTATTTGGCCACAGAACCAGAGTGAACTAGAGTGAGGGAACTTAGGGCGTGGTAGTGGTGCGTATTGCTTGCTTGGTGGCTGGCTTCCTGCATGTTTAGCAGTGGGAGGGCGGGCGGTGCATATCGCATGATGCTTGTTGCACCAAACAGATTTGTCTGTTTATAGCAAATTAAGCTTTTGGTTCTTTTTATAAGTGAAATAAGTATTTATTCAACAAGATAGCAAAGTTCATTTTTGTTGCGAGTGCCTAGTTTGAACCCCGAGCGGGCGAAGGATTTTATAATAGAATAAAGAGCGTAGCTAGACCTAAGTTAGTATCTAAGTGAGATCTAAGTTAGAATTCTGAGTATGTGAGGGA
Source organism: Maniola jurtina (assembly GCF_905333055.1). Lineage (NCBI taxonomy): Eukaryota > Metazoa > Arthropoda > Insecta > Lepidoptera > Nymphalidae > Maniola > Maniola jurtina. The sequence continues at coordinate 5,470,835 of NC_060053.1, forward strand.
TTGAAAGGCACAAGAAACAAAAACTTTGCTATCGCGTGATACATACAACTTTTGTCTCAATAAAAATTCAACACTTTTTCTCACTGAGTGAGCAAAAATGACTTTTCCTCACTGGTTTTAGACAGCAAAGGCGCACTTTTTGAGCTAGTGAGGTTAAAAGTGCCTCTGCCGTCTGTAACGTAGATATACTAAGTGTAAGGAGTTGGTAAGTGTATCGGCAAACGTAGTTAGCAACGAGGTAATGGTCTGGAAACGGGAACTTTCAGGTTAAGCCTCTTTAACTTTGCACGACGCCGGTGTGGCAAATTAGTTCGGAACACAAGTCATTAGTTTACTTTGTCAAAACCTGTACTTATTGACTTACTATGTATAGTGAATTATACAATGTAAAAAGAAAACCGGCTAAGTGCGAGTCAGACTCGCGCACCGAGTGATCCGTACACGCGTATTTTTTCCGACATTTTGCACGATAAATCAAAAACTATTATGCATAAAAATAAATAAAAATCTGTTTTAGAATATTCAGGTAAAGCCCTTTCATATGATACCCCACTTGGTATAGCTATCTTATTTTGAAAATTGATTTTTTTTTTTATGTGATGTAAACACAAATTCACGGTTTTCGGATTTATTCCTTTACTTGTGCTATAAGACCTACCTACCTGCCAAATTTCATGATTCTATTTCATTTTATTTCTTTTTAACCCCCGACCCAAAAAGAGGGGTGTTATAAGTTTGACGTGTGTATCTGTGTATCTGTGTGTCTGTGTATCTGTGTATCTGTGTATCTGTGTGTCTGTGTGTCTGTGTATCTGTGTATCTGTGTATCTGTCTGTGGCATCGTAGCGCCCAGTTTATAGAATAGAATAGAATAGAATAGAATAGATTTTTATTCAAATAAACTTTTACAAGTGCTTTTGAATCGTCAAATAATTTACCACTGGTTCGGAATGCTATAAATGTTATGACTAACTTCTTTCCGTGGATATAGTAAGTATAGTAGCTTCATTATGGGCGGTGGGACGGAGAAATAGAATAAGCCAATAACACCTGGTTTTATTCCCCAAATAAATTCTAATAAACGAGATTAGCAAGTTTTCTATTAAGATCACCTACGGGCAGTTCTTGCCAGAGACAGATTGTGGCAATAACGTTTATTGGACAAGAAACAAACAGGAAAGAGCATCTATCACCGTGATGGATGGGTCTTGCTATGACAGTGTTTTATGAACCTAAAGCAATTATAAATAAAGTTCATTTTGCAATATGAGCTTAGTAGAGTGGACGACATTTTTAGTTTTCAATCCCTATAAAATATAATTTTTATTTATTTATTAGCCATGCTAATCATGACTAATATTCCCTTTTCCCCTCCAACTAAGCGCAAAGCTGTGTTAGGACTAGGTATGACAATAGTGCAACGGGTGGGGTTTGAACCGCCGACCTTTCGGAATTCAGTTCAGTCCACTTCTCAACCGTTGAGCTATTGAGGCTCTATTTAATTAATACTAATATCTAATTTATACAGGCAGTAATTAGAACGCTAGGAAAAACTTACTGCTATTATATTATACTAGCTAAATACAATCCAATACCAATAACCATTTGCCCTATACTTGTAGTCTTAAGTAGTTTAGTATTTTTCAAAACCGCAATGTATAGCGTGCAAAATCACGGTCAATGCGCCACCAGCGACATGGCATTGACCCCGCGGCATCTATCTACGCAACGTTCGTTGACCTTGAGCGTCAATTAGATGTTTCATTTGTAATACTTTGAGAACATTATGGAGAACTCTGGCATGCAGGTTTTTCTCACGAAGTTTTCATTCACCGTTAAAGCATGTGATATTTAATTTCTCAAAACGCTCATAGCTCCGAAAAGTTAGAGGTGCGTGCCGGGGATCGAACACCTGACCTTCGGAAAAGTTAGCGGACGTTTTAACCACTAGCCTATCATGGCATAGTCTACTATATTATTAACCCCCGACCCAAAATTATAATATAAGTTTAATATTATAAGTTTGACGTGCGTATCTGTGTATCTGTCTGTGACACCGTAGCTCCTAAACTAATGAACCGATTTTAATTTAGTTTTTTTTGTTTGAAAGGTGGCTTGATCGAGAGTGTTCTTAGTTATAATCCAAGAAAATCGGTTCAGCCGTTTGAAAGTTATCAGCTCTTTTCTAGTTACTGTAAACTTCACTTGTCGGGGGTGTTATAAATTTATAATTTACACTTGTTATCTACATTTATAGTCTATAGATAATAAAGATACACCTGCATGAAATAGAACATTATATTTTAGAGTTCGCTTGGCATTCTACAACAAGGGTGTGACGATACTAAGGCGTAGACATTGCAAGTTGCAACACACCCTGCAGTTTACTGTTTAATTAATAAGAAAGCTCCTTGAAAAGTTCTCAACACTCGAACACTTGTAGTCATTGATATAAAATAGAAGGTACTAGCCGATGCCCGCGACTTCGCCCGCGTGGATTTAGGTTTTTCTAAATCCCGTGGGAACTCTTTGATTTTCCGGGATAAAAAGTAGCCTATGTGCTAATTCAGGATATTATCTATCTCCATTCCAAATTTCAGCCAAATCCGTCCAGTAGTTTTTGCGTGAAGGAGTAACAAACATACACACACACACACACACACACATACAAACTTTCGCCTTTATAATATTAGTGTGAAGTGTGATAGATGACAGATCACGAGCAAAATGACATCGTCCAAGTGGCCAGGTTTGTAATCCCCGACCCAAAAAGAGGGGTGTTATAAGTTTGACGTGTGTATCTGTCTGTGGCATCGTAGCTCCTAAACTAATGAACCGATTCTAATTTAGTTTTTTTTTTGTTTGAAAGGTGGCTTGATCGAGAGTGTTCTTAGTTATAATCCAAGAAAATCGGTTCAGCCGTTTGAAAGTTATCAGCTCTTTTCTAGTTACTGTAACCTTCACTTGTCGGGGGTGTTATAAATTTTTAATTTACACTTGTTATCTACATTTATAGTTTATAGATAATAACTACACCTACCTGATATAGAACATTATATTTTTAGAGTTCGCTTGGCAATCTACAACAAGGGTGTGACGACACTAAGGCGTAGACATTGCAAGTTGCAACACACCCTGCAGTCGGGGGTGTTATAAATTTTTAATTTAATACTTGTATGTTTTATTTAACGCTTTCCAATTCATATTCTTTTTCCAAGTTTGTGAATAAACCTGGTCAATTTGTTGCACGGGTGTATAATAGACACGCTCGTTTACAACAATCAAGCCAGCGCCATACATCAGCTAGTTTAGTCGAGCGAGGCTATACGACTAATGAAATGTTCCCTACAAATTGAGGCAATACACGCAATTTAGGACGTGACTGAGTGGGGTGGATTCAATTACACACTGGCCGAGGTAGGCCTAGTGGTTAAGATGTCAGCCTCATACTCGAGGGGTCCAAGGTTCTATCCCACACGAGTTTTTGGAGTGCACTATACAAGGTGTAACCAGAACGCTGGCAAAAACAAAGACAGGTAAGAATACTGATCATTACTGATAAGATTTTACCAAAAAAAAAAAAGTTCATAATATATTGAAAATAAAACATCTGACTGACGCTAGAGGTCAACGAACGTTACGTAAGTAAACTACTCGAAGTCAATGCCGCGTCGTGACTCAGTTTAAGGAATTAGTCAAAATAATGAGTTTGACATGAGTTACTCACTAATTAGTCGATACTATAACTAATTTCTTAAACTGGTACTTTCAAGTAAAGATTTTTATGTAATCCTGTGAAGATGATAGATTATTCTAATAGAATGCCGTAAGCCTACTTTGTCGTATTAGTGTACAAATTGAGAAAAACCAAATTTAATTTGAATTTCGCGGGCAGACCCGTGTCATGCACCTTAAATGATGCCTCACACTTTGTTTGGATACATCCTTATTTATAAATGGCCTGAAAGCATATCTACTTTAAATTGCCTGTGATAGGTATGTCATCTGATCTCTCTCCAATTAAGGCAGATTCCATTAATTGCCAGTTAATTCATGTCTGCCTTTGGCACAATGCTCTTGTCTATTAATTTGAACTAGCAAAGCGTATATTAAAATTGATATTAATTACAATTTATCACACGTTTTAAGTTGAAGGATAACCCATTGAGAAAATCTTTTCACATTATGAAATCATCGATATACGAGCATATGTATAGACTAGTGGACTCGCCCCGGCTTTGTACCTAATCCTATACTCATTTCTAATTTAATCACTAGAGAACTCCGTTTGACCCGTTGAACACGTAGAGAAACGACGCGAGAGTGACTCCATTGAGCGGCTTGTGGTGCAGGGCATGGTGGTACCACAGTGTTCGAAGTCTTTGGTCCTCGAACAGCACTGAGGAATTTTAGATGAGGAGACATCTCGAAGCTTCCCGAATGCAGCTTTAGGGGATGTTGGCCTCTCCTAAGGTGGGAGATATAAAGAGTACTACATCTCCCTTATAATCTCGTTTATTATCAAGGCGTGTTACCAATACAGGAACGTAGTACAGACTGTCCTAATAAAAATATAAAATAAAATTATAATTCACGGCAGCCGCGGTGGTCCGCTGACTCAGGCGCGGGCATCATGTTACCTGTGTCCCTACACAGCCCAGCTGAGTTGGATACTGCGGCTACTCTCGTTCTCGAAATTGGACTTCCCTAGCTAGATCGACGTTTGACGTTGCTTAACAATCGCCATCGATTGATATGCGTCTTCACACGGGTAGGGAATTGATAACAAAACGTGGGGGCTTCAACGTCACTGACAGGCGTCAAATGTTACCTACATTTGACGCTAGGACGCCTAAAACTCGCCTATTTTTCTTTGATTTCCTCCCTTCCAGGTTAACTCGCATCTTAGATTGCATCATCACTTACCACCAGGTGAGATCGCAGTCAAGTCGAAAGTCACCATAATCTTAATACCTAAGTAATATATTTGACATATCGTCGATTTAGGATCAAATCAAGGGTTCCCGAGATTCTAGTTCACTATGCCAAAGAGCTAACAATGTTTTAAATATGGAAGGCAAAATGGTTAAATTTCAACTTAGTTGTTAACGACCAATTAATGGGTCCTAAGATCTTCATTATTGCGAAACTTTGACCAAACAAAGTAAAAGATAGCTCAGGCGTTCTCTGGGGTAACAATTTGCGAGGAACTATAGCAATTTATTAATTTTGTTATCGCTAAGTTACTTGAGCGTATTGTGGTAAAATAATATGGTCAAAAATCGCACTGTCGCCATACCTCCCTTATTTTTTAACCCCCTACCCAAAAAAGGTATAAGTTTGACGTGTGTATCTGTGTATCTGTCTGCGGCATCGTAGCTCCTAAACTAATAAACCGATTTTAATTTAGTTTTTTTTTGTTTGAAAGATGGCTTGATTGTGAGTGTTCTTAGCTCTTTTCTAGTTACTGTAACCTTCCCTTGTTGGGGGTGTTATAAATTTTTAATTTACACTTGTTATGTGTGTGCTGATTTTTACTATCAAAATCAGTTTAACTGTTGGGCCGTGAAAAGCTAGCAGACAGACAGACAAAGTTTCACATGGACTTCGTCTGTGGTGGCGTTTGCTGGCGCGCGTGTTGTGACTTTTGGAGTGTTTTTTTTGTTAAAACTGACTGGAAAGCGCTCTAGAAGGGGGTGGCGTGCGTATGTCAGCGAGCGCCGGTACAGACGGGGTCCATACTTGTATAGTTTAGCTAACTTGTTACAAATAACTACAAACTTGACATTGGCTAATCATTGTAAGAGCCAGACGAGAGAGAAGTTTCACATTTATAATATTAGTATGTATTGCATTTAGCTTACATTCATTATATTTGTATATTTCTCACATACATATTACAGTGGAATTACGTATTAAGAGGAGTCTCTCCGTCACTCGCTTCATACAAACGTAATTCCAATTTCATTTGAATATTAAGCAACCAAAGTCCATGAAATTTTGCAGACCTTAAAAAACATACAAATCTTTGAGCCCCTGTAATTTTAAAACTACATATTTTTAGAAAAATCTAAAACACCGTAGACACAGATATTAATTTCTGGAATATGTCTACACATGGACTTTGGTTGCTTAATATTCAAATGAAATTGGGACTACGATTGTATGGAGTAAGTGACGGAGAGAGCCCTGTTAATGGTGAAGGAAAGACGATTGTCTCGAAACAGTTCAGTTGAAATTGTTCAAAAACTAATCAACTCGACACTTTCGTGAGGAAATCAAGTTCGCGCGACTTACTCGCAAGTTAGTTAATTAGAATGTCGTGCCGGCAATAATTGGGTCACTATAATAATTATTCACCTTGCTCGTTTCTTTGTAACCGGCTGTCATACACAAGTATGATTTATTAACAGGGCTCTCTCCGTCACTCGTTTCATACAATCGTAGTTCCAATTTCATTTGAATATTAAGCAACCAAAGTCCATGAAATTTTGCAGACATATTCTAGAAACTAATATCTATGTCTGTGGTGTTTTAGATTTTTCTAAAAATATGTAGTTTTAAAATTACAGGAGCTCAAAGATTTGCATGAAAATTTTTAAGACCGCGTAACTTTAAAACCGAATATTTTAACAGAAATCTGGAAAACCGCAGACATAGATATTAGATTCTAGAATATGTCTGCAAAACATGGACTTTGGCTGCTTAATATTCAAATGAAATTGGAACTACGATTGTATGAAACGAGTGACGGAGAGAGCCCTCTTAAAGATAAACTATCAAGTGCGATTCGGATTCGCACAAGAAGTGTTCCGTAGCATCGTACATGATGTTGTGACAGTGCTTTTTCCACTGACCTCTACTAATACAAGGACGCTGGACCTGCGATTGCCGAACTGTTTTTGATACTGTGTTTGATTTACCCCACTTTTGCGCTGCAGATACCAACTGTGAGTGTCATGAGAGCGTACTCGGAACTAATTATGTTAGTATTTGTCAACATAGTGTCAACACAAAGACCGTTTAACACACAGGAATTCATCCATACTTCATATTATTATGAAAGCGAAAGTGTGTCTACTAGCTTTTCACGGCCCAACAGTTAAAACGATTTTAATGTTTGGTACAGAGTTAGCTTACATCCCGGGGAAGGACATAGGCTACTTTTTATCCTGGAAAATCGAAGAGACCCCACAGGATTTTTAAAGGTCCATTCGTTTAACCGATTTATATGAAATTTGGTACAGAAGTAGCTTGCATCCCGGATATTGACTTGATCTTTTATCCAGGAAAACCAACGAAATCCCACGGGATTTAAAAAAAACCAAATCCACGCGGTTGCCATTTTTTTCTTAGTACCCATTAAAGGGCATAGCTCTATCATAATAACAGAGCCTGTCCTTCTACGTCACCCGGAACATCTTGGGACTATTGCTAGGTAGTCAAACACAGTTCTCGGTTTATATATATTGTATATTGAAGACATTAAGCCATTACTTAGATATTCACAACTGCGTACTTATTCTAAGATTCACAATGATAGCATTCTACATGCATTTTACACAATATAGCTTTCACCCAATCGCTTTTCTAATGATTCATTCGACTATCCTAACCGTCATCGCTGTTGACAGCTGACAACTTTTTAATGTTACCATCGCGAAGGGTTGCCACGTTTCTAACACTACAAATTGTATACATTATTTTATAATACTTTCGTTTATTTATGAATATCTAACAGTCGGCCGTCCTCACTACATTAAGTTTGTCCTCAAACTTATTAAATTTTTATATTTTATACGCAACAGTTTCTACCTATTGTCATTATAATACCTAAACATCAAGATTTTCAGCAATAGATTATAATTTTCGAGTAATTCATATTAATAGAACTATCCTCAACTCATAAGAACTGACTTTATTCCTCAGCTATACAATGCATGATAAACTTTAACTTTAACTCTAAACTACTAACTACTTGAAAACATATTCATAAATTCCAATCTTTTCTGCTTCAAATCAATAACCAGCCGCTTTCCTTGCCGCCAAATCAAGAGCTCATTTGCCACAAGACTTCACTGTACATCTGCACCGCACCCCTCACCGCCAAGTCAAGAGCTCATTTGCCACAAGACTTCACTGTACATCTGCACCGCACCCCTCACCGCCAAGTCAAGAGCTCATTTGCCACAAGACTTCACTGTACATCTGCACCGCACCCCTCACCGCCAAGTCAAGAGCTCATTTGCCACAAGACTTCACTGTACATCTGCACCGCACCCCTCACCGCCAAGTCAAGAGCTCATTTGCCACAAGACTTCACTGTACATCTGCACCGCACCCCTCACCGCCAAGTCAAGAGCTCATTTGCCACAAGACTTCACTGTACATCTGCACCGCACCCCTCACCGCCAAGTCAAGAGCTCATTTGCCACAAGACTTCACTGTACATCTGCACCGCACCCCTCACCGCCAAGTCAAGAGCTCATTTGCCACAAGACTTCACTGTACATCTGCACCGCACCCCTCACGGCCAAGTCAAGAGCTCATTTGCCACAAGACTTCACTGTACATCTGCACCGCACCCCTCACCGCCAAGTCAAGAGCTCATTTGCCACAAGACTTCACTGTACATCTGCACCGCACCCCTCACCGCCAAGTCAAGAGCCCATTTGCCACAAGACTTCACGGCCGTCTACGACTTCCAGACGTACCTAACGACTCCACTACACATCTGCACCGCACCCCTCACCGCCAAGTCAAGAGCCCATTTGCCACAAGACTTCACGGCCGTCTACGACTTCCAGACGTACCTAACGACTCCACTACACATCTGCACCGCACCCCTCACCGCCAAGTCAAGAGCCCATTTGCCACAAGACTTCACGGCCGTCTACGACTTCCAGACGTACCTAACGACTCCACTACACATCTGCACCGCACCCCTCACCGCCAAGTCAAGAGCCCATTTGCCACAAGACTTCACGGCCATCTACGACTTCCAGACGTACCTAACGACTCCACTACACATCTGCACCGCACCCCTCACCGCCAAGTCAAGAGCCCATTTGCCACAAGACTTCACGGCCGTCTACGACTTCCAGACGTACCTAACGACTCCACTACACGTCTGCACCGCACCCCTCACCGCCAAGTCAAGAGCTCATCTGCCACAAGACTTCACGGCCGTCTACGACTTCCAGACGTACCTAACGACTCCACTACACGTCTGCACCGCACCCCTCACCGCCAAGTCAAGAGCCCATTTGCCACAAGACTTCACGGCCGTCTACGACTTCCAGACGTACCTAACGACTCCACTACACATCTGCACCGCACCCCTCACCGCCAAGTCAAGAGCCCATTTGCCACAAGACTTCACGGCCGTCTACGACTTCCAGACGTACCTAACGACTCCACTACACATCTGCACCGCACCCCTCACCGCCAAGTCAAGAGCTCATCTGCCACAAGACTTCACGGCCGTCTACGACTTCCAGACGTACCTAACGATTCCACTACACATCTGCACCGCACCCCTCACCGCCAAGTCAAGAGCCCATAAGATAAGATAAGATAAGATAATTTATTTGCAAGAAAGTTGGTACAGTAAGATTGAAATTTATGATTAGAGGCCTTAACTTTCTACTAAATTATTAGTGTGCAAATATTTAAGATAACAAAATAAATTAAATTAAATTAATGTCAACAAAATTGGGAGTCAATTGCATTACTTCAAATTCCATAAAAATCAGGAAATAGATATTACAATAGAAAGAGACAAAACAAAGTGACAAAATATTATACTATGCTATTGATATCATCCTTAAAAAAACTCATTTACCGAGTAATAGCACCTACTCAACAAGGTTTTGAAAAGTTTAGATTTAAAATGGCATAAATTGAGTTTTTTTAAACCGTTCCGGTAGCTTATTGTACACTCGTATGGCCATGCGCCCACAGACACAATAGACTCCAAGATAATTTCACTGTGAACATCACATAAAAAAAATAATAGCATCACACATTTATCATAAGTATAACATCCAATACCCTACGCTTTATCAAAACATCATGATATAGTATCATAATTGTATTACTGAAACCATAGTAGGTAATCGTTAATCATTTCATCAAATATCAAATCGTCTAGAAACATCTAAGCACCCTAATATACCATCACAATCGTAGTACTGAAATCAAAGTAATAGTGTTATCATTTTATGAAATATTAAATCATCTTTCTTACAAATATCTAAGCATCATAATATAGTATCACAATCCTAGTACTGAAATCAAAGTAATCGTTATTCATAAAAAAAAGGCACAAAATATCAAAACATTTCATTCATAATATAGTATCAAAATATCAAAATCAAAGTAACTAATCGTTTAGTCATATAACGTCCACTATCATCACACAGAAATATCTAAACATCAAATATAGTATCGTAATCGTAGTTAATACTGAAATCAAATTTAATCACTTAAATCATGGTCTGAATAAATTACTACTATTACTTACAAATAAATGGACTCTTTTATCGAGCCGTCTCATCTTTTCAGAATCACTTTGATTACTCGAGATTGTGTTCCATGTGATGCTCCAAGATCAACATAGGTACCGAATGTTTGAATATTATTATTTTCATTGCAAGTTATAAGTATGTATTGGGTAAATATATAGTATGGTTATTTTCTCATTCATTCAATAGATCACATAGATGTGGTGGCCTCTATTAGTACTTGTATAGATAAAGTTCTGTGTAAGTTTCATTCAGCTCTGATAACCTCTACTTATAGTAAGCAGTATCACCTATTAAGTTGATATACCAATAATAGTTATAGCAACTATGACGTACACCCCTGGTAGTTCAGTGAGCATATTTTACTAAGTCGTAAATACCTAAAGACTGTGATCTTGTGATATAATAAATTTCTCTTTTTGTACTTATATCAATTTTATTTCCCTTTTTTTTTTTTTTAATTCTGATAATCACAAATGCACATAATTTATTAGTGTAAGAGGGTTTCAATTCCTTGATTTTTACTGTGATTTGCTAGAGATAATTCAGAGATTAAACGAATATTTTCAAACACATCCAATCAACATCATAATAACTTTTGTTTACTAATAATTTAAATAAATAACATCTAAAAGGTGAAAAGTTCATTGCATAACTGTGTGACGGTAGATGGTTATGGGTATAGATCACAAGATATGATATTCCATACATACTCACTTAAACAGGAAATCTCTTAATACAAATTATTTATTATATTATGGCAGCCAACATTCTCACTGCCTAAATAGGGTAGAACATGTGTGAGTGCCACCGTTATGTCTACGCTGATAAGTAAATAACTAATTCAATTCTATTTGGTTATTTTGACTTTCATAATGCACTTCAAAGTTGGTCGTAGCAAATTTAATTTATAATATACACAAAGATTACTTACAAGATAAGATACAATAATTCTCATACCCATGTACTTCTGCGAACATGTGTGTTTTATGTCTTTTTGTTTCTGGTATGTACATACTTAGTCAGATATGAAACCTGAAATGTTTTCATCCCCTAGGTATTCGAAGTAAACTAATAATTCTCTAAGTAAACTAATTTGGTAGGTACTTCCAGATTCAGAATGGGTTCACTGTTGCCCCAACATACTCTTGATTTGCAAAGTGGACCTATTTATTAGTAGTGTGGTATCATCTGGCGATCCACCCAAGGTGAAATCTCTTACCCTCTCCTTTGTGTTCAGTATTAGTCCAGTAGAGAATCTGTAAGCCCATGTTCACCACAGAGTCAAACTCAAAATTTGATGTAAGGTGGGGGTAATAAAACACCCACACACCCACACCCAACACATATCTCATCACATAAAGTTTCTGCAATCCTTTCTTTATATTGAGAGCTGAAAACTTAAAAAGAAGTGGTCACCTTCAAATGTAATATTGTATGATTATGTATATCTACTGTATTTTATAGCTAACATAGAGGACCATATCCAATTTTTCCTACTCTGAGATGGAACCTGTGCTTAGACCTGAGCCCTTGATAGATTGATGAGGCTGATTGAATTTCCCAAAGATACATCACGCTCCAGGCAAGCCAAACTCATACATTCTGTATTTTCCCTTTCGTTTACAGGTATATCTATACCTACTAATAAATAAAATTGGAGTGTCTGTCTGTTTGACAAGGCTAATCTTCGGAACGGCTGGACCGATTTCGACGGGGTTTTCACAGACAAGTAGAGGATTGATCAGGGAGTAACACAGGCTACTTTTTTTAACCGACTTTCAAAAAGGGAGTTGTGTTTTTCTTTTTGTGTTTACCACTTGTAGTCAATGCACACTTGTAGATACCCAAATCTTAGACTTTATATCTTTCTATTTCTATTTCTGCACTGTTCTCCTCAAAATAAGAGTAGAGAAACTAGTAAAACTTACTAAAATAACTGAAAATATGTCTACACTTCATCACACATACAAATTACAACTTGTTTTGCCAACATTCCTCCTATTTGAAATGCAACATTTGAGTAGGTAGGCACTTGCCCCTCTTAGCAGGTAGATGCCTACTTGCAGGAATCTGAGTAATACTGATTATAATATCGATAATAGTTAGGTGGGTCCATGGCAAAATTTGTCACTGCCTGTAGGAAGTTAGAAATTAATCTCTATTCTGTAACTTCCTTCACTGATAAGGAGGTATATTTAAAACTACATTATCCCAGTGCTATCAATTACAAACTATAACTTTTATGTACCTAGTCATATTCACAGGCAAAGCTAGTGGCTAGTCAATAAGTTGACCTAGGTAACTTCTGCCATTCATTTGGTGTTACTCTAGATCCTACCTAAGCACAATACAACCACCCAAAATAACTATTTCTCGGCCATATTAAACTAACTTATAACCTTATATACCAGCTGTCCCTTGACCTCACCAGAGTGCTGTTCTAACCAACCATAAAGCACACTTAGTATAATTAGTATTATTCATCACTTACTCTATCAACTTACCCACATAATCCAAGTGTTTATCTTTACCTACCAGTGTATATGACTTTTACCAAACATCGTACTATTTTGAGGGCCATGTGTACTGAATTCTCCACCACAGATGCAACCCGGAAACATTTGTTCATCTCATGATAGCAGACCGCTCCGTCATCAGGTTGTACCATCACATCAAATACATGGAAGTTGTCCGACATGAAAAATAGTAAACATAAAATACACTCAGACTTATTGTGTTTAAGTAACACCCGTTAATAACCACATGTACATACTTAATGAATAATTATAGAACCCTCTACATAAATTAAAATAATCTTTTACCACCTCCTCTTTCAACAGTCTGTCAGTATTAGGCTTATTTAACCCATCAACAAACCTACTCAACAGCAAAGTACCAGAATCTACCTTTACCATACTATTATGGCAGAATAACTGATTATGGTTATGCCAGGCCTCTTTATATGTAAGTTGATATGTAACCCAAATTCACACTAAAAACGATTGATTGATTGATTGGAAACTTCAAGGATATGTGCGTCCTGTGGATTTGTGGTGTAACAATTAAGTATTTAGGTACATAACTTCCTACTTGTTTTCTTGATTCTACTTTATATAGGTACCTACTTAATACTTTAAAGGCACTACCCTTTCAACTAGATTTCATTCATGTGATATGTTCATTTTCTTCTTTTATTGTTATTTGCTGATGTAGGTACCTGATTATTGTGCATGCAATCCAGTCTTAGAATTAATACCTACTACATAACTAGATATAACCTTCTAGACTCAGTCTCAGGGCTAGATATGTCACTACATACTACAGTCCATTGTGGCAATCAGAACATAATTCCTTATTTTGGACTTTCAATTAACTCATAATAATTATCCAGTTACTATTAATTATGACTTCTACTTATTCCATTCTAGAGGTAGGTACCAATCCAATATCAATCTTGCTGTTCACTCTGATATAATCATCGTTTCTTGAGAAGTTGAGTTGGTGACCCAACTCTATATAGGTGCTTTCAACATCTTAGTATATACACGTTTTTCAGGATAAATCCGTTGCTCTTGGCGTGGAATAACATCCCACTTCTGATAATAACAGAGCCTGTCCTTCTACGTCACCCGGAACATCTTGGGACTATTGCTAGGTAGTCAAACACAGTTCTCGGTTTATATATATTGTATATTGAAGACATTAAGCCATTACTTAGATATTCACAACTGCGTACTTATTCTAAGATTCACAATGATAGCATTCTACATGCATTTTACACAATATAGCTTTCACCCAATCGCTTTTCTAATGATTCATTCGACTATCCTAACCGTCATCGCTGTTGACAGCTGACAACTTTTTAATGTTACCATCGCGAAGGGTTGCCACGTTTCTAACACTACAAATTGTATACATTATTTTATAATACTTTCGTTTATTTATGAATATCTAACAATCATAGGTTTAGTATCGTAAAACTGTGGCTCAATCTTTCTATCATTTTTGTTTCTGTACACAGGGTGTACCGGAACGCTAGCAAAGCCTTAGTACCAAGTTACAACCTGTAGGACAGACAGAGCAGTTATTTACCCAGCCAGCCAGGCCTTTTTACCCTAATATGTATGTATGTGTGTTCTCACATTTTGTTTCAGTGGCATGTTACAAGCCTATACCTAGTAAAGTACCTAGCTAGTAGCTAGTACGGAAATCGTTACCGAAACTTGGAATTATTCACGGGCGCCCAGCTTTATATAGACTTATAAAGAACAGACAGCGCAGCTATTTAACCACATCCAGCCAGGTCTTATTACCCTACTATGTATGTATGTGTGTTCTCACATTTTGTTTCATTGGCATCTTACAAGCCTATACCTACTAGAGTACCTAGCTAGTAGCCAGTACGGAAATCGTTGCCGAAACTTGGAATTATTCACGGGCGCCCAGCTTTATATAGACCTATAAAGAACAGGCAGCGCAGTTATTTACCTAGCCAGTCCTGTTTATATTAACAAAGTCAAATCCACAAAATTGGCCATTACACCACTTCCCTTTTCTTTAATAAAGAAGCTTTTTTTTACATTGACATGCTAAATAAGGTATCTATAAACGAAATTGAAAGAAATAACTGAAAAAGTGCCTGTTATTTACCTAGGGAGGTATACATCCGCATAATAATTAATCGCTTTGAAATGGCTAAAAAATTCTGTTGGTATTCTTCTGGTGGTTGGTATTCTGGTGGTTGTCTTTAGGGTTCCGTACCTCAAAAGAAAAAACGGAACCCTTATAAACTCAGTTTGTTGTCTATCTGTCTGTCTGTCCGCTTGTCGTGTCTGTCAAGAAAATCTACAGGGTACTTTCCGTTGACCTAGAATCATGAAATTTGGCAGGTAGGTAGGTCTAATAGCACAAGTAAAGGGAAAAATTTGAAAACCCTGAATTTGTCGTTACATCGCAAAAAAAATTAAAATGTGTTCATGAACTAATATTAGTATTTTCAATTTTCAAAGTAAGATAACTATACCAAGCGAGGATCATATAAAAGGGCTGTACCTGCGCATTCTAAAACAGATTTTTATATATTTTTATGACACTAATATTATAAAGGCGAAAGTTTGTATGTGTGTATGTGTGTGTATGTTTGTTACTCCTTCACGCAAAAACTACTGGAGGGATTGGGCTGAAATTTAGAATGGAGATAGATTATACCCTGGATTAGCACATAGGCTACTTTTTATCCCGGAAAATCAGAGAGTTCCCACGGAATTTTTAAAAAACCTACATCCACGCGAACGAAGTTGCGGGTATCAGCTAGTGCATAATAGTTTTTGATTTATCGTGAAAAATGTCGGGAAAAATACCCCAGTACGGAACCCTTTGTGCGCGAGTCTAACTCGCACTTGGCCGGACTTTTCTAATTACTTCTTTTCTATATTTAGTTAAGTTAAGCATAAACTGCACTTGAAAATGCAAAGACCCTAACTAGTTAGGTATAATAATGGTATAGGTAACATTTAAACCGTTCGCCGAATCTACATAAATTTATTTCATTGGTAAATACCGGTGGGAAGTGATATTTACATACAGTTAATAATTTCCTGTCCGTCCTGAGTCAATACAGAAGATTACATAATATTGGAAGTTCGAGGATCAATAGGTACGTAAGGTTTCCAAATTGAAAACGGGCAACGATTGTACTGTGGTAATCACTGACTCTGAGTCATCAATGATGGTAGCACCTACAAAAGGAAAAACGGTACCCTTATAGGGTCACTTTGTTGTCTGTCTGTTCGTCTGTCCGTCCGTCCGTCCGTCCGTCGTGTCTGTCAAGAAAACCTATAGGGTACTTGCCGTTGACCTAGAATCATGAAAGGCAGGTAGGTAGGTTTGGCAGGTAGGTCACAAATAAAGAAATAAATCTGAAACCATGAATTTGTGGTTACATCACAGAAAAAAAATTAAAATGTGTTTCCATTTTCAAAGTAAGATAGCAATTGGGGTATCATATGAAAGGGTTTTACCTGTATATTCTAAAACAGATTTTTATTCATTTGTATGCATTATAGTTTTTGATTTATCGTGCAAAATGTAGGGAAAATTACCCGAGTACGGAACCCTCGGTGCGCGAGTCAGACTTGCACTTGGCCGGTTTTTGTAGTAATAATGCGATGGGCTCCCAGACCCTTCAGTATGACATCACCGCGGTTGAAATCAAGAAATCAGGGTAATGGAAGAAAAATTTTATTATTATGCCCCTCGGTAAGGCCGGCTGGGCCTGAAATCAAATTTTCCCTAGCCTTGATGAAAATTGTCGTATACACATTGCATCCGATACGATTGCTACCACAATACGATTTCTGCCCTTTATAATATTATATATCATAAATACATTTTTATTTGATTTTGTGTTTCTATGACCTTGAATGTTTAACTTCAATGAGGGGCGTGAGGCGTAGTTGAGTTAGCGCATAGCAAACGATCACGCTGGTTAAGCAACGTGGACACCGGTCGGTAACTGGATGGGTGACCGACTTTCAAGTTTCGGTGTCCATGTTTGGGTTTTTCTGTTTTTTTTTTTGAAGGATCTTGGAACCTACGTCCCTATATTCCCTATAATCCCAAGAAATCCTAACATTAAGTTATTAAAGGAAGAGAGTCATGACCCTCAATAATGAGGAATACGATGGAGACCGAGAGAGAGAGAGAGAACAAATATTTACTCGTTTAGTTCAGAATTTTCACGCAAAAACACTCAGCTCTGTGGGCCAAAGACCTAACCTTCCAAGTTAGCCACAGGCCTGGAAAAGTTACTTATAGATGTGATTAAAAAAAAATTTAGCGGTACTTCGTAGCCGGGCGCGGTGCTGAAATTGGAAAATTGTTAATAAATATTCATCCGACCGTCCGTCCGTCCGTAAAACAAGTGATTAGTTAAATCTTTTCACGTTGTTCTTTAAAAGTTTTCTTATACTTACATTTTTACTACATTTTGCTCGTGATTTTGTACGCGTTGATATAAGTGTATCGTTTTTTTTTTCATAAAGAATATTAGCCATGCCAATCATGACTAATACTCCCATAATACTCCCCTTTCTCCTCTAATTAAGCGTAAAGCTTGTGCCAGGAGTGGGTACGACAATAGTGCAACGGGTGGGGTTTGAACCGCCGACCTTTCGGAATTCAGTCCTCTATAAGAATAAGAAGACTCTACAAGAATAAACTCTAAATTTTGAGAACATTATGGGGAAATCTCAGCTCTCTCTTCTCTTAACTCTCTCTCGCTGTTAATGCAAGTGATATTTAATTGTTTAAAAACACATAACTCGGAAAAGTTAGAGGCATTACGTAAATTAACATAATAGTTGCATTAAACGCTTCTTAACTTGAAATAATTAGTCTTCCAAATAAGAACAAATGAAACAAAACGACTGCTACTGTTGGTATTAGCCAAAGTATGTAGATTAGAGACAACGGGACCAGCTTTCTTAATTATTTGGAGGATGGCCAAATATTCCATTTGCTGAGTTAGACTAAAATCTTTCGACTGGATTGAATTTTTCAAAACCGGTGAGGTGGTAGGATTTCTAAAAAACCCGAAACATATTCCTTAATTTTTAGACAAAAGTTTAACCAATTATCATGGACATGTAACTAAAAAACAGCCAAGTGCGAGTCGAACTTTAACACGAAGGGTTACGTACAATTTACAAGAAATAAAGCTTTTTATTTTTTTATGATGTAGCCATAAATTCACGGCTTTTGCTTTCCTCGTGGCATAAGACTTGCTATATCTGCCAAATTTCATGATTATAGGTTAATGGGAAGTACCCTCTAGCTCTTGATTCCCTTGAAATACGCAACCCTAAAAATGGTGGTCCGTTTCCAGTCTATAGAAGTCTTTACGTCAGATAAAGTTGAGTCAGCAAAAAATATACTACATTCCATGAATACTATTCAAATGGTGTTCTTAAAATTGCAACTTTTGCATTTTTTCCCATAGTTTCATTAACAAATCGGCGAGCAAATACAAAAAAAAATACTTTTTATCTGTCCAGACTCATTTTTTGTTAACACAAAAAATAGAAGCAACAGTATTCAGATAATAAACAGAATTTTAAAAGAGAAACTTTTCAGGAATATTAATATTTATCTGTAGTGAAAATTAAAGTAGATTCGGAAAAATAAACAGCGAATAAAATTAAATGGGCGAAATTATTGCTATTAACCCAAAAGCACGTAGATTAATGAAACCTTTGAGTCGGTTTCATTTGAGTTTCTTTAATTATTATTAGGATTTGCGTCGAATGTTCTCTTTGGTGAGATATTATAATATTTATAATAGAGAAAACTGGTAAAAGATAAAATACCTATTGTATGGAATAAATACCTATTGTATAGGCTAATTTTTAACCCCCGACCCAAAAAGAGGGGTGTTATAAGTTTGACGTGTGTATCTATGTATCTGTGTGTCTGTGTATCTGTGTATCTGTCTGTGGCATCGTAGCGCCTAAACGAATGAACCGATTTTAATTTAGTTTTTTTTTGTTTGAAAGGTGGCTTGATCGAGAGTGTTCTTAGCTATAATCTAAAAAAATTGGTTCAGCCGTTTAAGAGTTATCAGCTCTTTTCTAGTTTTCTTGTAGAAAAGAAGGTTAGATAACCGTTAGGTTCATAATATTATGTCAATAGACAAATGTCAAGCTGTCAAGATGGACGTTGCCTAAATACATAATTATTTATTTGAAACTTATTTGAAAATGACGTTTTGGAAAACTCAGATACTTTGGACCGCCGGGGGTGTTATAAATTTTTAATTTACTTTTGTCAGCCCTAGCACAGACTACGGTCTATTTGGGCTGCAAAATTTCAAACACCAGTCTCAGTTTTTGTCTAGTGCTTTGGTCTACAACAATTGGTGTAAAATGTTCTTTTATATTTAATAATAATAGTTTTTATTGTCAGGCATAAAAAAAAACCCATATACAAATAAAAGTTACACAGAATATACGTTACATTAAAAGCATTCACATAATAGATTAGATTAACTTAAGACTAACTGAAATGGTTAAAAAACTCATTTCAGATGTCACAGGTCACAGGTATTATTTTCTGTTCTTATCCTGGTGTACAGACAACCAATAATTAAAGTCTTAGTGAAATAAATTAATAAAATAAAAATAAATAGAAGCAGGCAATACTTTGCAGAAGTCCCTGATATACTCGTAATACAACTTACAAGGAACCAACTTAATCTAAATGTAAATGTATTTTCAACTGATGGAATAAACTTTATCCCATCAGTTGAAAATACTAATTTTATTTGTACATGATGATCATTGATCATATTCATTCATTTTTTTTTGGTGATGTAGCCACAAATTCATGGTTTTCGGATTTTTTCCTTTACTTGATCTATAAGACTTACCTACCTGCCAAACATGATTCTAGGTTAACGGAAAGTACCATATAAGTTTTATAGACAGACATGACAGACAGACAACAAAGTGATCCTATAAGGGTTCCATTTTTTGCTTTTGAGGCACGGACCCCTAAAAATACATTATTTTAGCATCATCCAAACGTACTCGTAACTAAGCAATTTATTACTGTAGATATTCAGCAATTAGTTTAGCACAAGCGAGATTGAAAAAGTGATAAATGGATATTTAAAAGTCTTGCTTGTGAAGGGATTACTAACTTTTGATTGATGGCCTTTCAATGGAAGTGACGTCACAACGAAAAACCCGACTTCCGCGATACTGTAGCGTTGAAACAGAGTGAACTAGAGTGAGGAAGCTCTCGTTTTGATCCTGAATCGACATCTGTCAAATGTTGAACCCGGGACCTCCCATTTATACCACAGCGCTCACAACTGCGCCAGAGAGGCCAAAAGACTTCAATCTATACTAATACTAGAGGATGCCCGCGACTTTGTCCGCGTGGATTTAGATTTTTGGAGATCCCGTGGGAACTGTTTGATTTTCCGGGATAAAAAGTTGCCTATTTTGATTACAGGGACGCAAGCTACTTCGGTACCAAATTTTATACAAATCAGTTAAGTGGATGGGTCTTTAGGAATCCCGCGAGAACTCTTTGATTTTCCAGGATAAAAAGTAGCCTAAGTCCGTCCCTGGGATATAAGCTAACCCTGTACCTTTCGTCAGAATCGGTTACATTGTTGGGCCGTGAAAGTAGCAGACAGACAGACAGACAGACACACTTTCGCATTTATAATATTAGTATGGAAGTATGGATTATACAGAAGTTATGGTTGTAAGTTTGTTAGTAGGGGGCAATCTCTGGAACTACTTAAGCCATTTTGAAAATTCTTTCACAAATAGAAAGCTACATTATTCCTGAGTGACAAAGGCTGTATTTTATTTCAAAAAAATTAGAGATCCTCACGCAAATTGTAATAAGCTATCCGTGCGAAGCCGAAACTAATAAGTATTTTTAACGCCCAACCCAAAAAGAGGGGTGTTATAAGTTTGACGTGTGTATCTGTGTATCTGTCTGTGGCATCGTAGCGCCTAAACGAATGAATCGATTTTATTTTAGTTTTTTTTATTGAAAGGTGGCTTGATCGAGAATTTCCTTAGCTATAATCCAAAAAAATTGGTTCAGCCGTTTAAAAGTTATCAGCTCTTTTCTAGTTTTTTGTAACTTTGTAACAGACCGTTAGGTTCATAATATTATGTCAATTGACAAATGACTAGCTGTCAAGATGGACGTTGCCTAAATACATACTTATTTATTTGAAAATGATGTTTTGGAAAACTCAGATACTTTGTCGGGGGTGTTATAAATTTTTAATTTACACTTGTTTCTTTATTGTTTCAGGAAAACAACAAGAGTCCAGCCCTACTCCTTAATCTTCAAGTAACTAGTAGTAAGGTTAGTACTTAGAACATTCGCTCAGAAACTTCTAGTTAGCTTCAAAGGTAACAACGGGCTAATTCAGCAGGCTTAGCACAGAAGCACTGTTCACGACAGTTATGAAACTTGTATCAAAATCTCGAGGCTTCAGAAGCCATAGCCAGGGAGGGAAGAGGGGTCAAAACCCCTTTTCCTTATAAAATACTAGAGGATGCCCGCGGCTTCGCCCGCGTGGATTTCGGTTTTTAAAATCCTAATTTTTAATCCTAATCCTAGTTTTTAAAATCTTTGATTTTCCGGGATAAAAAGTAACCTATGTCCTTCCCCAGGATGTACCCCAAGTCTGTACCATTCATTAAAATCGGTTCAGAGGTTGAGCCGTGAAAACGTAGCAGACAGACACACTTTCGCATTTATAATATTAAAGTACGGAAGTATGGATTCTTCTAAATGACTTTCCAATGAACTGAACTAGGACACATTAAAGTTGTTAAGTTTATTTACTAGTTTTAAGTTTAGTTGTTATTTTGTAGTATTAACATATTTTTTTTTAATTGATTATTGTGATTTTGTTGTGCTAAATAAACTTTTACTTATTTGTTACATATCTATTTTATTTATATTATCCTTAATTGCATCTTGTGTGCATATAATGTGTAAGCAATATCGCTGATTAGATACCTATCCCCTAAGGCAAGCCAATACTCCATACCCAAGTTTGCACGACCGAAGTCGCAAACTAGTTCGCTCTTGTTCTCACTATTACATTAGAGTGGGATCAGGGAGCTATTAAGAGGGGTCTCTCCGTCACTCGCTCTATACAAACGTGAACTACGTTTATCGTTACGTCTACGTTTATACGACATATTCTAGAAACTAATATCTATGCCCGTGGTTTTCCAGATTTCTGTTAAAATATTCGGTTTCAAAGTTACGCGGTCTTAAAAATTCACATACAAATCTTTGAGTCCCTGTAATTTTAAAACTACATATTTTTAGAAAAATCTTAAACACCACAGGCACAGATATTAGTTTCTAGAATATGTTTGCATTTCATGGACTTTGGTTGCTTAATATTGAAATGAAATTGGAACTACGATTGTATGGAGTAAGTGACAGAGAGAGCCCTGTTAATTCTAAGGCGAAATCTACACTATGTAACATGATGTTATTGATGATACGATAAGTACTCGTATAACAGGTTTCGGACAAGACTAGCTACATAATAGAATAAGTACTCTTATACCAACATGTTTCAGGCTAAATATAATTTCAGGCTAAATATTACCTACAAAATAAAGGTTTTTTTTAAAAATTCAGGTAAAAGTTAGCCCTTGACTGCAATCTCACTTGGTGGTAAATGATGATGCAGTCTAAAATGGAAGCGGGCTAACCTGGAAGGGGTATGGCAGTTTTTTTAAACCCATAGCCCTTTCGTTTCTACACGGCATCGTACTGGCTCCCTTCGACTCGTTTGATGTCGACTGTCTAATTAGGCCGATGGTTATGGTTGGCTACTAATTAAAAAACCGTTCAAGTGCGAGTAGCCTCACGCACGAAGGATTCCGTACATCGTAAAGAAATAACACTTTTTATTTTTTTGTGATCTAACTAGAAATTCACGGTTTTCGGACATATCCCTTTACTTGTGCAGGTACATTGCTACCTGCCATATTTCATGACTAGCTGATGCCCGCAGCTTCGCCCGCGTGGATTGGTCAGATCCTCTGCAGCATCAGGATTGAGGAGTTGGAATCCAAATTTTTTATGAAACAATGTTACAAAGTTCCTCTATCGATTAAAAAAGAAATGACGCAAATCGGTTCAGAAATCTCGGAGATTTCGGTGTACATAGGTAGAAAAACACAACTCCCTTTTTGAAAGTCGGTTAAAAAAGTAGCCTATGTTACTCCCTGGTCAATTCTCTACTTGTCTGTGAAAATCCCGTCAAAATCGGTTCAGCCATTCCGAAGATTAGCCTTTTCAAACAGACAGACAGACAGACAGACAAAAATTTTAAAAACGTGTGATTCAGTGTTGGTATCGTTCATATAACCATATGAGCTTAATATGAGGTAGTTATTTCGAAATTACAGACAGACACTCCATTTTATTTATTAGTATAGATTCTAGGTCAACAGGAAGTACCCTATAGGTTTTTGACTCCCCTCAAGGGAGTCCCTTGACAGGTCTTGACAGACAGACGTTTTCATTTAGATATACGGAACTCTAAAAAAAGGTCTAAATCACTCGCGTGAACTTTAATTCGAAATTACTTTTAGAGATTTAAACATAAATCTACTTACTGCCCGTGATCAGCTTACTATATATTATATACTAGTACTAGCTGACGCCGCGACTTCGTCCGCGTGGATTTAGGTTTTACGAAATCCCGTGGGAACTCTTTGATTTTCCGGGATAAAAAGTAGCCTATGTGCTAATCCAGGATATTATCTATCTAAATTCTGAATTTCAGCCAAATCCGTCCAGTGGTTTTTGCGTGAAGGAGTAACAAACATACACACACACACACACACACACATACAAACAAACTTTCGCCTTTATAATATTAGTGTGATGTGATAGGTGAACGACCTTTTTATGTGTTTTACTACAGAACAACCTGAGAATAATGTCACATTATGTCTTGGGGAAGCTTCTAATGGATCCCTTGATATAGGAGTAGGTCTAGTAATAAATTATAGTAGTTAAAATCTAGCGCACGATAAACTCAATGTCAGAATCATTGTAGGAAATAACTTAAAATTTAAAAAACCCCCCGGACACAAAAACCTCTATAAGAAAACTAGAAAAGAGCTGATAACTTTCAAACGGCTGAACCGATTTTCTTCGATTATAGCTAGGAACAAGGAACTTGATCAAGCCACCTTTCAAACAAAAAAACTAAATTAAAATCGGTTCATTAGTTTGGGAGCTACGATGCCACAGACAGATACACACGTCAAACTTATAACACCCCTCTTTTTGGGTCGGAGGTTAATAAAAGGAAGGAAGTAAGATAAGCTTTTATCTTTTACCTAGGAAGGTGGAGGAAGATAAACTTTTTTCAAATCAGGAGCGAATAGCCATCTTCTAGTCAAGCGCGCTTCACCTTAGGCTGCGTCATTATTAATTTAGTAGTAAGTTAAGAGGGGTCTTAACTTTCTTGCAAATAAATAATTATCTTATCTTTTCTTATCTTGCCATTTACCGATAGGTGTGACTGAAGCCAAGTGCTAGTCTAGAATTAACAGGGCTCTCTCCGTCACTCGTTTCATACCATTTCATACAATCGTAGTTCCAATTTCATTTGAATATTATGCAACCGAAGTCCATGAAATTTTGCAGACATATTCTAGAAACTAATATCTGTGTCTGTGGTGTTTTAGATTTTTCTAAAAATATGTAGTTTTAAAATTACAGGGGCTCAAAGATTTGTATGAAAATTTTAAGACCGCGTAACTTTGAAACCGAATATTTTAACAGAAATCTGGAAAACCACAGACATAGATATTAGTTTCTAGAATATGTCTGCAAAATTTCATGGACTTTGGTTGCTTAGTATTCAAATAAAATTGGAACTACGATTGTATGAAATGGTATGAAACGAGTGACGGAGAGAGCCCTCTTAAAAAAAATACAGATCCTAAACTCTGGCAGTAAGAAGATTTAATACTTTGGTATTGAAAAGCATCAGGGAGCAGAATTTTATCCAATTTATTCTCCGAAATTGCCTAAACGTCAGCATAATTCAATATTTATTGTTGGAGACATGTACGTCGCGCGTCACTTCGGTGGAGAAAACACATTTAATTGAATTTGTGTGTCGGTTCCTTACATCCCGTGGGAGGTTGCCTGGTTTGGATGATTAGGCTTATTATGTGGAGCTAGGGTTGAGCTTTGACTTAAATTATAATAATTGAGAACTAAATAAAATTATAAACAAAACAAAACAAAATAATGGAGAAGCAAAAATGTAATTAAAAAAATTAAAAGCACGACTTCTCTGCTAAAAAACAAACTATATAGAAAAATCCGGCCAAGTGCGAGTCAGACGCGCGCACCGAGGGTTCCGTACTCGGGTATTTTTTCCGACACGATATATTACAAACTACTTATTAGTTATGCATCAAAATAATATATCAAAATCTGTTTTAGAATGTACGTAAGGGCTTTACATGCCCTTTTATATTATGATGCCCCACTTGGTATAGTTATCTTACTTTGAAAATTGAAACACATTTAATTTCTTTTTCTGTGATGTAACCATAAATTCACGGTTTTCGGATTTATTCCTTTACTTGTGCTTTATGACCTACTTACCTGGCAAATTTCATAATTCTAGGTGAACGGGAAGTACCCTATAGTTTTTTTGACAGACACGACGGACGGACGGACTTACGGACAGACAGACAGACATACAACAAAGTGATCCTATAAGGGTTCCGTTTTCCCTTTTAAGGTACGGTACCCTAAAAATTAAAAAACACGACTGCTCTCAATCAATCAACCTGTTTGCGTCCACTGCTAGATATAGGCCTTCCCAAGAGTGCACCATCCACACGATCCTCCGCCTTCCTCATCCACCCACTTCCCGCTATCCTCTTAAGGTCGTCAGTCCAGCGGGTCGGAGGTCGTCCCACACTGCGCTTGCTGATACGCGGTCTCCACTCCAAAACACGTCTGCCTCAGCGACTGCTCTGCCAAAAAAAAAAACTATAAGGAACAAGTGAAAATTAAAATTTTATAACACCCCCGACAAGTGAAGGTTACAGTAACTAGAAAAGAGCTGATAACTTTCAAACGGCTGAACCGATTTTCTTGGATTATAGCTTCGATCAAGCCACCTTTCAAACAAAAAAAACTAAATTAAAATCGGTTCATTAGTTTAGGCGCTACGGCGCCACAGACAGATACACAGATACACAGACACACAGATACACACGTCAAACTTATAACACCCCTCTTTTTGGGTCGGGGGTTAAAAATACAGCCGCCATGATGTATTTCAAAAGATTTAGTTATAGCCAGTGTCACTCTTGATGATGTAAGGATCTTATACTGTGATCCTAACGATGCCCCATACATTCAAATCTGTTCTGGCATTTAGAAGTTATGATGGTGGAACAAAGAAACACACAGCCCTGAAAGCATTACACTCCTTTTTTAACCCCCGACCCAAAAAGAGGGGTGTTATAAGTTTGTATCTGTGTATGTGTCTGTGGCATCGTAGCTCCTAAACTAATGAACCGATTTTAATTTAGTTTTTTTTTTGTTTGAAAGGATGGCTTGATCGAGAATGTTCTTAGTTATAATCCAAGAAAATCAGTTCAGCCGTTTGAAAGTTATCATCTCTTTTCTAGTTACTGTAACCTTCACTTGTCGGGGATGTTATAAATTTTTAATTTACACTTGTTGGACAGTCGAGTCGTGTAAAAGCTGTTGAAACCGTTGACCATGGGTTGAGATTAGCCAGAAAGAATCACACTAATATTATATAGGTGAAAGTTTTAGTGTATAATGTGTGTGTATGTATGTGAAGAGTTCCTACGGGATTTATAAAAAACCTATATCCACGCGAATGAAGTCGCGGGCATTATCTGGTAATCATGGTCATAATTTTAATGAGGTATGAATAGTTACTCTGTCAAGGGTATAACAACAAGTGTAAATTAAAAATTTATAACACCCCCAACAAATGAAGGCTACAGTAACTAGAAAAAAGTTGATAACTTTCAAACGGCTGAACCGATTTTCTTGGATGATAGCTAAGAACACTCTCGATCAAGCCACCTTTCAAACAAAAAAAAAACTAAATTAAAATCGGTTCATTCGTTTAGGCGCTACGATGCCACAGACAGATACACAGATACACGTCAAACTTATAACACCCCTCTTTTTGGGTCGGGGGTTAAAAATAGATAAAAAATATAGGAAAAATAGCAACCCAAAAAAAATTTAAAAAAATTCTACACATTCGTGTAGAAAGCCCATATTTCTAAGAAAAATATGCAGATGGCGCTATTACCGACCCTGACTGGAATATTTATTATTTTTTCTCGCACGTTTTTGTCGACCTTAGTTACGATTAAATTGAATTTATGTCTAGTTTGCTCGGGGCGTCTGCTTTACTTCACACGATCAGCTTTATTATCTGCAAGTAGGGTTGAACATGATGGGTTTAATTTTTTTTGTTGAGAATCACACTTAATATTATAAAGGCGAAAGTTTGTATGTGTGTGTGTGTGTATGTTTGTTACTCCTTCACGCAAAAACCACTGGACGGATTTGGCTGAAATTCGGAATGGAGATATATAATATCCTGGATTAGCACATAGGCTACTTTTTATCCCGGAAAACCAAAGAGTTCCCACGGGATTTCGAAAAACCTAAATCCACGCGGACGAAGTCGCGGGCGTCAGCTAGTATTACAATAAAACTTAAAGCTAACCTTATCTAATTACTACACAAATTATTATCAACCAGCTGATGCCTGCGACTTCGTACGTATAGATTTAGGTTTTTCAGAATCCCGTGGGAACTCTTTGATTTTCCAGGATAAAAGTAGCGTATGTGCTAATCCGGGATATCATCTATCTCCATTTCAAATAGCCAAATCCGGGCTCCGGACCGAACGACAGATCTCTATTGTCAACAATTGCAAACTGCGATGGAAAAGCTAGCCGTTAACAGGGCTCTCTCCGTCACTCGTTTCATACAATCGTAGTTCCAATTTCATTTGAATATTGCAACCAAAGTCCATGAAATTTTCCAGACATATTCTAGAAACTAATATCTGTGTCTGTGGTGTTTTAGATTTTTCTAAAAATATGTAGTTTTAAAATTACAGGGGCTCAAAGATTTGTATGTAAATTTTTAAGACCGCGAAACTTTGAAACCGAATATTTTAACAGAAATCTCGAAAACCACAGACATAGATATTAGTTTCTAGAATATGTCTGCAAAATTTCATAGACTTTGGTTGCTTAATATTCAAATGAAATTGGAACTACGTTTGTATGAAACGAGTGACGGAGAGAGCCCTCTTAAACAACTGAGACTAGTTAATTGCTCTACCCCACTGCTGCTTCAGGAAAATGCTATATCTCATACTTCACCTCAGATAGTCTCTAAATTAAGGAGCTGTAATTGTAAAAACTCACCATACGGCCCAAACTACACAACAACTTGCTCCAACAAACACTTTTTGCGGAATTTAGACAATTTCTTGCAAGGAAAAAAACTATTTCGATTCAGTCCAAAGATTCTACTGTCTTCAAAGATTTTATTGATTCTCTTTCCCACAAGTTTTTTAGCTGGAATCAATGAATTACCAATAAAATGGCGAAAGTGCATAGACATATAGAGATAGTGAATGGTACATACTTTGATTGCTTAAATACATATCCAGATTTATTTTCATTTTCTTTTTTTCCATATAAAACGCTTTTAACGTAAAGATCTCATATTATAACTACAAACAAATGTAGGGAATTGGTTATTAAAATTTCTACAGTTAAAACATTAAAAAAACCTACCTACCTATTCTACTCCATTTACAACCTCTCGCACTGCCAAGGGTCACTGGTAGAGATCTCTTATAGAGATAAGTGCTTCCCTGTCCACTTTTTCTTTCCTTTTATTTATATTGTTACAACTTTCTGGTACAAATAAATAAATAAATAAAATAAAATGCATTTCTTTGAAAAATCGATAGATGCTGAATCCGCGCTGGGTCCAGCTGGATTTGCTTCGATCCAGCAAAAATCCAGCTGGATTGAAAATGCCGCTGGATCCCTAGTGCCAACCCTGTGGCATTACTTCGTATTTCTAAGTATCGTATAAAAATATTTCCTCAAGAGGTGTTGTATCATTTACGATAGGTATAGAAAACAGTAAACTCATTTTCTCCCCTAGCATTTATGTTTTATATTGTCTCTCTTTTTTTTTCTCTTCTGGCTTTACAAAGATTAGCCAATGTCAAGTTTGTAGTTATTTGTAACAAGTTAGTTAAAGTATACAAGTATGGACCCCGTCTGTGCCGGCAATCGCCGACATACGCACGGCACCCATTTAGAGCGCTTTTCAGTCAGTTTTAACAAAAAAAAAAACACTCCAAAAAGGCAGAGCACGCCCGCCAGCCAACACCAACACAGACGAAGTCATTGTCTCTCTTATACCTACGATATTATTTACAAGTGATTCGTTAGGGTCTTTACGCACTGCATCTAACTCGAATCAGATTCGGATCCGAGAATTCGCGATCCGGAGTAGCCGTACCTATAACCTACTCGTATCTGCGGAAAGAAGTTAGTATAGGGCTCTCTCTTTTATGTAATTCCATACAAATGATAGAGACAAAAATATCAGTAAGCGTTAACTAATGACGTCGAGTTGAGTGTCAAAAAGCACCAAATTTTGATATTCATGTAGCAAACGATTGTAAGTACGAAAATTGGAAAATCACATTTCGTGAAAAGTTGAAATCTAAATCCGACTGCGATCATCTTAATAGACTCTGAAATATTAGACTAAAATTGTTTTTCTGTCGTTTGATTTCGTATGTTTCTCGTATAAAATAATATAGCCTATGTCACCCGGACCTTTACAACGAATCAATTGACACCTCATTCATCAAAATCGGCCCAGTAGTTTAGGCACTACGGTGGAACACACAGAATCTGTACACAAACATACATACATACATAATTACATACATAATACATACATAGACTTCTAAAATCATAACCGTTCCTTTTGGCTTTGCCGTAGTCGGCTAAAAAGTAGCCTGTGAAATCACTGTGAAGAAAAATAGCAATATGACTAAATGAAAATGATTTGAAAGTAACAATAATGCCCATTTCTGACCTAGATCAAATTGGACGGGTCATAGTGAATCGTGACCTTTGTCCGAAATCGGGATAATCCCGGCCAGGCTGGCGCGTTTAGAATATAAAACTACATCTAGACCCACGAACTGCTCACGGAGGTTTACCGAAATAAGCTTTTATTGCTAGGTTAGTACAACAATAGTTACTATCGATCTCCGTCACTCGCTCCATACAAACGTAGTTCGTCTCTCATTGGAATACTAACCAATCATACTCAATGGAATTTTGTAGAAACGTTTCGGGAACTAATATCTATGATTGTGGTTCTCCAGATTTCCGTTAAAATATTCGGTTTCAAAGTTACGCGATCTTAAAAATTCACATACAAATCTTTGAGCCCCTGTTATTTTAAAACTACATATTTTTAGAAAAATTTAAAACACTACAGGCACAGATATTAGTTTCTAGAATATGTCTGCAAAATTTCATGGACTTTGGTTGCCTAGTATTTAAATGAAATTGGAACTACGGTTGTATGGAATAAGTGACGGAGAGCCATGTTTTAACTAAAGTATTCAATGAGTGTGTCCTACCTGTAATGATGTATGGAGTGGAAACGTGGACACTCTCAGTTGGCCTCGTCCACAAAATAAGTCGCTCAGCGCACTATGGAGTGAGCTATGTAGGGTATCACTCTCGGAAATAGACACGTCTCTCTCCTATACTC
Source organism: Maniola jurtina (assembly GCF_905333055.1). Taxonomy (NCBI): domain Eukaryota; kingdom Metazoa; phylum Arthropoda; class Insecta; order Lepidoptera; family Nymphalidae; genus Maniola; species Maniola jurtina. The sequence goes on from NC_060053.1 coordinate 5,501,797, forward strand.
CTACTTGGACAAAAATCATACCAAAAACAAAAAATAAGAATATTCTGGCACAAAAAAATTAAATCGAATATCCATATCGAGAGGCAATTGTATTTCATGCCCGTCCATCAGCATTACGCTCAAATCGGTGAATCAAACGGTTTTTCAGATACGATCCAAGCAAAGTCATTGGCAGATAGATGACTTTTACATTTTTCTATCGGAAAAAGTATTGGATCAACCTGTATTGAATTTTCTGCCATTTTCCGATACTGGCGACCAGGTTTGGCAATGTTGCTTACACCGGATGTAAACAGAACGCTAGTAAAACTTAGTGTTATTATTATGATAACTAAGCACAATCCAATGTCAATAACCATTTGCTTTATTTTGTAGTTTTAGTGATTTAGTATTTTTAAAACCCGTATTGAATAGCGTGCAAAATCGAGTCAATACTCCGCCGAGGCATTCACTTCGAGTGACCTATTTACGGAACGTCCGTTAACCTCTAGCGTCAGTCAGATGTTTTATTTGCAATACATTGTGAACTTTTAAATATACAAGGTTTTTGAAATTTTTTTCGTAGTTTTTTTATGGTATCTATCAGTATTTTATCAGGACTATCACCAGACTTCGTTTTTGCTAGTTGGTCTGGATCTGGTTACACCCTGTATTTAAGTGTTTATTAAAAGGAGTAGTCGAGTTTTAACTTTGAACTTTATCCTACTCAAAGCTCGCCCTCAATGATATTCATTTTTGCTTTATGAAGCTAGCCTAGCTCATACAGGGAACAGGTTCCTCATTATTTCTAGAGTCACTGACCCGCCCCTTTCATCCCAGCAATGAATAGACTTAATAGGTCGGGAGCTGGTGGTTTCAATGAATTTTTATCTCGTTCTATCAATAGAAATGTCTTCTCGTCCATATTTAAGTCTCTCAGTCCTTGTGGACCAAAGTCTTCGAACAGTACATCATCAAAATCGGTTTGGAAATCTAAACTTCGTAATAAATAAATAAAACCAAGCAAAACTTAAGCCCCTAGATATTTTGAAAAAGATTTATTTTTCTTTGTTATTGAGATTTTTTTTGAATTTTTTAATCCCTATGCAATTAATTATGCCAGATCCATAATAGCCTAATTAATCTACGATCTACTCGTATCTTAACTAAATACATTACATTCTTACGATTCTCAAAAAAAAAAATTCAGAATGTAAAAGAGCACTCAAATTTCCAAATGCATTTTGTAAAATCCCAATCCATCAAAAACTACAATTATCCAATTTTTTTTTTGGTAAAATCTGTGATACTATCCTTGGCACCTTAATTTTGTTCACAGCTTCAAACTTAAAAAAACTAACAATCCCAAAGTCTCAACGACAAGTTTATCATTTACTAGAAATGCCCATTACTTCGTCCGTTTGGATCTAGATATCCCCAAAATGTGTATATCCGTCCCAGCGCAAGCTATCTTTGGACCCGTCATAACCAGTTATGCGGATGGGCCGATAAAAGCGAGCAGACAGACAAACTTACTACTCGCGTATTAAACGTGGGCATGGATTATTATGATTCGCAGGTTTCATTCTGGCAATTTGAAGTTTTATTTGTTGTAGCAACACTTTCCAGCTACCAGCCTTCGAGAAATTCAATTTCCGAATGGCGTCAAATAAGTCTTGCTCGCTCAATTTAGATCGAACTTCATTACAGATAAGTTCAAAGTCAAAGTCAAAATCATTTATTCAAAGTAGGTACAATTGTACTCCTTTTGATGGTCGAAATTGTTTTTGTACGATATAGTGGTGATAATTAATTACGTAACTTAAAACTAAAGCTACGAGGGTTCCAAACGCGCCCAAGTCTGAGAAGAGCTCACAACAAACTCAGCCGGGTTCGTTTGATTATAAATTATACCGGAATTACCGCCAGCTTTCTGTCTACAAACGGAGCTCGTTTGAATAAACTGCGTATCTTTATTGTTGGGCGTACTTACAAGGGTTTTCAAATCGCGATGGGTTAGTTGCTTTATCTAAGGACATAGACACACCAACTTCTAAACCCCACTTACTAACAAACGAGCGATTAATGGTCGGCGTGAAAAACGGACACCAATGCTATTTTTTTATTTTTTATTTTTTATTTATTGGAACAATAAAGTCAAGAGTGAATAGGCAACTTCTAGGCAAGCGCGCTCCATCTTAGGCTGCATCATCACTTGCTAGCAGGTCTGATTGCAGCCAAGCGCTAGTCTATATAATTAAAAAAAAAAAAAAAACATATACATACATATAATAATATATCACAAATAGTTTTTTTTTTAATTTTATAGACTAGCGCTTGGCTGCAATCAGACCTGCTGGCAAGTGATGATGAAGAGAAGAAGCATCTTCTAAGCAAGCGCGCCATAAACCTTGCCTATATTTTAAAAGACGCATTCTCATTATCCAAGCGGTTTGAATTAGTAGAAACGAGGAGGCAAGTCGCTTCGTACGCATTTCTCAATGTTCAAACTTCCAATCGTTTGCTACATTAATTTCGTAACTGCGAATTATTATTATGATCAAGATCAATAGCGCTGGTGTCTCACAGGTGGTTTTTCACCAAAATTGACTGTTCGCATTTACAAGCCGTGCCGTGCACGAGTGTACCTGAATGTCGACCAGCAGGGAGAAGTGGCGAATGCTCGTGAGGCGTGTAACATCTGCCCCCCAAAACGTCACTTCATGATGACCGCGACCGCTCTGCCAAGAGTGTAACGACAAAGAAGAAGAAGAATTTACAAGCCTCAATAGCTCAACAGGTTGAAGAGCCGACTGAATTTTTTAAAAGGTCGGCGGTTCAAACCCCACCCGTTGCACTATTGTCGTACCTACTCCCAATACAGCTTTGCGCTTAGTTGGAGGGGAAAGGGGAATACTAGTCATGATTAACATGGCTAATATTCTTTTTAAAAGAATAAAAAATAAATTAAAAAAAAGAAACATATTTAGCTGATGTTTTTCTCTTTCTAAATTGCAACATAAAGCAATTCGAGTGCTCTCGCTCGCCTACTGTAACCAAGGAACTTAAATAAAATATCCTTAGGAGTAAATCTCTTCTGATTTCTGATAATAATGGTGGTTATTACAAATGAAATACTTCCAAAAGTTATTCGAAGTTGTGATTTCTTAGAACACCTTCAGGCTATAGACTTTAACCGTTGTTAAAAGATCCAACTTTCAATATAGCGGAACTTTTGAGATCTATTATTATCGCTCGCGGGGTAAGTACCGAATGAAATGAGTTATGAAATTCAAACCTAGACATCTAACTTTCTGATGTAACTTATCTATGATGCATGAGGGGATGAATTTTAAAATCCTTTCTTAGCGGATGCCTACGTCATAATAGATATAACAGATAAAAATTAAAATCGGTTCATTCGTTTAGGAGCTACGATGCCACAGACAGATACACAGATACACACGTCAAACTTTAACACCCCTCTTTTTGGGTCGGGGGTTAAAAAGCGACCGACATAGCTCTGTCTGTGTATCTGACACACGTCAAACTTATAACACCCCTCGTTTTGGGTCGGGGGTTAATTAAATAGGCGACTGCACGGCTCAAACTCCTCTACCGATCGGGCTGAAATTTGGCAAACATAGTTCGCGACAGGTCGACATGACAATCGGGGTATGATTCGGCGGGACGCCCGCACACCCGCACAGTGCCTGTGCTATCCTGCACCAGGTTAGCGCGGGGGGTGTGCGGGTGTGCGGGGCGTCCCCACCCCGATTGCCATGTCGATCTGTCGCGAACTATGTTTGCCTTTCAGCCCGATCGGTAGAGTTATAGTTTGAGCTTTGCATTAATAGATCAGTCATGCAGTCGCCTTTTTAACCCCCGACCCAAAAAGAGGGGTGTTATAAGTTTGACGTGTGTATCTGTGTATCTGTCTGTGGCATCGTAGCTCCTAAACGAATGAACCGATTTTAATTTAGGTTTTTTGTTTAAAAGGTGGCTTAGCCGATCAGGAGCGTTCTTAGTTATAATCGAAGAAAATCGGTTGAAAGTTATCAGCGGTTTTCTAGTTATAGAGGTTTTTGTGTCGGGGGTTTTTCAAATTTTGAGTTATACTTTTAGAATTTATACCTACGTATTGTTACTTTTGCTTTTAAAAAAGAGTAACTGCTGAGTTTCTTGCCGGCTCTTCTCAGTAGAATCTGCTTTCCAAACCGGTAGTACAGTCCTGGCTATAAGAGGCACAAGTTGTCTTTCATGAAATAAATACATTTCTTCTCATATTTTTACTGTCCGATAAAATCGATATTTCATCAAAGAACTCTAATAAGAGGGCTGCTTTATTCTTGCTTTCCTTGTTTATTGAAATCTTGTTATAAGTAGCGGCCATTGTCGTTGTTTTCTTGTTTCCAATCAACTCTTGTAATACTAGATCTCGGGGTTTTATTGCAATCGTTATACCCAGACTTTAATGAAATTGCCTTTTGAAACGAGTCGCGATTAAAAGATTAACTTCTCTTTTAACAGGGCTCTCTCCGTCACTCGTTTCCACTCGTTTCATACAATCGTAGTTCCAATTTCATTTGAATATTAAGCAACCAAAATCCATGAAATTTTGCAGACATATTCTAGAAACTAATATCTGTGTCTGTGGTATTTTAGATTTTTCTAAAAATATGTAGTTTTAAAATTACAGGGGCTCAAAGATTTGTATGAAATTTTTAAGACCGCGTAACTTTGAAACCGAATATTTTAACAGAAATCTGGAAAACCACAGACATAGATATTAGTTTCTAGAATATGTCTGCAAAATTTCATGGACTTTGGTTGCTTAATATTCAACTGAAATTGGAACTACGATTGTATGAAACGAGTGGAAACGAGTGACGGAGAGAGCCCTCTTAAATCGTTTTAAAGCATATAAAGAATATTAGCCATGCTAATCATAACTAATACTCCCCTTTCCCCTCCAATTAAGCGTAAAGCTTGGGCCAGGAGTGGGTACGACAACATGCAACGGGTGGGGTCAACGAAAAATCACATTTGTTTAGGTACCAACTCTCTTAAGACAAATGTAAATTAAAATTTATAACACCCCCCACAAGTGAAGGTTACAGTAACTAGAGCTGAAAGTACTGAAAGTACTAGTACTAAAAGAGCTGATAACTTTCAAACGGCTGAACCGATTTTCTTGGATTATAGCTAAGAACACTCTCAATCAAGCCACCTTTCAAACAAAAAAAAACTAAATTAAAATCGGTTCATTCGTTTATGAGCTACGATGCCATCGATACATAGATACACACGTCAAACTTATAACACTTCTCTTCTAGGGTCGGGGGTTAAAAATGGCGGAAGCCCTTAAGAGGGCTCTCTCCGTCACTCGTTTCCACTCGTTTCATACAATCGTAGTTCCAATTTCATTTGAATATTAAGCAACCTAAGTCAATGAAATTTTGCAGACATATTCTAGAAACTAATATCTATGTCTGTGGTTTTCCAGATTTCTGTTAAAATATTCGGTTTCAAAGTTACGCGGTCTTAAAAATTTTCATACAAATGTTGGAGCCCCTGTAATTTTAAAACTACATAGTTAAAGGATTCCTGTAGAAAGAAAATCTATCCTTGAAAAAGCAGACATATCCACTTTAGCTTTGTATTATGCACCCAAAACCACTCAAAGGGAACGTTGCGAAAATTCTGTTGCGTTAATCCGAAACCACTATGTCTGGTGGAAATTATTAATGGGGCTTTAAGTTTAGTTTCCAGAACTTTGTTGTCGTTTTCTAGTAAAGCTGTATTGGAAAAGTTGGTGTATAACGAGGCATCGTTTAAAGGTTCAGCCAAGTGCGAAGGCGGTTTTAAAATGGCTTATTTGGTTCAGTATTAAGTTAGGTAGAGATGAGTAGGGAGCAGGGATGTCAAGTTTTACACTGTGAAAGTACCAATACTTAGTTTAATTTTCAATTAAATAGTTACATATTTTTGAAACCACGATTTTTTTGGATTATAGCTAAAACACTCTCGATCCTTTCAAAAAAAAAACTAAATTAAAATCGGTTCATTAGTTTAGGAGCTACGATGCCACAGACAGATACACAGATACATACGTCAAACTTATAACACCCCTCTTTTTGGGTCGGGGGTTAAAAATACTATAATAGCCTCTAAAAAATAAATTATAATAGCCTCGATAGCTCAACGGTCAAAGGAGCGGACTGAAATCCGAAAGGTTGCTGGTTCAAACCCCACCCGTTGCTCTATTGTCGTACCTACTCCTAGCACAAACTTTACGCTTAATTGGAGGGGAAAGAGGAATATAAGTCAGCATAATAAACTTGGCAAGTATTCTTTAAAAAAACCACAGACAGCTATTTGATTTTAGAACACGTCCACAAAATTTCATTTTGGATTGGTAAATACTTGAATGAGTTAGGCCTCATTCGCACGAGAGCTTTTTTAACGTCCGTTAAAAAAGCGTTCAAATAGAACAAAATATGCATTTCCAAGTATCTGTTCACACGTCAACGCTTTTTTAACTCTCGTGCAAATTAGGCTTAGTGTATAACTATGTTTGCAAAGAAGGTGGGCTAAGATTACCTACTTTTCTACAAGTTTCCTTCGACCACAACTCACCCCTAACTTCAACGCATTCGGAAGGTAAAACAAAAGTTTGGGCGTCCAAAGTTTGATTACCCAACCCATACCTACATGCTAACATAATATTTTATGAACGTTATTTACGTTATAAAAAGGCAAAAGGAAAAGTACTTATTTGACGAACACATAATATAAATAATAACTACGTCGAGTAGACCAGAGTGAATTAAAGACTAACATTTGCTCTCTCGATTCGATATGACATGTGATTTAATAGCTCGTTCACACAGGCTGTGTAAGCGTAGACGTAGCGCGTACCAATTCGTTGTAATGTATGGACCTTTATGAAACATGGCACACCGCTTGCGTAAAGCGTGGACGTATGCGTAATCCGGTGTGTTAGGGATTTACGCGCGTCACTACGCACGTGTCACGTGTACGCAATTGGTGTGAATCGGCCTTTAATATTTTTTTAATTTATAAGCAGTGGCGAGTTATTTTTATAATACCTTATCGTTTTATCTGATTACTATACAAATCATGCCCACGTGGAATGGTGCCAAGAATACTGGCTGCATTTCCGCGCTGGGCAGCCAGGGTGATCCGTTCTGCAAAAAATGAGCCAGCCCAGTCCCGGTGACGCTATTAATCGTGATGCAATGTCTCGTAAAAAAAATTGCACTCCATGGCCCCAAGGTCTTTATGGCAAACGGTACAAAAATGAAAATCTCTTTTATCTAAATATATATAACACCCTTGTTTTTGGGTCGGGGGTTAGTTAAAAGTAGTAGCTAAATGTAACAAATTGTTGGTAAACCCATAAAGAAAATAAAATTACAATTTTCGTAAGGGATTTGGTGTTTTTATCGACAAAGATTTCCAAAAGTAGCGAGAGTTTTATCATTCTGATTGTGCTTGGGCCACAGCCGTATCAATTCTAAATCCAATTCCACCACAATGTAATGGGTAAACCTATGTAAACAGAAATCGTAATAATATTTTGAGAACATTAAATATTCGTACTTCAACTTTTTGTTATTTCGCATATTGATATCAAAGGTAACCCGAATCAAAATTTCGATTTTTCAATACATTTTTTTTTAATTGTGCCGTTTTTGTCTTTAATGTGTGATTAATTTATCAGATTTTCTCTGAAAAGCCGTATGCGCAGTGACCAAACTAAGTCAAATTTTTACCCGGCTGCAGCAAAGCCAAAAGGAAGGGTAATGATTTTAGCAGTCTATGTATGTATGTATATATGTAACAATTTTTTTTTAAAGAATATTAGCCATGCTAATCATGACTAATACGGGGAGTATTCCCCTCCAATTAAGCGTAAAGCTTGTGCCAGGAGTGGGTACGACAATAGTGCAACGGGTGGGGTTTGAACCGCCGTCCTTTCGGAATTCAGTCCGCTCCTCAACCGTTGAGCTATCGAGGCTCTAATTTTACTCTAATATTACAGCGTTTATTAAGACGATCAGAGTCGGGTTTTAGTTTTCAACTTTAAAAAAAAAATTGGTTGTCTGTAAAGTCGGTTTACTGACGATAGTTGAACGTGACAACAAAGGCCGATTGTGCTTCTTTGTCGCTCGTTCAAGCCTTACATGGAACGCCTCAGAGCGAGGTAACGCCGCATGAGTCATGTTTTTTCGTGCGTGCAGCCGGCTCTATCGAATTAGACGTTGTCACGTCAAAACTTTATCTTGTTGGTCAATGTATAACGATACAAGTGTAAATTAAAAATTTTCAACACCCCCGACAAATCATTTTCAAATAAATAATTATGTATATCTAGGCAACGTCCATCTTGACAGCTTGACATTTGTCAATTGACATAATATTATGAACCTAACGGTTATGTAACCTTCTTTTCTACAAGAAAACTAGAAAAGAGCTGATAACTCTTAAACGGCTGAACCAATTTTTTTGGATTATAGCTAAGAACACTCTCGATCAAGCCACCTTTCAAACAAAAAAAAGTAAATTAAAATCGGTTCATTCGTTTAGGTGCTACGATGCCACAGACAGATACACAGATACACAGATACACAGACACACAGATACACACGTCAAACTTATAACTCCCCTCTTTTTGGGTCGGGGGTTAAAAAGCCACGCATATGTAGCAACGGCTCCACCGTCTACAGCTACGTAGTACTACGTACGTAGCAGTTGACGGGGCTCTGCTCGTAGACCCAGCTACGAAATCCACTTGGCGAACATAACAAGGCCACGTTTTTACAGTGAAAACTTTTGTAGTACCATTGTGATTTGAAACTGGCTTAAATAATCTGTACTACCTATACTAATAATATAAAGAGGTAAAGTTTGTAAGTTTGTTTGTAGGGGGTAATCTCTGGAACTACCGAACCGATTTTGAAAATTCTCTCACCAGTAGAAAGTTACCTACATTATTCTTGAGTTACATACTCGTAGGCTATATTTTATTTTTAAGAAATTAGAGATCCCTTCCAAAATTGTAATAAACTAAACGTACGAAGCCGGGACGGGTTCTTAGTTTGTACAACTGGATAAGTAATTTGTAATATAATCTGTGATAGCCTAGTGGTTAAGACATTGGCCTTCTATTCAGTGTCTGAGGTTCAATGCCAAGCTTTTTGGAGTTATGAGCGTTTTATTCAAATTTAAAATTGAGAAACAAGAATATTTTTACCCGACTACGGCAAAGCCAAAAGGAAGAGTTATGGTTTTGGCAGTCTATGTATGTATGTAGGTTTGTATTTAATTATGTGTGTTCCACCGTAGCGCCTAAACTACTCAGCCGATTTTGATGAATCGATTCGTTATTATGGTCCGGATGACACAGGCAACATTTCATATGAAATAATATCTACAAGTGTAAATTAAAAATTTATAACACCCTCGACAAGTGAAGGTTACAGTAACTAGAAAAGAGCTGATAACTTTCAAACGGCTGAACCGATTTTCTTGGATTAAGTATAGCTAAGAACACTGTCGATCAAGCCACCTTTCAAACAAAAAAAAGTAAATTAAAATCGGTTCATTAGTTTAGGAGCTACGATGCCACAGACAGATACACAGATACACACGTCAAACTTATAACACCCCTCTTTTTGGGTCGGGGGTTAAAAACACAATGGGCGCATTAACAAATCACGTCGCACTTGAATAATGGCGACAGCGTTACGCACTTAGAGACGGTACTTATTTTTAGACAAGAGTACTAGGCTTTGTTTTATCCCAATTAATAATGTGTATTTACCAATAAGCGGAGCCTTGGTCCAGCGTGGTGGACTTGTCATTTTCAGCGGAGACCCGTAGTAGTTTAAGAGGGCTCTCTCCGTCACTCGTTTCATCGTAGTTCCAATTTCATTTGAATATTAAGCAACCAAAGTCCATGAAATTTTGCAGACATATTCTAGAAACTAATATCTATGTCTGTGGTCTCCAGATTTCTGTTAAAATATTCGGTTTCAAAGTTACGCGGTCTTAAAAATTTACATACAAATCTTTGAGCTCCTGTAATTTTAAAACTACATATATTTAGAAAAATCTAAAACACCACAGACACAGATATTAGTTTCTAGAATATGTCTGCAAAATTTCATGGACTTTGGTTGCTTAATATTCAAATGAAATTGGAACTACGATTGTATGAAACGAGTGGAAACGAGTGACGGAGAGAACCCTGTTAAGCAGTGATAGCCTAGTGGTTAAAACATCAGCCTTCTATTTAGAGAGTCCGGAGTTCGATACCGGGTACGCACCTTTAACATTTCGGAGTTAGGTGCGTTTTATTTATTAGCAAACTAAGGAAAATATCGTGAGGGAACCTTCATGCCTGGACAAATCTGCCAATCGACCTACCTACCTGCCAAATTTCATGATTCTAGGTCGAGGGGAAGTACTGTATAGGTTTTCTTGACAGACACGACGGACGGATGGACGAACGGACGGACGGATGGACAGACGGACAGACAGACAGACAGACAACAAAGTGATCCTATAAGGGTTCCGTTTTTCCTTTTGAGGTACGGAACCCTAAAAACAGCAATAGATTATTGTATGACATCTTTTCCGTACTAGTATTTTGTGGAGTAAAGTATAAATTTTTTGCTTGAAAAACCGGGCTCTCTGGAGGTTTCATTTAGTTCCATAAAGCGCAGGCCTGGCACTCGCCGCTTCTTTTATGTTTAGTACATTGACCGCGCCCCTTCTATCTACGAAATGTGGGATCGTTAATGAAAAACATTCCGTAGATAAACTTTTTCGCGTAAATTTTTTAGGGTTCCGTACCTCAAAAGGAAAAACGGAACCCTTATAGGATAATTTTGTTGTCTGTCTGTCTGTCTGTCTCTGTCCGTCCGTCGTGTCTGTCAAAAAAACCTATACGGTACTTCCCGTTGACCTAGAATCATGAAATTTGGCAGGTATGTAGGTCTTATAATACAAGTAAAGGAATAAATCCGAAAACCGTGAATTTGTGGTTACGTCATTTAAAAAAATTAAGATGTGTTTAAAATGTCAAGTGGGGTATCAGATGAAAGGGCTTTGTCTGCACATTCTAAAACAGATTTTTGTTTATTTTTATGCATAATAGTTCTTGATTTATCGTGCAAAATGTCGAAAAAAATACCCGAATACGGAACCCTCGGTGCGCACCGACCCTGACTCGCACTTGGCCGGTTTTTTTTTGCTAGGGTACCAAGATTCTGGGCTTTTTCACTCTTCAGTATTTTTTATGAAGATAGATATGTTATGGTTAGTAAATCTTATCTATCTCACCGTCTCTACCGACGTGTATTTATTAACCCCCGACCCAAAAAGAGGGGTGTTATAAGTTTGACGTGTGTATCTGTGTATCTGTCTGTGGCATCGTAGCTCCTAAAATAATGAACCCATTTTAATATTTTTTTGTTTGAAAGTCTTATAACACCCCTCTTCTTGGGCCGGGGTTAAAAAGGAGCGATTTGCTATTAATAATACATCAAAGTTATTGTTATATAATTACTTAAAAAGTTTTAATTAAAATATTAATATGCCCCTGGCTGAAATATTTAATAACTCAAGTTTAATTACATAACATATCTTTTTGAAAATAGGCAAACATGTTTAAAAGATCAAAGGTAAATCAACTCATTAAATCAACATGCTATTTTCATAATATATTTTAAACAAAGGAGCGACATCAAGAGATCAGAGTTGTGACATTATTTAAAACTAGCTGATGCCCGCAGCTTCGCCCGCGTGGATTGGTCAGATCCCCTGCAGCATCAGGATAGAGGAGTTGGACTCCAAATTTTTCATGAAACAATGTCGCAAAATTCCTCTATCGATTAAAAAAGAAATGACGCAAATCGGTTCAGAAATCTCGGAGATTTCGGTGTACATAGGTAGAAAAACACAACTCCCTTTTTGAAAGTCGGTTAAAAAAGTAGCTGATGTTACTCCCTGGTCAATTCTCTACTTGTCTGTGAAAATCCCGTCAAAATCGGTTCAGCCGTTCCCAAGATTAGCCTTTTCAAACAGACAGACAGACAGACAGACAAGAATTTTAAAAACGTGTGATTCAGTTATAGTATCGTTCAAATAACCATATGACCTTAATATGCGGCAGTTATTTCGAAATTACAGACAGACACTCCAATTTTATTTATTAGTATAGATATGACAGAATTACGATTTACCTACCCCCGGGTAAAACATTGGACGAACGAAATATCGTATCTTTTTGAAATGTAACTTACCTATGATAAAAGTAGACAATATTTAATGTTTCGAATATAATTTAACTGTAAACAAACCGGTCATGTCCAAGTTGGACTCATACAGGTCCGTAAAATGGACTTCGTCTGTGTTGGCGTTTGCTGGCGCGCGTGCTCTGCCTTTTTGGAGCGTTTTTTTTTTGTTAAAAGTGGCCGGGTTTTGTGTTTTACTGGTGTTTTTTGGTGGTGGAACTGACTGGGAAGCGATCTAAGGGGGCGCCACGCTTGTGTCAGTGAGCGCCGGCACAGACGAAGTCCATATACTTATATAGTTTCCCTAACTTGTAAATAACTACAAACTTGACATTGGCTAATCTTTGTAAAGAGAGAATAAAAAAAGACACTTAGCCCAATAGTGCACTAGCGATTGCTCTTAGAGTAAAAATGGCGAGTGAGTTCTCAAAATGTATGCACTATAGCTATTAAGTAGGTAGAGAGCTTTGGAGAGCTTCAGAAGTGCCCCTAATAAATGACAGCGGTGACGGTGTCAAATCATCAATTTCCAGACTGTTCGCTGGAAGCGTTTTATTACATCGCACGGCACGAAGCCAATCGTCCGCTTGACAGACACCAATAGAGAACCCCCACTTACAGACTGAAGTCTGTGTAGGGTAACCATGAACTAGTAAAAATCCTATTCATTCTTCTGCCGTCCTAACAAAGAGTGCAATAAGTCGAGTTTTTGGGCAAATTGACTTAAGACCATATCCGTAATCAGGAAAATGAGCTCTATATTTTCGCCTTAGACGTCTTTTTTGTATCTTCAGTAGTTTCGGTACTGTTGGTTATCAAAACTGCAATATGTAATATTACGATTTGTAAGTAGCTAATCATAACCGCGAATATCTCGAAAGTAGTCGAAACCTAGTTATTGCTCTCTTCGTTAGGACGGCAGTCTTTCTATCCTTCATTTTGATAGTTAAAAAAACTACACCTACTTTACTCACGGGTTTAGTTAGTATAGGGCTCTCTCGTAATCTCATACGAAAGACAAAGACAAACACTCAATGGGCGCTAAACATTTTGAGTGGCCAACGAATCCAACTAACCAATAGGAAATAGTCTGTAGTTTAATTGTTACATATAACCATTTTCATTGATTGGCACCTTTCAAACAATAAAACTAAATTAAAATCGGTGCATTCGTTTAGGAGCTACGGTGCCACAGACAGATACACAGATACACACGTCAAATTTATAACACCCCTCTTTTTGGGTCGGTGGTTAGCAATATGTCAAAGAATACAGGCTAGAAACTGTACAGGTACAGGTATTATTTACGTAACAACCAGACAAAGACGTTTGCGTAGAAAAAATTAAAAGCGTAAAATAAGCTAAAGATTTCTTTTCATAAAAAAATTAAGATAATAAGAGCAGACATTAATAAAATATTTATTATAATAAGCAGGCTTCCTTAGAGAATAATGAATATAATGCCTTAAGAGGGGTCTCTCCGTCACTCGGTTCATACAAACGTAGTTCCAATTTCATTTGAATATAGGCAACCAAAGTCCGTGAATTTTGCTGACATATTCTAGAAACTAATATCTATGTGTGTGGTTTTCCAGATTTCTTTTAAAATATTCGGTTTTAAAGTTACGCGGTCTTAAAAATTTACATACAAATCTTTGAGCCCCTGTAATTTTAAAACTACATATTTTTAGAAAAATCTAAAACACCACAGACACAGATATTAGTTTCTAGAATATGTCTGCAAAATCTCATGGACTTTGGTTGCTTAATATTCAAATGAAATTGGAACTACGATTGTATGAAGCGAGTGACGGAGAGAGCCCTGTTAAAATGTTTTAACAAAAAGGTTCTAGAAATAGTACCTACCTAAGTAGTTGTCGCCTTAGGGAATAAACTAGTAATTGGATAAAAACACTAGCTTACGCCTGCAGCCATGTACTTTTTTGTTCCAGCTGTATAGTTTTCTTCCTCTACCATTTTTACCCAAGATTAAATGTATAAGGTCGGTCAAATGCGAGTTGGACTCGTAAAAGAAGGGTTCCGTACTATCGCACGAGAAATGAGATTTTTTTTGTGTAGCTGCAATGTGAAGAGAGAGAGCCTGTGAGGGCTTTGTTATTTTATAAAATTAGAGGATCTATTCTAGGAGAAGCTATTAGAGGATGCTCGCGACTTCGTCCGCGTGGATTTAGGTTTTTAAAGATCCCGTGGGAACTGTTTGATTTTCCGGGATAAAAAGTTACCTATATCAATTACAGGGACGCAAGCTACCTTGGTACCAAACATACAAATCGGTTAAGCGGATGGGTTTTTGGAAATCCTGTTAAAACTCTTTGATTTTCCGGGATAAAAAGTAAGTAGCCTATGTTCGTCCCCGGGATGTAACCTAACCTAACCCTGTACCAAATTTCATCAGAATCGGTTAAACTGTTAGGAAGTGAAAAGGTAGCAAACAGACAGACACACTTTCGCATTTATAATATTAAGTACCTATGGATATGGATAAGTTTTTAATTTTTTCAGCAATATTAGCTTTTGCTAAATTCATGTTCAATATGAGTTATACCTACTATTGAAACCTTTGAGTATTTGAGGCACTTTTAGACCTGTCAAATAAGTAGGTAGAATTAATATTGTCCTCAGAATATATTATATCAAAGTCTCCCACAGCTCTGTCTTTTACTGATTCAGAGTTTTTCCGTACTTAAGTTTGAACAACCTACTGTCAAAGTGTCAAATCATCGATTGTCGTACACGCACGAAACTTTTATTGTTAGCACAAAAGCGTTTTATTATATCACGCAACATGAGACCAATTGCCCCCACCCTCCGTCGGATGGATACCCATAAAGTTACCCAATCACTTTTGCGTAGGGTGACTATAAAACACCTTTTTATTTTCTCTCTCGTCTGGCTTTACAAAGATTAGCCAATGTCAAGTTTGTAGTTATTTGTAACAAGTTAGTTAAACTATACAAGTATGAACCCCGTCTGTGCGGCGCTCGCCGACATACGCACGGCACCCCCTTAGAGCGCTTTCCAGTCAGTTTTAACAAAAAAAAAAACACTCCAAAAAGGCAGAACACGCCCGCCTACTAACACCAACACAGACGAAGTCCTATAAAACACCTATTCGTAGGAATACAAATATTTTCTTCTTTTTTTACACGACTACGCTACGCGAATAATGTTATTAGTTCCATAGTCCATATCCATATTATGAATGTGATTGCGTGTTTGGTTATTGTTTTGTTCTTCAATCACGTCGCAGTAACGGATCGACGTAATTTTTTGTGTTTAGTTTTTTTTGGCCGCGCGTTAAAGATTAAGTTTGTAGTTGGCTCTTCTCAGACTTGGGCGCGTTTAGAACTTTTAACGTTTTAAGTTTACGTAATTAATTATCACCACTACAATATCATCTTTTAAATCTAACAAATCGGACTTGAAGAAAAATTGTAGAATAGTACCTATTTTGAATAAAGGATTTTGACTTTTGACTTATTCCTCAATAGGAATATAAATAATAAGAAAAATTATTGTATCAGAGCAATGGCAAAGCGTGGGCACCCTAATCAACGTTCTGGGTGGTTTCATTATTAGCTGGCGTCTCGAACTCGAACGTAACTATTCGGAATGGTGACGCCGCATTCAGCGACATCATGGAACACGGTTTTACTGACTTTTACGTCTTCTATAAAGTTTACATAGTGTAAATTAAAAATTTATAACACCCCCGAAAAGTGAAGGTTATAGTAACTAGAAAAGAGCTAGAGAACTTTCAAACAGCTGAACCGATTTTCTTGGATTATAGCTAAGAACACTCTCGATAAAGCCACCTTTCAACAAAAAAAAAACTAAAATAAAATCGGTTCATTAGTTTAGGAGCTACGAAGCCACAGACAGATAAACACGTCAAACTTATAACACCCCTCTTTTTGGGTCGGGGGTTAAAAATTATATAACGCAACAGTTTACCCACTATTTAGATAAAACCTACTCCTGACTGACTTGTACATAAATAAACATCTTTTCGTTAACTATCTCACTAATGGACTGGCCGAAACATTTTTTTTAAATTATACAAAGTGTAACCAGAACGTTAGCAAAAATTTTGCGTTATTATTATACCTACTACCTTAACACAATCCAATGCCAATAACCAAAATAAATAAATAGTATATTTCAAACCCGCATTGTATAGCGTGCAAAACTCGGGTTAATGTCCCACCTACAACGTGGCATTGACTTCAAGTGACATAGTTACTGAACGTTCGTTGACCTCTAGCGTCAGTCAGAGGTTTTATTTGCAATATATTGTGAACTTTTGAAAAAATACAGGATTTTTGATTTTTTCATAGTTTTTTTATGTTACCTTATCAATAATCATCAGTACTACCACCTGTCTTGGTTTTTGCTAGCGTTCCGGTTACAGTCTGTTATAAAGTCTTACAGTCTTATTCATAAAAATCCCTTATTATAGGTTTACAACGTTCATTAGTTAAAATGCTCATTAGGCCTATTAAACGTTTCATAACTTTCTTTATTCATAAAGGTGCAATAAACCTCTCACAACTAAATTCTCGCTATAAGCTAGTTTCGCTTTGTTATGTTGTCGTTCTGATGAATTCATAGACAAAATTGCAAAAAAACTGGGCTCTACACAGAAAAGTGACGCAGGTGTGACATTTGTTTTCGGTCAATTGTCTGAGTTCTGAAGGATACTTAGTAGTGATTACATACTCTTTGGTTAGGTATTATCGTTCAGAGTTTTGTTCCGATTTATTTAATTAAAAATGGAAACAGGAAGGAATTTAGAAATCAGCGTTAGATTTTATTATACTATTTAAAAAAAACATGTATTAGGTAAAAGTATGTATTAGATAGAGATAGAGTACCTGGACATTCATGGAATAAAATCCTTTTTTTTAATTGAAAATATTACATTAAAACTTAAAGCTAGACTTATCTAATTACTATACAAATCATGCCCGTGTGGAATGGTGCCAAGAATACTGGCTGCATTTCCACGCTGGACAGCCAGGCTGATCCATTGCGCAAAAAATGAGCCAGCCCTTTTTTACCCAAATCCTTCTCGGTTTATGTAGTTAGGTACTGAGCTGCATCACCGCCATATTTCTTACGTTAGAAGAAATCACATACCTATGTAAAGGAATGATTGCATGAAAAGAAACTTCGAAATTAAGTAAGAACTTTTAGGTACCTACTTCACGACGTCCCTAGCATCATCTTATGGCAGTTAAAACTTGCAACTCTGGTCAATTACCACAGCCTCTCAAATCCAGAATAAATAACGTACAACTAATAATTACAATGCAATGACACTAGAATCAACCAAAACAAAATAACCTCACTTCAATCTTGCATATCAAACAAATTATCAGCTGTTAAGACAAGACGGCGGCCATGTTGTTCTTTAATAAGGGTTTATAGTAGGGTTCAGCCTGTTATAAGTTATGGAGCCGTTATTGAACACTTTTAGCACTATTGAACGTTTATGAATAATGTTTTTGAGAACTTTGCTTATAACAAGCTAATAAAGCTTCTACAAATTTTTATGAATAAGACTGTAAAAATGTAAAACGCTAAAACCGTATTACTACTGATTGACTTGTACATAAACAAACATCTCTTCGTTAACTATCTCTCTAATGGACTGGCCGAAAGAATTTTTGTTTAGAATTGATTTTGTATCCCTTACTGGCAGAGTGAACTAGAGTGAGGAAGCTCTCGGTCTGATCCTGAATCGATATCTGTCAAATATTAGACTAGGGGTGACGTGAATTGAAATATACGTATTGTACCGGGGCACCGTGTGCCCCCAGCCTAAGAAAAGATTTTTGAAAATTCAACCCCCAAAGGGGTGAAATCGTGGGCAAGCTATTCGATACTTTATCTAGGTAGGTATCAATGAAGAAAATTCAAATTGCTGCATCTTCCTTTTTGAAACCCCCGACCCAAAAAGAGGGGTGTTATAAGTTTGACGTGTGTATCTGTGTGTTTGTGTATCTGTGTATCTGTCTGTGGCATAGTAGCTCCTAAACGAATGAACCGATTTTAATTTAGTTTTTTTGTTTGTTTGAAAGGTGGCTTGATCGGAAGTGTTCTTAGCTGTAATCCAAGAAGATCGGTTCAGCCGTTTGAAAGTTATCAGTTCTTTTCTAGTTACTGTAACCTTCACATGTCGGGGGTGTTATAAATTTTTAATTTACATTTGTATTAGAAAAGTTTGTATGAAATTATCATTAGATTCCTCAGATTCAGTGTCTTGTTATGGGAAGGAACATGAACTCATCTATCAACTAGGCGGAGATAAATCTATCATTCACCATTAACGATGTTTAATCGCCACGGTACTGAGAAAATATTTTAAATAGATTCAATGCCAGTGTTAAATATATTAGTGTGGGAGACGGTGGTAAAAAATCTAAATGCGAAAATGTCTGTCCGTCTGTCTGCTAGCCTATAGATAAGATATCCGTTTACATCCGTAATCTGGTTTGTATACGTTCCCGGGGTGCAAGCTATTGCATCCCGAATACGGATGTAAACTACTTTTTATCCCGAGAAAGATTTCACACGGGATTTAAAAAAAAAAAAACAAAATCCACGTGAAAGAACAATCTTCACAATAAAATTTCATGCGTATAAAACTGAAATGGAATACGAATCCATAGAAATGCCATATCTCTTCAGGTTTACTTTACCTAATAATCATTTGCCAACAAAAGAGTGGTAAACTTTTTATATTTCTGTACTCTGGCGTGCTTCGGCTTTTTTACATTCATCTACGTCCTCAATCTCTCAAAAAACAAAAAAAACCTATAATGGTTTTCACATACGCCATTTTTTTTTTAATTCAAATACACGTTAGCCCTTGATTGAAATCTCAACTGGTCGTAAGTAATGATGCAGTCTAAGATGGAAGCGGGATAACTTAGATATGGGTATGGCAGTTTCATAAAACTCATATCCCCGGTTTCAAAATCAAAATTCAATTCAAATCAAAATTGCCGCCATGAAAATTAAAAAGTGTTATTTTTTATACTGTATGTAATTATAACAAGTAGGTAATAACTAATAAGTTAAGATATTGTGAAGACTATTAGACTATAACGAGTTATTTGTAACTAGGAAACAAGCTAGTAGAATAAATGGGTATTTTACTTTATTTTATTTTATTTATTTCTTGTACAATGGTACGGAACCCTTCCTGTACGAGTCCAACTCGAACTTAACCGATTTTTTTATATAATGAAGCCATTTCCGAGCCTGTGTGGGAAAATGTATCCGATAGTAGAAATGTTTTACAGCGATCTCTTCGACTAATAGGGATCAACGAAATTTGACTTTACGCGAGCTATAAAATTTACCGAGAAAAATGTGTGTATTTACAGAATTCGCGAATTCATACCGGCCATGTGGGACTTTTTATATCTTTCTGCGAGTGTAACTTGGTTATCTCGGATCAAAATAATATAAATTATTTATTTTACGGCCATTTCTTTGGGTTTTGTGGGTTTTAAATGAGCTACAGGTGGTGTTATGGTGCGGTATTTACTTTTTATGGGCGATGGAGAGGGCTATGCTTGGAACTTCTCTATAATGACTCTAGAAAGATATATAAGATAATTTTTACCCAAGGGAAACAAAATTTAAAATTCCCGCGGCCGAAGTCACAGATGAAAGCTATAGTAAAAAATAAAATAATATTTATACAAGTGTAAATTAAAAATGTATAGCATCACCGACAAGTGATTGTTACAGTCAATAAGTCATTGATTACAGTAACTAGAAAAGAGCTGATAGCTAAGAACACTCTCGATCAAGTCGCCTTTCAAACCAAAAAACTGAATTAAAATCGGTTCATTCATTTAGGAGTTACGATGCCACAGATAGATACACAGATACACACGTCAAACTTATAACACCCCTCTTTTTGGGTCGGGGGTTAATACCTAATAAAACATTATCATATTTTGGAAGTTTAAATTGAATCATTTTCGTCCATGAATATTATTCAAATCACTCACGCGTATAGCGATATTAATTTACAGATAATAATATTCAAATATAATTTAGTATTAATTCAGAGATAAAATTCAAACATTATATTATTAATTCTAGCAATAATATTTACATATTACTTGTATTAATTAGTCCGTATTGGTTTCTGGGCGTGATTTACATTAATTAGCATTTATTTAGTAATTTATAGCTGATTCGCATCACATTTAGATTATAAATAATATATACAGACTGTATTTTGAGAGCGGTCAGTGAGCTGGAAACTTAACAGGGCTCTCTCCGTCACTTACTCCATACAATCGTAGTTCCAATTTCATTTTTTTTTTCTCTCTCGTCTGGCTTTACACTGATTAGCCAATGTCAAGTTTGAAGCTATTTACAAGTTAGGGAAACTATATATGTATAAGTATGGACTTCGTCTTTGCCGGCGCCCGCCGACATACGCGCGGCGCCCCCTTAGAGCGCTTCCCAGTCAGTTCCACCACCAATAAACACCAGCAGAACACAAAAACCGGCCACTTCTAATAAAAAAACACTAAAAAGGGACAACACGCGCGCTAGCAAACGCCACCACAGACGAAGTCCAAATTTCATTTTACTATTAATTTCACTATTAGCCTGCTTATCCACTAAAGTGACCCAGAGGAGTCAAATTCAAATTCAAATTCAAATTCAAATTCAAATTATTTTTATTCAATTAAACTTTTACAAGTGCTTTTGAATCGTCAAAATAATCTACCACTGGTTCGGAATGCTGTTCCTACCGAGAAGAACCAGCAAGAAACTCGGCGGTTGCTCTTTTCAAATGTACAATTTACAATAATATGCCATACTGTATACAAGCAATTGCAGCGCCGTATATTGCTGGAGCGAATCAAATCCAAGCTTTTTTGTCATTTACATAATCTTCGATTGTATAATAAGCTTTTTCCAGGAGCATACTTTTAATAGATTTTTAAACTTGTGTAAAGGCAAGTCTAAAATTGATTGTGGAATTTTATTATAAAATATTACACTCATTCCCACAAACGATTTTCCCACTTTCCTGAGGCGGAGCGTAGGATATGCGAGCCTATTACGGTTTCTAGTTTGCCGGTCGTGGAAATCACCGATTTTTTTGTAACTATGAATGTTTTGTCGTACAAAAATTATATTAGCGTAAATATATTGAGAAGCTACTGTAAGAATACCTATTTCCTTAAATTTCTCTCGTAGGGAATCGCGCGGTTTTAAATTATAGATTGCGCGTATTGCCCTTTTTTGTAATACGAAAATTTTTCCAATATCTGCCGCTTTACCCCATAGTAAGATTCCGTAAGACATAATACTGTGAAAATAGGCAAAATATACAATTTTTGCAGTTTCCACATCAGTTATCTGTCGAATCTTTCTAACAGCGTAAGCAGCAGAGCTGAGTTTACCAGCAAGTGTTGATATATGGGCGTTCCATTGAAGCTTTGCATCTAAAGTTATCCCTAGGAACACGGTAGTTTCTTCCACTTTCAACATATCATTATTTACCATTAAATTAAAATCATTTGCCGTCTTAGTATTGGGCAATGCGAATTCGACACACTTAGTTTTCTTTGCATTTAAAAGCAAATTATTAACAGTAAACCAATGAGTAACCTAAATGAGTTTCTTTGTAGCGCCCTCCTAGCGCCCTCTAATAGCGAGCAAGTGAGCAGGCGGGTCTCATGATGTTAAGTGATTACCACCGACAGCCCATGAACATTTGCAGCACCAAACCGCCGATGCATTGCCGGCCTTTCAGGAATTTCATAACCCCATGCTGTAATCTAGTGGGACGGACGATCGAAATGAGGTCATTTTAAAAAAATCGGTCAGGTGCGAGTCGGCCTCTCACAAGTAGGGCTCAGTACTATCGTACAAGAAATGTACGTTATTGTAAAAAATAAAAAATAAATAACACTTTTTAATTTTTTTAGTATAGTTCTACATATTCACGATTCTCCGAATTTTCCTTTTTACTTTTGCTCTAAGACAAAGCTAACTGATTTTCATAATTCAAATTCAATCCCCACGACAGATCGTGATAGACACGACACGATTAAGGTTCTTTTTTCTCTTTTTTCTTTTAGGGAACCCTAAAAACTAAATCCGCGTGGATGAAGTCGTGGGCATCAGCTAGTAGTATATAAAACGACCTCGCCAAACGTATAGCGGATATAAAAATGTATGAAACTTAATCCATTGTATATTAAGCCGAGCTTTCTCTTTATTAAAACAAGCTGTGAAAATAATAGGTAGGTATGCGGAATGCGGACCGATTTTCAACGCGAATCAACTCTGATGGATCAGGGGGCACGGTAGTGCCCCCGCCAAGACGAGCCAAACGGCGGCCGGGGCGCTACGTACCTTTTTCTCGAAGTGTTTCGCCGTATTTTCGACCCGTCATAACTTCGGTCTAGATGACGTTAGAAAGCTGAAATTTTCAATATAAGGTGTCCTCAGCAAATTTACCAAATATACCAAGTATCAAATATCTAGCTTTTATAGTTACAGATTTATTGATACCTAAAATACGCCGATTTCGTCCCTCACTGATGATCATCAAAACCTCTACTCAAAACCTCTAAGGTACTTCCCGAAGTCCTAGAAGACTGAAATTTGGTATGTAGACTAGAAATTGCATACAAACTACAGGAAAATTAAGAAATTGGAAATTGCCCCCCCTCTACGCCTCTTATGGGAAAAGCAAATCTATAAATTCTGTCGCTAGAATGCTGATATTTTCAGGATAAGATGTCCTTGGCAGATTTATTAAACGCACTGAGTATCAATTGTCTAGCTTTTATAGTTTCAGATTTATTGACAGTCAAAACTTCTAGTCTGTAATTCTAGGGTACTTCCCGAAGTTCTAGAAGACTGAAATTTGGTATGTAGACTAGAAATTGCATACAAACTACAGGAAAATTAAGAAATTGGAAATTGCCCCCCCTCTACGCCTCTTATGAGAAAAGCAAATCTGTAAATTCTGTCGCTAGAATGCTGATATTTTCAGGATAAGATGTCCTTGGCAGATTTATTAAACGCACTAAGTATCAATCGTCTAGCTTTTATAGTTTCAGATTTATTGACAGTCAAAATTTCTAGTCTGTAATTCTAGAGTACTTCCCGAAGTCCTAGAAGACTGAAATTTGGTATGTAGACTAGAAATTGCATACAAACTACAGAAAAATTAAGAAATTGGAAATTTCCCCCCTCTACGCCTCTTATGGGGGAAGCAAATCTGTAAATTCTGTCGCTAGAATGCTGATATTTTCAGGATAAGATGTCCTTGGCAGATTTATTAAACGCATTGACTATCAATTGTCTAACTTTCATAGTTTCAGATTTATTGACAGTCAAAACTTCTAGTCACAAATTCTAGGGTACTTTCTGAAGTCCTAGAAGACTGAAATTTGGCATTAAGCAGGAATTTCAAGAATTATGAACAACAGATAAATTAAGAAATCGGATCCCCCTTCATCCCCTCGTATATGAGATGCATATCTGTAAAATCTGTTACTCGAATACTAAAGTTTTCAAGATAAGATGTCCGTGGCAGATTTATCAAACGTACCAAGTATCTGTGTTTCCTGAAGTCCTAAAAGACTGAAGTTTGGTATATCTGCTTCAAAATTGAGTTGCAAGATTCCACCCGAACAAACATATTTACATACGAGTACATTGCAAGTTGAATAAAAGCTTTTTAAAAAAGAGGTAACGATAGAGAGTGGGCCATGAAAATGATGTACCTACAAGAAATAGATCCAAAAAAAATCTAGGGCACCTGCCAAAAAGAAATGAAATCCCACCAAAAACATTTCATGTAAAAAGGTAGCCAAGACTCACAAGTTCATAATGTTTTCACTGTTAAAAAGTTATGAGATCTCTAGTAGAGCCAAGCCCCTAGCTGAGCTTAGATTTGTGCTGGCCATGGGAGCTATCCCAAGTCCAAAGTATATAGCTTTTAAATGTTCTTGACTATATGACATTTATAACAATAAATAACAAATCACTCTACTTACAAGCTCTGATTCTACAAACCCTATATCTTGGTAAAAAAGTACGGCTTGGCCGTTTACAGTTCGTGGATTTTTTATCTGAAATAACATTTAAGCCCGGAATAGCTTCTGCGACCATCACGAAGTACAATACAAATTAGTAATTGTCGAACAAACTATTCCTTATGGCCTTAAAATATGTTATGTCATGTATTAGTTTTACGAACATTAAACGGCCAAGCCGTCCTTTTTTACCAAGATGTAGGGTTTGTAGAATCAGAGCTTGTAAGTAGAGTGATTTGTTATTTATTGTTATAAATGTCATATAGTCAAGAACATTTAAAAGCTATATACTTTGGACTTGGGATAGCTCCCATGACCAGCACAAATCTAAGCTCAGCTAGGGGCTTGGCTCTACTAGAGATCTCATAACTTTTTAACAGTGAAAACATTATGAACTTGTGAGTCTTGGCTACCTTTTTACATGAAATGTTTTTGGTGGGTTAAATATTCATGTAACCACTACGAAGTTTATTATCATTGTATATGGAATTTCCCTCATATTTTTATTTAAACGCGGTTTGACCTATCTGTACAGTGTACATATTATTCTCCTTAATATTATTAATGTGAATGTTCGGATGTTTGTTACTCTTTCACGCAAAAACTACTGGACGGATTTAGCTGAAAGGAATGATTATACCTACTCTGGATTAACGCATAGGCTACTTTTATACTCTTTATACCCAGAAAATCAATATGTTCCCATGGCATCTTTAAAAACCTAAATCCTCTAATCTTACAGAGCCTCCGCTAAGGGCTAAGGTTAGACATAATATGAAATAATAGCTGTAGGTTCCTTTCATGGATTATAGGCATTCACTAAGTGAGGATTTTTGGAAATTGCTTCCCCAAGGGCTTTAAATAGATGATAAAAGGTTTGTATTAAAATCCGTCAATTTTGAAAAATTCATGTTTCAGTCTTTTTGCCCCCTTGGGGGTGGAATTTCTAAAAACTTCGGAGGAAAAAGCTAGTTAGTAAAAAAACTTATTTTTCAAACAAGTCAAAAACGTGATCCCGAAAATTGCTTGGTCGGTGAAAAAGGCAGAAAATTGCTCTTACATTGTTGTCAGCTTTCCTGCCTAGGCTAGAATATTTTACGATCTATCACAAAAACACTCCGGGCAGAGATATTTTTTACTCCGGAAACTCTATCGGCTGAATCGTCGATTTATAAGCGTAATAACTATTTGAATAACTGCTAGATAGACTTGGCAGATAAAACGTACCACGTACGTACTGATGAGAGCGAGGGAATATAAAGAAAGAAAAAAGAAAGATAAAACGTTTATTTTTGGAATAGAATAGAATATAGATTTTTATTCAAATAAACTTTTACAAGTGCTTTTGAATCGTCAAATAATTTACCACGGGTTTGGAATGCCGTTCCTACCGAGAAGAACCAGCAAGAAACTCGGCGGTTGGTCTTTTCAATTGTTCAATTTACAATAATATTCTATACTATATTTTGAAAGTTGTGCGACACAATCACATTACCAGTTAGCCCGCTTCCATCTTAGACTGCATTATCACTTACCACCAGGTGAGATTGCAGTCAAGGGCTAATTTGTATCTGAGTGAAAACGAATGTAAAATTTTAAGCTTCTAGACCTTCCGTTTTGAGCTGTACTTACGTTAGTGGGCATGTCAGTCAGTCAGTTTCGCCCCGTGGGGCACACCATAATTAAAAGGTCACACAGTCACCGCAATAATGACGCCTATACAGTACACACCGTTAATATCAATTTATTCTACGACTGCACGTTTTTTATTGGCCTACTAATTTATCCCGCCGGGGGTGAGGCTTTATGTTGGTCGACACGAATTTCTTGATTATATTAACGTAAATATATGTTGTGAAGCTGAAGTGGAAATGGTTAGGGCATATAGTTTGAAAAAACCGGCCAAGTGCGAGTCAGACTCGCGCACTGAGGGTTCCGTGCTCGGGTATTTTTTCCAACATTTTCCACGATAAATCAAAAACTATCATACATAAAAACAAATAAAAATCTGTTTTAGAATGTATACGTAAAGCCCTTTCATATGATACCCCACTTGGTATAGTTATCTTACTTTGAAAATTGAAACACATTTTCATTTTTTTTTTTGATGATGTAATTACAAATTCGCGGTTTTCAGATTTATTTCTGTACTTGTGCTATAAGACCTACGTACCTACTAAATTTCATGATTCTAGGTCAACGGGAAGTACCCTATAGGTTTCCTTGACAGACACGACGGACAGACAGACAACAAAGTGATCCTATAAGGGTTCCGTTTTTCGTTTTGAGGTACAGAACCCTAAAAAATGCCTAAACACGCTTCCCTTATTTTCTCAAAAAGTTAAAAATGTGATTTGGACCACTATGGTTCTACCTACCATCGCCCATTAATTACACTCTCACCGCATAATTCATAAATTGGACGCGTAAATTTCGGGTAACAACTATATAGTAAGTAATAACATATTTTCAATTGAAAAATTTAAAAACCCCCGACACCTCTAATAACTTCCAAACGGCTGAACAGATTTTCTTGGATTATAGCTTAGAACAAACTCGCTCAAGCCACTTTCAAACAAAAACAACAAAGGCCGATTGTGCTTCTTTGTCGCTCGTTCCGCGCTCTCGCTTGCACTTCAAGCCTTATATGGAACGCCTCAGAGCGAGGTAACGCCGCATAAGTCATAGTTTTTCGTGCGTGCAGCCGGCTCTATCGAATTATAAGACGTTGTCACGTCAAAAAAACTAAATTATAAAAATCGGTTCATTCGTTTAGGAGCTACGATGCCACACACAGATACACAAACACCCCTCGTTTTGGGTCGGGGGTTAAAAAGTAAATAGGTAGGTATATAAATGTAGAGAATACTGAATATTTCCATACAAAATCGAGCATTCATGTAGCTCGCACGTGCATTTACATAATTCCTCCTGGCTATAGAATGATGAATCATGTGGGGAAATGCGGAATTATGCGGCTCGTGATTTTTCCCGCAAACTTTGCGAACGAGAAGTTTGTTTGCGTTCCTCGACGTTTAACACTCCTCTTGAAATGGTAATCCTCTTAAGAGGGTCTCTCCGTCACTCGCTCCATACAAACGTAGTTCGTCTGTCATTGGAATACTAACCAATCATACTCAATGGAATTTTGTACAAACGTTCCGGGAACTAATATCTATGCCTGTGGTTTTCCAGATTTCCGTTAAAATATTCGGTTTCAAAGTTACGCGGTCTTAAAATTTACATACAAATCTTTGAGCCCCTGTAATTTTAAAACTGTATATTTTTAGAAAAATCTAAAACACCACAGGCACATATATTAGTTTCTAGAATATGTCTGCAAAACTTCATGGACTTTGGTTGCTTAACAGGGCTCTCTCCGTCACTCGTTTCATACAATCGTAGTTCCAATTTCATTTGAATATTAAGCAACCAAAGTCCATGAAATTTTGCAGACATATTCTAGAAACTAATATCTGTGTCTGTGGTGTTTTAGATTTTTCTAAAAATATGTAGTTTTAAAATTGCAGGGGTTCAAAGATTTGTATGAATTTTTTTAAGACCGCGTAACTTTGAAACCGAATATTTTAACAGAAATCTGAAAAACCACAGACATAGATATTAGTTTCTAGAATATGTCTGCAAAATTTCATGGACTTTGGTTGCTTAATATTCAAATAAAATTGGAACTACGATTGTATGAAACGAGTGACGGAGAGAGCCCTCTTAATATTCAAATGAAATTGGGGCTACGATTGTATGAAGTAAGTGACGGAGAGAGCCCTGTTAACATTTATCTTATATTAGTACTTATTAATAGGTATATGAACTTACGTATAATACTTTTTAGCATAAACATATTACACAATCAACGATTATTTAAATGATAAAAGAGCGCGGATCTGAGTTAAAACATTTTAAAACACCTGTAACTTTATTAACAGCAAGGATATTAAAAACCGATATAATAAATATTGCAAATTTATTATGCCACGCGTTATTAAATGACGGCCATCCATTATATAAATACCAGATCATTTTTACTACGCACATGCAATATATAAAACTATCGGTTTTTTGCAATATTTGTTATGGAATTCATGTTAAAAAATTCCTATATCTATACGTTTATCTGATTCTGCAAATTTTTATAGTTGGTGACAATCACTTAGCATTATGTTATTATGATATGTTCGTTTTCTCGCAATATTAATTAATTAATATAAACATTCCTTGAATAATTTATTCACTGATTCACAGAGTATTAGTGTGTTGAAGCGTAGAAACTGATAAAGGATATAGGTTTAATAAAAAGCTTCCATACCCCTGCCAAAGTAGTTGCTTCCATGTTAGACTACATCTTCACTTACCACCAGGTGAGAATTAAGATCGCATTACAGGGCTAACTTGTAATCAATAAAAATAAGTAAAATAATGATTAACTATTAAAATAATAAGATATACTTCACTTATCATATAAACAAATTGAACAATAAATATTATTTATATTACTATAAGTACCTAACCAGATAGATATCGTAACAAGTGTAAATTAAAAATTTACAACACCCTCGACAAGTGAAGGTTACAGTAACTAGAAAAGAGCTGATAACTTTCAAACGGCTGAACCGATTTTCTTGGATTATAGCTAAGAACACTCTCGATCAAGCCACCTTTCAAACAAAAAAAAAAACTAAATTAAAATCGGTTCATTAGTTTAGGAGCGACGATGCCACAGACAGATACACAGATACACACGTCAAACTTATAACACCCCTATTTTTGGGTCGGGGGTTAAATATAACTCCTTTTTATGTATTGAAAAGAAACTCTATGATAGAATTTCTAATGACGTGGGTAGATTGATAACAAGAGCTATGAACAAGTTTTGTTTTATTATGTG
The DNA here is from genome assembly GCF_905333055.1 of Maniola jurtina. Lineage (NCBI taxonomy): Eukaryota > Metazoa > Arthropoda > Insecta > Lepidoptera > Nymphalidae > Maniola > Maniola jurtina. The sequence continues at coordinate 5,531,124 of NC_060053.1, forward strand.
GGACAAAATTACTTTTATCTTGTGAATAACTTATGACTTTTATGTTTTCTTTCAGTTTTTATGTCGAAAAAATACAGTCGAGGAATGTAGAAATAATAATATGATGACCTTTTCACTAAGTAGACCTTCCAAAGATAATATTAAGTAAATACATTTTCTTTACGGCCAGAAAATAATAGGTATTTATTTCTCTCAATCATTCGTAAGTTATTATAATAAAATATGTATATTTATAATAATTTTGTTTAGGCATAATTTTCTAAAAGATACCAAATTCCATCTTCTGTGTTTTCTTGCAAAAAATCTATAGAACAGGGTTTAGAGCCGCTTAAGGCCAGTGGTTTGTGGTCTCGTTTGAGGTCATTTGCCTATTTTAGTGAGGAATCTTCTAATACTGCGTAGTCAAGTGCGGGACTATCAATTAAAACCATTTAGAACCTCAAGTTAGTCAGTTTTACTATTATTATAGTACCCATATTCTAGTATATAATATACTAGCCGATGCCCGCGACGTCGTCCGCGTGGATTTAGATTTTTCGAAATCCCGTGGGAACTCTTTGATTTTCCGGGATAAACAGTAGCCTATGCGCTAATCCAGGATACTATCTATCTCAGTCAAATCCGTCCAGTAGTTTTTGCGTGAAGTGGTAACAAACATACACACACACACACACACACACACACACACACACACACACACACACACACACACACACACACACACACACACACACACACACACACACACACACACACACACATACAAACTTTCGCCTTTATAATATTAGTGTGATTATACCTAGTACCTTCCAGGTAGAGAAAGCGCACTCTACAAAGACAGTTAAATAAATAGCTACTCTTGTTTGACGCATTAAAGTATAATTCGATTCACACAGGCTGTGATGTAAAATTTGATAAATGCCTCTCTTTCAGTCACTTAACTCTTATCTCGCTCTCCTTCATCGTCCATACTAATGTTATAAATTTGAAACTTGTCTGTCTGTCTGTCTGCTACCTTTTGACGGCCCAGCAGTTTAACCGATTCTGACAAAATTTGGTACAGGATTAGCTTATATCCCGGGGACGGGCATAGGCTTTTTATATTACTAGGCTAGGTTTTATTTATTACCTTTTATCCCGGAAAATCAAAGAGTTCCCACGGGATTCCCAAAAACCCATCCGCTGAACCGATTTGTATGAAATTTGGTACCGAGGTAGCTTGCGTCCCTGTAATTGACATAGGCAACTTTTTATCCCGGAAAATCAAACAGTTTCCACGGGATCTTTAAAAGCCTAAATCCACGCGGACGAAGTCGCGGGCATCCTCTTGTAAGAAATAAAAGTTGAGCCATTGTAGGTATTTTTTTCGGGTCACGTTAAGTTTACGTAATTTATTATCAACACTATATCGTACAAATATAACAAATTCTGACCATCAAAGTAATTACAATAGTAACTATTTTGGTAAATGATTTTGACTTTGACTTTGACTGCTTCTCACTCATGTTATGCTTTTTGCTGTCTAAAGGTTTGGTCAACACATCAGCAATCATTTTCTCTGTACACAGTATTTTACAGTCACAAAGTTGCTATTTACAAGGTCCCTTAGGTACATAGTGATAAGTGATAACGAACACACTTCTTTACACTCTAATAATCTGTGCGCACTTTGATTGTCGTTATACACAGTTATACAGTTCAATTTCAAATTTGTAAAGAGCTCTACCAAGAAATTTGTTGAGAAAAGAGATTACAAGATGAGAACCAATTGATGAGTAGGAGTTAGTGTCGCTTCTATACATAGTAATAGTTAGTATTCTGCGCTAAAGATCCTAACCATTTTCCTTTTTAATTTAATTACTATGTAAGCTCTCCGGTTATTAAATTCCCGATATGAATAGCTGAAGCAATTAATGAAGTTATGTTACAAGGTTACCGTGAAATATATTAGACACCACAGCTTGAAGCGAAGTTTTAATTGATAAGTAACAGATATCCGGCCTTAATGGTGATAAGTCATAGAGTATTCATTTTAAAACTTTCAAAGATTTAAAAGTTCGAACTTTATAAACCTTTTTTATTATAATTTTCCTTTAGTATCATTTTACGGTGCTTTAACGGTGAAGGGAAACATCGTGAGGAAACCTACATGCCTGAGAGTTCTCCATAAAGTTTTTAATGGGTTGTGAGGTCAATTCGTACTTAACTAATGTGGTGGAATGAGAGGAGACTTGTGTTCAGTAGGGGGCGAGCGATGGGCTGATGAGATGATGATGATGATTTTGCGGGGCGGATAGCTACGAAACTAATTTGACGGCATCACTTGACTCAGAAGTGAGCGCCTGCACCCGGGTATTGCTCCCGGCTAGAGCAATTATATTTTTTTAATACTCTCTGATTGGATCTGGCATGAGGCTTCGGCTGTGGCTAGTTACCACCCTACCAGCAAAGATTCCAAACGATTTAGCGTTCGACACCACGTAAAACTCCATTAGAGACCCGTATGGGTAAAAGCTGGTTGAGCTGGGTAAGCCATATGGTTTATGCCTCTTCTAAATGAACTCACTTTTAATCTTAGACTGCATTACCACTTACCACCAGGTAAGACCACAGTCAATGATCAACTTCTCATCAAAACAAAAACCCACCAAATGCGAGTCGGACTCCCCTACACATAGGGTTCCGTACTTTGGAATTATTCATGTATTTATTTAATAACTTAAATTCTAGGATAACAGGAAGTACTTTATATGTATAAAACAAATATTATTTGTTGCGACACTATTATTTATTTGCGACTGTCAAAATATACTGCACAAGACGGTCTATTTTTTTGAATACGTTGGCTTAGAGGCTTAATTTTTTTTACAGCTCCACTGGACGTACATTTAAGTAGGTATTCACTTCCACGCGTTCTTGAGAAAAAGTTTCTCGACAGACTCACATACAGTCGTACATTTTTTTTTTAAAGAATATTAGTCAAGTTTATTATGCTGACTAATATTCCCCTTTCCCCTCCAACTAAGCGTTAAGCTTGTGCTAGGAGTTGCGACAATAGTGCAACGGGTGGGGTTTGAACCGGCGACCTTTCGGTTTTCAGTCAGTTCCTTTAACCATTGAGCTATCGAGGCTATAAAAATATATTAAATGATCCTATGAGGGTTACATTTTTCTTTTTGAGGTAGGGAATTCTAAAAACCGTCGAAACTTTAGAAGTGTATAAGATGATAATAAATCAAAGTCTATAAATAAGTCTGAGGCCGTATTTTATCAAATATGGGAAATATCTTTTGTTTTATCCATTAGGAAGGAAGGTATTTGATCGACGGAGGTCCGATGGGAAAGGGCGTATCACAATTTCTTTCCTTATTTGTATAGGTACTTTTGTTAGTTGTTCCTTATTTGACTTCAAAAAGGACGTCCTTTTTTATGTTGTGTTCTGCATAATATAGGAGAAAAGTTATAACTTTTATTTAACTTAAAACGATAATTATTTGTCTTCAAAAACATTATAAGAAATAAAACTTTTTTTACGAGACGACAAGCTTTATAGAGCTTGTACTTTTGGTTTCTCTTTCGAGAGACTAATGTAATTATGCTATTAATCGTTAAGAGTAACGTTATTTAAACTGTAATTGTTTGTAAGGGTTCCGTACCTCAAAAGAAAATGCGAAACCCTTATAGGATCACTTTATTGTCTGTCTGTCTGTCCGTCGTGTCTGTCAAGAAACCTATAGGGTACTTCCCGTTGACCTAGAATCATGAAATTTGGCAGGTAGGTAGATCTTATAGTGCAAATACAGAAATAAATCTGAAAAGTGTGAATTTGTGGTTATATCATGTAAAATCATCATCAATAAAAAAATGTCAAATGTGTTTCAATTTTCAAACTAAGATAACTATACCAAGTGGGGTATCATATGAAAGGGCTTTACCTGTACATTCTAAAACAGATTTTTATTTATTTTTATGCATAATAGTTTTTGATTTATCGTGCAAAATGTTGGGAAAAATACCTGAGTACGGAACCCTTAGTGCGTGAGTCTGACTCGCACTTGGCCGGTTTTTTGTTCACTATTTCTGTTTCGAACCAATATGATTCTAAAACGACTTTCTCGTGTGCGGTTCGGAAAGAACATTCTACTGAGAAGAACTAGCAAGAAATTCAGAAGTTACCCTTTTAAAAAAATATTACAATATGTAAATAAACAAAACATGAGCAATGTAACTATTGCAGTACACTGTGGGATGCAAAGCTCCATGAAACTTTGATTCAAATGCAAATTAGTTATTTAGTAGCACGTATGACGATTTCTAGTATGTAGATTGTATCTATTTGCCTATAAAGATTTTATTTTAAGAATTAGTTTACTATTCAGAGTAGATACTAGATATCCGAAGCCCGATGATGGCCATCGACGTGAATTGTAATTAATATTCATTGCGATGTCTGTCAAGTGTTACCCTCCACGCTTGTTAGTGAAATCTGACATATTGGGAACATAAATCAAACACGAAACTATAATGGTTTCACACCGACCCCGTTTCCCGACCGAAGACCGAGCATCGACTTTTGAATAGCCCCTAAAATTGTATTTGGTACAGAGATAGTTTGTATCGCATATACGGGTATATATTTATGTTAGAAAATCGAAGAGTTCCCTTGGGATTAAAATAAAATAAAAATCCACACGAAGTCGCGGGCACTATCTAGTTTTCCTATAAATTTAATCCAGATATTATAAGCATACGTGGACCACTATGTTATTAATAACATAATGGCCCACTTTGTCTCAAGAATCCGTTTACTATTCAGAGTAGATACCAGATATCTGACCCAACTAAGCGTGGGCGTCGACATGAATAGTAATTAATATTCATTGCGATGTCTGTCAAGTGTTACCTTCCACCCTCGTTAGTGAAATCTGACAGATTGGGAACATAAATCAAACACGAAGCTATAATGGTTTCACACCGACCCCGTTTTAGAGAGCAACAACTCTTGAATAGCCCCTAAAATTGACTAACAGAATATGAAATGCACAATTATATTCAGGGAAAAAAAGGTATTTTAAAATCGAAACAGTGAACAAACTGATACGAATCAATTCATACTAATATTATAAATATGAAAGTGTGTTTGGATGTTATCTTTTCACGCCCCATATTTTTCACGAAGGCGGCTTTTTGATAGTGATTTAGCTTGCAAAGGCTACTTTTTATCCTAGGCAAAACAATGAGTTCCCACGAGATTTTTATAAACCTGAACCCAGATGAATGAAGTCACAAGCATTATCTTTCTCTAATAATAACCCTCAAAGAGAGTCTGCACTGTATTTCTTATTTCTGAGGGTCGTGACTCCTTCTATTAATAATATTGTGTACTTATAGTTTCTTTGGCATTATTACTGAAGTGGTCTTCCAGTTTCTTCTGCGTACATATTATAGGTATAGATCTTCAATAACATACACTTTCATTTTAACGATTATTTATCATTTAATGATAGTTTTAAGTGGTCAAAATAAATAAATAATTTGGAGCCTGGAGGTATGGAGAATTTTCTTAATTGCAAGATAGGCTTGCTTTTGACAGTAATCAGAAATGATGTGTTGCAAGTATGATCGTTGAAACCACTCGAAAGCAGTGCAATATTCAGTTAAAGATTCCAAAGCCCTTGTTAAAGTTTATTTGAATGAAAAATATATCTATTTTTATTTCTATTAGCGATTCATAACACAACGTAAAACAAAAGGTTACTTCCAACTGGATTGAAAAAGTAGCTGGCACTTTATAGAATGTGTCACATAGAGTACCTACTGTTAATATTTGCACAGAATTATTAAATTAAACATTGTAAGTAATTTACTCTACCTACAAATATTCCGAAAATACAGATAAAAGGACGAAATCGTTTAGTATACAAAAGAGTACAGCAAAAATAGGGCTAATGACTCTACCTAAAGAAATCAAAAATGCTTTTCATCACTCAAAGTACCTACAATCGAGGGTTGAAGCTATCCAGCCATTTCTGTTCCCCTCTCGTTCCATTGACACCGAGTTTGTTGACATTGGATACTTTCCTTATTTCGTTAAAATAAAATAAATAAAAAAATAAAAAGCCTTTTTTTTCTATATTCCTTCATTAGTTACATAGTAGATTAGTTTTGTTAGTAATTACATTTCCCTTATTTTCCTAAGTTAGTATGGTTAGTCAGTGAACAATTTTTGCTATGGAACATGAGCCCCTTCGCCGGTAAAGGCCTCCTCCAACCTCTTTCACTTCTCCCTGTCCTTGCCCAGGTACAGCCAGTTCTTCCCTGCAGTTATTGAAAATATTACAATAAAACTTAAAGCTAGCCTTATCTAATTACTATACAAATCATGCCCGCGTGGAATGGTGCCAAGAATACTGGCTGCATTCCCGCGTTGGACAGCCAGGCTGATCCGTTGCGCAAAAAATGAGCCAGCCCTTCTGTCACCCGATGAGGCTATTAAACGCGGTGAAATGTCTCGTAAAAATTATTTTTTCTGCAGTTTGTATTATCTCATCAGCCCACCGTTCGTATGGCCTTCCGACATCCGTTTTTCCGATTGGTTCTTTCCATTGCGTGGTTTGTATTGTCCATCTGTTGTCTGTACTCTGTGTACCGTGAGACGTGTCCAGTCCATTGCCACTTCAATGTAAGAGCTTGCTTATTTCGTTATGAATAATTAATTTACTATTGGTACCAATTTTGCTGTATGGTGCATTTTATTGCTCTACTTTTCAACAATCCATACTAATATTATAAATGCGAAAGTGTGTCTGTCTATCTATCTGTCTGTCTGTCTGTCTGTCTGTCTGCTACGTTTTCACGGCCCAACAGTGTAACTGATTCTAACGAAATTTGGTACAGGGTTAGCTTATATCCCGGGGACGGACATAGACTACTTTTTATCTCGGAAAATCAAAGAGTTCCTAAAGACCCATCCACTAAACCGATTTGTATGAGGTACCGAAGTAGCTTGCGTCCCTGTAATCGAAATAGGTGACTTTTTATCCCGGAAAATCAAACAGTTCCCACGGGATCTATAAAAATCTAAATCCACGCGGACGAAGTCGCGGGCATTCTCTAGTTAATAATATAGTGAAAAGGAGCGCTATATTTAGGATTTAATTTAGTTTTTAGAACTTGTGTACAACAGAAGTAGTTCCACTGACTTGATAATAATAATAAATTTGATCATCATCATCATCACTAACAACCAATAGATGCCCACTGCTGAACATAGGTATCTTGTAGGAAATACGATTGCTATATCAAATTGAGTATAATTATAAATAAATATCCTGAAAATACAGAAATCGTTTATTGTAAAAAAAGAGAACAATAAAAATAGGGCTAATGACTGTTCTTAAAGAAATTAAAAATGCTTTTCATCACTCAAGTGCCTACAATCGAGGGTGGAAGCAGTCCAGTCATTTGTCTCCCCTCTCGTTCCATTGACACTGAGTTCGCTGACATCGGATACTTTTCTTTTCGCGTTTGTTTACGAATAATTGCCGGTGTTCTTGGCCTGCTATTATTTGAATTTGCTTCTTCGGACATTAAAAGGATATTTCAAAATTTCATAAATATATAAAAAGACAAGTGTAAATTAAAAATTTATAACACCCCCGACAAAGTATTTGAGTTTTCCAAAACATCATTTTCAAATAAATATTTATGTATCTAGGCAACGTCCATCTTGACAGCTTGACATTTGTCAATTGACATAATATTATGAACCTAACGGTTATCTAACCTTCTTTTCTACAAGAAAACTAGAAAAGAGCTGATAACTCTTAAACGGCTGAACCAATTTTTTTGGATTATAGCTAAGAACACTCTCGATCAAGCCACCTTTCAAACAAAAAAAAGTAAATTAAAATCGGTTCATTCGTTTAGGCGCTACGATGCCACAGACAGATACACAGATACACAGATACACAGACACACAGATACACAGATACACACGTCAAACATATAACTCCCCTCTTTTTGGGTCGGGGGTTAAAAAGGTAACTGACTGATCTATCTACGCACAGCTTCCACATTGGAAATTTCAGCGTTGGATGAACTAGGTGGACAGCTAACATGAAACGAGTAGCAGGGTATCACTGGATTCAGAAAATCCAAGATCATTGGAAGAGACCTATACCACACAAGCAGCGGATGTCTGTTGGATGATAATGATGATGGTGAAGAATATAATATACTAGAAGATGCCCGCGGCTTCGCCCGCGTGAATTTCGGCCTTTTAAAATCCCGTAGGAACTCTTTGATTTTCCGGGATAAAAAGTAGCCTATGTGCTAATCCAGGATATTATCTATCTCCATTCCAAATTTCAGCCAAATCCATTCAGTAGTTATTGCGTGAAAGAGTAACAAACATACACACACGCACACACACACACATACAAACTTTCGCCTTTATAATATTAGTGTGATTGATCTCAAAGTTTCTCCAATTATTTTTTGAGTATTGAATTCACAACACTAAAGGATCAAGGATAACAACATAATCTTACTCTTTGAAGGGATTATCTGTAGGTATATAGACATCACTTCTTATGTATTAAGAGGTTTTTACTAAGAAGCTTAAGAAAACAACGTTGCCTGAAATAACCTTTCGCTGATCGAAAAATACTGAAGCCCTGAAGATCCTAAATGTTTTGTAAGATTACTTTTATATCAAAAATTTATTACATAATAAACTAAGTTCTAACCCCAGGGCCATAGCTTTTGATTATGCGACAAGTGATTATCTTTTCATTTAGGTGCTCAGTGTACCACAGTCTTTTTGCCTACACAACAGTTTGTATGGCTAAACAGGTTATGAAAACAATTTTACAGACAAGTTTTAAACAATTTCTTACGAGATTAAGAAATTTTCCCGCTGTAAAAGTTCGTCCAGAAGAGTTCCCTTTTTTATCAAATCGTACGGTAACTACTACTATGGCCGAATATCCCATAACTTTCTTTCTCCTATTTTATCCTCATAAGGTGAGACTAATTAAGTGAGAAAGTGAAGCCATTTACAGTGAATGTTTTTTTTAATGTCATGGAAAGTAAGACATTGTACGCGAATAGAATCCGGGCAACTGCTAGTTTATAATAAAAATAAGAAGTAAGATAAAATGAAAGATCTAGGTAAATGACCGCTATTCAAATAAAGCCATGGCCATAAAATAATGTTGATCAAGTTTGAAGCTACCCCGATCGCATCCAACTCGGAGCATTCTTTGATAAGAAATTGTTTATGGTACTTACACAGACAAAGGGTTATTGAGAAAGTTTTCAAGAAACACCCCAATTCACCTCTATAATATAAACTGTCTCAGAAAGCTAATTGAATTAATAGCACAAAACAAATGTAATGGTACTTTTAATGTTTTTCTTTTCTGAGTTTCCAATAATAGCGCCTGTAACATTTAAAATAACTTAGAATAAAATCAATGTACAGTAAATATTGCTATTTTATTTCATCAGGCGTTATAATGAAACCAAACTACAAGCTAGGCTTAGCCTGATTTTTTTTTAATATTTTAATAACCTCCGTATAGCGTTAAAAGGTTTCTATTAAGGTGCTTAATTTGGACTTTATGGCTCTAATACGGTCTTGCGCCGCCTGAATCCAGCGGCACCCTACTGCTTGTATGATGTCGTCTTAGTGGGGAATCTTCTAAAACTGCGCTTTCCAGTGCATCTTGGGATCTTAACATGTATCAGTTTTTAGGGTTCCGTACCTCGAAAGGAAAAACGAAACCCTTATAGGATCACTTTGTTGTCTGTCTGTCTGTCTGTCCGTCCGTCCGTCGTGTCTGTCAAGAAAACCTATAGGTTACTTCCCGTTGATTTAGAATCATGTTTGGCAGGTAGGTAGGTCGTATAGCACAAGTAAGGGAATAAATCCGAAAACCGTGAATTTGTGGTTACATCACTTAAAAAAAAATTAAAATGAGTTTAAATTTTCGAAGTAAGATAGCTATACCAAGTGGGGTGTCATGTGAAAAGGCTTTACCTGTATATTCTAAAACAGATTTTTATTTATTTTTATGCATAATAGTTTTTGATTTATCGTGCAAAAATGTCGAAAAAAACACCCTAATACGGAACCCTCGGTGCGTGAGTCTTACTCGCACTTGGTCGGTTTTTCGAACTAAGTATGTACCCTGCCCATTGCTGCTGCAGCGTCGTAAACCATTGAGCGATGTTGACCACTCTGGTTTTCCTACGGATCTCCTCATTTCAGCTCCAAGTATAGTAGAGAAGCTCCAAGCTCGTACTAAGGAATCCTAAAAAACAAACTTATATTTTGACCCGTGGATATTTACAATCACACTAATATTATAAAGAAGTTTGTATGTGTGTGTGTGTGTGTGTGTGTGTGTGTGTGTGTGTGTGTGTGTGTGTGTGTGTGTGTGTGTGTGTGTGTGTGTGTGTGTGTGTGTGTGTGTGTGTGTGTGTGTGTGTATGTATGTATGTATGTATGTTTGTTACTCCTTCACGCAAAAACTACTGGACGGATTTGGCTGAAATTGAGAATGGAGATAGATAATATCCTGGATTAGCACATAGGCTACTTTTTATCCCGGAAAATCAAAGAGTTCCCGCGGGATTTCAAAAAACCTAAATCCACGCGGGTGAAGTCGCGGGTATCGGCTAGTAACTAAAATAAAATAAGTTTTCAATAACCCTTGTCTACATTAAGAGTACCTATTCGACAGGATTTCTTATCTCCAAAGTCTCGTTGAGCTTAAATCATAAGTAAATATTATCTAGATCGTTTCAAACTTAACAGGACTCTCTCCGTCACTTACTCCATACAATCGTAGTTCCCATTTCATTTGAATATTAAGCAACCAAAGTCCATGAAATTTTGCAGACATAGTCTAGAAACTAATATCTGTGTCTGTGGTGTTTTAGATTTTTCTAATAATATGTAGTTTTAAAATTACAGGGGCTCAAAGATTTGTATTTTTCTTTAAAAAAAGGCCCAACTTTGTGCTCGTTTTTCTAGACAATGGAGCAATTTAATGAAATTTGGAAAAACCACAGACCTAGAAAATTTAATGAATATTATGTAGTAAAAAAATTATCGTTATATATTTTATATTGTTATAATTGTGTGGGAACTACGAAAACCAGAAATTACACCCAGAAATCTTGAAAATTTCGTGCTGTCTCGATTTGTGCAAGCGGGGTGGTGAAGTGCGGGGGACGACACGTGAAACTGACAGAAACTGACAGTCTAAACACACGGGCCACATTTAGACTGCACCCAACTCCAAACTTGTCGATAGGTCTAACTAAATACACTGGTACATTTCAACTTGCGTTAGACGTATGCGTTACCTACTCAGACGTTGCCTGTAGATAAAAATATGTCTCATGTTTGCTGGCAATAGCGCATGCATCAAACCCTGCAAGTTGCAACTCTCTTGCAACCTATTCCTCACGCAATACGCACAGCTTTAATATTATAATTTTTGACAATGTATACTATATGTAATGCCATATCACAGGTCACTCTCTGATTTATTGCTAACAATTTACTTCCAAATGCAAAGAAATCTAAGTGTGTTGAATTCACACTGCCCAATACCAGGACCTTAAATGACATAAGTTCATTGATAAATAATCATATGTTGAAAATAAAGGAGAACCCCGTGTTTCTCGGTATAATGTTAGATGCAAAGCTTCTATGGAACACCCACATATCAACACTTGATGGTAAACTCAGCTCTGCTGCTTACACTGTTAGAAAAATTCGACAGGTACTGACGTGGAAACTGCAAAAATTGTATATTTTGCCTATTTTCACTGTATTATGTCTTACGGACTCTTGCTATGAGATAAAGCGGTAGATATTGAAAAAAAAAATGTATTACAGAAAAGGACAGGACGTGCAATTTATAATTTAAAACCGCGCGCTGCCATACAATAAAAATATAAGGAAATAAGTACCTTATCTATTATCTTATAGTAGCTTTTAAATATATTTACAACTAGCTAATGCCCACAGCTTCGCTCGCGTGGATTTAGGTTTTTAAAAATCCCGATCCTTTCATTTCCCAGAACAAAAGTTGCCTCTCCGTAATAGCCCGTCCCCGGGATGCAACTTGTTTCTGTATCACGTAAGAATATTTAAACGGATGATCCTTTTCAAATCCCGAGGGATCACCAGGATTTAGGAATGCAATTTCTTACAGCATCCTATACCTTCAATATCAATTAATAATCGACACTTTTTAAATCCCATTAGCTTTAGTAGTCAGGTCCCCTGCAACATCAGGATTGAGGAGTTGGAATCCAAATTTTTTATTGAACAATGTCGCAAACTTTCTTTATCGATTAAAAAAACTACCCAAAATTACGCAGTTAGGTTACCTGCCAAATTTCATGGTTTTGAGTCAACGGGTACCCTAGAGGTTTTCTTGACACACACGACAGACAGACAGATAGACAACAAAGTGATCCTATAAGAGTTCCGTTTTTCATTTTGAGGTACGAAACCCTAGAAAACGTAGGAACGGCATTCCGAACCAGTGGTAAATTTGTCTGACCATCCAAAAACACTTTGAAGTTTACCTAAAAGTTTACAGGAATAAAAATTTATCATTGTATTCCATTCCATTTCATTCTATTCCATTCTGTTCAAAGATAAATAGATAATAAAAATATTTGTCACCGAAACAATAATTTACGATACATCAACCAATATCAATTTTACTGATGACAATCTGACTATTACCAAAGTGAACGACTACTATAATATCTATTATATACGACTAACATAATATGTTTTATAAATTGTGTGCCGTTTGCATTCTCACTAGGTTCTCATTAAGTTTGTTTTATTTGGTTAAACTTTCTGGCATTTATATTGTTATGACGTTTAATTGGCAAACAGTCTGTTTATTGGCTCAAACTCAAAAATTCAGCCAATCATAACAAAGAAAATATTGTAATAATGATTGATGCAGCTTTCTGTAATTGAAAACAAAATATTTGACATTAACTTGAATGTGACAGTGTTTTCCGAATAGGGTTGCCAGAGGCCCCGTATTTTACTGGTTACCCCGTATTTCGGGATACAGAAACCTGGCTGGCGAAATCAAACACTGACGTTATGTCCAGTAGAAAGAATATTTTCCTTTTGCGGCAATGCGTAGCCGAAACCCACTCGATATTGATCATGGTCGTAGCCAAGGCAGCGGGGCTTGGTTTGAGGATGTAAGCCTTTTTTTATACAAGTTAGCCCGTGACTTTAATCTTTTCTAGTGGTAAGTGATGATGCAGTCTAATTTCTTGGCCGTTAGGGCCATAGTAACCATATAACTAGCCATGACCGAAGCCTCCCATCAGACCAGAAATTTAGAAATGGCGACTGCGCCTGGGAATCCGTCAAAAACCTAAGCCTAAAATAATACTTACACTATTTCTTGCATTTGCTTACCAATTTTTTTTGGAAATATATCAAACATTTCGCGCTCACTTCACTCGCGCTTTGAATTTGTATTACTTGGTGTAAACTCCGCAATTTCGTTTGCATGAATTTAGATTTTAAAAAATTCCGTGGGGGATTTTCCGGGCTAAAAAGCCGCCTAAAAAAAATGTCCGGGATGCAAGTTATCTCTGAATAGTAAGTACCAAAATTTTGGTAAAGAAGATGGGCCGTGAAAGGGTAGATAGGCAAATAGATATACTGTCGTATTCGTAATATTAGTATGGATAGGAAGCTTTAAAAATATAATCTTGCTATGGCTAAACTCGTTTCCCTTTCACTTTAATTTTTTCTGTATTGAACCAAAAACACTTACGCTCACTGCGCTCGCGCTTTTTTATTGTTGTATTTTATCTCACTGACAAATTGAAAGGCGAAATTCCACTAACCAGGTAATTAGCCCATAAAGTTGAGCGAATGTTTTTTTCCTCATGACAGGATTCAGTTCCGGCCCTGATAAAACCTCTCCCGCAATCGATTCCTGGCTACGGCCATAGTATTGATACTGTGAAGGTGGAATTACAAATTAAATGTAATTTTAAGTTAAAATGAAAAGATTGTATGCATGAAATGTATAACATTTTGCTTTACAAAACTTAAGAGTTTTTAAAAGCTATTTAAATAAATAAATCTTTTATTTAAAACCACATTGCAAACATTGTTCACCAATCAAGACACGGCAACATACGGAGAAAAAATACAAAACTTACAAATAAACTAAAATATCTAAATAGGCTTTCCATGCATTTCAGAGAGAACCACCGCCTATTTCTTTAAATACTTCAAATTTTCAAATTTCTTCAAATCTAAACCCCGTATTTTTGATGGTGGTAGCCTGTAAATCAAAAAGAGGCAGGTGGCAACCCTACTACTTCCTAGACAGAATTTAAAAATTGTTTTCATTACTCGGTATGCCTACTGCCATAGTGTGACAGAAAGTGTGACGGTAGTTGTGACCTCTGATTGGCCGACTCTCTTTCACTATTTGCTAAAATTGATGATTGCAACAACAATTTTTTCTTTTTTGTAATCGAAAACAGAACACGGACGTCAAACAGGTTGACTAATTGCAATCATTTCTGACCGGCTAACATTGTTCCGCTAGTGGCTCAAACTCACTGTCGCAGCAAGAACATGGTAAATTCAGCCAATCACAGCAATTTCAATTGGTTATCACAAATGTACCGATCTAGGAACCGAGAATGCACGAACCAGGGCAGATAGAGATAAGAACAATAATATCATACGTAGGAAATCGACGGGGGATCGTTGACAACGATAGCCTTAAGAGGGGTCTCTCCGTCACTCGCTCCATACAAACGTAGTTTGTCTCCCATTGGAATACTAACTAATCATACTCAATGGAATTTTGTAGAAACGTTCCGGGAACAAATATCTATGCCTGTGGTTTACCAGATTTCCGTTAAAATATTCGGTTTCAAAGTTACGCGGTCTTAAAAATTCACATGCAAATCTTTGAGCCCCTGTAATTTTAAAACTACATATTTTTAGAAAAATCTAAAACTCTACAGGCACAGATATTAGTTTCTAAAATATTGAATAGAAATTGGGACTACGTGTATGTATGTATGTATGTTGTATGGAGTAAGTGACGGAGAGAGCCCTGTTAATCAGTTTAGCGACGCTACTTGCCTAGCTCTTTATCGAAAGACTAGATAAACTATCTTGACTTTATATTATATTGCATACAGTGAATAGGTATTGCTCTATAGCCAAGCAATAAGTCAAGCTTTCTTCCAATTCAACTTGCAATCTTTGCTTAGGATCTTTAATTTAATCCGATAAAAATCTTTCTAAGAAAGTTTTTAAAAGAATTTTTAAAATCAGTTGAGTAGTTTTTGAGTATATCCTACTTTTCTCTTATGATATTGGTTAATTTATAACCCCCGACCCAAAAAGAGGGGTGTTATAAGTTTGACGTGTGTATCTGTCTGTGGCATCGTAGCTTCTAAACTAATGAACCGATTTTAATTTACTTTTTTTCTTTTGAAAGGTGGCTTGATCGAGAGTGTTCTCAGCTATAATCCAAGAAAATCGGTTCAGCCGTTTGAAAGTTATCAACTCTTTTCTAGTTACTGTAACCTTCACTTGTCGGGGGTGTTATAAATTTTTAATTTACACGTCTTGTATTCTGTTATCGATGAAAGCTCTCAGGCGGTTTGATTTCATCCGACATACTTACATCTCAAACAATTTCGTCAGTTGTCATGCCCGCGACTTCGTTCGCGTGGATTTAGGTTTTTAAAAATCCCATAGAAACTCATTGATTTTCCAGGATAAAAAGTAGCCTATGTTACTCTCCATCCTTTCAATTATCTCTATGCCAAAAATCAACTCGATTGGTTGGTTAGTTAGAGCGTGAAGGAAGGACAAACAAACACATTTATAATATTAGTATAGATGTTGTAGGGATAGGGAAGATAGTACATGTATTTCAATACTAATAAATCATAAATCCCTTGTCAGGATTCTTGTTTTCATAAACCGTAGGTATTCTTCCCGAAATTTCCTCGAAGAGACATCCAGCTAGTTTTCCATTCTTGGAAAATATCGTCGTGCAAGCATTAAGAAAATTACATTTTTGTAGCAATTCAATCGTTCAGCTACTCGTTTTTCCGAGATTTTATCGTCATGGATTCTAATGATATATATGTAAATGTTAGTGAGTTTTTATGAGAATACTCTAAAACACTCATTATTTACACCGATTACTTTGAAATGAAACGGTGATAGCCTCGTGGTTAAGATGTTAGTTTTCTATTCGGGAGGTCGGGAGTTCGATCTCGGGCACGCACCTCTAACTTTTGGAAATTATGTGCGTTTTAAGCAATTAATTCTTTAGCAGTGAAGGAAAACATCTTGAGGAAACCTGAATGCCTGAGAGTTCTCCATAATATTCTCAACTAGGGGGTGCCCGCGGATTCGCCCGCGTGGATTTCGATTTTTTTGAATCCTGTAGGAACTCCTTGATTTTCCGGGATAAAAAGTAGCCTATGTCCTTCCCCGGGATGTATCGCAAGTCTGTACCAAACATTAAAATCGGTTCAGCGGTTGGGCCGTGAAAACGTAACAGTCAGACAGACAGACAGACACACTTCCGCATTTATAATATTAAGTATGGAGTATGGATGGTGTGTGAAGTTTGCCAATCCACACTTGGCCAGCTCGGAGGACTATGGCTGAACCCTTCTCATTCTGAGGGAGACCAGTACTTAGTTGTGAGTCGGCAATGGATTCATGATGATAATGATGTACTTATTTACCTGAGTTTAAAACCAACTGCTACCGGCTTGACCCAGTTGTAACCGGTTAAAACCAGATGTAACCGCGTAGTGTTCGTAGTGATGAAAGTGGTGATGATAAGTGGAAGGTCCCAGGTTCGATTCCAGGCAGGCAGGGACAATTTAAATTTATAATTTTTAAATTGTCTCTTGTCTGGTCTGGTGGGAGGCTTCGGCCGTGGCTAGTTACCACCTGCGAAATCGTGCTGGCAAGCGAGTTAGTTTTCTGTTACGATGAAACCGATCAGGGCTATAGGTTTCATGAAACTGTTAGAAACTTTCCAAGTTAATCCGCTCCCATCTTAGACTGCATCATCACTTAACACCAGGTGAGATCGCAGTCAAGGGCTAACTTTTAACGTAATAAATGCCTATTAATAACAAATAAATAACACCCAGGTAAGTTTAACCTACTCTTATCTGCTGCACCTAGTTGTAACCCGTTAAGACTACTCCATACAATCGTAGTTCCAATTTCATTTGAATATTAAATTTTGCAGACATATTCTAGAAACTAATATCTGTGCCTGTGGTGTTTTAGATTTTTCTAAAAAATGAGTAGTTTTTTAAAATTACAGGGGCTCAAAGATTTATATGTGAATTTTTCAGACCGCGTAACTTTGAAACCAAATATTTAAACAGAAATCTGGAAAACCACAGACATAGATAGGTATTAGTTCCCGGAACGATTCTACAAAATTCCATTGAGTATGATTGGTTAGTATTTCAATGAGAGACGAACTACGTTTGTATAGAGCGAGTGACGGAGAGACCCTCTTAAAGCTATAACAGCTACAAAACACAGTTCCTCCATCCTCTAGTATCTCCGCACGATGCATTAAGTAAATTAAGTTTCTTTGTCGCGATTGAAATGTGTCGAGAGTAGATCGAGATATCTTTATCAAATGGAGACATAATTTCGTTTCGAGAAATGTAAACTCTTGGGATGATTTCTTTCTCGGATTTGTGTTAAACTGTTTCGGAGGATTCGACATTTTTTTTTAACCCCCGACCCAAAAAGAGGGGTATACACAGATACACATCTCTATATATCTCTATCAGGTATCTGTGTATCTGTCTGTGGCATCGTAGCTCGTAAACAAATGAACCGATTTTAATTTAGTTTTTTTTGTTTGAAAGGTGGCTTGATCGAGAGTGTTCTTAGTTATAATCCAAGAAAATTGGTTCAGCCGTTTGTAAGTTATCATCTCTTTCCTAGTTACTGTAACATTCACTTATCGGGGGTGTTATAAATCTTTAATTTACACTTGTAACATTTACTAACTAGCATATTTCAACCGATGACGACATAAAGCAGCTGGCGGGAAGTGGCTGGATAAGGAAGGCTGAGGACCGGGTGTGGTGGCGCTCTTTAGGGAAGGCCTATGTCCAACAGTGGACGTCCACAGGCTAATAATGATGATATTTTAACCGAGGTTTGTCACTTATTCCGGGGGTCGGGAGTTCGATTCGGGGCTCTAACTTTTCGAAGTAATACGCGTTTTAAACCATTAGATAAATATCATTTGCTTTAATGGTGAAGGAAAACATCGTGAGGAAACCTGCATGTCTGAGTGGTCTCCATATTAATGTTCTCAAAGGTGTGTGAAGTATATCAATCTGGACTCGGCCAGCGCAATCAAAACCAGAAAATCATAAAATCTTTTCCACACTTAGAAATTGTACATACTCGTACATAACCGATAAAAATATATACTTAAGAGTAAGAGCGGTTGTGCACTCATCCGATCCGAGTCCGTGAAAATCCTAATCCTAATCCTAATAATATTATGCATGTGAAAGTGTGGATGTTTGGATGTTTGTTACTCTACTCAATCACGCAAAAACTATTGGACGAATTTGGCTGTTTGGAATGGAGATAGATTATACCCTGGATTAGCACATAGGCTACTTTTATCCCGGAAAATCAAAGAGTTCCCGCGGGATTTTGAAAAATGTAAATCCACGCGGACGAAATCACATGCATCAGCTAGTACGGATATAAAAAACTCGGTCCAAACTCGGATATTGCTTACGCACTAATCTGATCTCTGATACAAATCCAAGCTCTTCAGCTGACATCTTTGACACGTCTTCGTCGTATGTCCGATTTGAATGCAAGGCACATCCGAGATATTCTCACGGATGACGGAGAGAACTCTGATGACGGAAGTCGGATGTAGTGCCCAAGCATACAAATAGTTCTAAGACTCCTTCGGAACGTTTTTTCACGGATTCGGATCGGATGCAGTGCGTAATCGCCCTAAAAATCCTTGATGTACCTATACTTGTACTAAGCAAACACTCTTAGCTCGTCTCGGTCATAATGCAGTCTTCATTCAACCGTAAAAATTTAACGCTCGGCCATTTTGATTTATTACGTCATAAAACAAAATGGCGCCCTAGAGGCACTAAAATTTGAAACCTGGAGTCTAGTTAACTCGTAAAATCCAAAATGCGATGCCAGTTTTATTCAATCGTTATGTAAATTCTACGTATTTTTCTTCATGAAAATAGTTGCTCGGAACCTTTATGATGTCGTCAAAGTTTGATTAGAATGGGAACATCGTAGTGTATGAGCTAACCACATATAAGAGAATACGCTTTTTTCCTCATCTATGGAACTAACCAATGTTAACCAAAGGTTGAGGTTGATTTCTTAGCTGATTTCCAGTTCGAACCTCCAGAATATGGAACAGCCTTCCGGCATCAGTTTCCCCTCCACTTTATAATATACCTACCAGGTAGATAGGCCCTACATTCAAGTCAAGAGTGAATAGGCATCTTCTAGGCAAGCGCGATCCATCTTAAATTAGTTCATCACTTGCCAGCAGTTCTGCTTGCACCCATGCACTAGTCCACAAATTAAGAAACCATCAGAGATAGTTAAAATAGCACTTTACACATTCTCATGTCATGATTCAGGCCCTTGACTTTGTCCGCGTGGATATAGTTTTTTTTAATCCCACGGGAACTCTTTGACTTTTCGGGATGAAAGTCACCCAAGTCATTTCAAAATTATTTGCGACTTCGTACTATCCAACACTAGCTTCTCCTTTCAGCAAAGGTTGCCTGGTAGAGATTGCTCTAAGCAATAAGGCGGCCTTTGCACACAATTGTCTTTTCTGTTTTTCTTCTTTCTGTGTTGTATTCCTTTACATGTGTTTTTTGTGTGCAATAAAGTCTTTCTATCTATCTATATATGTGTTAATTCAGTGTAACTATAAGCTATCTTCGTTCCAAATTTAAAAATACAAACATCCAAACACCCAGACTTTCACATTTATAATATTAGGAAGTGATGTGAAAAGGTGTTCTTGTATTTGTTTTGAGGGCTCTTACACTAGAAGCAATTTTCGTTTATCTGCTTTTCACCTTTAGAGAATTTTAGAGAAAATTTCACTTTATATTAATAAACAAAATCCCTTTCGTTACCTTTTCTAGACAAAGTTTTTTACCTTCCATTATGCGCGCTATTTAACTAAGGTCCACTTATTTATTAAAACCAATGAAGAGTTCTAATATTATTAGAATAATGCAAAATGTATGCACTAGACATATATTATTATGTATTTGTGACAGAGATGGAGTATTTAAGATATTTTCTGTTTCGGGAAATCGATTACTTAATAGTTTTCACGATATTTTCATAGGATCAGCAAGTAAAATGTTTTAACCCCCGACCCAAAAAGAGGGGTGTTATAAGTTTAATGTGTGTATCTGTGTATCTGTGTATGTCTGTGGCATCGTAGCTCCTAAACTAATGAACCGATTTAATTTAGTTTTTTTTTTGTTTGAAAGGTGGCTTGATCGAGAGTGTTCTTAGCTACAATCCAAGAAAATCGGTTCAGCCGTCTGAAAGTTATCAGCTCTTTTCTAGTTACTGTAACCTTCACTTGTCGGGGGTGTTATAAATTTTTAATTTACACTTGTTCTAAATGATTCTGCTTTCGGTTTGATAACTAACCACAAATAAATTGCTCAAGCAAGACATGTGGTTTGAAGTTTAGATGAGCAACAGACATTCAGATTAGAACAACCGCAGTTTGTAGTTGCATCGGTTAAGTCATGGTTAATTTAGTCGCAGCTTGCTCGCTCGTTACGTGTAGGTAAACTACAGTTAGTTTGAAAACCACTGCCCAGTTAAATGCTTGACTAATCAACTCATGCAAATACATAGTTTAAATACATAGTTTAAATGTATTAGGTACCTATTAAAACTACGCTGTCCGTCTGTCCGTACGTCTGTCTGTCAGTGGGCTGTATCTCGTGAACCATAATAGGCACCTAGAAAGTTGAAATTTTTGCAGAATGTGTATTTCTATTCCCACTATAACAATAAATAATAAGAATTACAAAATGAACGCCATGAAAATTAAAAAAAATTATAAAGTTTTATTTCCTGTACGATGTCACAGATTCCTTCGTGTGTGAATTTTTGGAAATTCCGCCCTCACTTGAGGGCGGAATTTCCAAAAATTGTACAAAAAGTAGGCTTCTTCTTAGTTTTAATTGACCCAAATACCAATTTTCTTTGTTATTTCCATGATATGTTTTGCTGTCGAATGGACAACCACACTACAATGAATTTGTATATTTTATGGTCATAATTGTATGGAAGTTGTTGGTGTAAATAAATTAAAAAAACGGTACAGATAATGTTAAAAACAAAGAGACGAATTCACAAATTGCTACAGATAGAATAATAATCACACTAATATTATAAAGGTGAGAGTTTGTATGTGTCTGTGTGCGTGTGTGTGTGTGTGTAAACATACTACTCCTTCACGCAAAAACTTCTGGACGGACTTATACTGGACTTATACTTATACGTCTTATACTTGTTACTTATTACTTATTACACTATTCACACTAATATTATAAAGGCGAAAGTTTGTGTGTGTGTGTGTGTGTGTGTATGTTTGTTACTCCTTCACGCAAAAACTACTGGACGGATTTGGCTGAAATTTGAAATGGAAATAGATTATATCCAGGATTAGCACATAGGCTACTTTTTATCCCGGAAAATCAAAGAATTCCCACGGGATTTCATAAAACTTAAATCCACGCGGACAAAGTCGCGGGCATCATCTAGTAATGTAATAAAAAAAGGTAGGAGACCCTTGGATGGATTGCGATCTGCGGGTAGGTAGTTGGATTTTATATAATAAAAGCTATATTGGTTCCATTAAATCAGGACCGGGCCATTCTTCTCGATGGCCAATATTAGCTCTGGCGATAAATCAAAGTGTTAACATTACCTGCCCACCTGAATAAGGGTGACTACATACGAATACCAAGCCGAATATTGAATAGTTATTACATTACGATACTAATTGACCGAGCGAAGCGAGGACTTTGAGTCTACTTGAGTGAAATTGCACTTGTCGGTCTATCCGTCTGTCAGAGCCTTACAACTTCTGAATTACTGAACGTAATTACTTCAAATTTAAACATAATATTATGTAAAGTGATAACCTAATATATAATATAATAATGAATAATAAATATTGCATAAAAAATAATGAATATTGCATAAAAAAAATAAAAAGCTTTATTTCAGGGGCCTCTCATACCGCGCCGCGAGTGTAGAGCCCACTTTAGAAACTGAAACTTGTGTATAATTTCAGTTATATCCTTTACTTGAACAACAAATAGGTACTAAGATTGGATAAATATAATAAATAAAAAAGAAATTATTGCATTTTAATGGTCATCGGTATTATTGACATAACTTTTCAATATAATATTACCCTTCCCGTACCATTTTGGCGTAAATTATTGAGCCACGATGTTTTTCTTCTATTTTCCCCTGAAATATGAGCCATATAATTGGCATGATGAAAAAATAAAAAAATAAATTATTTCTTAGGAACTATTAAATAGAGGGTCTTCCAAAATTCATAAAATCCACGTCTGCTATTAGTTTTAAGTTTGCTTACTATTTTAAATTATCGATTTGACTAAAAAAGTACTCAAATAAGTCAAACATTTATGACGTCACATCTGTGTATTTCATACAAGCTCCCTTACTAAGCGAGCGTTTTGACGTTTAATAAAAAGTCGCTGATTTGACTAGTAGTCATCATCCCTATTATCAAGCTGTTTTCAAAGAGTTACGTCTGTAGCCATCCTTATCTTTAGACTTCTAGAGTTAGTCGACTGATATGTATTAGTATAACCAATCAAAGTCGCCGATTTCTCTTGACCATTCATTTCCACACTATCTCTTCCAACCAGTGGTAGATACCATTTATTTTCTTTCTAAGAGAATTGCGTTATAACTATAATGCGATGACCTCTATGATTACGATACGTACGTATACGTTACGTACTCTATCCGTAGAAAGAATTTAGTATAGCGCTATCTCTTACCTAATCCCATCTTCTTTCTTTCTTTCTTCTCTCTGGGCTGGAAGTCTTCACTCCAGCCATCCAAGCTCACTCCAGAAGCCAAGTAGACCGCCCAGGTTGCCGAGGGCTTCATGAACTGAGGTTGGGGATCCCAGATAGCGTTCAAATGATACAGGCAAAAATCTCAGTGAGCGTTAGCCATTTTGAGTTACCCCGCGATCTTCACTCTAGGACTTTTCGGCTCTAACAGCCATAGCCTTATTCAAATTCAAATTCAAAATATTTCTATTCAATGAAACTTTTACAAGTGCTTTTGAATCGTCAAAATAATCTACCACTGGTCGGAATGCCGTTCCTACTGAGAAGAGCCAGCAAGAAACTCGACGGTTGCTCTTTTCAAGTATTCAATTTACAATAATATGCCATATTGATACATACATGGCCTGCCTGCAAATTTAGCTTGCTAATGGTTTGGCTATTTCAGTGACCTTGGTTCTCCTGTTATAGATCTCTTCATTTTGGATCTTATCCCTTTGGTAAACTCCTAATAAGCCTCTCCATAGGTCGCTAAGCAACTGAATTACTAGATGAGACGTTAACCAAGTTATACAGTACTAGCGTGGACTACACAAATTTCAAACCCCTATGTTACCTAGGGGTTGAATTTTCAAAAACCCTTTCTTGATCGATGTCTACATCATAATAGCCTATCTGCATGCTTTGTCTTGTAGTTTAAGTTGTGCAATGTAAGATCAATCAATCGGACAGTCAGTTTTACTTTTACTTTTATATATTTAGGTGAAAAATAAAGGGCGAGAAATGGGCACAAAAATACTTTCTGCTTACGGTAATAATTAACGAAACAAACATTCGTCCCTCGCGTTCGATTAATTGCTAGTCTAGACGAATTTACGACCACGACTAAGCATATAAATTGTGAATTACACCGCTTCGTGCTCTCTTGGTCGTATTGGTCCCATTTATGACCGTATGTCTTGAAAAGTGTAGTAGAGTAGAATGTAAAAGCACACGTAGGTTCAAAGGTTGGATTAAGAGGAGTTTATTCGTAGCGCGCTCCAAACAAACATAGTTTGTTCCTAATTTTTAGGGTTTCGTACCTCAAAAGGAAAATGGAACTCTTATAGGATCAATTTATTGTCTGTCTGTCTGTCCGTCTTTCATATTTGTCGAGAAAATCTAGTGGGTAATTCCCATTGACCTAGAATCATGAAATCTGGCAGGTAGGTAGGTCTTATATAGCACAAGTAAAGGAAAAAATCTGAAAACCGTGAATTTGTGGTAACATCACAGAAAAAATGTGTTCATAAAAATAATACGACTGTAGAACGGAACCCTCGGAGCCCGAGCCTGACTCGCACTTAGCCGGTTTTTTTTAAATCTGGTTCTCCTACCAGGATCAATCCTACTGGATTTCTTCATTTAGTTCACTTCCAATTTGATCTCGTAGGGAAACTCCAAGCACAACTCTCTACATCACCCACTGAGTGACTCGGAGCTTTCTTATGAAGCGTGTGACCAACAAGGTTTCATAAATCACCGATTCAAATATTCATTAGGTATATTGGATAACTTTCTGTCATCCATCACAACGCGATCCAGAGAGATACTAAGTTAGACAGTTTCATTGAAGCCTTGAGACCTGAGAGCTGGACTAAATAAACATTATATTGATAGCTATATGGCGATCACTTCATTATTTCAGTCTATTTATCTATTATCACACTAATATTATAAAGGAGAAAGTTTGTTTGTATGTGTGTGTGTGTGTGTGTGTGTGTGTGTGTGTGTGTGTGTGTGTGTGTGTGTGTGTGTGTGTGTGTGTGTGTGTGTGTGTGTGTGTGTGTGTGTGTGTGTGTGTGTGTGTGTGTGTGTGAGTATGTTTGTTACTCCTTCCCGCAAAAACTACTGGACGGATTGGGCTGAAATTTAGAATGGAGATAGATTATACCCTGGATTAGCACATAGGCTACTTTTTATCCCGGAAAATCAAAGAGTTCCCACGGGAATTTCAAAAAACCTACATCCACGCGAAAGAAGTCGCGGGTATCAGCTAGTGTGCCATAAATGTTATATGGCCTTTCGTATTAATCAGAAAAGCGTTATATCAAAAGAAAAGTCCTGATTAATAAACTGACTGACTTATTTTTATTTTATTTTATTCCTTTATTTGTAAACAACAGCGGTACAATTATTATAATTTTACATTTTAAACTATATAAAAATAAGGCCAAATGAGTTTACAATATACGAGTGTCGAGTATGTTTACAGTTAACATAAAAGTGATTATAAATTATAACAGAACTAACCGTGTGTTGGTGTGTGTGTGTGTGTGTGTGTGTGTGTGTGTGTGTGTTTCATCTGGGATTCCAAAATAAAAATATAATAAAAACTGCGGAACCAGTAGGGATTGATTGAACCTGCATTCCTCTACTATCGCAGCCTTTAGTCCGTTTAGAACACGGTGCCTTCATTGCCTTTCACTTCACACCTTTTGAATTAAGAAAGAAAGGGAGAAAGAAGTGAAAGAAGAAAGTGCTTATTTGTTGCCATAGAAAGTACAGATAAAATAATAATTATTATTATTGCTCCAAATAAGATTCGTGGTGTGTGGTTCCAAAATGGACGCTACTCCGTAATTGCTGCACCTGTGGCGGGACCCCAGGCACAGCAAATCGAAGTTTCTTCACGCGAAGAAAGATGACTTCGCGTGGATTTAGATTTTTATAGATCCCGTGGGAACTGTTTGATTTTCCGAGATAAAATGCCTATGTCAATTACAGGGACGCAAGCTACCTCGGTACCAAATTTCATACAAATTGCTTAAGCGGATGGGTTTTTAGGAAACCCGTGGGCACTCTTTGATTTTCCGGAATAAAAAGTAGCCTATGTCCGTCCCCGGGATATAAGCTAAACCTGTACCAAATTTCGTCAGAATCGGTTAAACTGTTGGGTCGTGAAAAGGTAGCAGACAGACAGACACACTTTCGCATTTATAATATTAGTATGGATTATATTCTTATTACTTTATTTATTCAAATTGTGGTTAACAACAAGTAATACAATCAAAGTTAAGTAATTCAGTATTTTAAAGGAATAAGGATCTTGAATACAGGTTTTATTCCTACTTTATAATAAACCTTTAACTTGGAAGTTAATTTCGGGGTATTAATTGGATTTCAAGTATTCGTCGAGATCGACTTTTAATTGACTTCGGAATTACAATATTCATAGACATTATTATTTGGAAGACCCCTTTTGAGCTATGTAGGGAAGAGATTTCTAAATTATTTCGAGTATCATTTTTAGACAGTAGTTAATACTATAAATTAATACGCATATTATGAATGCAAAAGGGTGTCTGTCTTTCTGGCCGATACACAACCTATTTGCTTAGCTGATTGTAACCCAATTTAGTACATGAATATATAACTATATATATAATTTATTCAGGAAATTCAAAGTATTCCCACGGGATTTTTTATAAACTTGACGTGTACGAAGTTTTGGGCATCATCTAGTTAGTCTACAAGTGTAAATAAAAAATTTATAACACCTTCGATAAGTGAAGGTTACAGTAACTAGAAAAGAGCTAATAACTTTCAAACGATTTTCTTGAATTATAGCCACCTTCGATCAAGCCACCTTTCAAACAAAAAAAAACTAAATTAAAATCGGTTCATTAGTTTAGGAGCTACGATGCCACAGACAGATACACAGATACACACGTCAAACTTATAACACCCCTCTTTTTGGGTCGGGGGTTAATAAAATAAGCATATTTACATAATGCGCTTGAGTAAAGATTTGACACCTTGGAAAGAAAAAAACAGCGAAAATTGCTTCACCCTAGCAAAATATGAAATGTATAAGTTATTTCATATATGGAGTTTTTGCCTAGTGGTTAAAACATTCGGCTCCTAATCGGAAGTCGAGGGTTCGATTACAGGCACGCACCTCTAACTTCAGTTATGTGAGTTGTAAGCAATTAAATATCACTTGCTTTAACGGTGAAGGAAAACATCGCGAGGAAACCTGCATGCCTGAGAGTTCTCCATGTTCTCAAAGGTGTGTGAAGTCTGCCAATCCGCATCGGGCCAGCGTGGCAGACTATGGCCTAAACCCTTCTCACTCTGAGAAGAGACCCGTGCTCAGTAATGGGCCGGCAATGGGATGCTCAAGATGAGTAAATAATGTTTATATCTAATACGAATAGGTATTATATTTTAGACGAGCAAATGGATAGCTATTTTATAATTGCTGTCTGGCTAACTAACTAGATATTGTGTAGACATAACCACTTTGCTCTGGCTTAATAATTCGCAATATGTCGCTCATACAAACTAATGCCATATGACATACTGTTTCACAGCGTGGGAGTTTCAGTAATATCGTCGGCTTTATGTATGTACTGTGACTATTGACCATACATTATGAACATTTAGTATCGGGTAAGACACCCAGTAGTCAGCCTGTTAGCGCAAACTGAAACATTACTTAACTTTCGTAGTAATTACTTAATGTTAATTACTACGAATATGTGTTTATCCTAAGTTATTAGAACGTAAACTATTTATATATTTCTATTGTTCAATATTAATAAAGACATTTTCAAACTAAACTAAACTAATTACGAATAAAGTCTGCATTTTACAGTACAGTATACATCTGTAAGACACTATAAACGAGGTTTCGTGAACAAGGCATTTCCCATGATGAAACCACATACTTGCATTTTTAAACTTTAATTATAAAAAAAAATGTTTAGTATTACAAAAAATAAAAATCCACAACAATTTCAATAAATCAATGAAGTACATACGAAACCTTTGGGTAAATATATTTTCTTACAAAAAAATAAGCACCTGCGCGGACATTTCGCTAGAGGCAATGTAAATAAACAAGGATTTTCCAGCATTTCGAAATGCTATTGATTCATAGTTGCGAGTATTAATTAATTATAACATAGAAATACAATAAAAATTAACTATTGTTATGTAAACCAATTAAAACACAACTTTTATTGGAATAATGTCTGTAGAGGTAGGCCTACTAGATGGCTGACTACTGGATGATTTACCCTACCGTATCTCGGTGCTTTGAGGGAGATGTAGCCTAGTTAGTACAGTTCATATCAGTTGATTGGGCTAATTAAGCAATGTTGAGTCACTCGATTATTGCATATGTGAGCGACTTTGTTCCTCCGAATTTAAACAATAGATACACATTTCCAAATGAATCGGCTTGTTCTGTTTATTCACCCTAAAACAACCACCCTAGGGTGTTTGTATGTATAGGGTCTATCTTTGGTTTACTCAAATGATCAAATTGAGTTGTCATTTAAACACCAATATGAATATTCATATTGCTTAAAGCAATAAGGCTGCCTTTGCATGCAACTGTTTTTTTCTTATATTCTGTGCAATGACGTTTTCTATCTATCTATCTATCTGCCGGGATTTCATCAGATCCACTAGCGATATGATCAAATCCCAATTTTTCACATTTTCCTGCGACATATCCACCCAGGAATAAAAAATCCGTTGACAGGATGCATACGGTAGGGTAGACACGTGTTCCCGAGTATACAATAAATATATAAAGAGAGAGCCAGCGCGTGCCAGACCTTCCTTATTTTATAAAAGCTGCAAGTTTCTCTGCGTATTGTTCCTGACGAAATTTGGTACAGAGTTAGCTTATATCCCGGGGACGCTCATAGGCTACTTTTTACCCCGGAAAATCAAAAAGCTCCCACGGGATTCCTAAAGACCCATCCGCTCAACCGATTTGTATGAAATTTGGTACCGAGGTAGCTTGCGTCCATGTTATTGACATAGACAACTTTTTATCCCGGAAAACCAAAAAATTCCCACGGGATTTTCATAAACCTAAATCCACGCGGACGAAGTCGCGGGCATCCTCTAGTAGCTTTTATAAAATAACAAAGATCTGGCCCTCACAGGCTCTCTCTCTATATGAGGTTAAATTCAAAAGATGGAAGTCGTGTGCTACAATCAAATAAAATCCAATTAAAAGCTGAATATAAACAAAACCGCCGCCCGTCTCGAAATTAAGCCCAAATGAAATCTACAGCAATTAGGCTCGAACACGCACAGATTTAATTTGCTTGCTTATTAACAAATTGGAGACATTCATTTTAAACCTACTTGTTCTCAAAACAAGGCTAAAAGTTGCTTGGCAAATATTTTGTAATTAGATTTGATAAAATTGGTTGGTTAATATGGGACATTATCGGTTCGATTTATACAATATTTAAAAGTCTTCAGAGCTTGGAGACCAAAGTCTTTGAACATTGCGTGTAGCCAGTTATGAAGTTTGGATCATGGTGGCTTTGGGAGATAGCAGGTTATACCTAAAGGTGTAAAAAATCCTACGTCAAAGTTTATACTTTCGTCTAATTTTTTTATATTTTCTTCGGAACAGTATTAACAGGGCTCTCTCCGTCACTCGCTTCATACAATCGTAGTTCCAATTTCATTTGAATAGTAAGCAACCAAAGTCCATGAAATTTTGCAGACATATTATTCTAGAAACTAATATGTGTATCTGTGTTTTAGATTTTTCTAAAAATATGTAGTTTTAAAATTACAGGGGCTCAAAGATTTGTCAGTAAATTGTTAAGACCGCGTAACTTTGAAACCGAATATTTTAACAGAAATCTGGAAAACCACAGACATAGATATTAGTTTCTAGAATATGTCTGCAAAATTTCATGGACTTTGGTTGCTTAATATTCAAATGAAATTAGAACTACGTTTGTATGAAGCGAGTGACGGAGAGACCCCTCTTAAAAATCACGACATGCATTGTCAGACACTTAGCGTATACGACAATACGCAGAGAAACTTTCAGCTTTTATAAAATAACGAAGGTCTGGCACGCGCTGGCTCTCTCTAATAGAGAGTTATAATAAATAGCGTTTGCGTCATAAGAAACTGTAATAACAGAGATCAAATAACGATTTAAACACTTTAACATGATTTAGTGGCATAGATAAATTATTATAACAGATCGGGCATAGAAGCTGCGTTAGATTTATGGGACCTTGATCATGACAGGGACCATGGTATAATCATGACAACAGATTGGTTAGATAAAACGAAGTCTGATTATCATTATCTTATCTGGCTAATCGTTACTCTGGTTTTACATGTGGATTCGTAGGTTTTCTGTAACACATGGAAACATTAGTGTTTTGTTTAAAGATTTGATCGGAGAGTGTAGACTCTAGAGAATTGATATTTATTTATAGGTACAATAAAAAGACTTGTCTTGAGTCTTGACTGACAGAAGTTTCTAACCCCTAAACTAAACCCAGCATTGATATGCTGGAGTTAGAAACGTGAAATTTAAACACTCACTAAGAAAGGATTTTTGGAAATGATACCCCTAAGGAGTTACATAGGATAGGATCTGAAAGTTTGTATGAAAATCTGCCATTTTTCAAGTTATATCCATGAAAATTGGTTTTTGAGCTTTCGCCATTTTTGCACCGATTTACAAAAAATTCAAACGAGTGAATCGGGCGGGTCAGCTTATCTTTATACTATCTTTAATATGTATCTACTTTCATAAAGATGAAATATTTGTTTATTTGTTTGTACTCGATAAACTCTGAAACTACTAAACCAATTTTAATTATTTAAAAAACCACTTTATCTAGAAGTAACATACGCTAGATATAATTAATTATATTATATCAAATGTCCGAGTGAAGCCGGGCGGTTCAGCTATATGTATAAAAAAACATCGCTTCAGCGTTTAAAACAAGAAAAGGGACCAAACAGACGTTATGAAAGTATGTATATGAATCAAAACCATCAAAGTTTTGGAAAGGCTTTTCATCGTAATATTAAAGTTTTACGCTCGTACGTGCAGAGATGAATAAGTTGATACTACGTTAGGGTTACCATATTTCGCCTCGATATATTGGGACATCTCCCTTTTTAACTGACTGCAAAAAAAGGAGGAGGTCCTCAATTCGTCGGAATCTTTTTTTTTATCCACAATAGTCGCCAACATTCCTACTACGCGTACGAAACGGTTTGCGACATCATTCCCTACGCATGGCTAGCATTTGGAATACTCTTCAAAGATCATTGTTTCCTAATAGGACGGAAGGTGTTATAATCCGGATATCTTTAAAACAATGAGTCCCATCTTAGGCCACATCATGATTTCACATGAAGTAAGATCGTAGTCAAGCATGCGCCTAACGTGCGGGATATGTCATCCCTAACGGGAATCGAACCCGGGACTTTTCACTTATACAACCATAGCAATTACCACTGCGTCATCAGTTACGGTTCGGTACCTCAAAAAGAAAAAAAAACCTTTCTGTGTCTGTCAAGAAACCTATAAAACATTTTCCCTTGACCTAGAATCATGAAAGGCAGGAAGGTAGGTCTTATAGCACAAGTAAAGGAAAAAATTCGGAAATCGTGGCCGGTTTTTGTGTTTCACTCGTGTTTTTTGGTGCTGGAACTGACTGGGAAGCGCTCTAAAGGGGTGCCGCGCGTGTGTCGGCGAGCGCCGGCACAGACGAAGTCCATAGTTATATACTTAGTTTCCCTAACT
Source organism: Maniola jurtina (assembly GCF_905333055.1). NCBI lineage: Eukaryota > Metazoa > Arthropoda > Insecta > Lepidoptera > Nymphalidae > Maniola > Maniola jurtina. Next base: position 5,562,928 of record NC_060053.1, read on the forward strand.
TGTAAATAACTACAAACTTGACATTAACTAATATGTGTAAAGCCAGACGAGAAAAAAAAAAGCATTTTCCATCGCTAAAATGTCCCGAGAGGGTCTCAGGAAAATATGGCAACTCTATACTACGTGTTCAGCTTAGAGTGTAACAGGGAAACTTTGTTGATATATATCGCTGCTTTTCTTTGGAAATTTCCGAGTCTGTATTTGCGGGTTCTTTATTTCATATTTTCGTGATTGTTTCATAGTTTATCCTCGTACTAGTATGATTATTCTGAAAATATTTTGAAAGATTCCTATTTTCTATTTATTATGTATATCTTGAATCTAATGCTCTAGCATTAGCCATCTATGGTTCCTACCATCTATGGTAGATGCTCTAGACGATTTAAAAGTACTTGTAAAAGTCTAATTGAATAAAAATATTTTGAATTCGGAATTTAGAATGTTACATGTAATCTAAAGCTGTTGAATGACACGGGGTCTCACTATGTTAGTAGGTTCCGGAATATCTATACAGGTAAATTATATGGAAATATGAAAACTACATCCGTCCAAGGTGGTATCTTCAAGAGAAATATTTGGTTTTTACTTTTTTCACTACCTCCAGATAAACTTTATCTAATGAATTTTAACGTTATGTATTGGGAATCTGTCGAAATGCCCAAATTAATCCGTTAGATAAAGTTTATTTAAACTTAACAGGGTTTGTCTCAATAACCAAAAGGATGCAGAGTCCGTGGTCCCACCGCCTTGACCCACTGGTAGATCTATGGATGATGTGATCTATAGTATTATATGGATGATGGGTCTACGGTTATTTTTAATTATTTATTCAGGTACAAGTTAGCCCTTGACTGCAATCTCCCCTAGTGTTAAGCCTAAGATGGAAGCGGGTTAACCTAGAAGGAGGATGGCATTTTTTATTAAGCCTATACCCTTTGTACGGAGTACCAGTTATATACTCTCCGGTATTATAAATAAAAAGAGGAAATAAGAAAACGCGTCAAAGATTTTTTTCTGCACTTAGGAAGGTATAAAGTCACAAATTATATTAAAATGGCGAACATTATCTCGGCAGACAGAGAGGCCCTCGAGAATAATGTTATTTCAACTCAAATTCCCTTTTTGCTGTTATATTATTTTAAGTAAAACAGATTAGGTATATTATTATTAAGATGGAGTGATGTTCCTATACTTATCTGCTTAGGATTCCGTATATCTCCAGTGAAAAAAGAACTTGTCTGTCTGTCTGTTTGTTTGTCAAGACTCAAAAGTAGAAGTACCCGATAGGTTTTGGGAATCAAAACCTATCGGGTACTTCCCGTTGACTTACTCCTATATCATGAAATTTGGCAGGTAGATCTTAACAGGGCTCTCTCCGTCACTCGTTTCATACCATTTCATACAATCGTAGTTCCAATTTCATTTGAATATTAAGCAACCAAAGTCCATGAAATTGTGCAGACATATTCTAGAAACTAATATCTGTGTCTGTGGTGTTTTAGATTTTTCTAAAAATATGTAGTTTTAAAATTACAGGGGCTCAAAGATTTGTATGAAAATTTTAAGACCGCGTAACTTTGAAACCGAATATTTTAACAGAAATCTGGAAAACCACAGACATAGATATTATTATTATTTCTAGAATATGTCTGCAAAATTTCATGGACTTTGGTTGCTTAATATTCAAATGAAATTGGAACTACGATTGTATGAAATGGTATGAAACGAGTGACGGAGAGAGCCCTCTTAAGCGTTGGTATTAAATTAGTTAATTACTCAACTACTAGGTAGTTTATTAGTTAATTACTAACTACAACTAGGTAAGGGTTGAAGGGGGTGGGAAGTCCATACAAGAAACCTATGTCCAGCAGTGGGCGTCTATGGGTTGATACTGTGATAGGAGTTGACAGACGACAGTACCTAGACAAGAAACTAGACCATAACAAGATTTTTCAAAATGTCTACAGACATAGACTTGAATAGAAAGCAAACAGTCGAAAAATTTAGAAATTCAATTTTCTCATGTCTGCCGAGAATTTCCATATGAAAACGTTATAAGCCTTGGGGAAAGCCTCATAAAATTCTACTTGCATGCTTTAAATTTCACTTTTCGATTCAGAAATCAGAATGTCTCGTACCTACATATGCCGAGTGCAGACGTTTTACAAGCCAAGCATGTTTTGAATTTTTATAGAATTTTGCATTCTATAAACTAGTCACACTAATATTATAAAGGCGAAAGTTTGTGTGTATGTGCGTGTGTGTGTGTGTGTGTGTGTGTGTGTGTGTGTGTGTGTGTGTGTGTGTGTGTGTGTTTGTGTGTGTTTGTTACTCCTTCACGTGAAAATTACTAGACGGATTTGGCTGAAATTTGGAATAGAGATAATATCCAGGCACAGAGGCTACTTTTGATCCCGGAAAATCAAAGAGTTCCCACGGGAGTTCGAAAAACCTAAATCCACGCGGACGAAGTCGCGGCCATCATCTAGTAGGTAATATAAATTGATTTAAATTAATTAAAAAGAAAAACATGACGGCCATCCTGGCACAGTGGTAAGCGCTGTGGACTTATCAGTACCAGTTCCTGGGTTCGATTCCCGGCAGGGAAAATTTTGGATAATTTCTAATCCTCTGCTCTGGTCTGGTAGGAGGCTTCGGCCGTGGCTAGTTACCACCCTATCGGCAAAGCCGTGCCAATTATAATTGGTAATCTATACATGTAAAAAGACTTTTTTATTTTTTTATTTAGTGACTTTTATATCTAAGACAAATGAAAAAGACTTAATGCCCTTACTGATTGACTAACTAACTTCAAAATTCAAAATATTTTTATTCAATTAAACGTTTACAATTACTTTTGAATCGTCAAATGCATTTACCACTGGTTCGGAATGCCTTTCCTACCGAGAAGAACCAGCAAGAAACTCGGCTGACTTGATTGACCTATCAACGCAGCCTTAGCAATGATGAATACAGTACAGAGAGAACCAGAAAAAGAGTCAATTTATCCTTTCTAGTAAATTGGAATAAAACGACAATCTCAAAAAGTAGACCTCATTATAAAAATGATGAAATTTATTGAAGTGGTAAATGCTCTACATTATTTTCATCCATTTGTCAAAGTGAAGAAGAAATTTTGATAATTTACCAGTCCGCTTCTTTCCTCAAACGACTCATTTCACATGCTATCTCGACGTTCCGTTTGAGCAAAATTTTATTTGCACAGACAAGACAAAAATTTGATTATTACTAAAAGATGTATGAAGTATTGTATATGTATGGAATATTATTGAACAATTGAAAAGAGCAACCGAGTTTCTTGCTGGTTCTTCTCGGTAGGAACGACATTCCGAACCAGTGGTAAATTACTTGACTATTCAAAAGCACTTGTAAAAGTTTATTTGAATAAAAATCTATTCTATTCTATTCTATTCTATTCTATAGAAATCTTCACAATGTGATGTGCTGATGTGGTGGAGGGTGTCTTTGTATTTCAATTAAATAATGCCTACGACTTCGTACCTGCAATTTTTATACATCATGATACCTGCTTATTATTTTGTTTGAAAATCTCGCATAATATATTTTACGGAATAAAAGTATCCTATATGCTAATCCAAAGTACATACACATACACACGCGCACACACACGAACGTGCGCGCACCCACGCACGCACATACGGACGCACACGCACACACACAAACATACAAACTTTCACCTTTATGTGATAGTGTGATGGAATCCAAAACGAATCTATGAAACAGATGATCTTTAATTCTTATAATATTTTGATAAGGTGGAGTTAATACTGTAATTAGTTTTAGAGAAGGTAGAATTGATTAAGTGAAGCTGAAGTGGCAATGGGTAGGTCACATACTTTCAAATTCAAATTCAAATTCAAATTATTTTTATTCAATTAAACTTTTACAAGTGCTTTTGAATCGTCAAAATAATCTACCACTGGTTCGGAATGCTGTTCCTACCGAGAAGAACCAGCAAGAAACTCGGCGGTTGCTCTTTTCAAATGTACAATTTACAATAATATGCCATACTGTATACAAGCAATTGCAGCGCCGTGTATTGCTGGAGCGCATCAAATCCAAGCTTTTTTGTCATTTACATAATCTTCGATTGTATAATAAGCTTTTTTCAGGAGCATACTTTTAATAGATTTTTTAAACTTGTGTAAAGGCAAGTCTAAAATTGATTGTGGAATTTTATTATAAAATATTACACTCATTCCCACAAACGATTTTCCAACTTTCCTGAGGCGGAGCGTAGGATATGCGAGCCTATCACGGTTTCTGGTTTGCCGGTCGTGGAAATCACCGATTTTTTTTTTAACTATGAATGTTTTGTCGTACAAAAATTATATTAGCGTAAATATATTGAGAAGCTACTGTAAGAATACCTATTTCCTTAAATTTCTCTCGTAGGGAATCGCGCGGTTTTAAATTATAGATTGCGCGTATTGCCCTTTTTTGTAATACGAAAATTTTTCCAATATCTGCCGCTTTACCCCATAGTAAGATTCCGTAAGACATAATACTGTGAAAATAGGCAAAATATACAATTTTTGCAGTTTCCACATCAGTTATCTGTCGAATCCTTCTAACAGCGTAAGCAGCAGAGCTGAGTTTACCAGCAAGTGTTGATATATGGGCGTTCCATTGAAGCTTTGCATCTAAAGTTATCCCTAGGAACACGGTAGTTTCTTCTACTTTCAACATATCATTATTTACCATTAAATTAAAATCATTTGCCGTCTTAGTATTGGGCAATGCGAATTCGACACACTTAGTTTTCTTTGCATTTAAAAGCAAATTATTAACAGTAAACCAATGAGTAACCTGCGATATGGTTCTATTTACATCGTCAAAATTATTATAATTTCTATCGACTTTAAAAATCAAAGACGTATCATCAGCAAATAGTACAATATCGCAATTATTTTGGACGAAATATGGTAAATCGTTTATATATACCAAAAACATGAAGGGACCTAAGATAGAGCCTTGTGGAACACCCATTAGTGAGGCTGATCCGGATGACTTCACATCATTTACACATACAGTTTGTATACGATCACTGAGGTAGGACGCAATGAGACTAAGCGCAGAGTCTTTGATTCCATAGTGGTTCAATTTAGCCAAGAGAGTCTCATGCGAAACGCAATCGAATGCTTTAGACAAATCACAGAAAATTCCAATAGCATTCTGTGAGTTCTCCCATGCATCGAATATATGCTTTAAAAGCATTGCGCCCGCATCGATTGTTGATCGACCTTTAGTAAAACCATACTGCTCCGAATGAAGTAATTTATTCAGATTAAAGTGCTGGAGCAGTTGGTTGAGCATAATTTTTTCAAATATCTTGCTAAAAGTCGGTAAAATTGAAATTGGCCTGTAATTATTTGGGTCAGTTTTACTACCCGATTTAAAAAGAGGAATTAATTTACTGTATTTCATAAGATCTGGAAAGGATCCTGAATCTACGGACTCATTAAAGATTAGAGCAAGATATGGAGCAACAATATCAATAATATTGCTGATTACTTTTACTGAAATTCCCCATAGGTCTCCGGTTTTTTTGTACTGTAGTGATTTGAATACTTTAACAATATCATATGGGGTAACGTGTTCAAATTTAAATAATACACTGCACTCAGAAACATTGCTCCTTAGAAGAGTGTAGGCTTCCGTTGGCGACGAGTTAAGGGAACTGGTAGTGGTAACTGGAATGTTTCGAAAAAAGTCCTCAAATACGTTTGCTATTTCTAAGTCGGAGTCAGTAATATGGTTGTTAATTTTAAGTTCCAATTTATTATTTTCCACTTTACGTTTCCCAGTTTCATCTGTGATGATATCCCAAGCTGCTTTGATTTTATTATCAGAATTAATAATTTTCTGTTTTATGTGAATTGACTTAGCTTGTATGCAAACATTTCTAAATAATTTTGAATAATTTCTTACATACTGAACAAATGTTGGAGTATAATTATATTGCTTTTCTGCATACAAGTCAAACAGCTTGTTCCTACTTTTATAAATGCCAGCAGTAGCCCACTCACTAAATTTAAGATTTTTAAACAATCTTTTTTCTATGACTTTAAAAATACAATTAAATTGGGAGTTTATACAGCTAAAAAAAGCTTTATAGAGTTCATCCGGACCACCCTGTGTAAGGTCAATTGTAGGTAAAGTAGATAAAATATTGAGTTTGAATTGCCTTACTTTTTTGGTGGTGACTGGCCTATACTTTATAACTTTTGTTATATTTTGTTGAGAGCTGGGAACAGATATCATTTGTCCACAGTGGTCGGATCTAAGAGTGGTGATAATGGATTTTTTAACAATTTTACAATCACCAAAAATGTTATCAATACAAGTAGCTGAAGTTGAAGTTACACGTGTGGGCTCAACAAAAATGTTTTCTAAATTAAAACTTTTAAATAAGTTAAGTAATCTGTCTGTAAAGGAGGTGTGAAGTAAAATATCAATATTAAAGTCTCCACAAATCAATATTTTTTTTGATGACCTACATATCCGCCTCAGTGCCTCCTCCATGACGTCCTCAAACAGAGAAAAGTCACCCGAAGGAGGTCGGTATGCGCAAACTATAATATATCGCTCCAGCTCAACACAGGACAGCTCAATAGTGCGTTCAACCGAAAGATTAAGAATGTCTTTTCGTTCCTTGTAATTAATGTTGTTGCGGGTTATTATCATAGATCCTCCGCGAATAGCCTTCTTTCTTGTGAACGCACTTGACAATGAATAATTTCCAAGATTGACAATTAATTGTGTAAGGTTATTTTTAAAAAAGTTGATTTGAGTTGTCAAAAATAATATAAAATTATTAATTTAGCTGATGAAGGTAGTTTGGTAAAATCGATATTTGGCTCATTCGATGTCATACAATCTGTTACTAGGAGGCCAACAAGATTGAACTTGCATAAATACGGGTGTTTTGAAGGTTTTAGTTCAGTCTCCTTCTGAGATTCGGAGCGATATCGCATATTTTCGGTATTTGGATTGTGAACTGAATAATTAGATGTTGTGATAGCAATCACGCTCTAATTAAATAGTTCATTTTGGCATTAGTTTGTTTAGATTAAAACTCTCGGATAACCTTGCACATTAAACTTGTGTTTTTTTTGTGTTGGTTTTGGAGAGGACATTCCAATAATTCGATAAAAATATTATTGAATACCTGCTTTTCTGAGTGACGCCAATAATTCAGAAGCGAGACGTGTCTCACGTTGCCTTAATTTCGCTTTGGTATCTTTTGTAAACAACCCACATTTGATTAAAATTTTAATTGAGTTTGATTTGGTGATTAAAATTTTTAGTTTTTTTTTAAAGAATTTAGTCTTTTGTGAAGTGGAAAGTAATTTGCAATAAGTGGTTCAGATTTTGTATACATCGAATGAGAAGTTAGTCGTTTGGATTTATTGTTGACTTGATATTAAAACTGAGAGTTCGGCAGTTCAGGGGTAGGTTTTAATGATTTGACGGAGGGCAGGATAGCCCATGATTTGGATTTGACTTAGGGCAAGGAAGCCCGCGACTGACATGACAAGATTATTTAGAAACACGAGGGCGTGTTAAATTCAGGACGGCCGAACTGTAAGGTTATTTTTAAAAAAGTTGATTTGAGTTGTCAAAAATAATATAAAATTATTAATTTAGCTGATGAAGGTAGTTTGGTAAAATCGATATTTGGCTCATTCGATGTCATACAATCTGTTACTAGGAGGCCAACAAGATTGAACTTGCATAAATACGGGTGTTTTGAAGGTTTTAGTTCAGTCTCCTTCTGAGATTCGGAGCGATATCGCATATTTTCGGTATTTGGATTGTGAACTGAATAATTAGATGTTGTGATAGCAATCACGCTCTAATTAAATAGTTCATTTTGGCATTAGTTTGTTTAGATTAAAACTCTCGGATAACCTTGCACATTAAACTTGTGTTTTTTTTGTGTTGGTTTTGGAGAGGACATTCCAATAATTCGATAAAAATATTATTGAATACCTGCTTTTCTGAGTGACGCCAATAATTGATAACTATTGAGCCAATGCTCAGTAAGGCATAGAATATCGATATCTAATTTTTTTATAAAAAGTTCAATTTCATATTCTTTTCCAGACAAGCCCTGTATATTTTGGTGTACAAGATTAATCATACATTGCTTGTCTGTTGTGTTACTACTTGATTTAAAAATTTTACCATCCTTGCCGGTGAGGCTCTGTATGTTTTGATGTACAGTATTCATTTTACAGAGCTCCTCCGTTGTCTTACTATCTAGTTTAAACAAGCAATAGGGTTCCTAATAGTACATAAACCATTGCTTGAGTCAATAATTGAAATATTAGTACTGGAAGTACTCGAGTCAATACAGAAAATATTAGTACTAGACGTACGGTTTGTAAAAGAGTCAAGAGACTTTGTTACAACACTTGTAACTGAATCATTTAAATTATATGCTAATAGTGAAGCAATATGCATCTTGCATCTCTTTGGAAGATGCATACTGTCACCGGTCAATCTAAACTTATTAGTAAAACTATTAATATCAAAGTAAGAAATAGCTTCGCTATAATATTTTGTCAGATTATACATTTTCAAATTTAATGTATGTATATTCTCATTTTGTTGTTTATTAAATGTACCAGAATAAGGAAAGGCACACAAGACAAATTTACATTTGGTTTTCTCATGTAAAATTAGTAATTTTTGAATGCATTTTACAATCTGTTGTTTTTTGACTTGCAAACTGTCCCCAAACAACAATATGACATTTGTATTGCTATCCAATGATTTTTCATTTAAATTATTAATTAAATGGTAAAAAGTAGCACCAGGGGAACATCTATTAATCACTGAATGCTTTAAGTAATAGCTCATCATGGAGCCGAGCCCTCTACCTAAGCTGTCAGAAATAATTACAGTTTGTTTTATTGGCTTAGTTGAGGGATTCATATTGTCTGATGAAGGAACCCTAACATCTATGCTACACTGCCCTGGGCAAGTATCTGCTTTCACAGGGAGCACTGTAGGGCTATTTTGGCAAATTATAGGTACATTTGGAGAACAATCATACCTATTTGTTAATGACTCGTTAATGATTCATTCTAGTTCATAGTTATCTTACTTTGAAAATTGAAACATATTTTAATTATTTTTTTTAAATGATGTGACTACAAATTCGCGGTTTTCAGATTTATTCCTGTACTTGTGCTATAAGACCTACCTACCTATCTTTCATGATTCTAGGACAACGGGAAGTACCCTATAGGTTTCTTGCCAGACACGACGGACAGACAGACAGACAGGCAACAAAGTGATCCTATAAGGGTTCCGTTTTTCCTTTTGAGGTATGGAACCCTAAAAACCGAGAGACGCTGGGGTCCCAAGGTGCTGGAATAGCGACCACGCACTGGAAGGAGCAGTATTGGCCCTATAAAACAAATTTTTTAATTATAACAGTGATGTACCTTAAATAGAGCGACATAAATAAGCTACCAAGCTCATTAAAAATCTTTACTTATAATAAATTTAATCATTTTTCTCGTGAAGATTTTCTTGTTTTCCTTTCATGTATTTCAAATATAATGAGGCTGACATGTATTATGTGCCTACATAAATGAGACACGCCTGTAAAGTCCCCTAATTAATAAGATAAAACCTTTTTTTTACCTGACTACGGCAAAGCGAATAGGAAGGGTTATGTTTTTAACAGGGCTCTCTCCGTCACTTGCTCCATACAATCGTAGTCCCAATTTCATTTGAATATTAAGCAACCAAAGTCCATGAAATTTTGCAGACGTAGTCTAGAAACTAATATCTGTGTCTGTGGTGTTTTAGATTTTTCCAAAAATATGTAGTTTTAAAATTACAGGGGCTCAAAGATTTGTATGTGAATTTTTAAGACCGCGTAACTTTGAAACCGAATATTTTAACGGAAATCTGGAAAACTACAGGCATAGATATTAGTTCCCGGAAAGTTTCTACAAAATTCCATTGAGTATGATTAGTTAGTATTCCAATGAGAGACGAACTGTGTTTGTATCGAGCGAGTGACGGAGAGACCCCTCTTAACAATCTTTGTAAGCATGTATGTATGTTTGACTCTCAACTTTTTTGATTCTGCTGCAATCAAAGTTTAACTACATTTCTCAGTAGATACGTAGGTAAAGAAAGGATGAAAAAAAGCTTATTTTTCGAAAGTTATGCCACACTTTAAAAGTTATACCTAGGGGATTGGTTATCCAGTCTAACACTTGAGCATTAAAGCCAAAAAATAAAACCGACTTCAAAACCACAAACACTAAAAAGTAAAAAATAACTTTTGTTTAGCTACAAGTGTAATGTACCTAGGTATGAAGTCGGGCGAGCTTCACTCTTGGATTTCTAATTTTGTTTTAATATGCTCGCTCGACTTCATACCTAGGTAGGACATTACACGTGTAGCTAAACAAAAGTTATTTTTTACCTTTTAGTGTTTGTGGTTTTGAAGTCAGTTTTATTTTTCTTTTGAAAATTTTTAGTGGCCCCACTGTACTATAATATGCTATGCCCAGTTAAAACCGTACTGTTTACTAAGCTATTACACTGATCGCGAGCAATTTGCTCTTATCCATTGAGGAGTTCTCTGCATCTCTGAAGATATTCATCAGATCTTCACCAAATTTATATGGGACCACCTGCACACATATATCCTTTCAAATAAAAAAAATCCAAATCGATCCAGGGGTCTTTGAGTAATAGGGGAACATACATATAAAAAAAAAGATTCCGACGAATTGAGAACCTCCTCCTTTTTTGGAAGTCGGTTAAAAAGGCCTCACACAGACGAAACACCGGCATAAACTACTCGTAAGTACCTAGACCTAGGAAAGATTATTTTTCCATAGCCAAAAATTTGCATGTCGGTGACGCGACACAACGCACGTTCAAAAATGTATTTATACCTAAACAACGAAGTACAAAAACATTCATTATATTTTGTCTATTCCTGGTTGAATTTATGGACTAAGTTAGACTTAGAATCTTGTTAGAACTACAGTTTGCAATTTATTGCTTGTTTTGCTAACAAACAAAGGAGTTTAATTTATAACTGTTGCTGTTCTACTACATTAAAAGAAAGTATGTAAAATTGATTGATTTTTATTAACTTACTTTCTTATTGGAAGTTATTTTTAGGACTTTTTTTATACCTCAAAAGGAAAAAAGAACCCTTATAGAATCACTTTGTTGTCTGTCTGTCCGTCCGTCCTTTCGTCAGTCCGTCCGTCCGTCCGTCCGTCCGTCCGTCCGTCCGTCCGTCCGTCTGTCTGTCAAGAAATCTATAGGGTTCCCTTGACCTAGAATCATGAAATTGGGTAGGTAGGTAGGTCTTATAGCACAAGACAAGACGCACAGGAATAAATCTGAAAACCGCGAATTTGTGGTTACATCATTAAAAAAAATTAAAATGTGTTTCAAAGTAAGATGACTATACCAAGTGGGGTATCATATGAAAGGGCTTTACCTGTACCTTCTAAAACGATTTTTATTTATTTTTATGCATAATAGTTTTTGATTTATCGTGCATAATATCCGACATTATTAAAAATTACCTACGGACAATAGTACCTACCCTAACCCTTGGTGCGAGAGTCCGACTCGCACTTGGCCGGTTTTTTCCACTTCAGTTTTGTAACCTATTAAGCTATGTTGGCTTTGAAATTAGTTAAAGTTAAATTCTTCGTTTTCAGTCGTCTCAATCAAAAACTTCAAAGGTACAAAGATGTCAAAAACAAAGGGAAAGTTCTTTGAACGTTTTCCGAAAACAAAAGTTATTCTATTATAGGATAATTTTCTCGTACTTTTCCTAAAAGGTATGGGACAGAAAGTTTGATTTAGAGAAATAAAACTTTGATTTGTTATTTCGAACTTAAATTCCCTTTTTAACCCCCGACCCAAAAAGAGGGGTATTATAAATTTGACGTGTGTATCTGTGTCTGTCTGTGGCATCGTAGCTCCTAAACTAATGAACCGATTTTATTTTAGTTTTTTTTTGTTTGAAAGGTGGCTTGATCGAGAGTTTTCTTAGCTATAATTGAAGAAAATCGGTTCAGGCTTTTGAAAGTTATCAGCTCTTTTCTAGTTTTCTTATAGAGGTTATTGTGTCGGGGGTATTTAAATTTTGAGTTATGTCTGTCTTTCCTTCACGGTGAAAATGTTCATATACCTAGCTAACAAAAGACTTCAATTCGATGCTTATTGGAGCTGTTAGGAAAAATCAAGTAAAAAAAAAAAATTAAAAACGCGACTGCCAAAAAATTAAAAAAATCTTTAAAAATGGTATCATACAACCGCCATGGACTTCGTCTGTGTGGTGTTAGCTGGCGGCCGTGCTCTGCCTTTTTGGAGTGTTTTTTTTGTTAAAACTGACTGAAAAGCGCTCTAAGGGGGTGCCGTACGCATGTCGGCGAGCGCCGGCACAGACGGGGTCCATACTTGTATAGTTTAACTTTGTTACAAATAACTACAAACTTGACATTGGCTAATCTTTGTAAAGCCAGACAAGAAAGAGAAAAAAAAAAATACAACCGCCATATTGAAATTTTCTGCTCTCTTATTCGCCATTCGCTCGTCATCTTGCACCTTGGCACCCCAAAAACGGATAGGTTTTTCGAACTACAATATGCCCTGCTTAATTGCTACTTTGGCTTCGCAATTAATTGAGCTATTTCGGTTACTCTGGTTCTCCTACGGTACTCCATTTCTGAGTTGTTGTCAACGCGCTGTACGAAGACTTAATCTTCAATCACTGAAGAGCTTATGAGAAAAAAATCTTCGATGCTTGTTTAGTATGTACTACTATATGTAGTACTATAACAAGTGTAAATTAAAAATTTATAACACCCCCGACGATCCAAAGTATTTGAGTTTTCCAAAACATCATTTTCAAATAAATAATTATGTATTTAGGCAACGTCCATCTTGACAGCTTGACATTTGTCTATTGACATAATATTATGAACCTAACGGTTATCTAACCTTCTTTTCTACAAGAAAACTAGAAAAGAGCTGATAACTCTTAAACGGCTGAACCAATTTTTTTAGATTATAGCTAAGAACACTCTCGATCAAGCCACCTTTCAAACAAAAAAAACTAAATTAAAATCGGTCCATTCGTTTAGGCGCTACGATGCCACAGACAGATACACAGATACACAGATACACAGATACACAGACACACAGATACACAGACACACAGATACACAGATACACACGTCAAACTTATAACACCCCTCTTTTTGGGTCGGGGGTTAAAAATAATAATGTAACATCGAGAGAGAGAAAGGAAGGGGCGGGGGAAGGTAGAGTGAGAGATAGATACATAAATGTAAAGTGGCGTTTCAATATTCTGTCGCTAGTTACAGTAGGTATTTCATAACAAGAATTCCAAACTGATAGGGTAAACTCAGCAAAGCCGCAACTGAGTTGAGTCACGATTGTCTCCGAATAAACGGACCGGAAGCTCTATATTAATTTACCTAGTTACATAATATTATCTTGACTCAATGAAATGAAGTTAACAGCTGGAAATTATCTCGCTTAGTTTATTGAACATTTTGAACACTAGATGATTCGTCTCCTCGACTTCAATAGACTATAGATATCAATATAGATAGACAGACAGCCAGATAGACAGACAGACAGAGAGACATACATACAGACAGACAGAGAGATAGATAGACAGAGAGACAGAGAGACAGACAGACAGACAGATAGACAGACAGACAGAGAGACATACATACAGACAGACAGAGAGACAGATAGACAGAGAGACAGAGAGACAGACAGACAGACAGATAGACAAACAGAGAGACAGACAGAGAGACAGACAGAGAGACAGAGAGACAGACAGACAGACAGATAGACAAACAGAGAGACAGACAGAGAGACAGACAGAGAGACAGACAGAGAGACAAACAGAGAAACAGGTAGAGAGACAGACAGACAGAGAGACAGACGGACGGACGGACGGACGGACGGATAGTCATTAAACCAACTAAACCTTTGAATGCAGTCGTTTTGTGCTAGCTGTGCTAGTTGCATTTTCTAACAGTCTACGCAGGGGCAATTTAATTATGTGATAGTTCACTTTGAAAAGGGCAACTGGGCAACGTTGATTACATTTCGCTAGACGTACAATTCTGTTTGTATTATTGGATGCTTTTTGAATGCGATGTTAGTCTCGTATGTGGACTTAGTTATCACGTAACTGAATATGTATTACCAATCACCACAGAAGGTTCACTCCCCAAAGAATTCAAATGAATAGCACTCTGATCACGACGCAATAAAGTTGAATTCAGTTCGCACAATGCTGTGGCGTAAAATTTAATAAACGCTTTTCTATCGCGTAACCATAATTTTATACATTTTTATATATATTTAGAATCCATACTTTTAATTTTACGGCCCATCCGTTTAACCGATTTTGACGATACTACTACTACTACTAATGAACAAGTGTAAATTAAAAATTTATAACACCCCCGACGATCCAAAGTATTTGAGTTTTCCAAAACATCATTTTCAAATAAATAATTATGTATTTAGGCAACGTCCATCTTGACAGCTTGACATTTGTCCATTGACATAATATTATGAACCTAACGGTTATCTAACCTTCTTTTCTACAAGAAAACTAGAAAAGAGCTGATAACTCCTAAACGGCTGAACCAATTTTTTTAAATTAAGCTAAAAACACTCTCGATCAAGCCACCTTTCTAACAAAAAAAACTAAATTAAAATCGGTTCATTCGTTTAGGCGCTACGATGCCACAGACAGATACACAGATACACAGATACACAGATACACAGATACACAGATACACAGATACACAGACACACAGATACACAGATACACACGTCAAACTTATAACACCCCTCTTTTTGGGTCGGGGGTTAAAAAGAGCCTTGAAAGAGAGAGCAACGGTTGAGAAACGAACTGAATTCTGAATGGTCGGCGGTTCAAACCTCACTCGTTGCACTATTGTCGTACCCACTACTTCGTAGCACAAGCTTTACGCTTAATTGGACGGGAAAGCATGTTTAGCATCGCTAATATTCTTTATTATTAAAACCTTTATGTCCCGGAAAATCAAACAGTTCACACAGGATTTTTAAAAACCTAAATCCACGCGGACAAAGTCGCGGGCATCAGCTTGTATTAAATGAAGATACTGAGCTAAATATAGGTACCCTTTACAATTACGTTCTGACGTTACCCCTTAGAGAACTGTCACAGAATCGAATTACCCCTGAAACGGAAGCTCTTTGTTGGACGTTAGAATATAATTAGTCCTCGTGAATATTTTGTGCCTTTGATCGGTAGTCTAAAGATATAAAAGGCCAAACTGACTGACTGACTGGCTGACTAACTAACTAACTAACTGACTGTCTGATTGATTTTTCAACACACGGCTCAAACTATTGGACTATTCGGGCAGAGGCATACAAATAGCTAAGTAGATATCTTTAAGTAAGAATTTTTGAAAATTCTACCTCTAAGGGGGGTAATGAGGGTTTTAAATATGTGTAGTCCATGCGACAAAGTCGCGGGCATAAGCTACAGTTTAATACGATACAGAGCTAAATATACCTTAACCTTTTCACGTTGCCCCTTAGAGAAGTATCACAGAATCGAATTACCCCTGAAACGGAAGCTCTGTGTTAAGGACGTTAGGACATAATTAGTCCTTGTGAATATTTTGTGCCTTTGATCGGTAGTCTAAAGATATAAAAGGCAAAACTCACTGACTAACTGATAGACTGACTGACTGACTGATTGTTTTATCAACACACAGCTCAAACTATTGGACTGTTCGGGCAGAGGCATACAAATAGCTAAGTAGATATTTTTTTTTTTTAATTATATAGACTAGCGCTTGGCTGCAATCAGACCTGCTAGCAAGTGATGATGCAGCCTAAGATGGAGCGCGCTTGCCTAGAAGTTGCCTATTCACTCTTGACTTGACAGTACCCATATTATAGGTGGAAGGGAAAACTGACGCCGGAAGGGCGTTCCATATCCTAGCGGTTCGAATTAGGTAAGAGGAAGC
Organism: Maniola jurtina; assembly: GCF_905333055.1. Classification (NCBI taxonomy): domain Eukaryota; kingdom Metazoa; phylum Arthropoda; class Insecta; order Lepidoptera; family Nymphalidae; genus Maniola; species Maniola jurtina. The sequence continues at coordinate 5,579,055 of NC_060053.1, forward strand.
AAATCGTTTCGTACGTATTCGAGGAATTTCGACTACGTACGGATGCAGACCTTGACGATGCCTGGCAGATATCCTTAAGTAAGAATTTTTGAGAATTCTACCTCTAAGGGGGGTAATGAGGGTTTTAAATTTGTGTAGTCTATGCGACAAAGTCGCGGGTATAAGCTACAGTTTAATACGATACTGAGCTAAATATACCTTAACCTTTTCACGTTGCCCCTTAGAGAAGTATCACAGAATCGAATTACCCCTGAAACGGAAGCTCTGTGTTAAGGACGTTAGGACATAATTAGTCCTCGTGGATATTTCGTGCCTTTGATAGGTAATTTAGTTACTTATATAAACTGACCGTGTTCTTAGTACGAGTCAGTCATCTTACCAATACGTTGATAGAATTGAAACGTCGAAATACTTCAATGTTAAGCTAAAATAGACCTTAATCACAGTACACGGCAGGAAACTTGCAACAAAATGTCGAGGCTTCACGTACATTGACAGGCGTCAAATGTTACCTATATTTGACGCTAGGTAAGCTATGAAACGACTAGGTATCTTTGATTTCACCATAGAAATACGAAGGACTCATACCTACCTATAGTACGCGACAGGTCGAGATGGCAAACGGGGTATGAAATGAGGGGACGCCCCGCACACCCCGCCGAAAAATTAATTATCAAATCCATATCCATACTTCCATACTAATATTATAAATGCAAAAGTGTGTCTGTCTGTCTGTCTGTCTGCTACGTTTTCACGGTCCAACCGCTGAACGTTTTTAATGAAATTAGGTATAGACTTGGGATACATCTCGGAGAAGGACATAGGCTACTTTTTATCCCGGAAATTCAAAGAGTTCCTACGGGATTAAAAAAAATCGAAAACCACGCGGGCGAAGCCGCGGGCATCCCCTAGTAATTAATATTATGATACCGGGCCTTAGGAGAAACACAGTACTCCGATGTAGACTTTTGATCTCGTAGGTAAATGACAACCACGGTGCCTGCCATAATATACCCGTAGGTCCCGAAATACTGGGGCGTCCCTTACCACACATTGCTTGTATACATGGCTTCTACGAACCTATGGTAGGCAATAACATCCTATCCTTACTCCGTGGTAATAGGGTCCCGTCGGGTAGGGTAGGGACCCTAAAAACGAATAGCTACATGACCCCTTTTAAAGTGAACGGTCAGCAAATTAAATTACCCCAGCTGCAGCTTTGTGCTTTGAATAATAACTGCAGAACAGGAAGCAAATTGACATTAAATACTATGAAATTTTTCGTATAATTTAAATTATGTGACTCTGAATACTAAATTGTTGAGACAGTCACAATGAATTGAAGCCTCGATAGCTCAACGGTCGAGGAGCGGACTGAATTCCGAAAGGTCGGCGGTTCAAACCCCACCCGTTGCACTATTGTCGTACCCACTCCTGGCACAAGCTTTACGCTTAATTGGAGGAGAAAGGGGAGTATTAGTCATGATAAGTATGGCTAATATTCTTTAAAAAAAAAGAATTTCATTTGAATTGTTCAATTAATTACTATGTTGCGTGTAGTAAAATGTGGGTAACATAAGAAAGCTCCGAGTTACTCAGCGGGCGATTGCTTGGAGTTTCTCTACGTGATTGAAGCAGAAATGAGGAAATACGGAGGGAAACCAGAGTAACTGACGTAGGTCATGGGTTGCGAGGTGAAATCGCAATGAGCAGGATACATAGTTCGAAAAACCGGCTAAGTGTGATTTAGAGTCGCGCACCAAGGGTTCCGTACCTAGGGGAATCGAACCCAGGACCTCGCACTAAAGACCACAGCGCTTATCACTGCGTCAGGGAGTGTGGTTAAACGGATGGATCGTGAAAAGCAAGCAGACAGACAGACACATTTTCGCATTTATAAAATACCACTCGGGGATCTGTAGCTTATCTATCAGTGAAAGAATTTCAAAAATTCGATCTTTAGTTCCAGAGATTACCACCTACACAAAAACTCACAGAGTAACAAATTTTGCCTCTATGTATTTTCCAACTAAGAATGTAACATATCTTTTTTAATATTCCATAAAAGCATGACGTCAAGAAACATATTATGTACGCGTATTACATCTATGATGTGCGAAAATTTTGGGGGAAAAATGATGTAAAAAGAAAAAGGAAAGGAATTGTTAAAATATTGAAGGAAAATAGCAAAAAGAAGGCGAAATTCACTAAGTTCACCTTATCTCATGGAATGCTGCGAATTTTACATATTCATACACTTTATCCCGTCATAAAAAATGAGGTTTACGCAAAGGCTTGGCTTCTTTTTTCGCACACATTTCAAAATGCCATGTCGAAAACCCAAAGTAGTACCCATAGTAGGTACCTATTTTTTAACCCCTGACCCAAAAAGAGGGGTGTTATAAGTTTGACGTGTGTATCTGTGTATCTGTCTGTGGCATCGTAGCTCCTAAACTAATGAACCGATTTAAATTTAGTTTTATTGTTTGAAAGGTGGCTTGATCGAGAGTGCTCTTAGCTATAATCCAAAAAAATCGGTTCAGCCGTTTGAAAGCTATCAGCTCTTTTCTAGTTATTACTGTAACCTTCACTTGTCGGGGGTGTTATAAATTTTTAATTTACACTTGTATATATTTCGATAGGAGAAACCGACTCACTGGCATACATAATATAAACAGCTCAAATCGTTTCTAAAAAAATATATCTTTAAACGTAGACGTGGAAAGGATTTTCAGAAATTCACACGCGAACAAAACGGGGCAGGTCAACTAGTAAAGGATTAAACCATTGTCCTGATGTCTAGAATAGAATATAGGTAGGCAAGTGATGCGTGAAGCACAAAGCCATTTTCAAAAAAGCGAAATGCGAGAGCAATATACGGGCATATTTACGGAATATTTTTTACAATTCAATACTGAAAGTCTACAAATACGAGTAATAGTTTTAGGATTTTCATTTTTGTACAAGTTTATATTAAGATATTAACCGAAACCTCAAAGACCAATTTTCATGGATATTATACTTAACAAACTTACTTTTTGTTAGTTAATATAATTTCATTAATATAAGTACTTACAAACTAAAGCAGGTATCCTCCCCTTTAGAATAATAGTTTGGAGAGAATTCCCAATATTGAGATCTCCTCAATCTTCTTTTACCTAACGCGATCCTTTTCCGTATGGTTTCGAAAAAACCGTCCACACGGTTCTCTGTAATGTTTCACAATCTCCGGTTTTTATATATAAGTAACTATTAGAAGAAGATATTAATCTCTGTTTTCTCTTGTCCACAGATAATGGAACGCTAACATCAACGAAAAAGTTCCAAATCAACAAAAAACCTTATACAAAACAATAGGACACCATGTTAACATCAATCGTGAGATAACCAACGAAAAATAAAATGGAGTTCCAAGACGACTGGCTAGACAACTCCCTGGCTAATAAATCAAGATATATACCCACAGAGAAGTTTCCAGAAGTGACAGATAGAAACTACAGCTTTGCTGATGACATACCAGAGCTCGGCTATTCAAATTTCACGTCGGACGACTATTGCTCGTCCAATCACTCGCATGTCTACTTAAACGTCACTTGCGAATTCCCTATCAATTATGCGGAACCCATGTATGGGTGAGTAACCCTTGTGTCTAGTACCACTTGCTTTTTTCTCCTAGAATAAATAATTTTGCGACGGCAGCGGCGCGCGACTGTTACTGAAGGTAGATTAAACTACAGCTGGGCAAGTGACATCAAACGAATTGCAGGGAGCCGCTGAATTCAGGCGACGCAGGACCGTAGCATGTGAAAGTCCCTACAAGACACCTATGTCCAATAGTGGGCGTCTATCTGTTGATAATGATAACGACAGCTGTCAAGCTTTGCTAACGATACACCAGAACTCGGCTATTCAAATTTCACGTCGGACGACTATTGTTCGTCCAACCACTCGCATGTCTTCTTAAACGTCACGTGCGAGTTCCCTATCAATTATGCGGAACCTATGTATGGGTGAGTAACCCTTGTATCTACTACCACTTGCTTCTTTCTCCTAGAATAATAATTTTGCGATGGCAGCGCCTCACGAATGTATCTTAGGTGGACAGGTGACATCAAACGAATCGCAAGGAGCCGCTGGATTCAGGCGACGCAAGACCGTAGCATGTGAAAGTCCCTACAAGACACCTATGTCCAACAGTGGACGTCTATCTGTTGATAATGATAACGACAGCTGTCAAGCTTTGCTAACGATACACCAGAACTCGGCTATTCAAATTTCACGTCGGACGACTATTGTTCGTCCAACCACTCGCATGTCTTCTTAAACGTCACGTGCGAGTTCCCTATCAATTATGCGGAACCTATGTATGGGTGAGTAACCCTTGTATCTACTACCACTTGCTTCTTTCTCCTAGAATAATAATTTTGCGATGGCAGCGCCTCACGAATGTATCTTAGGTGGACAGGTGACATCAAACGAATCGCAAGGAGCCGCTGGATTCAGGCGACGCAAGACCGTAGCATGTGAAAGTCCCTACAAGACACCTATGTCCAACAGTGGACGTCTATCTGTTGATAATGATAACGACAGCTGTCAAGCTTTGCTAACGATACACCAGAGCTTGGCTATTCAAATTTCACATCGGACGACTATTGCTCGTCCAATCACTCGCATATCTACTTAAACGTCACTTGCGAGTTCCCTATCAATTATGCGGAACCCATGTATGGGTGAGCAACCCTTGTGTCTAATACCACTTGCTTTTTTCTCCTAGAATAATAATTTTGCGACGGCAGCGCCGCACGACTGTAACCGAAGGTAGATTAAACTACAGCTTTAGGTGGACAGGTGACATCAAACGAATCGCAGGGAGCCGCTGAATTCAGGCGACTCAAGACCGTGGAAGACCTTACAAGACATCTATGTCCAACAATGGGCGTGACTTCGTCTGTGTTGGTGTTAGCTGGCGGGCGTGTTCTGCCTTTTTGGAGTGTTTTTTTTTTTTTTGTTAAAACTGACTGGAAAGCGCTCTAAGGGGGTGCCGTGCGTGTGTCGGCGAGCGCCGGCACAGACGGGGTCCATACTTGTATAGTTTAACTAACTTGTTACAAATAACTACAAACTTGACATTGGCTAATCTTTGTAAAGCCAGACGAGAGGAAAAAAAACAATGGACGTCCACAGGCTGACAATGATAGTAGAGTAATCGTAATCAATCAATCAGTCTATTTCATCCGCATCTGGACCTAGGCCTTCCCGAGTAGGCTTAATAAGAAAAGACATAAGCACTATTCTCTCGGGAGTTTCGGGAAAGCACTTTGCCTTTTGAAATTGACATAGGTCGCGCATCAATTTAACAGAAATAAAACTGTCAAAAGTTCTCAAAGTAAAACGAATGGGTGATCAGTGAAATGGCAAAATGTCAAATTACATTCCCAAGTTCATGTCACGTAGCGATAGGCGACCACTGACCTCTACTAATACAAATACGCTGGACATGAGGTTGTTGACCTATTTATCTTTTGGCACTGGGCAGTAAGTGAACCGTGATCTAGCGGTCAAGGGCGCTTCGGGTGCAATACCCAAGGGAGACTGCTGGTTCCGCAATTTTATTATGTATTTAAAATTATTAAGATTAATTAACCTATTATGAAGTAACTTGACTTTCATCATTTCGGTACTGATAGTAGCAGTAAACGTCATATGAGCATAATCGGATCTAAGTGTTAGTGATGAGAGATCTGTCAACATAGAGTCACAATTTTAAATTCCTGGTTCGATCGATAGGACGCTTCGAATCGGCAAAAAAATTAGCTGTCATATTCATATTCATGTTTTGTATTTTGCATTTCACATGTTATAGGTACATTACACATGATATCCTGTAAGGGTATGGCAAATAATATAGATAGATTAGAAAATTGTTACATTAAAATTCCCATAGACAAGTAGGTAGATAGCTAAAATTTTCAACATTCATAAATTAAATTAAAATAAAATCATTAAATCCATAATAATATTATAAATGCGAAAGTGTGTCTGTCTGTCTGTCTGCTACCTTTTACGGCCCAACAGTTTAACCGATTCTGACGAAAGGTATAGAGTTAGCTTATATCCCGGGGATGGACATAGGCTACTTTTTGTCCCGGAAAATCAAAGAGCTCCCACGGGATTCCTAAAGACCCATCCGTTTAACCAATTTGTATGTTTGGTACCGAGGTAGCTTGCATCCCTGTAATTAACATAGGCAACTTTTTATCCCAGAAAATCAAACAGTTCCCATGGGATCTTTAAAAACATAAATCCACGCGAGCGTCCTCTAGTTTCCCATAAATAGGTCGCTAGCTAAAATTGACATTCATAAAATAAATGTTATTTTATATGGCACACCTCTCCCAGCGTACCTATTTGTATATGTTTATTTCAGTGGAGTGAACTATAACAAAAGGCAGTGACAAGAAAGTTTCTAACATCCTATTGGTTTGTATTGAAAGCTGTATTTATGTGGTATCTTTAATTTGATATGGCATTTTTATGTATTCACTTATTATATGGCAGTTAAAGAAAGAAATAAACCCTAAATACTTTTTTTAGTGTCCCGTACCTCAAAAGCAAAAACGGAACCCTTATAGGACCACTTTCTTGTCTGTCTGTCTGTATGTGTGTCTGTCTGTCCGTCTGTCGTGCCTGTCAAGAAAAGGAGAAAATCTGAAAACCGATAAATATCCACTGCTGGACAACACGCAACAGTGCCGCTGAATCCAGTGGCCCTCTGCGACTCGGTTGATGTTGTCTTATAAAACTTTTCAAGGTTGATAAAGGTTGGTAAAGGTTGATTGGTAAAGGGGCCACCCCCTCTTTAGCCTCTAATTTCTATTATTATCATTTTTTAAGAAACTTTTCATAAAAACTATACTTGCTCCATAGAAAAGTTCCACAGCCATCCCACGTTTTAACATGACACGTTTTCCCAACAGATACATCGCCCCGTTTCTGCTCGCCACAACAACGGTCGCGAACACGTTGATCGTCGTAGTTCTATCCCGACGCCACATGAGAACCCCGACCAACGTGGTGCTAATGGCCATGGCACTATGCGACATGTTCACTATGCTGTTCCCCGCACCCTGGCTGTTCTATATGTACACCTTCGGGAACCATTACAAGCCTCTGAGTCCTGTGAGGGCGTGCGAGGCGTGGCATTATATGAATGAGGTAAGTTTTGACTTAATCAGACCCAACCTAACCAAATTTGACCCAACCAAAACCAAAGAAACCCATCTAAAACCAATTAGACCCTACATGGTTCTGTCAAACCCAATTCAACACAATCTGACTCAATGTAACTTAATCAACATGGTACTACCGGTGTCACATAAGAACCTTTACCAACGTGGTTCTAATGGCCATGGCACTATGCGACATGTTCACTATGCTGTTCCCCGCACCCTGGCTGTTCTATATGTACACCTTCGGGAACCATTACAAGCCTCTGAGTCCTGTGAGGGCGTGCGAGGCGTGGCATTATATGAATGAGGTAAGTTTTGGCTTAATCAGACCCAAACTAACCAAAGACCCAAACTAAACTCAACTAGAACCAATTAGACCCTATCTGGCTCTGCCAAACCCTAACTACCACCATTTAACTCAATATAACTTAATTATCATGGTACTACCGGTGTCATATAAGAACCTTCACCAACGTGGTCCTAATGGCCATGGCACTATGCGACATGTTCACCATGCTATTCCCCGCACCCTGGCTGTTCTATATGTACACCTTCGGGAACCATTACAAGCCTCTGAGTCCTGTGAGAGCGTGCGAGGCGTGGCATTATATGAATGAGGTAAGTTCAGACCCAACCTAACCAAATTTGACCCAAACTAAACCTAACTAGAACCAATTAGACCCTATCTGGCTCTGCCAAACCCTAACTACCACCATTTAACTCAATGTAACTTAATTGTCATGGTACTACCGGTGTCATATAAGAACCTTCACCAACGTGGTGCTAATGGCCATGGCACTATGCGACATGTTCACTATGCTGTTCCCCGCACCCTGGCTGTTCTATATGTACACCTTCGGGAACCATTACAAGCCTCTGAGTCCTGTGAGAGCGTGCGAGGCGTGGCATTATATGAATGAGGTAAGTTTTGGCTTAATCAAACCCAACTTGACCCAATTTGACCCAAACTAAACCAAATAAAGCCAACTAGAACCAATTAGACCCTAGCTAGCTCCGCCAAACCCTATCTGACACCATTTAACTCAATGTAACTAAATCATCATGGTATCACATAAAACCTTCACCAACGTGGTCCATGGACAATGGACATTTTCACTATGCAGGAATAATAAAAACAAACCAGACCAAATTGGGCCCAATCTGACCCAATACGACTTAAATTAACAGTCTTAGGTAATTGACTCTATCAGACTTAATGCAACTCGAATATTGTTAACATAATAGAGTTGTGAGTGTTTTATATGAGCCGGTATAACTTTGAAACTATACATTTTTACGGAAATCTGATCTACACAGATACAGACCGCCGAGTTTCTTGCTGGTTTTTCTCGGTAGGAACGGCATTCCGAACCAGTGGTAGATTTTTTGACGATTCAAAAGCACTTGTAAAAGTTTAATTGAATTTTGAATTTGTTTTTTATTTCTTTCACCAAAATTTCGTAGAGTTTGTTTTGGTTAATATTTATACGAGAACCATACTACGTTTGTATGGAAGATGCTGTGGAGGAGCGTAAGGGTTTGATTTTAAAGTGGAGACCCAAAACCGCGCATTTTAGTAGGTATTTGAATAGGGTAATTTAAGTATTATCGCGCTCAACTCTACAATTCAATTATTTTATTTTATTTGCTCGGAAATGGTTACGAAACAGACTGTCTAATGATATCCGATATACCCGGGTAAAAGCCCGGATAAAACGCCTTTGTGAAATAGAAGCAAATAACAACCGTCGCATCTTGACTTCTTGAATTTATTATTCAAGGAAGAATAAAATATCGCTAGAAATATCAAAAGCATTAGGAAATACAACTTATTGAAAAGCATTTCCAGCACAAGTGTAAATTAAAAATTTATAACACCCGCGACAAATGAAGGTTACAGTAAACAGCTGATAACTTTCAAACGGCTGTACCGATTTTCTTGGATTATAGCTAAAAACACTCTCGATCAAGCCACCTTTCAAACAAGAAAAACTAAATCAAAATCGGTTCATTAGTTTAGGAGCTACGATGCCACAGACAGATACACAGATACACACGTCAAATTTATTACACCCCTCTTTTTGGGTCGGGAGTGAAAAATATAACAAAACACAGTTTGTATAAGTAAGAGGAAAATGTAACTGACATAAATATTATCATATATATCAGCATACTTACATTTTTTTTCAATGAATAAGTCTCCGGCACTAACAGTAAGTGAACCGTGAAACTGCGTCCCAGGGAGACGCAGATTCGAATCCCGCCGGTTCCAAAATTGTTGACATGTATTAGAAAATTATTTAGAAGTTTCCTATGGGTAAAATTACTATCATACAGGATAAAGTTGAAAACTAAGACCGACTGCGATCGTCTTAATAAACGCTGAAATCTATACTAATAATATTATAAAGAGGAAACCTTTGTATTTTTGTATGTGTGTATTGAATAGGCTCAAAAACTACTGGACCGATTTCAAAATTTCTTTTACCATTACTTAGACGGATTCTTCCGAATCCGTATAGGCTATATTTTATCCCGGAACACCCGTGCGAAGCCGGGGCGGGTCGCTAGTATTATAGTAAAATTGTTTTTCTGTCGCTTGGTATGTTTTAATGTTGTAGTACAGTTTTATATTTATGAACTCAGAATTTTCTCCTCTTTCATTTGACACCCCACTCGATACAATAGCAAATAAAGAAATTTGGAGACCACCCCACTTTTTTTCATGTAACATCCGTTAGGTCTATTTTTTCGTATAAAATGTAGCCTATGTCACCCGGACCTTTACGACGAATCAATTGACACCTCATTCATCAAAATCGGCCCAGTTTTTTAGGCGCTACGGTGGAACACACAGGATCTGGATGCAAACATATACACCCACATACATGGACTGCTAAAATCATAAACCTTCCTTTTTGGCTTTGCCGCAGTCGGGTAAAAAATAATTATTAATCAACATACCTATAATACATACAGCTCAGATTTCTGGGCCTAGAAACATCAACGTTTTCTGGCAGGATTTCTCTATAATGTAAACCCCCAAACATAACGGATTTTCAGGAATTCCATTACAGTGTAATATGATCATGATGTAGTAGGTAATATGATTTTGACGTATCTTGATACCCAGTTGAAAGCTCGGAGAAAATTAAAATGCTCCAACTACTCCAAGAAAACCCAGATAAGAGTTGGCTCGACAAGATACTGAATACTTCAGAATTAAATTCAATTTAGGTTTTCTTGACAGCTTTATCTTTTGTTTGTGTTTAAAGTTTAAAGTGATTTTCCTCGAATATCACTACCCATTTTATAAATGCGAAAGTAGCTACAGTGGACCCCCGGTAATCCGGCCCCTGTCTAATCCGGCACCCCCTGTAATCGACATGTCTATTATTATTGAATTTACTTTTGACATTCATAGTGAAGTATGATTTGTACTTCAGAGTATGTATGACATATAAAATCTTATCATTGGATTTGTAATTTGTCGGATTACAAGGTACTTACTCTTTTGTAAAAGAATTCCGGACTATAGAGGGTCTTAGGCAGTACTCTATAATCCGACAAATTCGATAGTCCGACAATGTCCTGCAAAACGTTTGACGGATTACCGGGGGTCCACTGTATATTATTTTTAGTCTGTTGGTTTCTTGGTTGGTCATTCAATCACGTAGCAATACAGGAACGGATTGACCTGTTTTTTGCATGTGAGTGATAAAACAAGTCTGTTATCAAGTTATTTTAATAAGAAAGAATGAAAGGCAGAAAAAAGAAAACTTTTTATTTAATCACCAATGAGTGACTTAAACCTACAATAAACTAGTTGACTCGTTCTGGCTTTGCCCGGGTGGGATTACCTATTTTATAATAGGTACTTAAATAACGTCCTACCGATCGAATTTTGTTACTACGGAACCCTAAAAATGTCTATCTAGGTAGGACAAGATAGGATAGCCCTGAAAAGGTAAAATAAAATACGGCCGAATTTATAATATTATTAGGGATATTTTTAGGGAAATAAAATGAGCCTTCAAAGAAAGCTTGGTGGTCAAAAGACCACTCAAGTGAACTTAATGAAATTTTTGTGGGACCGTTTCGGGAGGCTTCCTTTTCTGAATAAAATATAAAGAATTACGTAAAGCCGTTGAGAAATCTCGGAAAAATCTGTGTTCAAAATAAAGAAAAAGTAAGATCCTATTTTTTTTAATTCGATTAAAATTATTTTAATTTCGCAAAACCAAAAATATTTGGCCCGCGACTTTTTCCGCGTGGCGACCCAAAAATAGGGGTGTTATAAGTTTGACGTGTGTATCTGTCTGTGGCATCGTAGCTCCTAAATTAATGAACCGATTTTATTTAGTTTTTTTTTTTTGTGTGAAAGGTGGCTTGATCGAGAGTGTTCTTAGCTATAATCCAAGTTGGCTATATTGGTATACGTTGGCTTTTGATAACGCATAAACACTCTGGTACAAATAAGTAACCATATTTTTGTGAGATAATAAACGTGGCGGGCGTGACAGAAACGATGAGCTAAAAATAAAATGTATAACTAAAACTTATTCTTTAAATAATTTACTTTTTCAAAGTACATTTAAATACATTTTACTACCTATATTAGTATAATAGTGTTATGAGTTGGCTTTCTCTTCAATAGTATTCTTTAAAATTGGCTTTTAAAATGTTGCTTTCAAAGAAATACCGTAGCTTCGAAATACTGATTTTACTCTGATTATTAAGAAAAAAAGAAATGTACACAAGAGTACCCGGTTATTAATGTACCCGGGTATTGTATATCCAGCCATCTAACTAAGGTTCTCTATGCACTGCATCCGAAGTCCGAATTTCATTTTACGGTTTCGGAAATAGAAATACGGATCTTATGCGATCAAATCTGATCCGAATCTAAGAATTCTCGATCCGAAATATCATAGTAATTACTATTTATTGTTGTTGAGCACTAGATCCGAATTCCGTTATATTATGGTTTCGGAAATTTAAATTCGGATCTTATGCGATCAAATCTGATCCGAATCTAAGAATTCTCGATCCGAAATAGTCGTAATAAGTAGGTACTATTTGTTGTTGTTGAGCACTAGATCCGAATTCCGTTATATTATGGTTTCGGAAATTTAAATTCGGACCTTATGCGATCAAATCTGATCCGAATCTAAGAATTCTCGATCCGAAATATCATAGTAATTACTATTTATTGTTGTTGAGCACTAGATCCGAATTCTGTTATACGGTTTTGGAAATTTTAACTTCGGATCTGGTGCGATAGGTCCGATCCGAAGTCATCATCTATCATCATCATCAACAAACGGTCCACAGCTGGGCATAGGTCTTTTATAGGGACTTCCACACGCCACGGTATTGCGCCGCCTGAATCCAGCGGCACCCTGCGACTCGCCTGATGTCGTTCGTCCAACTATTGGAAGGTATTCCAACGCTGCGCTTTTCGGTTCGAGATTACCATTCCAGCACCTGGGACCCCAACCGATTTCGAAGTACCTTGCCGTATATTTGAATGAAGTATTTGACGAATGTACTAGCTCTGCGAATTTCGTTTTCCGAAGCTGAATGTATCAAATTCGGAGTTTGGTCTCGAGCAATATCTTAATCATAATACTTATTACTTATATACACGCTTGTGCACTACGTTCGATCCTAATCCGATCATGCGTTTGGTGGAAATCACTGAGTAGAAATATAAGGTGGCAATTTCGGTCAAAAGAGACGCAATGTAAAACAGACACCCAGATACAATCCGAATTTTCTAATCTGATTTTCCTTGATTCGGATCAGATACAGTGCGTAAAGAGCCTTAAGAGCCTAAAGGCAGTCGGCATTACTATTGTCTTCAACAAAAGGCGTTCAAACCCGATGATATCTATGTCTACCATTATTAATAGGTACCTACGGGTATATTGGTATAGTATGAGCACAGTACAAACAGAACAGTAGTTTAACTTCATACAAAGTGGCCGCCGCCGGTTTGAATGTATGCGTGAGCAGCGGGCGCCGTGTACGCACGGAAGTTTCACGCACACATTCGCACAGTCTCAAGGGGCTCAAGCGGCCGGCAGTACGGGCCGTGCCGCCATGCTAATCGCGCGCAATTGCGTATTACGTTGCACCCTCGCTCTTTTTTGTTTTGTTAATAACAATTATGACTTCAAAAAAAGCCAAAATTTATTGTGGTGTCTTCGGGTGTCTCAATAACGACTCCAACAAACCGGACTTATCATTCTTCAATATAAAATTTGTCTTTTCTTTTTAAAACGTCTTTTATTTACACCCCATTTATGAATTGGTAAAACATTTCATTATTATTATTACGAGTTTAAAAACCTAGTGCTATCATAGATAATACGCAAATAATATTTAATCTATACATATAATAAAATTGTAGAAAAGTGGTGTCTGTACAGTGCAAATATATAAAAAAAAAGTAGCAGGGGTTGTTATTATATCGGTGCCGAACCCGAAATTGTAATTATTATTTTTTTGTCTGTTTGTCTGTTTGTCTGTTTGTCTGTGTGTTTGTGCACGCTAATATCAGAAACGGCTTATTCAATTTAGATACGGTTTTCACTAATATATTGTAGTAAGCTTCACTTAACATTTAGTGTTTATTTTCTGTCAATCGGTTCATAAATAAAAAAGTTGTCAATTTAAAGAATCACGGCGAACATTTTTAACGTACAGAGTACGTACTACACACCTCGCGCTTGAGCGTCCGTGGCTATATAAAGCGCGCTGAGAGCTATTCCACGCGAACGAAGTCGCGGGCACAGCTAGTTAAAAATAAAAGTGACAACCCTAGGCGTCAACGCAGGAGTAGGTAATTAACTCGCCGATCGGCCTTAGTTAGCCTACTATTCTGTTTGTACTGTGGTATGAGGTCTGTAAGAAATTTCGAAGAGGACTTTGGTAATTCTGAAGTTTGTATGCTGGCAAAAGGATAGCTATTTTTTGGTATTTGTAAAAAAAATATACACAACAAAACAGTGAGAGCGTCGCGGTTAAAACTTCGGCCTCTTATTCGGAAGATCAGGGTTCGATTTTGGGCACCTCTAATTTTTCGGAGTTATGTTCTTACCTTTAATTCACGACAGGTCGACATGGCGATCAGGGTATGGAGCGGCGGGACGCCCCGCACGTTACCCGCGCGAAATTCTATCCCCGAAGATTGGATATGAAAACTTTTATGGAAATCTGTTATTTTTCAATTTCAAGTTAGGTATCAATGAAAACGGATATTTGGCTTTCGGTTAAAAATGAATGAAATTTTCAATTTTTTTGGAAACTTCACCTTCTCACTGAGTTTTGAAAAATTCACTTGGGCAAAGCCGGTCAGCTAGATATAAAATATAGCATAATAAAAGCTTATTTTCATCGTTCTTTAAAACAAGAGTGAAGAGTGAAAGAGGCACCTTCTAGGTAAACGCGTCCCCTCTTAGACCACATCATCACTTTACATCAGGTGTGATTGTGGTCAAGCGCTTGCCTATAGTGAATAAAAAAAAAGTCTATCAAACAATTTCAAAAATAATTGCATGAGTTCCTGGACTATTTTGGGGTAACTGATGTTCGGGCATTTCGCTGGTATTATTAGTATCATAATATTTCAGATAACATCTTTGGTTGATTGGATTTATTGATATAACATAATATTATTGTTATCTCCTAATATTTGGAGAACTGGTAAAATAATAAACACAAATGAAATGAAATGAATTCATTGCATGTAGGACTGCATCTGGTACTTATGATAAAAATATGTTAAGACTCTACCATATACCTATTACTACCTATACCTACATTAATTATTTTAGAACTAAATGATTAGTTGATTCAGCGACGAATTTTAACAGGGCTCTCTCTGTCACTCGCTTCATACAATCGTAGTTCCAATTTCATTTGAATATTAAGCAACCAAAGTCCATGAAATTTTGCAGACATATTCTAGAAACTAATATCTGTGTCTGTGGTGTTTAAGATTTTTCTAAAAATATGTAGTTTTAAAATTACAGGGGCTCAAGATTTGTATGTAAATTTTTAAGACCGCGTAACTTTGAAACCGAATATTTTAACAGAAATCTGGAAAACCACAGACATAGATATTCGTTTCTAGAATATGCCTGCAAAATTTCATGGACTTTGGTTGCTTAGTATTCAAATGAAATTGGAACTACGTTTGTATGAAGCGAGTAACGGAGAGACCCCTCTTAAGACTATGGCTATTTGACAAATCGCAAAAATGCTGTACTTTGAAGTGAATTGTTTATTTTTCTAAAGCATTAACAGCTATTAAATACATGCAATTAAAAACTTCAGTTTGTGAAGATTATAAGTACTTCTTTTAATTTTGTATACATTATCCCAATAAATAAATAAAAACAAGTTGAAAACATTGCTGTTCGCAACTTGTTCTGTAAAAATTTTCTTTAACATCTTGACACTTTGAAGCCAACCTCCAGAAAATGATATGTTTAGGTTTAGCAATCAATTTTAATTGTTAGTTTTATACTAAATGTTTTTCATTTCTTAAATAATTTAAAACTAACCAAAAAACTTCCTGTGCTATTTATTTTCTTGCAGGCGCTCTATGGAATTCAGTGTCCACTGGACTGTCATGGCGGAAGGACTGTGCGCGTCATTTCGTCGCAAAATATTATTTAAAATGAATTTAAGCTTATTATTTTTGAATGAAAGTTGTGTTTATAATCGTTGAAAAATAAAATAGGGATTTTTTCATTTCTAAATGAAGCCTGCTTATATACTAAATTTGATTCTAAAGTTACGGTTTTACCAGGTAAATACTCGGAGGTTGTCATAGATTATGATGACAGATAGTAAGTGTTCTAAATAGGTATTATACCTATGTTTTCTAGGAGATAGCGCGCCTCGTCCCGGGTGCCGTGTTCCGAAATGGATTTCGTAGTAGTGCAAGTTTGGTGCAAGCCCCACATGACGGAGGGGTATGCGTCAGGCATTTCCTGTGTACAAAAAAAAGACCTATATTTCGGATCCATATTTCATCACTGACAATATGCACTATTCAAAGACTGGTCTTCAAGCATTGAGGAATTTTGGACGAGAGACATCTCGAAGATTCCCGAAGGCTGCCTGAGTTAGATTTGTCGGCTAGCTAGCTTTTTTCGAAATTAGACTTACTTAGCTGGATTGTGTGTTAGAGCTTTCTTATGAGATATTATATGTACATAATATAACCATGGGTCTCATAAGAAAGCTCAGATTCATGCTGCGGGCAATGGGGAGAGCCTAAAGGTTGGAACGCCATTTCGGGGGCCGTGTTTCCTGCCATATATACCTTAGATACCTGAAAGCCAAGAGTGAATAGGCATCTTCTAGGTAAGCGTGCTCCTACTTAGACCTCATCACTGCTTTCTTTAAAGCATGATTGTCGTCAAGCGCAAGCGCAAAGATTCAGGCGGCGCAAACCCGTAGCATGTGGAAGACCCTATTAAAGACCTATATTCACTGTGGACGTCTGTCGGTTGATGTTGATGATTATGTCTTTAGTGCAAGTAGTTCAGTAGTTTCAGAGTTTATCGATAACAAATAAACAAACCTTTCCTCTTCATAATATATGTACTTAGTAGCGCAACCTTGGAAAAAATCTCGTGGAAACTCTTTGATTTTCTGAGATAAATGTCATTTTACCTGGCAGCGCTAATAAATTATATCACTGATAATAATTCATAACCGTTAAACCTAAGAGTCAAAATCTCGTTTTTCTAGTCGAGTTCCGTAGGCTCTTTGAATCCACCACATTATTATCCCAAGAAAACCTACCATTAGATGTAGGAATAATGGTAAGAGGTCACAACCCTCAGTAATAAAGAATACGATGCGGAGAGAGATGTCAGTCTCTAGGTCTTTAAATGTATCCATGCAAAAAACCACGTCGACTGGTTGCTCCGTTGCAGTGTGATTAAATATTAAACCAACAAACACACTTTCGCATTTGAAATATGGCCAGTGATTATAAGAAACAGTTTAAATCTCTCTCTGCTCTCCGAGAGACGTTAGGCAAAGTGAACACGAATTATGACACTTCTGTGTTCTTATACAAGCTTAGGTCTCTCAATTTTGTCAATTAATGTCAAATCTGGCATTCCAGCTTTCTCAAATCAAAACCTAGTAAGCGGCTTAAATTCAAAAGAATAGAATAGTCTACAACGATGGTCCAATGCGGAATGGCATACTTCACACACCTTTGAGAACATGGAAAACTTGCAGGTATGCAGGTTTCCTCACGATGTTTTCCTTCGCCGTTAAAGCAAGTGATATTAAATTGCTTAAAACGCACATAACTGAAAAGTTAGTAGAACGTGATTCCAGGATCGAACCCCCGACCTTCGATTAGGAGGCGGACGTTCTAACCACTAGGCTATGACAGTTTTTAAAGGGGTTTAAATATTTTAGTGTGAAGACTTGCCTACACATTTATTCATTACATTGCATCATTTTCTTTTTTAGGGTTCCGTACCTCAAAATGAAAAACGGAGCTCTTAAAGGATCACTTTGTTGTCTGTCCGTTTGTCCGTCCGTCCGTAAAGAAAACCTATACAGTACTTCCCGTTGATCTAGAATCACGAAATTTGTTTTCAGATTTATTCCTTTACTTGGGCTATGAGAGTTGAGACCTATCTACCTGCCCATAATTCTAGGTTAACGGGAAATACCCTATAGGTTTTCTTGACAGACACGACAGACGGACAGACGGACAGAAAGACAGAGGTCAAAGCGACTTACTAGCTTTTAATTTTACTTTAATGTGGGTGTCCTTACAATACAACGGGACATACTATGAAAGTTAGGCTTATGACATAAAACGATTTTCGGAAAAATGACATTTACTTTGTTTTGATATGGGGCGGTCGATATAATTAGGTACTAGGGTAAAGGCTCGAGTAAATGAACAGATTGGACGTTTTTACATGTATTAAGAGCTGGAATAAAAAACCGGCTGATATACCTTTTTTAAATATTTTCTTACAAATTCTTACACTGTTTTCAATTTCAATTTCAAAACCGTGTTCCGTTCAAACCGTTCAAAAGTGCGTGTGCGTCCATGTGTGTGTGTGTGTGTGTGAGTGTGTGTGAGTATATACTTGTCTGTATGTTTGTACGAGTGTTTGTGAGTGTGGTATTGCGTTGTATAACCACATGAGTAGCGAACAGAGTCAAAGCTTCATACAAGCGCGCTACGATAGGTACACTACTACAAGCTTGAGGCGCGTGTGTGCGTGAGCACAGGCGCTACGTCGCGTACGGAGAGAAATCGGTTTATACCGGCTCGGCCTGTGCTCAAGCTCAGGGGCTGCAGTACACGTCGCGCGTCGTGTTTTCATTTAATTTAATGTTAATGATAATAATTTAAATAGTGTTTAAAATCTATTTTTTTGAACTGTTATAGATTTTGTTCAAAATCAATATCTGAGGATCCCTAGGATCACAAAACAGGAAATTGTTACCAAAATTTAAAACAGTTGGCGCCATTTTGAAATTCTTTGTTAATTGACCGATTCCGTTCAAAATCGATATTTAGAGCTCCCTGGGATCACAAAATAAGAAACTGTTACCAAAATTTAAAAAAGTCGACGCCATTTTGAAATTCTTTGTTAATTGACCGATTTCGTTCAAAATCGATATTTAGAGCTCCCTGGGATCACAAAATAAGAAACTGTTACCAAAATTTAAAAAAGTCGACGCCATTTTGAAATTCTTTGTTAATTGATCGATTTCGTTCAAAATCGATATTTAGAGCTCCCTGGGAACACAAAATAAGAAACTGTTACCAAAATTTAAAAAAGTTGACGCCATTTTGTAATTATTTGTCAATTCACCGATTTCGTTCAAAATCGATATTTAGAGCTCCCTGGGATCACAAAACAGGAAACTGTTATCAAAATTTAAAAAAGTCGACGCCATTTTGAAATTCTTTGTTAATTGACCGATTTCGTTCAAAATCGATATTTAGAGCTCCCTGGGATCACAAAATAAGAAACTGTTACCAAAATTTAAAAAAGTCGACGCCATTTTGAAATTCTTTGTTAATTGACCAATTTCGTTCAAAATCGATATTTAGAGCTCCCTGGGATCACAAAATAAGAAACTGTTACCAAAATTTAAAAAAGTCGACGCCATTTTGTAATTCTTTGTTAATTGACCGATTTCGTTCAAAATCGATATTTAGAGCTCCCTGGGATCACAAAATAAGAAACTGTTACCAAAATTTAAAAAAGTCGACGCCATTTTGTAATTCTTTGTCAATTCACCGATTTCGTTCAAAATCGATATTTAGAGCTCCCTGGGATCACAAAACAGGAAACTGTTATCAAAATTTAAAAAAGTCGACGCCATTTTGAAATTCTTTGTTAATTGACCGATTTCGTTCAAAATCGATATTTAGAGCTCCCTGGGATCACAAAATAAGAAACTGTTACCAAAATTTAAAAAAGTCGACGCCATTTTGAAATTCTTTGTTAATTGACCAATTTCGTTCAAAATCGATATTTAGAGCTCCCTGGGATCACAAAATAAGAAACTGTTACCAAAATTTAAAAAAGTCGACGCCATTTTGAAATTCTTTGTTAATTGACCGATTTCGTTCAAAATCGATATTTAGAGCTCCCTGGGATCACAAAATAAGAAACTGTTACCAAAATTTAAAAAAGTCGACGCCATTTTGAAATTCTTTGTTAATTGACCGATTTCGTACAAAATCGATATTTAGAGCTCCCTGGCATCACAATATAAGAAACTGTTACCAAAATTTAAAAAAGTCGACGCCATTTTGAAATTCTTTGTTAATTGACCGATTTCGTTCAAAATCGATATTTAAAGCTCCCTGGGATCACAAAAAAGGAAACTGTTACCAAAATTTAAAAAAGTCGACGCCATTTTGAAATTCTTTGTTAATTGACCGATTTCGTTCAAAATCAATATTTAGAGCTCCCTGGCATCACAAAAAAGGAAACTGTTACCAAAATTTAAAAAAGTCGACGCCATTTTGAAATTCTTTGTTAATTGACCGATTTCGTTCAAAATCTATATTTAGAGCTCCCTGGGATCACAAAAAAGGAAACTGTTACCAAAATTTAAAAAAGTCGACGCCATTTTGAAATTCTTTGTTAATTGACCGATTTCGTTCAAAATCGATATTTAGAGCTCCCTGGCATCACAAAAAAGGAAACTGTTACCAAAATTTAAAAAAGTCGACGCCATTTTGAAATTCTTTGTTAATTGACCGATTTTGTTCAAAATTGATATTTAGAGCTCCCTGGGATCACAAAATAAGAAACTGTTACCAAAATTTAAAAAAGTCGACGCCATTTTGAAATTCTTTGTTAATTGACCGATTTCGTATAAAATCGATATTTAGAGCTCCCTGGGATCACAAAATAAGAAACTGTTACCAAAATTTAAAAAAGTCGACGCCATTTTGAAATTCTTTGTTAATTGACCGATTTCGTTCAAAATCGATATTTAAAGCTCCCTGGGATCACAAAAAAGGAAACTGTTACCAAAATTTAAAAAAGTCGACGCCATTTTGAAATTCTTTGTTAATTGACCGATTTCGTTCAAAATCGATATTTAGAGCTCCCTGGGATCAAAATAGGAAACTGTTACCAAAATTTAAAAAGTTGGCACCATTTATAATTCTTTGTAAAGTGACTGATTTCGTTCAAAATCGATATTTAGATCTATCGATCGATATTTAAACTAAGCAATCACAACAAAAAACAAACTTTGCCATCTTGTTGAACAAATACCTATTGTTTATTAAATTGTATCCTTCTGTGCCAACCCTACCAAAATAGTTATAAATTTTGTTCGCTGCTTAGAAGCTTTGCCTCTGTTCGCTACTCTGTGGTATAACACCATGTTAGTAAATCTTAGTATATTTTTAACCGACTTCAAAAAAAGGAAGAGGTTCTGAATTCCTCGGTAACTTTTTTTTTTAATGTATGTTCTCCGATTACTCAAAGACGCCTGGACCGATTTGGATTTTTTTTTGTTTGATAGGGTATACTTCGCAGGTGGTCCCATATAAATTTGATGAAGATCTGATGAATATCATCCGAGATGGAGAACGGAACTCCTCAATGGATAAGAGCAAATTGCTCGCGATCAGTGTAATATCTTAGTAAACAGTAGGGTTTTAACTGGGTATGGCATATTATAGTACAGTGGGGCCACTAAAAATTGTGAAATAAAAAATTTTCAAAAGAAAAATAAAACCGACTTCAAAAACCACAATCACTAAAATTATTTTTACTTTTTAGTGTTTGTGGTTTTTGAAGTCGGTTTAATTTTTCTTTAGATTTTTTTTAAATATTTATTCTGGTATTCTTCTTTCTTGGATAAGGATCCCTCTTGGGTATCCCCATTTCTCTCTGTCTTTGGTACTATCAAGCTAATTTTCTCTCGCGATTTGCACAATAGCATTAGACCAACGCGTCTTCGGTCTACCTATTTTTCTTTTACCTGCTGGACCTGGCCAAGGGGAGATTTTTCCTGTCCTTCTTTCATCTGTAAAAATCGATACAATATGACCATTTGCATTTCAGTTTTAGGGCATGTCTCAAGGTGTCTGTAGGCTTTGTCTTTTTTCTTATGTCTTCAATTCTCACTTTGAATATTTTTTCCTTAAGTTATGCTCCTTGCCATCGCCCTTTAGCAAGTCACTATTTCTTTTTATATTCTTTGTCTGGACCCATGTTTGGCTGGCATAGGTGAGGCATGGCAGGATGCATGTATCTGTAACGGATCTTTTAAGATGTACTGGGTAAGCTCCTTTCATTCTTTCCTTTTGTGCCCAGTACTTGTTCGAACTGATGTTAATCCGTCTGTCTACTTCCTCTTCTGCACTTGTAACGCTGAATGAGACTTGTTTTTTAAGATACATTTAGGAGCATAGGTATTGTAGTTCCAATACTTAATTGTATTTATTTGCCTGTTACTATAAATATGGCGGCTGATTGAATGAGGCCGATTGTTGTACCTCTGCGAAACTGTTCAAAAATAGTAAACTGAAGTAAGTAGGTACTACTTACAAAATTATGTCGCTTTTCATTGATAAATATGGATTTCGAAAATTTGACCACATTTCCAAATTTCGCGATATATAAAGTGGCTTCCGATTCCGAATCATTTCACTGGCATACAAAATTCAACTTTTTTGTTTTATTAGGTTTTGAAACTGTTTCTTACTAATTTGACGTCGCTGATTTCAGATCTACTTTAATTTTTTACACAGCAGCTCTAGTTTTTGAGATACAGGTACCCCCATATTTTGCACTATACTCACACTTTGTATGTTCACACTTTATTAAGATCAGACAAGTAATTTCTAAAATTTATCGAGGTGTTAACATCAAGAAGAACATCTGCAAGTTATTCCAATCATTTTTGTACCATTTGGTGGCGAGTACGTATTAAAGAATGTCGTGCAAGTGTGTCTAACTTTGTAAAACAAGCATACTCGGGCTACTTTGAGAACCCATTAGCAGCTAACAGCAAGGCCTGGACTCCAAATTTTTATATGTGCGTTTATGAGCAAATAAGAATAGACCCTACTTTTACTAAAAATAGTCTTATAATTTGGCGCGAACCATCTAAACACCATGATGATTATTATTTCTGCATTGTGAATATAACCAGAAGAAACAGCAAAAAAATTGTTCCAAGCGACTCTATTGTAACTTGCAGTCTACAATTAGAACGATTCTGACTTCTGGTGATAAATCTGTACCTCAGCCCCAACCCAGTACCTCCAATCTACTTCAAGAACTTTCAGAAGGTAGTGACGATGTTTTACATCTCAACTTAGACTATTCAATCAAAATGATTTGGATCACTTAATGAGAGATCTTAGATTGTCTAAAAAGCATCAGAACATGTGGCTTCTCGGCTCAAAGGAACAAATCTGATAACATGTGTTACGGTATATTGTTCTCACTACTCTCAAAACATTCAGCAGCTGATGTTGCACTTCCAGCGACTTGGGTGCAACATATGGGCATTAAGTTTCATTTTCTCTGTAATCATTTAGACTGTTTTCCAGAAAATTTAGGTGACTTTCAACCTAAGATAACTATACCAAAGGGGATAATATCATATGAAAGGGCTCTATTATACATTCTAAAACAGGTTTTATTTATTACTAGCTGTGCTCGCGACTTCGTTCGCGTGGAATAGTGACTTTTCGCGCTTTATATAGCCACGGACGCTCAGGCGCGAGGCGCCGTGATTATTTAAATTGACATAACTTTTTTATTTATGAACCGATTGACATGAAATAAACACTAAATCCTAAGTGAAGCTTACTACAATATATTAGTGAAAACCGTATCTAAATCGATTAAGCCGTTTTTGAGATTAGCGTGCACAAACACACAGACAAACAGACAAACAGACAAAAAAAAAATTAATTACAATTTCGGGTTCGGCATCGATATAATAACAACCCCTGCTACTTTTTTTTTATATATTTCCATTGTACAGACACCACTTTTCTACAATTTTATTATATGTACTAGCTGTGCCCGCGACTTCGTTCGCGTGGAATAGTGACTTTTCGCGCTTTATATAGCCACGCACGCTCAGGCGCGAGGCGCCGTGATTCTTTAAATTGACATAACTTTTTTATTTATGAACCGATTGACATGAAATAAACACTAAATCCTAAGTGAAGCTTACTACAATATATTAGTGAAAACCGTATCTAAATCGAATAAGCCGTTTCTGAGATTAGCGTGCACAAACACACAGACAAACAGACAAACAGACAAAAAAAAATTAATTACAATTTCGGGTTCGGCATCGATATAATAACAACCCCTGCTACTTTTTTTTATATATTTCCATTGTACAGACACCACTTTTCTACAATTTTATTATATGTATAGATAGATTATTATGTAAAATAGTGTTTGATTTATCGCGCAAAATGTAGAAAAAAATATACAATAAGTCAAAAACTGTGAAAATCTGTCAATTTTTTTTGAATTCCAAGCCGAAAATATATTTAAGAATTTATTTATTAATAGGAATCGAGAGTTTATGCACTAGATAGAGTTCGTTCATTCACTGAAATTCCCAGTTCATTTTCTGGCAATTTATCCTTTTCTTAAATAAAATAATTTATAATAATTAATACCACGCATTTTATTTGATTTTTTGATATTTAAATAATTTAAGAGTGTTTACCTACTGTGTACAGACACACAAAATATAAAAATTAGATATAGAACGATTCTCATATACCTTAATTTTAGGTCAATGTCAGGGTAGTCCTTATTCGTTCATGTACTGGATCTTTTACCCTCCTACGTCAAAATACTAAAAGTCCGCGTAAATTTCGCAAATTGAAATGTCTGCTTGATTAATTGTCAATAGAGGGTCATGACATGTCAAAATTGCTAGTTTGAAGGTGAAATCGTCTATGTCATTCGCAATGGTTTTCCTCTTAATCAACATTTCAGCCAAAACTACTTTTTACCAACGTCGTCCGTCAAAACTAGTTTTGACTGGTTTCTTTTGCAGATAAAAGATTCAATGGATAAGAGTTTCGACTAGTAGAGTAGAGTAGCATAATAATAATAATTGGTTTCCTCGATACAAAACGTCGAATAAGTAACTAGATCGGAAACAATAACAATGGCAATATTTTCCCCTCACTGACATAACTGTGTACCTAACCCATGTCACATTTTTGCCTCACTAGATACATCCCAACATACAACAACATACAATATTTAGTAAATACGTTCTACGAAGTAATATTATGTGTGTCTATGGTTTGCCAGATTTCCGGTAAAATATTTACTTTCAAAGTTACATGGATTCAAGGATTTAGATACAGATCTTTAAACCCGTGTAACTTTAAACTGCTCAGACACAATTTATTAGTTTCTAGAAAGTCTATAATATTTCATCGAGTTTGTTTAACAAGAACCAAACTACATTTGTATGAAGAGTATTAGAGCGAATGGGATTTCAATTCTATTCCATTCCATCAGCCTGTAAGCGTCCAATACTGGACATAGGCCTTTCCAAAAACGCGCCACCATACACGGTCCTTTGCCTTCCTCATCCACCCGCTCTCCGCCACCTTCTTCACGTCATCGGTCCAGCGGGCTGGAGGTCCCACACTGGGATATAATATGAAAGCTTAAAACCACGCAGAAAAAGTCGCGAGTTAAACCTAGCAAACAACAACAACAACCAACAACAAGAACCTTAGGCAACAACTTAACAAGAAACTTAGGCAAAGAATTTTTAAATTTAAAAAGTGTGATATTTTTGTATGTAGCGCAAAACGCTACCTTGCGCTTTGAAAAATCAGATGCAACAATTTTCACTGACATTTTTGAAAGGGGAAAATCGGTTCCCTCGTTTAATCGGGCACGTAAGATTTCAGAAACAGAAAAGTCCTTATAAAATGATAAAACGATATTTTTCCAGACTTAGTAAGTTCCTACTTACCTATATTCAATCTATTCTTGACTAAGTGTTCCAGATTTTTGTGTCTTCGGTTCATAGGAATAAAGTTCAAAATCAATTCAATTATTATTACTATAAAGATTTCACATCCGAAAGCTAGTTTTAAATGATAAAACGTAGCAAAGATTTCTCAGTTATTATTTTCGGTGTATTACAAATTTTGTCATACATGGAACGGAATACGGTTCAAAATCGAATAATGTTGGTATCAATAAAGCTTTTCAGTAGAAGTACTTGATTGTTATATCAAATTTCTATTCTTCTTGGAACAATAGTTACCTACGTAAGCAGAATTCATAGCAAAATAGATTATCTACTAGTTTAACACAGTCAAAGGGTAACATGTAGGTACCAGTATCTGAGTTTTAAAAAACCAGCCAAGTGCTAGTCAGACTCGTGCACTGAGGGTTCCGTACTCGGAACAACACGGATTTTTTCCAACATTTTGCACGATAAATCAAAAACTATTATGCATAAAAACAAATAAAAATCTGTTTTAGAATGTACAGGTAAAGCCGTTCCATATGATACCCCACTTGGTATAGTTATCTTACTTTGAAAATTGAAACACATTTTAGGTAATTTTTTTTAAAATAAAGTAACCACAAATTCGCGGTTTTCAGATTTATTTCTGTACTTGTGCTATAAGACCTACCTACCTGCCAAATTTCATGATTCTAGGTCAACGGGAAGGAAGTACCCTATAGGTTTCTTGACAGACACGATGGACAGACAGGCAGACAACAAAGTGATCCTATAAAGGTTCCGTTTTTCCTTTTGAGGTACGAAACCCTAAAAAAAGTTAGTCAGGTAATTTTTCCTTTTATATCCTCTTATTTCTTTATAGTGTCTGGCCTCTTCGTATCCTTCGTAGTCCATGCCTTAAAGAGTACTTTTACCAGTGCCTGTTATTGTCACTAGCATCTTCCCTAATTGAAACGAATGGGAATACTTTACTAATGGGATTATATCCAACTCCGAAACTATGACGACTTCCCTGGCACAGTGATTAACGCTTGTGGTCTTGTAAATTTGGAGCTCCCGGGTTCGATTCCTGGCAGAGACAATTTGGAAAATACTAATTTCTAAATTTCTCTAGTGTGATGTGGTGGGAGGCTTCGGCCCTGGCTAGTTGCCACGGCTGAAACGTATTATTCAGTTCCAACATTATAGCCAAAGGTAAAATAACTGTGAAACTAGTCGAAGTTCTTAGTAAAAATTTTACCATTTCCCTAGAACTATTTCCGGCACGCTAGAAACCAAGTTTCCGCGGGAAATTACAGACTAACACATGAGACGATGGAGTGGCTACACTCTCGGCGAGCCAACTCGACATAATGAAATAGCGTCTCCACACTCCATAACAGCCGAGGCGAGATTAAGAGCTGGAACAAGATACAGTTTTAAAACTAAAACCTTTATGAAATTGCTGTCGGGAAAATAGTTTTACAACATAATTCCACAGCTAGATAGAGATAGATAGTGATACACTTCTATATTATCCAGGGTGTTTGGTAATTAGTATATAATGACGACACGTACCCATGCTACTTTGATCTGCTAAATACAATGCTGAAGTAAAATGATGTGATAAAATTATAAAAATTTCCATACAAAATTTTAATTTTTTTTATGACCAAGTTTTCATGGCCCTAATGTACCCTAATTCACTGAGATCGTTGGCCTCGGCCTTTGAGATCGGTCATGAAAACTTTGACATAATTTTTTTTTTAAATTTTGTACGGAAATTTTTATAATTTTATTTCGTCATTATACTTCAGCATTGTGTTTATCAGATCAAAGTAGCATGGGTACGTGTCGTCTTTATATACTAGTTACCAAACACCCTGTATACGATGCTTGCAACTTCAGCCGTGTGGGTTTAGGTTTTTAAAATCCCAAATAGATATAATCAAATTGTGTTACTGTCGCTCGGTTTATTTTAACATTGATTATATTTATATTAATGAACTCATAATTTTTTCTTCTTTCATTTGATATCCCACTAGATACAATAGCAAAAAATAAAACATTTTAGAGACCCTCACTTTTTTGGATGTAACTCCGTCAGATCGATTTTTTTCGTACAAAATGTAGCCTATTTCATCCGGACCATAATTACGAATCGATTGACACCCCACTCATCAAAATCGGCTAAGAAGTTCAGGCCCTACGGTGGAACACACATAAATACAAACCTGCATACACACATAGACTGCTAAAATAACCCTTCCTTTCGGCTTTACAGTAGTTAGCTAAAATAGATCGCATCATCACTTACCACCAGGCGATATTGCAGTCAGGACCTAACTTATATAGATCTATATATCCTATTATAGAACTATGAATAATATAGATCCTTCATGACATATCTAATTAAGGCTATAGCAAAAACCTATTAAGGAGTACAATGAGGCAGTTTCATCTCTAATTAGCGGTTTCTTTCAGAAATCCTTCGTATTAGGGATATCATACAAAAGAGGTAATTATATTGAGTTTCTTGCCGGTGTCTTAATAGGATAGATATTCCAAATTGATGATATTATATTAAAAGGGATCTCATTGTCACTCGCTCTACACAAACGTATTTAGTTCAGCTCTCATTAAATAAATAAATGAATAAAAATATTTTTATTCAATTAGACTTTTACAAGTACTTTTGAATCATCAAATGCATCTACCACTGGTTCGGAATGTCTTACCCAGCGAGAAGAACCAGCAAGAAACTCGCCGGTTGCTCTATTCAAAGATTTGATATGATTTAATACAATTACAATATTATGCAATGTTTAAAAGTAAATGAAGTCCCACGAGCTGCAGGTCAAATCCATGCTCTTTTATCATTTACATAACCTTCAATTGTATAATATGCTTTTCAGTACTAACCAATCAAACGCAATGTTTTGTAGATTAGGGACTACTAAATAATGCCCACGACTTTGTCCGCGTGGATTTAGGTTTTTAAAAACCCCGTGGGAAATCTTTAATTTTCCAGGAAAAAAAGTTGCCTGTCATTTTCGGGACGCAAGCTACCTAAGTACGTCTGTACCAAATTTTATATCTTTACCTATTTTTTTATTATTTTCTGTAGTTTCTAAATTTCTGTGAAAATATTCAGTTTCAAAGTAACATGGCCTCAAGAATTCACGTACAAAAATCTTATAATCCATGTAACTTTAAAATTAGTTATTTTTACCAAAATATGGCAAACCATAGATAAACATTAGTTTCTAGAACGGATCTACAATTTTTTTAAGATTGATTGGTTAATATTTAAATGAGAGCCAAATTACATTTGTATGGAGCGGGCAACGGAGAGTCTGCCGTTAATTAATTAACTATACACAGACTTTGATGGATCAAAAGAGCTTCTGAAATTCTGAATGCCTACTTAATTAAAGTTATTAGGTATTTTGATGTAGAATTTAATTATAGGTATTTCACAATGTAGAATCATTAAATTTTGAAATCTCTAGGCCTTAATTATACCTAATGAAATTTTGCTTTATCAGGTATGTAGAATGTAGCTTATTGCTGAGTTTGTTGAGGGATTATACTTGGATTAGGGCGCGTTTGGAACCCTCGTAACTTTAGTTTAAGTTTCCGTAATTAATTTTCACCGTTATTTGTCACCCATCACTACCTACCCATATTATAAATGCGAAAGTGTAGTTTGTGTGTTGGTTTGTCCTTCAATCACGTAGCAACGGAGAAACAGATCGACGTATTCTTGAAAGGATATAACTTAGGTATAGTAAGTAACATAAGCAACTTTTATTCCGGAAAATCATAGAGTTCCCAGGGATTTTTAAACCTTAATCCGCGCAAAGTGTGGGCATCAGCTACTTTTGAACAAGCAGTATTGAAAAAAATTTTAAAAAATTATAATCATTGTCACTCGGGATGATATAAGGACATATACATAAGAACATATGGGATATTATTCTAACAATCCCATACACCCTTTGTTCAGGTATTTAGAAGTTATGGTGGAACAAAGTAACTCACCATACATACATGAACCCTGAAAATGTTGTAGTCTTTTTTGGCCAGTGGTGTAATAAAGGCTTTGTAATGGAATAAAGGCTTTGAATTTACTGTCAACAGTCTACTTGAATATGTTCCATTCAACTTTGCTTGTCATGTAGTAAACTAACATGATGAACTCGCCACATTCTTGCCGAGGCGTCTGGCTTTACAAAGATTAGCCAATGTCAAGTTTGTAGTTATTTGTAACAAGTTAGTTAAACTATACAAATATGGACCCCGTCTGTGCCGGCGCTCGCCGACATACGCACGGCACCCCCTTAGAGCGCTTTCCAGTCAGTTTTAACAAAAAAAAAACACTCCAAAAACGCAGAGCATTATTTTTACGCATTATAAGCTCTATGGTTCTATTCAACTTAGCTTGTCACGTAGGAACTAAAATATTAACACGAGCATGATGAACTCGCCACATTCTTGCCGAGGCGTGAATAAAAACCTTCGCGTCGTGTTGACTTTATTATGAGACTTTCCACTCGGCTGCTGGAGTTTCTCGCTACTCGTTATTTTACACGCCTTTTAAATATTTTAGCTCCATTTTAACTCTATGGGTCAACTGTCATGACGTCAAAAGTACGGTTAACCTTTAAAATAGTGTGTTGTGATTTTTTGGAGTGTTTTTTTGTTAGAAGTGGCCGGTTTTTTGTGTTCTGCTGGTGTTTATTGGTGGTGGAACTGACTGGGAAGCGCTGTAAAGGGGCGCCGCGTGTATGTCGGCGGGCGCCGGCACATACGAAGTCCATACTTATACATATAGTTTTCCTAACTTGTAAATAACTACAAACTTGACATTGGCTAATCAGTGTGAAGCCAGACGAGAGAAAAAAAAACCTTTAAAATAGGGACAAAAACCGTACTTTTGACATGACATTTGACACAAAGTTAAAATGGCGCGTGAGAAGTTATTTTTACGCCTTATAAGCTCTATGGTTCTATTCAACTGAGCTTGTCATGTAGGAACTAAAATATTAACACGAGCATGATGAACTCGCCACATTCTTGCCGAGGCGTGAATAAAAACCGTCGCGTCGTGTTTGTTGACTTTATTATGAAACTTTCCACTCGGCTGCTGGAGTTTCTCGCTACACGTTATTTTACACGCCTTTTAAATATTTTAGCTCCATTTTAACTCTATGGGTCAACTGTCATGATGTCAAAAGTACGGTTAACCTTTAAAATAGGACTTCGTCTGTGGTGTCGTTTTCTGGCGCGCGTGTTGTGACTTTTAGGAGTGTTTTTTTGTTAGAAGTGGCCGGTTTTTGTGTTCTGCTGGTGTTTATTGGTGGTGGAACTGACTGGGAAGCGCTCTAAAGGGGCGCCGCGTGTATCTCGGCGGGCGCCGACACAGACGAAGTCCATACTTATAAGTACATGAAGTACATATAGTTTTTCTAACTTTTAAATAACTACAAACTTAACATTGGCTAATCAGTGTAAAGCCAGACGGAAGAAAAAAAAAACCTTTAAAATAGGGACAAAAACCGTACTTTTGACATGACATTTGACACAAAGTTAAAATGGCGCGAGAAAAGTTATTTTTACGCATTATAAGCTCTATGGTTCTATTCAACTGAGCTTGTCATGTAGGAACTAAAATATTAACACGAGCATGATGAACTCGCCACATTCTTGCCGAGGCGTGAATAAAAACCGTCGCGTCGTGTTTGTTGACTTTATTATGAGACTTTCCACTCGGCTGCTCGAGTTTCTTGCTACTCGTTTTTAACACGCCTTTTAAATACAGAATTTTTCGTCGTCAAAATACTAAATACTAGTTCAGAATGCCACTGGTTCTCAGAACTTAGGCTAAAATCTATAGACCATACTTTGAATTTGCAGACGAGATATGTCTCTGATAGAAATTTGGCATTGTCGGCCGTATTCACAAACGTTACTATGAGGTCTCACAGTGCGCTCGAACGCATAGTGTAGGTTCCACCAATCAGATCATTGTAAATTGGCGTGATACAGTAATCTGATTGGTGGAACGGACACTGTGCGTTCGAGCGCACTATGAGACCTCATAGTAACGTTTGTGAATACGGGTGTGTCTCGCTTTACACTGTAAAATAAAACCTGAGCAAAATAAAGGTACGTTCTATCCTTATCTCAACTGTCGATCCTTGTTTAAAAAGCAAGAGACTGTGAAAATAAAAGTATGCTTGCATTAAGAATGTCCTTTATACGGGACATAGCAGCTTTATAGCTCGCGGCCGCGACACCTAAGAGCTCGTTACGAAAGCATAAATCTGTCTCATTCTATCCCAGTAAAACAAAGATGAGCAAAGTTAAAGTCACGCCCTATAGATTTCAAGCGTCTATCCTGTTTAAAAAGCAGAAAAGAAAAGTATATTTGCATTAATAATGTCCTTTATACGAGACATAGCAGCTTTAGGTATAGCTCGCGGCACCTGAGAGCTCATTACGCAACCAAGTCACGTTTCAAACGCGGTATGGGTATACTCCTTTATTTTTACAGACAATGCAGAAAAGGACTTGAAATGTCAATGTTTTATTATGAATTTGATAAACAAATGCTAAATTACTTAGTTCATTGACTTAGTATCCCAAACAGGACCTGACCATTGACACTACAAACTACTACACTGACCTGAGTCAATCGTAAAAGTCGGTAAAAATAATATAATTAAGTCAAAAAGATTCAAGAGTCAAGAGGGATCTATCTATGACATGACATAAATCCGTCTCGTTTTTAACCCCCGACCCAAAAAGAGAGGTGTTATAAGTTTAACGTGTGTATCTGTGTATCTGTCTGTGGCATCGTAGCTCCTAAACTAATGAACCGATTTTAATTTCTGAATGAAATGTGGCTCGATCGAGAGTGTTCTTAGCTATAAACCAAGAAAATCGGTTCAGCCGTTTGAAAGTTATCAGCTCTTTTCTAGTTACTTGTAACCTTCACTTGTGGGGTTGTTATTTTTTAATTTACACTTGTAATTCAGTAAAATAAAGATGAGCAAAGTCAAAGTACGCTTTATACTTAGATTTCAAGCGTCGATCCATATTCAAAAAGCAACAGACTGTAAATAAAAGTAAATAAGTGCATCAGAATGTCCTTTATACGGGACATAGCAGCTTATAGCTCGCGGCACCTGAGAGCTCATTACGCAACCAAGTCACGTTTCAAACGCGGTATGGGTATACTCCTTTATTTTTACAGACAATGCAGTAAAGGACTTTAAGTGTCGTTGTTTCATTTTATCTACTAAGATACTGGGTATCATGATATTCATGGTGCTCATATAAATGTCGCTTAAGAGGGGTCTCTCTGTCACTCGCTTCATACAAACGTAGTTCCAATTTCATTTGAATATTAAGCAACCAAAGTCCATGAAATTTTTCCAGATTTCTGTTGAAATATTCGGTTTCAAAGTTACGCGGTCTTAAAAATTTACATACAAATCTTTGAGCCCCTGTAATTTAAAACTACATATTTTTAGAAAAATCTAAAACACCACAGACACAGATATTAGTTTCTAGAATATGTCTGCAAAATTTCATGGACTTTGGTTGCTTAATACGAGTATTCAAATGAAATTGGAACTACGATTGTATGAAGCGAGTGACGGAGAGAGCTTAAAATAAGAGAAATGATATTAGAATTAGTGCATTATGTTTCTGTAATGGAATGAACATATTATACAGGCTGTAACCAGAACACTAGCAAACACTTAGTGTTATTATTATACTACGTTAACACAATCCAATGCCAATAACCATTTGCCTTATCTTATAGTTCTAGTGTTTTAGTATTTCTCAAACCCGCAGTGTATAGCGTCCAAAACTCATGTCAGTGACATTGACTTCGAGTGACCTATTTACGGAAAGTTCGTTGGCCTCTAGCGTCAGTTAGATGTTTTATTTGCAATATATTGTGAACCTTCAAAAAATGCTGAGCTGAGAGAGTCATATTTGCTATTTCTCATAATGTGGCCGAAGTACTCCAACGTGTAAGTTACTTACGTGAGTAAAACTTATAGGTATAATCGCGGCCTAAAGTCAGGAGAATCCAGTCAGGAGTTGCAAGCAATGATTGTGTTATTTTTTTTTCGCAGGTGATTCCAGCGATGTTCCATACGGCCAGCATTTGGTTGACGTTGGCGTTGGCCGTGCAGAGGTATATCTACGTGTGCCACGCACCGGTCGCTAGGACATGGTTAGTACTTACCTACCTACTTACTTATAAATCCATACTTCCATCTTATCCATTTCCATCTATTCTATTCCATATTTTCATCCATTCTTACTTATTATAAATGTGAAACTGTGTCTGTCTATCTGTCAATCTGTCAGTCTGTCTGTCTGCTAGCTTTTCACAGCCCAACAGTTTAACCGATTTTGATGAAATTTCGTACAGAATTAGCTTACATCTCGGGAAAATATAGGCACTTTTTATTCCGGAAAATCAAAGAGTTCCCACGGGATTTTTAAGAAGCAAATCCACCCGAACGAAGTCGCGGGCATCGGCAAGTAAATAAATAAATACTTATGTAATTTTGTATTTGGGATGAGAACAACACAGTCTAAAACAAAAAAAAAAAAAAGTAATATACAGGCTGGCAGAAGATGGAACGCCCGGGGCTGCAATTGCTTGTATAGTATGGCATATTATTGTAAATTGAATAGTTGAAAAGAGCAACTGCCGAGTTTCTTGCTGATTCTTCTCGGTAGGATGGTATTCCGAACCAGTGGTAAATTATTTTGACGATTCAAAAGCATTTGTAAAGTTTATTCAAATAAAACTCTATTCTATTCTATTTAATTAATAAATAAACTATGTCTAAAGTTAAATTCTTGTAGAATTTTCATACTCCTAATCTTATCTATGACATTTCGTTAGGTGTGAGCACTCACTCCATGTCCTAGCCACGTGTACGATGTTGCAAATTGCAATATTACATATATCGGGTAATATATGGAATGAGGAAATACATTCCTGACATGTCTGGTGTAATATTGATTGGCAGCATACGTTAGTGATACTAATAAGATAATAACCATTAGATGCCGGTATGGCTTTATGTGACGTTGAGAACAATAATAGTTATAGTTAAGAAACTAGTTTACCCGCCCCGGCTTCGCATGGGGAGTCTACCTATTCCATAGACAAAATATGGGTGTTATACCTTTAGAATCTAGTTACCTACTTATAAACATTCCTTGTGAAATGCTCTGAATACAATGAAACCCGTATGGAATCACACTATAATATTATAAAAGCGAAAGTTTGTATGTGTGTGTATGTGTGTGTATGTGTGTGTGTATGTTTGTTACTCCTTCACGCAAAAACTACTAAACGGATTTGGCTGAAATTTGGAATGGAGATAGATAATATCCTGGATTAGCACATAGGCTACTTTTTATCCCGGAAAATAAAAGAGTTCCCACGGGATTTTGAAAAAATCTTAATCCACGCGGGCGAAGTCGCGGGCGTCGGCTAGTTACACTTAAAAAAAGGCGTGTATTAATTTTTTTTTACCAGAATCAAACCTGTTACTAATAGTACCTACATCGTAAAGTGCTAATTGGAAAGAAATGAAAATAAATCGTATATTTATGTTATATATAATATTTTAAAGATACCGATGAATTTGGTGTTACCCGTTGAGGAGTTCCATCCTTTATTTCTGAAACTGTCTATCAGATCTTCACCAAACTTACATGGTACCGGTACCGGACAGTACATCATTTATAAAGAAAAAAGGATTGTGAATAGGTTCAGTAGTTTTACCGTGATGCGCGTACAGCAAACAGAATGAAAGACAGACAGACAAAAATTCGAACCTGGGACCTCCCCACTTGTAAAAATTCCACAGCGCTTACCATTAGGTAAATCAGGCAGGCCCTCTGTTAAATAACAGCTAAAAGCAATACATCAGATATACCTATTTGGAACACGAACAGTTACGCCGTAATTCACATTTTATTACGCACCCATGTTCCGATTATAATCCCGCCTCCATTACGACAAAATAAGCTTTTCATTCTCCCCTAACTCTTTATTTATTGGCCTACAAAAATATTATATACCATAGATAAGTAAGAAAATATTTTATACCATAAATAAGTAAGCTCTGAGTCAGCTCAGCGGGCGGTGGAGAGAGCTATGCTTGGAATATCTCTAACTGATCAAATCAGAAATGACAAGATTTGTAGGAGAACCAGAGTAACCGACATAGTTCAACGGGTTGCGAAGCTAAAGTGGCAATGGGCAGGGACTGAAGTAGACTTTTACAAGTGCTATTGAATCGTCAAAGAGCAACCGCCGAGTTTCTTGCTGGTTCTTCTCGGTAGAAAAGGCATTCTGAACCAGTGGTAGATGCTCTTGACGATTCATAAGTACTTGTAAAAGTCTAATTGAATAAAAATATTTTGAACTAGCTGATGCCCGCGACTTCGTTCGCGTGGATGTAGGTTTTTTAAAATTCCCGTGGGAACTCTTTGATTTTCCGGGATAAAAAGTAGCCTATGTGCTAATCCAGGGTATAATCTATCTCCATTCTAAATTTCAGCCCAATCCGTCCAGTAGTTTTTGCGTGAAGGAGTAACAAACACACACACACACACACACACACACACACACACACACACACACACACACACACACACACACACACACACACACACACACACACACAAACTTTCGCCTTTATAATATTAGTGTGAAGTGTGATGTGATTTGAATTGAACTAGATTTTCATTTTGGTAGCTATTGATTTTTCTTTTAGTTTTTTCAGATTCTGAGTTCAATTTGCGTGATTTTTTTGAATCCATTAACTCTTTCCGTTCACACAAATTGCTTGCACCATTATAATAAATATACACTGAGATTAGCATGCAAAGTGTCGGTAATAAGACATAAATACTACCTAGTCGCGTGTTTCGTTGAAATCGTTAAGGGCCGTAATAAAAATATTAAGTGGAGTTTTCCTAGCGTGTTTCCCAGTGCTCTCTACACAAACGTAGATTGGTTCTCAGTTGAATATCAACATAATAGTCCCAGCTAGGATTGCCTGATACCCGGTATTTTACGGGTTACCTCGTATTTCAGAGTATGCCTAAATACTATAAACCCGTAATTGCGAAAATAAAATACGGGGTAAATAAAGCTCCCGTATTTTTTACAAACAGCCGGAGCTGATTGGCGAAACATTCCTTCCTGACATTCTGTCCATTCTGAGTTTATTGTGGGCTTCTACACAGACCAGGGCGCGTTTGGAACCCTCGTAGCTTTAGTTTGAAGTTTACGTAACTAATAAGGTATCACAATTACAATATCAAATTCAACAGTTGACAATCAGAAGTGTACCTATTTTGAATTAAAGCTTTGACTTCAGCTTTGTCTTTCATTCGGTTTTATTGGTTACCTACTAGGGGATGCCCGCGGCTTCGCCCGCGTGGATTCGATTTTTTAAATTCTGTAGGAACTCTTTGATTTTCCAGGATAAAAAGTAACCTGTGTCCTTCCCCAGGATGTATCTCAGGTCTGTACCAAATCGGTTTAGCGGTTGGGCTGTGAAAACGTAGCAGACAGACAGACTGACAGACAGACACACTTTCGCATTAGTATAATGGATTATTCAAATGAGAACCAAACTACGTATGTATGGGGAGCGCGTTAGGAAAACTACTTTTAAGGGCCGTAATAAAAATGCTCTTAAATAAAATATTCACATCCCTTTCCTGATACATTTTACGAGTGATACATTTTGGTCGTAATACATATAACCTGAGGGTAAGTGTGAAAGTTTTGGGACTGTTTAGCAAATCGTTGTACGATGTACATAAATAATTGCGATTGTGTGTCTCTGTCTACATACTTAACCTGTAAACAAACTTTAAATTATGTTATGTTAGTGAGTTGAAAATTGTGTAAATGAAACTCTAAGTAGCGTAAAGTACCATATTTCATATCCTAAGTAAAGATATGATCTTACTCACAATATCTAATGCCAAGTTTATTTGTTTATTTGTTCATAATGTACACTGTCCTTACAGGGAGTCCTAATGCGACTTTGTACTCTAAGTTAACTTATACTAAATATATAACTCAAAATTTAAAAACCCCCGACACAAAAAAGTTACCAGCTCTTTTCTAGTTACTGTAACCTTCACTTGTCGGGGGTGTTATAAATTTTTAATTTACACTTGTTATAATCAAAAAGGTACAAAATGCAACCTTTTAGGTAGTTATAGTAGGTAATATTAAAGGCATTTTAGGCCTCATAATGAAGTTGTTACTCGATAGCCGATACTCATTAGAACTTTATTACGCATACCTGGTCTGGGCAATGAAAAGAACCCAAATAGTTGCGTGTTTGAAAGTAGAAATCATTAAGGACCGTAATAAAAGTGCGGCCGAATAAAATATACATGACCTATTTGGTAGGTCTAGTTGACTAAGAGCCCGTGAGCACCAGACCTTCGTTGTTTTATAAAAGCTAAAAGTTTCTATGCGCATTGTCCCCAACACAGGGAGGAACGATCAGCTACTATGAAGTTTGGCAATCCCCCGCCTTTAGTCTTGGTCGTTGGACGAGGGTTGCCACGATACTGAGTGTCTGGCATGCATGACGTGATTTCTATTCCGAAGAAAATATAAACAAGTGTAAATTAAACAATTTATGACACCCCCGACAAGTGAAGGTTACAGTAACTATAAAAGAGCTGATAACTTTTAAACGGCTGAACTGATTTTCTTGGGTTATAGCTAAGAACACTCTCGATCAAGCCACATTTTAAACAAAAAAAAAACTAAGTTAAAATCGGTTCACTAGTTTAGGAGCTACGATGCCACAGACAGATACACAGATACACAAGTCAATCTTATAACACCCCTCTTTTTGGTCCGGGGTTAAAAATCTGGTATTGAGTATGGACTAGATAATGGTTTAAGTTTTTTTTAGATCTCAAAGAACCTTTTAGATCTTCCGGGATAGAAAGCATTACACACACAAACACACACATTATAATACAATCAAATTGTTAGGCGATACACATTACAACTTTATACATTACCCAACTGTCTAGGCTATAAAAAGAACCCAGATAGTTTTTTTATTAAAGTTGAAGTCGTTTAGGACAGTAATAAAATTGCGGCCAAATAATTATAATATACGCGAGCTATTTGACAATATCATCATCATCATCAGCCTGTGGACATCCACTGTTGGACATAGGCCTTCCCTAAAGAGCGCCACCACACCCGGTCCTCAGCCTTCCTCATCCAGCCACTTCCCGCCAGCCGCTTTATATCGTCGGTCCATCGTGCTGGAGGGCGTCCCACACTACGTTTGCTTAAACGCGGTCTCCACTCAAGGACTTTCCGGCTCCAACGGCCATCGCCTCTACGACAAGCATGGCCTGCCCACTGCCACTTCAGCTTGCTAATAGTTTGGGCTATGTCAGTGACCTTGGTTCTCCTGCGGATCTCCTCATTTCGGATCTTAACCCTCAAGGAAACTCCTAGCATAGCCCTCTCCATAGCTCGCTGAGCAACTTTGAATTTGTTGACAAGGCCGTTTGTCAGTGTCCACGTTTCAGCACCATAGGTGAGGACGGGAAGGACACACTGGTTAAAGACTTTTGTATTCAGGCATTGAGGAATTGACGATGAGAAGTTGACATTTGACAATATATTACTGTTTAACTATGTATACGTTTTGGTCGCATTACCTGGGCGTAAGTGACAAAGTTTAGGGTCTGTTTTATGTGTCTTTGAATGAAGTTTTTAAAAGGGCATTTGTTTGTATGTAAAGGTTCCATTAAGCAACAAAGCGTCCAGGGATATGGTACAGCACTCTTTTCTGAGATTAAAAAAGTCCTGTGCTCAAAAATTTACATTTCTTTGAACCCGTTTAACTTTGAAACCTGGATAATGACAGACGCAGGAAATTTCTAAAATATAATAATAATAATGAAGCTTTATTTAATTCCATACAAAATAATAAAAATTAAATTAAATACAAGTTTTTTTTTTTGATATCATAATAATAAACTTAAGAATAGTATTGATTAGTGAGTTAGTAATTATATTACAAATTAAAATTATGGTTAGTTTGTTAGTACAATTTATTTACATTGGTTGTCTTCAGTCTAGGTTGTTATATTGTATGGACCCCCTTTGGGTAAAAGCCTCCTCCAAGGAATTCCACCTCTCTCTGTCCGTAGCTGCGGCTAGCCATCTTCGACCCGCTGTCGCCACTATTTCGTCAACCCATCTGGCATATGGCCTGCCTCTCGCTCTAGTGCCTCTTGGTCCCGACCATGTAACTGACCTTGTGGTCCATCTGTCGTCGGTGTATCTAGCCACGTGACCTGCCCATTTCCATTTTCTTTGTAGTGCGAAAGTTAAGGTGACTTTTGTTTTCTTGCGGATGACCACGTTCTTTACTCTATCTTTTAATTTTATGCCTAGATAGCTCCTTTCGATTTTTCTCTGGGTAGTCTGGATTTTGTTTCTTGTTTTGAGATCAAACGTCCAAGTTTGGCAACCGTAAGTGAGGCAAGGTAGTATTTCTGAATCCATAACTATTTTTTTGGCTGGCAATGGGAGTTGTGATTTGAATAGTTCTTTATGAGCCCAGTATTTATTCCAGGTGATCGCGGTTCTACGCTCTATTTCTTCTATATTTCTTTCATTGTTAAAAGAGATTTGTTTGCCCAGGTAGATGTAGTTTTCTACAAACTCGAGAGGCACGTTATTGACTAAAATGGGTGATTTATGGTAATTAGTCATTACTTTTGTTTTGTCGAGGTTCATTTCTAATCCAACTTTGACACTAGCTTGATGTAGGTTATCTATCATGCTATTTAGTTGCTGTGCAGTCTCTGAAAACAGGATGATGTCGTCGGCAAACCTAAGGTGGCTTAGAAACTTCCCATTCATGTTGATGCCTTGTTTAGACCATGGTAAGGTTTCCATTATATCTTGTAAGACGGCTATGAATAGTTTTGGGGAGATCGGGTCTCCTTGTCTCACGCCTCTATTTATATTTATTTTTGTGCCTGTTCTGTCTAACTTGACTCTACTTGTACTATTGGAATAGATGTTTTTCAAGATATTTATCAATTTTTCTTCTATATTTTGTGCTTTTAATGCTTCCCAGATGCTATCGTGTGATATTGAATCAAAAGCTTTTTTGTAGTCTATGAAAGCTAGATATAATGGTCTTCGGAATTCTAGATACTTTTCTACTACCTGATCGACTACTTGAATATGGTCCACTGTACTAAAAAATATGTTAGTAATCATGCAACAAGATCTTAAACAGCAAAAACAAGATATGCTGGAGATGAAGGAAGATATAAAGAACACAATAAATAACAATATTAACGAAAAATTTAACAGTTTGGAATTAAAAAACGAACTTTTGGAGAAAAAAGTCCATGAACAATGCACAAAAATAAGCTACTTAGAAAGGTATACTAGACGCAAGAACCTAGTCTTGTTCGGAGTAGAAGAGCAAGAAAAATCTTACCACGACTTAGAAGAAACAGTAATTAATTTAATAAACACTTACTTTAAAATTCCATGTGATAATAGCCACATTGAAGCTGTTAGGAGACTGGGAAAGAAAGGTGAGAAAGTCAGGCCGGTTGTGATATCGTTCTCTACAATGGGATTTAAAATCAAAATTCAAAAAAACAAGCAATGTCTACAGAACACCTCATACTACATTAAAGAAGATTACCCAATGGAAGTTCTGAACAAGCGGAAGGAGCTGCAAAGCCAACTACAGAAAGAGAAAGAGGCAGGCAATACTGCCTTTATTAAATACGATAAACTCATTATATTGAACAAGAACAAGCCCGCTTCTCGCAACTACTTAAACAAGAGAAATCTCTCAGAATCCCCGGAGACATCTCACCCTAACAGTCAAACAGCTCTACATAGCAATAAACAACCGTCTAAGAAAAATAAAGCAACTAACATGAAAGATTATATACTACAAAGACCAAAACTAAACTACTCTCCAACAGCTTCCTCTCAAGGCCAAGCGAAGACAACACAGCCCACCACAGTATAGCAACCACAAAAAGACCCTCTACCTCCCTCTAATCTCCCAGTACGGCTGGTCACCGCGGGAGAGTTCGACCAAAACCCTCCAAGGAAAACACATTTGGTAAAGACAAGCAATTTCAATATTTGTACTTTCAACGTTAAATCACTATCGTCAGCGACAAAATTTATCGAATTAAAGGCAGCTCTACAAAACATTAACCATGATATATTGGGAATGAGCGAAGTTCGCCGTCTAGGTGAGAATATTATCGAGGATGAAGATTACATCATGTATTACTTAGGCAAAACCAAAGGTCTTTACGGAGTGGGCTTCCTAGTCAAGAAAAAACATAGAGCAAATATCAAAAAGTTCACCGGAATATCGGAGAGAGTCTGTGTACTAGAAATTGAACTGGAAGGCTTACTTTTTGCAATAATTCAGGCTTATGCACCTACTGAAGGCTCATCTCAAGAAGACATAGACAATTTCTATGAAGACTTGGCGAAAGCTCACGACCTTAGCTCTACAAAATACATAATCTCTATGGGGGACTTTAATGCACAGATCGGAATACCCAAAAGCCATGAGCATATAGTTACCGGCAAATATGGCTATGGGAAGAGGAGCATTCGTGGAGGAAGACTCATTCAATACGCATACGAATACAACATGAAAATTATAAACACCATGTTCAAGTTAAAAAATAAAAATAGATGGACATGGATCTCTCCAGACAAAAATACAAAAAATGAGATTGATTATATTATGACTACAAAACCCCAATTATTTTCTAAATATGAAGTACTGTCGTCATTCCACTTTGGATCAGACCACAGATTGCTAAGAGCTACAATCAATCTGAAATCAAAGAGAAGAAGTAGGCGATACTTTTCTAATACGTCAACAACGTTGAAAACGTTCAAAGAGCAAGAAACATACCTTGAAAACCTAAAAAGATATATACCGGAACTTATATTGACACACGAAAATTATAAAGCTGATGCGTACTGCCAAAAAATTATGCACTCTATATTCGAAAGTTTAAAAGGTATTAAAAGGAATGAGAGACGCAAAATTTTGTCAGAAAAGGCACTAGAGCTTATGAAAGAAAGAAACAGTTTACAAAATAAGTTTAAACTAAATAAGAACGATAAAGAAAAATTGAAAGAACTCTACAAGACTACAAATAAAGAAATAAAAAGGTGCTACGATTCCTACAGAATAAACACTATACAAATAAACCTAGAAAAGTTTAGATCAGCTAAGAAAGCAAATAAAGAGTTAAATAGACAAAAGAATTGGATTATATCACTTCAGCGCGGCTCTACCAAATGCAAATCCCGAACGGAAATAATAAACGTAGCTACTGACTTTTATACAAAACTATATAGCAAAACAAACTCCTTAAATCAAATAAATGTTTCTAACCAATGCAGTGGTACCTTCCCCATTCAAGAGTTCACGGAGCCCGAAATCCTGAAACAAATTATGAAGCTTAAATCGGAAAAAAGCCCGGGGCCAGACGGAATCACAAACGAATGCATCAAATTTGCAAGGACTCTATTACTGACACCTATCACACTTCTATGGAACAAGATATTGCATGAAGAGGCTGTGCCACAGATATGGACAGAATCTGAAATAATCTTACTATATAAAAAAGGTGATCCAGCGGACATAGGGAACTACCGCCCTATAAGCCTCATGCCTTGCCTCTACAAATTATTTGCTTCCTGTCTGCTCGAAAGAATATCGCCTGTCATTGACGCACACCAACCGATCGAGCAAGCAGGATTCAGAAGCGGTTTCAGTACAGTGGACCATATTCAAGTAGTCTAAAATATACTGGTTAAGTAATCTACGAAATTTCATTGAGTTTGATTGATACTGCCAGGCGCTCTACA
The DNA here is from genome assembly GCF_905333055.1 of Maniola jurtina. Classification (NCBI taxonomy): domain Eukaryota; kingdom Metazoa; phylum Arthropoda; class Insecta; order Lepidoptera; family Nymphalidae; genus Maniola; species Maniola jurtina. The sequence continues at coordinate 5,622,804 of NC_060053.1, forward strand.
CCTCTCAGCTCTGGTACATTTACAATAATAATAAATTGGATTGAATTAATTATGGACTATTGTCTGAAATAAAATATTTTTATTTATTTTTATTATATAATTTTCTATGGAAATTCAAATAATTATTATAGATAATATTGTAAGAACATGATATTATGTCTGCTACATTCAGTGCCACAAAAACCACAGTAGGTTACTGAGCACATGAGATCCAAACTACGTTTGTATGTAAAGAGCTGGCAAGCGCGCCTTCTCGCGCGCAACTTCTCGTAAGTGTAAAACATTTATCCGGTCCTATTTTGAATTGGCTAATGTAAATTGTAAACCCTCGCTTACCAGACAAAGTAAAAGGCTGCTTGAAATACTGAATTCATACTAGAATACACCTAAGTGCTTTAAACACTTTGGAGTCGGAACATGGATTTTGTTCGCTCTTTAAAATATTTTACCTTAACACGAACGGTGCAAAAAGGAACAGAATATTTACGTATACCTAAATTTCAGAGTACCTTAGACCAATAATACCTACTTAAAGACCAAGTAAGTCTCATCACAAAAATGGTCAACCAAATTATAGGGCTTAACCATTAGGAATCGACCCCGCGGCCTCCACATATAAGACCACAGCGCTCAACACTACGCCAGAAAGGTAGTCAAACCTACTTATAATGGAATACCTTTTTTTTTTAATAAAAAAAAAGAATCTTAGCCATACTAATCATGACTAATACTCCCCTTTCCCCTCCAATTAAGCGTAAAGCTTGTGCCAGGAGTGGGTACGACAATAGTGCAACGGGTGGGGTTTGAACCGGAGACCTTTCGGAATTCAGTCCGCCCCTCAACCGTTGAGCTATGGAGGCTTTGGGTCTTGTTTATGTGTTTCAACCACAATGGGACTGTGTATTAAGGCCGTGCCGACATTATTCCTTTGAAAGTATTGTTATTCAACACCTATCTAGTCCTACAAATGACATCACAAAATTTTCAAAAAAATATGTACAATAGTTTGGTTAATGGTCTTTAGTTATTTAGAGTTATTTATTTAAATAATCGTTTATTACGATAAATACACGAATCTTATACAATAGTAGCTTCATATAAGATCGTGTATCAACTTCTTTACCTGTGCAACCATGAAAGTAAATCTTACATTTAATAATAGGGAATATATATATGATACACTTTCGAAACGTATTTTATTGTATTTCGACATTCTTTATGAAAAATTCACATTTGGGTAAAATAATCCTAGTCGGCCCTGCGCGGGAGACGCGACGCATACGGCAGGCGCCCTTCAGACGTGGTGGATGTGCGCAATTTTTCCCGCAAATCGCTCTCGATTTACGAAAAATATTTTTTGTGTGATCTTATTGTAGCGAAATTATTATTTATAAATTATTGAATAAGGATGATTTGTTTTAGTTTTAAGAAACTTTTATCATCCAATATTAGTGAACTCCATAGTAAATAGGTACTTAGTAGTGTTTTTTAGTTATTTCGTTGTTTTAAATTGTGTTAGGTAGGTACGAAGGTATCATAGTCAAATTTCAGGATGCCAAAAATATCTCGACTAAAACGATCTCAACTACAAAAGATTGAAAGCATGAAAATCGCGTACCTATACCTATTATTACATAAAAATATTGTGCGGCACACTATTTTTTGGCCCGATCCCTGGAATTGAATCCAAAACCTCGTCACCTATAGTGGAACATTGAAACTCCTGACTAACTAGGTACTACTACTTACTATAAACGGCCTCGTCCCCGGCTTCGTACCTACGGCTTTTTTAAAAATAAATAAGTACAGCCTATGTCACTCAGGAATAATGGTAGCTTTCTACTGATGAAAGAATTTTCAAAATTGGATCAGTAGTTCCAGAGATTACTTCATACAAACTTTACTTCTTTATAATATGAATAAACACACACCATTCCTTGTTGCGTCATTCATGTAAGCAGCTGGGCAAAATACTGTAAGTAGGTAAGTACTAAGTACCTACCTACCTAGTAACTTCCTACCTACGGACACAGATTACAATAATGGTCAAAACTTATTTATAAGTAGGTAGAGGTACCTATAATAGCACCCCATAGTACGCGACAGGTTGACATGGCAATCGGATAATGAGCCGCACATCACCCGCGCTATCCCGCACCGGGTTAGCGCGAGGGCTGTGCGGGTGAGTGGGACGTCCCCATCCCGATTGCCATGTCGACCTGTCGCGTACTATAGTGCTAGTTATAATTACCTACCTCGACCTATCGCCGACTAAAGTTCGCGATAGGTCGAGATGGCAATTGCAATATGAGGCGGGGGGACGCCCCGCACACCTGCGCTCGCCCGCACCGCTCGCTAGCACGGGGACTGTGCGGGTGTGCGGGGCGTCTCCACCCCGATTGCCATCTCGATTTGTCGTGTACGATATACCTTCATAATATTGCAAATTGTACGATAGGTACATAGGTAGGTTACTAACAACAGATTCTTTGTTTACTTTTATTATTTTAGTTGTAGTTTACTCACGCCCCGAGGGTTCTGTACTCAGGTATTTTTTCGAAATTTTACACGATAAATCAAAAACTATTGTGCATAAAAATATATACGTAGTTATAAATAGTTACCTTTGAAATTTGAAAATACTAATTATTTATTGATGGCATAAATTTTTAGGGTTACGTACCTCAAAAGGAAAAACGGAACCCTTTTTTTGACCTATCTCATAGCCAGCGTTTGCAAATCTAAGCATACGTAGGGACTGACTGACTTTGTTTTATACTATGTAGTGATGACGCAGTTTTCGCGGCAGCTTATGGAAGTGGCAGAGGCGGCAAATAAATAAAAAGGACAGAATACCTTGAGCGTTTTTTACCCGACTATGGCAAAGCCGAAAGGAAGGGTTATGATTTTAGCAGTGTATGTATGTATGTATGTATGTATGTATGTATGTATGTTTGTATCCAGATTCTGTGTGTTCCACCGTAGCGCCTAAACTACTGGGCCGATTTTGATGAATGAGGCACAATCGATTCGTTGTAAAGGCCCGGGTGACATAGGCTATATTTTATACGAAAAAAATCGGCCAGATGGATGTTACATCAAGAAAAGTGAGGGTCTTAAAAAAAATTAATTGCTATTGTGTCGAGTGAGATGTCCAATGAAAGAGGAGAAAATTTTGAGTTCATAAATATAAATATAGTTATTATTAAAATATACCAAGCGACAGAAAACCATTTTTTACTATAATTATTATTTCTTATTCAGCGCCACCTATTGGTCATTCACGAGACCTCGGTTGGTCGTCGCATCATAGACACCGGAAAAGTTTCAAATAAAAAAAAAGTTGAAAAAACTATAACCCGACTATGGAAAAATGAGACAACTTGAACCCGACTTGGTACAAGTAAAATAAACTAAAAAGAAAGAAACAAGATAGGTGCTTAGTGCTATCATCGTCTTCATCGTCTTGAGTAAGATTCAATACGAATGCCGTGGTTGTCTTGCTCTCAAACTCAAATGGCAAGCACTTTCTTAAATTTTATGCATTATAGCACGATTTAATATTAACTCTGAATTTAGTCTTAGTAAAGTCAAAGTACGCTTCACATCGTCACTTACTACCTACTGCTATTTACCAGGTGAGATATCAAACAAGTGCTAATTTATAATTGAATAAAAAATATTAATTCAGGTCATTTACGATATCAACATTAACACATTAAATTTTCTCCATTGCCGCTTCTAACACGCTTTTGCTCTATGGAAAAAAAACCAACCGAGTGCGAGTCAGACTCGTGCACCGAGGGTCCCGTACTCGGGTATTTTTTCCGATATTTCATAATAAATCAATCACTATTATGCATAATAAAAAAAAACCCCCACCAATACTAAAAAATAAAAAATTATTTAATTTTTATCGAACATATTATTATGTATACAGGAGTAAAATGTAGTTCTATAGTATCATTTTTTGGATAGTAAATTAAATTGTTTTTACTATTTAGTGTTGGTGGTTTTTAAGTTTTTTATCTATTTTTAGGGTTAAGAAAAAACGGATCCCATAAAGGATCACTTTGTTGTCTATCTGTCCGTCCGTCCGTCGTGTCTGTCAAGAAAACCTATGGGGTACTTCCTGTCGACCTAGAATCATGAAATTTGGAATTTTGAATGAATATTTTTTTTGTGATGTAACCTAAAATTCACGGTTTTCGGATTTATTCCTTTATACTTGTACTATAAGACCTACCTACCAGCCCAATTTCATGATTTTAGATCTACGGGAAGTACCCTATGGATTTTCTAGACAGACACGACAAACGGACACCCAAACAGATAGACAGACAGTCAGACAACAAAGTGTTCCCAGAAGGGTTCCGTTTTCCTTTTGAGGCACGGAACCCTAAAAAGCTAAGCGCATCGGTGCTATGTCGTTTCTGTTTTTCGTCTCCAATATTGAGGTTGTTAACTTGTGTGTGTGGTGTCTTCTCGACAAACTACCGTTTATCGGGGTACGGGCCTCGAGGCCGAGCCTCCTTGCCCGGGCGTGTCCTCACAGGTTCCTTTTAGCTACCTGGATTGTTAATTTCAACCCTTTCTAAAGGGCTGAGGTCGCGCCTGAATTCGACGTCGGCCTTGAGGCATCTGGATTCTCCCTATCGGCTCTCTCTCCTGGTAGTGCCATATCCGGTGGGTGGGTTATCGTGTCCGGTGGTTGGGGTGTCGTGTCCGATGCGTCTTCGTCTTCGTCGCCACCGATGCCTACGTTGGGAGGCACCATTGATACGGGACGTAGAAGCTCACGGGGCAGTGGACGCCCGCCCGGTGGTCTTGTTTGTAGTGGGGCTATTCCGTGGAGGTGTTGGCATGCACTTGTATCCGCGCGAGCGAACATAGCGGTTGCGAGATGGTGGACGTACTCCTCCACGGTCGGTGTCCGGGTGTCCCTGTGAATTACGTCATTACGGACGTACCTCGGAGCTCCTACGATCAGGCGCAGGCATCTGTTCTGCTGGACCTGGAGTCTCTTCTTCTGGTATGCGGGGCAGAGGGCATACCAGGCTGGGGCCGCATACGTCAAACGGGAACGGACGTAGGCTCCGTAGACTCTTAGTTTGGTTTTAGTGGTAAGCTTCGAACTGAATAGTGAGTGAAGCATCGACCGGGCCGCCGCTGCCTGGCATACGACGTGATCAACTGTGGGGGCCATGTGCAGTTTTCGGTCGATGTGGCATCCCAAGTACCGCACTGAGGTCTTCCACTCTATGTCCTGTTCTCGAAGTTTCAGCTTGCGTAGCGGCCTTGAGCCACCAGTCAGTAGAGCGGCCGTCTTCCCAACGTTGACAGCCATCCTCCACTTGTCTAGCCACTCCGGTAGCAGGTCCAGCAGGCGTTGCATTTTGTTGGTGGCAACGATCTGATGGTAGGACGATGCGAAGAATGCACTATCATCCGCATAAAGGGCCAACAGTACGTCCTCTTCACTCTCACGCAGATGGTCACGGAGGGTGGGAATGTCATCTGTGTAGGCCGCGTATAGCCGCGGCGACAAACAGCTACCTTGGGGGACTCCAGCTCTTATAGGACGTGGTTGGGAGTCCACGCCCTCTATGGAGACATGGAAGGTTCTTCCGTTGAGAAATGACGCCAGCACTCGCACAATCGCGGGCGGCGTCGAGGAGTTGATTACCTTGGCCAACAGTCCAGCATGCCACACTCTGTCAAAGGCCTTCTCGATATCAAGGAAGACCCCGACGGTGCAGTGCTGGTTATTAAGTTGGTTGGCCAAGTAGTTGGTCACTCTTGCCAGCTGCAGCGTTGTTGAGTGGCTGCTACGGAATCCATACTGCTCCTCACGCAGGGGCAGGTGAGGCTCGAGTCTACGTAGCAGCAGTCGTTCAAACAGCTTGGCGATGTGCGATAATAACGTGATGGGCCGATAACTAGCAGCTAGGCGGCGGTCCTTGCCTGGTTTGGGAAGAACGATGACCTTTCCTCTCTTCCATGCCTCAGGGAAGTGGCCGGTGCGTAGAATCCCATTGAAGAGTCTGGTGAGCGCTACCAAACCCCTTCTAGGCAGATATTGCAAGGCGATGTTCGGAATCCTATCGGGACCTGGTGCCTTACGTCTGGGTAAATGCAAGACCGCTTTCCGTAACTCTGAAGGGGAGATGAATTCGTTTCCCTTCAGTGGTGGAGTCTGGCTCGATAGGAAATCCTCTACTTGAGCTTGAACATTCGTGTGGTGCCAGATGATTTCGGTGTCAGTCTCGTTCGGTGGGTTTGGGGTAAACTGTTTTTCCATGTACTCTGCCAGTATTTCAGCCCGGTCTTTGGCGGAGTATCTTCTCTTACCCGTTTGGTCCAACAATGGATATATTGGAGTGTCACGTCCGGTTAGTTTTTTACAGAGGTGATACAGCGATGTCTCATTCTCGGATGCTCGATCGACTGTGTCTTCCCAACGCTCTTCATCGAGAGCCATGAGCGCAAGAGATATTTCCTCTGTAAGATTGTTGAGGTCTCGTTTTACCACTGGGCAACGCGTACGTGCCCAAAGTCTACGTAATTCACGCTTTCTCCGCAATTTGTCACGGAGTAAACGTGGTAGTGGGTCCTGTCTTCCATACGGTTTTGGGCTGGTAATGGTAGCATTTTCCTGAGCTGTCTGGATGGCTTCAGTTATTTTAGAAGCAGTTACCTCCACATCGCCGGCTGACATGATAGGACCAGTAAGCTGGAGCGATGCAATCTCTGCGACGTAACGTTCCCAAATGACCCGCTTTTGAGGAGCTCGAGGGCCTTGGAAGCCATTTCGGAGGGTTAGTGAGACTAAAATGGGCAGATGTTGCGTATCGAGGTCATAAAGTACCTCAACATCAATAGGTTGTACCACTTTGTGTTGAAGAACGATGTCCAGGACATCCGGTTGGCAACGTGCTTCAGCAGGTTGTTAACTTGGTCGACCTGTAGCCGTAGTACAGTTTACCGCCACTAGATGGCGGTAAAAATTAAAGTAAATTAATGTCGAGGTGTAGAGGGGCGCACAGGGAACCAAATGCTCAAGGCCATTCGAAACTTGGAGACTCTTAACTAAATACTACAATCCCCCGTCTTTTGTCCCCGCATTTCGTTGAAAAAGAAAAATACTTTAGAGTGCGCGCAAAAACTCCGTTTCAGCTTGCAAACGTTTTTCAAGAAGCTAAAGTGTGAATTTAATATTTTAAAGAAAGACTTTTACATTTTGCTAGGATAAATAGAATGTTCTTTATTTGAATATCACAAAAAATGCTAGATACGCTAGGTATAATAATATTCACTATTATAATTTTATTGGTTTTATTGTTGGTGGAAAGTGGAGTTTAAAAAAACACAATTTAAAAGTTTAAACTCTAAAAGAAATAGCGGACCAAATGTGGTAATTCAATTTTAGGCACTTGTCCCACCGCCGACGATTAGCGAGAAACGAGTTGAGCTAAAAACTCGAGTTAGCGAGCTACGAGCAACGAGTATGTAGTTGGTATAGTTTTCACTCGCATCCATGATGAATAGGTGGTCGAGAAACATATTAATTTAATCCCTGCGCAAACTGCGCGAATGTTTTGCCATTAGTATAGTATAGCGCTTTCTTTTTTTTACATAATCCCATAAAAATGAGCCAAAAATCTTAGTTTCTTAACCATTTTGAGGCACCACCAATCACAAATATGTTTTCGAAAAACATTCGAAATTCAATTCGACAATGTTTTCAAAAAACATTCGAAATTCAATTAGAAAACATAGTTTTATTTATGATTAGTTGATGACTAAAAATTTTATCTTTATCTTTTGATCTTTATTTTGCAAAAATAATGCTCACATATTTTGACCGCTAAATCCCAAAGAAGTAAGAACTGTATCATAGGAGCTAGTGCCATCCCAAAAAATGGTTAGCTCCCACAGAGATTTTTGGCTCTATCATTTATTTTGTATGGGATAAGTAACAGAGAGAGCGCTGTACGAATTTTGTTCCGCGGATAGCGTATAGTCGGCAGTGACGGATTAAGACTACTTGGTGCCCTAAGCAATCCATGCCTGTGGGCCCCCATATCCGTATGTCAACTAGAATCGGTCTTCAAACCTTTACCGCCTAAAAACATTAGTTTTTTGTAAAATAAGATGATGAGATGTAACGTACTTTAGAAGTGGAGTAGTTAGGTGCGACAACAATAAAAACCAAAGTATAATTTATTTATTTATTGAAATGCGCCTTGCAGCTTTCGGGGGCATACGAATTGTCGAATGCACAAGCGGGCAGCGAGTGGGCAAGCGGGAGTGGGGTTATGACTCTAATCGGCCTCTATGTCAACTTAAAACACGCGAATTCTCAAATTAGTCCTAGAAACTTTTTTTGGTGTGATTTTTGTTGACGTGAGAGTGAGACGTGATGCCCTAAGGACGGATTTTTTTTTTGTGCTTCTTCTGGTGCCCCCTCAGACGTGATGCCCTAGGCAATTGCTTAATTTGATTAAGGGTTAATCCGTCACTGATAGTCGGTGATGGGACAAGTGCCTTATACCTTTAATGATACTTTTAGGGGCCACTTTACGAGCTCTAAACTTTAACTGTCGCTCAAATCATCTTGTTGTCTTAAGTTTAAGTGTCAGTCGTTAAAAAGATTCAATTTTAAACGGCAATGGGACGTTCAAAGTGATGTTTAATTTAATCTTTATAGTTTTTTACACGATTACCCAAAAAAAGGAGTGTAATGTTTCAGAGTTCACGTGTGTTTATATTTTCCATCATAACTTCTAAAGGCCTGAACAGATTTGGATTGCGGTTATCGCGAAAGAATCCTTATATCTTACACTGGCTATAAGTTTGAAATGAGTCAAATATAACACCGCAGTCGTATTATTATTATATTATTACTTATATTCGAAGTTTTTATAATTTCTAAGAATACTATAACATATTTTTCGTATAAAATCATCACACTAATATTATAAAGGCGAACATTTATATATGTGTGTGTGTGTGTGTGTATGTTTTTTACTCCTTCACGCAAAAACTACTAGACGGATTTGGCTGAAATTTAGAATGGAGATAGATAATATCCTGGATTAGCACATAGGCTACTTTTTATCCCGGGAAATCAAAGAGTTCCCACGGGATTTCGAAAAATCTAAATCCACGCGGACGAAGTCGCGGGCATCGGCTAGTGATGTATAAGTTAGTGAAAATCGCACTGCAGTTTATTAAGAAATTCACAGTTATAAGCATAAAAAAAGTATCAAAGGCAAATATACACGAATCTGAACTTTGCCCGTGAAAGTATCTTTGATAGGTAGGCTAGTATCTACCATATTTGATGATTAAAGAGTAGCTATAAAATGAAATGAAAAATGAAAAAATATTTGCTAACCAAAATACCTGCAACATATTCAATTTTTCTCATTTTATAGGTATTCATTCATTTCATTTTTTATTCTCATGGCGGCCATTTTGAAATTATTATTATTAATTTTGATGTTATTGATGTACGGCAATTATAATAAACATTCTGGGAAAATTTCAACTTTCTGCCTACTACGGTTCACGAGATACAGTCCGCTGACAGATAGATTGACGGACGGAGAGCTGGGGTTAGTAATAGAGTCCCGTTCGCACCCTTCGAATACGGAACCCAAAAAAACAGAATCTTGGTAAGTCGTGAAATGAAAGATCGCGAAATATCCCCAGAGAGCAAAAAGGGTACCATAAAAACTTACCCCTAAAACTTGACACATACTTGAAAAAGTTTCATTCATACTGAAATTACATTTAACTTTGGGATAACGGTTTCAACATGAATATAACTTTCTTTCGCAGGGCGTTAGGGAAATCATGAAACGAAATTTCAAGTTAAATCTAAACTCTTTTTAATAGTAAGTAATAATAGAAAGGGTTCCTTGCCTCCAGAGAAAAAATAGCCCTTGTAGGATCACTTCGTTGTCTGTCTGTCTGTCGGTACTGTCAAGACCGGTCAAGGGAATTAAAACATATAGGGTACTTCCCGTTGACATAGAATCATGAAAGGCCGAGTGGCCTATAGCATAAAAGAAAATCAAATTAAAGTATTTTTTATTCAATTAAACTTTTACAAGTACTTTTTGAATCGTCAAATGCACGTACGACTGGTTCGGAATGTAATAGAATAGATTTTTATTCAAGTAAACTTTTACAAGTGCTTTTGAATCGTCAAAATAATCTACCAATGGTTCGGAATGCCGTTCCTACCGAGAAGAACCAGCAAGAAACTCGGCGGTTGCTCTTTTCAAGTGTACAATTTACAATATTAGATAGATAGATGGTAGATTATTTTGACGATTCGAAAGCACTTGTAAAAGTTTACTTGAATAAAAATGATTTGAATTTGAATTTGAATAATATGCCATACGACTATACTTACAAGTTACAAGCATTGCTGGAGCGAGTCAAATCCATGCTTTTTTGTCATTTACATAATCTTCGATTGTATAATAAGCTTCTTTGCCGAAGCCACCGAATACCATGAAAGAATCCGAATACATTGTCTGAAACCTCCAAACGTAATCGTTTAAAAAAGCTGGTTATACACATTTTGAACCTTGTTCACAGGTGCACAATGCCAAGAGTGAAGAAGTGTCTGATATATATCGGCATAGCGGCGTTCCTGCACCAGCTGCCCAGGTTCTTCGACCTCAAGTACGTGCCCCATGTCACCGTGTGGCGTGGACACTTCGAAGAAGTCTGCAGGGTAAATATCTTCTTCAGAATCCTTATACCTTTTTTTTAACCCCCGACCCAATAAGAGGGGTGTTATAAGTTTGACGTGTGTATCTGTGTATCTGTCTGTGGCATCGTAGCGCCTAAACGAATGAACCGATTTTAATTTAGTTTGTTTTCTTTGAAAGGTGGCTTGATCGAGAGTATTCTTAGCTATAATCCAAGAAAATCGGTTCAGCCGTTTGAAAGTTATCAGCTATTTTCTAGTTACCGTAACCTTCACTTGTCGGGGGTGTTATAAATTTTTAATTTACACTTGTTAAATATAAAAATAGCGAGAAAACAAACAGGAGGATCACATGATGTTAAGTGATAACATGAACATTTGCAGTACCAGAGGAACCGCAAATGCGTTGCCGGGTTTTCAAGAATTTGACGAATGATACAGAAACTGTTAAAAAACAAACGACAAAAGTTACGACTGGTGTGGTCGCTAGCCAGGTGTACGTTCTCCAGAATCAAAAGCAAAACTGTAGAGTTGGACCGTGCTATAATATATTATGTCGCCACTTATAGAACCATTGATTTTGAAAGAGCCACCCCTTATAGAACTGAGTGAAACCATTACGTATTAATATTTTCGCAAATATTTCAAGTATTTTACTTGAAAAATACGCAGTAGAAAAAAACTTTTTTAAACCTATTCCTGAAAATCAAAATTATTGAAAATTTTGAAAATCATATGTGTACACAATGGAGATCTTCCGTTATTTATACCGATTTCTAGAGCGATATGCGTGATCCAACTTTATACGATAGGATAGAGAATTCGCCGATACAATGTTGAAGTCGAGAAATTGAGAAGTCGTAAAACTTATTCGGATCGAGATTTCTTGGATCCGGATCGGATGCAGTATGTAAAGAGGCATAAGACTCTACCACTAATAAAAATACTTACTTAATTTTTAACTGTATATAACGTTAACTGTATATGAATCTGTCAAATAGGATACAGGGCATATATCCTCCTTTCATCTCATCATTTAATAATTCTCGACCCTAAAAGAGGGATGTTATAAGTTTGACGTGTATATCTGTGTGTCTGTGTATCTGTCTGTGGCATCGTAGCTCCTAAACGAATGAACCGATTTTAATTTAGTTTTTTTTGTTTGAAAGGTGGCTTGATCGAGTGTTCTTTGCCATAATCAAAGTAAAGCGGTTCAGCCGTTTCAAAGTTATCAGCTCTTTTCTAGTTTCCTTATAGAGGTTTTTGTGTCGGGGGTTTTTAAATTTTAAGTTATTACCTTGTAATTTAAAAAAACTTTTCTTTTTACAGGTCGAAATGGCGTCCTGGGTGCACGCAGTAACTCTAGACGCCTACTTTATAACCTACTTCGCATTCCGCGTCCTATTCGTCCATTTAATCCCGTGTACCTCTTTAGTAGTCCTAAACGTCCTGCTTTTTCGAGCTATGAGAACCGCGCAAATAAACCGACAGAAGTTATTCAAGGAGAACCGAAAATCCGAATGCAAACGCCTAAGGGATTCAAACTGCACAACCCTAATGCTTATTGTAGTTGTAACCGTATTTCTAATGGTAGAAATCCCCGTAGCAGTCGTTACGATACTACATATAATTTCTAGTACCTTAGTAGAGATTCTAGACTACCACATCGCTAACATACTTATTTTAATAACCAATTTTTTCATAATCGTGTCGTATCCTATAAATTTTGCCATATACTGTGGGATGTCACGACAATTTAGGGAGACTTTTAAGGAGCTTTTCATAAGAGGTGCCGTGACAAGTCGGAATGGAGGGTCGAGTAGGTACTCCCTTGTCAATGGCCCTAGAACGTGTACTAACGAAACTGTACTTTAAAAACTTTAATGATGGAAACACACTTGTTACACGCCACCACATTCACGCCACGTATTTTTTATAACATATAAAATATTTTTATATGTCCAGGAGACTACAAATATCCAAAATATCAAAATAGAAAGATTTGTATACAAATAAACTTGTACGAGTGCTCTTTTCAATTCAATTCAATTCAATTTACAATCATATTATGGCATACTGTAATAAACAATTGCAGCCCCAAGCATTGCTGCGTCAAATCAACGAATTTTTTATCATTTACATAATCTTATATTGTATGGCTTTTCAGAAGCAATACTTTTAACAGATTTTTTAACCTTATGTTAAGGCAAGTCTAAATTGACTGTGGAATTTTAAAAATATTACACTCATTCCAACAAATGATTTTCCGACTTTCTTGGGGTGGAGTGTAGCGACAATAGGCTATTACGATTTACGATTTTTAGTTTGCCTATCGTGTGAATTACCGATATTTCGGTCGCGTCGGGTGTTTATTTACCTTCGTGGCGTGGCGTGTGGTGGAGTGGAGTGGAGTAGCGTGGCGTAGGTTGGAGTAGAGTGTTACCCATGTTGTACATAAAACGTTAAGTGTTTGTCATCATCACCATTTTATATTTTATGTATGTATGTTTTTTTGTTAAAATATGTGTACACTATAAAATATCTGACGTAGTTTTTATGAACTATTGTATGATTTATTGTAGGTAAAGATACTTTTTCGTGGCTGTCTAGTTACCTTATCAAAGAAAAAATTTGATAACTTTTTAATATTTAAATAATAGATAGATATACATATTTGTTGTCTGTGTATTTTAATGTTGTACCTATATATATTGATGAGCTAACTATACAGTCCTTAAATGGTGAGCCCCCATTTAGGAAAAGTATCTGTCTGTGTAAATAATATTTTTTTAGGCTATGAAATCATTGTTTTTGTAACTTAGATATTTGTAAATTAAACAGTAATACCTAATTGTTGTAAATAAACTTGTACAACAAAACTTTTATGAAGATCTAAATATTGTATAACTGATAGCATAATTTTACGTAAGTAAATTAAATTAAATAATTATTATTAAATGGGAAATTTTAATTTTATTTCTGTCGTAGGAAATAAAAAGCGTATTTGTGTACGAAAACTAGAAAAAGTATCATTAAAAAATTGTCATCAACTCTTTGAATATGTTACCTGACTAGATAGACAGTCACATATCCGATTTATTTTTAAGTATATTGCAATTTTTAAATTTCCGTACCTCAAAAGGAAAAACGGAACTCTTATAGGATCCCTTTGTTGTCAGTCAGTCCGTCTGTCCGTCTGTTAGTGGTTATGATGCGTATTGCTTGCTTGGTGGCTTGCTTTTCCTATATGTTTAGCAGTGAGAGGGCAGTGCATATCGCATACTGTACAGATTTGTCTGCTTGAGCGAATCTAAAAATTAAGCTTTTGGTTCCTTGATTTCATCAAACTAAAAAATATTTTGACTGTCACGTCTTTGTCCTAATCCTTCCCAGAAACGATCTATTACCACTTTTACGTTATAATTATAAGTATATCTATCTAGACAGGAAGATAATCAAAATATGTAATATGAAAAAATAACGAAAATTTTATATGTTGTTAAAGGACCATGGTGAATTAAAATCTATGGTATAGTGACATTATTACTATAATTAAAACTGTGAAATATTACTTTTTTAGTTTTATTATTATTTACCCATTTCAAATGAACACCGTATTCCATTTATCCACCTTAAAACAGCCACCCTACGTTTCCCTCTATTCACCCTGGAATTAAAAATAATATCCAAATTCACCGTCCAGGGTGGATAGAAGGACACACATAATTTCCGAGTGGGTACTTAAACGCCCTAGGGTGACGGTTTTAGAGTGGACAAGTGTAAATTAAAAATGAATAAAACCCCCGACAAGTGAAGGTTACAAAAAAGTTACAAAAAGGTTAGAAAAGAGCTAATAACTTTCACACTGCTGAACCGATTTTCTTGGATTATAACTATGAACACTCTCGATCAAAACACCTTTCAAACAAAAAAACCCAAATTAAAATCGGTTCATTAATTTAGGAGCTACGATACCATAGACAATACAAGATACATAGATACACACGTCAAACTTATAACACCCCTCTTTTTGGGTTGGGGGTTAATAATATACAAGTTCACCGTACGGGGTGGATAAAAGGACATTCCTAATTCCCGAGTTTACACCCTAGGGTGGCTGTTTTAAGAGTGAATAAACAGAATAAGCCTATACACCAATCCCATGACATGACCTAAGAATCCAGAAATCTAGAATAAGATTCTAGAATATCTCAGCATTAGCCCGGAGTCAGCAAGTTGGCGGTGATTCACACCCGTGCCTCGAAGAAGGCAAAGCCGTCGATCCTGCGTATGATATCTCTCCGGGTGTGTCGGTTTACCGTCCCATGGGACTAAGGCTCAATATCTAAAAAAAAAAAAATTAATTTCAACAAAATTTAAAAAACGTCTCTAACATCATGTCAGGGGTTTTTCGTTTATTAGGTCAAAAAAATGGCTGATATCTATAGAGCGTACTTTGACTTCTTCGCTCACACTTAAGACACTGTTAAAACGAGACAGCGGGTATGAATCTGTCTCATTTTAACTGAAAATTAAGTCTAAGCAAAGTGAATGTGCGATTTCAACTTTAAGTATACCTAGTAAGAGTGCACATATTGTGTGTGCAAATACGCACTAATTGTGCACTATAATTCCACACAGATGACTAATCTCTGTGGATGTTTGTAGCCAAAATTTAGTCATAAGGACACATAATAATGTATAAAATAGGCTACTTTTATCCCGGAAAAACAATAAATTCGCGCGAAATTCAAAGAAAAACTATATTCACGCGGACTAAGACATTATACATAATGTACTCTTACTTAAAATTGGCCACTTTTTATCCCGGAAATCCCAAAAATTCCCGCGGAATTTAAAAAATCTATTTTCACGTGAACGAAGGCACGGGCATAATCTAGTAAAAAAAACTATATAGGTAGATATATCTAAAATTTACGAAAATCTGCCTAAAAGCCGGTACCCTCATCAACCACATGCCAAGACCAGTTTGACTTGAATTATTAGCGTTTTCTACGCTCTAAAAGAGCTGAAAAGAATTTGGGTTTACATGGAACAGTGTAGGGACCTTCGAAGGGAAAATCGTTAATGAGATGTTTTGAATACTTTAAATAGATACCTACATACATACATATTATGTACATACTTTTCGGAGTTATGTGCAGTTTAAGAATTCAAATATCGCTTGCTTTAACGGTGAAGGAGGACATCGTGAGGAAACCTGCATGCCAGAGAGTGTTTCGTAATTTTCTTAAAAATACGTAAAAAGTCGCCGCCAAGCGGTACGATGCCGTGTAGAAACTAAAGGAGTATGGGTTTAATGTAAACTGCCATACCCCTTCCAGGTTAGGCCGCTTCCATCTTACACTTACCACCAGGTGAAATTGCAGTCAAGAGCTAATTTGTATCTGAATAACAAAAAAACCGGCCAAGTGCGAGTCAGACTCGCGCACTGAGGGTTCCGTATTCGGTGCAACGGGAAGTACCTTATAGGTTTCTTGACAGACAGACAGACAAATAGACAGACAGACAGACAGACAACAAAGTGATCCTATAAGGGTTCCGTTTTTCCTTTTGAGGTACGGAACCCTAAAAAGAGAATGAAAATTAAAACCCAACCAATTCTAAAGAGAGCTAGAGTAAAAAGTATTTTCTGGAAAATCCTGCAAAATGGCTGTAAGCGGATCGGACACTTAAAACCGTGATATATAACTCTGAACAGGGCGACAAATAGCCTGAAAAGCGTTATGTAAAAGCCATTCAGCGAAAGACGACCTCCATCGCGCACTGTCCAAAGTGGAAGGTCCTAAGTTCGATTCCCGGCAGGAACAATTATTTAGGAATTTTTAATTGGTAACTACAGGTGACCCGCCTATTCGTTTGCTCGCTACTTTTATTAAAAAAACCAACCAAGTTCGAGTCAGACTCGCGCACCTAAGGTTCCGTACTCGGGTCTTTTTTCGACATTTTGCACGTCAAATCAAAAACTATTACGTATAAAAATTAATATAAATCTGTTTTAGAATGTACAGGTAAAGCCCTTTCATATGATACCCCACTTGGTATAGTTATCTTACTTTGAAAATTGAAACACATTTTAATTTTCTTTGATGAAACTACAAATTCACGGTTTTCGGATTTTTTCTTTACTTGTGCTGTAAGACCTACCATCATGATTCTAGGTCAACAAGAAGTACCCTATAGGTTTTCTTGACGGACAGACGGACAGACAGACAACAAAGTGATCCTATAAGAGTTCCGTTTTTCCTTTTGAGGTACGGCCCCTAAAAATTGTATATTTACGACGATTTTAAATTAAAAACATATTTTATTCTAAGTAAAGAAACCACTTTTAAAAGTACCTAGTCGGCACAGATTAAGAAACTAATTTACGACTCCCTAACTCACTTTAAAGTTTCTTCAGTACCGTGACAACTGTAATTGCCTCAGCCCATTCCAGCAAAGAAATAAAATATGTAGAACCATACGATGCAAAAGCAGCGCAATATTAACAGGGCTCTCTCCGTCACTCGCTTCATACAATCGTAGTTCCAATTTCATTTGAATATTAAGCAACCAAAGTCCATGAAATTTTGCAGACATATTCTAGAAACTAATAGCTGTGTCTGTGGTGTTTTAGATTTTTCTAAAAATATATAGTTTTAAAATTACAGGGGCTCAAAAATTTGTATGTAAATTTTTAAGACCGCGTAACTTTGAAATTGAATATTTTAACAGAAATCTGGAAAACCACTAACATAGATATTAGTTTCTAAAATATGTCTGCAAAATTTTATGGACTTTGGTTGCTTAATATTCAAATGAAATTGGAACTACGTTTGTATGAAGCGAGTAACGGAGAGAACCTTAAAGCAAAGTAAGTACCTAGATATGGGAATTAAAGCTATTAGAAAACCAATCAAACACACGAAGGATTTCGTACTACAAGATTATATAATACAAGATTATTAATTTTTTAATTTACGCGGCAGTATTTTGAAATTTCTATTCTTCATTGTTATATCAATCAGGCTGTTTGCGTCCACAGCTGGACATAGGCCTTCCCGAGAGCGCGCCACCACACACGATCCTCCGCCTTCCTCATCCACCCACTTCCCGCTATCCTCTTAAGGTCGTCAGTCCACCGGGTCGGAGGTCGTCCCACACTGCGCTTGCTGATACGCGGTCTCCACTCCAGAACACGTCTGTCCCAGCGGCCATCAGTTCTACGGCAAACGTGGCCTGCCCACTGCCACTACAGCTGGCTAATTCATTGAGCTATGTCGGTCACTCCGGTTCTACGGATTTCCTCATTACGAATTTTGTCTCAGAGAGAGATCCCCAACATAGCCCGCTCCATAGTACGCTGAGCGATATTGAACTGTGGAAACGTGGACACTGACAGTTGGCCTTGTCCACAAGTTCAAAGTCATTGTTATAACGGCAATAAAAATACACACTCTGTGAAAATTTTATTCTTTATTTATTTGCATTCATGTCTTACATCATAAAAAATATTATAATATTACAACATGAAGCCCCGTCAGGGCGCTGCAAAGTATGACATTGAAAAATACTTACCGCGTTTAATAGCCTCATCGAGTGACAGAAGGGCTGGCTCATTTTTTGCGCAACGGATCAGCCTGGCTGTCCAGCGCGGAAATGCAGCCAGTATTCTTGGCACCATTCCACGCGGGCATGATTTGTATTTAAAAAAAACTTAATTAAAGGTTGTGCATATTACAATTCTAATAAGAGTTTTAACAATTACGAAATTCATGTAATAGGAATAGCTCTCTACCTATTACGGTTCATGAGATACATGCAGACAGACAGACTCTGGAGGCATTTTAATAGGATCTCGTTGGTACCCTTCGAGTAGATACGTACGGAACCCTGAAAAATAGTATACATCGATCTTAATTATAAACAATTATAAAAGATTTATTTATTAAAAAAAAAAAAAACAAAAAAAAAATTGTATGGGAAGGCACTGACCCCTATAATACGGGCTGTCCTAGTTTAGGGGCCAGGACTCCACGAAACGCATGTACCTACATAAATAAGACAAATAAATTTTCATTTCATTTCATTTCATTTCATCATACATACTTGTTAGAATAATAGAATACAGCATTTGTGCAGGACCTCAAAGCATAGTCGATTAACTTAATATTTAAAAAACCTCCGACACAAAAACCTTTATAAGAAAATTAGAAAGAACTGATAACTTTCAAACGGCTGAACCGATTTTCTTCGATTATAGCTAAGAACACTCAATCAAGCCACCTTTCAAACAAAAAAAAACTAAATTAAAATCGGTTCATTCGTTTAGAAGCTACGATGCCACAGACAGATCCCCAGATACACACGCCAAACTTATAACACCCCTCTTTTTGGGTCAGGGGCTAAAAATAAAACAAGGTATGACGAAACTCGGCAATTTATTTCGAGAAAATTCCAATTTAAATCTGGAACGCCGGCCACGCCCCTCAATTTGCGAGCCTCTCGGTACTCCTACCCTCGTTTTAACGTAATACAATAATTTAACGAGCCTAACACGATTTTCTAGATTTTTAACCTGAAATAAAACGTAATGTTTCTGAGATGAAAGAAAACTACGTAATTTGGAGACTTAATAAATACTCTTCTAACTATTTATATAAGGAACTGACTGACTGACTGATCTAACAACGCACAGCTCTAACTACTGGACGGATCGGGCAAAAGTACAGATAGCTAAATTAAGACGTAGACATCTGCTAATAAAGAACTTTTGAAAACTCTAGTTCTAAGGGGTAAAATAGGGCTTTGAAATTTGTGTAGGCTACATGCACGAAGTCGCAGACATAAGCTAGTCACACTAATATTATAAGGGCGAAAGTTTGTGTGTATGTTTGTTACTCTTTCACGCAAAAACTACTGAACGGATTTGGCTGGAATTTGAAATGGAGATGGATAATATACTGGATTAACAGTTAGCACATAGGCTACTTTTTATCCCGGAAAATTAAAGAGTTCCTACGGGATTTTTAAAACCTATATCCACGCGAACGAAGTCGCGGGCATCAGCTAGTATGTTATAAAGAAACCTTTAAGCCGAGTTGGCTTTCCCTAACGAACCATTTCATCAATTTATGACGTTATTCTTGAGATGTCAATTGGATGATACTTTATCCCGCCGGAATAAAAGGACCACTTAACGGTTTTGAGTAGAGTAGATAATTACTTGTGTAAGACAATGAGCCTAGGCTACAATATTATAAAGCTACATTTAGTCGATATCCACAAATTTTTAACCCCCGACCCAAACAGTGTTATAAATTTGACGTGTGTATCTGTGTATCTGTCTGAGGCATCGTAGCTCCTAAAGTAATAAAGCAATTTTAATTTAGTTTTTTTTGTTTGAAAGGTGGCTTGATCGAGCGTTCTTAGCTATAATCCAAGAAAATCGGTTTGGCCGTTTGTAAGTTATCAGCTGTTTTCTAGTTAACGTAACCTTCACTTGTCGGTGTGTCATAAATTTTTACTTTACATTTGTATAATGTATATATCATAACCACAAAGCATATTTCGACCAAGACGTATAAGTTTCATTTGACATTCATAATTCGTAAGCATCAAAAAAGTTAATTTATATATATCAATCCATACTTAATATTATAAATGCGAAAGTGTATCTGCTGTCTGCCTGTCTGTCTGCTACGTTTTCACGGCCCAACCGCTGAACCGATTTTAATGTTTAGTACGGACTTGGGATACATCTCGGGATACATCACTAATTTTATTCAAAACCCACTAAAAAGGTAAACGCAACTAAATAAACCATTCATGCCAAATTTACTTTTCCTAACGAACCATGTTATCAATCTATAACGATCTTGAGATGTCAATTGGATGATACTTTATCCCGCCGGGATAAAAGGACCACTTAACGGCTTTCAAGGAGAGCAATTACTCGTGTAAGGTAAAGTGCCGCAGACGTGTAGAGGCATGTTTAAGTGATAAATGTGTTTCGTAAGCTATTTTACTTCCGTAGAATTCAATTTATGAAGTGAATACTTCTTTAGTAAGAACCTTCTGTTAGGATTTGGCATGGCTCCGAAAAGATAGAGGTGCGTGCCTGGGATCGAACCCCCGACCTTCCAAATAGAAGGCGGACGTCTCAACCACTAAGCTATCACGAGATGCTTTTTTTTATTCAATCTCACCTGGTGGTAAGTGGTGATGCAATCTAAGATGGAAGCGGGCTAACTTGGAAGGGGTATGGCAGTTTTCATTAAACCTATACTCTTGGTTTCTACACGGCATCGTACCAGAACGCTAAATCGCTTAGCGGCATGGGTTTACCGATAGGGTGGTCACTAGCCACGGCCGAAGCCTCGCATAAGGCCAGACCAGATATTTAGAAATTATAAAATTCCAAACCCCTGCCGGGAATCGAACCTGGGACATTCCACTAATCTATACTAATAAATAAAATTGGAGTGTCTGTCTGTAATTTCGAAATAACTACCACACATTAAAGTCATATGGTTATTTGAACGATACCATAACTGAATCACACATTTTTAAAATTTTTGTCTGTCTGTCTGTTTGAAAAGGCTAATCTTCGGAACGGCTGAACCGATTTTAACGGAATTTTCACATACAAGTAGAGGATTGACCAGGGTGTAACATAGGCTACTTTTTTAACCGACTTTCAAGAAGGGAGTTGTGTTTTTCTACCTATGTACACCGAAATCTCCGAGATTTCTGGACCGATTTGCGTCATTTCTTTTTTAATCGATAGAGGAACTTTGCGATATTGTTTCATAAAAAATTTGGATTCCAACTCCTCAATCCTAATGCTGCAGGGGATCTGACCAATCCACGCGGGCGAAGCTGCGGGCATCAGCTAGTTATTACTAATAAGACCACAGCGCTTACCACTGCGCCAGGGAGACCGTCAAATTTTTTTTACCCCCGACCCAAAAAGAGGGATGTTATAAGTTTGACGTGTGTCGTATATTCGACGTATCTGTGTATCTGTGTGTCTGTGTATCTGTGTAACTGTGTATCTGTCTATGGCATCGTAGCTCCTAAACGTATGAACCGATTTTAATGTTGTTTTTTTTTTTGTTTGAAAGGTGACTTGATCGAGATTGTTCTTAGCTATGATCGAAAAAATCGGTTCAGCCGTTTGAAAGTTATCAGCTCTTTTCTAGTTTTCTTATAGAGGTTTTTGTGTCGGAGGTTTTTTAAATTTTGAGTTATTCATTGAATTCGCATGATAAGATTCGCTGAATTTGTGAAAGTTGTGTCTCTCAAAACACTCATTTTGTAAAGTATGATTTGATGGGCGTCTATAAAATCCACCCTGCACTCCATTGATACAGGGTAATGTAATGAAACAGGCGTGGTATGACACTCGCAAAAATTTTATTCCGGCAATATTTCAAGGGCATCGTAAATCTACTTTTTACTCGTTTTTTCTTTTTTTTTCACGTAAGTTAGGTTTTTTTGGGTTCCGTACCTCAAAAGAACCCTTAGAGGATCACTTCGTTGTCTGTCTGTCTGTAGTGTCTGTCAAAAAACGTATAGGGTACTTCCCGTTGACCTAGAATCATGAAATTTTGCAGGTAACAAGTAAAGGAAAAAATCCGAAATCTGCGAATTTGTGGATCCATCACAAAAATTTAATATTTGTGTTCCCGAAATAATTATAATTTACATCAAGATGGAAGAAAAATGTTAACATTTTTAAAAGCAAAATGAGGAGCTGGCTTGTGGAGGAGTCTTTCTATAGTTACAATGAATTTCTACTTAGGAAGATCCTAGATTAAATTGTATATTAATTATTTAATTGATTGTATATTTTTAAGAAAATTAATATTATGACATATTATTATTATGACATCATTGTTGTTATTTAAAAAAAATGAATGTGATTTGTGATTGACGTATAATGTATAATTTATACTGACCGTCATTTACTTGCCAAATGTTACTATACTCGTTTGCGATTTCATTAACGATGGTGCGGGACCCTTTGTGTGCGAATCCGACTCACACTTGACCGATTTTTCAAAAATTTTAAGTACCACAGTTTTAGGGTCATTCACGAACAAAAACAAAACCAAATAATAGAGTTGGTTTTTGAGGTGAAAATAGAGACACTCATGTGAAAAAGTGTGTCACGCCTACCAAGAATAGGACAAAGGAATAGGATTGTTGAATAAAAACCACCCAAGTGCGAGTCAGACTCGCACACCGAGGGTTCCGTAATGCAGTCGTATTTTTCAACATTTTGCACGATAAATTATAAAATATTGTGCATAAAAATAAATAAAAATCTGTTTTAGAACGTACAGGTAAATCCCTCTGATTTGCTATAGTAATCTCCACTTGGTAGAGTTAGTAGTTACTTTGAAAGTTGAAAATTCACGGTTTTCGGAGTTTTTACCTTATGTGCGCTGTATTAAACCTACCTACCTGCCAAATTTAGACAGATAGACGGACGGACGGACGGACAAACAACGAAGTGATCCTATAAGGGTTCCTTTTTCCTTTTGAGGTATGGAACCCTAATAAAAGGATATAAAAGGAAAAGCTGCTTGACTGACTGATCTATCACAGCTCAAACTACTGGACAAAACGGGCTAAAATTTGGCATGCAATTTGAGGACCTCCCTGGCGCAGGTACCGGGTTCGATTCCTGCAGACAGACGGACAGACAGACAACGAAGTGATCCTATAAGGGTTCCTTTTCCTTTTGAAGTACGGACCCCTAAAAAGTTATACACTCGTAACAATAGTGAGTGAACAATGGCTATTCAACAAGTTGATATCAAAAATTGTCTACATATAGTACATATTGAAGATAAAGTGAACCCATTGTTCAGTTTAGAAACTCAGCGAAGCAAACAAAGATAACAAATGAAGCCCCGATACCAGAGGCTTTGATGTAACTTTTCAAGTTAAGTTAACAGGGCTCTCTCCGTCACTCGTTTCATACAATCGTAGTTCCAATTTCATTTGAATACTAAGCAACCAAAGTCCATGAAATTTTGCAGACATATTCTAGAAACTAATATATATGTCTGTTGTTTTCCAGATTTCTGTTAAAATATTCGGTTTCAAAGTAACACGGTCTTAAAAATTTACATACAAATCTTTGAGCCCCTGTAATTTTAAAACTACATATTTTTAGAAAAATCTAAAACACCACAGACACAGATATTAGTTTCTAGAATATGTCTGCAAAATTTCATGGACTTTGGTTGCTTAATATTCAAATGAAATTGGAACTACGATTGTATGAATCGAGTGACGGAGAGAGCCCTCTTAACTGTATATGAATCTGTCAAACAGGATACAGGGCATATCCTCCGTTCTACTACATACTCGCACGAAATCTTTTTTAACCCCCGACCCAAAAAGAGGGGTGTTATAAGTTTGACGTGTGTATCTGTGCATCTGTCTGTGGCATCGTAGCTCCTAAACTAATGAACCGATTTCATTTAGTTTTTTTTTGTTTGAAAGGTGGCTTGATCGAGACTTTTCTTAGATTCAAGAAAATCGGTTCAGCCCTTTGAAAGTTATCAGCTCTTTTCTAGTTACTGTAAACTTCACTTGTCGGGGGTGTTATAAATTTTTTGCTCAACGTATCTAATACGAATGCCTTTCCGGCGTCCGTGTTTCCTGCCACATTTAACTTAGGTACCTTTAAGGCAATAGTGAGTATGCATTATGCATCTTCTAGGCAAGCGCGATGCAAGTTAGATTTCAAGCATGATCCTCATAAGCTTATCCTGCAATTAAAAATTTTTTTGCTCCGATACAAGTTAGCCCTTCACTGCGATTTCACCCAGTGGTAAGTGATAACGCCGTCTTTTTAAGATGGAAGCTGGCTAACTTTGAAGAGCTGATATTATACAAGTTTTATTAAACCCATGCCCCTGATCGATTTCAAGTTCTACACAGCATCCGGAACTGCAATGAAGTAAGGGCCACTTTACATGTTTACATGAAATCCATACTTAATATTATAAGTGCTAAAGTGTGTCTGTCTGTCTGTCTGCTACGTTTTCACGGCCCAACCACTGAACCGATTTTAATGAAATTTAGTACAGACTTGGGATACATCACGAGGAAGGACATAGGCTACTTTTTATCCCGGAAAATTCCTACGAGATTTAAAAAAAAACGAAATCCACACGGGTGAAGCCGCGGGCATCCTCTAGTATATTATAAAATTATTTATAGTTCACAAACACCCTTACATTTTCGCTTCAACCTCCTTTCTTATCAAATTATTCCAATTTTAATCCCTAGCTCTATTACTTAGCAAGATTTTATTGGTCACGGATAACTCTATCAGTTGTCTGGATCATTAATTATTCCCGCTGGCAAAGTTTTATTGACCATGGCCCATCCATATTTTATCTACCTCAATAATTTACATTTTACACGCACAACTCAATTTTGCGAAAAGATTTTGGCACAAGGTGGATTATGGGGCTTATTATCGGCGTCACTCAGAAAAGCAGGTAGGTATTATTTAAATATTTTTATCGAATTATTGGAATGTCCTCTCCAAAACCAACACAAAAAAAAACACAAGTTTAATTAATCAGCTAAATTAATAATTTTATATTATTTTTGACAACTCAAATCAACTTTTTAAAATAACCTTACATTATATTCTCGATAAGCTCAGAGCTACTGAACGAATTGTTTTAACTTTTTAAACCTACTTTGTTATCCCTCGTGATACTAAATAAAAAAAGTACTGAGTTTGTATATTTTATTTGAATTTTGTATTTTTCATGAAATCGTGTAAATCACCATAATTTTTTGTAGACATTAGCTACCGCAATTTAGTTTTGAACAAATATATTACAAAGCTCATACAAATTAAAGCAAGCGATATTTGAATTGCTTAAAACGCACATAAATAACTTTTAAAAAAATTTGAGTGTGCGTGCCCGAGATTAAATCCTCTTATGGATGGATGGATGGATTGGATTCATGGACATGGAATAGGAGGCTACGTCTTAACCTCTGGGCTAAAGCCGCTTCCCGTTTACTTTTATTGATATACATTTATTCAATTCTCAGGATAAATTATATTGAATACTAGCTGATGCCCACGACTTCGTCCGCGTTGATTTAGGTTTTTCAAAATCCCGTGGGATCTCTTTGATTTTCCGGGATAAAAAGTAACCTATGTGCTAATCCAGGATATTATCTATCTCCATTTCAAATTTCAGGCAAATCCGTTCCGTAGTTTTTGCGTGAAAGAGTAACAAACATACACACACACATACATACACACATATACACACAAACTTTCGCCTTTATAATATTATAGTGTGAAGTGTGATGTTTTATCAAATTTTCACATAATATACAAATGCTAATTATTCTACTTACTATTTTTGCTGTGTAATATTTTATTTTTATGTTTCATTTTATGCTGGTGTACACTAAAGCATATTTTAATACAATTTCAAACGCTGTAAACAAATCATCCACACACTCGTAGACTATAATGTGTTAATGTGATGGGCGACAACCCATAAACGCCACCCGCTGCTTCAGTGGCGTAATGAAACAGGCGTGGTGTGATCGACACAGCAATTGATTAACGTTATTGTCTCGAGAACTTCGTAAATTGATTCACTTGCTCCTATACAATTATAGAGTGGTACGATCATATCAGTATCACTACTATAATCCATTCTTCACAACGTCACTACCCATATCATAAATGTGAAAGTGTGTTTGTTTGTTAGTTTGTTGGTGTATTGGTTGGTCCTTCAATCACGTCGGAATGGAGCAACGGATCGACGACGTGTAGACGTGATTTTTTGCGTGGGTACCTATAAAACTATTGGTACCCATTTTCAGGAAAAAAACTAGGTCCTTTTTAAAAAAAGTAGCCTGTATTCTGCAGGTCAGGTTTAATTTAAGAGAACCTGGAGAACACAGGCTACTTTTTTCCTGAAAAACAAAGAGTTCCCACGGGATTCCAAAAGAACTAAGTCCACACGGACAAAGTAGCGGGCATCAGCTAGTAACATCATACATGCAAAAGTGTGTCTATCTGTCGTCTATGTCTACTGTTTCAGGATTTTCAGGGTTATCCGTTTATAGCTCGTTCACACAGGCTGCGTAAGCGTAGACCTAGCGCGTACCATTGCATTGAAATGTATGGAACTGCATGAAACATGGCACACCGCTTGCGTAAAGCGTGGACGTATGCGTAACCCGGTGTGTTAGGGGTTTACGCGCGTCACTGCGCACGTGTCACGTGTACGCAATTGTTGTGCATCGGCCTTTAACCGATTTTGACGTTTGATTGGTACAGACGTAAGATAGCTTGCGTACTAAGCACTGATACGCACGGATTTTTTTAAAACCAAGCGGATTTAGTCATGGGCATCACCTATTTGATACAAAGACAGCTATAGTTCTGGAAACAGATTTATAGGCTACTTTTTATCCCGGAAAATCAAAGAATTCCCACGGGCTTTAGAAAACCTACTTAATCCAGTCGCTGGCATCTAATATTATTGTAAAATGCACAAGTGTGTTTCTTGTTGGTTTGTCATTCAATCACGCTGCAACGATTCAAGAGATCGACGAGATTTTTTGTATGGGTGTACTTAGTTTAAGACTTAGAAAGTGACACAGGCTACTTTTTATCCCGGAAAATCAAAGAGTTCCCGCGGGATTTTGAAAAACGTAAATCCACGCGGATGAAGTCGCGGGCATCAGCTAGTCACACTAATATTATAAAGGCGAAAGTTTGTATGTGTGTGTGTGTGTGTGTGTGTGTGTGTGTATGTTTGTTACTCCTTCACGCAAAAACTACCGGACGGATTTGGCTGAAATTCAGAATGGAGATAGATAATATCCCGGATTAGCACATAGGCTACTTTTTATCCCGGAAAACCAAAGAGTTCCTACGGGATTTCGAGAAACCTAAATCCACGCGGACGAAGTCGCGGGCGTCAGCTAGTACCGTTATAAACCGAATTAAGCTTTTGGTTCCTTGTATATCATGGACTTCCGCAATGTACTGCCTGCTTCTATACAACATTGAAAATCAATTGGCTTTAAAACATGTCAGCAATCACAAGTCTAGTGTACTTGCACAGGTCAGTGATTCAAACTGTGCATGACGAATGTAACGCTCTGGCGTGAAATTAAACGTTTCAGCTATTCACGCGCTAGTAGCTTTTGTGTGAGCGATACGGAATACTGACACCCGTCGCTTAACCAGCTCTTTGATATAACAAGTCCGAGCATGTAACATTGGTATGCTAATAATATCACATTCAGAACTCCTTTGTATTCGCTTTTATTAACCCCCGACCCAAAAAGAGGGGTGTTATAAGTTTGACGTGTGTATCTGTGTATCTGTCTGTGGCATCGTAGCTCCTAAACTAATGAACCGATTTTAATTTAGTTTTTTAGGGTTCCGTACCTCAAAAGGAAAAGCGGAACCCTCATAGGATCACTTTGCTGTCTGTCTGTCTGTACGTCTGTCCGTCCGTCCGTCCGTCCGTCCGTCGTGTCTGTCAAGAAACCTATAGGGTACTTTCCGTTGACCTAGAATCATGAAATTTGGCAGGTTGGTAGGTA
This sequence comes from Maniola jurtina, assembly GCF_905333055.1. Lineage (NCBI taxonomy): Eukaryota > Metazoa > Arthropoda > Insecta > Lepidoptera > Nymphalidae > Maniola > Maniola jurtina. The sequence goes on from NC_060053.1 coordinate 5,651,167, forward strand.
TTATAGCACAAGTACAGGAATAAATCTGAAAACCGCGAATTTGTGGTTACATCATAAAAGAAAATTAAAATGTGTTTCAATTTTCAAAGTAAGATAACTATAATACCAAATGGGGTATCATATGAAAGGGCTTTACCTGTACATTCTAAAACAGATTTTTATTTATTTTATGCATAATAGTTTTTTGATTTATCGTGCAAAATGTTGGAAAAAATACCCGAGTACGGAACCCTCAGTGCGCGAGTCTGACTCGCACTTGGCCGGTTTTTTGTTTTTTTTTCAAAGATGGCTTGATCGAAAGTGTTCTTAGCTATAATCCAAGAAAATCGGTTCAGCCGTTTGAAAGTTATCAGCTCTTTTCGAGTTACTGTAACCTTCACTTGTCGGGGGTGTTATAAATTTTTAATTTACACTTATTTCATATATAGTATAACCACGTACATATATATAACCGTTAATAAAAGAATTCATTCATTTGTAACTCAATAGTCTTAAAAGTTAGCTCGAATCCTAGCTACTTAGTTATGTGCTCTATACAAAAGATACTAACTACTAGCGCTCAGAATGGCGTAGCGAAACGTTCACATCACGACAGAGCATTCACAATTCACATTCATTATTCACGATTCTCGTCGTGAATTCTCTGCTCGAGTTTCTGTTCGTGTTTTGACATTGAATTACTCAATTTTGCTCGTAAAGAGTGTTTAACCCCCGAGAAAAAAAGAGGGGTGTTATAAGTTTGACGTGTGTATCTGTGTATCTGTCTGTGGCATCGTAGCTCCTAAACTAATAAACCGATTTTAATTTAGTTTTTTTTGTTTGTAAGCTGGCTTGATCGAGAGTGTTCTTAGCTATAATCCAAGAAAATCATATCAGTTATCAGCTCTTTTCTAGTTATTACTGTAACCTTCACTTGTCGGGGGTGTTATAAATTTTTAATTTGCACTTGTTTAAATGTTAAATGTTAGGAGTTTCCCTGAGGGATAAGATCCGAAATGAGGAGATCTGCAGGAGAACCAAGGTCACTGACATAGCCCAAACTATTAGCAAGCTGAAGTGGCAGTGGGCAGGCCATGCTTGTCGTAGAGGCGATGGCCGTTGGAGCCGGAAAGTCCTTGAGTGGAGACCGCGTTTAAGCAAACGTAGTGTGGGACGCCCTCCAGCACGATGGACCGACGATATAAAGCGGCTGGCGGGAAGTGGCTGGATGAGGAAGGCTGAGGACCGGGTGTGGTGGCCCTCTATAGGGAAGGCCTATGTCCAACAGTGGACGTCCACAGGCTGATGATGATGATGATGATGATGACTTGTTTAAATTCCATATAAGTTAGCCCTTGACTGCCATCTCACGTGGTAGTAAGTGATGATGCAGTCTAAGGTGAAAGCTGACTAACTTGGAAGGGGTGCTCAGTAGTGGGCCGGCAATGAGTTGATCATGTCAGACTAGCACTTGGCTGCAATACAAACTTACGCCTCCCCTCCACTTGGACCATTAGGAGCCTCATAAAACCCTGTACCGACATGATATTTCACAAAGATTTTACGATTACACACGCAAGTAACCTAATTTGAAACTAACACAAAAAGGTACATAAAAGCGAACAATGAAAAAGTTATAAAAAACAAATTAAGTTCCATACAAATTGAAACGGTAGCAGAATGGGGAAAAAAACACATAACTCCATAGTAATATTTCTGACCCATTTAGGGTTATGGGCGAAATTATCTCTTTAGAGTTTACGATGCAATAAAATGTACCGTAGAGACGGGAGGCTCGGCTGAAAATAAAGTTGAGCGTCCACTGGCTACAAATCTGAATAATTTATACATCAAGACTCGTAAATGTTCGAATCTCGAATTTTTATTCTCGCGTAAAACTTTTTTTTATTTAAATACAAGTTAGCCCTTGACTGTGATCTCACCTAAATAAATAAAATAATAAAAAACTTAATTAACAAAGAAGTTAAACAATCACTTTGCCTTTGGCCTCCACACTAGGGAACCTGCATCGTGGAGACCTTACAATGATTAAAGTATACCTGGTGGTAAGTGATTATGCATTCTAAAATGGAAATGGGCTAACCTGGAGGGGTATGGCAGTTGTTTTAAAGCCCATGATACCCCTGGACGGTTTTTACGCGGCATCGCACAGGAACTCTAAATCGCTTGGCGGCGGATATGCCGGTAGTCGGTACGAACGGTAAAATAGCAAAGGCATATACAGAGTGTTTGGTAATTAGTATGTAATGACGACACGTACCCATGCTACTTTGATTGTTTGGAAATTATAAAAATTTCCAAACAAAATTTTAATTTTTTTAATGTCCATTTTTTCATGGCCCTAACGTGCCCTAACTCACTGAGATCGTTGGCCTTGGCCTATTTAAAGATGGCCAACGACCTCAGTGGGTTAGGACACGTTAGGGTCATAAAAACTTTGACATTTTTTTTTTTTTAATTTTGTATGGAAATTTTTATAATTTTATTTCGTCATTATACTTCAGCATTGTGTTTATCAGATCAAAGTAGGATGGGTACGTGTCGTCATTATATACTAATTACCAAACAGCCTGTAGAACTACAAAATGTATTTATACAAGCACCCATATAAATTACGGGATACAGGTGTGACCGAGGACTATTTGTGTCCAGAATGAATTACAAATTCAAACCTGCGTTCATTTGTGTCCCTAGGAAGTCTAGTAGGATATGAAATTATGACATTTTATGTCATAACTATTGTTCGCGACAGGTCGAGATTGCCATTTTCTTGTGGATAACATCACATACTGGATAATCGATGGATCTACTGGATAATTGGTTATATTCTTTTTACATTTGACAACAGTTTTGACTGAAATCATATTTTTCACAAGGAACCAAAAGCTTAATCACACTAATATTATAAAGGCGTAAGTTTGTGTTTATGTGTATGTGTGTGTGTGTGTGTGTGTTTGTTACTCCTTCATGAAAAACTACCAGACGGATTTAGCTGAAATTTGGAATGGAGATACATAATAGGCTACTTTTATTCCGGAAAATTAAAGGATTCCCACGGGATTTCGAAAACCTAAATCCACGCGGGCGAAGACGCGGGCATCGACTAGTTTGCTATAATCCGCCAAACCAAAGAAATCTGTATGGTGCAACATGCAGCATGCGACATGCACCGCCCGCCCTCCCACTAATAAACATGCAGGAAAAAGACTTTGTGATTAGGCATTGTAAGGTCTACATCTACAACAAAGATGATCGCCGAGACTTCGCCCTCACTGGCAGTTGTCAAACATTTCCAGGACAAAATAGCCTATCTCCCTTCCATGGGATGCAAGCTATCTCTGACCTAAACGTCAAAAACGGTTAAACAGATTGAACAAATAGCAGACAGACACGTTTTTTACAGTAAATACACATAATGTATGTCTATATAATAATAATAATAATAATAAAATACAAAAGTAAATAAGAGAGAACACATAGAAATGAGAACTTTATTGGACCATGAACTGAATCGTATCTTTGGATAGGCTTAACTCTTTATCTTATTTGGGTTAATGAGAGGTTGTTGGCTCTAGGAAATAAAACTGATCTTTGTTTTGGTGTATTCTGTCACGTTTTATTTATGCTGTATAATCCATCACCAAGACCAGGCTTAGTCTGCCTAGCTGTTTTACGAGTTTGGTTGATAGAGAACTAAGATATACAATCTATACTAATATTATAAAGAGGAAACCTTTGTATTTTTGTATGTTTGTATTGAATAGGCTCAAAAACTACTGGACCGATTTCAAAATTTCTTTTACCATTACTTAGAGGGATTCTTCCGAATCCGTATAGGCTATATTTTATCCCGGAAAATAGAAAAATTAAATGTCAACCCGTGCGAAGCCGGGGCGGGTCGCTAGTTGTATATATTTAGGGTCAGTTTTTGGAATCGTCCTGTGCCGTGGTGCCAACTATTATACAAAAATCGATGACCACAGGCACAGTGGTAAGCGCTGTTGTCTTAATAATGGCAGGTCCCGGGTTCAATTCCCGGCAGGGGTTTGGAATTTTATAATTTCTTAATTTGTGGTCTGGTCTGGTGGTAGGCTTCGGCCGTGGCTAGTTACCCTGCTGGCAAAGCCGTGCCACCAAGCGATTTAGGATTCGGTACGATGTCATGTAGAAACCAAAGGGGTATGGCCGCTTCCATCTTAGACTGCATCATCACTTACCATTAGGTGAGATTGGAGTAAAGATTGTGCGAAGCTATAAGAAGTTATCTTAGTTTGTTCAACATTAAAATAAATAACTTTATTATGACCAATATTGTGAACCATTTCACCCCAATCTCCCCTATAAACCGAGATACGAGCTATCTTGGTTTGTTTTACATTAACATAATGTGTTTCCAATATACATCGAGTACTGAGGCCGCGATGTCCTAAAGAATATCCTTTAGTGCTGGTTTATAAAAAAAACCGGTCAAGTGCGAGTCAGACTCGCGCACCGAGGGTTCCGTACTCGGGTTTTTTCCGACATTTTGCACGATAAATCAAAAACTATTATGCATAATAAAAATCTGTCTTAGAATGTACACTTAAAACCTTTTCATATTATGATACCCCACTTGGTATAGTTATCTTACTTTACTAAAATTTAAACACCTTTTTTTTTAATGATGTAACCACAAATTCACGGTTTTTGGATTTAATCCTTTACTTGTCCTGTAAGACCAACCTTGTTGTTGTGTAAGACCTACCTATCTGCCAAATTTCATGATTCTAGGTCAACGGGAAGTACCCTATAGGTTTTATTGACAGAGACACGACGGACGGACGGACGGACGGACAGACAGACAGACAGCAAAGAGATCCTATAAGGGTTCCGCTTTTCCTTTTGAGGTACGGAACCCTAAAAATTGTTCACTTATTATACACACTCACTTAGGAAAATAAGGGAAATGTAATAACTAACAAAACTAATCTACTATGTAACTAATTAAGGAATATGAGAATTAAAAGGCTTTTTTATTTTATTTATTTTATTTACAGTGGCAATAGAAATACCTTACACTCTATGAAAATTTCATCTCTCTGCCTATTCGACTGCAGCGCTACATCGATTGAAATTATATGGATGAAAGCACCGGCCACACAGGCTGCGTCGCGTAGCGCGTAGCATTGCGTTGTAATGTATGCAACTGTATGAGACATGGCATACCGCTTGCGTGACGTGAAAGTTCGCGTAGACGTAATGCGTGCAGTTATGTCTACGGATTCACGCGCATCACTACGCACGTGTCACGTGTACGTGCGCGCGTGTCAATCGGCTTTTCAAAATTCAAAATATTTTTATTCAAATAAACTTTTACAAGTGCTTTTGAATCGTCAAATAATCTACCACTGGTTCGGAATGCCGTTCCTACCGAGAAGAACCAGCAAGAAACTCGGCGGTTGCTCTTTTCAAGCATTCTATTTACATACAACGCGGTGCCTCCGCGCGACGCTTAGCGGCAAATTTGAAGGCGCCCTTATTGTGGAGGACAACAACAAGAAAAGTTAATTTTCTCTTATCGCGATTGTGACGAATTATATCAGTCATGGTGTCAAAATTAATTGGAAGCCAAATGAAAGCAGCAAATTTGATTCACTCATCGAAATGGCGTCGATTGTATCGTATTCTATTTTGGTCGCGTTTCTTTCTTTAGTATTGAGCGGTGACACGGTAAGAAATAGAAAATATTTTTACTTTTTTTTTATCCAAATCCATACTAATATTATAAATGCGAAAGTGTGTCTGTCTGTCTGCTACCTTTTCACGGCCCAACAGTTTAACCGAATCTGATGACATTTGGTACAGGGTTAGCTTATATCCCGAGGACGGATATATGCTACTTTTTATCCCGGAAAATCAAAGAGTTCCCACGGGATTCCTAAAAACTCATCCGCTTAACCAATTTGTATGAAAGGTACCAAGGTAGCTTGCGTCCCTGTAATTGACATAAGTAACTTTTTATCCCGGAAAATCAAACAGTTCCCACGGGATCTTTAAAAACCTAAATCCACGCGGACGAAGTCGCGGGCATCCTCTAGTAAAATTATAAAGCCAGCGTGGTCTGGTCTAAACTCTTCTCACTCTGAGAAGAAACCCGTGCTCAGTAGTAGGCCGGTAATGGGTTGATCATGATGATGATAATTAGAAGTACTTTTGAATCGTCAAATGCATCTACCACGCACATGTTAGGAATCCCTTTCCTACTGAGGAGATCCAGTCAGAAACTCGGCAGCTGCTCTTGACAAAGATTTAATCTAAATATAATATAATAGGAAAAGGTGACTGACTGACTTGATATAAGTAGATCAGTCAGTCAGTCAAAATTTTATCGTCATTTTACTGTACGCATAGTAAAATTACTATGCCTAACAATCAATCAGCTCCGTCTAATTACAGGCAGCAGTTTATGTTTGAAATTACCCTAAAATTGAAATTGCTCTATCCGAATTGGATTTTATTATAGTTAACAATAATAATTACTTTATTATTAATTACCTACATAGTTAGTATCAATTATATTTTAATTAGTGTAATATCAACTAATTTCTAACTTGATCATGGTCTTTAGTGAGGGCGATTACAATGAATATTGTCAGAAATCAGATTTTTTTTTATTCACATAAGTATAAGTTAGCCCTTGATAGCGATCTCCCTGATGGTAAGTGATGATTCAGTCTAAGATGGAAGCGAGCTAACCTAGAATGTGTATGGTAGTTTTTATTAAACCCATATCCCTTTGGTTTCTACACAGCATCGTACCGTAACTAGATCGCTTAGCGGCACGTCTTTACCGGTAGGATGGTAACTAGCCACGTCCGTAGCCTCCCACCATAGTACCATACCAGTAACAACTCAAGAAATTATAAATTCTGAAACTGCCCTGGGATCTCCCACTTAAAAGTAATATATCCTGCTCCCGATTACGCGATAAAATGTTACCTATTTTGTATTCTATGTGTACCTACTCAGGATTTTTTTTTCAGTTTCGCAATGATAAAACGAGAAAAAATTATTTTTCTGAAGGTAAGTTAGGAACCAGCTTCGTAATATTAAGATATATGGCATTTACATTGCTCGCTAAATATGGACCTCATGAGAAAGCTCAGAGACACAGCAGGCGATGGAGAGAACTATAGAAATGAAGAGAATCGTAGGAGTACCAGAGTAACCGACATGACTTAACGGGTTTGAAGCTGAAGTTGCATGGCTGTGAATTGCTACTTGCCATTATTCGTAAAACTGATGCTCGTTGGGGTCCCAATATGCTCAAATGGTGACTCCGCGCCAGAAACGAAGCGTTGAAAGACCTCCCACTAGATTTCAGTAGAAGAATAGATCGACAAGTTGCAAGGACCATTCAGTTATAAGTTAGCCCTTGACTGCAATCTCACCTGGTGGTAAGTCTAAGATTAAGATGGAAGGGGGCTAACCTGGAAGGGGTATGTCAGTTTTCATTAAACCCATACTCCTTTAGTTAGAGACGAGTGCACAGTAGTGGCCGGCGATCGGTTCAGGCAATGAAATACAAGCGGCGGTAAAACCACAAAAAATGTTACGAGTACAAAATTGAAAATTCATGTCACACTTTTGCAACTGACAGAGTTGGGTCGCCTGGGAAGTGAGATATGGGTGTGATGTTTGAATCGGCGAGCAAATGAGACCGGCTCGTGTGAAAGGCCTTTATATGACCGGCAATTGTGTATGCAAATCAAAATTATAGCCGGATTCTCGGTAGATTTTGCGCCGGAAATTTTCCGGACATGACCTGTCCAAAAAGGTCTCTGTTATGGAAATGAATATTTTATTTTTTAAATCCTGGAAGAATAAATAGAGGTTTCAATCTAAGCTTCAGACAAGGTGTGATTAGATCAAGTTTTCAGCATTTATAAACTAACTAGAGGATGCCCGCGACTTCGTCCACGTGGATGTAAGTTTTTGAAGATCCCGTGGGAAATGTTTGGTTTTCCGGGATAAAAAGTTGTCTGTGTCAATAAAATGGGCGCAAGCTACTTCAGTACCAAATTTCATACAGATCGGTTGAGCGGATGGGTCTTTAGGAATCCCGTCTGAACTCTTTGATTTTCCGGGATAAAAAGTAGCCTATGTCCGTCTCCGGGATATAAGCTAACTCTGTACCTTTCGTCAGAATCGGTTAAAATGTTGGGTCCTGAAAAGGTAGCAGACAGACACAATTGCGCATTTATAATATTAAGTATGGACGAAGGTCTTTCACGCTGACTCTTAATCCACTAGATGTGAGCATCTCCATACAATTTTGCCAGATTTCTGTAGTCATGGTGTTACATTCATCTCTTTTTTCCAGTGAAAAACTATTTTTCCAAACTCACCAACTTCGGGAATTACCAATGTGTAAATGTAGTAAGTGCTATTAATATTTGCTTATTACGTACTTGTACGTGCTGAAATTTTAACAGGGCTCTCTCCGTCACTTACTCCATACGATCGTAGTTCCAATTTCATTTGAATATTAAGCAACCAAAGTCTATGAAATTTTGCAGACATATTTTAGAAACTAATATCTGTGCCTGTGGTGTTTTAGATTGTTCTAAAAATATGTAGTTTTAAAATTACAGGGCCTCAAAGATTTGTATGTGAATTTTTAAGACCGCGTAACGGTGAAACCGAATATTTTAACAGAAATCTGGAAAACCACAGGCATAGATATTAGTTTTTAGAATATGTCTGCAAAATTTCATAGACTTTGGTTGCTTATTATTCAAATGAAATTGGAACTACGTTTGTATGGAGCGAGTCACGGAGGGACCCCTCTAAGCGAAATGATTTTGTCATAGTATTACAATCAGTTAGTTATTGTAAAGTAATTGACTTTGCAAGTAGGCATTGTAAGGTCTACATCTGCTGAGGATGCTCAGTGTGCCTAGTGGGAGATTTTTAAGTATTGATTTAGTATGGAATTGAAACAGCGCCATCTAGTGACAAGAAGATGGCGCTGTTTCAATTCCATACAAAACGCAGTTAACTTTTACGCGATCGAATAGGTTAAAAATCTCCCACTAGGCACACTGGTGTCGGGGCAAAACGTGCGTCGAGTGGTTTTGGGATTTGTGTGGTGTTGAGTGGTGGTGGCTGGCTTTTCCTGGATGTTTATCAGTGGGAGGGCGGGCGGTGCATGTCGCATGCTGCATGTTGCACCATACAGATTTGTTTGGTTTGGCGGATTATAGCAAATTAAGCTATTGGTTCCTTGTATATCATGAACTTCGGCAAAATAACGCCTGCTTCTATAAAAATTGTCTCCTTTTCAGTGCCACAATATGTTCTGTAAGGCTGAAGTAAGTATACCAAGTATTAAAAAAATAACAATTTCTTAGAAATAACAATAAGAAACCTTGGGAACTTTACAACTTCAACAACAATTTTAGCTTAAGGTCTCTACGTCACTCGGTCCATACAAACGTAGTTCGTGTCTCATTGGTATACTAACCAATCAAACTCAATGGAATTTTGTTGAAACGTTCCGGGGACTAATATCTATGCCTGTGGTTTTCCAGATTTCCGTTAAACTATTCGGTTTCAAAGTTAGGCAGTCTTAAAAATTCACATACAAATCTTTGAGCCACTGTAATTATAAAACTACATGTTTTTAGAAAAATCTAAAACACCACAGGCACACATATTAGTTTCTAGAATATATCTGCAAAATTTAATGGACTTTGGTTGCTTATTATTCAAATGAAATTGGGGCTACGATTGTATGGAGTAAGTGACGGAGAGAGCCCTGTTAAAATAATTATGCTTGCGGTCTATTATTTTTTCTGCCATTGGTTACTCACTTGTTTTTCATAATTAATAAGACTGTTATTAATCTTGATGATTTTTAGTGCCTAGGATACCAAGGCCAGGCAACTGTGAGTATTTTTCTAAATCATAACTAAACAGATTGAATCGTTTCCATGTTTAAAATGAGTTTTTCAATCTATTTATTCAGTCAATAAAAATTTACTTCACAAATTAAATAACTAAATCCATACTAATATTATAAATGCAAAAGTGTGTCTGCCTGTCTGTCTGTCTGTCGACTAGCTTTTCACGGCCCAACAGTTTAACCAATTTTGATGTTTGATACAGAGTTAGCTTACATCCCGGGGCTACTTACTTACATAGGCTACTTTTTATCCCGGAAAATCAAAGAGTTCCCACGGGATTCTTAAAGGTCCATCTGTATATTTGTAATTCTCTGTAATCTGTAATTTATATGAAATCTGGCACAGAGGTACACTGCGTCCCGGAAATTGAGATGGGCAAATTATTTACTATACCAGAAAACTACAGTGAGCTAGTGAGTGGGTGAGTGAGTGAGTGAGTGAGTGAATGAATGAGTGAGCAGTGAGTAACAATGCTGGCTGCGTTACCTCGTTGAATGGCCAGCCTAATATGCTGACCGAGGTAATTGCCAAGTCCGGTCACCAAGACGAGTTACAAGGAAAAAATGATTTTCATGGATTATTTTCTTTTTTAGTGCTACGGCGCTTTTTGTAAAGCACAGGTATATAAATTTTCTAAATAATGTTTCATACTATTACTAGCTTTTGTTCGCGACTTTGTTCGAGTGATAGTGATGTGTGAGTGGTAACGATTGGGGATAATCCATGGATAATCTCAATGGATTTTAAGAGTCGAGTCCATTATAAAGAAAAGTAGGTATTATACGACAGATTTAAAACAAAATTACATCGCTCAAGTAGCCAGGTATTTTTAAAATGAGAACAAAAAATATATTAAAAAATAAAACTTAACACAACAATCTTGTTTAAACGGTTTACGTTTGAACAAGATTGTTTATCATTTTTGGGTAAATTTAAAGGGAGCGGTGAATTTTCTTTTACACTATTCAATTATAATTTTTCAGACAAGAGGAGAGCTGTCGAAAGCAACGGTGAGAACATAATAAAAAATTATAATCCATGAGTCCACACAAACTGAGGCATGCTGTGTGATGAGGCAAATATACATCATCATTCATCATCCACATATGGCAGACTGGGTGAGAAAAGTTAAGGCCATAGTCCACAATGCTGGTCAAATACAGATTGGCAGACTTTACACACTTTTGAGAATATGTGGAACGCTCAGGCAATACAGATTTCCTCACGATGTTTTCCTTCGCCGTTAAAGCAACTGATATTCTCTAATGCGCCGGTCATACAGGCCGCGTATGCGTCGCGTCGCGCGTACACGTAGCGCGTAGCATTGCGTTGTAATGTATAGAACTGTATGAGATATGGCATACCGCATGCGTGGCATGAACGTTCGCGTAGACGTAATGCGTGCAGTTATGTCTACGGATTCACGCGCGACACAAGCAAGTGTCACGTGTACGTGCGCGCGTGTCAATCGGCTTTAAAGGTCAGTGAAGTGTGCTTGGGGTCAGACCTCTAACCTCCGAATAAAAAAGCAAAAAATATGTGAGGCAAGTATTACTGCGCAAGTATTTATTTGTCAATAAATCCATTCATTATTTCAACTTTCGCAATATAAATTAGTAGTTAACAGTAGAATCTTCATTCCGAACCGATAGAGTCAAAAAACTGCCGTATTCACAATCATTACTATGAGGTCTCACAGTGCGCTCGAACGCATAGTGTAGGTTCCACCAATCAGATCATTGTAAAATGACGTGACACAGTCATCTGATTGGTGGAACCCACACTGTGCGTTCGAGCACACTATGAGACCTCATAGTAACGTTTGTGAATATGGGTGAAAGACGCGTAGCTTTTTTTTATCTGCTGCTACGATTAACTGTAGCAAATCGTAGTGGCGTAGCTACCGCGTAGCATTTGCGTAGGTCTAGTCTACGACAGGTCCGCAAAACAATAGTGCGTTGTTAGGCACACAGAACTAATAACAACGTACGAACCTAAAATCTAAATCAAAATTATGTTTATTCAAACAGAATTTTACAAGTATATGGATTTTAGAAATATATTTTTATTGTTGGGGGTTTTAAGCGTCCTTTGAATTATGGGGGAAAATAAAACTAATACAAATGACCCACGGACACACCCTCAGGCAAAAATCAAAATATCAAAAAAATAAATCAAAATCAAAACCTAGTTCCATACATTTCGTAACTTATCGCTTCCATACATAGAGAATACACTAAATAGAGAATACAAAGTTTACATTTAATACATTTTTAACCCCCGACCCAAAAAGAGGGGTGTTATAACTTTGACGTGTGTATCTGTGTATCTGTCTGTGGCATCGTAGCTCCTAAACGAATGAACCGATTTTAATTTAGTTTTTTTGTTTGAAAGGTGGCTTCATCGACAGTGTTCTTTCTTAGCTATAATCGAAGAAAATCTTTTCTAGTTTTCTTATAGAGGTTTTTGTGTCGGGGGTTTTTTAAATTTTGAGTTATATGTTATTTTACATTATTTTTCTCTCATTTATTTATTATCTCATTATTACCATATAACATTATATTATTAGACTTAGAAATTAAAAAAATTTATTTATTCAAATAATTTATTAAATTTTTAAAATGCTACATATTTTTTACATTAATTTTTTTTTTGTTTGTTTAGTGTGACGGAATGATGTGTAAATCATTGGTAAATATTAAACCACTAAAAATATTTTGTAAAAATATGATCTGGGGGCTGGGGCTATTACTAAATTATGTTACTTATTTCAGTGCTTTGAGAAAAAATGTCGGCCTCAGGTAAAAAAATAATTATATGTATGTATGTATTGTATTCAGATTCTGTGTGTTCCACGGTCCACCATAGCGCCTAAACTACTGGGCATATTTTGATGAATGAGGTGTCAATTGATTCGATGTAAAGGCCCGGGTGACATAGGCTATATTTTATACGAAAAATTGACCTAACAGATGTTACATCAAAAAAGTGGGGGTCTCCAAAAATATTTTTTTGCTATTGTATCGAATGGGGAGTCAAATGAAAGAGAAGAAAATACTGAATTCATGGGTATTCATGTACAACAACATTAAAATACACCAAATGACAGACAAACAATTTTACTCTAATATTTCAGTGTTGTAAGACTATCGCAGTCGGGTTTTTAACCGACTTCCAAAAAAGGAGGAGGTTCTCAATTCGTCGGGATCTTTTTTTTTATTTTTTTTTTATTTTTTATGTATGTTCCCCGATTAATCAAAGACCCCTGGACCGATTTGGAAATATTTTTTTTTGTTTGAAAGGGTATACTTTGCAGGTGGTCCCATATAAATTTGGTGAAGATCTGATGAATATCTTCGGAGATGGAGAACAGAACTCCTCAATGGATAAGAGCAAATTGCTCGCGATCACTGTAATAGCTTAGTAAACAGTAGGGTTTTAACTGGGCATAGCATATTATAGTACAGTGGGGCCACTAAAAATTGTGAAATAAAAAATTTTCAAAAGAAAAATAAAACCGACTTCAAAAACCAAAAACACTAAAAAGTAGAAAATAATTTTTGTTTAGCTACACATGTAATGTACCTAGGTATGAAGTCGGGCGAGCTTCACTCTTGGATTTCTAATTTTGTTTTAATATTATGCTCGCTCGACTTCATACCTAGGTACATTACATGTGTAGCTAAACAAAAATTATTTTCTACTTTTTAGTGTTTTTGGTTTTTTAGTTTTCAACTTTATCTTGTTTGTATTTATTTATTTTGTCTTTCTTTGTACAGTGTGTAGGAGCATTGTGCTCGTCAAAGGTAAGTTCAGGTGTAAAAATCTATACTAATAAATAAAATTGGAGTGTCTGTCTGTAATTTCGAAATAACTACCGCATATTAAGGTCATATGGTTATTTGAACGATACTATAACTGAATCACACGTTTTTAAAATTTTTGTCTGTCTGTCTGTCTGTCTGTCTGTCTGTCTGTCTGTCTGTTTGAAAAGGCTAATCTTGGAAACGGCTGAACCGATTTTGACGGGATTTTCACAGACAAGTAGAGAATTGACCAGGGAGTAAAATAGGCTACTTTTTTAACCGACTTTCAAAAAGGGAGTTGTGTTTTTCTACCTATGTACACCGAAATCTCCGAGATTTCTGAACCGATTTGCGTCATTTCTTTTTTAATCGATATAGGAACTTTGCGACATTGTTTCCTATAAAATTTGGAGTCCAACTCCTCAATCCTGATGCTGCAGGGGATCTGACCAATCCACGCGGGCGAAGCTGCGGGCATCAGCTAGTCATTAATAATAGTTATTTGTTCAACAAGATAGCAAAATTTATTTTTGCTGCGAGTGCCTAGTTTGAACCCCGAGCGGGCGAAGGATTCTATAATAATAATTATATAATAAGTTAGAATCCTGAGTGTAGCGAGGGGTTCAAAGGCACAAGAAACAAAAATTTTGCTATCGTGTGATACATACAACTTTTCACCTCGATAGCGAAAACACAAGATCTAAGAAAATAATTATTTATTGAAACACTAAGATATTTTTATATCCATGTATATTACATGTTTATATGATAAAACCAGTTTCTGAGTAGATCTTCACACTTTTAACAAATTTCCAATCGTTAAATAATTCAAAGGCTTTCAAGTATTTTTCACGCCACTTTTCCGGAACAATGTTTAATTCAGCGTTAGACACTGATTCCTTTAATAACTGATGGTTTTAAATTGTCACTAGAATAACTCATTTTCTTATTTTTAAAACTTTTACAACAATTATCTACAAAGGAATTAGATAGGTATGTTTTTATTAAGCTTTAGACCTCATAGACAATTTTTCTTTTGTTTTTCCGCCATGTTTTATTCCTTTTTAATCTGCGTTCGGAATTGTGTCAATCATAAAATAAAATATATTAATAATATATCAATATTAATTTTCTTTTTCGTTTCATCTTGTGTTACAAATTGAATTGAAGTTATCTTGTGTGAATTGTAAAGTCTAAAACACATTTTAACAAAAAGCAAATATTTCAAATAATAAAATAGAGAGTTAAAAAAAATATAATATACAACATTTCCGAATGTTTCCGAATGTTTCTTGTGACGATGAATTGAATAAATGCCATCGATGATAAAAGCCAATCCAAAGCATTCTAAAAAAAAAATACACAACATAAGAATAATTCATCTACGACTTACCAGGCTGCATGGTCTACTATTTTTTCTCACTGGTTTTAAGTTTCACAAAACCAGTGAGCAAATTTCAATGTTGCTCACTGGTTTTAGGCAGCAAAGGCGCCCTGTTTGAGCTAGAGAGGTGAAAATGTACATTGCAGTTCTATGATAATATTTTTTGGAGCCGGTGCCAATCACACTAATATTATAAAGGAGAAAGTTTGTATGTGTGTGTGTGTGTGTGTGTGTATGTTGGTTACTCCTTCACGCAAAAACTACTGGACGGATTGGGCTGAAATTTTAAATAGAGATAGATTATACCCTGGATTAGCACATAGGTTACTTTTTATCCCGGAAAATCAAAGAGTTCCCACGGGAATTAAAAAAACCTACATCCACGCGAACGAAGTCGCGGGCATCAGCTAGTTTATTACAAGCCACACAAACCGTTTATTCTTCATACTGTTTTGGGCTTCCACATTGGTACCTTATTGGCACCGACTCCAAAACAAAATCCTTTTTTTATTGATACGAGTTTCACGATCTAAGCTTTCTTTTTCAGTGCGATGGAAAACAATGCAATTCTAATGTAAGTGAACTTCCATTGTTGGGTCCCGCATTATTTATCCATTCGAAGAAAAGTAAAATTAAATACGACTTTTATTATTTTAGTGCGTCGGCGGAAGTTGCTCTTCTGACGTAAGTATTATAAAACCACAAGTAATTTAATGATCTAATCCTTATTAATATTATAAATGCAAAAGTGTCTCTGTCTGCTTGTCTGTTACCTTTTCCGACATTAACCGCTTTTTCAAACTTCATTGTACGATAATTGTACGTGATGGTAACTCAGATCCTCTCAAACTCTATCAGAAACATTACCACAAATCTCAACAATAATTGTACAAAATTTCACCACCATCGAACAATTTTAGAACCGCTATGTATAGCGTGCAAAACTTGGGTTCAATGCCCCGCCTACGATGCGGCATTGACCACGCGGTATCTATCTACGCAACGTTCGTAGACCTCTAGTGTCAGTCAGATGTTTTATTTGCACTACAGTGCGAAATTTTTAAAAATACAGAAATTCTTTTTTCCGCGTTTTTTTTTTATTGGTATCTTATAAATAACACCCTGTATAGATTTCTTTTCTTACAGGCCTTAGGACTGGACGCAATATCACACGTAAATATTGTCAGTAATTTAATTAACCAATGTACACCGTTGACCTAGTGACTAGCTTAATCAGCTGGGTATCGTAAGTTCCTAGATTCGAACCCTAGTCGAGCCAAAAAAAAAATCTGTCAAGAAATTCTCAAGCAACGATGGTCGGCGGACTCCGTGCCTGGGAGAGCACGTAAAAACGAAAGTCTTTGATCCTGCGTCTGATGATCTCTCTCTGATTACCGTCCCATCGCACTATGACATAAGGAATACAGAGTGTGCGTTTCTATTGGATTCGGTTATGGTTTCGGTTTTTTTCGAATATCCAATAGACAATAGTTTCTATCACTTAGGGAGCTCCTTGCAGTTATTAAAAATATTTTTTCACTAACTTCCTAAAAGGCAGAAGTTCTCCATTCTTGTAATATTTTTAATTACTATGTTTTTTTATAGTGCAACGGTGGAACCTGTCGTTCAAAGGTAAGAAATTTTTATTTTCTCAAATTTATTACTATACATATAATACACATGTTTACAGACTTTTATTTAATGTGCCCTATTAGCACAGTATGCAGAGAGACGCAGTACTCCGACGCCTCTAATCTCGTGGTAAATTATTGTACCACTAGCGACCCGCCCCGGCTTCGCACGGGCGGACATTACTAATTACAATTTTAAATTCGTAATATCTTTTGAATGGATTGTCCAATTGGAATAAAATAAAAAGTAATTTATAGCTATTGAAACAATGTTGCTCAATAAATAGTTTATTTGGATAAGGATTAGTATTTGACGATACTATCGCGGACTTTTTTGTAGGCATTATTGAGTTCTACAACTTTTCTATAGAAGTCAACCATACATCTCTAACCATTTAGGCAGCGTTCGCGAGAATCGTTAACGTACGGCAGTTTTTTCGACGCCTTACTCCACAATTTTCACTACCACGAAAAATCCTATCTATTTTCCGGGATAAAATATAAACCTATACGGATTCGGAAGAATCCCTAAGTAATAGTAAAAGAAATTTTGAAATCGTTGCAGTAGTTTTTGAGCCTATTCAATACAAACATACAAAAATACAAAGGTTTCCTCTTTATAATATTAGTATAGATAACGACTCCGCTATGACTGCCATAGGTCCCGGAGTCCCGAATTACCGTATGATTGTTCTGTCTAGATCATTAGTTTCCAAAGTGATCCAGGTGCACCCCCAGAGGTGGTAAAAAAAAAGTCTGGGAACCTCTGGTCTAAATGGTTCGTCGAACCTCTGGTAGGTCAGTACTCAGCAGTACTATCCTTACTGCACTTGCTGGCTCTTCTCGGTAGGAAAGGCGTTCCGAACCAGTGGTAGATGCTCTTGACGATTCCAAAATACTTGTAAAATTCTAACTGAATAAAAATATTTTGAATTTGAATTTGATTTACAGTTTGTGATCAAATCTTGTAATTGAATTTTAGACAGATTCCCCAACCCATTGAGCTAAAATTTGGAACACATATAATCAAACTTCGATGAAAAATGCAATAATATGATACCATAGAGATGATTTCATGATAGAGCGGAGAAATGGCTATAGGAACTCCTTAACTTCTCATTGGATCTATCTTGACAAATACCTTTCGGCTCCATAATGAAGCCGAAAGGTCCGGTTTAGTACAGGATTTAAATAAAAACTTATTTTAAAAAGTTTAGTTTTCATTTTGATATATATTTTTCTCTATTTCAGACAAATGGAGATAACACTGTAGCTACGGTAAAGACATAGTCTCTAGTGAAACTTTTTTTTTTAAGTTAACGTTAACTGTTAAGATAGACTAAGTGCTCAACGATTTGTATGCAAATTTTTGAGCCTGTTTTACTTTAAACTACTCATTTTTGTAGAAATCTTAAAACCAGAGCACTGACATCATTCACTCTTACCACTGACTCGTATTTTTAATTTGTGATTTTAGGCTTATTTCGTGGTTTAACGACACTATTATAATGTGGATAAATAAATAAATAAAAGTTTATTCAGCTCAACAAAATCACAAAAAAAAAGAATAAAAATAACGATTACATACCACCGGATACGGATAAATATAATAAAATCACCAAATTAATCGTGGTATGTACCTGTTATCCACATTATAATATCCAAAACATGTCCACAAAATTGAGTCATTTCTTTTACATTCACCACCAACCAAATTACATTGTTGTAAGTTGGTATAAATCTGCCACTTAGGGCATTAGGACCCAAGTGTAAATTGTCAAGTGTAAACAAGTGTAAATTAATTTATAACACCCCCGACAAGTAAACGTTACAGTAACTAGAAAAGAGCTGATAACTTTCAAACGGCTGAACCGATTTTCTTGGATTGTCTAGCTAATAACACTCTCGATCAAGCCACCTTCCAAACAAAAAATAGTAGATTAAAATCGGTTCATTAGTTTAGGAGCTACGATGCAACAGACAGATACACAGATACGCAGATACACAGATACGCAGATACACAGATACACACGTCAAACTTATAACAACCGTCTTTTTGTCGGGTCACCTAAGTTACACTAATTGTAATTTTCTATTGTAACTTTGGAATATTTACTGATTCAATTTACTTTAACTATCACGCTTTTTAAGTTAAAACTTTCTACTATTGAAACTTACCTGCTAAGTACTACTATAGGCTCAATGTTACATCCTAAGTAATAATTATACAGACCTACTAGCAAAAATACTTTTTTCAGTGCGAAGGTGGTGTCTGCCAAGCAAAGGTACCAACTAATTTGTTTTTTTTTTGTTTTTTTTTCTTAAAAGAATATTAGCCATGCTAATCATGATTAATACTCCCCTTTCCCCTCCAATTAAGCTTAAAGCTTGTACCAGGAGTGGGTACGACAATAATGCAACGGGTGGGGTTTGAACCGCCGACCTTTCGGATTTCAGTCCGCTTCTCAACTGTTGAGCTATCGAGACTCCAATTTGTAACACTGATTAGTTAATCAAATAATTATGGGAAGTTTCCTTAGCACGCGCTTCAGTGCTACCCATACAAACGCAGTTTAGTTCTCATTAGACTATTATTGACCAATCAAACTGGAAGAAATGTAAACTTAATATCTGTGTCACATACAGTTTGACAGATTTCCGTAAAAATATCGAGTTTTAAAGTAACACGGGTATGTAAATACTTGAGCCCGTGTAACTTTGAAACTAAATGTTGGAACGGAAATCTGGCAAACGGCAGACACAGAATGACTTCCTAGAATGTTACACACATTGAATTGATTGTTGAATGTGAAACATTAAGAGGGCTCTCTCCGTCACTCGTTTCATAATTTTGCAGACATATTCTAGAAACTAATATCTATGTCTGTAGTTTTCCAGATTTCTGTTAAAATATTCGGTTTCAAAGTTACGCGGTCTTAAAAAAATTCATACAAATCTTTGAGCCCCTGTAATTTTAAAACTACATATTTTTAGAAAAATCTAAAACACCACAGACACAGATATTAGAATATGTCTGCAAAATTTCATGGACTTTGGTTTTTTTTTTTTTTTTGTTGACGCTGGGGAATGCATTTACGCATCCCCCCCGGAGGGAAAGTATGTGGGACTCGCCGGCCGAGAGGCGACCGGAATACCCACTAAACCCCAGCGGCGCTACTGCGCGTTGCCTGGCGACTGGGTCACGGGAACGGCCGAAGCAAACAACCGCAACCCAGCCAGCGACGTCTGCCGAGGCAGACCCTCCACTGGGGACCTGCTCGGTCCCCACCACCGCACCTCCGGGACGCACCAACGAAGTGCGTCCCCCGACCCTGGGACGCGCACGTCGCCCGTGTCCCGTCCTACGCTTCGTCCACTGTGCCCTCTGCTAGTCAGAGGGACACGTGGAGAAACCTCCCCCCCCTGCCAGGTCATTAGCCATAGCCAACAATATCTCCGAAGAGAAATTATTAGCCATGTTACCGGGGCGCACCGGCCCGAACACTGCTCTTCCCCTCGGACGCATCCAAAAGGGACCAGCAGCATCCAGGCACACTGGGAGGTTACCTGGCTGGCGCCCCATGGACTTTGGTTGCTTAATATTCAAATGAAATTGGAACTACGATTGTATGAAACGAGTGACGGAGAGCCCTGTTAAGTTTGATTGGTTGAAATTCAAATGAGAGCTGAACTCCGTTTACTTGGCACTAGGTACCAATTCTAAACTGTGTTTGTATATTCTAGTGTTCGGGGAAGAATTGTACCGCAAAGGTAAGTATCGATCGTTTTCTTTTATTCTTAACCCCCGACCCAAAATGAGGGTTATTATAAGTTTGACGTGTGTATCTGTGTATCTGTCTGTGGAAACGTAGCTCCTAAACTAATGAACCGATTTTAATTCAGTTTTTTATGTTTGAAAGGTGGCTTGATCGAGGGTGTTCTTAGCTATCATCCAAGAAAATCTGTTTAGCCGTTTGAAAGCTATCAGCTCTTTTCTAGTTACCTTCACTTGTCGGGGGTGTTATAAATTTTTAATTTACACTTGTATCTATAATAATTTTGTGAAAGTCCACTATTGGAAGCCGGCCTTCCGAAATGACCTTCACCACACCCGGCCCTCAGTCTTCCTCGTCCAGTCACCTCCCGTATCTTCTTTATAACGATGGTCCATCGTGCTGGAAGATGTTCCAAGCTACGCTAAGATAAATAGTCTTCTCTCTAGAACTTTCCAGTTGCAAAGCCGAAAGGAAGGGTTATGATTTTAGCAGTCTATGTATGTATGTATATATGTAAATATGTATGTATGTTTGTATCCAGATTCTGTGTGTTCCACCGTAGCGCCTAAACTACTGAGCCGATTTTGATGAATGAGGTGTCAATCGATTCTATGTAATGGCCCGGGTGACATAGGCTATACTTTATACGAAAAAAATCGGCCTGACGGAAGTTACATCAAAAAAAGTGAGGCTCTCAAATTTTTTTTATTGCTATTGTGTCGAGTGGGATGTCCAACGAAAGAGGAAAAAATTCTGAGTTCATAAATATAAATATAGTTATTATTAAAATATACCAAGCGACAGAAACCCCAATTTACTATAATTAAATTCGTTTCGATTAGACATAACAGGTGGCGCCACTAGCTGCTTACAACGCACAGAAACCCCATTTTATTATAATTTTATTATTTCTCATTCAGCAGCACCACCTATTGGCTATTTGCGAGACCTCGGTTATTCGTCGCATCATAGACTTATTAAAACGGAAAAGTTTCAAATAAAAAAAAGTAAAAAAAACTATAACCCGACTACGGAAAAAATGAGACAACTTGATTCCGACTTGGTACAAGTAAAATAAGCTAAAAAGAAAGAAACAAGATTGTGCTTAGTGCTATCATCGTCTTGATTGAGATTCAATACAAAGGCCGTGGTCGTGCTTTGTCGACAGCGTATTTCTTATCCTTGATTGACGGCATTCCCAATGATTTTATTTGTCTACCAAATTAGAACATTTTCTTTTTGCTGTCGACAACGCACGACCACGGCCTTTGTATTGAATCTCAATCAAGACGATGATAGCACTAAGCACAATCTTGTTTCTTTCTTTTTAGCTTATTTTACTTGTACCAAGTCGGGTTCAAGTTGTTTCATTTTTTCCGTAGTCGGGTTATAGTTTTTTAAAACTACATATTTTTAGAAAAATCAAGACACAGATATTAGTTTCTAGAATATGTCTGCAAAATTTCATGGACTTTGGTTGCTTAATATTCAAATGAAATTGGAATTACGATTGTATGAAACGAGTGACGGAGAGAGCCCTCTTAAGTTCGATTGGTTGAAATTCAAATGAGAGCTGAACTCCGTTTACTTGGCACTAGGTACCAATTCTAAACTGTGTTTGTATATTCTAGTGTTCGGGGAAGCATTGTACCGCAAAGGTAAGTATCGATCGTTTTCTTTTATTCTTAACCCCCGACCCAAAATGAGGGTTATTATAAGTTTGACGTGTGTATCTGTGTATCTGTCTGTGGAAACGTAGCTCCTAAACTAATGAACCGATTTTAATTCAGTTTTTTATGTTTGAAAGGTGGCTTGATCGAGGGTGTTCTTAGCTATCATCCAAGAAAATCTGTTTAGCCGTTTGAAAGCTATCAGCTCTTTTCTAGTTACCTTCACTTGTCGGGGGTGTTATAAATTTTTAATTTACACTTGTATCTATAATAATTTTGTGAAAGTCCACTATTGGAAGCCGGCCTTCCGAAATGACCTTCACCACACCCGGCCCTCAGTCTTCCTCGTCCAGTCACCTCCCGTATCTTCTTTATAACGATGGTCCATCGTGCTGGAAGATGTTCCAAGCTACGCTAAGATAAATAGTCTTCTCTCTAGAACTTTCCAGTTGCAAAGCCGAAAGGAAGGGTTATGATTCTAGCAGTCTATGTATGTATGTATATATGTAAATATGTATGTATGTTTGTATCCAGATTCTGTGTGTTCGCTAAGATAAATAGTCTTCTCTCTAGAAATTTCCAGTTCCGATAAATCAGGTGTGATTGTGGTCAAGCGCTTACCTATAGTGAATAAAAAAATAAAAAAATTCATGTATACAATCTTTCAAGTTCTCGTTATAATTAAGTACATGGATAATCTTCGATGCAGGAGCATATTTTTAATAGCTTTCTAAACTCGTTTGAAAGAAAGACTAAAATTGATTTATTTTTACCTATACCTACTCATAAATTAAATATTTCAGTGTGAAGGAGAGGTCTGCTTGGCTAAGGTACAATTTAATTTAAGGTACAATTTACAACAAAAAAAAAAAAAAAAAAAAAAATAGGTACAATTTTGTTTTATTCTTGTTTCGGAAAACAATACCTACTTTACATAATTAATTAAGTATTTTACATTCTAGAGATGGATGGTTACTTTTCAAATCCAGAAGTTCCCACGGAATTTTCAAAAACAAATCTTACGTGGACAAAGACGTGGGATAGACGTGGACGTAGTAACTAATAAAAAAAATCAAAAGCCTCAATAGCTCAACGGTTATAGGAGTGGACTGAATACCGAAAGGTCGGCGGTTCAAACCCCAGCCGTTGCACTATTGTCGTACCCACTCCTAGCACAAGCTTTACGCTTAGTTGGAGGGGAAAGGGGAATGTTAGTCATGATTAAAATGGCTAATATTCTTTTAAAAAAAATATTAATAAAAAGAATACCCGGCTGAGTTTGTTGTAGACTCTTCTCAGACCTGGGCGCGTTTGGAACCCTCGTACCTTTAGTTTTAAGTTTGCGTAGTTAATTATCACCACTATATTATCATCTTACAAATCGAACTAACTTTCTTTCTTTCTGACCATCAAAAAGGGTACAATAGCATCTACTTTGAATAAATGATAATATTATGACTTTTGAAATAATGTGTTTCAGTGTTCGGGGCCTAACTGCACAGCTAGTGTAAGAAAATGTTTAGTTTTCTATTTTTAACCCCCGACCCAAAAAGAGGGGTGTTATAAGTTTGACGTGTGTATCTGACTGTGGCATCGTAGCTCCTAAAGTAATGAACCGATTTTAATTTAGTTTTTTTTGTTTGAAAGGTGGCTTGATCGAGAGTGTTCCGTACAATCCAAGAAAATCGATTCAGTCGTTTGAAAGTTATCAGCTCTTTTCTAGTTATTACTGTAACCTTCACTTGTCGGGGGTGTTAATTTACACTTGTTAGCTCTATCTTACTTGAATAGGGTATAGTTTGAAAATAATTTAATGTTTTATTTTTACAGTGCAATGGCTTCAACTGTAAATACGAGCAGCAAAATATGAAGGTTCAAACCTGGAACAACAACCCAGCTGTCCCACTACTGAACTTAGCTTTCCAGGCAGAGCTTATCTAACTAAATTTTTTTTTTCTTTTTTTTTCCCCCTGTTATTATCTGCAATCAGTCGGGGGTCTATAAGCAGATTATTTGGGCTAAATTTGGGATTTAAAACGGAAGGGCCAATGCTCCAACGTCCATCAGATATCGAGCCCGTCAGCTCATTTTAATCTTTTAACTCTGGGGGCGGCTAGAAGTGAGTTGGCAAGTATCTAACTAAATAAACCACTGGATTGTATTTTACCTTATTTATAGTGTTTTTTTTTATTTCATCACTAGCTGATGCCCGCGACTTCGACCGCGTTGATCTAGGTTTTTAAAAATCCCGTGGGAATTCTTTAATTTTCCGGGATAAAAAGTAGCCTATGTGCTAATCCAGAGTATAATCTATCTCCACTTTAAACAACCCAATCCAAAAAAAAAAAAATTAAAAAAAAATTAAAAAAAAATCCTTTCGGTAGTTTTTGCGTGAAGGAGTAACAAACATATACACAAACTTTCCCCTTTATAATATTAGTGTGATCAACCTATCGTCGCCGGCTAACTACTGAGCACAGCTGGACGTCTCCTCAATTTTTATATTTTAACTAGATGATGCCCGCGACTTCGTTCACGTGGATTTAGGTTTTTTAGAAATCCCGTTGGAACTCTGTAATTTTTCGGGGATAGAATGTCCCCTATGTCAGTTGCCTGGATGCAAGCTACCTCTGTACATATATAAATCGGTTAAACGGATGGACTTTTAAGGATCCCGTGGGAAATCTTTGATTTTCCACGATAAAAAGTAGCCTATATCCTTCCCCGGGATGTAAGGTAAATCGTTTAAACTGTTGGGCCGTGAAAAGCTAGCAGACAGACAGACAGATAGACAAACAGGCACACTTTCGCATTTATAATATTAGTATAGGTAGTATGGATTTACAAGTTTTTACAGGCAAGATCGTCGTCAAGCGCAAGCCTCTCTTACATTTAAAATAATAGTGACAAAGAAACTGAGACCATAGACAAAAGTTATTTTTATCGAAAAGACAAATGGAATAGGCGATCGCTAATCGCAAGTAACTTTGTCTAGCAATCGAACTACGCTTTCGTTAAAACGATGGCGAATCAAGAAGAATCGAATGCCGTTTGTCTAGGCCCTCTGGTGGTTTAGTCGCGGGCAAACTCCTAATAGTAAAATATCAACAAGTATAAATTAAAAATTTATAACACCCCCGACAAGTGAAGGTTACAGTAACTAGAAAAGAGCTGATAACTTACAAACGGCTGAACCGATTTTTTTGGACTATTCCGCGCCTACGATCTGAGTTTATCAAAACATCATTTTCAAATAAATAATTATTTATCTAGGCAACGTCCATCTTGACAGCTTGACATTTGTCAATTGACATAATATTATGAACCTAACGGTTATCTAACCTTCTTTTCTACAAGAAAACTAGAAGAGAACTTTTAAACGGCTGAACCAATTTTTTTGGATTATAGCTAAGAACACTTTCGATCAAGCCACCTTTCAAACAAAAAAAACTAAATTAAAATCGGTTCATTCGTTTCGGCGCTACGATGCCACAGACAGATACACAGATACACACGTCAAACTTATAACACCCCTCTTTTTGGGTCGGAGGTTATAAAACACCTATACTATAGGTTCAGTATGCGACAGGTTGAGATGGCAATCGGAGTATGAGGCGGGGGGACGCCCCGCACACCCGCACGTCCGCGTCACCCG
Organism: Maniola jurtina; assembly: GCF_905333055.1. Classification (NCBI taxonomy): domain Eukaryota; kingdom Metazoa; phylum Arthropoda; class Insecta; order Lepidoptera; family Nymphalidae; genus Maniola; species Maniola jurtina. Next base: position 5,677,036 of record NC_060053.1, read on the forward strand.
CGCTACTCCGCACCGCTGGCTGAGCGGGTGTGCGGCGCGTTCCCTCCCAAATTGCCATTTGAACCTGTCGTGTACTACACATACGAGCGTAACATATTCAATGATTTATGATGTCGCCACTTTCCTTCGAGTTATGACAGTTTGTGGCCTCGATAGTGGGTTGAGCACACGTCTTATACTTTGTGGAAAGTCTCCCCAAAGCTTTTGGTAAGTAAGAAATATCGGAAATATATAAACTTCTCTTCCCTTTCAATCTAACGTTAATTATATCCTGCTTAAAGTCTTAAAGCTTGACACTTCCTGGCGCAGTTGGTAACCGCTCAGGTCTCATTAGAGGGAGGTTCCGGGTTCGATTTCCGGCAGGGATTTGGAATTTTATAATTTTTAAATGTCTGATCTGATCTGGTGGGAGGCTTCGGCTGTGGCTAGTTAACATTCTACCGACATAGCCGTGCCGCCAAACGATTTAGCGTTCCGGTACGATGCCGCGTGTAGAAGCCAAAGGGGTATAGGTTTAATAAAAACTGCCATACCTTTTCCAGATTAGCCCGCTTGCAGCTTAGACTGCATCCTCACTTACCGCCAGGTGAGACTGCAGTCAAGGGCTAACTTGTATCTGAATAAAATAAAATGAAGGTAAAAAACGTAATCAACCCACCACACTTTACACTTGCGCTGCAATTTCCCTAAACTTTATTTTTCATTTAAAAGCATGACTCGTATCTAGTAATTTTATTTGTTACTCAACATTTGCGCGGGCCTTTACATAAATCAAAACATAAGTGGTTTGGCAACGTCACGACTTTACGAATTTATTACATTTAGGGATAAACAGCTATATATGTGAGGGGTTAGGTTAAGTGGTTAAGCTCTGTGTATGCTTAATCAAGCCTACACAGAGATTAACCACTATCCTCGACAGTTAGGAAACTTCTAACAAAACGACGAGGCTTCAACGTCACTGGCAGGCGTCAAATGTTAGTACAATTTGACGCAGGTAGCCCTAAAGTAGCCCTATTTTTCTTTGATTTTTTTTCTTTTAATAAGAATATTAGCCAAGTTTATTATGCTGACTAACATTCCCCTTTCCCCTCAAATTAAGTCTAAAGCTTGTGCTAGGAGTAGGTACGACAATAGTGCAACGGGTGGGGTTTGAACCGGCGACCTTTTCGATCCGCTCCTATAACCGTTGAGCTATCGAAGCTAAACCGACCGATTTTAGGTCACCTTAGCCTAATATTTGACATATCGTCGAACCGAGCGTTCCCTCACTCTAGTTCACTCTGGCGTCACTGCAAATGTATAAGGCCTTCACACTGAATGCGCGCGTATGAGTGTACAATTATTAACTTAAGGACACTCAAAACAAGGCAATGGGGGAGGGGGGTAGTTTTAGGGTTAGATAAATAGTTTTTAGGATTACTAACATTAGTTTTGAAGTGTGTGATAATATTAACAAACAAATGATCGAAAAGATCGAAGTAAATGATTTTTTTTTAAACATTGCCAGCAAAAAATGTGGTATTTGCAGTACCTTTTTTGATGGATGGGAAATTTTATGATACCCGATCTCTTGGGGGAGAACGATGTCTATGTCACTTTCCAGGAATTACGAACATATATAAATAAATGGTGATAATTACGTAAACTTAAATGTTCATGGTCACTCTACTATAAAGGTAATTCGTCTTCTATGACGCTTTTTCTGAGTTGAAATCTCGTGAGTGTGGCCTGAGACCTCTGATGTCATTCCAATTTCGCTTGACAAAAATAAAAGTGGCGTTTTTTATAGCCATTCTCGATTTTTTTGATCTGCCTGTACCTATGCCCTTAATGGGTTGTCAGCGCCTTTTAGAAGACCCGTGCTCAGTAGTGAGCCGGCAATGAGTTTGTAAGTCCGCTGGACCAACGGGACGAGGCGCGGGTTCACCACACAAAAAAACACCAGAGTTTATACACGCTTTTATTAAGACCTCGTAACTCTTATCGATATACATCAAACAATCTCTCGTAATATCTATTTTGTTTATCCGTCAAATCCTAGGTCCTCCTCTTGGACCACAGAGCTAGTCCCCTTTCGCTGGGTTCACAGTTCACACAGAGTATTCTACCACCACAAGTTAATCATGATCATGATACTTCAAGTCACAATACATTTAATGAGGCGAGTTAAAATACGACCTTTTCCCCTTCAATAAAGGGAGTGAGACTTCAAGATTACATTACAGCCTTCTGAAATATGCCACGGTAATGATCTTATATATCACCTCCCACTAAGGGTGTCATTGCCCTGCTTGCTCCTCTCGTTTGTATGAAGCGAGTGACGGAGAGAGCCCTCTTAATATCACCCAATATTCTATACGTCACCTTACATTTGCAAATTAATTTGTCTCCGCTTTACTAGGTAATTGGTAGTTAAGTACTAGATACTGTACATATTATCACACTAATATTATAAAGGCGAAAGTTTGTCTGTGTGTGTGTGTGTGTATGTTTGTTACTCCTTCACGCAAAAACTACTAGGTAGACGGATTTGGCTGAAATGAATGAAGATAGATAATATCCTGGATTAGCACATAGGCTACATTTTATCCCGGAAAATAAAAGAGTTTCCACGGGATTTCGAAAAACCTAAACCCACGCGGGCGAAGTCGCGGGCATCGGCTAGTTTTCTATACTTTGACATATTTTGAGCTAAGCTAACCTTTGTAACATATAAATCGGTTAAACGGATAGACCCTTAAGAATCCCGTAGGAACTCTTTGATTCTCCGAGATAAAAGTAGCCTATGTCCGTCCCCGGGATGTAAGCTAACTCTGTACCAAACATTAAAATCGGTTCAGCGGTTGAGCTGTGAAAACGTAGCAGACAGACAGACAGACACACACTTTCGCATTTATAATATTATAATATAATATATAATATATGTATAATATAAGTGTATAAGTATGGAAGTATGGATTAATATTGAATACATGGGTACCCAATTACGTAGGCAGAGTTAGATAGCAAAAACCAAATTGAAGTCACTTTCATAATCTTCCCAAAGCCTCGCCATTATACGAGATGACAAATAGAAATAAACATAATAAATCAGATCCTGTGTGTGATTGTGTGATCATTTATCATTTTGTCAGCGAGGCGTGAGAAATTGTTTGGCGATAAATGGGTTTTTGTGTTTATTATTTAGTTATTGATTAACCCCCGACCCAAAAACTAGGGTGTTATAAGTTTGACGTGTGTATCTGTGTATCTGTCTGTGGCATCGTAGCGCCTAAACGAATGAACCGGTTTTATTTTATTTATTTTTTTGTTTGAAAGGTGGCTTGGTCGAGTGTTCTTAGCTATAATCCAAGAAAATCGGTTCAGCCGTTTAAAAGTTATCAGCTCTTTTCTAGTTTTCTTGTAACTTTGTAACAGACCGTTAGGTTCATAATGTTATGTCAATTGAAAAATGACTAGCTGTCAAGATGGACGTTGCCTAGATACATAATTATTTATTTGAAAATGATGTTTTGGAAAATTCAGATACTTTGTCGGGGGTGTTATAAATTTTTAATTTACACTTGTTGATTTATTATTAGCGGATAGGTCCCGGCCTTGTATAGTACAAATCGTCCTTACTTAAAATACTCCATACTAAAATGCGAAAGTCATCTGCTAGCTTTTCACGGCCCAACAGACGAGTCTGCTCGCAAAATTCAAATTTTATTGGTTTTTCGCAATTTGTAAACTAATACGACCAAGTAGGCTTATGGCATTCTAGTTGCGACAATGGCAGTATCATACCCACCTATTTATATAAAAATCTTTACTTGAAAGGCTACAGTTTAAGAAATTAGCTCTAGTATCGACTGTAACTCACAAATTAGTCGATACTAGAGCTAATTTCTTAAACTGGACCCTTTCAAGTAAAGATTTTTATATAAACACGTGGAAATGATACTACCATTGTCGCAACTAAAATGCCATATGCCTACTTTGTCGTATTAGTTTACAAATTGCGAAAAATCAAATAAAATTTGAATTTCGCGGGCAGACCCGTCGCTTGCTCCTTAACTGATTTTGACTAAAATAGGTACAGAGTTAGCTTACAGAATAGGCTACTTTTTATCCCGGAAAATCAAAGAGTTCCTACGGGATTCTTAAATGCCCATCCGCTTAGAAGATTTATGTGACATGTAGGTACAGCAACAGCTTGCGTCCCAGAAATTAATATAAGCAACTTTTTATCCTAGAAAATCAAATAGTTCCCACGGGATTTAAAAAACCTAAATCCACGCGACGAATTCGCGGGCATCACTAGTTAATACTAAATAATTAGTGTGAACAGTATGAATATTATCAATTTAAAATATTTACCAGTAGATTTTTTTAAAGATAGCTTAACTTTTCAAACTCATAAAATACTAGATGATGCCCGCGACTTCGTCCGCGTGGATTTAAGTTTTTTGAAATCCCGTGGGAACTCTTTGATTTTCCGGGATAAAAAATAGCCTATGTGCTAATCCTGGATATTATCTATCTCCATTCCAAACAGCCAAATCCGTCCAGTAGTTTTTGCGTGAAGGAGTAACAAACATACACACACACACACACACACACACACATACAAACTTTCACCTTTATAATATTAAGTGTGATAGGTAACCTAACACTTCCTTATTCAGTTTCATCGGAACTCAGAACTTGGGCTAAGTCTCTGAATAACAAAACAGGCTCATTTAAATGCATTGAGTAGTTACTGAGCTACCGGCTACGCATTTCGTTTCCGTTTCGATGCAAATTAAGGAAAATTGCGCTAAAGAAAAATTTACTAGGTAGATAGGGTAGGATCTGCAGGGTTGATGAGCTGACCAATCAAAATTCAAAAATTCAAAATTCAAAATATTTTTATTCAATTAAACTTTTACAAGTGCTTTTGAATCGTGAAAATAATCTACCACTGGTTCGGAATGCCGTTCCTACCGAGAAGAACCAGCAAGAAACTCGGCGGTTGCTCTTTTCAAGTATTCAATTTACAATAATAATATGCCTACGGTATTTACGGTACGGTATGTACGGTAATTTATAATATCTACGGTAGCGGGGAGCGGGTGGATGAGGAAAGCGGAGGATCGTGTTTGGTGGCGCTTTCTTGGAAAGGCCTATGTCCAGCTGTGGACGCTGACAGGCTGATGGATTGGATTGGATCAACCCATTGCCGGTCCACCACTGAGGATGACATACTTTTCTGCACCATTAAAGCAAGTGATATTCAATTATTTTAAATGAACATCGAAAAATTAGAGATGCGTGCTTGGGATGGAAGACCGGACTCCCAGAGTGAGAGGACGATGGTCTATTTCTATTAGGTCTTAGTAGAATAGGTAGTGCATAGTATAATAGCTCGTTCACACGGGCTGCGTAAGTGTAGACGTAGCGCGTACCATTGCGTTGTAATGTATGGAACTGTATGAAACATGGCACACCGCTTGCGTAAAGCGTGGACGTATGCGTAACCCGGTGTGTTAGGGGTTTACGCACGCACGTATTACGTGTACGCAATTGGTGTGAATCGGCCTTAAAACAGTTACACTATGTGAATTTCTTGTGTGATTCATTAAAATTTTATAACCCTTTAGATTTCCTCAAAAAAAAATGATTATTACACCTAAGATCTAGTATAATTAATTTAACTTACCTAAAAAACAAATGTAAAATTATTTAAAATTTGAAAACGACATCTTACGGTTATGTCATAAACTACACGACCATCTTTGTCTGACAGTTTGTAAGATTGTCAATAGATGGCGCTAATCTAAAATCTCAAAATTGATCTACTCTTGCAAATAGAGGGCACTTTTTATTTAATTTTTAAATAAAACAATATTTTGTAAATAAAAGGTATATAAAAGATTATAATGATGCTAATATTTTTACAATAAAATATTTTTTTTTTTTTAATATAATATTTAACAATACAAATAAAAGGTTTATCATTCTAATATTTATTATCTCACTGGGCATAATATAATATAGATAATAATAGACGCGTTTTACCTACCAATAAAACGCTTATTAATTTACTTGCCTTACTCGATGCTTAAATATATGAGATAGACGTCATTTGTCCCGCCTTAACGCATCCATCTCGCTCTATCATATAGCGCCGTCCCTCTCTCCTCACCACCACCGCCCAGCAGTGCGAAGCGTGGCCCAAAGTGGCCGCGTTATTTTATTCATTGCGTTGAAAATCACCAGGCAGAATTCAAAGTTAAGCATCGAGTAAGGCAAGTAAATTAATAAGCGTTTTATTGGTAGGTAAAACGCGTCTATTAATTTGACTGTACCTTACTCGATGCTTAAATATATGAGACGTGTTTGTTATCGCCTGGTGGTGGTGGTGATCTGCGCCATACAAAGATTTAACATCTTTGACGCCAATGTGACATATATATAAGACAACTGATATGTTGAGCAAATAATGCCATTTTCTTGCTAAGAAAAGAGAAAAGAAAAATTACGGGGTGTAAATCCTCACTAACAAACTATTCACATGATTGCGAATTAAGAATGAGTTTGCAAGTCGACATACAAAATAACAGAAAAGATATACGCGTGTATGTATTACATCAGGCAAACCATTATAAGCTAGGCAATAAATTTAGCAATTAAAATTATATGCGTGCCTGTATGTGTAATACTCAGTCAATAGGTAAGGCTGACCTCGCAAACACTTGTAAATACATTCTTTGCATGTAAAGTCTACCTATTAATTAGACAGCATCAATATTAGGATAGTGATTAGTCATGAAAACAATTGCCATTGCAAGAGTGATTAAATATTTTAGACTCACTCTATGAGTCAATAACATAATATATACCACCAAAAACAATATAACTGGGTCAAAATACAGCTATTTCAACAACATTAGACAATTGACCCAATCGTTTCGAAAACATACTGAAATTATTACCGTCCTACATGAAATCCTCGGACATCTGATATCTTAGATATCTATTAAGAACAATTTAATCACAATGAACAATCCTGGGTAAAAATAAGTAACTTAGTACATGCACAAAACATGCCCTGGAGCGAATTTAAAATGGAAAGGTTCCTTTGTTTAAAATAACTATTTTCACTATGACCAGGAAAAATCTTCCCAGAACAGTCTAGTTTCTTTAGTTCCATGTCCTTTTCTTGGCTCATAGCTTTGCTATTTAGAAAAGTTCGTACAGTTCTCACCAGAACAGAAGAAAGTTTTAATTTGAAACTCATAAATAAACAATTCATCATTGTTTAGGTATTTTCCTCATACTCTTTGTTTTATCATTCTACAAGAATTGGGATGATGCCACTGTCAAAAATAAATTATAGCAAATTAAGCTTTTAGTTCCTTGCATATCATGGACTTCCGCAAAATAACGCTTGCTTCTATAATACATGATAAAAAGTCGCTGATTTGACTAGCAGCCATCCTTCCTATTATTAGAATTAGAAGTTTATTTTAAACTAAGCATGAAAAAGCTATAAAGGAACCCCCTACAACCTGCGTTGGGCGGCTGTAGCTAGGACACTTTGAACCAGACCAGGACTTGTAATGACTTATTGTTAGCCGAAATGTTGACTTCATTAATTAATGATGAAGGGATTAATGAGTTAATGCCCAGCTATGGTGATAAAACGTAGTTATTACAAACTGTCTTCTGGCACAATGCTTAGACATTCCAAGATCTATCTTGGCGCGCTCAATATTACCATGTTTTAAAGATTTTAACTTTGAAGCAAAAAAGGAACAAAAACCTTTTGGAGACGTCTCTCAACAAGCTTAAAGTTTCATAAAACGAAACTTACTGGAAATCCTATCACCATGTAAAGGATTATTTAAATGATAAGAAAGCTTAGGAATGAGTTTCTTAACAACTCCGATAGCTTGTAAACACTCACCCAAAATTTGACAATCGAAAAGTGACAAAGACAAGGTAGGTAAGTACTACTTTGAATAATTCTTTGACTTTGACATTTTATGACAAGAATGTTTAACTACGCTGACTTGAAGACAGTCAGCAATGCTCGTACAATTCACAAAGATATGAAAAGAAATCGACCAAGCTCAATCATAAAAGTGGATATTTCACTGGTACAACAAACAATAATTCACAAAGAATCTGGTTCACAAAGAATATTCTCACAGTTTCAAATTATTGAAAGTTTTATGGTAATGTTACCCAAAAAGCCCGTATCGAGGACTGATCCTCCTAACTATGTCCTGAGACATAGTTAGGGACACGGTAAGCTGATTCAGTACGAAAATCCATTCCTTGCACAATAGTATCCGAACAAACTGTACAATAAAACTGTCTTAACCTGTTAATTTGACATCTTGGATTGGACTGAAATCGCTCCCGCGTCGGACATACCTTGCTCCTGGAACTTTTACGATCCAGACCTACACATGACTATTAAATTCAGCAACATCATAGAAGATGTCGTAGATTTTAGGATTACAGCCCACTTATAACATATACAAGGTAAGGTATTGTGTAAATGCTTCTTGTAGCATCCTTGCACACAGATCTAATTCACTCAGAAATAATAACCATGTTACAATTATGAATAACTATGAAATTAAATCACAACCCCTAAACAGATCTTAAGTTCTGATACATTAGGCTGGATCAATCAAAGTTATTATTCGAAATATAGAAATTCGATAGATTTGAAATGAATTTTTGTCCGCTGAATTAGTTTCTGAACCAAAAATTTTGAAAAATAAATGGGTTGTTTTATTTTAAAAGTATAACCATGAATCTTCTGCCACGAGCAGAGCATATGAAAATTTTTGTCATGTGACTTTGAACTGGAAAACGATTTTAACAGTTAACATTAAATTTTCCATGTAGGAAAGCTGTCTTGTTTAAGATTATAAATTTGCTACACCGGGCACGGCTAGGTGCGAATAAATCTAGCATTTCATTCTAGTCTTTCTCCGCCATACGAGTATGCGGTTAGCAAATGCTAATTCAGAGGAATGCCAAGTCTAGAAACATAGTCGGCATGACCGTTGTTTTGTTGCAAAACTGAAAATGTATTTAGACATCCAGGATCCAGAATGTATGTATCCAGGATTGAAACGTACAAAATACTAAATAACTATTAAATGTCCCAACTTTTGAAAGCATGTTTCTGAGAAGGAGCAATCTTAGCTTTAGGGGACATGACATGAAGCTACATGTCAATTATCAGTGTCAAATCCATTAAAAACACTTTCTGACCAACAGAGTCGGTCACATATGGAATAAATTGCCCAAGGATGTAGTTATGACAAGCTCTGTTAACCATTTCAAGAAAACATTAAACAAACATTCGGAAAACTCGAAGCACCTCTGATATAGACGAATCAGCGAAAGCTGCTTAGTCTATTATAAATAATAAATAATGATAATAGTAATCTGGTAGCCACGATGCCAGTTCCCAGAGAGGAGCAGATTGCGTCCTCTTCTGTCATAAGTCCATGCCAGACGAAAAAGCTGACCATGACCTTGGAAATGAGGTGATACTTTTAAATAAACTCTAACATCCTGTTGACTTTTCCATCAAATGCATTGCTCTTAGCATACACGCATTTACATCAAAAATATATTGATTGATTGAAACTTACAATAACCGGAAATTTCTCCTGGAATGCATCGGTTTGGTCCAATGCTCGACAAGAGAAGTCTGCCCATCAAGCACGAAAACGCGATGTCCATGCAATGTTGTTTGTGAGAGAATAAGCTGCAAAAGGCATGTAGATGGAAGAAAGGAGATTCTGATACCATCATCTCAAATCCTTCGCTTCATGCAGACCAATAATATGAGGGAAGGTGCAAAAACCTGCTATTCTTCAGAAAATACAGTCTTGAGAGCCGAAATAGTGGGTCACGTGGACGCAAGCCGCCACTGTTGGCGCAAACATACACCCGCACTCGCGTACTGCAGCGGGTGTCACTCACGCACGAAGTTCGCACGCTCATGTCAGTCACTGAACAAATCTACCTGATCAGTTGATCACTGGGCAAGCTCATATAAACCACAACGATATATGACAAGTATAGATTCATTAGGTTAGTTGTAATAGTAAAAATATTATTATATAATTCAAACTATTTAACCCTTCTCATTTAGTGAAGACAGCCGTGCTCTGTAGTGAGCTGGTGGTGCGTTTATCATGATAATAAATTTAGGTTAACTTATCCATTGAATTAGCGTGTAATGATAGAATTATGTTTTCCAAATAAAAATAATAAATTGCTTTGTTGGCTTTCCTTTCATGTTATTTATAGGCACCTTTACTTGGTCAGAAGTATGGCTCCTTTAGCTTGAGAGATGTGAATAACTCATTCTTATAAACTTAATACTTGCTGCAATTAGCCAGCAGCAAGAGAGCGACAGCCAATTCAAGATGATTGCATTGCTCACTGTACACACTGTAGATGTCAATTTATGGCAATAGGACTGCGATGTTCGGATGACTCCCATTAAAAATATCGGGAGCTTGTAAAAAGCGGTATGCGGTACGCTTTATGAGATATAAGAATATATTTATATTTCTATGTGTAATTTCGGAGCTTTTACTCTTCCCAATTTGTTTGTAACGTGACGCAAGTGGCCTCTGAAATTTATATCAATATATTTGCATTCGGTATCGCTTAGAACCCATACCTTCGTTAATAAGGTCATGCAAAAGACTATAAAATTATTTACGTCGTGACTGAAACGAGAGCAGCTGTGCTCCTAGCAACGACTACCCTGCAAGGGCAAGTAGGCATGAACCATTACAAACAAATGCACGAGGTGTGCTGACCAGCCCGCGTAGTTCAACTGTGCCTACGAGGCGTAGCTAGATTTTTAATCGGCCAAAAACATTAGGTCATAAGCCTGTACCTGTAAAATTGAGTTGACCAAGACGAACCAAAGGAGGTTTCGAAGCAAAAACAGGTATAACGGAGCGTAAAACTTAGCATAAATATCGGTGGCGCCCAAGAGCGACTGATTGATATTCCACTGAGACCATAACAATGTCATGCACACTCCCGCGAGGAGTTGCTTACTTGCTTTTACACTGCGCCTGCGAGGCGTAGTTAGCTTATTAAATAGCCCATGCACTCCCACGAGGAGGCATTTAATTTCTAAGCTGCACCTGCGAGGTGGATCTAGGTTTTTAAATGGCCTATGCACTCCCACGAGGAGGCATTTAATTTCTAAGCTGCACCTGCGAGGTGGATCTAGGTTTTTAAATGGCCTATGCACTCCCGCGAGGAGGCATTTAATTTCTAAGCTGCACCTGCGAGGTGGATCTAGGTTTTTCAAATGGCCAATGCACTCCCGCGAGGAGGCATTTAATTTTTAAGCTGCGCCTGCGAGGTGGAGTTAGATTCTTAAATGACCAAAAAACACTGCCATGTATACTTGAAGAGCCACTCTGTTTTCCAAAAATACGCCTGCGTGGCGAAGGTAGATTTATAAAAGGCCTTTTAACATTTCTTTGAGCCTTACACTTTCTTCTCTTAGGTAACTCTAATACCGTTGTTCTGAATATAACCATGAATAGAATTCAAATTCAAAATGTTTTTATTCAATTAGACTTATGCCAGTTCTTTTGAATCGCAAAAGGCATCTACCACCGGTTCAGTTCATGAAAGCCGGTCAAATTATCAACATATCGTGAGAGATAATATATAATTATCGTGGTAGGTGGGTAGGCACGAAAGTTTTACATCATTTAATAAGCTATAAAATTTGTTCACTTTCAATAGGCTCGATTAATCTGAAAACTGGTACCTGAACCTTTTCCTTTCAATGTAATCAATTATGTACTTTTAATCTGCAAGAATCTAAAAGTAAATGAAAACGGAAGCACCGGTACTACCGGATACCTTTTATATTAAATCATAAATAGCATTAGTTTTTTTAAACAATAAATATTTCAACATTTCTTTCCATAGAAATGATAGCATTTAAAAATATGAATGACGTGAATGTACACGACGTTGCGCGTCGCGCTGCACATTGTTCTTACCTACCCACAAGATTAAGTACTATGTACCTACATTACCAATTTGGTATTATGCTGGTTTCTATAGTTTTATTTTTATTGTATAGCTATAATTAATTAACTCAGTGCCAGGTAAAACCAACTGTGGTTTTTATGGCGCTGAATGTAACAAAAATTGCAAATGTTTCAAAAACTACCTACCTTATGAGGTAGTTTTTCGTTCACAATGAATTGTTGGAAATTATATAGGATTCATTGACGGTAGCTTAATAAAATCGATATTTGACTCATTCGATGTCAAACTATCTGTTGAACCATGTATTTAAATTAACAAACTACCTCTAAGATGATATTTTCATAAATAGCCAATGAATTTAGCTATGCAGTAAAATTTTGCTTAAGAAATAAAAGTATTTCTATACTCAAACATTTATAAGAATTAAATAAATTGAAAAACTCACGTGATCTGGTTTACAACCTCTGTGAAATATTGTTAAGTAATTATACGCTTGCATGAGTATTATAATACTTTATCCAATGCAGGTAATTTTTTCTCCAGAGTGCTGCATTTTAGCAAGCACAACCGTTCTCGGCGGGAAACAAAACGCCAATGAATAAAATAACGCGGCCACTTTGGGCCACGCTTCGCACTGCTGGGCGGTGGTGGTGAGGAGAGAGGGACGGCGCTATATGATAGAGCGAGATGGATGCGTTAAGGCGGGACAAATGACGTCTATCTCATATATTTAAGCATCGAGTAAGGTACAGTCAAATTAATATAAGATATTGACAATCTAAGAATTTTATATTAATTTGACTGTACCTTACTCGATGCTTAATAATATGAGATAGGCGTCATTTGTCCCGCCTTAACGCATCTATCTCGCTCTATCATATAGCGCTGTCCCTCTCTCTCTCTACCACCACCGCCAAGCAGTGCGGAGCGTGGCCCAAATTGGCCGCGTTCTCCATTTTTATTCATTGGCGTTTTGTTTCCCGCCGAGAACGGTTGTGCTTGCTTAAAGCAGCACTCTGGAGAAAAAATTACCTGCATTGGATAAAGTATTATAATACTCGTGCAAGAGTATAATTACTAAACAATATTTCATAAAGGCGGTAAACCAGATCACGTGAGTTTTTCAATTTATTTAATTCTTATAAATGTTTGAGTGTAGAAATGCTTTTATTTCTTAAGCAAAATTTTACTGCATAGCTAAATTCATTGGCTATTTATGAAAATGTCATCTTAAAGGTAGTTTGTTAATTTAAATACACGATTCAACAGATAGTTTGACATCGAATGAGTCAAATATCGATTTTATTAAGCTACCGTCAATGAATCCTATATAATTTCCAACAATTCATTGTGAACGAAAAACTACTTCATAATGTAGGTAGTTTTTAAAACATTTGCAGTTTTTGTTACATTCAGCGCCACAAAAACCACAGTTGGTTTTACCTGGCACTGAGTTAATTAATAATAGCTATACAATATAAATAATTATACCAGCATAAAGCCAAATTGGTAATGTAGGTACATAGTACTTAATCTTGTGGGTAGGTAAGGACAATGTGCAGCGCGACGTGCAACGTCGTGAACATTCACGTCATTCATATTTTTAAATGCTATTATTTTCTATGGAAAGAAATGTTGAAATAGTTATTGTTTTAAAAAGCTAATGCTATTTATAATTTAATATAAAAGGTATCCCGGTAGTACCGGTGCTTCCGTTTCATTTACTTTTAGATTCTTGCAGGGTAGAAGTACATAATTGATTACATGAAAGGAAAAGGTTCAGATACCAGTTTTCAGATTAATCGAGCCTATTGAAAGTGAACAAATTTATAGCTTATCAAATGATGTAAAACTTTCATGCCTATCCACCTACCACGATAAATATATTATCTCTCACGATATGTTGATAATTTGACCGGCTTTCATGAACTAAACCCGTGGTAGATGCCTTTTACGAGTTAACAGAACTGGTATAAGTCTAATTGAATAAAAACATTTTGAATTTGAATTTGAATTAATGGACAACGGTATTAGAGTTACCTAAGAGAAGTGAAAGTGTAAGGCTCGAAGAAATGTTAAAAAGTTCCTACCTTCTACCTTCTGAAAATCTACCTTCGCCGCGCAGGCGTATTTTTGAAAACAGAATGGCTTTTCGTGGGAGTTTACATGGCAGTGGTTTTGGTCATTTAAGAATCTAGCTTCGCCTCGCAGGCGCAGCTTAAAAATTAAATGCCTCCTCGCGGGAGTGCATGGACCATTTAAAAACCTAGATCCACTTCGCAGGCGAAGCTTAGAAATTAAATGCCTCCTCGCGGGAGTGCATGAGCCATTTTTAAAAAAACCTAGATCCACCTCGCAGGTGCAACTTAGAAATTAAATGCCTCCTCGCAGGAGTGCATGGGCCATTTAATAAGCTAACTACGCCTCGCAGGCGCAGTGTAAAAGCCAAGTAAGCAACTCCTCGCGGGAGTGTGCATGACATGTTACTCGTATGGTCTCAACTCTCAGTGGCATATCAATCAGTCGCTCTTGGGCGCCACTGATATTTATGCTAAGGTTTACGCTCCGTTATACCTGTTTTTTCGTCGAAACCTCCTTTGGTTCGTCTTGGTTGAGGGAAAATATCTGAAGAACTTTAGCTCAATTTCACAGGTACAGGCTTATGACCTAATGTTTTGTTCGATTAAAAATCTAGCTACGCCTCGCAGGCACAGTTGAACTACGCAGGCTGGTCAGCACACCTCATGCATTTATGTTTGTAATGGTCCATGCCTACTTGCCCTTGCAGGGTAGTCGTTGCTAGGAGCACAGCTGCTCTCGTTTTCAGTCACGACGTAAATAATTTTATGGTCTTTTGCATGACCTTATTAAGGAAAGTATGGGTTCAAAGCGATACCGAATGCAAATATATTGATATAAATTTCAGAGGCCACTTGCGTCGCGTTACAAACAAATTGGGAAAAGTAAAAGCTCCGAAATTACACATAATATAAATATATTCTTATATCTCATAAAGCGTATCGCATACCGCTTTTTACAAGCTCCCGATATTTTTAATGGGAGTCATCCAAATATCGCAGTCCTATTGCCATAGATTGACATCTACAGTGTGTACAGTGGGCAATGCAATCATTTTTAATTGGCTGTCGCTCTCTTGCTGCTGGCTAATTACAGCAAGTATTAAGATTATAACAATGTGTTATTCACATCTCTCAAGCTAAAGGAGCCATACTTCTGACCAAGTAAAGGTGCCTATAAATAACATGAAAAGAAAGCCAACATAGCAACTTATTATTTTTATGTGGAAAACTTAATTCTATCATTACACGCTAATTCAATGGATACGTTAACCTAAATTCATTATCATGATAAACGCATCACCAGCTTACTACAGAGCACGGCTGTCTTCACTAAATGAGAAGGGTTAAATAGTTTGAATTATAATAATATTTTTTACTATTTACAACTAACCTAATGACTCTATACTCGTCATAATATATCGTTGTGGTCTACATGAGCATGCCCAGTGATCAACTGATCAGGTAGATTTGTTCAGTGACTGACATGAACGTGCGAACCTCGTGCGTGAGTGGCGCCCGCTGCAGTACGCGAGTGCGAGTGCATGTTTGCGCCAGCAGTGGCGGCTTGCATCCACGTGACCCACTCTTTCGGCTCTCGAAACTGTATTTTCTGAAGAATAGCAGGTTTTTGCACCTTCCCTCATATTATTGATCTGCATGAAGCGAAGGATTTGAGATGATGGTATCAGAATCTCCTTTCTTCCATCTACATGCCTTTTGCAGCTTATTCTCTCACAAACAACGTTGCATGGACATCGCGTGTCGTGCTTGATTGGGCAGACTTCTCTTTGTCGAGCCTTGGACCAAACCGATGCATTCCAGGAGAAATTTCCGGTTATTGTAAGTTTCAATCAATCAATATATTTTTGATGTAAATGCATGTATGCTAAGTGCAATGCATTTAATGGAAAAGTCAACAAGGATGTTAGAGTTTATTTAAAAGTATCACCTCATTTCCAAGGTCATGGTCAGCTTTTTCGTCTGGCATGGACTTATGACAGAAGAGGACGCAATCTGCTCCTCGCTTGGCATCGTGGCCACCAGATTACTATTATCATTATTTATTATTTATAATAGACTAAGCAGCTTTCGCTGATTCGTCTATATCAGAGGTACTTCGAGTTTTTCCGAATGTTTGTTTAATGTTTTCTTGAACTGGTTAACAGAGCTTGTCATAACCACATCCTTGGGCAATTTATTCCAAATGTGACCGACTTTGTGGGTCAGAAAGTTTTTTAATGGATTTGACAATGATAATTGACATGTAGCTTCATATCATGTCCCCTAAATCTAAGATTGCTCCTTCTCAGAAACATGCTTTCAAAGTTGGGACATTTAATAGTTATTTAGTATTTTGTACGTTTCAATCCTGGATCATAGTCTAATACATTTTCAGTTTTGCAACAAAACAACGGTCATGCCGACTATGTTTCTAGACTTGGCATTCCTCGGATTTAGCATTTGCTAACCGCATACTCGTATGGCGGAGAAAGACCTTAGAATGAAATGCTAGATTTATTCGCACCTAGCCGTGAACGGTGTAGCAAAACTTTTTAAAATTGTGCTGCTATCTCATTCTATAATCTTAAACAAGATAGCCTTCTTACATGGAAAATTTAATGTTAACTGTTAAAATCGTTTTCCAGTTCAAAGTCACATGACAAAAAATTTCATATGCTCTGCTCGTGGCAGAAGATTCATGGTTATACTTTTAAAATAAAACAACCCCTTTATTTTTCAAAATTTTGGTTCAGAAACTGATTCAGTGGACAAAAATTTTCAAATCTAACGAATTTCTATATTCGAATAATAACTTTGATCCAGCCTGATGTATCAGAACTTAAGATCTGTTTAGGGGGTGTGATTTAATTTCATAGTTATTCGTAATTGTAACATGGTTATTAATTCTGAGTGAATTAGATCTGTGTGCAAGGATGCTACAAGAAGCATTAACACAATACCTTACCTTGTATATGTTATAAGTGGGCTGTAATTCTAAAATCTACGACATCTTCTATGATGTCGCTGGATTTAATAGTCATGTGTAGGTCTGGATCGTAAAAGTTCCAGGAGCAAGGTATGTCCGACGCTGGAACGATATCAGTCCAATCAAAGATGTCAAAGGAACAGGTTAAGACAGTTTTATTGTACAGTTCGTTCGGATACTATTGTGCAAGGAATGAATTTTCGTACCGAATCAGCTTACCGTGCCCCTGACTATGTCCTGATCCTCGACACGGGCTATTTGGGTAACATTACCATAAAACTTTCAATAAATTGAAACTGTGAGAATATTCCTTGTTTTTACCAGTAAAATATCCACTTTTATGATTGAACTTGGTCAATTTCTTTTCATATCTTTTGTGAATTGTACGAGCATTGCTGACTGTCTTCAAGTCAGCGTAGTTAAACATTGTTGTCATGAATTATTCAAAGTAGTACTTACCTACCTTGTCTTTGTCACTTTTCGATGGTCAATTTTTGGGTTCTTATGATGATGTAATGGTGATACTTAATTACGTAAACTTAAAAACGAAAGCTACGAGGGTTCGAAATGCGCCCAGGCATGGGAAAGGCTCACAAGGCTCAGCTGGGTAGTTCCCTGTTCTTTGAATTATCACCACTTCACAAAATTATTAATATTTAATAATAACAAATCTTTATTGACTTCACATAATGTAGTGTTTACAAGCTATCGGAGTTGTTAAGAAACTCATTCTTAAGCTTTCTTATCATTTAAATAATCCTTTACATTGTGATAGGATTCCAATAAGTTTCGTTTTATGAAACTTTAAGCTTGTTGAAAAACGTCTCCAAAAGGTTTTTGTTCCGTTATTGTTTTGTTTTGTTTGAAAAGTGTCTTTATTATCAAATATATACACAGTTTATGTCCCGGTAACACACACAGGATAAACACAAAATAATAAATCTAACACAGTTTGACAAGCTATACACGCCCCTTTCAAACTTACCAATATCATAGTTAACACTCCATTCACATCATAAATACATCACAATAGGTTAAAATACTAAATATGCAAACCTTAGTACACGGTTAACACTTCTACACATATTTTATTACATTTAAAGCTCTAAATTCTAAATTATCATAAATACAAAACATAGTTAACTTTACTAATCACTATTTTTATTTTTATTCATCGCTAGATGAGGGTAAGGCGCGGGACTAGTGATTCACCGCGCGGTGACTCAAAGATCACGTTCAAGCGTTCAATACATAGTGATGTGGGAGACGGTATCGATTGTACTTATCGATGTATGATAAGTCTTTCGACCGGCTCCTACCAATTGCGTTCACAAGCAAATTTTTATGTTTAATGTTAGTAACAAGATAAAACTTTCTGGATTGCTTTAAAATAAATGTTTTTAATGTAGGTAATTTTATACGGTTATGTAATGAAGAAAGATTTGCGCGAAATGGCGTATTATAAGCTGATTTTAGTGCTTTATTTTGCACTACTTGTAGTTTTGTATAATTCGAGTTACATGTACTGCTCCATACTGGGCACGCGTAAGTAATACAGGGTCTAATCAGAGATGTATAAAGTTTAAGTTTAATGTTAGGACTTAGGTTTGATTTCCGTTTTATTAGTGAATGGATTGCACTCAAAGCTTTGAAACCTTTCACTTTTAGGTTTGCTAGGTGTTCGCTCCAGTTTAATTTTTTGTCAAGAGTGACGCCTAAATACTTCACGGATTTAGTCCACGGGATCTCGTGACCGGCAATTTTAATTTTTCTCCTCGGGACCTTACGGCTTCTTGTGAAGAGTATTGCTTCTGTTTTACTGTCGTTTAGTTTCAATTTCCATGTGGTGAAATAGTCGCTTAACCCTTGTATGGCCCATTGAAGTCTGCTAATAATTATATCCACATCTTTGGATGATGTGTAAGATGCAGTGTCATCAGCGTAACATGCCAGGTGTGTCCAAGGTTGTATAGGAATATCATTCACATAGATGAGAAAAAGTAAGGGACCGAGGATAGAGCCCTGGGGAACACCAGCCGTTACTATCCTTGGAGTAGAGTGATATCCACCAATATGAACACTAAAACTACGACTTTCGAGGTACGATGACACTAATTTGGTCAGACTAGGTGGAAAACTTTGCATGTGCATCTTATAGAGAAGTCCCTTGTGCCAGACTGTGTCAAAAGCCTTTTCTAGGTCCAAAAGAAGCATTCCAGTTGAACAACCAAGGTTTAAGTTATGAGCTATGTGTTCAGCTACTCTGGCGAGCTGCTGAACAGTAGAGTGGTGTTTTTTAAATCCAAACTGTTCATTAATAATAATGTCTTCAGCAGTACGGCATAATAGCTTATGGATAACTTTTTCAAACAATTTGCCCATGTTCCGTTATTGCTTCGAAATTAAAATCTTTAAAACATTATAATATTGAGCGCGCCAAGATAGATCTTGGAATGACTAAGCATTGTGCCAGAAGACAGTTTTTAATAACTACGTTTTATCACCATAGCTGGGCATTAACTCATTAATCCCTTCATCATTAATTAATGAAGTCAACATTTCGGCTAACAATAAGTCATTACAAGTCCTGGTCTGGTTCAAAGTGTCCTAGCTACAGCCGCCCAACGCAGGTTGTAGAGAGTTTTCCTTTATAGCTTTTTCATGCTTAGTTTAAAATAAACTTCTAATTCTAATAATAGGAAGAATGGCTGCTAGTCAAATCAGCGACTTTTTATCGTGTATTATAGAAGCAAGCGTTATTTTGCGGAAGTCCATGATATGCAAGGAACCAAAAGCTTAATTTGCTATAATTTATTTTTGACAGTGGCATCATCCCGATTCTGTAGAATGATAAAACAAAGAGTAAGAAGGAAATACCTAAACAATGATGAATTGTTTATTTATGAGTTTCAAATTAAAACTTTCTTCTGTTCTGGTGAGAACTGTACGAACTTTTCTAAATAGCAAAGCTATGAGCCAAGAAAAGGACATGGAACTAAAGAAACTAGACTGTTCTGGGAAGATTTTTCCTGGTCATAGTGAAAATAGTTATTTTAAACAAAGGAACCTTTCCATTTTAAATTCGCTCCAGGGCATGTTTTGCGCATGTACTAAGTTACTTATTTTTACCCAGGATTGTTCATTGTCATTAAATTGTTCTTAGTAGATATCTAAGATATCAGATGTCCGAGGATTTCATGCAGGACGGTAATAATTTCAGTATGATTTCGAAACGATTGGGTCAATTGTCTAATGTTGTTGAAATAGCTGTATTTTGACCCAGTTATATGGTTTTTGGTGGTACCCATATATTATGTTATTGACTCATAGAGTGAGTCTAAAATATTTAATCAATCTTGCAATGGCAATTGTTTTCATGACTAATCACTATCCTAATATTGATGCTGTCTAATTAATAGGTGGACTTTATATGTAAAGAATGTTTTTACAAGTGTTTGTGAGGTCAGCCTTACCTATTGACTGAGTATTACACATACAGGCACGCATATAATTTTAATTGCTAAATTTATTGCCTAGCTTATAATAGTTTGCCTGATGTAATACATACACGCGTATATCTTTTCTGTTATTTTGTATGTCGACTTGCAAACTCATTCTTAACTCGCAATCATGTGAATAGTTTGTTAATGAGGATTTACACCCCGTAATTTTTCTTTTCTCTTTTCTTAGCAAGAAAATGGCTTTATTTGCTCAACATATCAGTTGTCTTATATATATATATGTCACATTGGCGTCAAAGATGTTAAATCTTTGTATGGCGCAGATCACCACCACCACCAGGCGATAACAAACACGTCTCATATTATTAAGCATCGAGTAAGGTACAGTCAAATTAATAGACGCGTTTTACCTACCAATAAAACGCTTATTAATTTACTTACCTTACTCGATGCTTACTTTGAATTCTGCCTGGTGATTTTCAACGCAATGAATAAAAATGGAGAACGCGGCCAATTTGGGCCACGCTCCGCACTGCTTGGCGGTGGTGGTAGAGAGAGAGAGGGACAGCGCTATATGATAGAGCGAGATAGATGCGTTAAGGCGGGACAAATGACGCCTATCTCATATTATTAAGCATCGAGTAAGGTAAGTAAATTAATAAGCGTTTTATTGGTAGGTAAAACGCGTCTATTAAGAAAGTTTTTTGTTAACAATCAGTATTTCATTGATAATATTATTATAGTACATACTTTACACTATTTACAATTAACAATAATGTTTAAAAATAAGAACAATAAAACAGAATATCACAGTATAAATAAGTTTGGGTCAACCCTCTACTTTGTCTTCACTGAATTGAGAAGAAATCCAAGTTAGGGCCCATTTTAGATTAGTAAGCATATACTTCAGCGCCTTAGTCCACTGTTCCTCAGAATTGAACTGTATTTTGATTGAATAAGCATGGGGTGGGGATGCTGTGTCTTCAATTTTCCATTTATCCGTATCTATTCTGTATGGCAAGCAAAACCCTGTATTACCCTTTTCAACTTGCTCTTTGAACTGTTGCAAGCAATCTAAGAAAGCTACCATCGCTGCATCAAACTTTGTATCCCAAAGGAAACGGAATCCAGACGACCCATACAAAGGCAAGACTTTCTGATCTTCCAATATCTCTATATAAGAATGGTTTCCGTACGGCACTAATCTGTATCGTTGGAAATGGAAATTAATTTTCCGTGCTAACGAAGAGAGGAGTAAGACGGTTTGTCCCCACGCTGCATTGATTTCCGACCAATCGACAGGGGCTGTTGGTAACCGACCGAGCCTGAAGTTATTTATAATACCAAATTGCCCTGAATCGGATATATGAAACGTTGCTTTGAATATATTAGTTTTCTTAAGCTTTTCTAATTGAGCTTGTGTGTATGATAGTTGGCATTCATAAAACTTCATCTGGTCTTCAGTAGTCATTAAGTCTTTACGATATCTAGTGTATTCCTTCCAATAAATATCCTGTTCGACTTCCAATCTCTCCTTCTCTTTCTCTTGAACTACTATCTCATCTTTCATAGCCTTTTCCTCCTTCTGTAATGCTGATAACTCTTGTAAGAGTCTGTTCTGTTCTTGTTTCCAGTCATCAAGTTCTTTTTCAAGTCCATCGAGGTTTAAATCCTCTTTATCATCTTCTAACTTCTTTAGATAGTCTGTATAGTCTTTCCATTCGTTCTCAGTGAGTCTTAATTGGTTATCCATTAATTCTAGTAATGTATCAGTGCATTCATCACATAGAGGATGGTCTACGTCTGAATTGTTTGACAATAAGTCGAATAAAGTGGCTTTAACATGCAATTGGTGGCCTAGAGACGTTGTTTCCCACCCGTCTGAGATAACCATGAAACCGTTAGCTCCATTACCAGATTCGGACATCCGAAACGGAGGTACATAGTGTTCTAAACTCGATGATTGTAAATCTAAATCTGCCTCAGTGTTCCTTCGGATTTGTAGGGTCAAATCAGCTATAGTGTGCTCACCCAGGTTGTTCAAAGATTCATCCAGCTTCAAAGGTTGCAAACATCGCTGGCAAGAGAAACTTACGAAGGATTTCGTATCACTCATCTTATATACGCAATGACTTATCACTGTTATATCATAAGTCTCACGCCCAACTTAACAGGTATTTGACGTCGATAAAGTGTTTATTGTAAGCACTAGTTATTTTACTAGTAATAAATAATATAATAATTATTATTTTTTCACATTTATTGGAAAAACAAAGCGAAATTCCTAACAAAGAACCTTTCTATTTCCTAATAATTTTGCAATAAGTTGTCACTTGTCATTATTATCATTGAGTTTGACTTTGACGTTTTTAAGTTGCCACCTCATAGTCGTATTTTCTACCAAAATATTTTTTTTTTTCTTTAATGGAACACAAACAGCTTTTACATTTTTACTTAGCTACTTATTTCTAATTAGTACATATGCCTATTAAGTGTTCACTTATTTACATTATATCTATTGAATTTTGTGCGGGAGTTAGTTAGGTTAGTAATTAAATTAAATTAAATTAATACAGGTGATCTCTTTATAGCATGTGTAAGAACGAGAGCTCGGCATAAAACAGTGAAGTGATTTTTAATTATTAAAATACAAATAATACAGGGTGTTTGGTAATTTGGTAAAAAATTGGACATAAAAAATTTAAAATTTTCTATGGAATTTTTTATAATTTTATTTCGTCATACTTCAGCATTGTATTTATCAGATCAAAGTAGCATGGGTACGTGTCGTCATTTTATACTAATTACCAAACACCCTGTATAATAACTACCCAGGCTGATAGCAGAAAGCTACCCTACTTGTATCTTCACGGAAACAGTTTTATACTGTATAAGAAATTATAAATAACAATCAATATAAAATATTAACGACTAGCTGACCCACCCGACCTAACTCGAATAGAATTTCTAAAAAAAAACCAAAGAAAAATACAAATTTCCAGGCCTAGTGTTTAAGCTTTACATTGATACATTAGTCAGTCAGTTTATTGCTTTATAATAATTAATGTAGAGAAGATTAAACTGTAATCTAAATGCAAGACTAGATGATGCCCAGGACTTCGTCCACGTGATTTTTTTAATCCCGTGGGAACTCTTTGATTTTCCGGGATAAAAAGTACCCTATGTCCATCCTCGGTATGTAAGCTAACTTTGTACCAAATTTCAAAATCAGTTAAACTGTTGGGGCGTGAAATGCTAGCACACAGACAGACAGACACACTTTCGCATTTATAATATTAATAGAACGGATTATGAGAAAATATTAATACATCTTCATTCTTCAGATTGTAGGTATTTGTGTAACCTACTCAATTACGTAAGAAAAATACATGGTAAATATATAAACAAATAAAACAAGTTTGAATTTCTAATCATAATATTTAATTCATTTGTAGACTAGAATACAATGGATTTTAAACTTAACAGCACCATAATAGTAGGTATTTACAATGATATAATGAAAACACATTTTGAACATAAAATTAAGACCCTCTTGCAATTTTTTCTCTAAATTAATCTAAAATGTGCATTTTTTCAATTTTCACCTTAGTCAAAAGTAATATGTATTTAAGTGCACAGGCACACTGCACGTTATACTTAACACACATATTTTTGAATTAGCTAAATAGCTTTCAAACACGTTTCAGTTTTCCTATGACAAAACGAGCAGGTAACTGTTCTGGTAAATTCTAAGTCATAATACTTTGATCAAGTGACTATTTGCACAATATTGGGAAGGCTAATTTTCGCATTTTAATTTAAGAAACGACCAAATTCTTAATACAGACAAATCGCCCAATCGCCCTAAATGTGTAAAAACTAATTTACTAAAGCATAAGAATAAAAAGCAATTATATCTGCTTTGCCAAACATATAAAAGTATTTTTTCTCACAAGAGAAATATTATAAATGAATATAAAATTTCTTAATAATTAATATATTATCATATAAACTATAGGTGGTTTAAGAGAGGCGATAACAAAAATATCTTAAAAAATAATAGTATGGCTTAAAATTCTCTAAAATTAACACGTAATAAAAAACTACTATTATAGTAGTACTCGTATAAGTAATGAATATGGCAACACAATTTAAGGTGCATTTCCGTGCATATAATGCGAGGCATCCTGTATTTTGAAATACGCGTTGGGGATATAAGACTGGGATAACCCACTTTGGGAGCCCACGTACTGCGCTGGCACCAACATTTCCCTGAAAAAAAAAAGAGTGAGTTTAATGAATGTTTTGATGCAAACTGGTAAGGGGCATGAGACGGGCCTGCCCGCGAAATTCAAATTTAATTTGGTTTTTCGCATTTTTTAAACTAATACGACAACGTAGGCTCTAGTATCGACTAATGTGTCAGAATTAGTCGATACTACAGCTAATTTCTTATCCTGGACCCTTTCAAGTAAAGATTTTTATATAAACCTGTGAGGATGATACTGCCATTGTCGCAATTGAAAATGCCATTAGCCTACGTTATCGTATTAGTTTTAAAAATGCGAAAAACCAAATTAAATTTGAATTTCGCGGGCAGGCCCGTCGCTTCCACCTTAAGTTAGGAAAGCGGTACACTCGAAGTCACTGGAACCTTGTCTATCTCGGATCAATCATAGCACGAATTTTCATATCATACCGGATTTTTATTCTAAGCATACCTGCTTACTGGTTGGAACTAATAGCTTGTTGTCGCTAACAACTGTGATTCCAAAGAAAACGTTATTCCGAAAACTCGTCCGAAAATCGATAAACTTACGAGAACAGTTTGAATTCGCCACCACGCTTGCCAAGTGCGGATTGGCATACTTCACCTTTGAAAATATTATGGAGAATTCTCAGGCATGCAGGTTTCCTCTTGATGTTTTTCTTCACCGTTAAAACAATGAACCGAAAAGAATGCCGAAAAGTTGGAGGGGCGTGCCCGGGACCGAACCCCGGACGTGCCCGGACCTAATAGTATGCCGACGTCTTAACCACTAGACTATCACCACAGCTTGTGACCTCACGTCGCGTAACAAAAACAAAAAAGGTCGGAAGGGCAGCCATTTCGGAAAACAATGGTGGTGCAGCTATAAAAACCAAAAGCTTGCTATTTGCAAGGCGCGTTTCTATTGGTCAAGATTGCTATGGAAACAATCACACTACTTCACACTAATATTATAAAGGAGAAAGTTTGTATGTGTGTGTGTGTGTATGTTTGTTACTCCTTCACGCAAAAACTACTGGACGGATTGGGCTGAAATTTAGAATGGAGATAGATTATACCCTGGATTAGCACATAGGTTACTTTTTATCCCGGAAAATCATAGAGTTCCCACGGGAATTTTAAAAACCTACATCCACGCGAACGAAGTCGCGGGCATCAGCTAGTAAGTATATAAGTGACTATGCGTGACTGAAAAGAAATTAGCTCTAGTGTCTACTAATTTGTGAGTTATAGTCGATACTAGAGCTAATTTCTTAAACTGGACCCTTTCAAGTAAAGATTTTAAGATTTTTATATAAACCTGTGAGGATGATACTGCCATTGGCGCAATTAAAATGCCATAAGCCAACGTTGTCATATTAGTTTGCAAATTGCGAAAAACCAAGTTAAATTTGAATTTCGCGGGCAGACCCGTCGCTTGCCCCTAGGTTGCATAATCTATACATATAATAAAATTGTAGAAAAGTGGTGTCTGTACAATGGAAATATATAAAAAAAAAGTAGCAGGGGTTGCTATTATATCGATGCCGAACCCGAAATTGTAATTAATTTTTTTTTGTCTGTTAGTCGGTTTGTCTGTTTGTCTGTTTGTCTGTGTGTTTGTGCACGCTAATATCAGAAAAGGTTTATTCGATTTAGATACGGGTTTCACTAATATATTGTAGTAAGCTTCACTTAACATTTAGTGTTTATTTCATGTCAATCGGTTCATAAATAAAAAAGTTATGTCAATTTAAAGAATCACGCTGCCCGAAAAGTCACTATTCCACGCGAACGAAGTCGCGGGCACAGCTAGTAAATAATAACTCCAACCTAGTGCAAGCTTTATGCCATAATTATTTCACAAACCCTATCTAAATGACTTGTTTTTAACCCCCGACCCAAAAAGAGGGGTGTTATAAGTCTGACGTGCGTAACTGTCTGTGGCATCGTAGCTCCTAAACTAATTAACCAATTTTAATTTAGTTTTTTTTGTTTGAAAGGTGGCTTGATCGAGTGTTCTTAGCTATAATCCAAGAAAATCGGTTCAGCCGTTTGAAAGCTAAGGATGAAAGATAAGGATCTTCTTAAAATAACAATAATTTCGGACATGCTCTAATAAAATTCGTCCAACCTCATGGAGATTGCAAAAATAATAATAAAAAAACAATGACCGTTGCACATGTGACACTATTGTGGCCTTTTGTGTAATTGATTAATGAGTCCCTAATGAGGGTCATGGGCCCAAATGTGTGCTGATGAAAAAATTTTGCCATCTTTCGTTTTATTTTATTGAAGAATAATTTTTCTTGGTAACCAAACATGTAAGTAGGTACCTACTAATTGTTTTAATTTTCATAGCAACCATTTTGAAATTTTAATAATATGTTGTTATGTACAATCTGTGTGAATTTCAACTATCTACCTATTACGGTTCACGAGATACAGCCCGCTGACAAACAGACGGACGGACGGACGCGACGGATGGACGGACGGACGGATGGAATAAGGTTCCGTTGGCACCCTTCGGATACGGAACTTTAAAAAACTGACGATTAAGCGACCTTGGAAACCGAAACGCAACACCGAATGTTTAAAACAAAGACTCTCTGTTCAAACAATCATAATATTTGGTTTATGGGCCCCTAAATTTTGGTGGCTAATCTTTATGTCGCATTCCGTTGTTTCATTAGGTACAAATCTCAGAAATTATTATTAAAACACTGACTGACGGAAGGGTCAGTTAGTGTGATTTTCACTTTGCTCGAGGGGAAAATATATTTCGTGGATCTCCAACTGCAACTGTAAGTTTGTAATCGCAAAAAATAGTACGGTCTCTTTTTTATACGATACTATAACTACAAATTAACGTTTTACGCCAAAAATTGACAATTAGATTTCATAGTGAATAGGTAGGCATCTTCAAGGCAAGCGCGTTTCATCCTAGGCGGCATCATAACTTGCCAGCAAGTCTGATTGCAGCTAAGCACTAGTCTATAAATTAATTAAAAAATACTTAACATTAAGTCCTCATTCGCACGAGAGCTTTTTTAACTTCCGTTAAAATGCGTTCAAATAGAACAAATTAATGCATTCCCAAGTATCTGTTCACACGTCAACGCTTTTTTAACGCTCGTGCGAATTAGGGCTTATTGTGCAAAACCAATTTGTACTTGACCGGGTTCAACGCATTGGCGGTTCCTCTGGTGCTGGAAATGTTCTTGGGTGGCAGTAATCACTTTACATCAGGTGACCCGCCTGCTCATTTGCTCGCCATATGTTTTTAAGTAAGAAGAAGGGGGGAAGTACTTACGGTCTATTCGACTGCTGTGGAGTCCTATCTCTTTGCCTTCTGTTCTTGAACCAGTTAGACACCTGTGTCAGCGTTAGACCTGTTTTTCTTGCGAGGGCGCGTTTTTCATCAGGATTTGGATACCTAGAAAAATTTACTACTTAAGACTTTGACAGTAAGAGCTGTTTGACCTCACTCCACCCTCCTTTTTCTACAACCGCGCCGCACGCCACCGCAAGCAATTTCACTCTCACCACCTGGATGCCTCGTGCCCTTCGACCGCCCGTTGAGCTGTATTTTAAAGCTCACTGTATATTATATTGCAAATAAAACATCGGACTGACGCTGGAGGTCAACGAACGTTACATAAATAGGCCACTCGGAGTCAATGCCACGTCGCGTCGCTTTGTAGGTTAGGTATAGATTCGAGTTTTGCACTCTATACATTGCGGGTTTGAAAAATACTAAATAACTAAAATTACAAGATAAGGCAAATGGTTATTGGCATTGTATTGTGTTTACATATAATAATAACTAGTAATTGGCGTTCTGGTTACACTTTGTCTTATTACTAGCTGATGCCCAAAACTTGTCTGTTGCCTCGCTGTTCGCTTAGTATGGACCCCGCTACTCACCTATTCCTATAGTAACAGTCTCGGAGCGCAGTCCTACTCTTCTCTTTGAAGCAATAAACAGTCTCTTCTCCGTCCCATATTGTCTTTGGTAAGGGATACTTCTTGCGCAGTCTGTATTTATCTACCGCACCTATGAATAAAAAAAAACAAAAAATATAATTGCATAATATACAATGACTATGAATATGAATATGAAACACCTATGAATATTTATAATTAAAAAAAATACAAAAAAAAATACAAGACTTTTTTATACTTATAAAATTGGTTAAGTGCGAGTTGGACTCGTACACGAAGGGTTTTGTACCATCGTACAAAAAATGACACTTTCAGGGTTCCGTACCTCAAAAGGAAAAACGATACCCTTAAAGGATCACTTTGCTGTCTGTCTATCTGTCTATCTGTCTATCTGTCCATCTGTCCATCTGTCCATCTGTTTGTCTGTCGTATCTGTCGAGAAAACCTATACTTAGGGTACCTACTTCCTGTTAACCTAGAATCATGAAATTTAGCAGGTAGGTTACTTAAAGCATAAGTAAAGGAAAAAATTTTAAAACCGTGAATCATAATATTTAGAATAGATAGATACGTACCTAAAGGCCTTCCCCGAACTTTCTCAGCCTCCTTATAATGAGCTTCCATCCATAAACTCTGTAGCTCTTTATGGTGATTCATAGAGAACTTATGGGTTTCCAATATGGCGTATAGTTCTTGATAGATGCCGCGGTGGTACGCCACTAACGCGCGAGCTCTGAAATTATCTATGGTTTCAGAAAATGTGAAAAAAATTGAAATCGAGAAAAGTGTGTTACATCTGTGCTGCGAATTCAAGCCTTTTTCCAAAAAAAAAAAAAGGTTTTTTTTAGCCTCTGTACCTACTGTTAAAGTATACCTAATAATGTCGAATGTTTTCAGGAAGGTCCTTCCGACGTCCGTGTTTAGTGCCACGTACCTATGGTCTATAACTCTATAACCTAAATATCTTCAAGACAAGACGCTCCAACCTAAACCTCATCGTTGTTTTTTATTATTATTCTTTCATTAAAAAAAACGTGATTGTCGGCAAACACAAGCCTCGCATCTCGCAAAAGATATCAAGTCAAGAGTGAATAAGCATCTTCTAGTCTGCATCATCACTTGCCAGCAAGTGTGATAGGAGCCAAGAGCTTGTGTATTAATTTAAAAAAAACATTGAAAAATGTTTGTGATAAATGAGGAAATAATAAAGTGTCAGTTTTAGGGGAAGTGCCTATGATTTCGCAAAATAACTGTACATTATACCTTTACCTTTATGAACCGAATTTTCAAATATTCACCTTCAATCAATCAATCGTTTATTTGCTCTAAATCGGGGCTTCTGCTTTTCGGGACTAACCTTCGAAAAGGCTGAACCGATTTTGACGGATCTTTTGCTGGCAATTAGAAGCCTATTCAAAGGGTGATGTAGGCTAATCGCGGAACAAAAATTTACCTCAATAATGTTTCATTTCCTCTAAGTAGCTCACTTTCAGGCAGCCTCCATAAAAAAGTGGTCAACTTTTCAATGTCACCCTTTTGCAACAAAGCCTCACAAACGCACAAAACCTGTTCCGAATTGAAATTCAGAAACCTCCTCATATTCGTATTGTCATCAGCAAAATACGACTGCCTCGCTCTCTCATTAACATTTTCGAACTGATTATTTATTTCTATCTCAACTAAATTCGGATTGTTTTCGTTCTGAATACAATTTTTTGTCGCTTCATTAAAGTATGGACGCGTTCGGTCTTCGTTCACAATTTGGGAGAAAAAATTCGGGTCATTGATAGGCGGGAGTTTGAGTTCGAAATTCAAATATTTCTTGCTTCGCGGACACAGATACGAGTAAGTTTCGAAGGAGTTTTTATTGCTTTCCTGTAAATAAACCTCTTTTCTGTCATCGCTACGGGGCGACTTTTGCTTGTTGCACGAAAAATATTGTTTTTCGCTGATTTCTGGTTGGTAGAAGTTGCCGTTTTGCTGTTCGTATGTAAATGATGGTAAGGAGGTTTCAGATTCGCTTGTGAGGTCGCTTGAAGGGCTCAGGCGGTCCGAACATGACTCCATGTTAGTGGATTTCATTTTTGAAACTTATTAGGCGGCTCCTGAAAAGAAAAACTTGCATAGGACAGGGACGCAAAACAAATACAGTGCCTCGGTACCTACTTACCTACCTACTGTTTTGCGATCTTATTTTATGCTTAATCTTAGTCTTAATCTAAGCTTAATCTAAGCTTAGAGATCCTATATCCAAACTTACAACTGGGAGGTTCGATTCCCGGCAGGCGCAATTTGGGACTTTATAATCTACTAAATTGTCTCTGGTCTAGTCTGGTGGCAGGCTTCGGCAGTGACTAGTTACCACCCCACCAGCCATCCCTATCATCCTATTCCTAAGCCGTGGTCCGAGCATCACAGGAGGCCCCCGACCGCTCCAATTATTTCTTCGAGGCCTAGGGCTCAGTCCCAGTTGAATCTTTGCGCTAACCCTACCCGGTGACGCTGCAGCGGCCAGGCCTACCTAGGGCTTACGAAGCATACTTACTCAATACGAAAAAACCTAAGTACTAAGGATGATATTATAAAAGCTTAATTTGCTATAATCCGCCAAACCAACGAAATCTGTATGTTACGCAGCACCACACAAATTCCAACACCACTCGACGCGCGTTTCGCCCCGACACCGGGGCATCCTCAGGAGATGTAGACCTTACAATAGACCTCACAATGTCTAACTGAAATTGTACATTGTGAGGTCTACATCTCCTGAGGATGCTCCGGTGTCGGGGCGAAACGCGCGTCGAGTGGTGTTGGAATTTGTGTGGTGCTGCGTACCATACAGATTTCGTTGGTTTGGCGGATTATAGCAAATTAAGCTTTTATATCATCCTTGTATATCATGGACTTCCGCAAAATAACGCCTGCTTCTATAATACCTAAGTACTGGTTAAGTATTCTTAAGCCACTCAGAAGGTGTGTAGGTAATTCATTTGTTTTTAAAGTGTGTCCGGCACAGAATTCGAGTGTCATAGGATGTTTTGTAAACAATCTAAGTATATTTTCACTTTTTCGCTGGAACATTTTTTAAATAATGATTGCTTTTACTTAAATAATATAAGTAAAGGATATCCGATACCTAAATATGTATCATAAAAGGAAAAGGTGACTGAATGACTATTCTATCAACGCACAGCTCAAACTACTGGACGAATTAGGCTGAAAATCATGCAGATAAGTAGGTATAGCTATTAGGTAGGTACCATTATGACGAAGACATCAGCTAAGAAAGGATTTTGAAAATTAAACTCCTAAGGGCGTTTGTGCACTCACTCCTATTCGGTTCGTTTTCGTGATTCGTGAAAAATTGATAATTATATAATCAATAAAAAATTGATAATACAATCGACTCAATGTGAAAAAATACAAAAAATCATAAACACACGAATAAAAACACGAACAGTACTTAACAGGTACCTATAGCAGCAAGTTTTCAATACAAAAATTATAATATTATTATAATTCTATATTCTCTACTCTCACGCTTGTGTACAAGATAATTATTATTAACTAGCTGATGCCCGCGACTTCATCCGCGTGGATTGGATTAGGACTCTTTGATTTTCCAGAGTACCCTAAAAACCTAAATCCTAAAAGTCGCGAACATCATCTAGTATAGAATAAATCACATTTTACTACTAATAGATATACGAACAGATCATGAAATAAATTGACACAACCAGGACTAGATCCCGTTACATCTTATGAGAGTAACAGCTCTTACATCGCTGTGCCAGAGGAGTCCATATAAAAATCTATCTACCAAGGCATTTTGGGTTAGGTATAAGTACCTATACCTACTAACAACCTACTTTGTAATAAGTATTCTTGTTTTTAAAGGTGATATAGGTAAGTATAAAGTTATCTAAATCACCGAACCAGTGATAGTTATGCATTGACGATTCAAAAGTTAGTTACTTGTAAAAGTATTTTGCATAAAAATATTTTGATTTAGATTTTTTTGAATTACATAATTATCTTACCTTAAGAAACACTAATAAATTCACTACACTGTAAAAAAACAATCACTAAATGTTCTAGTTTTCATTCACAAAAAAACAAAATAAATCACTGAAAAAATACACCTATCTTAAAATATATAATAGCACATCCTCCCTGAATGGAGTCAAGGGGTCAAATAACAAATTATTTCAAACTTCGAACGATCGGGGAGGCGGTGTGTGGGAGAGAGATAGAGAATGGGCGGCGCTTAGAGCCCGGTGTTGGGTATAATTTTCTTTTTGTTATTTTTCTTTAATAAAGGTATGCGACCTTTTTGGTGGACCGCCTTTTTACGACCAGGTGTTGCTATTTTTCTTATATTTTTTGTGATATTTACTATTCTAGCAGACTTAGTAAAAAAAACCGGCCAGGTGCGAGTCAAACTCGCGCACCGAGGGTTCCGTACTCTACTCGCGTATTTTTTTCGACATTTTCCACAATAAATCAAAAAAGTTCCTTTTGTGTATAAAAATAAATAAAAATCTGTTTTTGAATGTACAGGGAAAACCCTTTCATATGATATCCCATTTGGTATAGTTATCTCACTTTGATTTAAACACGTTTTTAATTTTTTTTAATGATCTAACCACAAATTCATGGTTTTCAGATTTATTCCTTTACTTGTGCTGTAAGCAACGGGAAGTATCTTATAGGTTTTCTTGACGGACAGACAGACAGACAGACAACAAAGTGATCCTATATGGGTTCCGTTTTTCCTTTTGAGGTACGGAACCCTAAAAATAAAAAAATAAGTATACCTAGTATATATTATAGTATCACAGTTTTAATAATTACAGTGGAATGCATGCACTAAAATAATGTTAGGTTGTGAATGTTAATGAAGGTTACAGTAACTAGAAAAGAGCTGATAACTTTCAAACGGCTGTACCGATTTTTTTGGATTATAGCTAAGAACACTCTCGATCAAGCCACCTTTCAAATAAAAAAAAACTAAATTAAAATAGGTTCATTGGTTTAGGAGCTACGATGCCACAGACAGATACACAGATACACACTTCAAACTTATAACACCCCTCTTTTTGAGTCGGGGGTTAATAAAATGAAGAAATGGGATAGTCAGAAATAAGATTTATTTCTGACTATCCCATTAGCAAATATTAAGTATATAATTAGCAAATAGCGCCTAAAGACAGTCATCTTTCAGATGCAATGCATTATGCAAAGTATACCTGAAAGTTTTTCCGGATTTTTCCTTTACTTGTGCTATAAGACCTGGCTAATACCTGCTAACGTGATTCTAGGTCAACGGGAAGTACCCTATAGGTTTTCTTGACAGACACGACAGACGGACAGACAGACAGACAACAAAGTGATCCTATAAGGGTTCCAGAGCGGAGGAGACGGGTTTTTTAGTCAGTAAGCTTAGACCCACCACGTCGCTCCACGGAAGCGCGCCAGGCGTATAAAAGTACCCACAAATTGCATAATTTCGCATAAAAATAAAGTTCTGTGTACAATTACAGTATCAGGTGTCGAATCGGACACTTTTCCTTAGAAATGTATTCGTGAGAACAAAACAACGCGTGTACCGCGAAACTGATTCTTATGTTGATGTTGACGCCGACAAACGAGCATTAGCTGGTTGACTGCTTTGATACCTTGGGGCTCGATTATGGTATGAAAGAGCACCTCTGATTGGTCGACCCTCGCTCACTATAGGCTATAATACATTGTTACAACAAGAATACCAAGTTTTTTTGCGCAACGGATCAGCTTGGCTGTCCAACGCGGAAATGCAGCCAGTATTCTTGGCAAAATGTGAAAATTAAATAAATGAGCGATAAAAAAAAGAATACCATAAATTCAACCAACCACCTACCACCATGCGTTAAGTTCATGATATACAAGGATAATTAATCCATATCCATACTTAATATAATAATTTGTGTCTGCCTGTCTGTTCGTCTGTCTGCTAGCTTTTCACGGGCCATCTGTTTAACTGATTTTGACGAAATTTAGTACAGACATACTCGTAGTTTGCATCCCGGGGAAGGTCATAGGCTACTTTTTGACCCGGGAAATCAAAGAGTTCCCATAAAATCTAAATTCGGAAGTGGGGGGTTCGATCCCGGGCACGCACCACTAACTTTTCAGTCATGTGCATTTGAAGCGATTAAAATATCACTTGCTTTAACCACTTAACTGTGAAGGAAAACATCGCGAGGAATCCTGCATGCCTGAGAGTTCTCCATGTTGTCAAAGGTGTGTGAAGTCTGCCAATCCGCATTTGGGCCAGCGTGACAGACATTGTCTATGGCCGCCTATAAACCCTTCTCACTGTGAGAAGAGACCCGTTCTTAGTAGTGGGCCAGCAATGATCATAGAGTACATAGGTAGAGAGTAGAGACGATGCCAGCAACTTCGTTCATGTGGATTTCGGTTTTTAAAATCTCGCGGGAAAGACACACTTTCGAATTTATTATTAGGTATAAAATAATACTTATTAAAGTACATATTTACACTACCTATGGATATTAGTGAGGGTGAAGGAAAACATCTTGGGGAAACCTGCATGCCTGAGAGCTCTCCATGTTTTCAAAGGTGTGTAAAGTCTGCCAATCTGCACTTGGCTAGCGTGGTGGACCATGACCTTAGTCCAAACCCTTCTCATTCTTAGAAGAGACTCGTGCTCAGTAGTGAGACGGCGATGGGGAGAGCCATGGTGATGATGGATGTTAATCGGGATCTGTATAGTCCAGTCATTTGGTATAGTTTTAGATGGAAAGTTTTCCGGGAGTTCTGAAAATTGGTGGTTTTATAGACTTCGACGTGCTCTTTCCCAATTTTTACCAAATGACTGGACTATTTATGAATCACACTAATATTATAAAGGCAAAAGTTTGTATGTGTGTGTGTGTGTGTGTGTGTGTGTGTGTGTGTGCTGTGTATGTTTGTTACTCCTTCACGCAAAAACTACTGGACGGATTTGGCTGAAATTTGGAATGGAGATAGATAATATCCTGGATTAGCACATAGACTACTTTTTATCCCGGAAAATCAAAGAGTTCCCACGAGATTTCAAAAACCTAAATCCACGCGGGCGAAGTCGCGGGCATCAGCTAGTTTTATCTACTTTGTTCGATTTATTATAAGTGCTTAGGTACTTAGAGCTTATTTTTTCGCTACTGTGGGAATTAAAGTTGTTATCGCAGAAAGCAAGCTAACCTGGTGACGACTGCGATTTTTTATAAAAAACAAAGATAGGTAAATTTCATAATAGGCATCTTTGCCGTGAGAAGAAACTTGATACAGATTATAGTAAGTATCTCCAGAGAAAAAAAAAAGCCCTATAAGTAGAATCACTTCGTTGTGTATCTATCTGTCTGTATATCTGTCTAAAAGTAGGTACCTATCTGTATATCTGTCTATACTCTATAAGTACTTAGTGTCTATCAAGATCCGTCAAGGGAATCAAAAGCTACGTAAGTACTTTTTTTCTCTCTCTCGTCTGGCTTTACAAAGATTAGCCAATGTCAAGTTTGTAGTTATTTGTAACAAGTTAAACTAAGTATACAAGTGTGGACCCCGTCTGTGCCGGCGCTCGCCGACATACCCACGGCACCCCCTTAGAGCGCTTTCCAGTCAGTTTTAACAAAAAAAACACTCCAAAAAAGCAGAGCACGCTCGCCAGCTAACACCAACACAGACGAAGTCAGGTAAGTACTTCTCGTTAATCTAGTTTTTTTTTTTTTTTAAAGAATATTAGTCATTTTTTAATCATGACTAACATTCCCCTTTCCCCTCCAACTAAGCGTTAAGCTTGTGCTAGGAGTGGGTACGACAATAGTGCAACGGTTTGAACCTGCAACCGTTCGGTTTTCAGTCCGCTCCTATAACCGTTGAGCTATTGAGGCTACGAATACGAGACTAAGGCTGAAATCTATAGAGCGCACTTTGACTTTGCTTAGACTTAAGTTTCAGTTAAAACGAGACAGATTCATGCAAGCGGTATAGCGCTGTCTCGTTTTAACAGTGTCTTAAGTCTGAGCAAAGTCAAAGTGCGCTCTATAGATTTCAACCAAAGGCTGAAATCTATAAAGCGCACTTTGACTTTGCTCTGACTTAAGATTGAGTTAAAACGAGACAGATTTATTTGACAAAGACAAAGGCAGAGCGCGCTCTATAGATCTCACATCTCACCCTAAGGGTGAGATCTATAGAGCGCGCTCTGCCTTTGCTTAGACTTAAGACAGAGTTAAAACGAGACAGAGCTATATCTCTCACATAAATCTGTCTCGTTTTAACTCAATCTTAAGTCAGAGCAAAGTCAAAGTGCGCTTTATAGATTTCAGCCTAAGAATCGTGAAATTGGGCAGGTAGCAATGTCATATTTGGTATAGCACAATTACCTACTACTAAAGGGGAAAATCCGAAAATCGTGAATTTGTGGTTTTATATCACAACAAAGAAGAACAAGTGTAGGTAAATTAAAAATTTATAACACTCCCGACAAGTGATAGTTACAGTAGGTAACTAGAAAAGAGCTGATAACTTTCAAACGGCTGAACCGATTTTCTTGAATTATAGCTAAGAAAACTCTCAATCAAGCCACCTTTCAAACAAAAAAACTAAATTAAAATCGGTTCATTAGTTTAGGAGCTACCGTCGTAGCTCCTAAACTAATGAACACACAGACAGATACACAGATACACACGTCAAACTTATAACACCCCTCTTTTTGGGTCGGGGGTTAAAAAAAAATTTAATACCTAAGTACATAAGTAGGTACTAGGTACCTATCTTAGAGCGCAACTGTTTTGTAACAGGATCCGATAAATACAAAACGCAAGCTAACAAAACAATTATTGTTTAATTACAAAACGTCTTTGATATTCGATGCATGTGAAACTCGCATATTGGTTTTACAAGAAATGGGGCGAAAATGCTTGTTTATGGTTATTTTTCATTATTTTTACATGGTCATGGCGTACGTGCTTATATTATATTCCATCGACTAAAGCACTTTTTTTACCTAAATACCTAGTAGTTGTTGTTTACGCCTTATTACAGTTTATTCAACTTTTTTTGAATCCCGCACTTTTAAGTTTTCTGATAAAATAAAACAATGATTATTATTATCTAATAATAAATAATTAAAGTATGAAATAATCACTTTGTTTTCAAAGTAAATAGTTAGGCGGTCTTTTGTAGAATTTTCTTTCCGAATTCAATGGTAGAGTAAGATAGAACTTTTACTTGAAAACGGAAAGTCGAAACAAAATTTGGATTACCCTCATATCATAACTACCTACGGAATCCTATCTCATGAACGTTCAAACTCGCACTTGACGATTTTTTTTCTTTATCCTTTCTTTAATTCTTAACATAGAGGGGTCTCTCCGTCACTCGCTCCATACAAACGTAGTTCCAATTTCATTTGAATGAAAGCAACCAAAGTCCATGAAATGCAGACCTATTCTAGAAACTAATATCTATGTCTGTGGTTTTCCAGATTTCCGTTAAAATATTCGGTTTCAAAGTTACGTGGTCTTATAAATTCACTTACAAATCTTTGAGCCCTTGTTATTTTATAACTACATATTTAAAAAAAAATCTAAAACACCACAGACACAGATATAAGACATTAACTCGGTATGCGATTTGGTGTTTGACTGTAAGCATGTGTATTCTGCATCAATAAATCAATAAATCAATAAGTTTCTAGAATATGTTTGCAAAATTTCATGGACTGTGGTTGCTTAA
This sequence comes from Maniola jurtina, assembly GCF_905333055.1. Classification (NCBI taxonomy): domain Eukaryota; kingdom Metazoa; phylum Arthropoda; class Insecta; order Lepidoptera; family Nymphalidae; genus Maniola; species Maniola jurtina. Next base: position 5,715,580 of record NC_060053.1, read on the forward strand.
TATTAAAATGAAATGGGAACTACGATTGTATGGAGTAAGTGACGGAGAGAGCCCTGTTAATAAATAATAAGATAATCTTAAATCTTCATAATATTATAAAACCTAAAAGTCAATGCCAGTCAATGCAATGCAAACAGATTGTACCTACCTAGATAAAATAAAATAGTCATCAATGAAAACCATGAATTGCAAAATGGCGGAAATGATTTAATGAGAGTGTGAATGAACGATAGATTCGTTGTCCTAGATATAGTTTGCTGAATCAGTTTTGGTAGAGTAAATGGATTTTTTCTGATACTGGACTAAAATATTTATTATCATTTTTCATTCAGATACAAGTTAGCCCTTGACTGCAATCCACTTGGTGGTAAGTGATGATGCAGTCTAAGATGGGAGCGGGCTAACCTGGAAGGGGTACGGCAGTTTTTCATTAAACCCATACTCCTTTGGTTTCTACACGGCATCGTACCGGAACGCGGCGGCATGGCTTTACCGGTAAGCTCCCAGCAGACCAGACCAAAGAGAAAAATCTCAAATGTCCCCTGCCTGGAATCGAACCCGGGATCTTCCACTAATAAGACCACAGCGCTCACCACTGCGCCAGAGTGGTCATCAAACGCACTATTCGAAGACTGGTCTTCAAGCACTGAGGAATCCTGGACGAGAAGACATTATTCCCAAACTAATATTATAAATGCGAAAGTGTGTCTGTCTGTCTGTCTGCTACCTTTTCACGGCCCAACAGTTTAACCGATTCTGACGAAATTTGGTACAGGGTTAGCTTATATCCCGGGGACGGACATAGGCTGCTTTTTATATCGGAAAATCAAAGAGTTCCCACGGGATTCCTAACCATCCGCTCAACCGATTTGTATGGGTACCGAGGTACTAAGCTTGCATGCATGTTATTGACATAGACAACCTTTTATCCCGGAAAACGAAACAGTTCTCACGGGATCTTCAAAAACCTACATCCACGCGGACGAATTTGAATTCACAAATGAATTAAATCTGGATTGATAAAATATAAACATTTAAAAATTCGACAAACACATTACGGTTCCGCACTGACATCCGACATCTATAATTGTATTTAAGACTAAGCTGAAGCCGGCAGCTTCGCCCGCGTGGATTGGTCAGATCCCCTGCAGCATCAGAATTGAGGAGTTGGAATCCAAATTTTTTTATGGAACAATGTCGCAAAGTTCCCCTAACGATAAAAAAAAATTACGCAAATCGGTTTAGAAATCTCGGAGATATTTATCAGTGTACATAGGTAGAAAAACACAACTCCATTATTCAAAGTCGGTTAAAAAAGTAGCCTCTGTTACTCCTTGGTTAATCCTCTACTTGTCTGTGAAAGTCCCGTCAAAATAGGTTTAGCCATTCCGAAGATTAGCCCGTTCAAACAGACACGACACTCCAATTTTATTTATTAGTATAGATATAGATATAGTATAGAGTAAGTTGGTATTATTAGATGTCGGTGGTTCCTTATTTCAAATTCAAATACACATATTTTTATTCAATTAAACTTTTACAAGTAAGTGAAATCGAACTTTTGAATCGTCAAATGCATCTACCAATGCACATTTCACTATGGGACCCTAAAAAAAATGTAGAGCTACTTAACCAAATCAAATTTCATTGAACTTTGCACTAAATGAGATCATTTGATAACAATACATAGTTTGCGATGCCGTTTCGCCTTATTCGACATAATGTGTACACAAACACTATGCTATGTTTACAATTGTACAATTTAATATGGCGGGCGGTCCCTTTGACGATTGCAATCGCTATGGGAGGTCATTTTGACCTGGCGCCATTAGTAATTGAACCACTGAACCTATAGTAGTTTTAATGCCGATTCACACCAATTGCGTACACGTGACACGTGCGTAGTGACGCGCGTAAACCCCTAACACACCGGGTTACACATACTTCCACGGTTTACGCAAGCGGTGTGCCATGTCTCATACAGTTCCATACATTACAACGCAATGGTACGCGCTACATCAACGCTTACGCAGCCTGTAGGAACGAGCTATTAATCTGTAGGTGTATTAAACCGATTAGTGATGCCTGCGACTTTGTCCACGTGGATTTAGGTTTTCTACAAATCCCATGGGATCTCTTTGATTTTCCGGGATAAAAAGTAAAGTATGCTGTCCCCGGGATGCAAACATCTCTATATTACCAGTCAAAATCGGTTAAATCGGAACGGAATTCTTTAATTTTTCGGGATGAAACGTACGTAGCCTATGCCATCCCCGGGATGCAAGCTATCTCTGTATCATGTATCGTCAAAAAAGTCAGCAGACAGACAGACAGAAAATATAATGTAAATAGTATAATTAATATTAATATATAATACCTATAGAGTAAGTATAATTAATGATTTAGATAGAATCATATTTTATGCATGGGTTTTCTCTAACTTGTAATTAATAACTAACCTGATATTATTGGCTAATCTGTGTAAAGCCAGATGAGAGATAAAAAAAGTATAATTAATATAATATAGTATCAGAATAATATTAGTAGGTATGGATGGATGGGAGTATGATTTGTAACAAGATTCCAGTGGTGTAGCGGTGATAACTTAGTGGTTAAGAAGTCAGCCTCCGATTCAGCCGGTCGGGGGTTCGATCCCGGGCATGCACCTCTAACTTTACAGAGTTAAGTGCGTTATTACTTTTAAGTAAGTAATAACGCATAATATAAATAAGTAATATCACTTGCTGTAAAGGTGAAGGAAAACATCGTGAGGAAACCTGCATGTCCGAGAGTTCTCCATAATGACCTCAAAGGTGTGTGAAGTCTGCCTATCCGCACTTGGCCAGCGTGGCAGACTATGGCCAAAACCCTTCTCATTCTGAGAGCCCGTGCTCTGTAGTGAGCCGGCCGTGGTGGGTTTGATCGCTGTTCGCAAGATAGGTACAGCCCGCTTACAGACGGACGGACGGACGGACGGATAGACAGCTGAGGCCTAGTAATAGGGTATTAGGGTATAGGGCCTAATAACCAGGACCCTATCCTTAGGATACGGAACCCTGAAAATGATATATAAATAATTCAATAATAAAATAACAAAGTGCGTTTATCCCTCAAACGGTGCCATCATCCCTAAATCACTGGCTTTAATAAGCACCAAGTAACTTGAAACCAAAAGCAATGAGCTCCTCCTCATAATGAGGAGTAGACATACTTAACAATCCCTACTGCCAGAGTACCGGACCACTGGGTCCAATAATATAAACGGTGTGATCGTTCTCAAATAAACTGAAAGTAATTTGAAATCAGAAATCAACGTACTCTCTGAAAGCGAAAAGACATAAATGATCTGGATCCTTTCCAGCGAGAAAGGTCGAGAGTTTAAATATCCTGCAATACAAACCCTGTAAATGTTTTTTTTCGAAATGAAATGAAATTATTTAATAGTTTGAATATCGCAAATTCATTACATGCTTTTTTAAAAAAAGACTTTACGAGCTGCTTAAACTGCAGTCAATCAATCAAATATATATAGATACCTTTACTATATTGAAATGTTATTCATATCTATATGAAAACTTAAAACTACGACAAGTGTCGTACGACCAAACGATGAAATGTCATCGTTTCCTCTTCTACTCTCGTGCGTTTTGTATCTTCCATCTAACTTATCAGCACGCACGTAACTTGCCATACAATGCCATTGATTCTAAAGCTTCATGTATCAGCCAAGAGCGCTATGTCTACTCCTAGGTAAAATCCCAAGCGTGCTACTTAACGAGCAGTGGTAACGTGAAACCTAGATTCACATCCATAGAGATAATATAACTCGGTCTGCGACGTTTGCATTGATCGATACAATCACACTAATCACACTAATATTATAAAGGCGAAAGTTTATATGTGTGTGTGTGTATATATGTTTGTTACTCCTTCACGTAAAAACTACGGGACGGATTTGGCTGAAATTTAGAATGGAGATAGATAATATCCTGGATTAGCACATAGGCTACTTTTTATCCCGGAAAATCAAAGAGTTCCCACGGGATTTCGAAAAACCTAAATCCACGCGGGCGAAGTCGCGGGTATCGGCTAGTATAATATCTACCTAAATGAAAGGAATGGCGAATGGGGATGACTATTAGTCAAATCAGTGACTTCTTATCAAACGTCAAAACGCTTGCGTAAAGGGAGCGTGTGTGAAATTCACAGATGTAACGTCATAGACATTTGACATAATTTATGTATTTTTTTAGTTAAATCGGTAATTTAAAATGGTTAGCATACTCAAAACAAGCAGCGGACGTGGATTTTACGAATTTTGGAAGAGCCTCTATTTAATCATACTTAAGAAATAACTTATTTTTGACATACCTAGGCATCATCCCGTGATTGATGCAGTATTTCTGTAATCGATTAGACTACTTTTTATAAGAAGCTATTGTGGCCGGTATTTTTAATCGATTAGGGCAACAAGAAGGGCAAGCCAACCCATGCTGGAGAAAAAATTTCAGTTTGCCTTAAGCCTGCTTTATGGTGGACCATGGTAGTGTTTGGCTGCAATCAGATCTGCCAGCAAGCAGATATTGTGGCCGAAGGTGGAACGCGCTTGAAAAAATCTGTCTCTTTCCAACATTACCTGTAACAAATTCGACAAATTTCCGAGTCCATACTATAAACGTGGATACACCCCTAGATTGAATTAACCAATCAAAAGATAGCCCTCTCACCCTCGTTGAGATTTCCACCAATCAGACGCCAGTTAGACTGTCAGGTGTGATCAATATAGGTGTTAAATTACAAAGGATGTGCTAAAAAGGAAATTTCGGTTAGTTCAATGAGATACTATTTTATTAACCGACTTCAAAAAAGGAGGAGGTTCTCAATCTTCGGAATCTTTTTTTTTTTTTTTTTGGTCTAGTATAATTGTAAACTAGTTTTTTTACCAGGCTCTACCTACTTAAAATACATATCTACTATAAGTGTAAATTAAAAATTTATAACACCCCCGACAAGTGAAGGTTACAGTAACTAGAAAAGAGCTGATAACTTTCGAACGGCTGAACTGATTTTCTTGGATTATAGCTAAGAACACTCTCGATCAAGCAACCTTTCAAACAAAAAAACTAAAATAAAATCGGTTCATTAGTTTAGGAGCTGCGATGCCACAGACAGATACACAGATACACACTTCAAACTTATAACACCCCTCTTTTTGGGTCGGAGGTTAAAAAACGGCAAACACAACATGCCTAATATCGTATCGAAACGCTCTAAGCGTATTTAAAGTAAGTACCTACTTGCGTTATAGGTAAGTAGTAGGTAGGTATAACTACTAAGTTAGAATTCTGGAGAAAGAGAGATGGGATAACTCTAAAATACTTCCAATTCTGTGAGGAGACCCGTGCTCTGTAGTGACCCGGCCAGTGTTCCGTACCTCTACAAAAAAGTCGAAAGTCTTAGGCTGTTTTTTTATATCACAGATGTTAGATATATTTAAGGATTATGGATTATCAGAATCTGATAAGAAAACACCTAGTCCTATTGTCAAAACTCAAAATGGTCCGTTCTCACGAATTTTTTTTTAGTTTAAGTTTTTGTAAGCTTTGCAAAGTTATACTACCTACCTACCTACCTTTTTTTCTTTTTTTTCGTGAGGAAAATCCGTCATGGATACCACCGACCACGCTCCCCACAGTGGTTATGTCGGACTCCTACCGACTAAAAACTTCACGAAGTTCCATCCCACCGCTGACGACGGAGCACAAGGGACCGACAACGCCTCGTTACTCCGCCAACGGATGTCCACCTCAGCAGACCCACCACTTGGACATTACGTGCGCCTTAACACCGTTAGGGGCATTCTGGAACCACAGCACGCCAACCAACCCGAGATGTATCTAGCTAGCTAATGTCCGCGACTTCGTTCGCGTGGTTTAGGTATTCTAAAACTCTTGTGGAAACTCTTTGATTTTCCGAAATGAAAAATAGCCTATGCCACTCTCCCCAGGTCTCCAGGTCTTTAACTTTTCATATACACAAAAGGTTGAAAACTAAAACCCGACTGCGATCGTCTTAGTAAAAGCTGAAATACCATTGAAATACCTATTAGAGTAAAATTATTGTTATCCGTCGCTTGGTATAATATAATGTTGTTGTTATACCTATTCATGAGCTCAGAATTTTCTCCTCTTTCATTTGACATCCAACTCGATACAATAGCAAAAATAATTTTGGAGACCTCATTTTTGGAGACCTTTTCATATAAGTAAAATATAACCATGTCACTCGGATCTGTACAACGAATCAATTGACACCTCATTCATCAAAATCGGCTCAGTAGATAGTTTAGGCACTACGGCGGAACACACAGAATCTGGATACAAACATACATAGACTGCTAAAATCATAACCCTTCCTTTTGGCTTTGCCGCAGTCGGGTAAAAAAATCCCGGTAGATTAAATTGTAATTATTTTATGTAGTCTACAGTACCAGTACAATGCGCAACGCTCAATAGGAGCTGTGATGGGTATCAAAGCTCACATTGAGCGTTGCACATTATTATTCAACTGTGTAGTGCACAAGCCGCAGGGGATTAAATGCGCAATAGATGTATTGTTGTAACCAGATTGTGCGACAAAATTCACGCCATTGATGGCATGAGAGCCGATGAGCTGTAACTTGTAAACTTCGTAGTAAACTACTATAAAGTCTGATTACACTGGAGGGTTTTCAAGTCGCGTTTCAATTTACCTTAGACGCGTTTGCTAACTAGCAAAAGCAGACGTCTGGGTAATCAGCTCACGCCTCTAAATAAATAAAATAAAACGAAAATAAAAAAGCCTTTTATTTCTTCTCTATCTTACAATGGCACTATTATACTACGTAAAATACTAAACATTAAAGTAATTAAGTACATAAATTTTTATTATAATAATATTTTATAAAGAACCCTTTTCAGGTCAAGGCCTCTTCCAGAGAAACCCACTTCCTCCTGTCTTTGGCTTTGAGCACCCAGTTTGTTTATGCCACTTTTTTATGTCGTTGTCCCAATGATAATGCGGCATTTCTCTACAACGTGTGCCTTTTGGACCCGGCCAGCAACATAGCCGGCCAATTTCCATTTCAATTTAAGTGTAGTAAATGCATCAATCAGTTGGGTCTGTTTTCTGATGACAGAATGGCGAATTTTATGTGTTCTTTTAATTTTCAGTATACTTCGTCCCATTGCTCTACTAGCGCACACCTCTAATGCAAATTAAATGCTAGTTGGAAGCACACCAGTCTAATCAAACCTGTTCATCCACTAAAGACGTAAAGACGTTTCACTTCAAAAATAATAAATCTCAAAACGAGCTGCAACGCTACTGCAATCATTCAACCAAGTGTGGCCAAAAATTCGATTGCGTATGCGCACAGTGTCAACCAACAATGGACGCTGTTCATTTTGCTCTCGAACCATTGTGTCCTTTGTTCGAATCCTCGTAACTGAGGATTAATGTTGTCACGCCTTTGCCGTCGCTCCTTCACTTTATTAAAAAAAAAAACACATGTTCCAAATTCAAACTTATATCTAGAGCGTGTAGTTTCTACTTTGAAATAATTTTGAATTTCGAGTGCTTATCTCTTTAGGGTTCCATATCTCCAGAGAAAATAGGAACCCCACTTCGTTGTCTGTCTGTCTGTCGTGTCTGTCAAGATCCGTCAAGAGAATCAAAACCTATAAGTTACTTCTCCTACTTCTCGTTGACATAGAATTAAGAAAGGCAGGTAGCTATAGCACAAGTAAAGTGAAAAAATTTAAAATTCAAAATATTTTTATTCGATTACACTTTTAGAAGTACTTTTGAATCGTCAAGAGCATCTACCACTGGTTCGGAATGCCTTTCCTACCGAGAAGAACCAGCTAGAAACTCGGCGGCGGGCGCGGTCGGAAAAATCCGAAAAGCGTGAATTTGTGGTTACATCACAAAAAAACTGAAAAGAGTTATTTCTTGTACGATTGTACAGAACCCTTCGTGTGCGAGTCTGTCGCGCATTTGACCGATTTTTTTTCTACATAGATGTAACAACGTAGAAAATAAGGTTGGATTTGAAATGAGTTTCCAATCAGACACATAATAATACCACTCATCGTTATTTAAAACTAAACTGTATGTCAAAGCAAAAAGGTGGATTTTGAAATGAGTTCTCTTTTTATTTCAATTGAAGTTTTTTTTTATTAAAAAAAAAAGGTTTTAAGGATAATTTTGTCGGGATTAGCGAACTTTTGTGTAATCCAGCGTGGAATTTGTTTATTTTGAGAAGATTTTGAGATAATGAAGTGTAGATAATGTGATCAGTTTTAAACTTTTAACACCATGCAAACATTCTTTAGAATACTTTTCTTTTTATTAATATTATGTACATTAGTCCTATTCTGCCGAGCTTTAGCTCTAGCAACCGCCGAGTTTCTGGCTGGTTCTTCTCGGTAGGAACGGCATTCCGAACCAGTGGTAAATTATTTTGACGATTCAAAAGCACTTGTAAAATTTTATTTGAATAAAAATATATTCTATACTGTCTATACTATTCTATTCTGTGTATTAGTCAAGTAAAAGCACTGATTAGGCCCTGTGCATATCCAAAAATAGTTATTTTTTGAAGTAAAAAGGCGCAATTTTGTGATAGGAATCAAAGTTTTGTACTCAAAAGTACAAAAATTCTTGACTCACATATTTTCTATTTCTATAGCGGTATGATTTCATAACTTTGACCTTTCCATGAAAAAAAATTAAAAAAAATGTGTTGGAGTTCAAGTGCGAGTTGGATTCGCACACGAAGGGTTCTGTACCACTGCACAAGATTAGGTACTTCTTAAAACATGGCGACATTTTGAATTTTATATTATTTGTTTTTATAGCGGCAATAGAAATACACACTGTAAAAAATTCTACTCTCTGAGTCTCTACCTACTTATAGTTCATGAGATACAGCTGACAGACAGACATACTGACTGAAAGAGGACGAGGATGGACAGCGGCGGCTTAGTTATAAGGTCCCATTGTCAGGTCAGGTATGTTTGCGATGCACAGGGTTGACGATTTCTACGCTATACATAATGCGTACAAGGCCAGGGCGAGGTTCTTGTCCCGACTGAATTATATAAACATAATACTACAATCTTTAAAATGTTATCATCATAATAACACAAAAAAAATTCACATCTGATAATTTTATTTTATTTTGTTTTATTTTTTGGTGCAATTATATACAAAACTTTTACTATAATAATTATTTTAATTTTAAATTTTAATTATTACATTTTAATATTACTTTTAATTTACGTAATTTAATTTGTATAAAATTATGGACACAATTCATTATTGTCTGAAATAAAATATTTTTATTTTTATTTAGTATTTTATTTAGGTATTTATTGACACCCTTCATGTACGGAATCAAGTTCCTAAAGTTACCTAAAAAGTGAATCGCTTCTAAGAATACCTTACCTTGAAACAATACCCGCGGTGTTCCACTTCAGGGTACCGACGGCCCGTGAAATACAACTGTCACAAGATTCTATTTGTTATATGAAACGCCTATTTATGAGGGCTCTCTCCGTCACTCGTTTCATACAATCGTAGTTCCAATTTCATTTGAATACTAAGCAACCAAAGTCCATGAAATTTTGCAGACATGTTCTAGAAACTAATATCTATGTCTGTGGTTTTCCAGATTTCTGTTAAAATATTCTGTTTCAAAGTTACGCGGTCTTTAAATTTTCATACAAATTTTTGAGGCCCTGTAATTTTAATACTACATATTTTTAGAAAAATCTAAAACACCACAGACACAGATATTAGTTTCTAGAATATGTCTGCAAAATTTCATGGACTTTGGTTGCTTAATATTCAAATGAAATTGGAACTACGATTGTATGAAACGAGTGAAGGAGAGAGCCCTCTTAAAACTCATTTAGCAGTCATCATACTATAAATAATACTATGTATGTAGGTTACTATGTAGTATACTCGTACCTAATGCAAATCCGTGATAGAACCACAGAATATGGATAGTTGGTTCTGAGTTTGTTGTGGGCTCTTCTCAGACTTGGGCGCGTTTGAAACCCTCGTAACTTTAGTTTTAAGTTACGTAATTAATTATCACTACTATATAGTATATCGTACAAATTTAACAATTTCGACCATCAAAAGGCGTACAATTGTACCTACTTTGAATAAATGATTTTGACTTTGACTTTGATATCTACTCATGTGATAGAACCACAGTAAAACCAAAGGTATCAAAGAATTCGTTTGTAACTCATTTTGTCTACGAGCTAAAAACCCGTGACACGCAGACAGACAGACAGGCAGGCAGCAGAGTGACATTAATATGGGATTCGCTCCATACAAACAGTTTTTTTTTAAATAGCGAGCAAAGCAAACGTTTACGTAACGTGGGTCACCTGATGTTAAGTGATTATCGCCGCCCATGAACATTAACAGCACAAGAACACAACACAATTTGTTGGTCCGCCCCTTGAATAACCACATTCGTATTTTTGAATAAGTTACAACCAATCAAACTCTACATTTCATTGAGTTTGGTTAGTATTCAAATGAGGGCTAAACTACGCTTGTATGGAGCGAGTAACAGAGAGATTAGGTATGGAACCGTGAAAAGACTACGCCTCGACTTAGCTCCTCTCTGCAGGTGTGCGCTGCGCCTAGGGTTCCCTAGTAAACAAGGAACTCATATAGATTTCCAAGTTAGTTACTTCAGTAGGTGTTCCTCAAAATGTCAATTAAACGCGTCATATGACACAATCGCATACCGATCTCATCACTAATAGGTACTATCTCAGTAACCTGATGCGGACAGATAAGAAATATACCTATAGGTTAGTACTTATATAGGTAGGTATACTTGGTAACAACCAGGTAATGAGAGACAACGCTTTGCTTACCTTACAGGCAACTAGCTGATGCCCGCGATTTCGTCGGCGTGGATATAGGTAGGTTTTTTAAAAATCCCGTGGTAACTATAATTTTCCGGAATAAAAAGTAGCTTATGTGCTAATCGAGGGTTTAATATGTCTCCATTCTAAATTTCAGTCAAATCCATCGAATAGTTTTTGGGGAAAGAGTAACAAACATACACACATACACACAAACTTTCGCCTTTATAATATTAAGTGTGATGAATACGATTTAATTTATTTATTGTAATTGTTTATACGTTTTTTAGGGCTCCGTACCTCAAAAGGAAGAACGGAACCCTTATAAGATCATTTTGTTCTCTGTCTGTCTGTCTATCTGTCTGTCTGTCCGTCCATCCGTCGTGTCTATCAAGAAAACCTATATAGGGTAGTTCCCGTAGACCTAGAATCACAAAATTTGGTAGGTAAGTGTGTCTTATAGCACAAGTAAAGGAATAAATCCGAAAACAGAGAATTTGTGGTTACATAACAAAAAAAAATCTGTTCACGAAAAAATAACTATATCACATATAGATGGCGCTGTTGTCATTAACTAATTGCTGTGTTGCATAAAAAAAATTTAAATATCTTGCACGACGGTACGGAACCCTTCGTATGCGGGTCCGACTCGCACTTGACCAGTTATTTTGTGTCTTATTGTGGAGTTCGTCATAAATTCAAATTCAAAATATTTTTATTCAATTACACTTTTATAGTGCTTTTGAATCGTCAAAATAATTTACCACTGGTTCGGGATGCCGTTCCTACCGAGAAGAACCACCAAGAAACTCGGCGGTTGCTCGTTTTAAGTATTCAATTTACAATAATATGCCATACTGTACTATACAAGCAATTGCAGCCCGTGTATTGCTGGAGATACCAGATGATCCACTCGGTCGAAACGCGGGCATCATCTAGTTACTATAGTGTGTTCATAAAAACGTCAGTAGGTAACTCCTTTATCCAGTAGCTATTTTTTACCAAAAAAGAACACTAATTAACCCTCGGGTTAATGTAGCGAGCGCGCGTGTGACAGCGTGACGCCCATGACAGATTTATTGACACAAAAACTGCTCATCCGCTATTGAGGAGCACTTACCTAACAAACTCCTTCACTAGTGTTCGGTTGGAAAGAATTGGCAGGATATCTGCTCTGCGCTCTTATTTCTAAGTAGCCACAATCACACCTGATGGGAAGTGATGATGTGGCCTAAGATGAGAAACGATTACCTTGAAAATGCCTTGAATAGGATTGGATCTATTCCTTTATTCGTACTATAAGACTCACCTACCTACCTCGTGATTCTAGGTCTACGGGAAGTACCCTATAGGTTTTTTGAGAGACACGACAGACGGACAGACAGACAGACCGACGGACAGACAAACAGACAGACATACCTACATACAGACAACGAAGTGATCCTATAACGGTTCCGTTTTACGGAACTCTAAAAGTAGCAATAGCCAATAATGAGGTGTCATGTGACCTTAAAAATATGAAGAAAAAAATCTGAAAATAATTTTCAAAATATTCCCGGCACAAAAAGGTGTCACGAAAAGGAATGTCGGTGTTTGTTTTTTGGATACTTTTTGATGGCAATTTGTTATGTTTTTATCTCGCTTAAATTTTATAGATTTTTATTTCATGGGTTCTGTTACAGTTATGATTTTTGCTCTTTATTTTTCACTAGCGACCCGCCCCGGCTTCGCACGGGTGGACATTTATTTTTTCTATTTTCCGGGATAAAATATAGCCTATACGGATTCGGAAGAATCCCTCTAAGTAGGTAATGGTAAAAGAAATTTTGAAATCGGTCCAGTAGTTTTTGAGCCTATTCAATACAAACATACAAAAATACAAAGGTTTCCTCTTTATAATATTAGTATAGATAGATTAATTATAGATAGAGTTTCATTATTTTTATATTTTACTAGCTGTGCCCGCGACTTCGTTCGCGTGGAATAGTGACTTTTCGCTCTTTATACATATAGCCACGGACGCTCAGGCGCGAGGCGCCGTGATTCTTTAAATTGACATAACTTTTTTATTTATGAACCGATTGACATGAAATAAACACTAAATGCTAAGTGAAGCTTACTACAATATATTAGTGAAAACCGTATCTAAATCGAATAAGCCGTTTCTGATATTAGCGTGCACAAACACACAGACAAACAGACAAAAAAAAATTAATTACAATTTCGGGTTCGGCATCGATATAATAACAACCCCTGCTACTTTTTTTTATATATTTCCATTGTACAGACACCACTTTTCTACAATTTTATTATATGTATAGATAGCATTATATTTTAAAGCATGTTTCATACCATCGTTTGCTGGATAAATGAGCTATAAAGAATAACAAGCAAATTATAAGATAAAAAGTTTATCTAAAGATCAAAAGATATTAAAGTTAATTAAGTTCTCAAATCCGCAAAATAACACTTGATTGGAACACCCCCTCAATTATTTTAATAAGCTGCGAAGAAGGGTGCAAACCTAATAAAGGGTGAACATATGTCTGGAGAGGGGTGTAATGCCAAATTATCTGTAAAATTCCTCTCAATTATATCAATTTGATGCTGCGATTTAGATGGTTGTTTATTTTGTAGAGACAGAAGTTTCAAAAAGTCCTGAACGACGTAATTCTGCATTATTGTCCGAAAACCCAAATATCTTCATATAGATAGGTATAACTGGATTTTTTTTATTCAGATAAAAATTGACTGCAATCTCACCAGGTGGCAGCACGGCTTTACCGGTACGGTGGTAACTAGCCACGGCCGAAGCCTCCCACCAGACCAAACTCTCTCTCAAGGTAACTCTGCCTACAGATATCTACCTAAATAATAAATAGTGTAGCCAGGCCACCCTTTGAATTTGTGCTTATAATTGGTCCCTCTGGGAGAAGAGGTAGGTACCTAGCTGGTATCGGATTTTATTATAAAGACATTCGTTGAACAGTTGGAATCGTTGTTATTTTTAATGACTGTCAAACTGTGCATTTCTGGACTTTTCTGCTTAATTTCATGTAAATGTGTCATGTCATACCTACAGTTCTAGGATCCAGGTTATGAATGTTCGTAGTTTTTTCAATTTCTGTGAAATATTTACTGTCAAAGTCACTTGGGCTCAAGGATTTAGGTACCTATACAAATCTTTAAACCTGTGTAACTATATACACATTACATATCATAATCTATCTATACATATAATAAAATTGTAGAAAAGTGGTGTCTGTACAATGGAAATATATAAAAAAATGTAGCAGGGGTTGTTATTATATCGATGCCGAACCCGAAATTGTAATTAATTTTTTTTGTCTGTTTGTCTGTTTGTCTGTGTGTTTGTGCACGCTAATATCAAAAACGGCTTATTCGATTTAGATACGGTTTTCACTAATATATTGTAGTAAGCTTCACTTAACATTTAGTGTTTATTTCATGTCAATCGGTTCATAAATAAAAAAGTTATGTCAATTTAAAGAATCACGGCGACCATTTTTAACGTACATGCTGCCCGAAAAGTCACTATTCCACGCGAACGAAGTCGCGGGCACAGCTAGTCATATCTAAATTTGACAAACCACAGACGGTGTAACTAGGACGCAATGGACCCAGAACGCTAGCAAAAGCGGAGACAGGTGGTACCTACCTACTGATGATTACAGAGATACCATATAAAAACTACGAAAAAATACTTAAAAATCCTGTATGTTTTAAAAGTTCACACTTTATTGCAAATATAACATCTGACTGACGCCAGAGGTCAATGACGTTTCGCAAGAGGTCATTTGAAGTCAATTCCGCGTCGTAGGTGGCCATTGACCCGAGTTTTGCACGCTATAAAATGCGGGTTTGAAAAATAATAAAGCACTAAAACTACAAGATATGGCCAATGGTTATTGGCATTGGATTGTGTTACAGTAATATAATAACGTTAAGTTTTAGCTAGCGTTCTAGTAAAAACCTCTAGATAATATATTAGTTCCTAAAACGTAACTACAAAAATTAACTTAGTTCAAATGAGAACAAAACTACGTTTGTATGGAGATACTGAAGAGCGTGCTATGCAAACTTCTCTTGAGGGAATTGATAAGTGCAGAACCTATTGTCTTATACACACTTTCAGTGATTTTTTAACCCCCGACCCAAAAAGAGGGGTGTTATAAGTTTGACGTGTGTATCTGTGTATCTGTCTGTGGCATCGTAGCTTCTAAACTAATGAACTGATTTTAATTTAGTTTTTTTTTTGTTTGAAAGATGGCTTGATCGAGAGTTCTTAGTTATAATCCAAGAAAATCGATTCAGCCGTTTGAAAGTTATCAGCTCTTTTCTAGTTACTGTAAACTTCACTTGTCGGGGGTGTTATAAATTTTTAATTTACACTTGTCAGGTAAATAAGATGAGGAAATAAAATAGACCAGCTCATTTTGACGTCATTTATTCATAAAGACAATTGTTAATAAATGAACGCACTAAATTACAATAATTTGAGATATGTCTTACATAGTACTCGGTGGTGGCATTATGTACTCACTCAAATATATAGTTAAGTATATTATATATCAATTGGTGTTACCATTCTTAATTTTACCTATATATCGTTGTATAAATAAATCAAAGTCTTACATACTTGTAACTAACTCCAGTACGGTCAGAATTAATAAATGGGTAAGAAATATTTTCTATTCCATTCCATTCAATGAGCCTGTATGCGTCCACAGCTGGACATAGGCCTTTCCAAGAAAGCGCCACCAAACACGATCCTCTTGAAAACCTGAATTACTGATCGGTAGGAAATGTTGTTATAAGTATTATGTCAAAAATAGTATGGTATGGGTTTTTGTGACAAATAACAACGTTGCTTATTAACCTATCAGCAGATTACAAATACCTAGGTTGTTTAACGGCCAAAATAATACTCAATCTATCTTTAACTTGTCGATAAATCACCAACGCTGTTATTTGTCAAAAAGACTTTTAACGAATAACAACATTGCTAAGCAACTTATCGACAGATTACAGATAGATTGATTTTAATTTTCGCCGTAAATGATTAAACCCGTGAAAGATTTGAGATAAAGTAAAGACAATTAAATAAGATATCACAAAAGTTTTAATGCAAAGTTCCAGAATCCACAATAAGTACTTAAAGATTAATTAATTTAAGGTGATTGATTTCTTACCCAAATCGATCTTACAAAACGTGTTTTTCGCAATAATCAGAAATAATTAATTACAGCGAAAAAAATAACAATATTCCATCAAATTATTATTATTATGTGGCCATGCAAAATTAGTACCTAATTTAGCCGAACATGGTGGTAGGGAAAAAATAATTTTCTGCTGTAATATCCATACCTCATTCTTCATTCATCTTTCTCCAATAATCTCCAATTGGGTGCTGAATTTGGGATAGGATCCCAAGGTACTGGAATTGCGACCTTATACCACTGGAAAAGTTAGCATTGGTGGAGCCCCCAAATAGACCTTGATCAATGTATCATAGAAGCAGGCGTTAATGCCTGATTGCAAAGACTTATTCGGATTTGTGTGGTACTGCGTGGTGGTGGTGCGTGTGGCTTGCTTGGTAGCTGGCTTTTCCTGCATGTTTATCAGTGGGAGGGAGGGCGGTGCATGTCGCATGCTGCATGTTGCACCATACAGATTTCGTTGGTTGGCGGATTATAGCAAATTAAGCTTTTGGTTCCTTGTAGACCTTGATCATATAAGTAGATACGTATTAAAAGTTTCTTACATACAAAAATCACATTCAACGATATACAGATAAGTATTTGGCTGTACATCGACGTCACATTAAATCACATTCATTTTAACAAACATTTACAAACATAACGCCACCACCTTTTATTTTGGGCGCGCATAACCGATTTTGTAATCAGCCGATTTCATTAGTACGCTGAAAGTGCAGTCCGACAAGGCTCTCTTGGCACTTGAGTGAGGACGCTGTTGCAGCTTATAGTTACCTTCAAACTACGGAAATATAATATAATATACAAGTATCGCACACTTAGATGTAATATAATATTACATCTAAGTGTGAACAGTGACATTTCAAAGTAGGGTGAGCGATATTTACCTATATATTATATTATATTTTCGTAGTTTGAAGGAAACTTCTATGGGCAACTTTATGCCGACACAGCGAACTATCAACAAGTGCACAGAAGTGCACTTCTCAAGATGGCGGCTTTAGTTCCGATTTTGGGCAAGCGCCAAAGAGCCTTGTCGGACTGTACCTGTTTTTGGCTTTACTTCTTCGTAAAAAAAGCGTAAATGTAAGACAGTATTTTCGCATTTGGTAAACTCTGTTTTACAATAATTAATTTATGTTTTACATTTTTCTTTCTTAATTTACAATAACCATAATTGCAATTGCAATTGTACGCGCAAAATGAATGCCACCCTGAATGCGTTAGTGATGTACCTACCTGTGACTAAGTTATGACGAATTATCGATAAATTCACTCAGTTAATATATTGCGATAACTCGTGCCAATAAAGAAACGAAACGAAAAAAGCGGCGTTAATCATTCCCTCTCACCTAAACACTATGTTTGTGTATAGTGTGCGAGTGAGAAGGAGGTAATAACCGCTTTTTGTTTTCGTTTCTTTATTGGCACGAGCTTTAGTTAGCTCAATAATTGTTCGAAATTTGGATTACCCTTTGCTAACATATTAACAGGGCTACGATTATACGAACTACGATTGTATGAAACGAGTGACGGAGAGCCGTCACTCGTTTCATACAATCGTAGTTAGTTCCAATTTCATTTGAATATTAAGCAACCAAAGTCCATGAAATTTTGCAGACATATTCTAGAAACTAATATCTGTATCTGTAGTGTTTTAGATTTTTCTAAAAATATGTAGTTTTAAAATTACAGAGGCTCAAAGATTTGTATGAAAATTTTTAAGACCTCGTAACTTTGAAACCGAACATTTTAACAGAAATCTGGAAAACCACAGACATAGATATTAGTTTCTAAAATATGTCTGCAAAATTTCATGGACTTTGGTTGCTTAATATTCAAATGAAATTGGAACTAACTACGATTGTATGAAACGAGTGACGGCTCTCCGTCACTCGTTTCATACAATCGTACCCTCTTAATATTAATTTTACGATGGCAACCTTTTCACGCGGCAACAGTAGGTATGAATGCTGAATCGGCCGATTGCAAAATCAACCGTACGCGCCGATTTCTATGACCATAATTATGTATAATTATAATAAGCTACAATACTTTACGCTATTGTTACAAGACCAATGTTACTGGAAGACAAATCGTATGGCATATAATATTAGAGTATAAAGTATAAGTAAGCTATAGAGCACTTACATCATTCAATGAGACATTAATTTGTAAGCAGATGTTCCATAAATGCTGACTAAGTGCATCCTTTCATCAAGATTTGCAACAATTATATCCGTGCCTACAACTCATACTCTCTAAGCCGCGCTATATAGCTAACTTATACATACTCTAAGCATATAATAATTTTTTAGTACATTATTTTTAATACGAATGCACCGATATGTACGTAAAGGTGATCGCATACCAAGAGACGAACTAGATTCGCGCGAGCCGCAAAAAGCCGCAACGCCCTTTGTAATACTGAAAATGCGTGTGAAAGCTTCAATTGCATCGAGCGGATCAAAATACTAATAACATCAGTACTTTTAGTACGAGTTTGCACATCTTGACATCGCTGAAACATAATCGATCATTGAAACACAATGACGTCGAAGTAAAATAAAACTAACTGACTGTTTTAAAGTTGGTTGTGCAGTACTATCGAATTTTTATTTCTGCATGCATGGACGATATGTGTGGACGAATATGAGCCTTAAAGCAAGGATTTTAGGTCCGTTTTATTTTAACGTTATAGTCTTTCGTGACTATCTATCAACTTTGTAGAGAAATCAAACTTGTACAACGACACACGCGTTTTTCTTGCGCGTCCTATGTTGCTGACATTTCTAGTAGGTACCTTTTGCGGCTCTAACGGATCTTGCGACCGTGTGCGATCCCTTTAAACTACCAAACTATTGAGGAAGAAAACTACGGGAGTTCCAATACAAAATATTAGGAAAATAGAACTTTTTATCATCTAACTACAAAACTTTTCAGAAATATTCAGAATTCTTTTCGAAAAAACGACTTTTATAGTCCAAGAACTCGTGGGGAGTTTTGCGTAGGTGCTTGAAACAGCTTAAAGTTTGTAACAATCTCCAACTTTCTTACCTCGACGCCTATTTCGTACCTCAGCTCAGTATCTATGTAATTCAATAATGGTACACTATGAAAGGAATCATGAAAGAAATAACAGTTAAAACTTTATTCGTCGTTGGCTCACTTCAAACCGAGATAACATCATAATATTCATATTATCATAAGCAATTACATTCTTTGATGTTATGCATACCGATTGAAATGATATGGGTACCGTAAAACATTGATTTTTTGGACACTTTTTATATAATTATAAACCATGATCAGGCAGATAATATGATCTATAATTCACTAATTGATTACCCTTATCCACCTAGATTTAGATTTTTTTAAATCCTATGGAAACTCCTTGATTTTCCCGAATAAAACATAGCCCGTGTAACTCTCTATGTCTTTAAGTATATTCATTCAGAAAATCACGTCGATCCATTGCTCCTGTGTGGCGAGATTGAAGGACAGACCAACAAACAAACATATGGGTAGTGATTATTTTTCATAGAACTTAGATATAAATGAAAGACTATTAACAATTCACGTCGTTCGAGTTTTCGAACCGAACATGCATTTTAACTACCAAGGTCAAATTGTTTACTAAGTTTTCGATCGCAAACCATAAACTTGTACCTAATGTAATAATATATTCCCGTCAGTCGCTTATAATATTTCATACTTAAGTAACCTGTAATATGATGAACTGTTAGGTTTGATCAAGCGCCTACTCAAAATCTCCCACCGCTTCTTTGACCATCATAATTAATTACAAATACATTAGATTGAAAAATCGAAACAATAGTGCAAGACATATTGAAAAATTTTCGTCTGAGGTGGCACGAATCACGATACAAGAAATATTTACATTTAGATAAAAACATTACCCTCCTGGCGCAGTCGGGTAAATAGTGCGAATTCACTCGTTCCAATCCAATTAACCGATTAAACAACTGTATGGTTAGTAATTGCTGAAATTAATTCTTAAACAATCTATTTGTAATGTGTGGATAAGTTGCTTAGCAACATAATGTTATTTGTCTAAAAACTCATGCAATTTTTGACAAATAACAACGTTGCTAAGTAACTTATCGACAGATTACAGATAGGTAGGTTTAATTATTATTAATTTCGGCCGTAAGTTAGCTCAACAAAAATAGATTGTAAGTTACATAATGCAAAAGTGATTTTCACATTTATTAAAGTACGTTTGCTCTTTATTGTAATTTTTAATGTAATTTGCTAACGTCCATTTTTTATATTCAAATTTGAGTTAGGTTCAGAGAAGTACCTATCTAAGTTAGATTTATTCCTTAGAAAAGTTGTTATTGTCAAAAAACGTCCATACAATTTTTGACAAAATAATTTTTAACAGATTCATAGTCGAAATTAATAATGATCAATCTATACCTATCCGTTACCTTGTTTGTTGATAAATTTTATTTAGCGGCGTTGTTAACAGGGCTCTCTCCGTCACTCGCTTCATACAATCGTAGTTCCAATTTCATTTGAATATTAAGCAACCAAAGTCCATGAAATTTTGCAGACATATTCTAGAAACTATCTGTGTCTGTGGTGTTTTAGATTTTTCTAAAAATATGTAGTTTTAAAATTACAGGGGCTCAAAGATTTGTCTGTAAACTTTTAAGACCGCGTAACTTTGAAACCGAATATTTTAACAGAAATCTGGATAACCACAGACAAAGATATTAGTTTCTAGAATATGTCTGCAAAATTTCATGCACTTTGGTTGCTTAATATTCAAATGAAATTGGAACTACGTTTGTATGAAGCGAGTGACGGAGAGACCCCTCCTAACTGTCGAAAAAGGCCATACAATTTTTGACAAATAAAATTGCTATTAGTAACCTATCCTAGATCTATCTAGATCCTATCGACAAATTACAGACAGGATTGATTATTAACTTCGGCCTTCAGTGTAAATAAATTGAATATAGAAAACGGACGTCAGAAACATAAAGAAAAACAATAAGTATATCAATGTAGAAAATGTGTGAAAATATATTTTTCTGTATATCTTCAAAATCTAAATCGGGGTTGCCAAAATACGCCATCATTCTCAAAATTGGACTAGAATCGATAATACGCATGCAAAAAGTATGCCTCCAAGTTAAGTGCCATTCGGAGGCTTGTGGAATGCGCTAGTGATGTGACTGTGACTTAGCGAGCAAATTGTCGATAAACAAAGCTCCTTAGATTCAGCTATGATTGTTTTTCCAGGACATTTGTTTCTGAAATATTATACAAACAAGTTTCACTGTGCAAGCAGCTGCCGTGAAAAGACTGTTATCATTCATTTAAACGCGAATATTCCAGAATAAAAAGGTGAAAAAAAAACTAATAATAAGGCGTAAACAAAATATTCCAGAAATCAAAGAAAAATCTAATAGTTAAATATTGATTTTTTTTTAGATTTCTGGAATATTTAGTTTACGAAACATTTTCTTCACATACTGTAGTTTACATGGGAGCCATCGAATTTTTTTTCTTGGCTGAAATATAACAAACCTTCAGTCCCGATGGCACAGAACCGGCGCTTCAATAGTAAATGTATCGAAAAATCCAAGTACATAAAGTAAAAAATATTTGAACAAACGCTTTCCTATATCACTCGGCAAAAACATAGCCATACTATATACAGCGCAAGCGAGTTAGAAGATGAAGGACTATATAACTAACTTAGGCTAAATTCAGCTTTTTTTGTAACTGAGCGCACGTGACCGTTTTTATAAACGACCGATTTTAAACCGGACCGGTGACCGAATTAAAATCGATTCAACACATCTTGTCGGCTGCATAAACACGTTTTGACTCAATTATGCTCAGTTTAGCCAGTTTTCTCAGCTAATAATTGGATCGGGTTGGCGGATGTTGACTACATTTACTCCGATTTTATTGGAGAACCATTTTTTTATAGTTATTTGCGCTAAAGTAAGCTAGTGAACGTGTTCTATTTTCGACAGACCGATTTTTGTAAAACCGATTTTTATTAGTCGTTCGAAAAAGCAGTCATGTACGCAAAGTCGAATCACTTAAAAATGATAATAATAATATAAACTTACGAATAAACCATGATCACATAACGCATTTTCACATTTTTAATAACAAGATGTTCTATTTGGAATGGTATGGGAAAATGTTAAACCTTACCAAGAAAACTGACTTTAGTAACCGATTTTGTTCCACAAAAAATAGATGTTTAATAATCGAGATAATTAAACTCTATTTTCGATCGAGAAATAAAATAACTTGTTAGAAAAAAAAATTGTGCATAGTATTACTTTTGTCTAAGGATGTATTAAACAGATAAGATAAGATAGCAAAGATAAATTATGAAAGCAAAAGAATCAACCAGAAACAGTTTCTTTGTATCTCTGGTTTAACATTTTGTCCATACTGTTTCAAACAAAAACATCCTGTATTTATTAACTTATTATTTACTTAAAACGATATGTAATAGTAATTGATGAGTATTAGATACATTTGAAACAAATCGAAAGCCTTGACTTATGAAAGCGTTAACACACAGCATCTTAACTAGCAAAACTTGGACACTAGTGTTGCGCACACAACTCACTTATCGGTATCGATGCTGTACAAAATAAATATATGAATGAATGAATTAATATACTTTTATCGTACACCACAAAATTAATACAGAGAAAACACATACAAACCAAAAAAATATATAGAGGCAGGTAGATACAATTTGGCGGTCTTTACGCTACCTAGCGATCTCTTTCAGGCACCAAATTGTACCAACCAAAATATATGTATTTAATTAAATTACTCTATTAAAATGGAATGAAATTCAAACTTATTCACCGACAAAATATATTGTATAAAACTAAGCTCTCAAACCACGATAATTACTATTTTTCTTCAGATTTTTTGGTTATAATTTTTTTTGTAACTTAAACCCCAGTAATAACGATCATGCTACTCTAACTTTTATATTTATCAAAATTATGATACAGAATAAAAAGTGACTGCTGGAAGTAAGAGGTATTGCATTAAAATAGGATTTCAGTGAATGTAGAGAAGAATGCTATACCTACTTAGAAACGTGTCAAGGACGCACGCACACTTTAAAATTTGTTTTTTTTTTAAATCCTTAAGTATATCAAAATGTAAAAAAAGGAATAATTACTTAAAATACTAACTTAATTAAAGGATACCAAAATACGGTTAGTTAAAACTCGGAAGCGTCTAAAAGTGGAAAATATATTACAACTTAGTCTGTGTTACTTATTAAAATATAATAGTTTACTTAACCTTATTACGAAAAAGATAAATAAGACAAACAGGACATTGTATTTGAAAATAACTAACAATATTTTATGTTATACATCCACACAGATCAACATTTAACATTAACATAGCAAGATACAAGATGACTGGTATACTGAAAAATACGTTATGGATGTACTAGGTGTGTCCTAATGAGTAGTAAAGAAGACATTGCTGGTTAGTTATTCACACTAAGTTCACCTGGTTAAATGGTTTGTATCATTTAATTCTTGGCTGAAATAACAGTATTACGCAGGTCCAGGTGGCATTTAAAACATGGCATTTATGAGTATTAAATGTCTAGCGATAATATCTGTAAATATATAAGGCTAAATTGACTAGTAAAATATCAACGGACAAGCACAAACCACTGAGTCTAGAGAATAGAGAGTTTGCAACTAGGTTCTTTCTATAACGTAGACCGATATTAAGAAAAAAAATTGATAAATTTGAAAGAAATCTTTTAAAACCCCTATATCCACGCAAATGAAGTCGTGGAAAAAGCTAGTATTTTATCATGTCGTAAATTAACCTAATTTGTAAAGAGTAAATTCTATATAATAAATGAACACTAGTTGCTCCAAGTTTTGCGCACAATACAACATCAAATTCTGCCATAATTGTCGTTACGACGGCTTCCAATAAAAAAGTACTTATTGCTTGTACACGTAATATCTTCATTATGTCCGCTATACCGCAAACAATTTAAAAATAAATTATATTATTCACTTCTCCCATATAATTACATATAAACTTCCATTTAATAAGTACATATAAATAATTAGTAGTCAATAAATTATATTATTATCATCTGATATGTTATGATTAGTCAACGACGAGAGTAATAATTTGTAATGTGTACATGGAAAATCATACATACATTTTCCCATTTTCTCCAAACTTCCACTCTTACAAGTAAAACCCAACACACAGTCTAGCCTACGGGATTAATGGGGGATTAAATACATTTTTTACATAATTTTCAACCTTCAACAACATTATGAAACAATTACATTTTTGTTACATGAAATTGGTTATTTATCATATACTTACCAACTCACAGATCACTTTTTATAAGTAACATTTTGATGTAATCATTCTCAAATAGATTAGCATAAAGATGTACTCTTTTCGCCGTACTTATATACATTTTCAAACATCATCAACAATTCCGAGTAACTTCTATTCATCGATACAATATATCGACATCATACACCACTATAATGGCCACTCTTCCACATATTATCTGATTGGAGAATACTTCAAACGACTCGCTATAAATAACAAATTAATCAAACTATAATAATACTTATCTTAATTAACACACTCTTTTCGCATGCATACTACGTGCATGAGTAACTATTTAAAATAATAATTTAAAAAAAGTTTTAAAGCTAATATCAATAATATTCTGTTGCAAGTCGTTTAAAGATAATTTTTAATGAAAACAATAGTACAGTAGATACCGGACTTATTAAAATTGTAGGTAGATCTTATTTTTATGTTCACGTCCAACAAATCAATGTTCATTCAATTATACTTAATTTAAAATGATATCTTATCTGAGTCGTTGATCCCACTGTCAAAAATCTTTCCGAGTTAATAGCAATATTATTTCCAAGAAAACCTTCACCATTAGGTTATTAATGGTAGGAGTTACGACTTTCAACAATGGGGAAAGAGGTGAGGTCTGCACACACAACACTTTTGTCACTTAATCGTTTGTTGTAGGAACGACAGGTCATTTTTAAAAAACTTGAACTTCTTTGCTCTTCCATTATTATTTTTATGTATTAGATAAGTCCGGAAATTACTGTAGTTCATTATATATCATTATGTACATTTTTAATGTACTGATTTCATTAAAATTATATACCTAAAGTATATAATATTCAACAACTTTTTGGGACTACCGCGCAGTTAATTTTATCGAAATTGGCAACACACGATTTTTTCAATATCTCGTTCCATTTAGGTACATGTGAAAATGCGTTCTAAACTATAAAACATAATAATGTGAAATTGATATTTTTTTGCTATAAGTTTTATAATTTTTTTAATTAAGCTTAGCTCTAGATCTAAGCTTGATTAAAAAAATCACTATTTAGTACGAAATCTATAAATTGGAATGGAAATAAAACGTTTCTGTAAAAAAAACAATTTCAATCAAAAAATATAATGAACTTCAATTATGGCATTACATTAAAATAAAAAATGAGTTTTCGAAAACGGACCTTCTACGGCATTTAATATTATATTTTTCGTATATTTTCGCAAAAACAAATAAATTAAAAATCTATCGATACCTTTTTTTCATACATCATCTTTTCTCTACCTCAACGTGAATTTTAAAAACGCAAATTGAATCTATACAATATTATTTTTTTGAACTCCAAGCAAATCAGCACAAAATTTAATTTTCCCACATTTTAGAGCTGCTAGAAGAAATCTCTCCAGTAGATATAAGTTACTTACATATAAGACGTCTGTCACGTCTTTGCGTTGCATTTTTTTCTCTATTTTACTTAAAAACATAATGACTAGGTTAGTAATATTTTTTCAATGATGACTGAGGAAGAATCAAATAATAATAATAGGTACACGGTGTAGTTTGTTAAATGAAAAATTAACCAGTATAGATGCATTTGAGGATTCTATACTTGTGAAAGTTTATTTGAATAAAAATCTTCCTGTTTTGTGTCTATTAAAATGTAATGCCACTAAAAAAAAAAAACAAAGTTCAGAACGCTTTAACCCTTTCATTCCATCGTGTCGTATTGCACCTTTTTCACTTTCAAATAACGCCAAATGGCATAACCTACGAGTGTGATGGCGGTTGCAATCGCCAGTGCGGCGCCCACCGCTACTGGTGCAGTTTCTGAACGGACGCGGTTGGAATCGGAGCAATGCCACGGTGGACCAAATTCACCATCGCGTTTGAACATGAACGCTTGTAAGCGCATTTGACGGAGGTAGAGTTTCGCGCGGTGGGCAAGTGTTGGGTTGCTGAAACAAAAATTAGCCATCGATAAAAACAATTAGCCAATCTATGTAAAAAGACTTATCTATACACGTTAAAAGCCACAGCCGTCACAGCCGAAACTCCTCGGAGAATCATGAAATGACGTTAAACTCCTTTTATGACGTACCTAGGTACCTACTCACTAAGCAAGTATTGTTAGAAATTCCACACAGAAAAGAGTTAAATAGTTGGTGAAATGTATGGAAGTCCACCAAGTTATGCCAGAAGGTATAACCTACGGGGCTACGAGTATGATAGCGGAGTTCCACACCCACCGCTATGGTTACAATTTCTGAACGAACGCGTGGAGTAAGAGCAATGCCACGGTGGACCAAATTCACCATCACATTTGAACATGAATGCTTGTACGTGTATTTCATAGAGGTAGAGTTTCGCGTGGTGGGCTAGTGTTGGGTTACTGAAAGAAAAGTTATGTTATCATTAAAAAGATTTAGCCAATCTATATAAAAAGACTTGACTTTATCAGGACAAACGGATGACTTGTCCACTGGAGTAGGGAAGAGTAAGGGTCCAGAGTACTCAACATCACCCATATTCCCTGTTTGGTTGCGTTTTGTTTGTTGACTCAGTGAACTAGAGAGAAGCTTAGCTCTCACAAAGAGATGCCACTCATACCTGTCTTAGCACTTCATTCCAGTTCTGTAGTAGTTCCAAGCAGGTAGGCCTTTACAAGTTTTTCAATCTATCGATACCAAGAACGAGGCTGGAAAGAACTACAAATAACTAAAAAAATGGCTAACCTGGGTTCGTCCTCCAGTATTTCTACGATAGTTTCGTCAGGGCAAGCGTAGGACTTGCCCACAGGAGTAGGGAAGAGTAAGGCTCTGGGTCCAGTAGTCAAGGTCACCCGTCTTCCCTGTTTGGCTGCGTGTTCCAGGATCCTTGCACTGGAGTTGTAGGTGATTCTTATGCTGTCCACGTACCAGCGCTCGCCGCCTGGTGTCTGAAATCGGATAATGGAATATTTTATTTAAGTCTTCTCTTTATCCTTGTAAGTACTTATATCTTACAAGGACAACCACTCCTTGTCCAGTCCAGTCAGTTATCGTGTGGTGGCGCGCTCTTGGGAAGGCCTATGTTCAGCAATGGACGCAAACAGGCTGATTGATTGATTGATTGATCATATTCTTATCTTGATCTTTTTGTTGGATACATAATTGTGGGGAATTTCTTGGGATACCTCATATGCAACTCGTAGGTCGACTCAACTAGAGTCGTTAACGATTCCAGCACACATCGGACCAATTATTACCTATTACAATAATAAGTATGAACTTATCAAGACGATAGCTTATAGTTATTCGTAATATTTTTTGTAGTTAATTACTTAATGCAATAATCCAGCATAGTAATTTGATGTAATATTTTGATGTCTAAAGAGCCAAACCGTTTAAACCAGCAGCTCTATTGCGGTAGAATGACAGCCACAATGTCACAATCGCAATCGCCTCTGATTGGTTGACGCTCGCTCACTATTGGCTACAATGCATTGTTGAAATTAAAAAAAAAATGAAATTTATTTATTTATTTGCTAAATATGTGTGGTTAACAAAGGTCTTATAATCTAAAATAGTCCCTGCATATTTACTGAAACTTCAGTATGCAAATATTAATAATATACTCTACAGGTATTTTTTACAAGAAGAATAGTATTTTACTCAATAACAACAATTGCGATTGTAATAATGATTGTAGAGGTTTTACGAAATCGAGCTAAGGTTTAGAACCTAGTTATCTAAAGAGTTTCAAGATTTCACTCACCTTAGCAAAGGTCCATTCTAATGCGAATTCCTTAAAAGATAGAACCAAAGTCTCCAAGTCATTCTCCTTACACGTACCCGCCACGTTTGCGTTATTGGGAACGAAAGTATTGGCATCCTGAAAAGTGAAAAAGGTGCTGATATAAGCCCGTTGGGATAGGTACAGTCAAAGGCCGTAAATCGTTTAGCACCTTAATGATCATATTCGGCTGGCACGATTATGTACACACCTAAGTGTGTGGTGTGTTTCTATCTTTATCTTGTTAAAACTTATACAAAACTAGCTGACACCCGCGACTTTGTCCGCGTGGATTTAAGTTTTTCGAAATCTCGTAAGAGTTCTTTGATTTTCCGGGGTAAAAATTAGCCTTTGTTTTAATCCAGGGTATATTCTATCTCCATTTCGAATTTCAGCCAAATCCGTTCGGTAGTTTTTGCGTGAAAGAGTAACAAATATACACACATATATATACAAAAACTTTAGCCTTTTTAAACCTTCCAATATCACATTTCACATCACACTATCACACTAATTCTTACAAAGGCGAAAGTTTGTGTGTATGTATGTGTGTGTGTGTGTATGTTTGTTACTCCTTCACGCAAAAACTACTCGACGGATTTGGCTGAAATTTAGAATGGTGATAGATTAGCCTGGATTAACAGATAGGCTACTTTTCATCTCGTAAAATTAAAGAGTTCCCGCGGGATTTTCAAGAAACTTTATATCCACGCGAACGAAGTCGCGGGCATCAGATAGTTTTTTTTTCTCTCTCGTCTGGCTTTACAAAGATTAGCCAATGTCAAGTTTGTAGTTATTTGTAACAAGTTAGGGAAACTATACAAGTATGGACCCCGTCTGTGCCGGCGCTTGCCGACATACGCACGGCACCCCCTCAGAGCGCTTTCCAGTCAGTTTTTAAAAAAAAAAAACACTCTAAAAAGGCAGAGCACGCCCGCCAGCCAACACCAACACAGACGAAGTCCCATCAGATAGTTATAATATAATAATAATCTTTATTCCAGATATTACATCCACTTTGTTAGTAATACAAACAATTGCTTAAGACTATGTTAGTAACTAGGTTAGTTTATTTATTATAATATAAATTTATTTGACTAGATACCCATCCATGAGACACTAAGAGTGCATGTGCAAACCAATCCAGTGTCTCATAAATGGATTATCTAGTTTTTCAGACAATGTCTTCAGAATGCCGTTTGAGCTACCACGGATTCTGCTCATCACCGATGCTGCTCTTTTTCTCATAATTGCATAAAAATCGTCGGTACGAGCCTCAGCAAACATCAGTGACGCACTGCAGAATCCCGGCAGCCCCATCAGCACCCTGAATCCATTATTATATTGGACGCGCAGGTCATTGTAGGTCCTCTGCGTATATGACACCCACAGGCTGCACGTGTAGAAAGTTTGGCAATATGCCTTAAAGAGAGTTATTTTTACTTGTTTGTTGCAACGTGCAAACCTGCGAGCTACCATATTGCATCGGACTGCCAACGCCCTGCGCTCCCTTTCTATATCTTCTATCTCCCTTTCTATAGTTATACATACGGCGCGTTCATTAAGTTTGGTGACGTAAGAGATGTCCAGCAACGCGTCCACTGTCAGCTTTATACAGGTCTCGCCGCTGCCGCTGTACAGCTGGTACGTCGCCGTCATCAGGCTGCGTTCCGTGGCTGGCTCCTGAAACACAGGGGCGGATCTACTTAAAGGCTTTTTGGGCTGCAGCCCAGGGCCCCGCGAATACAGAGGGCCCCCAACCGAACTGATACCAATAGATGATATTGTCAATAATAAAAATTATCTAGAATCAAAAAAAAATCCGATCATAAGGTTGGCAACACTACGACCAATCAACCCGTGATTCAAACAGAAAACAGTTTCTTGTCAAAATGGCAATTAGTATGCAATTAGTTGAGTAATTAGGTAGGGCCCCTAAGCAGTATTAGCCCAGGGCCCCACAAATTCAAGATCCGTCCCTGCTGAAACATGAGAAACTGGAGATAGCCCATTTTTTTTTCTCTCTCCTCTGGCTTTACAAAGATTAGCCAATGTCAAGTTTGTAGTTATTTGTAACAAGTTAGTTAATCTATACAATTAGGGACCCCGTCTGTGCCGGCGCTCGCCGACACACGCACGGCACCCCCTTAGAGCGCTTTCCAGTCAGTTTTAACAAAAAAAAACACTCCAAAAAGGCAGAACACGCCCGCCAGCCAACACCAACACAGACGAAGTCCTAGACCATTTCACACGTAGCATGTGAAAAAACCAGCCAAATGCGAGTCAGACTCGCGCACCGAGGGTTCCGTACTCGGGTATTTTTTCCACGATAAATCAAAAACTATTATGCATAAAAATCTGTTTTAGGATGTACAGGTAAAGCCCTTTCATATGATATAGTACCCCACTTGGTATAGTTATCTATGAAAATTGAAACACGTTTTAATTTATTTTTTGTGATGTAACCAAAAATTCATGGTTTTCGGATTTTTTCCTTTACTTGTGCTATAATACCTATCTACCAGTCAAATTTCATGATTCTAGGTCAACGGGAAGTACCCTATAGGTTTTCTTGACAGACACGACAGACGGACAGACGGAGACAGACAGACAGACAACAAAGTGATCCTATAAGGGTACCGTTTTATCCCTTTGAGGTACTGAACCCTAAAAATCACGTGAAAATAGCAACCTTCAATAACACCTTGCTACCTTACTCTGAAAGTAGCCTCTGAAAAATCACGATGCGTAAGTTTGAAAATTCTAAATATTTTTTTTGAAAATTATTACATTTAAACTCCCGCTTTATTGTTTAGGTTTTATCATTAATCACATTATGGTAAGAGCTTTCTTGGGATAATAATGCGGTTGGTTCCCAGATCCTTCCGCAATCAGGTTTTTACAGATTAGATACTCGCGTAGGTAATACCTATCAGATACTAGCCGATGCCCGCGACTTCGCCCGCGTGGATTTAGGTTTTTCTAAATCCTGTGGGAACTCTTTGATTTTCCGGGATAAAAAGTAGCTTATGTGCTAATCCTGGATATTATCTATCGCCATTCCAAATTTCAGCCAAATCCGTCCAGTAGTTTTTGCGTGAAGGAGTGACAAACATACACACACACACACACATACAAAGTTTCGCCTTTATAATATTAGTGTGATTAGTGACAATAGCCGGGAAAGTGAAAAGACCAAATTCGGATCTCCAATGTCGGTCACCCAGTCACTTACCGATTTGAACCAACGATCGATTGGGAACGATCGGATCGATCGAACACACATCCATTGAGTTTCTAGTAAAAATAATACTTTAAAACTAACCGTTGATGCTCCAGGCACGGCTGTAGTTTTGCTGTACTTCGTCACCCTGGGTTTCCTGGTAGACGCCTGGCTTTCAAGTTGGAGACTCTGCACCGAACACACCACCAATACTGCCAAAACACACCACATGTAGTCAACATAACACTTCCAATCTAAAGTCAAAAATCTACCTAAAATATTCGTATGAATACAATTCATAACACTTTCAATGAACTAGAGTGAAAGAACGATTAGTTTGAATGCACTTTATAACACTTTCATTGAACTAAAGTGAAAGATCGACCAATTTTAATGCACTTCATAAAACTTTTGTGATACTAAAGTGAATGTTCGTTCACTTTTGTCTTATACCTATACATTTGCTGCTGAAAGGATACTTTCAAAAAGTTTACTGGATGACCTTTTAGATAAAAAAATTTAAGCCTTTAATGCCTAAGTGAGCGTCACTTTAGGTTTATTAATAGGTTTCTGTCATTAAAAAAAAAATAACATTAAAATAACTCTCTTCACTCTTTGTAAATATTATTTGTGTAGATGTTTTGTGAATTTTCCACTTGACTTTATGATTATAAAGGTTCATTCAAGTGTTTTAAAGTGTAGCCTGTGCTGTAGCTATACAAAAATGCCACTTGACTGCAACGTGAAACAAGTGTAAATTAAAAATTTATACTTAACACCCCCGACAAATGAAGGTTACAGTAACTAGAAAAGAGCTGATAACTTCCAAACGGCTGAACCGATTTTCTTGGATTATAGCTAAGAACACTCTCGATCAAGCCACCTTTCAAACAAAAAAAGGAAAATAAAATCGGTTCATTAGTTTAGGAGCTACGATGCCACAGACAGATACACAGACACACAGATACACGTCAAACTTATAGCACCCCTCTTTTTGGGTCGGGGGTTCAAAATTAAAATCACAATATAACCGGCAACAAAACTCAATACAGGCAATATAGGTCACGGCAATAGTGACCTAACACTCAATAAGTAATTTATGTAATTTTGCGTAATTTAAAGTCACTTTGAGGTCAATCATTAAATTCACTTCCTCCCCCCCATCAGTGGGAAACACTTTCCGAATTATTATTGCTTTTTAATTCAACGATCGCGCGCTCTTAAGAAATATTGCTTTGCACTCAACTCGCGCCGTAAACAACTAAGTACATAATCTATCTAGAGACTCACGTTAAACTATCGATACTTTTTAGAGTTCGATATAAGTCAAAGTAAGTTTATTTTATTTTCATACTAGAGGATGCCCGTGACTTCGTCCGATTTTTTAAAGATCCCGTGGGAACTATTTGATTTTCCGGAATAAAAAGTTGCATATATCAATTAAAGGGATGTAAGCTACTAAGGTACCTTTCATACGAATCGGTTAAGCAGATGGGTTTTTAGGAATCCCGTGGGAACTCTTTGATTTTCCGGGATAAAAAGTAGCCTATGTCCGTCCCCGGGATATAAACTGACCCTGTACCAAATTTTGTCAGAATCGGTTAAACTGTAGGGCCGTGAAAAGGTAGCAGACAGACAGACAGACAAACCTTCGCATTTATAATATTAAGTACTAGCTGTCGCCCGCGACTCCGTCCGCGTGGATTTAGGTTTTTCGAAATCCCGTGGGAACTCTTTGGTTTTCCGGGATAAAAAGTAGCCTATGTGCTAATCCAGGATATTATCTATCTCCATTCCGATTTTCAGCCAAATCCGTCCAGTAGTTGTTGTTGTTGAAGGAGTAACAAACATACACACACACACACACACACACACACACGCACACACACACACACATACAAACTTTCGCCTTTATAATATTAGTGTGATGGATTTATTTTATTGAAAATATTACAACAAAACATAAAGCTAGCCTTATCGAATTACTGTACAAATCATACCCGCATGGAATGGTGCCAAGAACACTAGCTGGATTTCCGCGTTGGATAGCCAGGCTGATCCTTTCCCTATTTTATTTAATTAGGATCTCTGGATCGCCTTTGAAAGTCAAAAATAATATTTTTATCATTGAAGTGAAATGAACGAAGTATTGTTTATCGATTTTTTCAGACCTAAAGTTCTAAGAGCGCCCTAGTAAAAGCTCTGGCAGCGCCCTAAAGGTTACTACTGGTACTGGTACCTCGTATACTAGTAACTAGTAGATTTTCCGGGATAAAAAGTAGCTAATAACTACGTTTTATCCCGGAAAATCCCACGGGACTTATCAAAACCTAACTAACTCCATGCGAACAAAGTCGCAGGCATCAGCTAGTGCTTTCTGTTTATACAGAAAACTATTGAAATGCGGATTTATTGGTGAATTGATTCATTTTACGAGCCATCGCACAAAAAACCAATCAATCCACAAATATACACGAGCTAGCCTCAGTAAAAGAGAGCAAAAAAAAATGAAACTGGTACCTATACCACACATACATGTGTAGGTGGTGGTGTATATACAGATTCAGATAACAAGGGAGGTTCCTTTAAAGGTTTTTTTTTAAAATTCAGATTCAAGTTAGCCTTTGATTGCCATCTCACATGGCCGAAGGCTCCCACCAGACCCAGACCCGAGGAAAAGAAATTATAAAATTCTAAATTTCCCCTGCCTGGAATCGAACCCGGGACCTCCCACTAATAAGACCACAGTGCTCACCACTGCGCCAGAGAGGTCGTCAAAACAGGGAGGTTTTTTGATACAGAATTATAACGAGTGTAAATTAAAAATTTATAACACCCCCGACAAGTGAAGGTTACAGTAACTAGAAAAGAGCTGATAACTTTCAAACGGCTGAACCGATTTTCTTGGATTATAGCTAAGAACACTCTCAATCAAGCCACCTTTCAAACAAAAAAAACTGAATTAAAATCGGTTCATTAGTTTAGGAGCTACGATGCTACAGACAGATACACATATACACAGATACCTACGCACGCTAAACTTATAACACCCCTCTTTTTGGGTCGGGGGTTAAAAACGAACTAATTCTCATTGCCCACAACGCCCACGGAACATAAAATCCACTGTTACAACGAATAAATTATAGCATAAGCGTAGGCGTGATACTCCGAAAAGAACATGAGTCTCGAATAACCGACCTTTAAACTTATTTTAGACGCTGCTGTTATTTCAAAATAGGTCTTAAAATATCTATAAAGTGACACCTAATTACTATCAAGTGTTAAATGGTAATGGTTTTCAAGTATTTTTTATCAAAACAATTAAAAAACTAAAATTTCAACATAAATAGGTAGTATTTAAAGAATTTTTTAACCCCCGACCCAAAAAGAGGGGTGTTATAAGTTTGACCTGTGTATCTGTATGTAGCTTCGTAGCTCCTAAACTAATGAACTGATTTTAATTTAGTTTTTTTTGTATTTTTAGCTATAATCCAAGAAAATCGGTTCAGACATTTGAAAGTTATCAGCTCTTTTCTAGTTATTACTGTAACCTTCACTTGTCGAGGGTGTTATAAATTTTTAATTTACACTTGTAATGGATAAACTTTGCACAGTTGTTGCAGTAAGTTTTCTGATGCAGTATCATTAACTTTCCGTATGTGACGTGGTAGTATTCATATTCATACCTTTATTTCCTCAACTGTGGTTCATATAATACAATGAGATATTCAACATCGTCATCAACCGATATACGTCTACAGCTTGGCATAAGTCTCTCGAAATTTCTTTTTTTTTCAAATAAAAAAAAGATTCTGGCGATTTGAGAACCTCCTCCTTTTTTGAAGTCGGTTCAAAATAGCGAGCAAGCGAGCAGGCAAACCGACTCACCAACTCCAACCTCGGCTAACTTTTATCAGAATTTAAAAAGAAACCTTGGAACTATCGGTTTTCCGAACTAGGTATGTCGGGAATTACCTAGTTTTAATATTTGTCCTATCGACCCATATCAAAATGAAATCCTATTCATCTAATATCCATTACAAAACAAGATTAATGGATTAACTTTTGTGTTACATGATTGCTTGAGTTAAAGGATTATTAAGTGAAATAATGGATTTTCCATATTTCGTTATTGCATAAATTATTGCATAATATTAACAGGGCTCTCTCCGTCACTCGTTTCATACAATCGTAGTTCCAATTTCCTTTGAATATTAAGCAACCAAAGTCCATGAAATTTTGCAGACATATTCTAGAAACTAATATCTGTGTCTGTGGTGTTTTAGATTTTTCTAAAAATATGTAGTTTTAAAATTACAGGGGCTCAAAAATTTGTATGAAAATTTTTAAGACCGCGTAACTTTGAAACCGAATATTTTAACAGAAATCTGGATCACAGACATAGATATTAGTTTCTAGAATATGTCTGCAAAATTTCATGGACTTTGGTTGCTTAATATTCAAAGGAAATTGGAACTACGATTGTATGAAACGAGTGACGGAGAGAGCCCTCTTAACAAAATCATATTCCATCATAATCATCATCATGATCAACCCATCGCCGGCTCACTACTGAGCACGGGTCTCCTCTCAGAGTGAGAAGGGTTTTGGCCATAGTCTACCACGCTTGCCCAGTGCGGATTGGCAGACTTCGCAAACCTTGGAGAACATTACGGAGAGCTATCAGGCATGCTCATTCACGATGTTTCTTTCACCATTAAAGCAAGCACATAATATGAAAAGTTACAGGTGCATGTCACATCGTTGCTCCGTTGAAACGTGATTGAAGGACAAACTGACAAACAAATGAAAAAACAAGTAAATACGCTTTCTCATTTATAATATTGGTTTTGATTTATAATTTGATTCACATTAATATGGGTAGGTAAGTACTTGATAAGGGCCTTACTATGCATCACAGAGAGTTCTCTATACCTAATGTTCTCAAAGGTGATTAAAGTCTGCCAATCCGCACTTGGCCAGCGTGGTGGACTATGGCATTAACCCTTCTCACTCTGAGAAGAGACCCGTGCTCTGTAGTATGCGCCGGCGATTATGATGATGTATCACATCACATCACACTAATATTATAAAGGCGAAAGTTTGTATGTGTGTGTGTGTGTGTGTGTGTGTATGTTTATTACTCCTTCACGCAAAAACCACTGGACGGATTTGGCTGAAATTCAGAATGGAGATAGATAATATCCTGGATTAGCACATAGGCTACTTTTTATCCCGGAAAATCAAAGAGTTCCCACGGGATTTCAAAAAACCTAAATTCACGCGGGTGAAGTCGCGGGCATCGGCTAGTAAGTCATTACACATCACCTGTGGAAAAATAAATGACTATACCACAGCAATAATGATTAGTTAGTAACTATGGACAAAAAGTACGATATCGATAAATGAATCGTGCACATCACTAAACGTATTACGAGTGGAAAATAATATATGGCCCGTACGCCACAGCTAGAATATTAGTGCTGAAGCGGTCACGCGCGAATGAGGACATATATCTAGACTAAAATCTAGATTTAGACAATCTAGGCATTTGTTTAGACTTAGAGTCTTGGTTGTTGCATTATTCAGTAGTTTTCCCGAAAAGTTATGTAACGCGCTTAGGAGATATAAACGGTACTATTATGTAACTACTATGTTATTTTTAAGACTATTACTAAGCCTCCGCTGTCCGTCCGTCTGTCTGTCAGCGGGCTGTATCTCATGAACCGTAATAGGTAGAGGTGAATTTTCACAGAGTCTGTACCTATTTCTAAAGTCGTTATATACCTAGCAACAAATAATTAAAAAACCATCAAGTGCTAGTCGGACTCGCACACAACGGGTTCCGTACCATCGTACAAGATAATAGTATGTAAATTTTTATTTTATTTTTATTCAGATACAAGTTAGCCCTTGACGGCAATCTCACCTGATGGTAAGTGATGATGCAGTCTAAGATGGAAACGGGCTAACCTGGAAGGGGTATGGTAATTTTTACTAAACCCATACCTACCCCTTTGGTTTCTACATGGCATCGTACCGAAACAAAAAAAAATTGAGTTCATAAATATTAATTACTAGAGGATGCCCGCGTCTTCGTCCGCGTGGATGTAGGTTTTTAAAGATCCTGTGGAAACTGTCTGGTTTTCCGAGATAAAAAAGTTGTCTATGTCAAAAACATTGACGCAAGCTACCTCGGTACCTTTCAAACAAACCGGTTGAGCGGATGGGTCTTTAGGAATCCCGTGGGAACTCTTTGATTTGCCGGAATAAAAAGTAGCCTATGTCCGTCCGCGAGATATAAGCTAACTCTGTACCAAATTTCGTCAAAATCGGTTAAACTGTTGGGCCGTGAAAATGTAGCGGACAGACAGACAGACACATTTTCGCATTCATAATATTAGTATGGATATTATTATAGTACAAGCACAAGCGACAAAAAAACAATTTTATACTATTATCAATCCGTATCTATCGGCAGATTGCAGGTGGTAGTCGAGTTTTAATGTTGTTTAACTTAATCTTGTTTTCTATCACACCAATTTCAAAGAGTATGCCAAAGAAATCCTTACAGACTCATCTACCTAGCCCAGAAAGCCTTGTTGCTTAGGTAAGTACTTAACTAGAAAACTTTTCCCCGAAAATACTCCAAAAACCAGGTCGTAACTCCGAATTCCACAAAATCCTTACACGAGATAGCTCTGCTAATTATACGAACTTGTATACTTGATTAACATTCTGTGCGTAGTACTTTGCCCAAGTTTTTAGGGTTCCGTATTTCCACAGAAGAAAAGGGACCCTTACCTCCCGTTGACCTAGAATCATAAATTTTGGAAAGTAGGTAGCAATGTCTAGCACAAGTGAAAGATAAAATCCAAAAAACTTGAATTTGTGGTAATAATTTAGATAATGTATAAAAAATTTGACATAAGTTATTTAATAATCCACATTAAACATGTTTCGATTATTAACTAAATTTTGTTATGGACATCACAACATAAGAGATTTCTTATACTTAAAATAAACTAAAACGTGTTCATAATTAAATAATTAGTTTATACTAGGAGATGCCCGCGGCTTCGCCCGCGCGGATTTCGATTTTTAAAACCCGTAGGAACTCTTGCCTATGTCCTTCCCCGGGATGTATCCCAAGTCTGTACCAAATTTCATTAAAATCGGTTCAGCGGTTGAGCCGTGCATAGCATATATAGTAGATATACAGACAGACAGACAGACACACTTTCGCATTTATAATATTAGTAAAAGTATGGATTACTAAATCACATGTAAGTATTAGTTTGTAGATGGCATGCAAATAAGTGTTATAATATATCTAGTACGATGGTATGGAACCTTTATATGCGTGTCCGACTCGCACTTGGCCGGTTTTTCT
This sequence comes from Maniola jurtina, assembly GCF_905333055.1. Taxonomy (NCBI): domain Eukaryota; kingdom Metazoa; phylum Arthropoda; class Insecta; order Lepidoptera; family Nymphalidae; genus Maniola; species Maniola jurtina. Next base: position 5,754,542 of record NC_060053.1, read on the forward strand.
TCTAAAGAAAGCATCCAACTAAAGTTGTGTAATAAAACGAACTCTCAGTGGGGTACCTACCTAAATTGCTGGCTATATCTTTGAGGTCTAGTCTAGCCATATTGCCTGTTCTTTCTAAATGTTCTAGAATCTAGACAAATAAAATTATATTAAACCTAAGTGGGAAAACAAGTGTAAATTAAAATTTATAACACCCCCGACAAGTGAATGTTACAGTAACTAGAAAAGAGCTGATAACTTTGAAACGGCTGAACCGATTTTCTTCGATTATAGCTAAGAACACTCTCAATTAAGCCACCTTTCAAACAAAAACAAACTAAATTAAAATCGGTTCATTAGTTTAGGAGCTACGATGCTACAGACAGATACACAGAAACACACGTCAAACTAATAACACCCCTCTTTTTGGGTCGGGAGTTAATTATGGAAAATCATTGTAATAATATAGATAAAAGCAGGCATTACTTTGCACAAATCTTAAAAGTATGGCAAGTACCCTAAAAATCATTTTTTTTTAAAGAATATTGGCTCTTTTAATCATGACTAACATTCCCATTGCCTCTCCAACTAAGCGTAAAGCTTGTGCTAGGAGTGGGTACGATAATAGTGCAACGGGTGGGGTTTGAACCGTCGACCTTTCGGATTTCAGTCCGCTCCCATAACCATTGAGCTATTAAAGCTTATTTTTTTTAACCCCCGATCCAAAAGAGGGGTGTTATAAGTTTAACGTGTGTATCTGTGTATCTGTCTGTGGCATCGTCGCTCCTAAACTAATGAACCGATTTTAATTTAGTTTTTTTGTTTGAAAGGTGCATGACTTGATCGAGAGTGTTCTTAGCTATAATTCAAGAAAATCGGTTCAGCCGTTTGAAAGTTATCAGCTCTTTTCTAGTTACTGTAACCTTCACGTATCGGGAGTGTTAACACTTGTACCACTTTGTCAGCGTAAGCCAAATTACAGCTTTCTAGGAGAGCCACGGACGGACAGACGGGCGGACATGGCGAAACTATGAGGGTTTCTTCTCGACCACGGAACTCTAAAAACCACAGATTAGGGAAATAAAAACCTGAAAACCTAGCTATTTCGTATTCACAGACAGACACTTCAATATTTCAGCTTAATCTCTTTGCATAGATAGATATCTGACCTACATTTTACAGTTTTCAATATCGCTTTTCGAAGTAGGCTTGGTGTAGCAGATAGGCAATTTTATTGTTGCGCCAAGGCTGGTTTTGATTTGTGCTTTTGTATTTTCCATCTTTTGTGCAAAGAAAATGGATGGATTTTCCGATGATAATTATCAACATGACGGAGGTAATTTGTTACCTGCAGCAACTAATAACTCAAAATTTAAAAATCCCCCGACACAGAAACCTCTATAAGAAAACTAGAAAAGAGCTGATAACTTTCAAACGGCTGAACCGATTTTCTTCGATTATAGCTAAGAACACTCTCGATCAAGCAACCTTTCAAACAAAAAAAAACTAAATTAAAATCGGTTCATTCGTTTAGGAGCTACGATGCCACAGACAGAGACACAGAGACACACGTCAAACTAATAACACCCCTATTTTTGGGTCGGGGGTAAAAAATAGCCGGCTATCGTCTACATGCAGCAGGCTACCACGAATGCTGAATTATTTCCTACAATTGCTTGTATAGTATGGAATATTATTGTAAATTGAAGAATTGAAAAGAGCAACCGCCGAGTTTCTTGCTGGTTCTTCTCGGTATTAACGGCATTCCGAAACAGTGCAAAATTATTTGACGATTCAAAAGCACTTGTATATAAGTCTATTTGATTAAAAATCTATTCTATTCTATACTATTCTAGAAGTCTAGAAGTGGTGATGGCCTTGTGGTTTAGACCTCGGCCTGTTAGTCGGGAGATCCAGGGTTCAATCCCGAACATGCACTTCTAACGTTTCGGAGCTATGCGCTTTTTAGCCAAACAAGATAAAGTTGAAAACTAAAACCCAACTGCGATAGTCTTAATAAACGCTGAAATATTAGAGTAAAATTGTTTTTCTGTCGCTTGGTATATTTTAATGTTGTTGTACATTAATTATATTCATGAGCTCAGAATTTTTTCCTCTTTCATTTACTCGGTACAATAGCAAAAAAAAAACATTTCGGAGACATTTTTTAAACTAAACGGTCTGAAAGATTTATCCTGATTGGGAGAAAATCCGCAGATTTACGCCAACGCACAATAAGTTAGGTCTATTAACTATACTTAGTCTTAGGACCCATCGCACGCAGAAATCCTAGAAACTAAACTAAAGTACAGACAAACTTCAAAGCAATTGATTTCTTAGGTAACATTCTGTTTTATTCTATTAGAAACGTCTCGCGTGTCTTAGTTCTCGTGTCTTGTTTAGTTTAACTCACTTGGGAGTTGAATCTTTCCAAACTCAATTCGAAACGTGTACCTTGTCAGTAGGTACATCACTTCACTAGTCACTAACTGTGTCACTACTTGCCACCTAAGTAGGATAAGTAAATTCCTTCTACATTTGCTCACTAGGACCATAAATTAAAGTTTCTCGCCGATCTAATTTCGTGTCGTGGCTCGTCTATACTAATATTATAAAGAGGAAACCTTTGTATTTTTGTATGTTTGTATTGAATAGGCTCAACAACTACTGGACCGATTTCAAAATTTCTTTTACCATTACTTAGAGGGATTCTTCCGAATCCGTATAGGCTATATTTTATCCTTCGTCCACCCGGACCTTTACAACGAATCAATTGACACCTCATTCATCAAAATCGGCCCAGTAGTTTAGGCACTACGGTGGAACACACGGAATCTGGATACAAACATACATACATAGACGACGCAGTCGGTTAAAAAAAAATGTAAGTCGGAAAAATCGTCACATCTCAAATGGTACACGATTTTTTATTGTACCTAGCTGAGAGCTTTCCTATCGTAGCGTAGGTACACTGCAAAAATAAGTAGTTAAAGATAGACAAAAACTATGTATAGAGAGTAGTGAAGCCCTTCCGGCATCTGTTTTCCCTTCCACCTATAATATGGGTACCTTCAAGTCAAGAGTGAATAGGCAACTTCTAGGCAAGCGCGCTCTATCTTAGGCTTCATCAGATACTCGCTATAGTGCGTTTCATCGAATAGTACCTATGGCGTTATGTTGGCTCCCCTGTCTGTTGGGTGGTCATTGGCACCATATTGGCATGAGAAGACGCAGATTTTGTTTATTTTCAGTTAATTTTCATTTCATTCATTCAGGAAAATCAAATGAAAATAAACAAAATCTGCGTCTTCTTATGCAAATATGGTGCCAATGACTTGGACAGACAGGGGAGCCAACATAACGCCATAGGTACTATTCTATGAAACGCACTATAGCAGGTCTGATTACAGCCAAGCGCTAGTCTATATCATTTTAAAAAAAAAGTCTCTCCCGTGGAAGCCTGGACGAATCGCTAGTACCCATTTGGTTTATATTTCTGTCATGTCGAAGGTCGTCTGTAAAGTTATGGAAGGCATTAGGAAATTAGATAAAAAGTTGCCAAACAAAAAGTCGCTCTCTTTACCTAATGTCTGTATGTGCGAGTAGGTAGGTATCTGCGATTTGTATTTTAGATTGAATCCTAGTATAAATTCTCAAGAGGATAGTGTAAGTGGGTACTCTCTTCGAATACTAATGGAATATTATTTTGTAGAAGATAACTGACACGCTCTGGCTTTGCTCGAGTGGAATTTTTGAAAATTAGCGAGGCTGTGGAGTTTCCAAAAATCCGAAACACGTAATATTTCTTCATTCTTAATCGAAAGCCCAAATAACAATTTTCATGGATTTATAATAACTAAGATATAATTTGAACAAGTGTACTTAAATTAAAAATTTATAACACCCCCGACTAGACGTGAAGGTTACAGTAACTAGAAAAGAGCTGATAACATTCAAACGGCTGAACCGATTTTCTTGGATTATAGCTAAGAACACTCTCGGTCAAGCCACCTTTCAAGCAAAAAAACTAAATTAAAATCGGTTTATTAGTTTAGGAGCTACGATGCCACGGACAGATACATAGATACACACGTCAAACTTATAACACCCCTCTTTTTGGTTCGGGGGTTAAAAATGTCTTAGGGACTGTGTCCTGGAAAATAAAAGGGGACCCACGGGATTTTTAAAAACATAAATCCATTCGGACGAAGTCGCGTCATCTAGTCAATCACTATCGGAGAGTGACTTTTTATCCCGGTAGTAAATCAAAGAGTTCCCACGGACTTTAAAAAAGGAAGGGGCTTTTATCAGTGTAAGTATAAAATCTAGGTAAGAACATACATACATACATACATACATATAGGTACAGGTCAAAGTCAAACACATAAGTAGGTACATACTTTTTGGGTTTCGCCCCAATCGAGTGAAAAACGTACAGCTACCACCATCAGTATATCTATCACCATTCATTAAATCTCTATAGTTAACATAACTAAATATTCTTAGGTTCTAAATTTTATTATAATATAGCATAGACCTATAATAGGCTCTAAGTTGTAATAGGTAAAGATTATAGGAAAAATCTCATTTTAATCTAAGTTTACGATCGGACGTTTACCAAAGGTTCCATGTCACTTTTAAGGGAGACAATAGGCCCTACTACGCGTCTGCTGAAAGCTAGGTCAAAGCCTTTGCTTGGCCTTTGTAGAATTTATCTACAGCGGTAATATTGCAGTCAAGTGTGATTTCCTAATAAAATTATAAAGTATCTTACGTTTTTTTTTTTTTACAAAATAGGAATAAAAAATGTTAGCAGTCGTGTTCTGTTTTTAAAATTTAAAAAATGATGTTGTTAATTTAAAATAATTCCTATTTTTTAATTTGCTAGTGTTGCCAATATAAAAATCTTTTTATTGGCTAAGTGAAAAAATATAAATTATGAATTTTTAATTTTGTTGCCGCACATGATTGAAAATAATACATTACTTACAATAATATAACGACAGCTTTCGTTACACAAAACAAAACACAGATTTAATTTACAAATCGAGATGTTAAGTAAAAGATTGTAGGTACTCACGTAAACACAACAATTTCATCGGGAATCTCATGCTTGCGTTTATGATAGAAGAAAATTTTCTAACCGCCTCACGGAAACGCATATCGGTTCACCCCCTACTGGCTTACTGAAAGCCTTCACTGTTAAATATTGGGAATTTGTAAACGAATTGTGTGCTAACCGGTTTGAGAATTGAAAAAACTAGGTATATCTGCGATCCATTTGGGCGAAACTAGGGGTGTTTCTTGTTTTTTTTACTTTTTATACCGACCGATTCGGTGGAGCGGCGGACATTTTGTGACGTCACGGGCAAAATCAATCCTTTCGGACATGCGCAAATTTTCTCCTTGGCCCACTTTATAGCGCGTCGGCTTGTGACTGTGACGCCATATTTAATTTTATCGTCATTCCAAAATGGCTATCAATTTTTATGAATGAAACTCGTTTACCCATTCAACCGTTATTTTTGGATATTCCATTATTGAAATTGGTTTTGGTGGAACACCCACCTCGATATTCATAGTACTGAGGTAAATAGATACCCGTTCGAATTAAAACGATTGCAAACAACTCTATTTTAAAAATTCGCAAAAATCAAAAAAAAAAAACTTTGTTGCAGGTAGAAACGCAACATAACTAACTATTCTGACTCACTCTTCCTTATTCTACTCGTTTATATTTATAGAAACAAATTGGATCCTACTTATAACATTTTTTTTTTTCATAACTTTTAAATGTGTCTGTAATACTGTAACTACTGAAAAGATTTTTAATATCGGCCACGGCCAGTCTTCTAGAGATTAGTCAACTGCGTGGCTGACAGTATAATGTCTAGGCGCAAACACAGGTGCACTCTCTATTCCCTCACTCTGAGGCTGAGATCTATAGAAAGCACTTTGACTTTGTTCAGACATAAGAGACTGTTAAAACGAGACAGCGTTATACCGCTGGCATAAATCTGTCTCGTTTTAACTAAAACTTAAGTTTAAAAAAGTCAAAGTGCGCTCTATAGATTTCAACCTTATAGCCCGATGGGACGGACGGAAACCCGACACGACCAGGCGCAGGACTGACGACTTTAAGTGCTCTCCGATGCACGCAGGTGACAAACTGCCAACTCCCTAACTCGGGCCTTTGGGCTAGAACAGAGAATTTCAACAGTTTAACCCCCAAAACCTATTGATATCTGTATATGCAGTAGACCCACTCATGCGAAGCGAAGATCTAGCTGTTATTACAATAAGAACTAACTAGGAATTTGCACCCAGAACTTAGAAATCCCATAATAAATTAGTTTTCCTACGTTCAGCGAAAACTATACTTTTTAACCCCCGAACCAAAAAGAGGGGTGTTATAAGTTTAACGTGTGTATCTGTGTATCTGTCTGTGGCATCGTAGCTCAAAAACTAATGAACCGATTTTAATTTAGGTTTTTTTTGTTTGAAAGGTGGCTTGATCGAGAGGGTTCTTAGCTATAATCCAAGAAAATCGGTTCAGCAGTTTAAAGTTATCAGCTCCTTTCTAGTTACTGTAACCTTCACTAGTCGGGGGTGTTATAAATTTTTTATTTATACTTGTAACGTAAATAACTAGGTGACTAAGTCCGCGTGCGACGATGTAGCACTCAGTAGCTTCAAAAGTACCTACCTTTTTACACGGCTACGCAACGCGTTGTACCTTTTCTAACTCAGTATTCAACACTGAATCATAGCCAACCTAGCCAACCATCTCATTTGACGTTCCTGCTTCGTAGCTTCGATTAATAGAAGCTCCGTAGTAACTTGGTTGATTTTTGGTTTAACTGTGCATTTTTTGAAAAGCAGTTAAAAAATTTAAAGCAGAAAAAGGTATGAACCGTCCAGAAGGTATAAACTTAAAATAGGTTTATAATAATTATAATGCGAGAGTGGTTTTTTTTTGTTTCCAAAAATAAAGCACTTATACTGTTTAAAAAGGCCTAGACCCAGTGCCGGAAAGCCAGTTAAAAAACGTCAGCGTGTCACAGACCACGAAGTGTCAGTGTCAACGGTGTCAACCGTCACTAGTGTACTGTCAGTCTGTCAGTGTCAATAGCTGTCAAATAATACGACGAAGTATTTTGAATTTTCAAAGTTTTTATAATTTGAATTAATTAATATAAAAGAAATATCTAATCTATAAATATATATGAAGTAATTAAGCAACAACATGAATCAGTTTCCTTTAAAAGGTAAATAAAATGTACATTAAGATAAATAATAACCTCTAATAGTGTAAACAAAACAACACATTTTCTAACCTAAACACATCCTTAACATTATATTTTTAACCGCTTGCTTGAAATACTTATTACATATAATATAAATAACAGTGTAATATACATATTAAAAGGTTTATTCTTTACGGACAAACATTTTTCAGTTAAAATAGGCATTGTTGCATACAAAAGTATACATAACACATATAATATTTTTTATCCTGGAAAATCAGAGTTCCCATGAGATATTTGAAAAACCTAAGTCCAACTAATTTTTAATCACACTAATATTATAAAGGCGAAAGTTTGTGTGTATATTTGTTACTCCTTCATGCAAAAACTACTTGACGGATTTGGCTGAAATTTGGAGAGCACATAGGCTACTTTTATCCCGAAATATCAAAGAGTCCCCATGGGATTTTGAAAAACCTAAATCCACGCGGACAAAGTCGTGGGCATTGGCAACCCTTCAGAGTCAATCTATTCATGTTTATTACAGTCTAGTAAAGGTGATAAATGAAATAAATCTATTTTACTCTACAGAACTAAAACGTCGGCTCTCCGACGATGCCATACCTCTGCCAAAGCGTATCAGGCTAGCAAGAAATGTTCTCCAATCACATCACTTCCCCACCGTACCTCAGGAACGTGTGGTAGCAGAATGGGTGAATGACTTGATACACGGTGATAAGATCACTAGTAGAGGGCTGAAAGATATACTTGATTGGTTAAATGGAGATACTGATTTCACTAATGAGCTGAAGTATAAAATAATCAAGGTGAGTTACCTTTTTTTTACCCAACTACGGCAAAGCCAAAAGGAAGTGTTATGATTTTAGCAGTCTATGTATATTTGTATCCAGATTCTCCGTGTTCTATCGTAGCGCCTAAACTACTGGGCCGATTTTGATGAATGTGGTGTCAATTGATTCGTCGTAAAAGTCTGGGTGACATAGGCTACATTTTATACGATAAAAATTGACCTAACAGATGTAACATCAAAAAAAGTGGGGGTCTCGAAATTTTTTTTTGCTATTTGGAGTGGGATATCAAATGAAAAAGGAAAAAATTCTGAGTTCATAAATATAGATGTAACATTAAAATATACCAAGAGACAGAAATACGATTTTACTATTATACTTCAGCGTTTATTAAGACAATAGTAGTTGCATTTTAGTTTTCAACTTTATCTTCTTTATCATCAACAAAAGGAATATTGTAAGTACAAGTCTGCTTTTGACACTGAGCAACCGCAAAGGTTTACACGATGTGTGTCATTTATACTTGTTTTCTAACTATAATTAATAGAATTCCAATCAATCAATCAATAGCTCCAATCCTGATGCTGCAGGGGCCACCAAAACTGATGGGAATTAGAAACTGTCGGTTATAAATTCATATTGAAGGTATCTATACCAAGTAAAGACTTTGTACCTCGAAGACCCAACTCCTCAACCCTGATGCTGTAAGAAATTGCATTCCTCAATCCTGGTGATCCCACAGGATTTTTAAAGGATCACATGTTTAATTTTTTTACGAAAGGTACAGAAATACCTTGCATCCCGGGGATGGGCTATTGCGGATAGGCTACTTTTGTTCTGGAAAATCAAAAGTTTTTTTTTGGGGATTTTCAAATGATCAAAAGGGATTTTTAAAAACCTAAATCCACGCTGGCAAAGCTGCAAGCACCATCTAGTATACAATATTAAGTATATTTTTTATACATTCCAGGTTGTGACCCGATATCTTCATAGCAGCACATTACATGACAAAGACATAGGCAACATTATATTGTTTTTAACAAACAAGAAAACTGCCCCACAGTTAAACTGTCTACCAGATGAATTCCTGTTTATAACCAAAACTCTATTAAAAACTTTACACCCCATTTATAGTGAAAATATCCAGAAAATTCAAACTATTTTGAATAACATAATAGACTATTATAAGGGATCAAAAAAGAAAGTGGAATTTATTGGAAAATTTATGTTTGGTGAATGCATAGAACAAATTATCAGCTACCTTAAAACGGAATGCCACAGCGCTGTTATAAATGTATGTCAAAATATACTCTTTCCGTTAACTAAGAAGCAGACCTTTGCACATTTCTTCAATCATATGATCAAAACTGACAATGTAGATGAAATATCATCAGACAAAAGTGAAAATATGCAAATCGTTGTCACAATCATGCGTGGATTCTTCACATTTCCAAATGGTAGAGTACAAAAAGACCCTAAATTTTTAAACTGTTTTATTAACATATTCGTATCGTGTTTTCGGAACGAAAGCCGTATAATTTTTGCGTTCTATATAATGGCTGCAAGCGTTTTGAACATGCCACAAAACTATTTAATCCCAGCTATGAAAATGCCACCAATAATGTTCGTAGAGAACGACGATAAAATAAAACGCACTATTTTCTTGAATATGCTTGAAGTTTTATTAAAAAATGAAGTTGATATTACTGTACGTTTGACTGACACGATAGGTGAAAAGATTTCTAAAGTAGAAATCAAAAAGACGTTCATGTCCTTCCTACAAACTTTAATGCTAGGACAGTTAAAATTAGAAGGAAAGATGGATAAAACTACGCTAAAAATAATTACAACAGCAATCAAATTAGATCCGAGTTTGGTAGAACAAAAAATGGATCAAATTCTTCCACACATTATGACAGCGACGAAAAATAATGCTGATTTCTTAAACTCATATATAGAAATGATGAATTGTTTACTGGAAACTTTGTTCAAATTGAGCCACGGTACAGATTTTCTTAATCAAATGATACCACATCTTAAATTAAGCTTAGAAGCTAGTAATATTGAACAGTTTGAGTTAAAACAGAAACTGAAAGAAGCTACAAATAATATTACCGAGTATTTTGACGAGATTAAAGTGGAAACGATTAAAGCGAAAATAATTACGGGAAAAGATATTTTCCCTCCAGAATGTGTTGAAATGTATGGCAAGTTGACTTCGGAATTGTTATTCAGACAGAGTAAAGATCTGTTGGTGAGTTTACAAAAGGATTTTGAAGAGAGCTGTCTAATGATGCTTGAAGAAGGATTCGTTAGTATGTATTTGAACTTGTTTAGCTAACTTAGAAACGGGAAGTACCATATAGGTTTTCTTGACAGACACGACTGACGGACAGATGGATGAACAGACAGACAGACAACAAAGTGATCCTATAAGGGTTCCGTTTTTCCTTTTGAGGTATAGAACCCTAAAAATCAGTACTCTTGTTAGTTTTGAAAGAAAAAGAAAAGATTAATTATATATCCATATTCATATTAATATAGTATGTCTGTCTGCTTGCTTTTCACTGCCAATTAGTAACCGATTTTGATGAAATTTGGTGTAGTGATAGCTTGCATGATGCATCCCAGGTATGGCCTAAGCTACTTTTTATCCTGAAAAATCAAAGAGTTCCCAGAAGATATTTGAAAACTTAAATCCAGTTGCTATCCACGTAGTTAAATTTCAACGCTTTTTGGTAAAGATCGCCATTATAGCATCTTGAGACCCCAACGTCTAACATTTTATGAACTTCTATGTGTTTAATTTTACATTATAGGTCCATCAATAATAACGCTAGCGGAAACTCTGGCCGCCATCTTGTCGAGTGTCCTACGTCACAGCAAGATGGCCGACCACACAGTCCCACAGAATATAGCCGAGGAGTTCTGGGCGGCTTTCCAAAACTTTGAAGACCAGTGTTTGAATAAATTTGGAGAGTGCATTCTGAAGTTGAATTATGTAAGTATTAACTGACTTTCAAAGAAGATTCAATGCGAATTCTTTTCTAATTACCCTCAAATTCGAACCCATTTCTATAATAAGGATAAATAAACAATAGTTCTATTAGTCTATAATCTTACTAATATTATAAATGTGAAAGTTTGTATTTTTGTTACTCCTTCACGCCACAATGACCACTGATTTGGCTGAAGAATAGAGATAGCTTATAACCTGAAAAGGATAATGCATAACTGAGTAGGTTCCAGAAACCAAAGGAGTATGGGTTTAATGAACACTGCCATACCTGTTCCAGGTTAACCTGCTTCCATCTTAGACTGCATGATTACTTACCATCAGGTGAGATTGCTATCAAGAGCTAACTTGTATCTGAATAAAAAAAGATTCCTGCGCGATGCGGGAGGGGTGTGATGACGTGACGCGAGAGCTCAGTGATTTGCAACTTGTGTCTGTCTGTCTGTTACCCTCCCGCACTGCTCCACTATCGCCGGAGCCTCCTCAGTTACACGCTATACCTATAACACACACACACACACACACACACACACACACACACACACACACACACACACACACACACACACACACACACACACACACACACACACACACACACACACATGCAACAGGACCTCAATGTAGGGAGGAAGGGGATGGAAAGATGTCCCATCCATTACTGACTGATTTATTTGTTCTGAATGTCTTAAGTGGTAGAGTTTATAAGCACCACCCACCAATGTAGACATTTCGTTATGCTATGGTTAATATTTCTATGCTTTGTCATTCATTGAATACCGCCCCTACATCCTATTTAAATATTGTACAAACCCCATATGGGTCAAGGCCTGAAATGATAAAATCTTCTTTATTTTATTTATTTATTATTAAGTAATTATTAACTAAAGGATGTATTCATCATCATCATCAGCCTGTGGACGTCCACTGTTGGACATAGGCCTTCCCTATAGAGAAAGATGGATCTTACCTAAAAGATGTATTGTATAAAAAAAACTTTATTTCAGAATCCAGTGCTAGTTCTGGCCTTTTTGAAACTTAATTTGAGCTTTTCCCACTTGAAACTATTGAATCTTAAGTATAGCAACACTAAACTAAAGATTGTGGATAACAATTTACTCCCATTTCTGTGCAAAGAGAAATGGATTTCTTTTGCGTCGAAGATACAAGAAGAAGAAGCGAATTTGATATGGGTAAGAAATTCATACGAATATTATAAATGCGAAATAGTGTCTGTTTGTCTGCTTAACCAGTTTTGATGAAATTTGTTACGGAGACAGACATAGGCTATTTTTATCCCGGAAAATCGAAATATTCCCACGGAATCAGTCAACGGATTTTTCAAAACCTAAATCCAGGCGGATTAAAGCTGCTGACATCGTCTTTTTGGTACAGAGACGCGTGCATCCTTAATCCATAGACTAAGCTAGAGTGGGTCAGCCAGTTCTTTAGTAGACTTTTACGAAGTGTTTTTTTTTAATTAATTCGAGAATTTATAAGCCGTGATAACCTGATGGTTAAGATATAGACCTCACTTTACTGCACAGCTGAAAGTTCTCCATAATGTTCTCTGCCAATCACACTAATATTATAAAGGCAAAAGTTTGTGTGTGTGTGTATGTTTGTTACTCCTTTACGCAAAAAACCACTAGACGTATTTAGCTGAAATTTGGAATGGAGATAGATAATATCCTGGATTAGCACATAGGCTATTTTTTATCCCGGAAAATCAAAGAATTCCCATGGGATTTTGAAAAACCTAAGTCCACGCGGACGAAGTCGCGGGCATCCTCTAGTTCCCACTAAGCCGGAGTGGTAGACTGTAGTCAAACCCTTCTCACTATGAGAGGAGACCCGTGCTCAGTAGTGAGCCATGATGGATAATGATGATGTGCGTTTATAATGCTAATTAACAAATTAGTACAAAGAAAAGCTGGTACATTTTTGCGCAACGGATCAGCCTGGCTGTCCAGCGTGGAAATGCAGCCAGTATCCTTGGCACCATTCCACGCGGGCATAATTTGTATAGGAATTAGATAAGGCTAAAAATCGTTTATTCAAAAAAAATTAACAAATTTTTATTTTAAATTTTTATTTCAGATCCAAATACTTCTGACAAAAACAATGACAATCGAATTGCTATCAACTGATAACACTGACGAACATACATCCAACTTACTATCCGAGACAAAGACAAATATAATCAAACAAATCTCAGACCACCCTCAAATACTTGCGTACGATAACTACATAACTAGCAACTTATTCAGAAATCTGGATAGAAATCAATCGAAACAACTATCAAAACTATTACTAAAATCTGGCACACATGATCCGGATATGAAAATATTTAATACCAACGCAATAACTGGTAATAAAGTAATATTACAAACAATACTATTAAAAGTTACTAAAAATATATGCGATTGTATTGAAAATACTAGTGTTTTATCCAAAGCACTTAGCAAAACCAATTTTGATGTTACTTCTTTCACAAAAGAAGTCAATATCAAAGAATATTTCTATAATACATTGATACAAAATCAAGATGTAATAGAGAACTTGATTGAAGTTTTGAAACAATTACAAATACACTACATGGAAGAAAACTATCAATTGACGGCCATCTTTGTTTTGCTAATAACAAAGAAGTGTTGCCAGACTAAAAAATTGAGAAAAAAAATAGATTATATATTGCAGAGTATTTACGAATTGAGTCCTAAATATCCAGATTTGTACAAAATATTCTCAGTCGATTTTATATTCGATTTTGATAACAATACTTTGATCGATTTATTGAAGTTGACTAATAAAACGCCTAACAATACACTTGTACTGAAAAGTGTCTTAGAAACAGCAGTGAAGAAAGTGAAAACTGACTCAGAAATCGTAAAAAACATCGTCGAAATTCTATTAACCAATCATAAAAGTAAGGGTACACTGTCTAGTATTGAATACTTTAAAGAACCAGTTTTTCAAATCATTTGTATAATACTACCTTTAATAGCTAGAGAGAAAAAAGCTATAACGACAAGTGCGTACAGATCGATCCTAGCAAATTTACAAGAAAAACTAAATAAAGCAATGCTAGATTCGTTTAAAAATATCGATTTCAGTAAAAACAGTAGCTTTTTAGTCGATGAGGCGGGCAGCACTGATGATAGTGTGGTAGTTTCGGAGAATACAGTGGCAACACTGAACGCAATGGGCGCTTATACGTTGACACTGTTGAAATATTGCGAATCAAATGATGGACTAGAATTGAAGAATATGGAATGTGTCTTACTTGGGTTGGAACTCTTCGTACAAAGAGCTGTGAGTATTTATCAATAACAAGTTATGGACTAAGGGCCCGTGAGGGCCAGACTTTCGTTATTTTATAAAAGCTGATAGTTTCTATATGTATTGTCTCCAACATAGGTATGAACGATCAGCAACTATGAAGTTTGGATCATAGTGGCTTTGGCAGATAACAGGTAACAATTGTGTATAAAATTTTGCGCCAAAGTATAAAATGAAAATACTAAAAAAAAATATACTATACTTTGATGACAGATTTTATATACCTTTGTTACATGTTATCTGCCAAAGCCACTATGATCCTAAATTCATAGTCGCTCGTTCCTCCCTATGTTGGGGACAATGCGTAGAGAGACTTTCAGCTTTTATAAAATAACGAAGCTCCCCACGGGCTCTTTCTCTATTATTTAGCGCTTTTCTGATATAGTATAGTACCATCAGGACTTCGTCTGTGTTGGTGTTAGCTGGCGGGCGTGCTCTGCCTTTTGGTGTGTTTTTTTTTTTTTTTTGTTAAAACTGACTGGAAAGCGCTCTAAGGGGGTGCCGTGCGTATGTCGGCGAGCAACGGCGCAGACGGGGTCCATACTTGTATAGTTTAATTAACTTGTTACAATTTACTACAAACTTGACATTGGCTAATCTTTGTAAAGCCAGACGAGAGAGAAAAAAAATTAAATAGTACTATCAACATTCCATAGGTGGCGTGCGAGTGTTCATATAAAGAGGTATTGCAAATGCAACGCATGTAGGTCATCATCATCATCTAAATAGAAGCAGGCGATATTTTGCGGAAGTCCATGATATACAAGGAACCAAAAGCTTAATCGCACTAATATTATAAAGGCGAAAGTTTGTATGTGTGTGTGTGTGTGTGTATGTTTGTTACTCCTTCACGCAAAAACTACTGGATGGATTTGGCTGAAATTCGGAGTGGAGATAGATAATATCCTGGATTAGCACATAGGCTACTTTTTATCCCGAAAAATCAAAGAGTTCCCACGGGAATTTTAAAAACCTACATCCACGCGAAGGAAGTCGCGGGTATCAGCTAGTTTGCTATAATCCACTGAACCAAAGAAATCTGTATGGTGCAACATGCGGCATGCGACACCACCGCTATGTTGGCGGATTATAGCAAATTAAGCTTTTGGTTCCTTGTATATCATCATCGTCATCGTCGACTGATAGATGTCCATTGTCCACTGCTGGACATAGTTCTCTTGTAGAGACTTCCAAACTGACAGATGTCCACTGCTCGACATAGGTCTCTTGTAGACCACACGCCATGGTCTTGCGCCGCCTGAATTCAGCGGTTCTCTGCGTTTGACTCTGTCCACCTTGTGTGCTTTCTTCCAATATTACGCTCTCCGGTGCGAGGTCTACATTCTAGCAGCTTGGGACCCCAAAAAATTTATGGGTTTTTCGAACTATGTGCCAGCTGTCCATTGTCACTTCAGCTTCGCAAACCGTTAATCTATGTCGGTTACTCTGGTTATCCTAGAGATCTCCTCATTTCTGATTTAAATCATGTTTTTAGGGTTCCGTACCTCAAATCAAAAGGACTTTATAGGATCATTTTGTTGTCTGTCTGTCGTGTCTGTCAAGAAAACCTATATGCATAATAGTTTTTGATTTATCGTGCAAAATGTCGGAAAAAATACCCGAGTACGGAACCATCGGTGCGCGAGTCTAACTCGCATTTGGCCGGTTTTTTAATGTTACAAGTTAGCCCTTGACTGCGATCTCACTTGGTGGTAAGTGATGATGCAGTCTAAAGTGGAAGCGGACTAACTTGGAAGGCGTGTCAGTTTTTATTAAACCCGGTACCCCTTGTCGGTTTCTACACGGCATCGTACCGGAACGCTAAATCGCTTGGCTTGTATTAAAGTAATGTTTTTTTTTTCAGATACAAGCAATAGAAAATCCATCATCAAAGAACCAGCATATAGAAATATCAATACACTTAATCAATGTCACATTAAGATACATAAAAAAACTGGAAGCACATACAATTTTTAAAGACAAAGATAAACTATTCCATGAAATTTGGCTTAGTATTAAAAGTCGATTGTTACTAATATTTAGTGAGGGGGGAAAGGGGAAAGTTAGCAGTGCCTGTTTTGATGAAATTGCTATAGTGTTGAAGTTTTTAGCCGAATTATCTTCAGTTGAATGTTTTAGTACGCATTTTGTTGGTGATCTCGCGAATTTGGCTTTATTGAAGGTAAGCTGTGATAGCTTAGTGGTTAATACGTCGGCCTCATATTTATGGAGTCGGGAGTTTGATTCCGAGCACGCACCTCTTAACTTTTCGGGTAACGTATGTTTTAAACAGTTAAATATAACTTGTTTTAACGGTGAAGGAAAACATCGTGAGTAAACTTGCATACGGAGAGTTTAACGGCCGTATTCACAATCATTAGTATGAGGTCTCACAGTGCGCTCGAACGCATAGTGTAGGTTCCACCAATCAGATCATTGTAAATTGATGTGGTACAGTCATCTGATTGGTGGAACCTACACTGTGCGTTCGAGCGCACTATGAGACCTCATAGTAACAGTAAAAATATGGGTGCTAGTCTATAACCTGCGCTTGGCCAGCGTGGTAGATTATAGTCAAAATCCTTCTCATTCTGAGGGAAAATCCGTGCTCAGTAGTGCGCCGGTGATGGGTTGATGACAGACAAGGCCTCAAAAGGGGTTTGAATATTTTAGTATGGGGAGCCTGGCCTACCTACATGTCTGCCATTTCTTTTTCAAAATAATGGCCAGAATGGAGTCATCACTCATCATTACAACAGTCTAGCTACCAGTACAACTTTGATCACACTTAATATTATAAAGGTGAAAGTTTGTATGTGTGTGTGTGTGTGTATATGTTACACCTTCACTCACAAACTACTTGGCGGATTTGGCTGAAATTTGGAATGGACATAGATAATATCCTGGATTAGCACATAGGCTACTTTTTATCCCGGAAAATCAAAGAGTTCCCACGGGTTTTCGGAAAACCTAAATCCACGCGGTCGAAGTCGCGGGCATCGGCTAGTAGTTTATATCTTGGAAACGTGACATTTTGAAAGATTTTGTCTCATACAATACTGTTTTGTATTGATGCCAGCTATTGAGTAATGCAGGTTTTATGCGTGGCCGCTGTTTGCAAAAAATAAAAATGGCAGACTCCTATGTCGATCATGTCCCATACCTTTTTTTTACTCTTTTGAGCCTGTGCAATTTGGAAATTACACGTCTTACTACACATCAAGATAACCAAGCTACACTTGTTTAGAATGTGCCTTGAATAAACTTCTTACTTTCTTTTTTTCCAGAAACCGTCAATAATACTCAAAAATACAGAAACGACAAATCAACAATTAACTGCCCGAAAAGTGTCCAAATATCTTTGGCAAAATTGTCTTAAAGCGAACATTATAGAACTCAAATGTGTTGCCATGACGAAACTAATTGCGAGAACTACCAGAAATATCAAATTTTGGATGCAGCAACACTACGACTGTGTGCAAAATGGCGGGAAAAAAGATATTAATCAAGATGGCGACCAAGAAATGCAAATTGAAGAAAATACAAGCATCGGAAGAGATGAATCGTTAAAAATTCTCAAAATAGATGACTCAATCTGTGAGTTATTAAGATATGACTTGGACATACTGTCTGAAGTTATTTTGGCGGCAAAAAAGGTAGCATTCTTTTTACTATGCACACACATGACATGGAAATCGTAGACCCCCGCCAAAAGGAGTTGGTCCTTTTGGCGGGGTTCTCACTATATTTCAACGTGGGTTAATTTAAAAACACTGATTCTAAGCATGTTGATACTTAATTAACATAATATTGTAGCTAATTCTTTGCACAATCCTTAAACTAAACTGACAGGCCTAAATGTAATGCTATCCTTTTCTGGAGTGAGTATTATGAAAGGGATAGCAATGTATTTCGACCTGACCTTTTTGTTGAGAGATATGTGTACAATTGTGTGTGTGTGTGTTCTGTTGTATCAACTTAATATTAGAGTATTCACATCTTTTTCTTAAAAATGTAATAAGACAAGGATAATCTTATTTTAATTTAGAACTGTCTATCCTCGTGATTTTAGGTGCCAGTCGTGAGCCTATTGTTTAGTAGAGTAGCACTTAAAGCTTAAAATTCATATTCCATCCTTTTTTAGTAATATTAAAAAGAAAAAGATGCAGATACTCTAAATTTCTAGTTAACCTATGTTTTGTTGACTTGAATTTTATTTTTCAAGATTTCCCTGGACTACAAATTCCTAGATTCAATATTTGAAGTACATCATCTGATGCACTACATTCTCGGTCGTAAAACGATAGATATAAAGTGTAAAATCACTTGGCAAGGATTCGTTAGCATATACGACGGCTGTGTTGCCATATTAAACAATTTGCTACTATCAAGGGAGGAATTATTGGAAGATAGGTAATGTACTATTCTTTGTGTTACCTTTCATTAATTCGTTTTGATGATCTCTCTAGCGCAGTGGTGAATGCTTTGTCTTATCAGTAGGTGGTCTTGAGTTCGATTCCTGTCAGCGGCAATTTGGGAATTTATAATTTCTATATTGTCTCTAGTTTGTTCTGGAGGCGTCCGCCGTGGCCAGTTACCATAAAAACCGCGTCGCTAAGCGATTTAGCGTTCCGGTACGATGCCACAAAGAAACCGAGCAGGATTACAAATTTAATGAAATTTCCATACGTTAAGTTAGCCCGCTTCCATTTAGACTGCATTATTACTTACCACCAGGTGGATCATAGTCACAGACTAACTTGTATAGGATTAAAAAAAAAATTACCTCTGTTCCAAATTTCATCCAAATCGACTGAACAGATGGGGTTTTACATTTCTGTATGTCAGCCTATAGCAGACACTAGACAGACAGACACACTTTTGCATTCATAATATTAGTATGGATTTATTTATTGCTATTTTCAGATGGCCCTGTTACATACAATGTTACAAAGCATTAGTCCTATGCCTGTGCGAGAGATCCACGTCGCTGAGTGAAACGGACAAAGCTGCGGAACTCAAGCTAGTTGAGATTGCGCATTCTATTGAAAAGTATGTAATCATCATGATCAACCCAACCGACCCACTACTGAGTACGGATCTCCTCTCGGAATGAGAAGGATTTATGCCAAATCCGACACGTTGTCAAAGTGTGGATTAGCAGACTTTACACACCTTTGAAAAACTCTCAGGCATAAAGGTTTCCTCACGATGTTATCCTTCTCCGTTAGCAAGTGATCTTTAATTGCTTAAAAACGCACATAACTCCGTAAAGTTAAAGATGCGTGTCCGGGATCGAATCCCTGACTTCCTGAAAAGAAGGCTGACGTCCTAACCACTAGGCTGTCACCACTCGAAATTATGTATTTTATTTCATTTGTACCAAAAAACTAAAAATAATCAATGAAAGGATATGCACAAAAACAACAGTATTTAAAATACTTCTCTAATGCTTCCTGTGGAAAAGGACAGCACTAGATTTAGACATGATTTTTATTTTGTTTTAACTTTTGAGTTTAATTTTGTTAAGAGAAAACAAAATTAGCCACATTATCTCAAAAGAGCAAAAGCTGAAAAATAAGTGTCTACCTAATTTTCCAACACTTTTGTGTCTTTTACAATCAATTAAATTGGCTGTCTGAAAAAAGTGAGGACTGTAAGAAGTGAAAACTTAAAGCTATGAAATACGGATTCTTTAGACAAGCATGTCGGTGATGCGATCTTGAAGCTTCCTTGTAGTTTTTACCCATCCCAAAATCGTCCAACGCGCCTAAAGAAGTTTTCACTTTTCAAAAACGTTTTCTATTTTCAGATTAACCCAATCGATATGCAAGCGAAAAGCACACGTCTCCCGAATTTCGGCGTACGCGGTCGCCGATTTTTGCACCTGGTTGGAGAATAACCCTCCGCCGAAAGTCGTCAGACAACACATAGAAAACTCCATAGCTTTGCTCATACAAGTGTCGGATTCGACCTACGCCATGGCTTTCTTGAGGAGGGCTCTTGCGGGATCGGTCGGACAAATGACAATGATGAATATGTATACTATGTACAAAAGATATCATAAATATGTTGGAAATGCGTAAAATAATAAGACATTAAACATTTTTTAATATTTTAAAATTTTTGGGTGTTTTTTTTGACGTGACAACGTCTTATAATTCGATAGAGCCGGCTGCACGCACGAAAAAACATGACTCATGCGGCGTTACCTCGCTCTGAGGCGTTCCATGTAAGGCTTGAAGTGCAAGCGAGAGCGCGGAACGAGCGACAAAGAAGCACAATCGGCCTTTGTTGTCACGTTCAACTATCTTCAGTAAACCGACTTTATAGACAACCAATTTTTTTTTTTTAACAATTCCTTGCATCCAGTTAGAGAATCGTCCCACCGAAAATGATGCACCTAGCCTTAAATGCCTTTGATTTGTCAAAGATAAGTATTATAAGTTCCAGATAGGCACAGTTAAAACGAGACAGATTTATGTACTCTATATAAATCTGTCTCATTTTAACTCTGTCTTAAGTCCGAGCAAAGTCAAAGTACGCTCTATAGATCTCACTTATCATAGCGAAATAGGTCCTAGGTCCATGTATGGTCATTTTGAATGTTGATGCTGATTGGTTAAAATAGGGAAGTTATCTGTGTCGTTCAGATGTCAGTGCAGCACAATAAAATCTAGTTCATTTATTGTAATACTGTAACCACGTTTTGCAACTTACAACATACTATTTTTTTTTCTAAATGACTAATAAAGCTAGAAATTAAATTGAAGGGTGGCTCTTTTAAAATCAATGGTATTAAATCATATATGTATGTACCATATTGTGATATACGTGGGCGGTCCCAAAATGAATTGGCCTGATATAGTTCTAAGCAACATATCGATACATGTTATGTTATATCGGACAGTACGTTTATCGTGTTACTTTATATACTAACATGCATCGACATGAAAAGCGTAGTCTCAGCTCAGCAGTGGTTTGAACATCAAGATTCGCGTGTTTTTTGGAAATGTCGAAAACCGAATATCGAAGCGTCACAAGTTTCTGTTTAATGAAGACTTATCTCCCGCCTAAATAAAAGAACGATTAGATGATGTGTACAAGGAGTCTTTCCCCTCGTATAGCACAGTAAGAAACTGGGTGAAAGAGTTTCGCTTCGGGAGAGAAACGGTCGAAGACTTCGGCCATGACGGTCGACCGGTGAAAGTGTTCTCTCCTGAAACTATTGCTGTAATCGAAGAGGAGGTTTTAAGTGACCGCCGTTTGAAGATTAGAGTAATTGCAGCTAGACTTAGGCTCTCTAAAAGTACCATCCATCGTGCAGTCCATGACCATCTTCGTATGAAAAAAGTTAGTGCAAGATGAGTTCCGAAACTTCTTTCAGCTGTCCAAAGACAGGAGCGAATGCGCTGTGCAACCGAGTTTTTAGGTGTTTGGGACGAAAACCCAAAGAATGTAATCGAGCGGCTACTTACTGGTGATGAAACTATGGTCTTATATCATGATCCAGAAAGCAAGCGCGAGTCAATGGAATGGTGTTACAAGGGTGAAAAGCCATCTAGAAAGGCAAAGGTGCAAAAATCCACCAAAAATGTCTTGTGTACAATCTATTGGGATTCTCAAGGGATTTTGATGGTAGAATTTAAAAAACGTAATACAATCGTAAACGGCGAATATTATGCTTCATTACTATATAAACTGCGAGACACGATTAAGGAGAAGCGCGGAGGCAAGTTGTCTTAAAGCGTCCTGTTGCTCCACGACAACGCACCCGTTCACACTGCCGGTGTTCCGAAGGCTGCAGTTTGTGAATGCGGGTTCACGGTACTGGAACATCCACCGTATAGTCCAGGCCTGGCCCCATCGGACTATTATTTGTTCCCAAATTTAAAGCGGGGCTTAAGAAGAAGGAAATTTTCAAACGATGAAGAGTTGCAGGCGGCCGTCTTTAGTCATTTTGAAGACAAAGATTGAAGTCACTGTTATGAAGGTTTAGAGATGTTAGTTCTCAGATGTTAAAAGTGTGTTTATATTAGTGGAGATTACATAGAAAAATAAAATTGGTTTCATCTCATTTTGTTGACTATTTCATAGCTAGGCCAATTCATTATGGGACCGCCTAGGTACATGTGCAAATAGTCAAGTTTTCTTTACTATCATGCATCTTGCTATAAAAATTCTGATTGGAACCTTAGAAGTATAAATAAAGGTCAATACTCAATATTATCACACAAGATCAAAGATTTACATGAAAGCTTACATAATTAACATTACATAAAGTAAACAAAGCCAGTATTATATTAAAAAAAAATTATCAAGATTATCATGCAAAATTACCCGCGCTAATTCGAACAGCCATAGGATTTTCGCGGCTGTTTCCGCCAGTCCATATAAGGACATTTATTGAATACCCTACGCCTATTGGCTAAAATATTATCGTCATCAGTGACTCACTCTTGGAGTAGTTATCAAAATCAAACGTGAAGAGGTGTTTTGAAATAGTTGTTTCTCTACGCTGAAAAGACCGACGTATTTTATCTAATCTCGTCGTCACTGAAGCTCCTTTAAAATAAAATCATCTCTATTTATTTCTGTAGTAGTATTGCGTGCTGAAACGGAGCTACTAGTATTTTGAAAAGTTGTCATCTTGTGACATCTGCATATAAAAATAATAATACATTTTTGTTATTCTTCATCATTATTGTTTTTAAGTATAACTTTCAAATAAATTTATCAGTATAAACAAACATTCCATGAAGTTGTTGTGAATTTCCAATTAAAACTTAATCAAAAAAGTTACTGTGTTGACTCATTTTGATAATTTTGACACATGCGCTGATTGGCCGCCACGAAGTTGCGCTTGGCCAACGTTACAAATCAGTGTTGTTCCGGTCGCCGTTGTCGTGGAGTCAGTGAAGTTTAGTGGTGGAATTTTTACGTGCTTAACATCAAAAAATGGTAAGTTATGAGAATAAATTGCAGTGTTTCACGATTGTGCTGTGTTTTGTTAAAAATTACTGTGGAAAAATTCGTCAAAATGGCGCATTACGGCCCATCGACGACCGGCGCGGCCGTCGGCCATTATTTGCCCAAGTCTGCCGACTTCGCACGCCTTTTCTTCGAAAAAGTTGTCACCGTTCAGTGATTTTATGCCACGTGTTGTGTTTTTAGCTGGATAATTATGCCCCAAAAAGTGTTCGTAAGGACCCGGTCAGTCTTTCCGAATATAATGGTGTTAAATTTCACTTATTGTGAAAGGTTTCTGTATCACCGCCTTTTATGACGAAGTAGTCGGTGTTTACTCGTTGAATTTTCGTGGTTTAGCGGTTATCAGTCGCCAGCCGGCGAGAGCATTGAACCTGCGGCATTGCTATGCGCAGTCGCTTTACTACTTAACCATATAAGGCATAGTGTCTTGTACGGCGATTTCAAGTCTATTTTTGGGGGGGCGAATCGACTGGGCGTCTCCTTTCACCCTCCGTCACTGAAATAACCATTTATTTGCACTAAATTCCACTATCAATGCCAAGGTTACTAACCTACTATCTGTATCTATATAAGTACATAAATCCGTTATCAATTCTTATACGAATCGTATTGTAACATGTTAACTAAATGGTTTCCTTATGTGCTCAGTTTGGATGTTGTATGAGGCTTATGTGAGTCATAGGTTAAGATGAATCACCAGTTTTTTATCGCAGTAACTTTCACTACAGGTTACTCATTAGCGAGTCGCCGGTATGACGTATGACATCGAAATACGCTACCGTAGGACCGCCACATGCGACGTTTTACTGTGGTCATGTTAAACCCTTCCTTTACACTTTCAAAGGCCTCAATGCCTTCCAATTTGATTCATAAAGTCTGACTAGCTGATGCCCGCGACTTGTTCGCGTGGATATAGGTTTTTTAAAAATCCTGTAGGAAGTCATTGATTTCCCGGGATAAAAAGTAGCCATGTGTTAATCCAGGGTATAATCTATCTCCATTCCCAGCCAAATCTGTCAAGTAATTTTGGCCTGTTTTGTCGTGAAAGAGTAACAAACATACACACAAACTTTCGCCTTTATAATATTAGTGTCAAGTGTGATATACACAGCGCATAAATCAAGTAGTCCAATCTGAAGTTGTAACATCATGGTTTGTACTGGAAAAAGGCATAACATGAAGAAAATTGATAAACAGAATAATTACTAACAATTAACCATATCACATGCTTACTTTAAAAACTCAAGCTACAGATATTGCCCTACCAAGGAAAACTTACTCTATTTATTGATATAATAACAAGTGTAAATTAAAAACTTATAACATCCCCGACAAGTGAAGGTTACAGTAACTAGAAAAGAGCTGATAACTTTTAAACGGCTGAACCGATTTTCTTGAATTATAGCTAAGAACACTCTCGATCAAGCCACCTTTCAAACAAAAAAAAAACACCTCTATTTTCAGCTCAGGGGTTAAAATTGGCAGATCTCAATTGTATGCATTATACATAACATTCATTCAATACATTACATTTTCAGTTCCCAAGTAGTAACTGGTAATAAAATTGTCTGTTAAGATCTTAATAGTGACCTAGATATTATAATCCATCTTCTCATATACAAAACCTTGAATGTAAAACCTGTAATGTTATACATAAAGCCAATGTCAATACATACAGGGCACTTGTATATTGTCCATATAAGGAAAATTCTTATTAACCTGTAACAAGCCTGTAACTAGATGCAAACCACAATGTTTGGAATTATTATTATCTCAGCATTTTAATTTGTCACTGTTCCACTTTACAGAATAAGGATTCTTAAAATAATAAAAGGTATAACCATAGACTAACAAAAAGTTTCATCACAATCATAATCATGATCAAGCTATTATCGGCCCACTACTGAGAACAAAGTTTCATCACAATCATAATCATGATCAAGCTATTATCGGCCCACTACTGAGAACAAAGTTTCATCACAATCATAATCATGATCAAGCTATTGTCGGCCCACTACTGAGAACGGGTCGAGCAAAGGTCTACACTTTGTTGTTACAAATTCATCATCACCATTATCTACAAGGAACCAAAAGCTTATTTGCTATAATCCGCTAAACCAAATATATCTATATGGTGCAATATGCAGCATGCGACATGCACCGCCCGCCCTCCCACTGATAAACATGCAGGAAAAGCCAGCCATCAAGCAAGCGGTGTTGAGCTCGAGGCGAAACCCAAACCCCTTCTAATTCTAAGCATGGGGTGCTCAGTAGTGAGCTGGTGATGGGTTGATCATGATGATCATGTTACTGCAATAAAATCTTTTTTTTATTCACTATAGGTAAGCGCTTGACCACAATCACACCTGATGGAAAGTGATGATGTGGTCTAAGATGGGACGCGTTTACCTAGAAGGTGCCTATTCACTCTTGTTTTAAAGATACCCGGATTGTAATTGGTAGGAAACACAGATCGCGGAAGAGTATTCCAAACCTTAGCCATGCGTATGAGGAATGAAGACGCAAAACGTTTTGTGCGTGTAGATGGAATGTCAACGACATAAGGATGGAAACTCGCCCGACGTCTTGCGGTTCGGTGGTAAAATGGTGAAGGGGGGACAAGATCGAAAGATCTCCTTTAGATATTTTCTTTTACAGTTACAATATTAATTTGCACACAGCATAAACGTCTGTTTTTTCACGCTACATACAAAGTGGATGGCACTAATAAGTTTGCTTTCAATAATTCATTAACTTTTTAATTAACAGTCTGCAGCTTTTAATATTATGCGCATAAAATATATCCGTTACAAAGATAGCAAGTCTAGCCAGCGTGTGTTAATTACTAGCGACCCGCCCCGGCTTCGCACGGGTAGCTTACCCCCCCTTAGGGACTGAATTTTCAAAAATTCTTGGCAGAAATGTTTATAAGTATCTATACATGCCAAACAGCCTGGATCCGTCCAGTAGTTTGAGCTGTCTGTGTTAGATCAGTCAGTCAGTCAGTCAGTCAGCATGAATAGGTCTGCTTGGATGAGTGTTGCATCCTAGACTTGTATCATATCATCAATATTATAAAGGAGAAAGTTTGTATGTGTGTGTGTGTGTGTGTGTGTGTGTATGTGTATGTGTATGTTTGTTACTCCTTGACGCAAAAACTACTGGACGGATTGGGCTGAAATTTAGAATGGAGATAGATTATACCCTGGATTAGCACATAGGCTACTTTTAATCCCGGAAAATCAAAGAGTTCCCACGGGTTTTCAAAAAACCTAAATCCACGCGGGCGAAGTCGCGGCATCGGCTAGTATTTTCTAACAAGAATCATCAGCGCAACCTTTACAAGGCCTCTTAATTATGTCTCCTAGGCAGCTTGCATCATTATATTTATTTGGACCCTTACATACTATTCATTAAACTTTAGACTGCAGTGCTGTGGTAGCTGAATTGCACTTTATTGCATCATAACAAGTCGCTATTATTTAAAAGCCTTTGCGAAATGAGCCTTTGGTACATGCACGTATAGTACGCGACAGGTTTAGATGGCAAACGGGGTATGAGGAGGCGGGACGCACACCCGCAGCGGGTTAGCGCAGGGGGTGTGCGGGGTTTCCCCACTCCGGTTGCCATCTCAACCAGTCGCGCACTATACATACTTCCTACACATAACAAGTGTAAATTAAAAATTTATTACACCCCCGACAAGTGAAGGTTACAGTAACTAGAAAAGAGCCGATAACTTTCAAACGGCTGAACGATTTTCTTGGATTATAGCTAAGAACATCGTAGCTCCTAAACTAATGAACAGATTTTAATTAAGTTTTTTGTTTAAAGGGGGCTTGATCGAGAGTATTCTTAGCTATAATCCAAGAAAATCAGTTCAGCCGTTTGAAAGTTATCAGCTCTTTTCTAGTTACTGTAACCTTCACTGGTCGAGGGTGTTGTAAATTTTTAATTTACAACACGAGGGTATACGATAAAATAAATATTATAGAAGTTTGTACGCATAATTTTGAGAGCTTTGCCTATTTGAAGACCCTAGACTTTTTTCAAAATACACACAAGCGATCCCATAAGGGTTCCGTTATTTCATTCGGAGCCCTAATAAAAAAGATTTTTTCAGTCAGAGTGCTGCAGTTTTCTTCAAAGTTAAAACAAGTTTGACAAAGTGCCGCATGAAGGGCGCAATATACCCGCAGAGTTAGTATCGATTTCCTAGACAACATGCAACATTGGGGAAAGAATCAGAACCTAGTTTTTAACCCCCGACCCAAAAAGAGGGGTGTTATAAGTTTGACGTGTGTATCTGTCTGTGGCACGTAGCGCCTAAACGAATGAACCGATTTTAATTTAGTTTTTTTTTGTTTGAAAGGTGGCTTGATCGAGGGTGTTCTTAGCTATCATCCAAGAAAATCGGTTCAGGCATTTGAAAGTCCGTTTTGCATTAGAATATTTTATTGTATACAATTTTAATGAATAATTATACCTTTAGACTTTTTTGAATCGCCGACCTTTCGGAATTCAGTCCGCTCCTCAACCGTTGAGCTATCGAGGCTCTAAAGCTAACATGTTTTAAATCGCCAAGAACTTTCGGAAATGCATAGCTATCGAACCTCGTCATGAAATGTTGTCAGAATGAAAATCAGACTTGAATAAAATATTTGTCGTTGGAGACAAGGATTTCCTTTGGGGACACATTGGCCGGAAGGCCCTGTCCCAACGGGGATGGACTCTGTTATCGACTGACGATATATAAATAAAAACCGACCAAGTGCGATTCGGACTCGCGCACCGAGGGTTCCGTACTCGGGTATTTTTTTTGACATTTTGCACGATAAATCAAAAACTATTGTGCATAAAAATAAATAAAAATCTGTTTTACTGTCTGACTGATCTGACTTTGGTTGCTTAATATTCAAATGAAATTGGAACTACGTTTGTATGAAGCGAGTGACGGAGAGACCCCTCTTAAAGACAGTATGTTTAAGGGGCATGAGACGGGTATGCCCGCGAAATTCAAATTTAATTTGGTTTTTCGCAATATGTAAACTAACACGACAACGTAGGCTTATTGCATCTTAGTCAGTCCATACTAGAACTAATTTCTTAAACTGGACCCTTTCAAGTAAAGATTTTTATATAAACCTGTGAGGATGATACTGCCATAGGCGCAAATAAAATGCCACAAGCCTACGTTCTATTAGTTTACAAATTGCGAAAACCAAATTAAATTTGAATTTCGCGGGCAGGCCCGTCGCATGCACCTTAATTGACAATATCGTTAGAAAATCTAGTCTTTACCCTACACTTGAGCCTTAAAACAAGCACAGATCACAGCATCCCTCCACAACATGAAACCAGCCCTCTTATTAAGATCGAAGGGTGAGAGGCGAATGACCTCCGCCGCTCTGACGTCAGGTCAATGACTCATGCCAATGACATCGATTCAGCCGCGAAACTTCATTGTCAAATGTACTGTGAGTGATCGCGAGTTTATTGCAAAGGTCAAGAGTGGTATTCAAGTACCGGCTTGATGCATTGGATTCGGCGGATTGTTGATCTAGTAGACTCATAGAAACGAAACGTCGCGTTGGTCAATTCTAAGGTCCAAAATTTAGATCATATCGGTTCAATTTTGTCTGTCTGTTAGTATTGCACAGGATATTTTTCAGAAGTTTTGTAATTTTTAACCCCCGACCCAAAAATAGGGGTGTTATAAGTTTGACGTGTGTATATGTCTGTCTGTCTCTTTTTGGGTCGGGGGTTAAAAAAAGCAATACTGCTGAAACGGCTCGTTGGGATTCCTATGCAAATAATAATATTTCACATTAAGTGAAACCATACCAGTACGTAAGTAAACGTTGTTTATTTCGCTAATAGCGAAGCCGACGCCATTATCGACGTAACAAACTTTTAAAATACCAACTTTACCATGGGATATGTTTATTTCATTATTCTAGGTCAACGGGATTATCTAATAGGTTTCTTGACAGACACAACAGACAGACAGACAACGAAGTGATCCTGTAAGGGTTCCTTTTTTCCTTTAGTGGTACGGAACTATAAAAAACCACTATGAAGAAGCCTGTAGATTAATTATAATAGAGCATCTTTGTAAGCAAACTCTACCAAATGTCCAGAACGTAGAATTTATCAAAGACTACATATCGCGTGGGCTTGTCCGTTTGTCGTCACACGGTTCTAATATTAACCGTCGGCTATTTACTAGAATCTCATCACCAAGCTGATTATAATCTTTCCACATTGTTTTTTTTTTTCGTCGTTTGTAAACTGTTCGTGTTATTGAGAAACTAAAACGCGTGTGTTTATTGGAAACAAATTGGTTACTCTTATAATCTCTTCTGCTTGCCTAATATTTGCGGTTAGATGTAACAGATAATACTCATAAATCTCACCATCAGGTAATTCTCATCATCATTATCATCATCATCAATGATCAACCCATTGCCGGCTCACTACTGAGCACTGGCACAGTTCACGAGAATGACAGTTTGGGAACTTCTAACAAAACGTCGAATAGCAAGAAACAGTTAAAATTATTTTGCTATAATCCGCCAACAGAAAAAATCTGTATGGTCAAACATGCAGTTACAAGCTAAGCACCGCTTACCTCCCCAACCAAGCAATAAAGCCAAGTTCCCAAGCAAGCACTGCCACCACCACTCACATGCACCACCACACAAGACTTTTCCACTACTCTCGACGCACGTTTCGCCCCGACACCGGAGCATCCTCATCCTCTATTGTCAATGACAGTACAGCATTGTAAAGTCGAAATCTCCTGAGGATGCTCCGGTGTCGGGGCGAAACGTGCGTCGAGAGTAGTGGAAAAGTCTTGTGTGGTGGTGCATGTGAGTGGTGGTGGCAGTGCTTGCTTGGGAACTTGGCTTTATTGCTTGGTTGGGGAGGTAAGCGGTGCTTAGCTTTTGTAACTGCATGTTTGACCATACAGATTTTTTCTGTTGGCGGATTATAGCAAAATAATTTTAACTGTTTCTTGCTAAACATGAACTTCCGCAAAGTAACGCCTGATTCTATCCAAAACGTCGAATATTCCACGTTACTGGCAGGCGTCATCATTTGACGAAGGCAACCCTAAAGTAGCTCTTATTATCTTTGATTTTAAGTCACCATAGCCTATTATTAGACATATTGTCGATTCAGGATCAAACCGAGAGTTCCCTCACTCTAGTTTACTCTGGCACGGGTCTCGTCTCAAGAGTGAGAAGGGCTTACGGACTAAACCCTTTAGGCCATAGTCTGCCACGCGCAAGCCCAATGCTGATTGGCAGACTTCACATACCTTTGAGAACACTGAAGAACTGTCAAGCATGCCGATTTCCTCGCGATGTTTCCTTTCACCGTTAAAGCAAGTGATATTTAATTGTTCTCACAACACATAAAACTCCGAAAACATAGAGAGAGGACCGAACCTCCGACCTCCCGGATAGGAGGCGGACATCTTGCTACTACTTTGTATGACATTGCTATAATTTGAAAAAAAAAAATGTAACGCGCATATCATTTGCCCCTAAACAGGTCACCTCGTGATGACCATGACCTCTGTGTCAAGAGTGGTACGACGAAAAAGATATGACGGTATGAATAACACCACCTTCCATCATCACTTGCCATGAGATCACATCTAAGACCAAAGTTATGGACAGAAAAATTCTTAATGAATTACTCATGTGTGAATTTTCTATTCACAACTTTGTGCTTGGATGTGATAATGCAGTCAATGATGAGAGGTAGTAATGACTTATTTTTGCATTAATATTTAATCAATTACTAATTCCTTCGCGTCACCGTTTAAGATGGGTCTCTCCGTCACTTGTTTCATACAATCGTAGTTCCAATTTCATTTGAATATTAAGCAACCAAGGTCCATGAAATTTTGCAAACATATTCTAGAAACTAATATCTGTGGTGTTTTAGATTTTTCTAAAAATATGTAGTTTTAAAATTACAGGGGCTCAAAGATTTGTATGAAAATGTTTAAAACCGCATAACTTTGAAATCGAATATTTCAACAGAAATCTGGAAAACCACAGACATAGATATTAGTTTCTAGAATATGTCTGCAAAATTTCATGGACTTTGGTTGCTTAATATTCAAATGAAATTGGAACTACGATTGTATGAAACGAGTGACGGAGAGAGCCCTCTTAATCACTCGTACAATCTGTAAACTTACGATAACTTTAAGATAACTATAATATTATCTTCAATTCAATGTCATTATCGCACGTATTTTATCTAGATGATACTTTATTACAATCACAATCTAGTTATTTGCTATCCAATTGTGATGTTACAGATATTGCAAGCGCATTGTTCAAGGCAAGGCTACGTCGAAAAGGCGTGTCAACAATTCCTAGATCTAGGACTTGAAATTTTCGAAGACGAGTACATGCGACCGATATGCGAATGTTGAGATGGATGTGTGGTGTGACAAGAATGGATAAGCTAAGGAATAAATATATAAGGGGAAGTTTAAAAGTAGCGCCAGTGGAAGAAAAGATGAGAGGTAATAAATTGGCATGCTATGGGCATGTAATGCGGAGGGGAGAAAATCAGGTCATTAAAAGAATGTTAAATATGAATGTGGAAGGAAACAAGTGTAAATTAAAAATTTATAACACCCCCGACAAGTGAGCTTGACAGCTTGACATTTGACAATTGACATAATATTATGAACCTAACGGTTATCTAACCATCTTTTCTACAAGAAAACTAGAAAAGAGCTAATAACTCTTAAACGGCTGAACCAATTTTTTTGGATTATAGCTAAGAACACTCTCGATCAAGCCACCTTTCAAACAAAAAAAAAATAAATTAAAATCGGTTCATTCGTTTAGGCGCTACGATGCCACAGACAGATACACAGATACACAGACACACAGATACACACGTCAAACTTATAACACCCCTCTTTTTGGGTCGGGGGTTAAAAAGAGGAGAGGATGACCAAAGAAAAAGTTTGAGTGAAAGAGTATATGTGTGCAAAAGGGGTGGCAAATGCGTTGACGTATGACAGAAGTGAGTCGAAGAACAAGACGTGTAAATTAAAAATTTATAACACCCCCCACAAGTGAAGGTTACAGTAACTAGAAAAGAGCTGATAACTTTCAAACGGCTGAACCGATTTTCTTGGATTATAGCTAGGAACACTCTCGATCAAGCCACCTTTTAAACAAAAATAAACTAAATTAAAATCGGTTCATTAGTTTAGGAGCTACGATGCCACAGACAGATACACACGTCAAATTTATAACACTCCTTTTTTTGGGTCGGGGGTTGAAAATACATATTGTGACCAGACGAATTTGGACATTATTTTTTTAGTCTGGGGTGGAAATTCTTAAACTGAACACTTTCAAGTAAAGATTTTCATATTAACCTGTGGAGATGATACTTGTTACTACCATTGGCGCTATTAGAATGCCATAAGCCTACTTTGTCGTATTAGTTTAACAGGGCTCTCTCCGTCACTCGTTTCATACAATCGTAGTTCCAATTTTATTTGACTACTAAGCAACCAAAGTCCATGAAATTTTGCAGACATATTCTAGAAACTAATATCTGTGTCTGTGGTGTTGATTTATTATAGATTTTTCTAAAAATATGTAGTTTTAAAATTACAGGGGCTCAAAGATTTGTATGAAAATTTTTAAGACCGCGTAACTTTGAAACCGAATATTTTAACAGAAATCTGGAAACCACAGACATAGATATTAGTTTCTAGAATATGTCTGCAAAATTTCATGGACATTGGTGCTTAATATTCAAATGAAATAGGAACTACGATTGTATGAAACGAGTGACGGAGAGAGCCCTCTTAATGAATTTCGAAAAACCAAATTAAAAAATTTCGTTGGCAGACCCGTCTAGTGCACCTTAAAGATTGTGTTGTGAATTAGCCAGTATTGTTATTTTTTGTTTGAAGCAACAAAAAATGCCGACAATTTGTGCATGTCTGTCGATACATCTCCTAGGCAGACGCACGTGTTGGTTATGCGTGTCTACATTTAGACGTCCGATGCGTCTATTTATACACGCCCATGCGGGTGGGTACACCGCCCGATGCGACTCGCTTTCGTCTGCAGATAAATAATGAACAGTTCAATTCATTGATAGAGTTTAGAAAGGGAAAATTGAAACAAGCATTGAAACTTTTTAGGGTTTCGTACCTCAAAAAGGAAAAAGACTGACTGCTCTGCTCTGTCGTACAGACATACGGACATCAAAGTGATCCTTTATGGGTTTCTGTTTTTCCTTTGACTGCTCTGCTCTGTCGTACAGACAGACAGACAACAAAGTGATCCTATAAGTTCGGTTTTTTCTTTTGAGGTACGGAACCCTGAAATCAAATCCACATGGACGAAGTTCCGGACATCTACTTGGTACAGAAGGTACCTTGCATAGGCAGGATATTACCACAGGATTAAAAAAAAAACAAAATTCATGCAAATGATTTCGCTGGCATCATCTAGATTCTTGTAAGTAGTAACTAGGTATCTATAAGGACTTCGTCTGTGGTGGCGTTTGCTGGCGCGCGTGTTGCGTCTTTTTGGAGTGTTTTTTTGTGAGAAGTGGCCGGTTTTTGTGTTCTGTTGGTGTTTATTGGTGGTGGAACTGACTGGGAAGCGCTTTAAAGGGGCGCCGCGTGTATGTCGGCGGGCGCTGGCACAGACAGAGTCCATACTTACACATATAGTTTCCCTAACTTGTAAATAACTGCAAACTTGACATTGGCTAATCAGTGTAGAGCCAGACGAGAGAGAAAAAAAAGGTATCTATAAGGGGTATAAGGATTTCAATTATGAAAAAGTCACCATCTATATTGTAGTGAATACCCGTTCAAGTCTCTGGTCAATATTTTGAACAAGTGTAAATTAAAAATTTATAACACCACCGACAAGTGAAGGTTAAAGTAACTAGAAAAGAGCTGATAACTTTCAAACGGCTGAACCGATTTTCTTGGATTATAGCTAAGAACACTCTCGATCAAGCCACCTTTCAAACAAAATAACTAAATTAAAATCGGTTCATTATAGTTTTTGAGCTACGATGCCACAGACAGATACACAGATACACACGTCAAACTTATAACACCCCTCTTTTTGGGTCGGTGGTTAAAAATAGATGTCTTGCATTCCAAAGAAATTATTGTTGTTGTCCCTTTCAACCTGTTTGTTACTCCGCAGTCTACACACAGTAAAGTGCTCTTAATTTATTACTAAGCCAAGCATCCCACAATATCGTTTTGACATTAGTAAACAAATGGCTCTCTAATACAGAGCACTAAAATAGTAAGATGTGTAACGCCAGCTGCTCATTACGTGAACGCGACGGGAAGGATTTATGACGAACGAAATAGTAGGTATATTCTGACAGAGTACCCTACTTAGGGTGACCAATCAACACCAAGTTCGCTGTGCTGTCTTATGGTCTATCGCTCCTCTTAGATTATAACTAGACTAGAGGATGCCCGCGACTTCGTCCGCGTGGATTTAGGTTTTTAAAGATCCCGTGGAAACTGTTTGATTTCCCGGGATAAAAAGTTGCCTATGTCAATAACAGGGACGCAAGCTACCTCTGTACCAAACATACAAATCGATCAAGCGGATGAGTATTTAGCAATCCCGCGGGAACTGTTTGTTTTTCCGGGATTAAAAGTAGCCTATGTCCTTCCCCGGAATGTAAGTCCTAAGTCTGTAAAAACATAAAAATCGGTTCTGCGGTTGAGCCGTGAAAGCGTAGCAAACAGTGGGAACTCATTGGTTTTCCGGGATAAAAAATTATCCATGTCAATTTCCTTCATGCAAGCGACCTTTGTACCAAAGTTCATATACGATTAACGGATGGGTATTTACTATTTATGAAACCTCTTTAATTTTCCGGGATAAAAATTAGCCTATATCCGTCCTTGGGATGTAAGCTAGTTCTGTAGCTTTCATCAAAATGCTTAAACTGTTGAGCCATAAAAAGCTAACAGACAGACAGACACACTTTCGCATTTATATTAATTAGTATGGATGAAGATACAAACAAGTCCTGCTGTCTGCGCTTTGTACGGATGCTGTGTTTAAAACATAGCAAGGATCACACGATAGTGCTAGCTCGCTCGTCATAACATTGCCCATCTCGCTCAGTCTTCCGTCTATCTCGCTTGCACTTGTGCGCATGCGTATCGCGCTGTCTCAGTCGCGCAGCACACCATGCAGCTCAATGTTCTTTGTAAAAATACATCGCACCAGCAAGTTAGCTTAGGTGAGCACAGCACAGCGCAGCATAACTTAGGTTGAATCCTGTAGAGGGACTTCATCTGTGTTGGCGTTTGCTGGCGCGGGTGCTCTGCCTTTTTGGGGTGTTTTTTTTTTGTTAGAAGTGGCCAGGTTTTGTGTTTTGGTGGTGGAACTGACTGGGAAGCGCTCTAAAGGGGTGTAGCGCGTGAGTCGGCACAGATGAAGTCCATACTTGTATAGTTTCCCTAACTTGTGAATAACTACAAACTTGACATTGGCTAATCTTTGTAAAGCCAGACGAAAGAGAGAAAAATAAACCTGTAGAGGGCACTGTGACTTTGCTTAGACTTGTTTCAGTTAAAATGAGACAGATTTATGCCAGTGGTATAACTCTGTCTCGTTTTGACAGTGTCTGAGCAAAATCAAAGTGCCTCTATAGATCTCAGCCTAAGTGTCGATTGGTCACCCTTACTTTAAGCTTTTAACCTAGTATCATGTACCAGTGTGTCTTGGAAGTCGTTAGTCTTGAAATACGGAATAATTAAATTGATTAAAATATTCGGTTCAGCCAAGCAGTTTTGAACAGCGTTGCCAACTACTTTCTGCACTAAACTAACCTCGAAAATGCACTGGATAGTGATGATTTTGCTAAAAAGCACTAAAATTGTTAAAAACAAGTGTAAATCAATAAAATTTTAACACCCCCGACAAGTGAAGGTTACAGTTACTAGAAATGAGCTGATAACTTTCAAACGGCAGAACCGATTTTCTTGAATTATAGCTCACTCCATCAATCCACCTTTCAAACAAAAAAAACTAAATTAAAATCGGTTCAATTAATTTAGGATTTACGATGCCACACACAGATACGCAGATACACAGATCAAACTTATAACACCCCTCTTTTTGGGTCGGAGGTTAAAAATTATTTTTAGGAGTAAAACAGATATTCTTTCCTCTTTGATAAACCAAACTTGGATGTCTCATTTACTTCCTACTTCCCATTGAAATGACGTCACTTACGCAGTTAAGGCTGTCATGTAAACATGACAAAGCAGTGATGACGTCATATACTTCAAAACACTAGAAACGCCAGGACAAACTAGCCACCTCATTAAAATCGAATGAGTAGTTTGGTTTGTAAGGAAACCTATAAACTATAAATAAAGATGATTCAGGCTATGTTATTATATCCCTCACATTGGATCAGTCGTGACATCAGCCCACTGATATCATAGAAATCAGTGGATATGATCGGGGATATAATTTTTATCTACTGCCCATGCTAGCCGGGCTGATGTTTGAGAATTTTGTAGACTCAAACTCAAATCATTTATTTGATTGGGTACCATTGTAGGCATACTTATTGATCATCAATTGTGGAATTTGTAAGAAATGTAATGGCAACAATTTATTACATAAACTCAAGGTGGAAGCGACGGGCCTGCCCGCGAAATTCAAAAATTTGGTTTTTCGCAATTTGTAAAATAATACGAGAACGTAGGCTTATGGTATTTTAACCAAAAAAAAAAACCAAATTAAATTTGAATTTCGCGGCCAGACCCGTCTCATGCCCCTTAAAACTAAAGCTATGAGGGTCCCAAACGCGCCCTAATCTGACAAGAAGCCCACAACAAACTCAGCTGGGTATTCTATTTACTAAAGCCATTTTTCCATAACTTAAAAACTGAATCACTGTATGTATTATGTACGTTACTTCACAGTATGTTTCATCTCTTTTCCAGGCGTCTGGTGTAACAGTCTCGGACGCGTGCAAAACCACGTACGAAGAGATAAAGAAAGATAAGAAACACCGCTACGTGGTGTTCTACATCCGCGACGAGAAGCAGATCGACGTCGAGACCGTCGGCGGGCGCAACGCTGAATATGACCAGTTCCTCGAGGATCTGCAGAAGGGCGGCACCGGCGAGTGCAGGTGACTTCTTATTTTTAACCGACTTCCAAAAAAGGAGGCGGTTCTCAATTCGTCTGAATCTTTTTTTTTTTATGAAAGTTTCCCGATTACTCAAAGACCCCTGGGCCGATTTGGAAAATTATTTTCTTCTCTCTGGACTGGTTTCTGTTTGTTGTGCGTGCATTGCCTCTCCCCGCCGAAGTCTTCACTCCAGCCATCCAAGCTCGCTCCAGTAACCGAGTAGTCTGCCCATTCTGACTGATTCACTAACTGAGTGTCTAACAATAATGAATGGATAGTCACCGAGCTCATTAATCCATTGAAGGTTTTCTATGAAACAATATTTTAATGTCACTCAAAGAGTTAGAGGTGCCCAGGCGAACCCAGGATCCCCATCTTAACCACTAGCTTTTTTTTCAGATCGGATAATTTACGTTGCCTTTTCCGGCCCATTCGTTTAAATGATAATATTTACATTTGGTATACAATATAGCTTGCATCCTGGAGACAGATATAGACTACTTTTGTCCTTGCAAATCAGTTCCTACAAGATTTAAAAAATACTATATTCAAGCAGCCATCAGTATAGTAAAAATATAAAAATTACAACATGTTTGTATTATGTATTCCAGATATGGACTCTTCGATTTTGAATACACACATCAGTGTCAAGGCACGTCGGAGGCGAGCAAGAAACAGAAGCTGTTCCTCATGTCGTGGTGCCCAGACACTGCCAAGGTCAAGAAGAAGATGTTGTACTCTAGGTGAGTACTGTGACACACTTGTAACCCCACCCCACTGCATGCCATGCCACTACGGCACGCCACGCCACTCTGTGTCATGCCACGCTACCCCACGGCATGCCGCGCCACTATGGCACCCCACTCTACGGCATGCCTCGCTACGCCACTCTACGGCATGCCACGCCACGCAACTACGGGATGCCATGCCACACCAGTACGGCATGCCACCCCATCCTATGGCACGCCACGCTTATTGGAACATAATCTTATTTTCTACTTTCCTCCTAAGTTTTATTTTATTTACAAAATTAGGGATACCAAGACCGATAGTATTATTTAGGGCAGATTTTTCAACAGCAAGATTTAGGGCTTTTTAACAAAATTAATAGGTATGCATTTTAGTTGTTTCGTGGAAAGCAGTTTGTAACAGCACATTTCTTGGAAAACAGTTGGCAATATTGGTGCGTATGGACCAGTGTTGCCAACTGTTTTCCAAGAAATGATATACTTCAAAAAATGCTACCTCCTTTAAGGCTGACATTTACTTTTTCTTATCCACAGCTCATTCGATGCGCTGAAGAAGTCGCTGGTAGGCGTACAGAAGTACATCCAAGCGACCGACCTCTCCGAAGCCTCCCAAGAGGCCGTCGAAGAGAAACTGCGCGCCACGGACCGCCAGTAAACGCATTTACCCGCAATGTTCGACCACGCACCGCTGTGCTACGTTTAGCCGCAGTCTAGCGACCGTACAGTGGCGAAACGACTGTATCACATACCAAGTGATTGTGCAGACTTTAAAATATCTCTAAATATGTTAATTTGCTTAAAAGTTTCGACTAGAAGGGTATTAATAGGTGGTTGACGTTTCGATGGTCGATGCATAGACGAAAACTAATTCAAATTCAAATTATTTTTAATCAATTAAACTTTTACAAGTGGTTTTGAATCGTCAAATTCTATCACTGGTTCAGAATGCCGTTCCTGCCGAGAAGAACCAGCAATAAACTCGGCGGTTGCTCTTTTCAAGTTCAATTTTAAATAATATGCCATACTGTACTTATACAAGCAATTGCAGCCCCATAAAATGATGTAGATAACGGGTACATTGCGCGGTTTAATCGAGGTATAGTATGGTTATCTACATTATAGTATGTCGTTGTACCACAAAATAACCTTAAAATCCAACAAAAGCTTGAAATTTTCTACTTTTTTATGTGAATAACTGACTGAACAGCGTTTACAGTTGTGATTCAAGTAGAAGTAGCGATTATCGCTCGTCGCGTCGATGTATGTCGTCGATTGCAAAACGTGATGCAAAAAATAAGTAGGTAAACAGTTCATTCATTGAAGTGAACATGATTCTATTCTTGGGGCTTGTTTTCATACAATTTCCATTACTTGACAGCGGCTGTTAGCTGTCAAATCGTGAGTTTTGTATGAGGATGGTAGATTCTTTGCATTGGGTTTGACTTGTTACATATTTACTCATAGAGCAAAACGCGTAGACGACAAATTTTGTCGGATACTGTAGAGTTTAGTACTAGTAACTTTTATTAAAACAGTTGATGAATCGAGTTTGTGAAACGTCCAACCCTGTTTGCTCTGCCAAAGTACGCTCGTTATTTGTCTGTATGGTCGCTAAACTGTGGTTTTATTATAGTCGCGCAAAACCAGACTGACTGACGTTAGCGTTAAATGAAAAAAATATGTATTTTTATTAATTTATTGATTTTTATTATTTTTTAATAAAGTAGGAAACTGATTAAGAGGTTATTCGGATTATAAAATTGGCGATTGTGTAATCTGTATAATCGAGTTTCTAGTGAAAACATTTACATAATTTACGTAGTTTTAGATATGTAAAGCTACAAATAGAAATTGAACAGTATTGTTAATTGTAAAAGGAGGGTAGTTAGTTACCGGGTTGCATTTCAAAACAGTTCTATATTTGAATTTTGCGCGACTATAGTAGTTTTAAAAACAGGTTTTTTATAATCGAAAGGAGTAGAGCTCTCAGTGAAATAAAGGGTTCTTTTATACTGTCAGTTGTCCTTAAGCTTGATACAAAAAACGTACGGTCTATGTCGGCATATTTGTACAGATATAGTGAGTTAACTATATTTACCGACTGCGCGGTGTAGCATAAGGGACGATTATGTAATAATTTAAATTATACTAATTATTATATATATTTTTCCTATAAAATAACTAAAGAGTAAGATAAGCTCAAACTAAATTAATTCATGCACGACTATGGGCGTGATTTCTTTTTTTTTCTACTTCAGTCCGGCTTTTTATACATTACTTAGATTGTAAATGTGAAGGAACTTCATCAAAATGGCTAACTTATGGTTTTCATTTGATCTTTGCTACTACAGATAGCTTGTAAATGCGGTCCCAGCGGCCGGTTGATAAGTATTTTGTAACCAATTTATCCAGAAATACACTCGATATAAGTGAATATTGGTGGTTTTATTGAA
Organism: Maniola jurtina; assembly: GCF_905333055.1. NCBI lineage: Eukaryota > Metazoa > Arthropoda > Insecta > Lepidoptera > Nymphalidae > Maniola > Maniola jurtina. The sequence goes on from NC_060053.1 coordinate 5,795,336, forward strand.
CTGAACTTTTGACTTTAAGCCTGAGGTCTATAGACCGCACTTTGACTTTGCTCATATTTAAGACACTTAAGAGGGCTCTCTCCGTCACTCGTGTCATACAATCGTAGTTCCAATTTCATTTGAATATTAAGCAACCAAAGTCCATGAAATTTTGATTTCAAACCAAAAGATTCAAACCTCGGACCTCTTGCATCACAATGATATATTAGAAGACGGAAGTTTGTATGTATGTTCTCCTTCAAGCAAAAACTACTAGATGGATTTGGCTGAAAAGAATGGAGATAGATAATATCCTGGATTAGACAGACTACTTTTTATCCTGGAAAATCCAAGAGTTCCCACGGGATTTCTAAAAACCTAAATCCACGCGGACGAATGTAACCACAAATTCACGGTTAATTCGGATTTAATCCTTTACTTGTGCTATAAGATCTATCTACCTGCCAAATTTCATGATTCTAGGTCAACGAGAAGTTCCCTATAGGTTTTCTTGACAGACACGACGGACGGACGGACGGACAGACAGACAACAAAGTGATCCTATATGGGTTCCGTTTTTCCATTTGTGGTACGGAACCCTAAAAAAGTCTGCCTGCATTCGCCGACTTGTCTTCCACTAGGTAGTTACGTCGCTATTTGGTCAAGGTGTTTGCCGATGTTAGTATAGGCCATAGGGTTATAATAAAACAGCATTGAAGTAATGAAAACATTTAATAAAACTCTGTGGCAACTTTACTGCTTTCACAGCGAACTATTATATCTAGATCACAAGTTAAGTGACTACTATAGATATTTTTTTTCAACAACAATAGTTTTTTAAAATACTTTTGTAAGTTCACTAGGGACCGTGCACATTCAAGCGGGCCGCATGCAAAAAAAAAGGAAATAGCTTCGGTAAATCGGTAAAATTTTCCTAAGGTGGATCGCCCACGTCAGACTTTGTAAGTTCGAAATAGGGCGCCGACTTATTTTTATATTATATATTATATTTTATATTATATACTTTGGGTGTTTCGTATGTTTCATCTTTTGCCGAAAAAAAAATCGGTCAGATTAATATTTATCGGACGTGGGTGGAGCGAGCGCCTAAAGCATAGTATACCTAAAGTTAACGCTATACAACTAGCTTTTCATAAAACACGGTTATGCACGGCGATTTTTTTATCTTTTAAAAATAAATCATTGAAAAGATAAATTAGTAATAATAATCAAGAGCAGTCTTTTTAAAAAAGTTACCTTGGTACTTAGTTTGTGCGCAGTAAACAGCTATCGGTTCCTAAGTTGCTCCGCCCACGTCAGACTTTGTAGATCGGTAATCAAGCCGATAATTTCGCCGATTTTTGTCATAGATTATTTTCTGACCGATTTTTTGGAGAACATGATTGTTTCAATATTGCAATCTGTTTGTTTCATTTTTTGCCGACAAAAATCGGTCGAGGGTCGGATGGACAGAGCGTAATAGGCTGAGATCTATAGAGCGCACTATAACTTAGCTCAGACTTAAGACACTGTTAAAACGAGACAGCGTTATACCGGTGGCATTAATCTGTTTCGTTTTAACTGAAACTTAATTCTAAGCAAAGTCAAAGTGCGCTCTATAGATTTAATACTTAGAAGGAAGCAGAAAAAGCGGATGGATGAGGAAGGTGGAGAAATGCCCTATGTCCAGCAGTGGACGCAATCAGGCTGATTCCAGAGGTCAGGCCCACCTAAATGTGCACCAGCCTTTACAATAAAACTTTCTTTTACTTATAAATCTATTAATGCATATCCCACTAGGAAAAGTTCATAGATTTTTAGTTCTACGAAATACAATTCAAATTCAAATTCAAATTATTTTTATTCAATTAAACTTTTACAAGTGCTTTTGAATCGTCAAAATAATCTACCACTGGTTCGGAATGCTGTTCCTACCGAGAAGAACCAGCAAGAAACTCGGCGGTTGCTCTTTTCAAATGTACAATTTACAATAATATGCCATACTGTATACAAGCAATTGCAGCGCCGTATATTGCTGGAGCGAATCAAATCCAAGCTTTTTTGTCATTTACATAATCTTCGATTGTATAATAAGCTTTTTCCAGGAGCATACTTTTAATAGATTTTTTAAACTTGTGTAAAGGCAAGTCTAAAATTGATTGTGGAATTTTATTATAAAATATTACACTCATTCCCACAAACGATTTTCCCACTTTCCTGAGGCGGAGCGTAGGATATGCGAGCCTATTACGGTTTCTAGTTTGCCGGTCGTGGAAATCACCGATTTTTTTGTAACTATGAATGTTTTGTCGTACAAAAATTATATTAGCGTAAATATATTGAGAAGCTACTGTAAGAATACCTATTTCCTTAAATTTCTCTCGTAGGGAATCGCGCGGTTTTAAATTATAGATTGCGCGTATTGCCCTTTTTTGTAATACGAAAATTTTTCCAATATCTGCCGCTTTACCCCATAGTAAGATTCCGTAAGACATAATACTGTGAAAATAGGCAAAATATACAATTTTTGCAGTTTCCACATCAGTTATCTGTCGAATCCTTCTAACAGCGTAAGCAGCAGAGCTGAGTTTACCAGCAAGTGTTGATATATGGGCGTTCCATTGAAGCTTTGCATCTAAAGTTATCCCTAGGAACACGGTAGTTTCTTCTACTTTCAACATATCATTATTTACCATTAAATTAAAATCATTTGCCGTCTTAGTATTGGGCAATGCGAATTCGACACACTTAGTTTTCTTTGCATTTAAAAGCAAATTATTAACAGTAAACCAATGAGTAACCTGCGATATGGTTCTATTTACATCGTCAAAATTATTATAATTTCTATCGACTTTAAAAATCAAAGACGTATCATCAGCAAATAGTACAATATCGCAATCATTTTGGACGAAATATGGTAAATCGTTTATATATACCAAAAACATGAAGGGACCTAAGATAGAGCCTTGTGGAATAAAAATAGTTTGAACTAAAATCCAAGAGGAACATTCGCCGTTTTTAGTAAATCTACGTCAAGTTATACAGAGCCTGGGTGTTTATGTTAAAAAACGTGACAAAGGAGTTAGGCAGTTGTCCGGTGGCCGACGAGCGAGAAATGAGTTGAGTGAAAACTAGAAACGAGTTGGCGAGCAACGAGAAGCGATTGTGTAGTTGGGCTAATTTGTCGCTGGGCTCTAGCGAGTATACCAATGCGACGTTGCCGAACGGATCACCTGTCACATAAGTATATTACCTAAATAATTAATCCTTACGCAAACTGCGCGAGTGTTTTTCCGTCAAGAGAGTGTCGCTGAGCGAGTTTTTCAGTAATGGCCTGGTCGCTGCGACAAACTAGTGGAAAACGAAGTTTTGTTGGGAAAGTACGCCGTCAGCGATCAACTATTAATGTACAATATTTAGCTGGGTTTGTGTATTTAATCCTTAGTTTATAATCTGCGCAAATAGCCATGTTGCTACTTTAAGATTGGATTAATTTTCCGAGCATTGTATGTCCTATATATTGAGTCCCTTCAGTTTCGATCTGTCATAGCATAAGCATATTAATCTGCAAACTGCAAAGTTAATTTCATGTACCCAAGTGCCGATGTCTTTGATTTATCTCGAATCACCAAGTCGACATCTAACCTTTGCAAAATGGTCCTTCGAACCGAATCTGACCTAGTTTCAGTGACGCCGTTTGTTTACTCGTTCATAATTATTATTGACTTACTGCAACGCCCATGTCACGTTTTTGGCTTCAAGAACTCAGCAAAGTAAAAACATTTTCTTTCACATTAATAGACAAGTTAGACATTAGTAGACAAGTTTTGGATTTACGCATGAGAAAATCTACCATTTGATTGTAATTTTCTTAAAATCTGTTCTATAATGTTTATGACAATATAGAAACACGAGAAAAATATACAATTAATACAAAGACATAACATTGTATGTTCCATGGTACTTACAATAGGGTGGCTATCTTTGGAGATGCAAGAAAAAAACTATTGTAAGTAACCTAATAGAAGTTATTATACGCTACTTTCAGTGTGAAAACTACGGTAGATATTATTTCGAATACTTTATTATTATTTTCTATGATTTTTTTACAAAGTCAGATCATTTTGCCCAAGTTTGACGACAAATACGAGTATATCAATAGATTTTTCTTAGACAAAAAGTAGGTAAGTAACAACAAATTTTTCCTCAAGACAAAAGTACCTACCATATCAACTAAGTTTCATTCAAGAAAGTATCATTTCATTATATCTAAAAAGAATTTTACGAAATCCAAAGGATTCTGTCAACTGTGAACAATCAACTTTATTTCACTAAAATAATTTTCGCGACAGATTTCAAAAGAGAAGAGTTAAGTACGGAATAACTTTTCTTATATATTCAAGACTTTACAAGTTGGCAAAATTTATATTTATATCTTTTTTTATTAAATAGGTCACACTATAGAATTGATCAAACGAGAAAGTTAACTATTAAAAATGTTTTTTTTTTTATTAATTCCTAAGCAATTCCAATTACTGGGCACAATTTTTTTTTTTTTCATTTTATTTGATTGAAAATTAGCAGCTTAGTATTGAAGAAAAAATAGTATTATTATAATATTAATTAAATAATGTAAGGTCCATCGCTCACTGCGATTTTTTTCTGTGATAGAGCGATGTCCTTAACTTTTGCCAGTTTAAACTTTAAATAGGGAAAATATTAATTTCCCCATTTCAAGCCTGTCCGACCTTTCAACATGTATAAATACTTGCGCTTTAGGTCTATTGATCTAATTCATACTTACATTGTTCAAACTTCCCCAAATCTGTAGAAACTCTGTTTGCCCTGGAATTCCCGAACCATTTATTTTGCTTGAGTGTCATTATAGTCTGTATACCTATATTAGCTTATTATTTAAGTAACTACTTAAATTTTTGTCGCATTTTTTACCTTAATTGGCGCCAAAAACCATAACAAGTTATCATGGAAAGTGCTTGTCTCGTATTGTTGAGATAATATAATGAATCAGTAGGTATTTGAAAGATTGATTTTTCACGGACTACCGCCCCGTTGGTTAGTGGCATTCACGTTCAGTAACCAAACGATGGATTGTCAGTTTAATATATTTCTTGTTGCCTCCAGTTTTGTTTATTTATAAAACAGCATATACGCAATAACCTGAAAGATATCTTAAGCCTATTTATGTTTGCACTCAAAAAACCGCCAAGAAAAGTTCCCTTTTACTCGAATTACCGCCAAAAAACAATGGCCGCCGAAAGGCGTTCGAGTTCAGAAACTAAACGATGAGTGTTGCCAGTTTAATATTTCCTCAAATATTACCAATTGGTAATTTTTTTCCGGTTTAAATACTGATCGTGCTGATGGTGTCAGCTGGTGCCGGTGTCACGATGGCTTGTTGTATCCCGGGGTCCAGAAGTGGAATGCTATCAGTGGTCCTGTAAGTGTTTAAAAAAAATGTTTTTAAAAGGCTTTAAAACTACTAATTACCGCAAAGAGGTTTCGTGCATCGTATAACCAGTGCAGCTGATAAATTTCAACAGATATTTTACAGCTTGAAGATTGCCTATTAGACGGCGGCATGTGTTTGAAAATGGCTATGTTTGTGTGGACCATAATATTTTATACTAGCCGATTGCCCACGACTTCGCCCGCGTGAACTCTTTGATTTTTCGGGATAAAAAGTAGCCTATGTGCTAATCCAGGATATTATCTATCTCCATTCCAAATTTCAGCCAAATCCATCAAGTAGTTTTTGCGTGAAGGAGTAACAAACATACACACACACACAGTGTGATAGTATGAAGTGTGATGAGCCTGTCTTTTTAACGTGTCCAGTACGTCGATAGGGATGATAATTTTATTCTGAGTGAATTCATACATATGGGCATCTGTCGAAACTTTTTATCAAACAAAATATTAAAAAAAATACATTTTTTCCTCCAATTTCTTGATTTATCCCAGTGAAAAACGACACCCTACCTAAGGAAATCTTTTGTTCCAAAACGCAGTATTTTGCACTTTTTCGTCATGTACAGATAGGAACAGGCTTCAGTGTTAAAATAATAATTATTTAAAACATCAAAATACCTTGTTCGCGCGAGAGTAGGTTCTGTAACAACCTCCTCACAACACGGCGCCGCCGGTGGTGTCTTATTGCAAATTACCGGTAACGTAGTACAAATTGTGGCCGCAAAGTAGATGTGCTGCAAATTCAAATGCAGGTATAAATGTTTATTGCGCGCAAAACAAGTAGTCCAATCTGAACATGAGGCATATGACTCCAAACTGTATAAAACCAGATTTCATCCACACTCGTGTACCTTTTTAGTATTTGGTCTACTCCAACCGCCACGATGCAACTTCAAATAAGACTAATTAACTAGTACTTGTTTTGCTATTACTGTACACTTTTCGAATGTCTTTAGGGAGTATTAGAATAAGTATTCTATGAATCCTGAAATAAGTCATATAGAGGCTGAGTGGAGCGAAGAGGGGAGGGGATGAGCGAAGGGAGCTGGTGACCTCCGTAGCGAAACGAATATGTGAAGCTGAATGAAGTGGCGACCGCGACGGAATGAATGTTCTTGAAAACTTGATTTCGTGATTCTAGGTCAACGGGAAGTATCATATAGGTTTTCTTGACGGACATGGCAGACGGACAGATAGACAGACAGACAGACAGACAACAAAGTGATTCTATAAGAGTTCTGCTGTTCCTTTTGAGGTACGGAACCCTAAAAATCAAAAATAGGTAACTAGTTGTTACATATTTAGGAAATTATTTCACTTAGAACAACTAGTAGATGACTATTTTGTAAAACCTGTTTCGAAACTAGGTAAAAATAACATAAAAAAAAAAAAAACTAAAATAAGTTATTTTTATCGACGAGCTGCGATAACCAAGCGCAAAAAACTGCGCTTTGTATAAATTCTATTTAGGGTAAACGTGATCAGTCTAAGGACACCTACTTATTTATTGACCAGAACGATTTTTAATGCAAATATAATGATGGTTCCGTAAACTGGAATGAAACAAACAGTTAATATAATCTGCCGTCTCAAAAATGAATATGTTTTACTTGGGGATGCAAAACTAAGTTTGTTTGTAAAGTTTTATTGATGCAATTCATTATGTCAAATGGCTATGACTATTATATATTGATTGGTATTGGCCGTTGGGGCAGACGTGTTCTGGAGTGGAGACCGCGTACCGGTAAGCGCAGTGTGGGACGACCTCCTGCCCGCTGGACCGATGACCTGAAGAAGGTAGCAGGGAGCGGGTGGATGAGGAAAGCGGAGGACCGTGTATGGTGTCGCGCTCTTGGAAAAGACTATGTCCAGCAGTGGACGCTTACAGGCTGATGGAATGGAATGGAATCTATTGTACGAGTAGGTATGTATCATCCCATGAGCCGTAGGACAAAGGTGTTAGGACTAATTAGGGACGATTTTCTACCTAAACTTCAAACTATTTGGCGTTACCTATAATATGCGCTTTAAGCAATTAAATATCTCTTGTTATAACGGCGAAGGAAACCATTGTGAGGAAAAGACTATGGCCTAAAGTCTAAACCCCTCTCGTTCTCAGTGGGCCGCTGATGGGTTGATGATGATGATGATCTTCCTAAAATTAATTACTAACCATAGATACAACCAGTATCAAATAAATCGTCGGCGTCGACCAATGAGCAGCGTTTTCAATAGCGACAACTCCCATGACCCAGTTGATCGCGAAAAATGGCTCCAAAACAAGGCATAGGTTTAGATATGTCTTCAACTCATTGCCTTCCGTATTCCAGCTCCATTTCCACGATAAGTTATCCATGTATAGCATGTTTAATAAACCTTTATCCATATTAGCCTTCATCTGTTCACTGGCCTAGAAATAAAAATAATGGACTTACAAAAGTTACCAAAATGGTAGATTTTTGTTATGAGGCAACATTATCTTTCTGTGTATTGGAATTAAATCTCAGGTGAATCAATAAAGGCGGTACATTGTATTAATTTTATTCATCTACGTTCGTTAGACCTAAGACTGGCCCACTCAATAACAAATATTTATTATTATAGTAACTAAGTATAATAAGCAGACAGAAAAAACGATTATATTTAAAAAAAATTACTCTCAATGGGTGTTAAAAATTGACAATCGTATTGTGATTTCATGTTATAAAATTACTGTATTTCAATAATAACCTTTTCGATGAAACTCATACCTACGCTGCAAAGCAGAAAAATTAAGTGAAAGTAGAGCAAAAAAAGTTAAAAATAAGTTATAACGCAGCCTTAAAAAAATTCCTGAGAACGAAAAGAAAAGACAGAGATAATAAAATATATATTATGAGTTACCTCTCTTCCTCCTTCATTAATATCATTGCTTGACGTTCCAATATTAACGTAGTTATCATCGTCATTATAGTTGTATTCCTTTTCCAACGTATCAGAGCTGTCCGTATTCTTCCGACTACTTGCAGGAGTGTACATATTATCGATATTTTCCAAACTGCCATTGGCATTGTCTTCAACCCTATCATTTCTGGGCCAGTTAGCGATATGATGGTCAACTAGTTCTTGTATTTTGGCCGTAAGCATTTCAGTTTGCTTTTGATTTACGCTTTGCAAGCCCACGATAATGATTCCCGTGTTTATTAAGATCAGAATCATGGCCGGTACCATAAAACCCATAACCATCCCTTTTTCTATAGACATCCAGCAGTAATGCTTAATTTCGTAATGTTCCATTGATAATGCATAATTGAACTGTAAAAGTACAACAGGGTAAAGTAAATTTGATTGATAAGTTAAAGATTAGGTTAGTAAAAAAATATTAAGGTACCTAATTCGACTATTCTTTAATAGAGTTAAGTGAAAAAATACTTATTTTAAAAACTCACCATCACAACAATGCCTGGAATGCCATAGGCCAGCAAATAGTTGTATTTCAAAGGTAACAGTGTATCACACACGCAATACTCAGCGACTGCAGCCGCCAAAGCAACGATCCACATTGCGCAAGATATGTGCGTATAATGCAGGACCAGTGCAATTCTTTCGCATTGTGAGGGTGAAGACGCCCCCTATACACAAAAGTAACATATTTATAACCGTCCCAACTCTGGGTGTATGCTCCAATTAATATTATGAAGTGCAATTAATATTATGACAGCTCAATGCTGGGTAAATGATTTTTCTATCATGTGATTGAAAATTAGATCCACAGTATTTCGGCACTCACCTAGCCCAGAAATTCCCCTTACCATCATTTGCAGGTCATGTTTTTCTTCACCAATTATGTTTTGAAGAAAATGAAAATTTTGTAGAAAAAACACTTCAGAGGGTTTTCACAAAACGATTAGCAGTTACAAATAATAGGTACAAAAATTTTCATGTATCTACTATCTACCTCGTTCCTATAATTAGATGGGCAATGTCTTTGAAAGACGCTTATAAAATTAGAAATACATTATTATAGATTTAAACATTATTATTACCACAATAGCTTGTATGTAAATCATGGTACAAGCAATAAGACAGCAGCACAAGTTGATTACGATTGGATAGAGCTTGCTGTTACGTCTGAACTCAGCTGCATATTGACTCCACATCAGCCAGATTATTGCAGACACTGGCAAAGCTATTGCAAGTCCACTTGTGACAAATATCTGTATTGAAAGATAAATTAAGTCATTATAAACAGTAAAGTGCATATAAAACTAGTGATATAGTGGTTTAAGTTAAACAAGCACCAAAAACGAATATTGTAACAAAAAGCGTCGATGTACAACTTTTAGCGTAGAGGATCTCAACTCCCAGACTGCTAGAATTACGTTGACCTCGCTTTGGCAAGCGCAGCATTGGCAGACTCTTCAATGAGTGGAAGGAGGTTATCAAGTGAATCTGCAGCAGACGCTGAATGACAGCGGCGCAAGATTATGCCGTGTGAAAGTTTCTACAAGATACCTATGCCCATCATTCCATGACGTGTGGAAGTTTCTACAAGAAAACTACGTCTAGCAATGGATGTTGATATTGATTGACGATAATCTGACTTACCAAAACCATCCACTCGTTTCTAACGCCATGGCAATTATTAAATCCGTATACATAAGTGACACTGTCTATAATGTTGTGCTCTTTTAGATCGGCATCTGCAAATGACTCCTCAGCGGCTTCCATGTCTTGCTCCGGTATCCTATTCTCATTAAACTTGATAACTTGCGCTTGGAAATAAAAATATCACTTAACTATGTACTGTAAGTTTATTTTATTAAATAATAGCAGCCCGCTCCGTTTTCGCCTGGGCTGGATAACAGATATATTTAGAAGATACATAACATATTATCATGTTTTTCATGTTGTAATTCAAAAGAATTTTTGAAATAGGTGCAGTGGTTCCAGAGATTACTCTCCACATACATACAAACTAACGAAATTCACACTCTTACAGATACTATAGATTTTGAAATAAACCTAAACATTTTAGTAGCACTACAAGAGCACTCTGCTTCGCGATGAGTCTTAATTTAAAGCACTGGCAAGTTCATAATCTGTTTGGAGAGAAGATAGCAAAAATATAGGTACTATGACTCTAATATAAGTAATTACTAAAATATAGGGATTTGTGAATAGGTACCTTGATTATTCCTTGCTATAACTTCTGGATTCGGATATAGCGGTGGATTATCATCATAAATGGAAGACGTAAAGTTAGAAACTACCCCACCATACTCCGTATCGTACGAGTTAATATCATAGTCAGTCCGTTCTTGAACCTTTGGGTATTTTGATTTATGATAATTAACCGATATCGGTTGAAAAGAACGATATGTGGCAAGCTTTTGATTCTTGAAAAAGCTGTCGTCTACATTCGCTCTTCGTATATGATGAGCAGTTTTGTTCTGTTGAAATGCTGTAATAAAAGTTTCTTAATAAAGCCGTAAGAATAATTAATGTTAATTAAAAAACCTTAATGCATACTGCCTTACCTTTACAATCACATACAGAGCACAAAATCAAAGCAAATGTGTAAAACACAAACTTAGTATTACTGCAACTCATTTTTAGAACAATCTTAAAAATCTTTTTATTTTATAAACGAACACTTAACCACTATTTGCATATTATATGTTGAATTTATCTTAAACAAAGGGCAAAGTTGTTTATTTTCAGTAATGCCGATTTTATTTAAACTCATGTTCGTCTCCAAAAAATCAATAACGCTTTTACGTTTCTCCGTACGTAGATAAAATAACTTCTGATGCGCTTCAAAAATGATTTAATTTAAAATTAAATTGATTTCATTTATTTAATTATATAGCCAACAATAATAATTGGCTTTTCTATATCAAAATTGTGTAGGTAAATACTATTTAAAAATTCTTAATTAATTTGAAATGGTAGAAATTCTGATTCATAAAGTGGCAACATTATTTTTTATGATCAGCAGGTGATTGTCAAATGTCAATGTCATTTATGTCACTTGAATTTTCATTATTCCATTCAAACGCAAATTCGCATCAATAGCGATGTGACCAAAAATAGAATACAATAAAATGAGTGCAATATTAAAATTCATCCGTGAAAACCACATACTGGCGGTCATAGAACAGGCTATCGCGAAAAAGAAGTCCCGGTTGAGTTTAAATTCTTTCGAAATCAGTGAAATACCATCGCTACTTTACTCGTGTTTGGAAGTTGAACATCTTTATTTACACATAAATAACATAACAAGTGTGCCAGTGCAGATAACACAGCTATTAAACTTAACTACGTTGACCCTGGATTATAATAATATAAGTTCTTTGCCCGCGGAAATCGGAAACTTAAAGAATCTTATCAATCTAAATATAAGTTATAATCCCTTGCATATTTTGATACCAGAGATCGGTGATTTGGAGAATTTGGAAGCTTTCTGGTGTAATAGGATAGGATTGAGGGAAATACCAAAGGAAATTGGCAAGTTATCGAAACTAGATACTTTCGGAGCCCGTGGAAATGAGCTTAAAACTATTCCTAAAGAAATGACTGTACTTACTAAGTTGAGGTGAGTTTTGAGTGATTTGATGACTTCTTAACTTTTATGGATAGAGAGAAATTCTGTTGAGAGTGAGTGAAAACAAAGTGAAATTATGAAACAAAATATTTTATTCTTTGAATTATAGTCCATGAAAAAAAAAAAAATTATTGATGTTGTTTCTCAGTTATGTAATTTAATCCTTTACCAGTGGTAGATAGATAGACGCATTTGACAATTTAAATTTTTTTGTAAAAGTTTAATTAAAAAATAATTCTATTTTATTTTTAAACCGGCATGCCTGAGAGTTATCCATAATGTTAAATAAAAGTGAAAATCCAAAAATATTTTTTTTGCTATTGTATCGAGTGGGGTGTCAAATGAAAGAGGAGTAATTCTGAGTTCATGAATATAAATGTACAATAACATTAAAATATACAAAGCAATAGACAAACAATTTTACGCTAATATTTCAGCGTTTATTACAATGATCGCAGTCGGGTTTTAGTTTTCAAAATCTTATTCTTTGATTTTTAATAGATGGCTGACCCTAGAATACAACCAAATAGAATCTCTACCACCCTGTATGGATAATATGGAGTCTCTGGTGCACTGCAACATTAAACAGAACCGTCTCAAGGAGTTCCCAGCATCCTTGCTCAAGTGTCCCGAACTTATGTACCTTCAGTTGAACCACAATCAGGTAAAATTACCAAACAGTTTTACACGAATCAAGTGAATTACCAAAACATAATAATTCCTGACTGTGATCTGTGTTTTCTTCCTATTACGATCCGGGTATCTTTAAAACAAGAATGAATAGGCGTCTTCTAGGCAAAGTGTCCCATCTTAGGCCACATCATCTCAAAATGTGGAGTCTTTAATACACTGTACATTAAACAGAACCGTCTCAAGGAGTTCCCTGCATCTGTAGTCTATACTCAAGTATCCTGACCTTATCCTGGAAATTAACATAAGCTACTTTTTTATCCCACAAAATCAAATATTCCCATGGGATGTTTAAAATCTGAAACTCGATTGAAAACAAAATTCCAGGTATAATCTAGTTGAGATATATATATTTTTTTTAAATCTTACATTTTTTTAGCTTTCTTTTTGACATAAGCAATATGCCAATATGCCTATTAACAGATTCAAGTATTAAGATATATATGGCTACTTATTTCAGATAACATGTCTACCAGATGGTTTCGACGTGATACCAACAATGGCACTAGAAATGATCGACCTTAGACATAACCCGATCTGTGAACTTCCACACCCGGTCAGTATTAACTTATTAATTGATTGTTTTTTAATAGTGGTTAACCCTGTGGTTAAGATGTCGGAATCCTATTCGGAGACAGGGGATTGATCCCGGGCATGCACAGCTTATAAGGCTGAGATCTATAGAGCACACTTTGATTTTGTTCAGACTTAAGACACTGTTAAAATGAGACAGCATTATACCGCTGGCATAAATCTGTCTCGTTTTAACTGAAACTTAAGTCTAAGCAAAGTGCACTCTAATAATAAGTCTATAGATTTCAATCTAATTTTCAGAGTTGTGTTTTAAGCAATTAAATGTCTCTTGATTTAATGGTGAAGGAAAACCTTGTGAGGAAACTTGCATTTTGAGAGCTCTCCTCTCAAAAGATTGTGAAGTCTGCCAATCCACATTTGGCCACAGCAAGGACTATGGCCAAACCCTTCTCATTCTAAGAAGAGCCCTGTGCTCAGTAGTGGACCGGCAATGGGTTGATCGTGATGATGATGATGATGACATTATTTATTTATAGGAACATTCCCTAGTACGCTACACGGAGGAAATCCCCTCAGTCGTAGTCCAAGAGCTAACTCCTTCATCAAGCAGTCGAGGCCACGCCGCTCAAGCGCTAGCAGCCAACGCCACAGCTCTTAGACTACCCGCAGTGCCCGCGCCCAGACACGCCGACCCTCTGATGATAGGTATTTAGATATCTTCAAGAATATAATATAAGAGCAACCGCCGAGTTTCTTGCTGGTTCTTCTCGGTAGGAACGGCATTCCGAACCACTGGTAAATTATTTGACGATTCAAAAGCACTTGAAAAAGTTTATTTGAATAAAAATCTATGCTATTCTAATGCACATAAACAAAAACCATGTAAAAATCAAAGGAGTATAGGTTTAATGAAAATTGCCATATCCCTTCCAGGTTAACCTGCTTCCATCTTAGACTGTATCATCATTTACCACCAGGAAGGAGATTGCAGTCAAGGGCTAACTTGTATGTTAATAAAAAAACATCATTTATAACAGTAGAATTTTAATTGAATAGCAACACTGTAAAGGTTACAAACAGGCCTAGTTGTAGATAATCTGTGGTATAAATCTAGAGTCAAGTTGTCTATGTCAATATTGTGCTGTCAAACGAAAACCCAAACGAATTATTTTTCCCTACATCCAAGTGAAAACCTTATTAATCTTTTTTGATTATAGCAGACATAGAGATAGACGGTTCCTCGATTGAAGATTCGGAGGATTGGGAGAATAGCGTCAACAGCTCAGAACTAGATGTTCAGTACCAGAGCGATGATGAAAGGGCTGATAACGAGGTAAGATTCACTCACCCTCACTCTCCCTTCTCCTCTCCCTCCCTTCTTATTGTTTTACCTCTTGTGTAGTATGGAACCATCAGTGCGCAAGTCTGACTCTCACTTGGTCGGTTTTTTCCATTTACACGTACAGAAGACAAAATCCTAAATTAACCTATCCATACTCCCTTCCATACTTGTTCCACATATTTTGGGGCGGTGTTGTTATCACGCTAATAATAGGTCGTAAATTTTTTTCAGGCGGTCGGGATGGTGTTGCCAGAGCTATCTCGATATGCTACCACTGCGAGTTAAATTCCACTGACAACACTGAACAGCGACCAAACAAATACAAGCCAGGAGAAAATTACCACGCGATTGAAAAAATCCAAAAAATAGAGCCAGATTAGAAACTTGCAAAAAGCTTACAAAAAATTACTCGATGATGTACAAGATTTCAGAAAAAAAATCTGAAAACTACCACTACAAGCAAACTTATTACCACTGGCAACACTAACGCACTGGGAAACAAATGAAAGCTACCATTCAAAATAAAAAATTGTATTACCACCACTAAAAGTGGCCAAACAAAAAAGACCAAAAATGTTGATATCCAGATTATAATTTAATTAAAATAAGCTATTATTTAAACAAAAAACGTTTTTTGTTTTAAGTTATTTTACATGTGATATCTTAATTTTTTCAGTGAAACCAAAATGTGAATAGGTGATTAATCATATTTTTTTCTTTCTTTAGACACTTGTCCCACCGCCGACGAGGAAGCGACTAGCTATCGACAATTTTCTCGCTCAAGAAACGTACAATCGATGTATGATGCTGTGTCAGAAAAAGTGATAAATATATTAATAGTTGATATCTGAGTGTGCATATTATCGTGCGAGAACTCTCTTCTATCTTCTATAAAAAACTCGTTCAGCAACTCTCTTAGAGGTCAAAACACTCGTAGTTTGCACAGGAATCAGTATATTTCAGACGCCTATCCGAGCTACCAGCGCGAGTAATCGCCTGCCATGCTCGCACACACTCGCTCATAGCCCAGCGACGAAACTATCCCAACTACACACTCGCTAATCGTCGGCGGTGCGGCAAGTGCCTTAAATTATTTAAAAAAATGTACCTAATATAAAACCATGCTCCAATAGGCTTTACGTAAATAATATGACAATAAAATCTTTACTATTTAAGTCTTTTGCACAAAACATGCCCATATTCTTTTCAGACTAACATATTATTTTGAATTTTTTTAATTGAAAATGTAATAATAAAGCTTATCTTAGCCTTATCTAATTACTGTAAAAAAATGGCCGCGTGGAATGGTGCCAAGAATACTGGCTGAATTATTATTGTATGTAGGTATTGGATTAATAATATATTTATATTTTCTTTACAAAGTGATTATTTTGAAAAAGTAGGTTTATCTACGAAAATATCTTCGAATGAAATATCATTTTTGAATAGGTAATGTAATCTTTTGGATATAATGTAATAAATAATAATCATAAGGATTTACATATTATGTAATTGCCGACTGAAAGTATTGATCACTCAGAAATCGGAATACAATAAAAAAAATCTTTTTTGTGTAAAATAATTCAGATCACAAATTTTGTTTAAATAAAATCTTAGGTCCCGTAAATAAATAAAAAATGGCGTTTTATTTAATCTATAGGAACTGGTTATTTCATATTTTAAGAGGGCTCTCTCCGTCACTCGTTTCCACTCGTTTCATACAATCGTAGTTCCAATTTCATTTGAATATTAAGCAACCAAAGTCTATGAAATTTTGCAGACATATTCTAGAAACTAATATCTATGTCTGTGGTTTTCCAGATTTCTGTTCAAATATTCGGTTTTAAAGTTACGCGGTCTTAAAAAATTTCATACAAACCTTTGAGCCCCTGTAATTTTAAAACTACACATTTTTAGAAAAATCTAAAACACCACAGACACAGATATTAGTTTCTAGAATATGTCTGCAAAATTTCATGGACTTTGGTTGCTTAATATTCAAATGAAATTGGAACTACGATTGTATGAAACGAGTGGAAACGAGTGACGGAGAGAGCCCTGTTAACATTAAGCAACACCTAATATTTTATTTTGTTATTATAGTTCTTGCAATTCATGAGCTCAAGTAAACTTTACAGGTAAGTAAAAGAAAGCTGGCATGTTAACACTAGTTCAGTTTTCCAAAATCTTATTGTTTCTCCGAAAACATAACTGTTTTATGAAACACACACACACGCAAACTCGTGAAATGCAAGAACTATAATAATAACTATTGTGTCTTGTAACATAATAGTACTTTTTAATAATTAGATAATAATAATTAATAGGCTTTATTAAGCCTCTAAATGTTTAGATTATGATAAACTATTAATTAATAATAATTACTAATTCCG
Source organism: Maniola jurtina (assembly GCF_905333055.1). Taxonomy (NCBI): domain Eukaryota; kingdom Metazoa; phylum Arthropoda; class Insecta; order Lepidoptera; family Nymphalidae; genus Maniola; species Maniola jurtina. Next base: position 5,812,350 of record NC_060053.1, read on the forward strand.
TTCTTAACTTTTTCAAACCTACTGCCAAAATGAAATGTATGGAAGAATAAATACCTGGGTATCTATCAAAAGTTATTAAAACAAAGCGGAGTATGAATTGCCGTTATCGGTACCTTATCACTTTGGGTCTTCGACTCGCTCCGTCGCCCCTTCTTTCAGCTTCTCCTACTCGATCTTGGTTCAAAACCTTAGCTTTCCTGACTAGGGGTAGATTTTAACAGGGCTCTCTCCGTCACTCGTTTCATACAATCGTAGTTCCAATTTCATTTGAATATTAAGCAACCAAAGTCCATGAAATTTTTCAGACATATTCTAGAAACTAATATCTGTGTCTGTGGTGTTTTAGATTTTTCTAAAAATATGTAGTTTTAAAATTACAGGGGCTCAAAGATTTGTATGAAAATTTTTAAGATCGCGTAACTTTGAAACCGAATATTTTAACAGAAATCTGGAAACTACAGACATAGATATTAGTTTCTAGAATATGTCTGCAAAATTTCATGGACTTTGGTTGCTTAGTATTCAAATGAAATTGGAACTACGATTGTATGAAACGAGTGACGGAGAGAGCCCTTTTAAACAATTGCTAAACAAATAGTCCAATCTGAAGATACAACACGGCGCTTTGCGCAGGTCATAGACTAAGGTTGAGATCTATAGAGCGCATTTTGTCTTTGCTCAGATTTAAGACACTGTTAAAACGAGACAGCGTTATACCGCTGGCATAAGTCTATCTCGTTTTAACTGAAACTTAAGTCGAAGCAAAGTCAAAGTGCGCTCTATAGATTTCAACGTAAATAATTAAATAAACAAGGTCAGCTATAATATGTTTTTCTACCATGTGCAATACGGTATTCAGAATGAACTATTAATTGTTTTGTATGGACTATTATAAATTAGATTACTTAGGCGCCATCTCCACGGACGAGAGAAACGCGACGATAGTCTCGCCGCGCCACCAAATGCGATGCAATTCTTATTAAGCCAATATCCACGAAGTGAGGGAATTCTCGGTTTCATTCTGAATCGACGACATGTCAATTATTAGGCTATGGTGACGTAAAATCATACAAAAATAGGACTACATGAGGGCTACCTGCGTCAAATGTAAGTAACATTTGACGCCTGCCAGCGATGTCGAAGCCTCGACGTTTTGTTAGAAGTTCTCTAAATGTCTGCAACTGTGGCGATACTACAGGCGCGGATCCAGGATCCAGACCTCAAAAAATGATGTGGGCACAGCCACCAGAAAACCGGCCAAGTGCGAGTCGGAGTATGAACTGGCTCATGATCGACATAGTGAATTTCTACAAAGGAGATGTTTACAAAACACATGGCGCCCTGACCAAGATTTTGTACAGTACATCGCGTTGGCAAAGCCGTGGAACGAATACTAGTAAATTAATGAACCTCTAAAATATTAGTTTTCACTCACAAAAACTACATAAGAAAATGTCTTTGTTTGCACACTTTTAAAACACGCCGAGTTTCTTGCTGGTTCTTCTCGGTAGGAACGGCATTCCGAACCAGTGGTAGATCATTTTGACGATTCAAAAGCACTTGTAAAAGTTTAATTGAATAAAAATATTTTGAATTGTTTTGAATTTTGACCAAAAAAAAAATCAGTGTCACATTTAGACTCTTTTAACTACTAAATTGATTTTGATGAATTTTTAAAAACTTTAAAGCCGACCGTGGAAATATGACGTCACAAGTCTATTAGGGTTGTGGGCATGCCCATCGTGCCCACAATGGTCCGCTATTATTGCTATACTATCGCTGACGATAGTAGGTCAAACTGATTGCGATTTTCTCGCTCGTGGAGATGGCGCCTTATATTATGGTAAATGGTTGTATATTTATACATTATATTGTTATTGGTATACTATTGATGGTGTAAACGGGTCTTCGCGAGAAACAAAATTATTATTACGCAAAATAAAAGTTATTACTATTATAATTAAAGTATTTTTATTTAAACCTTTTAAAATTAATATAATATATTATGATAAGAGCCTCCTTTAAAAATAATTTAATTGAATTTCTAATACAATATTCGGTTTTGGGTCAACACCAAATACCAAAATTTCAGGTTTGTAACTCATTTCGTCTATGAGCTAGAGATCCAGACAGACAACAGGGTGACATTAATAGGGCTCCGTTCTACCCTTTCGTTAGGTAACCCTAAAAACTATTGCTCCCCAAGGGGTTCCGTGCTTCTAAAGGAAAAACGGAGCCCTTATAGGATCACTTTGTTGTCTATCTGTCTGTCAGCCTGTCGTCTGTCAAAAAAACCTATAGGGTACTTCCGTTGACCTAGAATCATGTTTGGTAGTTAGGTAGGTCTTATATCACAAGTAAAGGAAAAAATCAGAAAACAGTGAATATGTGGTTACATCACAAAAAAACTTAAAATGTGTTTCAATTTTCTAAGTAAGATAACTATACCAAGTGGGGTATCATATGAAAGGACTTTTCCTGTACATTCTAAAACAGATTTTTATTTTTATGCATAAAAGTTTTTGATTTATCGTGCAAGATGTCGGAAAAACCCGAGTACGGAACCCTCGGTGCGCGAGTCTGACTCGAACTTGGCCGGTTGCCAGTTTTTCTAGCTAGTTAAAATAAAAAACTTGAAATAATGTACGAGTTAATTTATTTTATCCCAAAATAAAATTAATAACTACAATAAAAATTAGTAAAACTTAAAATAATTTGTACAACATTTATTTAAAGCTTTGGTCATACCAAACGCCCCCCGGTCAACGCTAAGTTTGGTTTGATCAACCCTTAGTACTTTGGTATAGCATAGTTGATCATATTTTACTAAGTTAGTTTCTAAACCACCACAAACGGTCATTGGATTTAAAAATATACGGCAACAAATGAAGTTATTTTATTAAAAATTGTACCTTAAGGGGCATGACGGTCTCATGCCCCTTAAGGTACAAATGCCCGCGAAATTCAAAATTAATTTGGTTTTTCTGCAGTTTACGAACTAATACGACAAAATCAACTTTATGGCATTCTAATTCCGACAATGGCAGCAACATCTTCACAGGATTATATCATAAAAATCTTTACTTGAAAGTGTTCAGTTCAAGAAATTAGTCAAAACAAGTGTAAATTAAAAATTTATAACACCCCCGACAAGCGAAGGTCACAGAAACAACTAGAAAAAAGCTGGTAACTTTCAAACGGCTGAACCGATTTTCTTGAATTATAGCTAAGGACAGTCTCGATCAAGCCACCTTTCAAACAAAAAAAAGTAAATTAAAATCGGTTCATTCGTTTAGGCGCTACGATGCCACAGACAGATACACAGATACACAGATACACAGATACACAGATACACACGTCAAACTTATAACACCCCTCTTTTTGGGTCGGGGGTTAATAATGAGTTTGACATGAGTTACTCACAAATTTGACGGTTCTTTAATTTATTTCTTAAACTGGACCCTTTCAAGTAAAGATTTTTATATAAACCTGTGAGGATGATACTGCCATTGGCGCAATTAAAATGCCTTAAGGTGGAAGCGACGGGTCTGCCCGCGAAATTCAAATTTAATTTGGTTTTTCGCAATTTGTAAATAAATTAAAGTATCGACTATTCTCACAAATTTGACGGTTCTTTAATTTATTTCTTAAACTGGACCTTTTCAAGTAAAGATTTTTATATAAACCTGTGAGAATGATATTGCCATTGTCGCAAATAAAATAACCATAAGCCTACGTTGTCGTATTAGTTTACAAATTGCGAAAAACTAAATTAAATTTGAATTTCGCGGCCAGGCCGGTCTCATGACCCTTAATAGTTTGTGTTAAGGTACAGATTTTAAAAGCTAGTATGTAACTTGTGACGTGATAATTTTTTTATCATAGAACGACCGCTTGTGGCTGTCTAGACTCTTCCTTAATTTATTAAGCCCAAGTTTAAATTATCAGTTATTACCTTTGACCTCTAGTAGCTAGATACCGTACACGGTGTTCCGGACGTGCCCAAAAGAGCCTAAGTGCCAAGCGTCCGTGGATATAATATACTATTACGTAGTCTATTTTTAATCCCAGAGACTAAAATGACAAACTTAAAAAAAAATGATACCAGCTTAGCAAAAATATCGTCCTCTTGGTTCCAGTTCAGATAAAAATCGTTAGTAAAATAATATTTCGAACATATCGAGTTAAATACACATATGAAATGTGTATTACTAAACGTGTATTATGTGTAAAGGCATCACTAATCACATATTATTTGAAAGACGAAGAATAAATAAATAACAAAAGCTACAAACATAATTAACCTAAAGAATTTTTCAATAGTATGTAAAACTCATAAATTGAGAATCAAGCCCATATTTATTTCACATGCATCTGAATTTTATTTAGTACATTTTGTTGTCTCATACATACCTACAAATAATCGATGTGTATCGATTGCACCACATCACTATCAAAGAGCCGTAAAAACAGGCAACACACGAAACGTCATTTTTGTCTCTGGGATTAAAAAATGGACTATAGGTAAGATAAAATAGGCATGGTTAGTTTTCATACTATTAAATGAACCTCCAGCACGATGGACCGACGATATAAAGCGGCTGGCTGGCAGTGGCTGGATGAGGAAGGCTAAGGACCGGGTGTGGTGGCGCTCTTTAGGGAAGGCCTATGTCCAACAGTGGACGTCCACAGGCTGATGATGATGATGATGATGAAATGAACCTCCAGCATCTAGCTATTATAAGTCCGTGGTTATCACAATTAAAATATTACACATTACTAATTATCCTAGATTACTAAATAAGTATAAACAGTCTAAGTTTTCTTCTCTAAGCGTTGAAATTCTTCTAAAAGTGATTCTTCTTCTATAAAAGGAAACGAATCTGAAAGAAATATTTTTTTCATCAGTATATTCCATTTACTAAAAACAGTTCAAGTCCGAGTCGGACTCGCATGCGAAGGGTTCTGTACCACTGTACAAATTTTGTAATGTTTTTAAAAAAAAAAAAGAATATTGGCCATTTTTAATCATGACTAACATTCCTCTTTCCCCTCCAACTAAGCGTTAAGCTTGTGCTAGGAGTGGGTACGACAATGGTGCAACGGGTGGGGTTTGAACCGCCGACCTTTCGGATTTCAGTCCGCTCCTATAACCGTTGAGCTATTGAGGCTTTAATGTAACCACAAGTTTTCGAATTATTCTCTTTACTTGTGCAATAAGACAGTGCTACCTGCTCAATTTCATGATTCTTGATGAACAGGAAGTACCATATAGTTATGATTCCCTTGATCGGTCTTGACAGACACTACAGACAGACAGAAAGATATGTGACTTCGTCTGTGTTGGTGTTAGCTGGCGGGCGTGCTCTGCCTTTTTGGAGTGTTTTTTTTTTTTTTGTTAAAACTAACTGGAAAGCGCTCTAAGGGGGGTGCCGTGCGTATGTCGGCGAGCGCCGGCACAGACGGGGTCCATACTTGTATAGTTTAACTAACTTGTTACAAATATCTACAAACTTTAAATTGGCTAATCTTTGTAAAGCCGGACGAGAGAGGAAAAAAAGGAAAGATAAGTGTAACGGTTCCTTTTTTCCTTTTGAAGTACGGAAACCTAAAAAGCGGTGATATCGTAGTGGTTAAGACGTCGGTCTCCTAGTCGGAGAGCCCGGGATTCTATCCCGGGTACGATACGCACCTACTCTTCAGAGTTATGATCGTTTTAAGCAGTTAACTATCACTTGCTTTAACGGCGAAGGAAAACATCGTGAGGAAACCTGCATGCATGAGTTCTCCATAATGTGTCTCAAAGTCTGCCAATTCGCACTTGGCCAGATTGGTGGACAAAAGTCTCAGTACTCAGCAGTGGACCGACAATGATAATGATGATGATGAATTTGAATTTAAAAATACCTTCTCGTTCCAATTTCATTTTTGAGATTATTTTTGTGTTGTCATCTTTTTCTGATTTCACCTCAATTCCTAGTTTAGACTGTAAAAGAAACAGTAAAAATGAGAACCTTTTAAAAAAAGTAAAAATGAGAACTTTTTAAAAACAGTTAAAATTAGAACCTTAAGGCCTCATTCACACGAGAGCGTTTTTTTACGCGCACTTTCTACTTTCAGCGCAACGCCGGGTTTTAACGCAACGCTAATAAGGGCTAAGAAAGGAAATATGTACTGTTTTGTTACTTTAATCTAAAAAAAGAATACAAAGGCATGAAAAAAAAATTAAAAAAAAAAATACCTTGAGAAATTCGGGTAAGCCATCTTGCAAATGATACCAGCTCAAGATGAAAATTAGTGACACCACAAATAAGTTTGAGCAGATACCTGGAAAAAAATTAAAACAATAATTAATTATTATTATAATCACACTACCACACTTAATATTATAAAGGCGAAAGTTTGTATGTGTGTGTGTGTGTGTGTGTGTATGTTTGTTACTCCTTCACGCAAAAACCACTGGACGGATTTGGCTGAAATTCGAAATGGAGATAGATAATATCCTGTATTAGCACATAATAGGCTACTTTTTGTCCAGGAAAATCAAAGAGTTCCCACGGGATTTCGAAAAGACTAAATCAACGCGGACGAAGTCGCGGGCGTAAGCTAGTCACAATCTATACTAATAAATAAAATTGGAGTGTCTGTCTGTAATTTCGAAATAACTACCTCATATTAAGCTCATATGGTTATTTGAACGATACCATAACTGAATCACACGTTTTTAAAATTTTTGTCTGTCTGTCTGTCTGTCTGTCTGTCTGTTTGAAAAGGCTAATCTTTGGAACGGCTGAACCGATTTTGACGGGACTTTCACAGGCAAGTAGAGGATTGACCAGGGCGTAAAATAGGCTACTTTTTTAACCGACTTTCAAAAAGGAAGTTGTGTTTTTCTACCTATGTACACCGAAATCTCCGAGATTTCTGAACCGATTTGCGTCATTTCTTTTTTAATCGATAGAGGAACTTTGCGACATTGTTCCATAAAAAATTTGGAGTCCAACTCCTCAATCCTGATGCTGCAGGGGATCTGACCAATCCACGTGGGCGAAGCTGCGGGCATCAGCTAGTATCAACTATATGTCCAAATGTTAGGCTATGGTGACGTGAAATTACACATAAGAAGTGTGTTATAAATGGGAGGACTGCAGCCTTATAACTGGGGGCTCCCGACTTATAAGGCTCAGCGCTCTCACCACTGCGCCAGTGAGATCGAGGGTTCCTATAATGCGCGACAGGTTGAGATGGCAATCGGTGTATGTGGCGGAGGGACGCCCCGCATACCCGCGCTATCCCGCACCGGGTTAGCGCGGGTATGCGGGGCAAACAATACGTACCCATGCATCCCAGTGTGTTAGGGCCCTAAATATGATTTTTTTCCCAACTGAGTCCCATCGTTACCACGACTCATCCAACTGAGTCGAAATATCGCCAGATAAACAAAACAAATTAATCGTGGTATGTGCCCGTTGAAGCTGTGATAGCCTAGTGGTTAGAACGTCCGCCTCCTAATCGAAGGTCGGGGGTTCGAGCCCGGGTCCGCACCATTAACTTTTCAGTTATGTGCGTTTTAAGCAATTAAATTACACTTGCTTTAACGGTGAAGGAAAACATCGTGAGGAAACCTGCATGCCTGAGAGTTCTCCATGTTCTCAAAGGTGTGCGAAGTCTGCCAATCCGCATTGGGCCAGCGTGGCAGACTATGGCCTCAACCCTTCTCATTCTGAGAGGAGACCCGTACTCGGTAGTGGGGCGGAAATGGGTTGGTCATGTTCATGTACCCGTTATTAGTAATATAAAATGTTAAACCACGAAATAAGCTTAAAATCATTACTAAATGTGAAACTTTCTTACCAATAAGTGCCGACGTTTTAGGCCAGTAATACATGACGTAACGTAGACCCGTGAAGTGCGCTTCGATGTGTAACTCAGATGAGAACACTTGCACGAATCTTGACTGCAGTTCCACGTATGCATCTGTTACGGGCCGTGCCTGAAAAATTCACATAAAAATTCATAGAGGCCTAGAGTTTAAGGTAGTCCTTCTTTCGCGCTCCTCCATACAAGCGTATTACACCTATTATTCTATTTTTTGTTGTTCTAGACTTGAACCGATGTTCGTTGGAACATGTTGTTACTAAGAAAACACCAGGCTCTAAAGGGCTAGAACCCAGAGCCGTAAAACCAGTAAAAAAAATAAGAAAACGCCGCATCTAGTGGAACATTGATATCGCCGCAAGAAAGGTTTGAAACGCGTCCCAGTTTGAGAAGAAGCTTACAATAAAATGAACCAGGCACTATGATCACCTGATCGTCTTCAAAGTCGCTAAATAGTTCGACTTGTAAGAACTGCTTTTCTTCATTGACACCCGACACTAGCAGTGGCGCGTAGAACAACGTGCGCATCACTGTATGTAACCGCGATCTGAAACAAGCAACAAGGTATTTTTTTTAACCACTGACCCAAAAAGAGGGGTGCTATAAGTTCAATGTGTCTATCCGTTTACACTATTCTTTGTACAATATGTGACTTTCATATAGCTGTTTCTGTTACCTATAGCACTCCCCTGACGCGACGAGCGCTTGGATAAAAACTTTACTATTTATATTAAACTTATAGGGCCATATATACTTATCATAACATAGGTATGTATTATTTTAAGGGTCCCGTACCTCCAAAGGAAAAGCAGAACCCTTATAGGATCACTTTGTTGTCTGCTTGTCGGTCTGTCTGTCTGTTGTGTGTGTCAAGAAAACCTATACGAAATCCGACCGAGAATCATGAAATTTGGCAGGTTGGTAGGTCTTATGGCACAAGTAAAGCGAAAAATGTGATATGAACAAATAATTATTTTCAGTTTGCAAATTAAAATAACTATACCAAGTAGGGTATCATATGAAATGGCTTTACCTGTACATTCTAAAACAGATTTTTATTTATTTTTATGCATTTATTGTGAAAAATGACTGAAAAAATACCTCAGTATGGAGCCCTCGGTGCGCGAGTCTGATTCGGTCTTGGCCGGTTTTTCTGTATATATATATATACATACTAGCTGACGCCCGCGACTTCGCCCGCGTGGATTTAGATTTTTCGAAATCCCGTGGGAACTCTTTGATTTTCCGGGATAAAAAGTAGCCTATGTGCTAATCCAGGATATTATCTATCTCCATTCCAAATTTCAGTCAAATCCGTTCAGTAGTTTTTGCATGAAGGAGTAACAAACATACACACACACACACACACACACACACATACAAACTTTCGCCTTTATAATATTAGTGTGATATATATATATAAGCAATAAAGATTTCTTATTTAAAAAAATACCTATGCCTGAGCATGGCGGATCTGCAAGACGCCGACACCAGCGCGCCGCCCGCCGCGCGCAGCTGGGCGCACACCATGAACATGCCTGCCACATTCATATGATCCATTTATAACTAAACATGAGACCACCTTTTGTCAGTATTCAGCAAATAAAGAATTTGATTGATTGATTGATTGATTGATTGATTGATTGATTCATTTACAAGAAGCTGTGACATCTGCCTCCTAATCGGAGGTTAGGGGTTCAATCTCGGACTGATCCCTGGGATGGACATAGGGTAGTTTTCATTTAGGAAAATCAGAGTTGTTAAAGACATAGAGATACTTAACAGATTTTTATGAAATTTGGTTCAGAGATAGCTTGCATTGTGGAGCCTGATGTGACATTCATATGAAAGTCTATCATTTTTCCAGTGATACATATAAAAATTTGTATATGGGCTTTCAAGATAAAATGAAGTATGTGTCCTAATCTTATATACTTAATACTAGCATATGTCCATGGACTACACACATATATTGTGATCGAAGAAATAGCAGGAAAGTTACCTATATCTTTATTGATCTGTGACTCGGGCACCTCCAGTATGAGCTTGATGCGGTACGGCTGGGCAGCCATCAGCATCTGACTGCGCTTTGTAAGTTGGACGTGTGCTGATGGGAATGAACACACACCCATGTTCTCATCGCATGACCTGGAATGATAAAAATATTTCCACTGGGATTCTTTCTTCTCTCTGGGCTGGTTTCCGCACTTAAACGTTTCCATCTGTTGTGTGTGCGTTGCTCCTCCCCGCAAAAGTCTTCACTCCTACCATCAAAGCTCGCTCCAGAAGCCGAGTAGACCACTGGGCTATTACCTCTTGTGGTGAGAGTCTACTGGTTAAAACTTCAGCCTCCTATTTGGGAGGTTGGAAGGTTGATCCTGGGCACACCACCTCTTAACTTTTCAGAGTTATTTGCATGCTAAGCAATTAAATATCACTTGCTTTAACTGTGAAAGAAAACATTGTGAAGAAACCTGCATGAATGAGAGTTCTCTTACTTGACTTATGCAGAAATAGAAATATAAACATTTTTTATTCAAATATATTTTTACAAGCAACTTACACAAACTCTGCTTACAAATTAACATGAATATAATATGCTAATGCTAAACTTATGTTACACCAAGCATTATGAAAGGGATACTTAATTACTTAGAAATATATAGAGCCGACCCCAATTAACATGGGAAAAGGCTAGGTCTATATATAGAAAGTTGTATCTCCTTCATTAAATATTAAATGCTGTAGTCAACTTACTTGAACTGCAAATGTACAGGCCTCACGTGCGTGACATTAGGCATGTATGTGTAATAGAAAATCACGTACAAAAAGATAGAAATCCACAATAAAGCCGATAAAAACACCAACACTATTGCTGCTCGATAAACCAACTCTTTTAGAGTTGTTAGACCTTCGTTAGTCTTTTTCTTATATCCTGTATACTGATCGGAAACAAAAACTTCGATAGGTAGACGAACAAAATCACGAAATACATTAAAGGGGTTCATATAAGTAAGAATAGCCATTTTTGTGTTTAAATTGAATAAATAGCATTTATTCCAACTTGTTACCACTTATCGCTTAATTAACGGCCAAAGAAACGGATCTTTGATTGCATTTAAATATTTGTGGCGTAGATAACGTTAATAATGCGATTGTTTTGTGATAATCTCGTTTCAAAGTTCCGGGGGCCAAAGTTGACTGATAAACATCTGTAATCTGATAAGAAGCGAAAGTGCATTAACGTTTAAATCTATATGAACACACATACACTATTACGAAACGCTGTTAAACCATGTGTAATCATAGTATTTAACCAACACTGTTCTTTTTCTCAATTTCACAAAATAAGATTAAATAAAATTAAGAACACTGGACCACAACAAAATTATTTAAACAAATCTGTCGTGAATCTCACAGGTGAATCTGTCATTTTCACAGATGACTTTGACGCTTGACATTGGTTATTGGGGAAGTGCATTGTACTGGGTTGGCACTACAATAAGCCAGCCAATCAAGTGAAGAAGAAGACAATCAATTTGACAACTCTACGGTACTCTATGGTAGTGTTTCCACTATAAGGGATTTCCCTATTTTAGAGCTAAATTACTAATATTAGGCAAGCCTTAGCTTATGGTGTTGTTGTTATGATGATGGGATTCAGAGAGGGTAAAAAGGCTTGAAAGTACAGAATGAAAAATTATAATTAAAAGCTTCTTCGACACATGTCATAAGTTTTAGGATTATGGATTTAGGAGGATTCGACACATGTCATAAGATTTAGGATGATATTTCATTAACGTGAAATAAATGTTTCTTCCTCTAAATCGAGGTAACTACCTATTTTAAAAAAATTAGGGTAAATTAAGGCAATTTCCTACAAAAACTAGGTTAAAAATAAAATCGTAAATGGAAGCACTGCTCTATGGTCAAAACTCGAATCTTCTGTCAACTCAATTGTCAACATCTAATTGTCAATCTTTTATCAAGACTTTATTTATCTTTTTGGTGTCTTTTTGACTTTTGTGTGATTGTTTAGACCACTTTAGACTTAGAGGCTAGTTTTCTTTTAATTTAAGATGTTTTACAATGGTTATTTTATAAGTGAAAAGTATATTCAAAAGTGATAAAATGATGCGATTTGGCCGCAACTTACCCATGTTAAAATCGTCAAATAGATATGTTTGTAGCACAACTAGAATTGTGGAAAAACCGAACTTATCATTACCCGCTTATAAGCCGGAATTTGTCGAAAAACGTAAATATGATGAATGGGAAAAGAAAGGAATCTTTGTGGCAGACTCTCAGAGTGATAAACCTGCCTTTAGTTTAGTGCTACCACCGCCTAATGTTACAGGAAAACTTCATTTAGGTTAGTTCTAAAGATTCGCAGTAAATTCTTGAATCCACAGTTGAATCACTATTAAAACTAAACTAGTTGCTATAAAAATTATAAAATAGCAAAAACCAGTGATTGCTTTCATGTACTGGTCAGATAAGAAATGGAAAGAATTTTTACTTGTATTTTATAAAGATATGATTTCTTTCCTTATGGAAGGTTGCCTGTAAGAGATTGCTTTAGCAATAAGATTCTGATTATGTTTGTGTGTGCAATAAAGATTTCTACATAAATAAATACTTATTAAACCTGTATTATTCAATCAATCTGTTTCAGAATGTTCAGAATTTATGTAAAGTTATCTATAGTTATACCAAGATTTTTTTTAATTTCAGGTCATGCTTTATCATGTACAATCCAAGATGTGATTGTCAGAAGAAAGAGATCAATGGGTGTAAATGTGTTATGGGTACCAGGCACAGACCATGCTGGCATAGCTACTCAGGTAACCTACTCTTCTAAAAAAACTGCTGATTTTCTTGCCCGCTCTTCCCAGTAGAATTTGCTTTCTAAACCAGTGGTAGAGTCTTGACATATCATAAGTGGCACATGCTGCCCCACATGCATTTCAACATATTAATTCTAGTGACCCATACAGACATGGCCTAGTTGTGACAATGCATATAAATCAATTGCAGTTGTCAAGCGAGTTGACCCATGTCAGTAACTGGATGGGTAACTAACTTTGTAGGTCCAAATTTTGCCCATTCGCTTTCTCCTTGTCTGAAAGAGCATGTTAAGCAGTCCTGGTTATTATCACTAACATATTATTGTCATAACTAAAACCTTCTTCTTCTTCTTCTAGTGCCATCTCCTATCGGAGGTTGGCAATCATTAAGGCTAACTGGATCTTGTTCACCGCTGCTCTAAACAGTGACCTCGTACTCATGTTAAACCACTGGCGAAGGTTTTTGAGCCAGGATGTTCGTCTACGGCCGGGTCTACGCCTGCCCTTTATTTTCCCTTGCATTATGAGCTGCAGCAGGTCATATTTTGAGTTCCGCATTATATGTCCCAGATATTCGAGCTTTCTCCTTTGCACACATTTGAGTACTTCAGTAGACTTCCCCATTCTCTGCAACACGGTGGTATTTCGAACACGATCTCTCCATGAGATTCGCAACATTCGCCTGTATACCCACATCTCGAACGCTTCCAGTTTATTGCTCATCGCCTGCGTTAACGTCCAGGCTTCTACCCCGTACAATAAAACTGAGAAAACATAGCACCGTGAATAGAGAAAACTAAAACCTAAGAGTGGTAATTTAGTTCTTGTAATATTATAATTGCATGTGGTATGATTTGGGAACCCATCCCATTACTATCCCAAGAAAACTCCTACCAATTTTTTTACCTATTAACAGGGCTCTCTCCGTCACTCGTTTCATACCATTTCATACAATCGTAGTTCCAATTTCATTTGAATATTAAGCAACCAAAGTCCATGAAATTTTGCAGACATATTCTAGAAATTAATATCTGTGTCTGTGGTGTTTTAGATTTTTCTAAAAATATGTAGTTTTAAAATTACAGGGGCTCAAAGATTTGTATGAAAATTTCTAAGACCGCGTAACTTTGAAACCGAATATTTTAACAGAAATCTGGAAAACCACAGACATAGATATTAGTTTCTAGAATATGTGTGCAAAATTTCATGGACTTTGGTTGCTTAGTATTCAAATGAAATTGGAACTACGATTGTATGAAATGGTATGAAACGAGTGACGGAGAGAGCCCTGTTAATAGGTAAAAAAATTGGTAGGAGTTTTCTCTTTTGTATTGGTAGGACCTCTTAATGGAAAGGGGTGATGATCATGACTCTTGACAATGAGTATTATGACACACAAAGTAGCAATGCTAGGTCAAAATTAGTTACTATCTAAATATGCTTTCTCTTCTCTTTTAAATTATCGTACTTTGTACTTCAGGTTTCAAAACAATGGTATAAGTACTTACCTTAAATAACAATGTGTCACATTAGTACCTACTTATGCCTAGTAACAAAATGTTTGCCTAAATTTATGAATCTTACAATTTTGTAAGGTTCCTTTGACTATTTTCTTTCATTGTTAAAGTAACTAGATATAATTACTTAAAATACACATAACACTAGAAAGTAGAGGTGTTTGGTAAATTTAAATTTAAATTTTTGGGTATGTGCATCTACAATGTAGGTATATAATATGTGAATACAAAAAGTATTCTATTTTTATTACAGGGTGTAGTAGAAAAGTACCTGAAAACCACACAAAACATCAACCGCCACGACATAGGCCGCGAAGAATTTATCAAAAAAGTGTGGCAATGGAAGGAGGAACATGGCAACACCATATGCCATCAACTAAGAATACTTGGCAGTTCTCTAGACTGGTCTAGAGAATTATTTACTATGGACAAAAACCATACTTATGCTGTGAACAGTGCATTTATTGAGCTATTCAAAAAAGGATTGATTTATAGAAAGAAAGCTCTAGTCAATTGGTGTAATGCCTTGAACTCTACTGTATCAGACATTGAAGTTGATAATTTGAGTATAAACAGTCCAACGGAAATTAAGTTGCCAGGTAACTGAAACATGGTTATTTTTTTTTAAATTCACAAACAAGTTAGCCCTTGAATAAAAAAAAACTTTATTTGCTTAGGTTACGACAAACCGGTGAATTTTGGATTAATATACGACTTTTCATACAAAATACTTGGGAGCGATGAAGAGATTGTGGTTTCCACAACCATGCCTGAAACTATGTTGGGTGATACCGCTATCGCTGTGCATCCTGATGATAACAGGTAAATGGTATACTATCATCAAGTAAGAGTGACTCCTTTGAGCGCCATAGTGCCAAGGTGGAGGGTACCAGAGGGCGGGGCGGGTCACCTACGCGATGGACCGACCAAGACTATCGGCCAGCAAGGAGAAGGCTCGTGAGGTCCATAACATCTACCCCCAAAAACGTCACTTCGTGATGACCACGGCCGCTCTGCTAAGTGTTACGACGAAGATCGTAATCAACCCATCGCCGGCTCATTACTGAGCACAGGTCTCCTGTCAGAAGGGTTTAACCATATTCTACCAAACTGGCCAAGTGAGGATTGGCAGACATCACACACCTTTGAGAACATTATGGAGAACTCTCAGGCATGCAGATTACCTCAAGATGTTTCTCAACCGTTAAATAATAAAACCGTTAGGTAAGGCTTAAAACACACATAACCCTGAAAGTTAGAGGTGTGTGCCCGGGATGGAACTCTGGACCCTTGCCTAGGAGGCCGACCGCGACGTCCTAACAACTAGAACGATATACTACACATACCGTAAAAAAATTTTTGACCGTTTAACCTTGACTTCACTTAATTTATCGCGATCTATTTGGTAGTAAAAAGCGAATGTGTCTGTGTCGCCGCGTGATTGGTTCGTCAGTCAACATTTGCAACAACTGCCGCGCAGTGGGAAAGTACAGTAGCTATGCGCACATCCCCTCCACTCGTCCAGAGTTCTTTTTACATACGCTAAGTGCGTATCATTATTGCAAATAATGATACGCACTGAATGCTACTGCAATGAATGATAAAAAAATTAATAATTTAAAAAAAATATTGATGGAACTCATTAGGCGGTAGAATGTAATACTAGTTTTCTATCAATTCATAAAGATCGTATTAAATTCCATTTCAGGTATAAACATTTGCGAGGCAAAAAGATACTCCATCCATTCAGAAATACCGGAATCCCAATTATTTTTGACAATTTCGTCGATATGTCATTTGGTACGGGCGCTGTAAAAATTACACCCGCCCACAGCAAAGTCGATTATGAAGTTGCAAAAAAACATAATCTACCACTCCTGCAAGTTATAAGTGAAAATGGCTTGATAATAAATTCTGGAATTTTTAATAACATGAAAAAATATGACTGCAGAGAAAAGTTACTCCAAGAAATGAATGATTTGGGTATTCTCAAAAGCGTAAAACCACATCAAATGACTTTACCTATATGTAGTAGAACGGGAGACGTTATTGAATACTTACCAAAAGAACAATGGTTTCTGTCGTGTAGCAAACTCAACAAAAGAGCAGCTCAAGTCGTTTCAGATAAACAGCTAGTAATAGAACCAGACAAGTTTACTAAAAACTGGCTAAATTGGACTAGCGATGATAGAGATTGGTGTATATCCAGACAGCTATGGTGGGGACACCAAATACCAGCGTACAAATGCTGCGCGAATAAGAATTTAATTTGGATCGCTGCAATGGATGAAAATTCTGCTAAAATCGAAGCCTCTAAGATCCTTAGAACTTTGCCAGAACACATAATAGCTGAACGGGATAGAGATGTTCTTGATACTTGGTTTTCTTCAGGGATTTATCCGTTTGCAAGCTTAGGTTGGCCTGAACGACACAACGATACTTACAAAAGATTTTATCCCTTAAGCTTGATGGTGACTGGGCATGATATTCTAGGGTTTTGGGTGCATAGAATGGTTATTTTAGGTCTGGAATTAACCGGGCAGTTACCATTTAATAAAGTATTGTTGCATGGAATCATATGCGACAGTAAAGGAGCGAAAATGTCCAAAAGCAGAGGAAATGTTATAGACCCGATTGATGTTATAAATGGTATTACACTAGATGGTTTGAAAACCAAAGCTTTGAATATGCATAATGATGGAATATTGAGTAAAAGTGAATTAGACAAAGCCATTGCTTATCATAAATCTAATTTCTCAACAACAAACGGCATACCAGAATGTGGGGTAGACGCATTAAGATTCACGCTTCTATCCCAAGATATCAAATCGCATTTCGTTAATTTCGACGTCTACCAATGCCATGCGAACAAATTGTTTTGCAACAAAATCTGGCAAAGTATCAAATACATGCAAATTTCTTACGCCAAACTAAAAAATATCAATGATGAAATAACTATCGAAGATCTAACTCATTTCGATAAATGGATTTTGAGTAGATTATCTAATATGGTTGAAAAAGTTAATACGTCTATGGATGCTTATGAATTCCATATAGCGACGAAATCTTTAAGAACTTTGATATACAATGAATTTTGTGACGTTTACTTGGAAGCTACGAAACCAGGTTTTGATAGTGATAAACCAAAAATAGGTTATGCTCACGCGCACACTTTATCAGCAGTTTTGAATGTGTCCTTGCGATGTCTCGCCCCATTTATGGTATACCTTACAGATGAACTAATTCCGAAAATACCCGCACTGGAAAAAAACATTATACACAATTTTACCGACATTGAAAACGATTATTACAACTTCCCAAAAACCGAAGATTTTGAAGCTTGGCAAAACGATGATTTAGAAATGAAAATTAACAAAATACTTAATACTATCTACCTTATACGGGAATTAAAAGGTTTATACGATATGCCTAATAAACTGAAACCTTTAGTTTTTGTTAAAACGACTAATGAATCATTGGTAGACGATATTGAAAATAACATGAACATTGTACTCAATCTATCCAAAAGTGCAGCTGTCATATTTAATAAGGAACCAAATAAAAACTGCGCGAACGCTATTTTAGACCAAGATACAGAAATAAGCGTCGAAATTATAAGCAACAATATGGAAGATACAATTTTATCAGCCAGAAAAAAATTGCAAAAGAAGATAAAGAAATTAGAGCAAAGTCTAATGCAGTTCGAAAATAAAATATGCAGTGTTCATTATATGAATAGTGTACCAGAAACGACACAAATTTTAGACAGAGAAAAACTATATGTAAAGAAAGAAGAACTAAGAAGATTGCAAAGACTGATTTAGGTTAAGAGTCAGACTGCTTATACTCTATCCACGGAAAGAAGTTAATATTCTCTCTGTCACGTAATCCCATACAAATGATAGAGACAAAAATCTGAGTGGGCGTTAACCATTTTGAGTCATCAACCAATCACCAACGTGCACGAGCCCGATTCGCATTTGACCGGTTTTTTTATATTATGACCAGAGAGTATTTATTTAAAATAATGTTTCTGTCACACATGCAAAAATCTATTGTGTTAAGGAGCATGCGACAGGTCTGCCCGCGAAATTCAAATTTAATTTGGTTTTTCGCAATTTGTAAACTAATACGACAACGTAGGCTTATTGCATTTTAGTCAGTCGATACTAGAGCTAATTTCTTAAACTGGACCCTTTCAAGTTCTTTACTTTTTATATAAACCTGTGAGGATACTACCATTGGCGCAATTAAAATGTCAAAATGTTGTCGTATTAGTTTACAAATTGCGAAAAACCAAATTAAATTTGAATTTCGCGGGCAGACCCGTCGCACGCATCTTAAGTAGTTTAAAGTAATTAATTTTGTGATTAGGCTATAAAAATAAAAGATTTTTGAAACAAACAATAGATTTATTTGCTTTCACGTGACTGATATGTGGTGGTGCCGATTTTTTTTTTCGGAAAAGTTCTAGTTACCCACTGACATCTAGGTAGCTATAGTTCTAGCAATTCACGGATGCGTATGGCTCTTGCTTGTGTTTAGTTGTATCAGTATATAAAGGGTTTAACCAGAACGCTAGCGAAAACTTAGCGTTCTTATTTATACTACCTTATCACAATCCAATACCAATAACCATTTGCCTTATCTTGTACTTTAGTGATATAGTATTTTTCAAACCCGCATTGTTTAGCGTGCAAAACTCGTGCAATGCCCCATTCTACGCGCAGCATTGACTTCGAGTGACCTATTTACGGAACGTTCGTTGACCTCTAGCACCAGTCAGATGTTTTATTTGTGATATACTTATTGTGAACTTTTAAAAAATACAGTATTTGTTTATGGTACTTTATCAGTAATCATCAATACTATCACGTGTCTTCGTTTTTGCTAGCGTCTTGGTTACACCCTGTATTATAAAATGAAGTCAAGTAAATGTGTGCGCTTGCTTGCGAATTATTGGTCGGACAAGCACGCACACTTACGCAATGTGCGTAACCACAAGTAAGTTCACCCGCGTTCATATATTGCAAGAACTATACGTTTTTTTTTTTTACATAAATGATTAGTTATTTATTAGACCATATCACAGATCCACCACATCTAGAAAACCTTAAATTAAAAACGACAAATTTAAAAATACTAAAAGACTTGGCAATTAAAGTTGTGCGTTTACTATTAACTAGCGCGTGGATTTAGGTTTTTCAAAATCCCGTGGAAACTCTTTGATTTTCCGGGATAAAAAGTAGCCTATGTGCTAATCCAGGATATTATCTATCTCCATTCCAAATTTCAGCCAAATCCGTCTGGTAGTTTTTGCGTGAAGGAGTAACAAACATACATACACACACACACACACATACAAACTTTCGGCTTTATAATATTATAGTGAAGTGTGATAGTAGAGGTACAGTAGGCACTATTATCCACACTAATATTATAAATGCGAAAATGTGTCTGTCTGTCTGCTAGCTTTTCACGGACCAACAGATTGACCGATTTTGATGAAAGGTTCAGAGTTTGCTTACATCCCGGGGACGGCCATAGGCTCCTTTTTATCTTGGAAAATTAAAGAGTTCCCCTAAAGCCCACACATCTAACCGATTTATAGGAAATTTGGTACAGAAGTAGCTTGCGTCCCGGAAATTGACATAGACAACTTTTATCTCGGAAAATTAAATAGTTCCCACGGGATTACCAAATCTTAATCCTCGCGGACGAAGTCGCGGGCATCATATTTGTTAAGAACTATACTAACAGTATTATATCACAATATACATCAAAGAGAAAAATTTGGAAAGAAGAATAATGGTATTGATAAATGAAAATATATCGCGCTTGCTCTGGCTTTCTTTTGGGCACGCCGGATGAACGGCTTGCGGTATCTATCTACTCCAAGTCTGTTGAACAAATGATATATAATATGATACTAGCTGACGCCCGCGACTTCGTCCTCGTGGATTTAGGTTTTTCGAAATACCGTGGGAACTCTTTGGTTTTCCGGGACAAAAAGTAGCCTATGTGCCAATCCAGGATATTATCTATCTCCATTCCGAATTTCAGCCAAATCCGTCCAGTAGTTTTTGCGTGAAGGAGTAACAAACATACACACACACACACATACAAACTTTCGCCTTTATAATATTATAAGTGTGATAATGATAATGCATTGCATTGCCAAGTATATTCTAGTATAAATGAAATCCTTTGGATCATCCCCTAAACGCTACATCTATAGCTATTAGATAACCAGTAGCCCTAATTCGCACGAGCGTTAAAAAAGCGTTGCGTTAAAACCCGGCGTTGCGCTGAAAATACAAAGTGCGCGTTAAAAAAGCGTTGTCGTGTGAACAGATACTTTGGAATGCATTTGTTCTATTTGAACGCTTTTAAACGGACGTTAAAAAAGTTCCCGTGCGAATGAGGCCTTAAACTAACACTTTTTAACGAAAATATATCAACATCTTTTTAATCTAACTTCTGTCTCACATACATAGACTAAAGGAAAACGTCAGAAAGGTCTAAAAAGTAAATGTAATAGCTTTGCAGCAGCAAGCTAACCAGAAAGAAGTAGGTACATGGCTTCTTCAGATCTGATGTTTAGAACTTTACTTCTATCTATTCGTTTCCTTTACTCTGTGGATGTTAAAACTACTTTTACAAAAAAACTTACAAACAACACAAAATTCAAAATATACAAACAATATTAAAATCTAATAAAAATTAACAACCTAATCGATTCTCACTAATGAATGTGTCTTATAAAATTTTGAAACTTGAATGCTTCTATTATGAAACTAGCGTATGCCCGCTTCTTTGTCCGCGTGGAGTAAATAAATTTCTAATCCCTTTTTACCCCCTTAGGGCTTGAATTTTTCAAAACCCTTTCTTAGTGAATGTCTATGTCATAATAGTATCTAAATTTTTGCCTGATCCGCCAGTAGTTTGAGCTGTGCATTAATAGATCAGTCAGTCAGTCAGCTTTCTCTTTGATATATGTAAGTAAATATATAAATGTTGATCAAACTATTTAATCTAATATTGATGGTAATGAAACTGAAGCTCTATAGATTCAATGCATCATAATGAAATATTTTTAACAAATAATAAATAATTGGAAAGTGCTCCCAAATTCAAATTCAAATTATTTTTATTTAATTAAACTTTTACAAGTGCTTTTGAATCCTCAAAATAATCTACCACTGGTTAGGAATGCCAGTGGTAGATTATTTTGACTCATTCAAAAGCACTTGTAAACTTCAAAACTTCTTTATTCCGATTACTATGGTCTTGGCGAAAATGTGTAACAGTAATTACGAAAGCGTGTTTCATATAGTTTACATCCCAGGGATGGTCATTTAAGCTACTTTTTGGCCTGGAAAATCAGAGTTCCCACAGAATTAAAAAAACGTAAATCCAGGGAAATGGCGTGGTGGGCAAATAGGTGCACAGATAGTTTACATCCCGTATATTGGGCTACTTTTTATCCCAGAAAATCAGAGGTCACTTGAGATTTTACAAAATCTAAATCCATGCGGACAAAGTCGTGGGCATCATGTAGTTCATTATAATTCTAATAAAACCTTTTTTTTTGGTTTTACCTAAATGGAACACATAAATTATTATTTGTGCTTAAAACTATATTTTCTTTTCTACCATATCTTTCATTTGCTTGCATTTTAAATATTTTCTTCTTTCCCTTTTCTTTTTTTTCAGTTTTCCAGATTTGACAGCTTCTGAAATGAAATAAAGTCTTCTATAATACTATCTATCCCAAACTAACCAGCTCTTTGGAAAACCGGAGCACTACAGACCCTCTTTGCATGTTCTATCTCCTTTATACTGAAGTGTTCTGAGAAGTTGTTTGACCTTAATCCATCCTCCTTTTTAGGGTTCTGTACCCTAGGGTGCCATCGGGACCCTAATACTAAGACTGCTGTCCGTCTGTCTGCCTATCAAAGGGATGTATCTCGTGAACCGTAATAAGTAAAGAGTTTAAATTTTCACAAAATGTGTATATCTATCGCCGCTATAATAACAAATAATAAAAATTTCAAAATGGCCACCCTGAAAATTAAAGATTTATTTCTTGGTTAGCTTATTACAATATTCGTAGGGATCTCTAATTCTTTGAAAATAAAATATAGCCTATGTCACTCAGTAATAATGTAGCTTTCTACTGGTGAAAGAATTTTCAAAATCGGTTCAGTAGTTCCAGAGATTACTTCCTACAAACAAACTTACAGACTTTACCTCTTTATTATATTAGTATAGATAAAACATTGCTATCTGTCAAATTTTATGATTTTAAACCAACAGGAAGTTGGCGGGTCTTGACAGATAGAAAAATTGACAGAACGAGAAAGGATTCCTTTTTTTGGAGTATCTTGAAGTATAAATAAAGATATTTACTTGCTTCTACTTTCTGTTTGTTTGACAAAAGCTTCTTCCTCTCTGTCTCATGCAATTTCACATGCTTGACCAAGTTGTATAGAAACTTGAACCTCTGTGAGCACTTTGCGCATGCATACATCATGTCCTTTTCTTTGATTTTGTTTTGGTGTAAGGAACTTTTGAAGGAAGTGGTGAATGTCTCTGAATGTTTTATCACACCGCCTGGCAATATTTCTAATGTTGGCCAACTGTCTGGATTTGAAACCACAAATTCAGATGTCTGAAAAAAATCAAGTAATTCAAGCATTTCTAAAAATCTATACTATTATAAATTCAAAAGTGTGACTGTCTGCCTGTGTGCTAGCTTTTCGTGACCCATTGGTTAAATCAATTTTAATGAAAGGCACTGAAATAGCTTGCAGTCCACAAGAAACATAGGAAGGACCACTTGCTTGATTCCTCGCTATTAATATTTAAAAAATACCAGTCAAGTGCCAGTTGAACCCTCATACCATCATACAAGAAACACTTTTTACTTATTTTTTATGTAACTACAAATTCACGGTTTTAATAATTTTTCTCTTTACTTGTGCTATAAGACACTGCTACCTACCAAATCATGATTTTAGGTCAACAGGACCTAAAAATTAAAAAAAAAAATATAGGCCCTATAAAAATAGATGCTCACATGCTTAGTTGTAAGCCCAACTAGTTTCAAATCCATCCGGGGTCCTTTCTCACAGGGACTCAGCTTGCAAACATTTTGGTTCAATATTGACAGTGGAAATCACTCATGATAGTTAAAATGCTAAAAAGTACCTACCCTATAGGTTATTTATGATACCCTTAACGGGTCCTGACAATTAGTTAATAAAGTGATCCTTTTTCTCTGGAGATATGGAAACCCAAAAAACTAACATAGACTGCTAAAATAGTAAGCTTTCTTTTGCTATAAATAAGTAGGCATTACAGGCTGGCATAGATATAGTTTACCTTGCATTCATCCTGACTCTCAATGAAGTCTTCAACCTCCTCGGATTGTATCAACACCATACTCCCTATATTGGAGTCTTCGTCATTAAATACGCAGCTATAGTCGTGATCGATAACACTGTTTACATACGGAGACGTATCGAGGACGTAAACATCTGAACTTCTATCTGGCTGTACATCCTCCATTCTCACTAAAGTTACGTTTTCCAGATCTTCATTACACTCCAAAGCACTTGTAGAGGACATTTTCGTCTTATTTCAACCACTACAATGGGCAATTTTGTTGTGATAGTTAGTTAGTGTGTTTGGTTAGCTAAATGGCAAATTTTTATTGGTATTTTTTGCACTTTTTTGGTAATGTTAAAGTGTATGAAATTGTTACGAGATATATATACGTACACTATGCACTATTTAAGCAGCTCAACATGAATTTAAAACAAAAATTGCATTTTTAAATAATTTTTTAGGTTGATTTACTCTTTGAAGTACGACCATAGATAATACACATTACACCATTTCTTTTTTTTTTTCTTTCTCTCTCGTCTGGCTTTACAAAGATTGGCCAATGTCAAGTTTGTAGTTATTTTAAACTATACAAGTATGGACCACATAGAAGGGGGACAGCCTTCGGTCATAGGTGGGGACTGGGGACAGCGTGACACTTCAAGATGGCGATTTGGCCATTGTGGCCTGCCTTGAACCGCAGACCAATAACATATCGTGAACTGTACTACATTAGAAACGGGTAACATTGATTTAATAACATGGGTTTTATAAAAGGGTTACTAATAATTATTATTATAGTCCACATTATACTTATCAGGAGCTTGGGCATTGGAAACAAAAATAATTATTTGGATCGTTTTAACAATTTAATTAACTGCATGATAAAAATGTCTTAAAAAATAAAACGAGTTAGCCCATTAAAAACGTGGGAATCGGACGTTCGAAGGGTTTTGTGTCATCATACGACATACCAACAACAATTTAATTACGGATAGAGCCATATTATACTAATTTAATTAATTATGATCGCTTTAGTACACTAATTATGTATTATGTTCATGAATATTTTTTTTCTTAATAATAATTCATAACATAACTAATAATTTATGATCATGGATAATTTTTTTGTGATGTAATCAATTTAGCCAATTAAAAATTACAACCAAATCATACCATATGGATCATATGGTATGATTTGGTTCAACATAAATGAGTCATTATGCTGCAGCTCCGCGCCATAAAACAAAATTGAATTGAATTGAATAAATCAGTCGTATAGTATCTGTTTCAGGATGACCATTCAGCTTGGTTGTAGTAGTGAGCATATCTATAGTAGTGAGCATATCCATAAGTGTTAACTCATTTGTGTGCGTAATGTAAACCGCGTCGCGCTTGAAACTGATTGCCACGCACACTATAACAACGTGTACGTGTGCACTCACACAAACGTAGAAAAATGGTCAAATGGAACATCTGTACCTAATAATTACGTTCATGAATAGGAAAGTACATTTGCATCAAAGTCTCGTAGATATCCACATCAATGGGCATAAAAGTACAGAAAATAATTTTTTCCATCTTGCTATTGTTTTCTAGAAATTTCCTTGCAGTAGATAAAGCGATGTGGGCAGCGAGGCGATTAGGGAATCCATATATTCCCGTGGATATGCATGGGAAGGCTATGGATCTTATGTTATATTGAGATGCATATGCAAGACTTTTTTCATAACATGATTTAAGATTAGGTGCTGACCCGTTTTGAGGTCCAACAGTGTGGATGACATCTGAAAAAAAATAAGATTAACAATAACTGATAAAACCACACCACCAAATAAGAGATTAAAATTGATTTTAGGACATTGAAATAAGGTTTACCTATATTTATTGTCTTTATTTCTTTATCAATAAAGCAAATAAGTTGCCAATGTATAATAAACCTTACTTTAATGTCCTAAAATTGAATATTGAATACAATCATATTTTTTTCTGCTGTCTGCACCAGTGTATCTGAATGGACCCTAATATAATCTGCAAGAAGAAGTTTGTATAGCACTGTTTTTGTTATGTAATCCCATACAAATGATAGGGTCAAAAATCTTAGCTAACTATTTTGAGTCACCAACCAATCACAAATGAAACTGTTTTCTAATTGAACTCTGAATGTTTTTATTTTAAAACATGTTTGTGTACCTCAAAATGGTTAACTAAGATGTTTGCCTGTATCATTTGTATGAAATTGTAGGGGATTAGGAAACAGAGAGAGTGGTATACTAACTTCTTTTTGCAGATAGGGTATTAGATAAATATATGCCTACAGATATCTTTTTAAACTGTAGGTAATACATACACTTAGCAGGTAAATTGTATCCTCCAGTGATCCTAGCCTCTCCTGTAGGACATCCACCCAGGGTGTTGCATTCTTTCTGTAAGCATTTGAAGATTTGTATAAGAAAAACCGGTCAAGTTCAAGTTGCATATGCATATGAAGGGTTATATTCCAATATACAAGATATAATACTTTGATATGCAGCACTGTAAGTTAATGATAGACAGCGCCATCTACATATTGTGATTAAGTAAACTAATTATTTGTTCATAAACACATTTTTTTTGTGATGTAACCACAAGATCACAGTTTTCAGATTTTTTCCTTTGCCAGTGCTATAAAACTTACTAAATTCCAAATTGCTAAATTCCATGATTCTAGATCAACAGGAAGTACCCTGTAGGTTTTGATTTCGTTTTCTTGACACAACAGACAGACAGACAAACAAAGGTTTTCCTTTTGAGGTACAGAACCGTAAAAATGTAAAGTCAATCTATTGACTTCCTGACATATCAAAATACAGCACTGGTGGTTCTAGAATATTAAGATGTTTCCATATTAAAAAGCATTGATCCCTTTTATTATATTCTTCATTGAAAACGGATATCAACATCAAATTGGGATGAATATAGTCTCAAGAAAATGTGTTTTCAAACCAAACTGGAGTAGTCAGACAAAGATCTTAAAAATGTAGTCTTAATTTTTTTCACCATCCTGTAAAAATTTGTGGACTAGTCCAGCTCATTTATTTATTTATTTTTATTTACCTGTAGCAATGGTCCAGCCGCTCTATGTATGGCTCCGTCAACTCCACCTCCAGCTTTTAACATTGAATTTGCTGCATTTACAATAGCGTCAACCTACAATTAATTAAAACAACATTCCATTTGGTTCCATTATAGAAAACTGCCAATAAATAAATAATTTATCTAAAGATTGAAAAATAAAATAACTCATCATATTGCGGCAATCCCATGGAACTAATTTATACAAGACTCTATACCTTTAATTATTAATATTTCTAATTGCTATCAGGTTTTCATGATACTAGGTCAATGGGAAGGGCCCTGTAGGTTTTAATTCTCATGATGGGTCTTGAAAGACATGGCAGACAGTCGACAAAGTAATCCTACAAGGATTTCTTTTTCTTTTAAAGGTACAGAACTCTAAAGAAGTGCTGCTCCCCTGCTCCACTTTATAGTAGCTGTGTTGTACCTCAGACTGCATAAATAACTAAATGAAAATTACCTACCTCCAACTTGGTGATATCGCCTTTAAAAATAGAAACCTTATCGGCAAGTTCTTTATTCTTCTCTGAATCTATTTTTATCTTACGAAATTCCGTAACATCTTCAGCGGTGGGATTTTTTGCCTCCAACCCTTTGTTTTCAACAAAATATTTACACCAAGTGTCCACTCTATTCAAAATAATATAGTCGTCGGATTTATATAATTTCCTTTTTTCCTCTATGGGCAAAGACATTAAACGTTCTTTTTCAGATTCCCATTCCGTGCTCATTCTCACTACTGAATGTAAACAACTCTGCTTGAAACTAAATGCAATTTTATGAATTCTTTGGAAACTGCTCAAAACCGGCATTTGCCTTTATCTTATCTTTTTGCAACTCAAAATACTCTTTGCTCAAAAAAAAACCTTTCAGAACCGTTGGTGATAAAAGGTCAAAGGTCACGTCAATGTTGAACTCTAATGTCTGGTGCCACTGAAATGGACGTAAGTTAGTACGCTGGAAAAGACGCAGTACTGATAAGTTAATACGCGCCCGCAGCCGATTCCAAAGACAATGGAACATCGAAGCCCACGAGCGTAACTTGTGTGGTCTGTGGACCATACTGTAGTCTTTGGTGTGGACAGGATAGTAACACTTGCTAGATGGTTAGTAGATTATTGGTAATAATTGACACTTTGTTCAAATGCCAAATGCATAGATTAATGATACCTACTTGGCTACAGATGAAATAGTTTTCGCGTGAACATTAATCGCATCAGTAACATATAAACATTCAGTTCCAAGTATGCTCACATGATGCTCAAAATGGCGTAGTTAAATCAAGTTGATTCAAAAACAGTTGGGCAATCGCAAGTCCAGCGTACTTGTATTATTAGATGATAGAGAGGTCGTCAGTCTAGTGCTGTACAGTCTGTGCACGGTGTGTCAGACATGTTTTTTTGAACTGGTTTTACAGCTCTGGAATCTAGTACTTTGAGCCTGTTGACTAGACAGAGAAATCATGTTTAATCATTCGTTGAGTTTCATTTACACAGCTCTAGGTTACAGGTTCAGACTGTGTTATTTAGGAATGTCATAGTTCGCTAAAACGTACCTAACTACTATAGTCAAATTGTAAAATAATGATAGTACCATATTTAATATTAAACCTAGCAACATTAAATCCAAAAGTCTAGAATCCAGAACTAGTTATCAATCACTTCGCTTCTATAAAAAAATAACATTAAAAAATTGTCGAGCGAAATTCCTCCACGTAATGCAGGCGTGCTTTAATTAGGATTTTAAACTAAATTCATTGAATAATCATTGCTAAACAGTGATGTCGGTTTAAAGAGGAAATTTTCTTGTCACCCCGTAGTATTAATTGTTAAGGAAACAATTTAAACGATCAGGTATGAACTGAAATATCATGTTACTTATTCGCTTTGTTACCGGTCTTTGATAAAACACAAATAGCTGTTTCTTTGTTTAACTATACGAGTAATTGTGTGCTTTTTTACAGGATGAAGGCCTTAGGTCTGCTTCTGATAGCGGCTTTGGGGCTAAACGGGAGTTTGGGGGTCGATAGGAACAATTTTAAAACCTGCGATCAGTCTGGATTTTGCAAGCGTTTGCGAGGATTAAAGCCAGAGAAATCTCAGTACGCTTTGAATGTGGACAGTGTTTTCGTCCACGGTAACGTTCTCTCTGCGGAAGTGGTCACTGTTGACTATGAAGGAGAGACAAAAAATGTCTTAGTGAGTTTTTTTTTAATTTATTCTGTTAGTAGGCATATGAGATGATAAGTTCTTTGTAATATCATAACAAGTTTTGTCACTAAGATAGGATGTTAAAAGGACAAGAGGATTATTAAGAATATTGAGAGTTTTCTCATAGTTCATACTTGAAATGGAGGAGGAAAGAAAATTGAAATAGGATGATAATCCTGCCAAAAGACTAGGTTTAAGGAATCACCAAGTAATACATGTTAGCTTGCTGCAATAAAAATTGTAATGTGATAACAACTGATGATTTATGCTGACAATCTTATGTTTCTCATTTTATATACAACATTTATATGTTATAACTTGCAATACTATTCCATTGTTTCTATTCCTAATTTATTTAATTACCAATGTTTATGAACCCACACAACTCCACATAAATTGGATGAACCAGACTTTCACAGCCTAGATATAGTCCTTTGCATGATTCATTAGTGATACTCATTACTGAAATTAGAGATCGAATACTTGCAAGTATTTTGAGCCCTGTTATTTGTTTTCACTTTGTAACTGGGCAGGTTGATTCTGCAAAGCCTGCAACAATCATTATTACAATCGTAATTGTTTTAATTAGCTGAATTTATGGTATCCTTGCTGCAACAATACATAGTTGTATTCAATAAAGAGAGAGTGTCGGCCAATCAGAGGTGGCAGTAATCATTACCAGCTGCCATTTTAGTGCAATCGAGCAGCTAGTGTTCATATTTGCCCATATATCTCTACTATGCTGTTCACTATGTTTTTTAAAAAAACCAAAGCACTATTAGCATCTAATAATCTACTACTAGGCATTAATTTAGACTGTACAAGTTGATACCCGCAACTTTGTATGTGTGCAATTAGGGTTTTTACATAATTATTCTATCAGAAATCTTCGATTTTCCAGGACAAAAAGTAGCCTATGTCACACTTTAGGTCTTCATCTGTATACATGCAAAAAAATCGCATTGATTCGTTGCTTTGTTGTGGCATGATTAAAGGACTAACAAACAAACACATTTTTCATTTATAATATAGTTAGTTACTAGCTAATGCCCGCAGCTTCGCCCGCGTGGATTGGTCAGATCCCCTGCAGCATCAGGATTGAGGAGTTGGACTCCAAATTTTTTATGAAACAATGTCGCAAAGTTCCTCTATCGATTAAAAAAGAAATGACGCAAATCGGTTCAGAAATCTCGGAGATTTCGGTGTACATAGGTGAAAAATACAATTCCCTTTTTGAAAGTCGGTTAAAAAAGTAGCCTATGTTACTCCCTGGTCAATTTTCTACTTGTCTGTGAAAATCCCGTCAAAATCGGTTCAGCCGTTCCCAAGATTAGCCTTTTCAAACAGACAGACAGACAGACAGACAGACAAAAATTTTAAAAACGTGTAATTCAGTTATAGTATCGTTCAAATAACCATATGACCTTAATATGCGGTAGTTATTTCGAAATTACAGACAGACACTCCAATTTTATTTATTAGTATAGATTATCACCAAACAACACTACATTTTTGTATAGCATCTCTTATCTACCCATTAAAAATCCTTTAACCTTGATCACACTACATTTTCAATTAATTTAAATTCCTGTTTGTATAATAAAGTCTGATTGTTTTAACCATAGCCATACTAATATTATAAATGCAAATGTGTTTTCCTTACTTTATTACAGTCCATCTGCTTACTGATTTTGTGCTATCAAATTAGCTGTTACAATAGGAAAATTGATTGCACACTATCAATTTCTTTGTTACAGAAAAGATTAAACAGGTAGTTACTAGTTTCCATAAATAGTAAACCTGTATAGCTATTTCTTTGTTAGGATACCTAAGTAATTTGTATATGTCATACTATATTTCCTTGTGCCTGATAAACAAGTATTCTAAGCAAAATAATGAAATTGGAGCTGAGATTGGGGGCAGAGTAGCTCCAGAAGACCTTCCTTTTTTTTTCTCTCTCGTCTGGCTTTACAAAGATTAGCCAATGTCAAGTTTGTAGTTATTTGTAATAAGTTAGTTAAACTATACAAGTATGGACCATATAACCGACGTACGCACGGCACACCCTTAGAGCGCTTTCCAGTCAGTTTTAACAAAAAAAACACTCCAAAAAGGCACAACATGCCCGCCAGCTAACACCAACACAGACGAAGTCCAAGACCTTCCTGTGGGTCATAAATGTGGATAGTGTAACCTTTACCTAATATGTTATCTGTGAGCAAATTACTAAAGCTACATAAAAGCACTTGTTCCTTGAGCTGTAAACTGTGTTTTAAAAGGTTTAGGCCAGTGGTTCTCAAACTTTTTTGGTGACGGAACCCTTTTGGGAAGCAAACTACTTGATGGAACACTACAATAAAACAATAGTTTTTAAAAGTGTATTCTTATGAGATATTGTACCAGCTATTAGGTAACGCATGTTTCTACAAATACAAATAAATAAATACCTAAATAAATATACCTACGCGCGGCCGCGGAGTCAAAACGTTCGACCAGAGAGAGCTGTTTTGTTTTTTTTTCTAAATTCTTGCGGAACCCCTACAGAGGTATCGCGGAACCCTAGGGTTCCGCGGAACACGCTTAGAGTATAGCTGGTTTAGGCAAATTCAACTGCCTCGTTGCCTTGGTTTGGTGATTTGTATGTTCCACTGCAGATGATGAGGACTTGTGTTCGATTCCCGGGTCGGGCCAAAATAGTTAGGCATTAGATTTTTCTGTTAAGAAATTCTCAATACCTACTAGCCCAGAGTTAGAAAGTTTTTTAAGCAGTGTTTTACCGCCCCGCCTTGGAGAGCACGTAAAGTCATCGCTCCACCTTAGTGTGGTTTTACAGTGACGCTTTCGCCAGCGCGGTTGGTAAGCGTCGCGGGCCACGAGCTTTGCGTCTCTTGGATCGTTACATAGTCGCGCGGATGGCCCGCGCTGACGGCAATTCGGCCACCGCGCTTACCGCCCTCGCGCTTACCACCCGCGCGGACGGTAAGCGTTACTGTAAAACCAGCCTTAGGCTGCATCATCTCCTGCTTGGTATGATTGCAGTCAAGCGCAAGACCATGTAGTTATAAAAAACAAACAGCGGTCCAAGATTCGATCGTCATCATCAGCGGCCCAAGATTCGACCGTCTGCGGCCCATGTTCGGACCCTAGTCTGATTGGTTACTATAATAGTTTATTACTATCCACAGTGGCGATACGCTCTGAGGCTATCAGCTCTTGCGGACAGCAGCTTCCGCGTGGAAATGGATGAGGCTGATCCCCTCTACCCTCGTTACAGGACGCAGATCGCCCTTGAGGGCGAACCTAAGGCAGATGGGTACGCTATCTATACTATTTTTTTAATTAAATAAATCATTCATTCAGTAAGGTTCTGTACGTCCATAATATATAAAAAAAGGAACCCTTATAGGATCAATCGTGTATTGTATCAGTGTGAATCAGTGTGAATTGGCTGTGACAGACGTCTGTCTGTACATCTGTCACAGCCAATTCACACTGAATCTACCCAAGCAATTCAATTGTGAAACATGAATTTCTGTGAACCCAACAGTGAAATTTGAATATCAGGGTAAGATAGGATAGGTACTTCTGGGGGCAAATTCCTTTGGCTCTCTCTCTGTTTCTAAACATAGGCATTTTTTTTTTTCAGAATAAAACTAGTCTCAAACGAGAACGGCAAACTCACCCTTGCAAACAACCAGGGTCATAGAGTGGTGATAACTACAGAACCCTTGAAGATAGAGTTTGTTGACCATTCGGGTGAAGTCTCCGTAGTACTTAATGAAAACTCACAGTTATTGGTTGAACCGCTCAGAGCGCGGAGGGAGAGGAGAGATGACGATGACGAGCAGGGCAACGCTGTGGAGGTGGTAAGATGGTTTTTAAAATTTTTTTATTAGTTTTAGTTGTTCTTATGTTGACATTCCTTCAAAATTGGTATTTGTTTTTTTCGACTACCTTCTTATCCAGTCAAGTTGAAATTTTACATGCCTACTATTACACAGATATGAGCCCTGTTAATAACCACTAAAATTGTCCTTTTGATATGAAATTTGACACACAAAGTTAAAATGGCGCGTGAGAACTGTTTTTATACGCATTATAGTCTGACCTACAGCCAATTTTTTTTTAAAGAATATTAGCTATGCTAATAATGACTAATACTTCCCTTTCGGGTGGGGTTTGAACCGCCGACCTTTCGGAATTCAGTCCTCTCCTCAACTGTTGAGCTATCGAAGCTCATCAATTTGACTTACATAGTATCTGATATTGTTATATTAAATGCCTTGTGGATTGTTGTGTCAGAGATATTATTTAAAGATGTTACTAATCGGAAACTAAATTAACAATAGTAAACTACTTGAGAATTGAGATAAATCGCGAGCGATATCGGTCACGTAATGAGATAACTCGAGATCGATGACATTACGTGAACACACGAATTATATTATCTGAACTTCTAAACGTGGTATATTAGTAGGGTTGGCACTTGCCGAGACCTAGAATCCAAAAGCCGAATTTACAGCTTTAAATTAAGTTTTTTTTAAATCCTGTGGGAACTCTTTGCTTTTCCGGGATGAAAAGTTGCCTATGCCAATTTACGAAACACAAGCTATTTCTTTACGCATATAAATCGCTTAAACGGATGGACCTTTGAGAATCTCGTAGGAACTTTTTGATTTTCTAGGATAAGAAGTTCCATCCCTGGGATGTAAGCTAACTCTGTACCAAACATCAAAATCGATTAAACTGTTGAGCCGTGAAAAGCCAGCAGACAGACAGACAGACAGACACACTTTCGCATTTATATTATTAGTATGGATTAAGTAGATATATCAAATATGGATGATTTGAAAAAAATGTTACACACTGCAGGACATATGCAAAATGTACTCTATTGCTATGTAACAAGGTCCATTTTCATCTTAAAAGTTCATTAAGGTTTAGGATGTCTCATTATATTCTATTTACATTCAATTAATTGCCTACGTGAGGTCAAGTGTGCATTAGATATGTCATAATATGGTTATCGCCGCTAAACGTGTTATAAAATTAATTGATGCGTATATAAAACGACATTTATTATTGTTGTTATGTATTTGGTTACTACCTAAGTGTACCTATATTTTTCTACACAGTGATTTTTCAGGCGATTTTTCGCAAAAAGTGATTTAAAGGGTTCCGTACTTCAAAAAAAAAAACGGAACCCTTATAGAATCACTTTGTTGTCTGTCTGTCTGTCTTATCTATCGTGTCTGTCAAAAAAACCTATAGGGTACTTCCCGTTAACCTAGAATCATGAAATGTGGCAGGTAGGTAGATCTTATAGCACAAATAAAGAAAAAAATCTGAAAACCGTGAGTTTGTGGTAACGTCACAAATTTTTTTTAAATGTGTGCATGAAAAAATAATTAATATTTTCAATTTTCAAAGTTAGATAAGTATACCCAGGGAAATGAATACTATACTCATATGAAAGGACTTTCACTGTACATTCTAAACCAGATTTTTATTTATTTTTATGCGTAATAGTTTTTGATTTAGCGTGCAAAATGTCGGAAAACATATCCGAGTACGGAACCCTCGGTGCGCGCGTCTGACTCGCACTTGGCTGGTTTTTTAATTTAATTTCATGTTCTAGGAAGAGGAAGGCACGTGGGGTGAAAATTTCAAAGGACACCATGACAGCAAACCTCGTGGTAACGAGGCCGTGTCCCTCGACGTTTCCTTCCCCGGCGCCAACCATGTCTATGGTAAGTTTCTACTATCCTATCGTATCGCTAGGCCAAGGTCTTCACCAGTACGTAGTCGAAATCGTAGTCGAAAAAACGGATGCATATGAGGAGATTTGCCTCATTTTTAATTCCAAAGCCCAAATACTAATTTTCATTGCTATGTTGCGACGTGATAGAAACGCGCATTACAGTATTTAAATGAAAATACTTAAAAGCTCGCTTCATCAAAGCGACAATTCGTTGGTGTGGGTGGAACCTAAAAAAGTGGTTTCCACAGATGACGGAAACAACGTTATTTGTGCGTGTCACCCTTTTCCTCTAACCGCACTTCACCCTGAGAGAATTAGCTTAAAATTCAAGATTTTTTTGATCAAAAATGGCAAAGTAAAATTGCAAATCGACTTACTTTATCCCGGAAAACCAATGAGTTCCCACGGGATTTTTAAAACCTATATTGACGGGAACGAAGTCGCGGGCATTAGCTAGTGGAGAGATAAATCGATATATGGCTTAGTTATAGATCTAGAACAACAAAGAATAGAATAATAGGCGTAATATATTTGTATGGAGAAACGCGTAAGTAGTGTACCCTTAAGTAAAAAAAATTGATTTTCGCAGGTATACCAGAGCACACAGACAACTTCTTCCTCAAAACGACAACATCCAGTGAGCCATACCGTCTATACAACCTCGACGTGTTTGAATACGAACTCGATAGCCCTATGGCTATCTACGGCGCCGTTCCCGTACTTTATTCCCATAGGTGAGATTAGCATTTTGTCCTTTTTTGTCCTCAAAAGGAAAAAGGAATCCTTCTAGTATCACTTCGTCGTCTGCCTGTCTGTTTGTCTGTCCGTCGCTCCGTCTGTCGTGTCTGTCAAGAAAACCTATAGAGTACTTCCCGTTGGCCTAGAATTATGAAATTTGGCAGGTAGATAGCATTTATAGCACAAGTAAAGGAATAAATCCGGAAACCGTGAATTTGTGGTAACATCACAGAAAAAATAATTAAAATGTGTTTCAATTTTATAAGTAAGATAACTATACTAAATGAGGTATATTTGTACATTGAAAGGGCTTTATTTGTACATTCTAAAACAGAATGTTATTTATTATAAAGCATAATGTTTTTGATTTATCATGCAAAATGTCGGCTAAAATACCCAAGTACGAAATCCTCGGTGCGCAAGTCTGACTCGCACTTGGCCGGTTTTTTGTGGTTCTTTTGATGGCTTTATGGGCTTTGTGATGCTGATTCAATTTATCGAAAACTGACTTTTTATTTTATTTTATCTAATAGAAAGCCAACAGTATACAAAGAAATAATAATTTTATGACAACTTATTTAAACTTAACTCTAGCTATCAATGCATTCTCACTTACAGGTTAACTCAACATCCATTTTTTCGACCTTCATAATATGTGCTGATATGTGTTATCATGTTTTTGCAGTGCAAAACGCTCAGCAGGGGTGTTTTGGCATAACTCGGCAGAAACTTGGGTGGATATCGTAAACTATAGCGAAGGAAACGTGGTCTCTTCCTTGGTCAACTTTGTCACCGGCGGACAAAAGCAACGGGTTGATGCGAGGTACGTACGGTTGATAAAAATTTCGCGCTCGCTGCGCTTTTAATACTTTGTAAACATCGTGAGGAAACCTGCATGTATGTCTGCCAATGCGTACTTGGCTAACGTGGTTGACTATGGCCAAAAGGCAAAAACCCTTCTCATTCTGAGAGGAGACCCGTGCCCTGTAGTGAGCCGGCGATGGGTTGATCATGATATTATTTTATTTTTAAAACATAGTTGAAAACTCAAACCCAACTGCGATCATCTTAAATGGTGAAATGTTAGAGCCAAATTGTTTTTCTGTCTCTTGATATATTTTAATGTTGTTGTACATTTATATTCATCAGCTCAGAATTTTCTCCTCTTTCATTTGACATCCCACTCGATACAATAGCAAAAAAAAAATTTTAGACCCCCACTTTTTTTCATGTAACATTTGTTGGTCAATTTTTTCGTATAAAATATAGCCTATGTCACCCGGGCCTTTGCAACGAATCAATTGACACCTTATTCATCTAAATCGGCCCAGTAGTTTAGGCACTACGGTGGAACACACAGAATCTGGATACAAACATACATACATATATACATAGACTGCTAAAATCATAACCCTTCCTTTTGGCTTCGCCGCAGTCGGGTAAAAAAGCATTTGCTACGCATGATGCTACAGCTGCAATACTTGTCCATAGGTTCATGAGTGAATCCGGTATCGTGGACATATTCGTTCTGATGGGTGACAGGCCGGCTGACGTGTTCCGACAATATACCGCGCTTACCGGAGTTGCACCCATCCCGCCCGTGAGTGACTATATAATATTTTTCTCTCACTCGTTCGGAAATTGCTACTTTATTAAAAAAATCGGTCAAGTGCGAGTCAAATTCGCGCACTAAGGGTTCCGTACTCGGGTATTTTTTCGACATTTTGCACGATCAATCAAAAACTATTATACATAAAAATAAATAAAAATCTGTTTCAGAATGTACATGTAAAGCCCTTTCATATGATACCCCACTTGGTATAGTTATCTTATTTTGAAAATTGAAACACATTTTAATTTTTTTTTAAATGATGTAACCACAAATTCGCGGTTTATTATTTATTCCTGTATTTGTGCTGTAACCTACTACCTACCTGCCAGATTTCATGATTCTAGGTCAACGGGAAGTACCCTATAGGTTTCTTGACAAACAGACAGACAACGAAGTGATCCTATAAGGGTTCCGTTTTTCCTTTTCAGGTACGGAACCCTAAAAAACAGTCAAGTGCGAGTCGGACTTGCACACAAAGAGTTCCGTACCATCATACACGATATAACACTTAATTTCAATTTATTGCAATTCCATAAATACATTCAACAATCGTTTCTCTTATGATCACACGCCAGCAAGACGATAATAAAAGTTGCTGGACAGTTTTATACTGGTAATAAGGTTCTTTAAGTGCGCACTAAGATTTTTTTTTTTTCAGAAATTCTCTCTGGCATACCACCAATCTCGCTGGAACTACAACGATGAAAATGACTTAAGAAGCGTCGACGAAGGTTTCGATGAACACGACATTCCTGCTGACACACTGTGGCTTGATATCGAATACACGGACAAAAAGAAGTAAGCGTATAAAACAGTCTCTGAGCTAAGCCGCGGACGAACTATAACAGTTTCTTACATCTTGGGTTAGCAACTGTTCCTTAAATAGAAAGGATTGTGTACATTTGATGCGTATTCGTTCCGGACACATTCCACTAAATAAATTTGGTTACTTAATGAAAAAAGTCATATCACCTGACTGTCCCGATTGTGATAGACCGGAGGACGTACACCATTTGTTAGTGGAATGTGTGCGGAACGAGGCGGAGAGATGGGAGATCTGCAATAGATTTCCCATTCTTCGCCAGGTCGGCGGCTGTAACAGTGCCCTATCCCAACCTCTGTCGGATGAGGCTAGGGCACTGTTACGGCTGTACAAGAAGGCCTTACGCAAATAAGTGGTTAAGTATATAATGTGGCCTTACGGAGTGACATTTTCCAAATGGAAAAAACTCTCAAAAATCAAGATAAAAAAAAAAAAAACAGTTCCTTATTTGCTACGGAGCCCTAAAAACTATTGAAAAACGCATTTTTAATACATTTTTATTTTCCAGATATTTCACATGGGACGTGGAAAAATTCAGACACCCCGCCGAGATGGTTGCGAACTTGACTGCCAAAGTATGTGATATTTTGATTACATATATTGATGACTAGATGATGCCTGCGACTTCGTCTGCGTGGATTTGGGTTTTGTGTTAATTTCCGAAACGCAAGCTACCTCTGTACTGAATCCCATATAAACCGGTTAAACGGATGGGTCTTTAAGAATCCCTTAGGAATCTTTTGGTTTTCTGGGATACAAATTAGCCTATGTTCGTCCCCGGGATGTTCGCTAACGTACCAAATTTCATCAAAATCGGTTGAACTGTTGGGCCGTGAAAAGCTAGAAGACAGATACACTTTCGCATTTATAATACTAAGAAAAACCCTCTGTTTATATTTTTTTAGTTAATAAATATACATACATACATGAGTATGGATTTGTATCAATGTATAAAATGTGGAATGTTTTATTAAAATCCTGTGGGAACTTTTTGTTTTTCTGTTAATTGGATGGGCCTTGAAATAGTAGCAGGCAAACTGACACACATTTAAATGGTTTTTTTCATTAAAGTATAGTGAGTTATATACCTACTTTTTTTTTCATGTAACATCCGTTAGGTGAATTTTTTCGTATAAAATGTAGCCTATGTCACCCGGACCTTTACGACGAATCTATTGACACCTCATCAAAATCGGCCCAGTAGTTTAGGTGCTACGGTGGAACATACAGAATCTGGATACATACATATGTAGCGGTTGCCACATTCGCAAGAAGATGTCGCTTCTAAACTCAATCAATCAACAACGCTCGAAACATGAACCCCAGCCTGATAACTCACGACCTACGCCTAGATGGCAGCACGGGTAGCTTAATTGGCATACAAGGAGAAACACGCAACTTTCAATCGCATCGACAGAGCGTTAACCAAATTGGACTATATATAGAAGTTTCAACGTACTACCGTCGGCCCAGCTGGCGCTACCGAGCACAACACCGCTCGGTTGGGAAATTTCCCTATTGCTACGGTCGAGCACACAGCCACACCAGCTCCCGTACACATATATAGACTGCTAAAATCATAACCCTTCCTTTTGACTTTGCTGCAGTCGGGTAAAAAGATATTTTGGATACATGTACCCACATGTATGCCTATTGCCTACATGTAACAAATACCCACACACATACTACATATACTGCGAAAATCATAACCCTTCCTTTTGGCTTTGCCTCAGTTGGGTAAAAAAAAATAAGTATGGATTGTCGCACAGGGTCGCAAGCTAGTGGTAATCATAGACCCGCACATAAAGCGAGAGGCGGGCTACTTCGTACACGAAGACTGCACTGAGAGAGGGTACTATGTGAAGAACAAGGACGGCAACGATTATGAGGGTAACTATAGTTTTACTAACATTGTTTTCAATTCAATTCAATTCAATTATCTTTATTGCTAATTTGGGTTAGTTTACAGATCTTAATAGTATTGTTAGGTTCTGCCAAATTACAATCATTAAAAATTAAAATGTGTTTCA
Organism: Maniola jurtina; assembly: GCF_905333055.1. Lineage (NCBI taxonomy): Eukaryota > Metazoa > Arthropoda > Insecta > Lepidoptera > Nymphalidae > Maniola > Maniola jurtina. The sequence goes on from NC_060053.1 coordinate 5,852,273, forward strand.
ATTTTCAAGATAAGATCTATACCAAGTGGGATATCATATGAAAGGGCCTTTACCTGTACATTTTTAAATACATTTTCATTTATTTTTATAATCTATATCTATACTTATAAATAAAATTGGAGTGTCTGTCTGTAATTTCGAAATAACTACCTCATATTAAGCTCATAGGGTTATTTGAACGATACCTTAACTGAATCATACGTTTTTAAAATTTTTGTCTGTCTGTCTGTCTGTCTGTCTGTCTGTCTGTTTGAAAAGGCTAATCTTTGGAACGGCTGAACCGATTTTGACGGGATTTTCACAGGCAAGTAGAGGATTGACCAGGGTGTAACATAGGCTACTTTTTTAACCGACTTTCAAAAAGGGAGTTGTGTTTTTCTATCTATGTACACCGAAATCTCTGAGATTTCTGAACCGATTCGCGTAATTTTTTTTTTAATCGATAGAGGAACTTTGCGACATTGTTTCATAAAAAATTTGGATTCCAACTCCTCAATCCTGATGCTGCAGGGGATCTGACCAATCCACGCGGGCGAAGCTGCGGGTATCAGCTAGTATAGTATAATAGTTTTTGATTTTTCGTGCAATATGTTGGAAAAAATACCCGAGTACGGAACCCTCGGTGCGCGAGTGTGGCTCGGACTTGGCTGCTTTTTTAATTACGTGTAATCTCCCCAGGGTGGTGTTGGCCGGGGTCGTCGTCGTACCCGGACTTCTTCAACCCGGAAGTGACAAAGTACTACGTGGAGCGGTACAAGTTCGAGAACTTCCCCGGAACTAGCAAGGACGTTCACATTTGGAACGACATGAACGAGCCTAGTGTGAGTATAACACTTTAAAGTGGATGCGACGGGTCTGCCCGCGAAATTCAAATTTAATCTGGTTTTTCGCGATTTGTAAACTAATACGACAACGTAGGCTTATGGTATTCTAGTTGCGACAATGGCAGTATCATTTCCACGTGTTTATATAAAAATCTTTACTTGATAGGGCCCAGTTTAAGAAATTAGCTCTAGTATCGACTGTAACTCACAAATTAGTCGATACTAGAGCTAATTTCTTAAACTGGACCCTTTCAAGTAAAGATTTTTATATAAACCTGTGAGGATGATACTGCCATTGGCGCAATTAAAATGCCATAAGTCTACGTTGTCGTATTAGATTACAAATTGCGAAAAACCAGATTGAATTTCGCGGGCAGACCCGTCGCTTGCCCCTTAAGAGCCCCGTTAACGGTAGGACAACTCGTTGGTAGGTATAGTGCCGTTTCCACAGATGAAGAAAATAACGTCATCTGTGCGTGTAACCCTTTCCCTCAAACCGCGCCACACCCCGAGAGAGGTCGGGTGAATGAATTTTGCTTGTGATACAGGATTTCTTAATCAAAAACGGCAAGGGGAGAATTCAAATCGACGTTTGGAATTACGCCTATTTTTCCCAAAAGAAAACATTTTATTACACAAACCAGAGATATTTGACATTATTATAAAGTAAAGTGTGACATGACTTAGTTAATTTTTTTAAGCGGGCCAACTTATCGGTTTCTACACGGCATCTTACCGGAGTGCTCAATTGCTTGGTGGCACATGTTTGCCTGTACGGTGGTAACTAGCCACGACCGTAGCCTCCAACCAGACCAAACCATAGACAATTTAGAAATTATCATTGCCCTGCCGGGTATCGAACCTGAAACCTCCCACTCATAAGCCCACAGCGCTCACCACTGCGCTGGAAAGTCGTCAAATTAGAGACGGATTATGTATTTGTTTGTTATGACAGGTTTTCAACGGTCCAGAGATAACAATGCCAAAGGATTGTCGACACTGGAAGCCCCCTCAAGACGGACAAGACGGCCTCGCCGCATACTGGGAACACAGGTAAAAGGAGTCTTGATAAAAGAGGCATACTTGCGCCGCTTGCCGTTTTCAGTCATTTCTGCTGCGGCTCCCGGTCTGATGCTGTCTCCCTGATATGACACGGGGCCAATGTGTCAACGCACGTTGCGTCCCACATTAGTGCCCGTCCCCGCTACCAGGAAACCAGCGTCAATCCATCAGGTCTCTTGCCATCATCCTGACAAATCTCTGCTGGTTTAATGAGTGCAGGAATATCTATGGTTAATGTTATAGCTCGTAGCTTTAGTTTTAAGTAACGTAATTAATTATCACCACTATATCGTACAAGTTTAACAATTTTGACCATCAAAAGGAGTAAAATTGTACCTACTTTGAATAAATGATTTTGACTTTGATTTTGACTTTGACTTTATACTTTAGTGGTACAAACCCCTTCTCTGAGGGATAAAAATTTAAATTACGATTCGTTTGACAGACACGTTCACAACGAGTACGGGCAGTGGTACATCCAAGCGACGCATCAAGGCATGCTGGCGCGCACAGACGGCAAATACCGACCCTTCATACTCACACGGTCCACCTTTGCCGGCACTCAACGGTGAGTTTATTCCATTAATTTTTTTTTAAGTTATAGACTAACGCTTGGCTGCAATCAGACCTGCTGGTAAGTGATGATGCAGCCTAAGATGGAGCGCGCTTGCCTAGAAGTTGCCTATTCACTCTTGACTTGAGGATACCTATAATAAAAGAGTAGGGGAAAACAACCGCCCATTGTTCCAGATCCTTTTTTCCACGCACATGCAAACTTTGGAATCAACTCCCATCGACAGTGTTCCACTAGATTAAAACATGGGGTTATTCAAGGGGCGGACCAACAAATTCCTGAAAGGCCGGCAATGTATCGGCGGTACCTCAGGTGCTGCAAATGTTTATGAGCGGCGGTAATCACTTGACATCAGGCGACCCGCCTGCTCGTTTGAGAGCTTAGTTTAAATCATTAGAGTAAATCTGTACCTTTAGAAGGGTTATTTCAAACAAAAATCGTGTATAACGAATAAAATATTCGTAGAGTAGGTACTCGTAGATACTACGGTGGAAATCGGGATAGCAGTGAGTCAGAAAAGAGGGTTTCGAAAAAATAATTTATATAACTTATCTTACTAATTTTCATCCCGGAAAATCATAGAGTTCTCGCGCGATTTTTGGAAATCTAAATCCACGCGGACGAAGTTGCGGGTATCAGCTAGTAATAGTATATATGCTCTGACTATCTCCGTGATCGTCAGCAATTCGTTCGCTATGGCATATATGAGTCTAAACCTTATCATACGCGATCCGGTGTAAGCCAAGGCTCTATTTTAGGACCCTTATTCTTCCTAATTATGATAAACGATCTTCCAGAATGTATAAAATATGCAAAATGTCTATTATATGCTGATGACCTAAAACTTATATTAGAAATAACTTCTGCCGAAGATTGCCTCAAGTTGCAACGCGATCTAACAGCTGTATGTAACTGGAGTAAAACGAACAAAATGGAATTCAACCGTGACAAATGTTCAGTCATGACCTTTGGTAAAGTTCGGTATCCCTTGATACATGAATATAAAATGGATGGAATTCCCATTCCCAGAGTACAAAATGTGAAAGACTTAGGCGTAACTTTTGATACTAAATTAACCTTCCGAGACCATATCAATACAGTGGCAGCTGACTCATTTCGAAGATTAGGATTTTTATTGCGTAACTCTCGGGAGTTCCATAGCCCTTTAGTAATAAGGTTACTATATTATGCCTTAGTCCGAAGCAAACTCGAAACAAGTACCTGTGTCTGGCATCCGTACGAGAAAAAATACGGACTCATGTTAGAAAAAGTGCAAAAGGCCTTCCTAAGATACTTGTATAAGCGTTGCTATGGATATTACCCCTTCCTATATCGAACCAAATTTCTTTTAGGTTGCTTGGGTTTTAACTCCTTGGAGGTCAGACGGACTTGCGACCAACTAAAAATCATATGCCGAATTTTGCGAGGGGATGTCGACGCTCCAGACCTTCATGACCAACTCTGTCGTATACGAGTACCTAAATTAAATAATAATCTTCGTCCACGAAAGAATAAACTTTTCGTGATACCAGTTCATCGTACTGTTGCTCGATCTATGGCACCGATACCGCGTTCATTGGCTTCCTTCAACGCGCTCTCGGATATAAATGATCAATGGGATCCATTCAATGACGGGTGGGCATCGTTGGTTCAGGAGTTACTGAGGTACGCGGAGAGCATTGAATGAACAGGATCATTCAGTGCTCTCAGCGTATACATTCATTCAAAATTTAAAATCTTTTATTGTATCATATTTTGTTCTATCTTTACCTTTTATTTTTATTTATTTTTTATTTTTTGTATAATAATTAATCATCTAGTTCGTGTAAGTGGCTCTGCCGTTCAATTAGATGTAAATAAATAAATAAATAAATAAATAAATATGCGATGTTATTTTAGTTACGCGGCAGTATGGACGGGAGACAACGCGGCCGAGTGGGGTTTCCTGCAAGCGTCAGTACCGATGTGTATTTCCCTCGCGGCCGCCGGCATCAGTTTCTGTGGCTCGGACGTCGGCGGCTTCTTCAAGTACCCTGAGGCTGAGCTCATGACTCGGTGGTATCAGGTATGTGTGTATACTACCTCCTTTACAGACAGCAACTTCTCGATCGAATACTACATGGCGCTGTGCAGTTTTATCACGCTAACAAAGTTTTTTATCAATTTTGAATGTAATAACCGCCTCGTTGCCCACATATAGCAAGTGCCGTAATTGTTGTTTTTGGAAGACTTAGGATAAGTACCATGTTTCTGCTATGACTCCCTTGTCACGTCAATATAAACTGTAACAAATATGATTCGAAGCTACCAGGATAGTATACTTGAAAGGTGATGCAATCAATCAAATATTGCAATCTAGTTTGGGGGTTTTTGCCAAAGTTGACATTGACGGTAACGACGTACCAGTTTCTGTTGCCCCAAGAATCCTGATTTCAAGTTCAAGTATCCTGAAACTGAGCTCATGATTCGGTGGTATTAGGTGTGTCTACCTCCTTTATAGATAACAACTTCTCGATCAAATACTAGATACGCAGAGTTTTATCACGCTATCGAAGTTTTTACATTTGGGAAATGAAAAGGGATTTTTAAGTCTCCAACTTCCAAATTACACAATAGATGGCGCTGTACGAAGTTTTACCACGCTATCGAAGCTTTCACGTTAGAAAATTACAATGGTAACGGTGTAAAATCATTTATGAAACAATAATTAATAATTATGATTTCATTTATAATTAAGAATCAAAATATTTGTACGCCGCTACGGCTAATGTGTTTGAACTCTGTAATAATTACCAACATCTTGTAACACACATTATGCAAATAAAGTATTTCTATTTCTATAAATGTTTTAGTATACTGGTTTGAAATGTCTTGTACGATGGTACGAAACCCTTTGTGTGCGAGTTTGACTCACACTTAACCTGTTTATTTGTCCAGGCGGGCGCGTACCAAGCGTTCTTCCGAGCGCACTCGCACATCGAGACCAAGCGCCGGGAGCCCTGGCTGTACGACGCCACCACCACTTCCAGGATACGAGACGCCGTGCGACGCAGATACGCGCTGCTTGACTTCTGGTAATATGGGATGATGGCTATGTCAAAAATTTATTATTTCTCGGTCATTATTATGACTAAGAAATAATAAATTGTCTGTCCGAGAAAAGTTGCATAAGTTGTATTTGGTTAATAAATGTTTTTTATTTCATTTTTATTATTAAATAGAGGGTCTTCCAAAATGAGTAAAATCCAGGTCCACTGTTAGTTTTAAGTTTATTGGTTTCTTGCCGACTCATCTCAATAGATCTGCTTTCCGAATCGGTGATAGAGTCTTGCCATATCATAAGTGGCACATGCCGTCCCTACATGAAATAAATTCATTTCATTTACACCCGCACATGGTTCAAATCAAATCATTTATCTGCTTATTGTAGGTAAAAACATGAAATTAGAATGATAAGTACCTTACAGGTACACCCTATTCTACGAGCACATGGTCGATGGGTTACCGGTGACGCGGCCACTGTTCCAGGAGTTCCCCAAGGAAGAGGCCACTTTCACCATTGACAACCAGTATTTATTGGGTAAGGAAAAAACGTTCAAAATGGAGATGTTTCTATTTTTTTTATGAATCTCTATTCTCTATGTAGTAAGAAACAAAGCTTCTCTGTCTGTCCCTCGTACGCTTAGATCTTTTAAACTACCAACGACAAGATAATATACATATATTTTTAATAAAAATAGCTAAAGTGTTAACTGTGTACTAAGGTTAGCATAATTAGTTTTTTTTTTTTTTTAACCTATGTGATGTATTTATGATGTGAATGGAGTGATAACTATGATATTGGTAAGTTTGAAAGAGGCGTGTATAGCCTGCCAAACTGTGTTAGATTTATTATTTTGTGTTTATCCTGTGTTACGGTCGTTATGTTATTATGTTACGGTTGAGTACACATACACCCCAACGTGATCAAAGAGTGATCGCACACCACCGCAACAGCCGACGTGATCAAGAGTGTTCGCACACCGCACATCACCGCAAGGCACAGAACAAATAACATTTAAATTTGGAATTCTCAGGCGACAAGCTGCTCATCAGACCAGTGTTGGAGCAAGGAGTGTCGAGTGTGAAGGTGTACCTGCCGGGCAAGGAGGCCAGTACCCTGTGGTACGACGTGGACTCGTACCAAGCAGTCGCGGCCAACGGGTGGATGAATCTGGACGTTACTATCACCAAGGTAAGCAATAAAGCCGCCTTTGCACACAATTGTTTTATTTTTCTGTTTCTTCCTTTTGTGTTGTGTTCCTTTTCATGGTTTTGTGTGCAATAAAGATTACATATATCTATCAAGGTATGCGAAATAGCAGACATCATCATCAACACATCGCCGGCTAGTCAGCCTTGCAGCATCAGTTTTCCCCCTTTAATTTTAATAAAATGAAGTTTATCAACCTTCAAGTCAAGAGTGAATAGGTATCTTCTAGGCAAGCGTGCATCTTAGGCTGCACAATCACTTGTCAGCAGGTGTGATTGCAGCCAAGCCCTAGTCTATAACTTAAAAACAAAACTTGTTATATAATTATTAATTACCCATCGCCGGCTAGCCAGCCTTCCAGCATCAGTTTTCCCCTTCAATATTAATAAAACATCTTCTAGGCAAGCGTGCATCTTAAGCTGCACCAATTAGATTTAGATTGCAGCCAAGCCCCTAGTCTTATAACTTAAAAAAAAACTTGTTTCAGATCCCAGTGTACCAACGCGGCGGTACGATCGTGCCGCGCAAGGAGAGAATTCGACGCGCGTCGTCTTTGATGGCCAACGACCCATACACCCTCGTCGTCGCTTTGGACTCCAATGTAAGAGCTTGTTAAGTATAAGACTGCTGTATCTGGCGGCCTTAGGGTTTCAAAGTCAAAGTCGTTTATTCAAATTGGGTACTATTGTACACTTTCATCATCATCATCATCGTCAGCCTGTGGACGTCCACTGTTGGACATAGGCCTTCCCTAAAGAGCGCCACCACACCCGGTCCTCAGCCTTCCTCATCCAGCCACTTCCCGCCAGCCGCTTTATATCGTCGGTCCATCGTGCTGGAGGGCGTCCCACACTACGTTTGCTTAAACGCGGTCTCCACTCACTTTACACACTTTATGATTGTCAAAAATGATGTAGGGGTGATAATTAATTACGTTAACTTAAAACTAAAGCTAACGGTTCCAAACGCGCCCAAGTCTGAGAAGAGCGGACAACAAAGTCAGCCGGGTATTCTTTTCTTTTTTTACTATCACCACTTTACAAAATCACTTATTCTTATTAGAACTATCAAACCACTTATTTCAAATCTTGTACATTTATCGCTGCATTTAGGCAATCTTGAACGGAATTTCTTAGGGTTATTAATCTTCGGCTTAGGTCGAATCGACCTTCGGTTCAGTCACAAATTAGACTGTAAATGTAACCACAGAGTTTACACCTACAGTTCGACGTCACTGGCAGGCGTCAAATGTTACCTACATTTGACGCCTATTTTCCTTTGATTTCACGTCGCACATAGCCTAATATTTGACATATCGTCGATTCAGGATCAAACCGAGAGGTCCCTCACTCTAGTAACTAGTTCACTCCGATATAGTTTAATAAATGCCCGTTTTTTTGCAGAACACCGCTCACGGCACAATATACATCGACGATGGAGAAACTTTCGACTACAGGACCAATAAGTACATCTACGCGAGCTTCCACTATGAGCCGGCCGGTATGACTTACAAGTGAGTCCATATATATTTATATTTTAAAGAATATTAGCCATGCTAATCATGACTAGTACCCCCCTTTCCTCTCCAATTAAGCGTTAAGTTTGTGCCAGGAGTGGGTGCGACAATAGTACAACGGGTGGGGTGTGAACCGCCGACCTTTCGGGATTCAAGCCGATCACGTACACGTGACACTTGCTTATGACAAGCGTTTTGCGTGCAGTTATGTCCGTAGACATAACTGCACGCATCACGTCTACGCGAACGTTCACGCACGCGCACGCAAGCGGTATGCCATGTCTCATACACTTCCATACATTATAACGCAATGGTACGCGCTACGTCTACGCTTACGCGGCCTGTGTGGCCGGCGCTTTCAGTCGGCTCCTCAACCGTTGAGCTATCGAGGCTCTATTCTATACTAACTGATGCCTGCGACTTTTGACGGTCTTCCTGGCGCATTGGTAAGCGCTGTGGTCTTATTAGTAAGAGATCCCGGGTTTGATTCCCGGCAGGGGTTTGTAATTTTAAAATTTTAAAATTCTGGTCTTGTCTGGTGGGAGGCTACGGCCGTGGCTAGTTACCGCCCTACCGGCAAAGCCGTGCCGCCAAATGACATACAGAACCAAAAAATAACATACAGAACCAAAAATTACATACAGAACCCAAAAAGTGACATTAAGATTTTCTATGATCAGAATCACACCACCAAAATCCGACGCGGCGGCGTGGGGCCACGATGGCGGTTTGTACGAGTAAGTGTGATTCTGACAATATGGCTAATTCGTTGTACATAATCTCTAACTAATCTTTTTGCAATCCTTTTCGCAATGTTTCATGTCCACGAGGGAAAAGGATAGCACTAGATTAGGATCTGTCAAAATATTTATATTTATTTGTACCAGAAATTTGTAACAATAAAGAGAAAAAAGAAAGAAAAAGTGGACAGGGAGCACTTATCTCTATAAGAGATCTCTACCAGTGACCCTTGGCAGTGCGAGAGAGCAAGAGAGTATTTAGTTAAGAGAATGTGTACAACAGAATTAGCCATATTTACCCTCCTTTCTCGTTTCCAAACTAATTTGGTTAAAAATGGGTGCTTGGTTCCACACGAATCACAAATATCGTAAGCTTAATTCGCTATAATCCTTTAAAACAGACAAATCTGGTGCAGCATGCGATATGTACCGCCCGCCCTCCTACTACTAAACATGCAGGAAAATCAAGCAATACACCACAACACCACACAAATCTTCTAAAACACACTCAATATACAAAATGTATACTCCACAATACACTATTGCAAAATTCATCGCACTCTTGTTCTGTTTGATTTAGTCTTCGTTTTCTTTTCCAGGTTCAAAAACGTAGACGCAAACTACCCAACCCGTTCCTGGGTAGAGCGCATCGTCATAGCTGGCATCAAAAACGCCCCTAAAGCCGCCAGACTAGTCCAAGGGGGCAAAACCACCCCCCTCCAAATGACCCTGCATAGGGGTAACGATGTTTTAGTGATACGCAAGCCCGGAGCTTCTATGGCCAAACCATGGGAAATACAGTTTACTTATTAAATAAATATTTCATAGTCTAGGAGTCCATGAACCTTTCTTTTGTTTTGGTTGTTGTATATGGTATTAAAGAGACCCCAAAACCCGCCACTGGTCCAAAGGGGCAAAACTACCCCCCTCCAAATGACCCTACATAGGGGTAACGTTATTTTAGTGGTATGTAAGCCCAGAGCTCCTATGGCCAAACCTTTGGAATACAGTTTACATATTAAATAAATATTTCATAGACTAGGAGTCCATGAACTGACGATTGCTGTGTGTAGTATTAGAGATCCCAAAAGCCGCAAGAGTAGCCAAGGGGTCAAAACCACTCCCCATCAAATGACTTTACATAGGTGTAACGATGTTTTAGTGGTATGCAAGCCCGGAGCTTCTATGGCCAAACCATGGGAAATACAGTTTACATATTAAATAAATATTTCATAGTCTAGGAGTCCATGAACCTTTCTTTTGTTTTGGTTGTTGTATATGGTATTAAAGAGACCCCAAAACCCGCCACTGGTCCAAAGGGGCAAAACTACCCCCCTCCAAATGACCCTACATAGGGGTAACGTTATTTTAGTGGGATGTAAGCCTGGAGCTTCTATGGCCAGACCTTTGGAAATGCAGTTTACATATTAAATAAATATTTCATAGTCTAGGAGTCCATGAACTTATGATTGCTGTGTATTGTATTAGAGATCCCAAAAGCCGCAAGAGTAGCCAAGGGGTCATAACCACCCCCCTTCAAATGATCCTACATACGAGTACACTAAGCCAGAGCTTCTATGGTCAAACCATAAAACCCATATTAAATAAATATTTCATAGTCTAGGAGTCCACCAATCTTTTGTTTTGATTTTTGTACGCGTATGGTATACCTACCCAATGGGGGGTCAATGCCGCGTCGTAGGTGGGGCATATTGAGTATAGGCTATACTTTCTTTTTTCTCTCTGGGCTGGTTTCCACACTTAAACGTTTCCGTCTGTTGTGCGTGCGTTGCCCCTCCCCGCTGAAGTCTTCACTCCAGCCATCCAAGCTCGCTCCAGAAGCCGAGTAGACCATTGCACGCTAAACATTGCGGGTTTGAAAAATACGAAATCACTAAAACTACTAATACCTGTAAGGCAAAATGGTTATTGGCATTGGATTGTGTTTAGGTAGTATAATAATAGCGCTAAGTTTTCGTTAGCGTTCTGATTACACCCTGTATATTATCTTTTTTTATAGTCAACTAGAGGATGCCCGCGACTTCGTCCGCGTGGATTTAGGTTTTTAAAGATCCCGTGGGAACTGTATGATTTTCCGGGATAAAAAATTGCCTATTACAGGTACGCAACCTACCTCGGTACCAAATTTCATACAAATCGGTTAAGCGGATGGGTTTTTGGAAATCCCGTGAGAACTGTTTGTTTTTCCGGGATAAAAAGTAGCCTATGTCCTTCCCCGGAATGTATCCTAAGTCTGCACAAATTTTCATTAAAATCGGTTTAGCGGTTGAGCCGTGAAAGCGTAGCAGACAGACAGACACACTTTCGCATTTATAATATTAGTATGGATAATCCTATAAAAAAAGTCAACACATTGAACAAATAATAAAAATGAACTGTATGCCAAAACAATCATGCATTTTAACCTACTTCTAAAAAAGGAGGAGGTTATTCCATTTGTGTTTCCACAAGTGAAAAAAAAAAATTGAAGATAAAATTACGAAATACAAGATAATGTTGATAAGTAAAACCCGACTGCGAGCGTCTTAATAAACGCTGAAATATTATAGTAAAATTGTTTTTCTGTCGCTTGGTATATTTTAAGCTGTAGTACATTTATATTTATGAACTCCGAATTTTGTCTTTCTTTCATTTGACACCCCACTCGATACAATAGCAAAAAAAAAAAAATTTGGAGATCGCTACTTTTTTTGATGTAACATCCGTTAGGTAAATTTTTTTCATATAAAATGTAGCCTATGTCACCTGGACCTTTACGACAAATCAATTGACGTCTCATTTATCAAAATCGGTCCAGTAGTTTAGACACTACGGTGGAACACACAGAATCTGAATACAAACATACATACATAGACTGCTAAAATCATAACCCTTCCTTTTGGCATTTCCGCAGTCGGGTAAAAAATAATCAAGTATAGACAGCAAAAGGAATTATACTGTAGTGACTATGTTCAACAGATAGTACATTTTAAATATTAGACGTGTCTTAAGAATGGATGTAAGGATTTTTTTAAATGTATGGCTAAATATTATTTATTTACCAGTGTTTTACTAACATAACCTCTATGTATTTCTCTCTCTAAAAACAGTGTGAAGTAGACTTTATATTTTTAATAGTATAATAAATACAAAATGTATCAAAGATTTTTGACCCTACACAAAATATTTGTTTTAAAAAGTGAATTATTTACTAAACGAAGATCTAGCCGAATTAAAAACATAAAATACATTTTTTTTAAATTTCTAAAACAAATATTTTGGTTTAGTTTCATTACGTCTTGTGATTTCAGGAAATAAAAATACAATTTTAATATTTAATACGCCTTTTATTTTCTCATATTACATTTTTGGATTTATCCATGAATAGATAATTATGTCACACACAAAAGACTGGTTATGAATTGATGACCTCATCAAGTTTGTATCATGATTGTGACAAACTAACAAATAATGGAAACAGACAAACAAATTGAAAATCTTATTACAATTTACAATGTAAATGATAAAAAAGCTTGGAAAGTTGTTGCTTAACATCTTTTAAGGCGCCCACGCACCCGAACTGAACTGCGCATCGCAGCAGCACACACATTATAGCAGCACATTTATTGATTTGCTGTGGGCTCTTCTCAGACAAGGGCACGTATGGAACCTCGTAGCTATAACTAATTATCACCATTACAATAATATCTACAAATTCTACAACTGCTATCTTATTTCTTCCTTACAGTCATACTCAGTTTTTCCATTAACCCCCGATCCAAAAAGAGGGGTGTTATTAGTTTGACGTGTGTATCTGTCTGTGGCATCGTAGCTCCTAAACTAATGAACCGATTTTAATTTAGTTTTTTTTTGTTTGAAAGGTGGCTTGATCGAGAGTGTTCTTAGCTATAATCCAAGAAAATCGGTTCAGCCGTTTGAAAGTTATCAGCTCTTTTCTAGTTACGGTAACCTTCACTTGTCGGGGGTGTTATAAATTTTTAATTTACACTTGTCTTGAAGAGGTAAACAAGTACTTTCTCGCTGAAATGCATGAGGCGCACTACACGCGGCCCATACCATAGATAGCACACTATGGTCCATACCTAGTTTTTCACCGCGAACTGACAATAAAATGATACGAGTGAAAAACTTAACTCCAGAAGGTCTAAAGCAGGCAAAATCGCGTCGCTTACGCGTTCCTCCGTGAAAGTTTCTGCGATTAGCTGTTTATATTTTAAGCAAACTAAGGAAAAACAACTAGTGAGCCGAACGATTCTTTGCCGTACCATGCCGCCAGGCCCTAAAGTGCCCTAAACGGACTTTTTAATACAGTTGCTCAAAAAGTGGCGTATTGCAGGGACGTATAGCGTTCGGGATGTGAGCTATTACATAATCGTGCTTTTTTTTTACCTTTCCCGCACTCGTGCTTTTTCTTTCCCAACTGTCAAAATATTAAAAAGAAAAACCAACCATGAAGTTTTTACTAAAAAAATTCATAGAAGTTTTTATGATTCATGCAAATACGTATATTTCTAAAAAGAAGCTACTAATTTGTTTCAATATCAGATTTAATGATTTGATTGAATGAGTTTGGTTAGGTTTCATTTCATTTCATCTCATTAAATTTCATTTTCATTTCATATCAATAAAAAACTTCTACTGAAGACTTGGCTGTATGGGCATAGTTCCCTTTGCCTACCAGAATGGGTGAAGAAAAAAAAAACTCTACTTATATTCTACGGTTGGCGCCATTTTTCAGAAATTTTCTTTGCGAGTTTAGTTGTTGGTTGCCTAAAATAAGTAATTTCGACCCTAGTTTTTTATATCTATTAACAATAAAGTTGTTTTAAATTAAATTAAATTAAGTTAGTTGAGTTTATTGTGTTTTTATTATTTTATTAAATTGCTTCATTTTTTCGCAACTGTATTAAAAATAGTCGTTCAGTACACGTGCGGAACCGTCATTGCAACTCGTTCCGACTGTCAACCCTCGCCTTCAGCTACGCCTCGGCTCGGGTAGACATTTGTCGGAACTCTTTGCAATGACAGCCTTTCCGCACTTGTAATGAAATATACTATTGCGTGTGACATAATTTATGCATGGCTCCTAAAAATATAGCTACACTTTTGCCTTTTAAGAGGGCTCCTCCGTCACTCGTTTCCACTCGTTTCATACAATCGTAGTTCCAATTTCATTTGAATATTAAGCAACCTAAGTCCATGAAATTTTGCAGACATATTCTAGAAACTAATATCTATGTCTGTGGTTTTCCAGATTTCTGTTAAAATATTCGGTTTCAAAGTTACGCAGTCTTAAAATTTTCATACAAATCTTGGAGCCCCTGTAATTTTAAAACTACATATTTTTAGAAAAATCTAAAACACCACAGACACAGATATTAGTTTCTAGAATATGTCTGCAAAATTTCATGGACTTTGGTTGCTTAATATTCAAATGAAATTGGAACTACGATTGTATGAAACGAGTGGAAACGAGTGACGGAGAGAGCCCTGTTAAACCTGTCTTTTTAAATAATTTATTTACAATAACAGGCACTGGTATTATAACAATTTAAATAACCTAATATTTGAAATACCACACGCTGACTTTAAATCAACGGTACTTATATTTTAGGCAACTCTTAAGACAAATCTAGCAAAGTAAGGCTTTGTCGATATACCTACTGTAAAAGTTTTTTTTTAATAATCTTTATTTATTTTTAAGAACTTTTATACACTGTGTATATGTTACTCTTACTATAAAAGTTGATTCGACAAACTGTGAATATTGCGGGCAAAACATGTAGTCCAATCTATAATAGTATGCGACAGATTGTGATGGCAATCGGGGTATGAGGCGGGGCACACCCGCACTCCCCCGCACCGGGTTAGCGCGGGGGCTGTGCGAATGTACGGGGCGTCCCCATCCCGATTGCCATCTCGACCTGTCGCATACTGTACACGAGGCGTAGACTGGGCATTGTACAAAAATAAATCTCGTCAGGGCTTGTGTACCTATTTACCCTTTTTATGTAATCTTGTAATATTTTTAAGACTTGTAATATTTTTTTAATACTAAGTACATATTCAGAATTGTAAATTCCTTTTATTGTATAACTTCATTTATTTCTAACAAGCGAAAATTTTACTTTTAATTTAATTTGTCTATTCACTATTTTGAACACAAAATTAATGTATTTGCATGCCAGCTTGGCGCGATACAGCTGGACTATTTCTATAATTACACCTGTAAAACCTGTATCAGCAAATAAATAAATTGATTGATTGATTGACCTATATTTAGTCTATGACCTGCGCAAACCGCCATGTTGCAACTTTAGATTGGACAAATGTACCTACGTATCATATAACTATGGATTTATATTTTTAAAAGATTTTTTAAACTTGCAATAAAATGCTGAGAAAAAACAAATAGGTATAGTACGCGACAGATCGAGATGGTATAGAATATAATAGATTTTTATTCAAATAAACTTTTACTTTTGAATCGTCAAAATAATTTACCACTGGTTCGGAATGCCGTTCCTACCGAGAAGAACCAGCAAGAAACTCGGCGGTTGTTCTTTTCAACTGTTGGTAGACGAGGTCGGGACGCCACGCACTGCCCCCCGCGCTATCCCAATGCGGGTGTGGGGGGGCGTCCCCTCGCCTCATACCCCGATTTCCATCTCGACCTGTCGCGTAGTATAGTTGGTCAGTTGACGTCACGAAAAAAGTGCTTTGTGTGCTTAGTATAAGATTTCACACATCATCAACGTTGATAAAATTCGCGTAGATAAGTGCCGCAGGGCCAATGCCCCGCCTGGCACTGATCCCGAGTTTTGCACTTTTTTTTTCTCTCTCGTTATTTACAAGTTATGGAAACTATAAAAGTATGGACTTCGTCTGTGCCGGCGCTCGCCGACACACGCGCGGCGCCCCTTTAGAGCGCTTTCCAGTCAGTTCCACCACCAATACACACCAGTAAAACACAAAAACCGGCCACTTTTAACAAAATAATCACTTCAAAAGGCACAGCACGCGCGCCAGCAAACGCCAACACAGACGAAGTCCTTTTGCACGTTATACATTGCGGATTTGAAAATACTCAATCACTAAAACTACAAGTATAAGGCAATAATTTATTGGTATTGGATTGTGTTTAGGTAGCATTATAATAGTTTTTGTTAGCGTTCTTATTACTATCCCTATTGTAAGCTTTGCTCACAAATGTATGGGTTTTATAACATCTTTGTCTGAAACCAACTAGGTACCTTTACAAATAGCTAATATCTGTCATAAGAGTTACAGAAAACGTATTTTTTTTAAACAGACTAGTTTTAACGCAGGCTATCACCAAAACAAAACACCCACAGTACTATACCAATTTAACCTCCTTAGTTAAGGTGGATGCGACGGGTCTGCCCGCGAAGTTCAAATTTTATTTGGGTTTTCGCAATTTGTAAACGAATACGACAACGTAGGCTTATGGCATTTTCAATTGCGACAATGGCAGTATCATCCTCACAGGTTCATATAAAAATCTTTACTTGAAAGGGTCCAGTTTAAGAAATTAGCTCTAGTATCGACTAATGTGTCAGAATTAGTCGATACTAAATTGTAGTATTCGTTTAAAAAATGCGAAAAACCAAATTAAATTTGAATTTCGCGGGCAGGCCCGTCTCATGCCCCTTAACCCCCATAGTTAACTAATATTGTTAACGCTTCATTTATTCACTGTGTAACATTGTGATAATAAGGCTGGATAAATACTCACAACATGCCACCCAACGCGACGCGTCACGCGACGCCATGAGAAACTTTCCAGCGAACGTTCTATAAAATTATCATAGATGTCTCTGAAAGCATAGCTCGCCACGAAAGGCAGAAAAAATACTGTCTAATACACTACATACAATATGGCATATTATTGTAAATTGAATATGTACTTGAAAAGAGCAACCGCCGAGTTTCTTGCTGGTTCTTCTCGGTAGGCACGGCATTCCGAACCAGTGGTAGATTATTTTGACGATTCAAAAGCACTTGTAAAAGTTTAATTGAATAAAAACATTTTGAATTTGAATTTGAATTTTTCTGCCTTTCGCGGCGAGCTATGCTTTCACAGAGACATCTATGATAATTTTATGGAATGTTCGCCGAAAAGTTTCTCATTCAAATCAAACTGTAGCAGGCAGGTAAATTAAAAATATTTCTTTGTCCATGTCTTTACCTCTACGAAGTTGTATTTATTAGAAGAAATGAAAATCTGTTTATATTTAATGAAAGTAGTAACAACAAAATTTGCTTCACTCGGCACTCATCCACGAAATTTGGAAAAAATATAATAAATATGGCACTTAGAATTTATAATAAGTTACCAGAACTTGTAGACTCTTAGCATAACTATGTTGAAGCACAAACTTAAGGAATTTCTAGTAAAAAGCCTCTGCCCACAAGTTAGTATGGAAAACATAGGCTCGTTTGTGATTGGTTGGTCGCTCAAAATGGTTAACGCCCACTGACTTTTTGTCTTTTTCATTTGTATGTAACAGAGAGCCCTGCATTAAATTCTCTCCGTGGATGGATTATAATAATATTAAACCCAACGATAATTAACTCAACACGCGTGGCGTAGCGAGTGGCGTGTCGCGAAAATGATTCTACCAAAATACTTAAACATAATTTACAACTTGATGGCAAGAGTGGTGTCACTTAAAGAATATTCTAGTAGGTGTGTCTTCATTTGGGAATTCTATAAACGGATGAGTTGCCTTGTGTTCAAACATTTTCTTCTCACTCGCAAACATATCACCACATACATCACAAATTACTTCCACTTCTTCTTCTTTGGAACAACTTGGTTCTTCCCTTATCTTCTCTTTATGCTCCTTTATCTTCTCTTTATGTTCTTTTCTCTTTTTGACTTCTCTATGTTCCTGTTTCGACTCTCTCTTTTTAGAAGCAGATTCTTCCTCTATCAAATGTTTCCCTGTTAACAGATACTCTTTCATATTCGCATGTTTTATTGACATCTTATGGTGTTCCAACCTGTTTTCTGAACTGCACTGGTATTCGCATATAAAACATACGAATTTCATATCGCCTGTATGGATTTCGGAATGTGCTTTTAGCTTTTCGGGAGTAGCGAAACGGAAATCGCAGAATTTACAAGGGTACTTTCTCTCTGGCGAATGCAACCGCATATGTGAAGTTAAGGCACTCATGTCTTTGCATATCTTCCTACATTCGACGCACATAACTCCTTTTTCTTGAAATTCACTTTCCTCTAAGCTTTCGCCAAAATGGACTTCATGTATCCTTTTATGAGATGTCAACCCTTTTTGACTGATGAAGACTCGTCGGCAATCCTCACATTGAAATTGGTCCTTGTCTTTTACATCTGGGCTGTGTATTTCAACTTGATGCATGGCAAATTTGTCGGCCTCATGAAATTGCTCATTGCAATCTTCACACTTCCAAGCTTGTATCAACTTTGAAAATGCTTCCAATACATCCAAAACCGATTGGCCTTCTACTTCTGGATGAAAAGCTTTAGTATGATTTCCGAAATCAATAATTTTAGCGAAAGTTCCCTTGCAATGAGGACAAATGTACGGTTCTTGATGATCGTCCATGACGTGGTATTTAAGATCTGATAGCTCCGAAAAACTTTTGGAACACATAAAACATCTTAATTTGTGTTTTCCTTTAACAAATTCGGATATAACTTTGTACTCCATTAGTTGAACTTTTTGGTGTATTTGGAGATGCTTGAATAGTTCTTTACGCGTGTTATAGTCTGTGGGGCAGAATTTGCAAGGGAACCTTTTTCTGTGTAACCGTCGTCTATGCGCTGCTAATTCTTCTTTATCTTTGAACTGTTTAGTGCATGATATACATTGGAACACGTTAGTATCTGTGGAAACTTCATGAGATCTCAAACATGCAAGCAAACTAGTTTTCCTCTTAAACACTTTCCCACAAATACATTTGTGGCCCTCCATTTGTACATCGGTAGATGTCTCTTCCAACTCTTTTTTAAGGTTAAGGATTTTTTCTTCAGTTTCTTTTTTGATTATGGCCAATTTCTCTTTTCTTTCCTTTTTCGAATTGGATTTTTTGTCACCTTTTACTTTACCACGGTTCTCTGCCCTGTCCGACCTTTCGTTTCTTTTCTTTAGTGCATGGACATCAATCTTTTTGACCTTTTTCTGCCCACCATATAACCTTTTCTCCATATTCGCCTTTTTCGTTTGTATACCTTTAAGAACACCCATCGCCCTCCTTTCTATCGTATCGTGGACTTTCATGTGCTCTTTTAAACTTCGTAATTTCGAATATGTTTTGGGGCATTTTTCACACTGGTGTACTTGGCCTACATAATCACAATGCCCTTCTTTTAGTAACCCATAAGCTTCTTGTTCTAGCGATAATACATTACCAGTTATAGAATTAAGTTGGAAGGATTCTTCGTACAGATTATTTTCCGTCGAATAATTTGTGGGTAAGATTTCTTCTGGATTCCGAGCCATTGGTATTTTTCCACCTCGTACCATGGGATGTATTTCCATGACTAGTGTTTTAGTAGTTTCAGCTTGTATGATGCCTGAGTGCGGACTGGTTATGGTGGAGGTTGTATTATTTACCTTATTTGATATCAGGTTGGTTTCAGTTACTGTTATGTCAGATTCCTCTTTGATAACTCTTTGTAAATCGTCTTTTGGGTTTACCTGCAAGAAAAAATATTCAATTTTAATTTTCACTTTACAGTAACCAAACCATACAGTACACTTCACAGTACAGTGTAAAAACCAAAGCGGTATGGATTTAATAAAAACTGCTATACCCCTTCCAGGTTAGCCCGCTTCAATCTTAGATTGCATCATCATTTACCACCAGGTGAGATTGCAGTCAAGGGCTTAAATTATATCTGAATTTTAAAAAAATGTTTTGCAAAATTCGAAAATTGAAAGAAATGGTTGAAGCTGGGATTTGCTTCGCCTTAAATATGCTCTTAAAACACAGACAGGCACTCACAAGGAGACCATGCTTTTTTAGTGTGTTGGCAAATAATACCCTCGAAATTTTAAGTTTACGTAATTCTAACAATTAAATTATTATCTTACAAATTCCACAATAAAATTGGGATGATGTCTTCTAAGATCACATCTGTCAGAAATAAATTATTTCTTAAGAATTATTAAAATAATACAGTCTTCCGAAATTCATAAAATCCACATCCACTGTTATTTTTAAGTTTGCTAATCATTAAATTGATTTAACTTAAAAAGTACTACTTCAATTAATTACGTCAAACGTTTATGACGTCACATGTATGTATTTCACACAAGCTCCCTTACTAGCAAGCGTTTTACGTTTGATAAAAAGTTGCTGATTTGACTACTAGTCAACATACCAACATCACATTTGACGATCAAAGTGTACAGTTTGAATAAAGAGTTGAGACTAGGGCTTTTTTACCTCATCACGTTCATGTTTAACATCAATGTCATCCTGTAAGCATGCTTCAACATTGTTCAAAGCCCTGGCCTCATCACTGTCCATGGTAGACCCATCATCAATGCTCGGGTACTCTTCAGCCAAGTTCTCCAGTTGTTCCATTTTCACGTCTGCATTCTTTGAGAAATCACTTTGTCCTATAATATTAAAAAATCGATCAAGTGCGAGTCAGATTCACACACAAAGAGTTCAGTACCATCGCACAAGAAATAACTTTATAATTTTCATAGCAGCCATTTTGAATTTTTTATTATTTTATAATAATTAGCTGTAGTAGAAATACATATTTTGTGAAAATTCCACTCTGTACCTATTATGGCGATGCAACCCACTGAGACTGACAGACAGACACAAACGTGTGAGCAATTACAATCCAGGTATCTTTAAAACAAGTGTGAATAGGCATCTTCTAGGTAAACGCGTCCCATCTTGGGCCACATCATCACTTTCCATCAGGTGTGATTGTGGTCAAGCGTTTGCCTATAGTGAATTTAAAAAAAATGGTCTTGGGCAGACACTGCTAATTTTGCAAGTTGTGTGTTTTAAAATCACTTTCTTTAAAGGTAAAAGAAAACATTGTGAGGAAATCTACATGAGAGTTTCACCATGTTCCCAAAGATGTGTGAAGTCTGATATTCTTACTTGACCAATATGGACTAATGCTTAAACTTTGCACCATCTAGAAGCCCATGGTCAGTAGATGCTGTATTAAGACGAATAATTTTTATTTCAGGCAATATAAGTCACAAAACGCATCCCATCTTAGACCACATCATCACTTTCCATCAGGTGTGATTGTGGTCAAGCGCTTACCTATAGTGAATAAAAAAAAAAAGACAACCATAGTTACGATAAGGTTGATGATTAAAAATTCATAATGACCTGTAATGCTTTCAAGATGCATCACTAGTTTGTTAGACACAGCCTCGGTTATATCTTGTGATGATTTTTCAGTATTTTCATGATCTGTTTCATAATTTGGCGGATCATCTTCAAAGTTAGGCGTTATAAATTCCTCTTTAATATTGGCTTGATCATTTTTCATACTACAGTCTAGATTAGAAATGTGATAATTCTTCATACTATCCTCAGAAATGTTGCCATAGTTATATAAAGGTTCAAAGTCTAATGTTATGCTAGAGGTGATTTCTTGTTTTATTGTATTTACAGTGTTGCCAGCAACATTTGTTTCCCATTGATTTTGTGGATCCATCTTTTTTTTCATTTATGATCTGTTTTTCATGCTGCCTGGAAAGGTAACAGTTGCATTCACTGGTCTATAGAAACAAGAATAAGGCTACCTTTCCACTGGAGATGTGCTACATAGCTAAAAGTGAGCTAGATCGAAGCTAAGCTTTGAAAGTATGTGGTTATTTCCACCAAAGCATGTAAGATGTGTTATGTGGATTTTCATGTGGTAGCTGTTCAAGACACAGAGAGTGAGCTTATAGTATGCTTAGACATTGGCTGTGCTCCACACTTCCCATAGCTACACCACTTGTGCAACTCTAGCTCACATTCTTGGCTCATGTCCTTAGCTTGCATTCTTCATTCAATTAATATGTAAAAGACTTAGCTTTATTGAACCACTTTAAACCAGACCTAAGCTGTGCTATGAAAAGCGAATCTATTGGTGGGGGTTTGACGCAGATCTGTAACTTAGCACTATAGCACATCTCTGGTGGAAAGGCAGCCTAAATCCAAAACCTGACATGTTTACGCTACTGGAGTTGTCCCTACAGCTCCATCTATGTAGATATTTGTAGTTGAAAAGGATAAAAATGCCCAGCATCTTTCACCAGATAATACTAAACCATGTGCGAAATATTGTTGAAATTAGTTGAGCAATTATTGAGCATCAAGTTTACTTCTTGATAGTAAACTAATTAATTACTGATTTAAAATGGCTTTTTCTTCCAACTAATAGTAGGACGAAGAACTAAGTAAGTCTAAAGAGTAATATCTAATAAGATTAAATATATTTTAAGTAATATTTTCATACCACATTGCAATACTTACAAAATATATTTCACTTGAGTTATTGTTCAAATAAAGAGCTATAATATTGCCGTAACGTTCCAGTGTTCGAAAGGTTAAGATGTGTTTTTAATCCCAGATCAGCCCAATTATCCATTGAATTTACAGCAAATTGGTTGCGTATGGAAATGCCGGAGGCACCAATTACTTTGAGGAGATCTACCGAAAGTAATTTAAGATCGTAGTGCGCCGCAAATGTGATGAGTTATCACAAAAATGTTTAATAGCTTCAATTTGTAAAGAAATTAACAAATTAATCTACAGAAAACTATAAATAGAGCTAAAAAATGTAAACATTAATTATTTTGTTGACGCAAAAAAGTTGTTTTATTATTTTTGACAGCTAGGTACTCTGTGTGTACTTTTTTAAATATTTTTTTCATTTTTATTGGCAGAGCGCGGCACAGATAATTAAAAATACATATAAAGCTTAGCGTACATTCAAAGATAATAATATAATCACTGTAACTTTTTTTTTTAGGTAAGTTTACATTAAGTAGAAACGGGTAACATTGTCATAGTAGATCATAGCTTTCAAAGCGTGCCATGTATTTAGTAACCCACAGAGTAAACTGTCATTAAATCCATAGGTACTGTACAATAATCTGCCCACTTCCCCCTAAATTCTGTATAATTTAGGGGGAAGTATTGCATTGAACAGATTGAACACCAGTTTTTAGTCTTCCAGTGAAAAATAACCGTTCTACTTTTGAATTCATCGGTCGTGAGTCTGTACTAGGCCTTACATTTCAAAATCAAACTCACTGTCACTGTCAAACTGACAAATGTGCTGACAAAATAGATGCAAAAAATCATTATGGCGTCCTTCCTTAGCCTGCCTTTGCCTTTTTCTTTGAAAGTTGAACGTGAACGAAGCGTAAATTGACAAAGAGTATGTAATCACTAGAACGTTTTACAAATTGTAAAATCAGCTGGAACGCATCGGTAAATTATTCGGAGGTAAATTGAAATTTCTGAATCATAACTTTTGAAAAAAATTGAGACCACAACAACATCAACAATAATTAAATCAATTTCAAAATGTGTAACAATATAATTTCTTTCCAAAAAGTGATTTTAAGGTCGCTTCAAAAATGGCGAACTCGAACAAATTACAAGAACTCGTGAAGCATATTGTGAACGGGACTTTTGAAGATAATATTTGTGGGATTTGTCTGCAGCCTTTGGAAGATCTTTACCAGTATAGTTGTACCAAGATTTGTACTGAGGATTCGTCATATTGTATAGCAGATGTTCTGGATCAAGTTTGTAATATAAAGGTTTAGAGTTATCTCTTTTTTACTATCATCAGTCATCACTAAATGGTATAAAATCCCAGCTAAGTCTGTTTGTGTGAAACCATTAATCTCAAAAAGTACTGAACATATTATTTACCTACCTATAACTGTGTATAACAGTTTATGTTTATAGGTTTCCTCATAAATGCCAAAGTATTCAGCAGGTTTTGAAAAAGTTATTTACTTTATATGTAATATGAGACTTCTACAACATGATTGATTCTTTAAATTCTGATGCTAGTTAGCCCTTGACTGCAATCTCATCTTCGGTAAGTGTTGATGTCTAAGATGGAAACTGGCTAACTTGAAAGAGGTATCTATGGAAGTTTCATTAAACCCATACCCCTGATATTATTTTTGTTCTGACTTAAGCTGAGTAGTAAAGTAGTCATTTATTGTGAGAGTAAGTGCATTATTATAAAAATATTGATTCAATGATAGATGCCCACTGCTGGATATAGGTGTCTTGTAGGGACTACCAAATCCAGGGTCTTATTTCATTCGGGCTAAAGTTGTGCTTTGAGCCGAGACGTGGCCATTCCTTAAGACCCTAATGTCTATTTAAGTGATCTGCCATATTGATTCATCTGAGATAGTTGATATACAGTAGACCCCCGGTAATCCGGACCCTGTCTAATCCGGCACCCCCTGTAATCCGACATGTGTATTATTATTGAATTTTAGTGAAGTACCTATGAATTGTAGCCAACTATAACATATTATAGAATCTTATTATTGGATCTGTAATTTGTCGGATTACTAGGTACTCTTCTGTAAAAAAAAACCGGACTATAGGGGGTCTTGGGCAGTACTCTATGGTGCGACAAATTCAATAGTTTGACAATGCCCTGCAAAACGTTTGTTGGAATACCGGGAGTCCACTGTATTTATAAAATGTTTCTTACAGATGTCATCTACTGATGAATATAAAATATGTGCCACCTGTTTCATAGCTGCTACACAGGTGTACAAGTTCTACCTAACATCAAGAAGAAGCCAACAAATCATAGAATTTTATGTAAATCAAATTAGCAATCAACTAATTTCCACTTCAGATTTAACCTCTGACTCTCTGTGCATAACTCTACCCAATGTATCACATAATGCAATAAATTGTGATATTGATATAAATAAATTTCCATTTAAAAGAATGCAAAAGAAAACTAACATTAATAATTTCATTGAAAAAACAAGTAATGTGATAAAAATAGAACCCAAAGAAATTAATATGGAATTTGATGACTTAGTTATGATATTAAATGAAAATGGTGAACCAAAATTTTATAAGCCGCAAGAAAATGGAACTTTGGCTCTTGTAGATAGTGGGAATGTGTGTATAAAAGACTATTTGAGTCAAATACCAGATTGCAAAGTTAACAAGTTAAACATATTACCAGATTCCAATGTTAACAAGACAAATGTATTACCGGATTCCAATGTTAACAAGACAAAAGTATTACTGGATTCCAAAGTAAAGTTTAGTCAGTTGTCGAATTCCAATATTAATAAGTTGTGTGTGTTACGGGATTCTGAAGTTAAGAAGAAAAAATGTCGGAAACGGAATCCAATGGAATACAGACAGTGCAGCCAATGTCCTGTGCGGTACAGGTTTGTGAGGAAACTGAAGGAACATATGAAGGAGGCACATGGAATTGACCTATTTATTTGCCAGGTAGGTTTTTTATTCAATTTGCCATTCTTTTACTACAAAGCTGCATGGATTTGACTCACTCCAGCAATGTGCAAAACTGCAATTTTATTTTTACAATACTAGATGGTGCCTGTGACTTTGTTCGCGTGAATTTAGGGTTACAAAAATCCTGTCGGAATTCTATGATTTTTAGAGATAAAAAGTTGCCTATATCAATTTCCAGAATGCAAGCTACCTCTGTATCTTTCGTACAAATCAATTGAACAGGTGGGTCTTTGAGAATCCTGTGAGAACTCTGATTTTCCAGGATAAAAACTTAGCTTATGTCCATCCACGGTATGTAAGCCAACTGTGCATCAAACATTAAAATCGGTTAAACTGTTGGACCATACAGACACACTAATTGTGGAATAGTATGGATGGATAGCATTATAATTTTATTGTAAATTGAGTACTTGAAAAGAGCAACCGCCGAATTTCTTGCTTGTCTATTGTCTCAGTAATAAAGGCATTCTGAATCAGTGGTAGGTTGTTTTGACGATTCAAAAGCATTTGTACTTAAGTCTTGAATAAAAACTATTTCTATTTCTATTTAAGGTATGCCAAGCACTAACAGAAGATGAAATTGAATATAACAATCACCTTCAAACCCATTCAGGCTTACACACATGCTCTATATGCAACATGGTGTTTAAAAAACGGGAGACCATCATATCCCATTTGAAATGGCACGAGGAGTTGCGG
The DNA here is from genome assembly GCF_905333055.1 of Maniola jurtina. Classification (NCBI taxonomy): domain Eukaryota; kingdom Metazoa; phylum Arthropoda; class Insecta; order Lepidoptera; family Nymphalidae; genus Maniola; species Maniola jurtina. Next base: position 5,878,491 of record NC_060053.1, read on the forward strand.
GTCTTGACTCAGTCTGATGGTGCTCATGTTTGTGAAGTATGTGGACTGCTTTTTAGAGATGGAGAGGTTAGTTGTAATCATATCTTTCTTATATATATGTCTTTTACAAGAAAATCGGTGATCTACAGGATCAGCTAGTCCGAAAGTTAGAAAAGATAAAAGAATAAAACAAAATAATATAAAATAAAAATAGCCTTTATTCTCTGATTGTATACTAGGTACTTATACTATATACTACTTACTAAATAACTGTATTACTAACTATCTGATACCCGCGACTTCGTTCGCGTGGATGTAGGTTTTTTAAAATTCCCGTGGGAACTCTTTGATTTTCCGGGATAAAAAGTAGCCTATGTTCTAATCCAGGGTATAATCTATCTCCATTCTAAATTTCAACCCAATCCATCCAGTAGTTTTTGCGTGAAGGAGTAACAAACATACACACACACACACACATACAAACTTTCTCCTTTATAATATTAGTGTGAGTGTGATTTCCTAATGCTAATATTTAATCCTATCATACATAATTTATTCTAAAGAATAGTAACACCAGCACTAATTAGGTCAGATTGTCCTCCTTGGACATAGGCCTCTAAAACACCAAATAAATAGCACACATAGGCGCTTGACAGAGAGTCCAAGGAATTGGAGTTACGAATTCGTTTTAGAACATTAATGTACTTAATCGAATAAATTAGTGTAATCTTTTATAATAAAATTCCACAACCAATTTTAAACTTGCATTGACGCAAGTTCAAAAAACTCTATTGAAAGTAAGTATGCTGCTGAAAAAACCATATTACATAATCTGACAGTTCTTGTATTGGAAATGGGGATGATGCACATGACAAAAATAAATTATTTCTTAGTAATTATTAAAAAGAGGGTCTTCCAAAATTTCTGACCCACATTCACTGCTAGTTTTAAGAAGATATAAGATTGAATATTATAATCAGCAGCCCTAAAAATCTTTATATTTTTTTTTTCAGGATTTGAAGGAGCACTATGAGAAGAGGCACGTGAAGAGGTTCACATGTTACTACTGTGGACGGATGTATAAAGGGCAGCTGAGCTTTGACTTGCACATCAAGAAACATGAAATTAATAATGATATGAAGTAAGATATTTTATTTATTTCATCACTATGCGCACTGCTGGACAAAGTTTTTCTTCTAGGGACTTCCAAATGACACGGTCTTGCACCCCTTAAATCCAGCGGCTCCAAAAATTCAAATCCATACTAATATTATAAATGCGAAAGTGTTTCTGTCTGTCTGTCTGCTACGTTTTCACGGCCCAACCGCTAAATCGACTTTAATGAAATTTGATACAGACTTGGGGAGAAGGACATAGGCTACTTTTTATCCCGGAAAATTAAAGAGTTTCTACGGGATTAAAAAAAATCGAAATCCCCTCGTTCAAAATATTTCAAATTCAAAATATTTTTATTCAATTAGACTTTTACAAGTACTTTTGAATCGTCAAGAGCATCTACCATCAATTTCCCTTCAATTTGATGTAGTATGTTCTCACGGTGAGGTGTCTTTCGCTGCGCTTTGCATTGCGAGATAGCCATTCTAGCACCTTAGGAACTAATGTTTTTCATACAAAATTCAATTTGAAAACTTAGGTTCGTTTGTGATTGATCGGTCACTCAAAATGGTTAACACCCTCTGACTTTTTGTCTTTGTCATTTGTATGGGATTACAGAAAGAGCTCTAACTTCTCTCTGTGGATAGAGTAGAAAGTTATTCTATAGGTGATTTTGACAATGCAGTACAACGTCTCTTGTTATTTTGCAGACAAAATCAAACCAAAATATCGAAGCCCGAACCGCCGAAGAAGAAAAAACGCAACTTCACTTGCGCCACGTGCGGACGAGACTTTGTGGACGAGCGAGCTCTGTTGTGGCACGAGAGACTACATACCAACGAGAGGCCCTATGCTTGTGATGTACAGTACAACCAAATTAATAATGCGCACAGAAATCTTCGTCACTGTTCGGCAACGGTCGTATGATACACATGATATTGACTCCTATTTCTTTATAACAAGGTGCAAAATTCGTCGTATTCCCAGAAACACCCGAATCATTGAATCGTAAGAGCCCTAAACAATGCACTTGCATTTTGCACCTTGTTATAAACAAATAGGAGTCAATATCATGTGTATCATACGACCGTTGCCGAACAGTGACGAAGATTTCTATGCGCATTATTAATTTGGTTGTATGTAAGTATCTGTTTATAAGTTGGTTTTTTACCGTGTCTTTTCTTTGTTGTGTTTGTGTTGTCTTTGTTTAGGGTTCCGCACCTCAAAAGGAAAAACGGAACCCTTATAGGATCACTTTGTTGTCTGTCTGTCCGTCTGTCGTGTTTATCAAGAAAACCTATAGGGTACTTCCCGTTGACCTAGAATTATGTAAAGGAAAAATCCGAAAACCGTGAATTTGTGGTCACATCACAAAAACAAAACTAAGAAGTATTTTAATTTTCAAAGTAAGATAACTAACTATACCAAGTGGGGTATTATATGAAAGGGCTTTTTACCTGTACATTCTAAAACAGATTTTTATGCATAATAGTTTTTGATTCGTCGTGCAAAATATCGGAAAAAAGTTCCCAAGTACGGAAGCCTCGGTGCCCGAGCATGACTCGCGCTTGGACGGTATATTTAAGAACGCGTGGAGGTAACAAATTGAAATTACTATCAAATACTTAGGTTTAGGAACGGTAACAGCTGACGATTTTTATGAAGTTAATAGCTGATACCCGCGACTTCGTTCGCGTGGATGTAGGTTTTTTAAAATTCCCGTGGGAACTCTTTGATTTTCCCCGATAAAAAGTAGCTTATGTGCTAATCCAGGGTATAATCTATCTCCATTCTAAATTTCAGCCTAATCCGTCCAGTAGTTTTAGCGTGAAGGAGTAACAAACATACACACACACACACACACACACACACACACACACACATACAAACTTTCTCCTTTATAATATTAGTGTGATCTCAAAGGATGGGTTGTTTGCGCAGGTGTGCGGGCGCGGCTTCGTGTCGCTCAACAGGAGGAACCAGCACGCGGTGTGCGCGCACACGGCGCCCGCGCGTCGCTGCCCGCTGTGCCCCGCGCTGTTCCATCTACGCTCTATGGTCAACACGCACATCAAAAAGGTAAGCTGTCCCTATATCGTAGAACGTACGTAGGTCAGGTAATTAGAAAGAAAGTATGTAATTTGACTTATGTATGTATGTAATTAATTCCAATTAATAAAGAAAAAGAGAGAAAAGAAAACACGTTAATTTCTTAAATTGTGCCACAAATTATATCTTACTAGATGTTGCCCGCGACTTCGTCCGCGTGGATTTAGGTTTTTCGAAATCCCGTGGGAACTTTGATTTTCCGGGATAAAAGTAGCCGATGTGCTAATACATGATATTATCTATTCCAAATTTCAGCCAAATCCGAAGTAGTTTTTGAGTGAAAAAGTAACATGTACACATACGCACAAACTTTCGCCTTTATAATATTAGTGTGATAACAGAGTTGGTTATCAATAATTATTGTATTATGTATTTATTAATAATTTTATTAATAAATAGTTCTACATTTTTTCTATGAAATTTACCAATGAACCATTTATTTGCTGTAAATGCAGATGAATTAAACTGAAATTTAATTTATTCTGTGTTTATTATCAAAATAATGAAATAAATGCTTTTATTTTATTTCAATTTAGTAGACCTCCAGCCAAAATTATTTAAAAGTGATTTAGTACCTACCTTCATATTTATTTTTTCACAGGTCCACCTAAAAGCCCATAAGCGGCCAAACCGGGTCAGCAAACATCTTAACGTATTCTGGAAAACGGAACCCGTGCCGATACAAGAGCTGAGCGTCTCCATACAAAACGAAATTCTCGAACTGCAAGCAGCGCAGACTGAAGCCAGACAGATTCCCACATGGGTAATTTTATATTTTTCTCCTTTTTAAGGGTTCCGTACCTCAAAACGAAAAACGCGGAACCCTTATAGGATCACTTTGTTATCTGTCTGTCCGTCCGTCCGCCGTGTCTGTCAAGAAAACCTATAGGTAAGAAAAGCCAAGCAAATCCCGTTGATCTAGAATCATGAAATTTGGCAGGTAGGTAGGCCTTATAGCACAAGTATAGGAATAAATCTGAAAACCGCGAATTTGTGATTACATCATTAAAAAAAAATTAAAATGTGTTTAAATTTTCAAAGTAAAATAACTATACCATGTGGGGTATCATATGAAAGGGCTTTTACCTGTACATTCTAAAACAGATTTTTATTTATTTTTATGCTTATTTGTTTTCGATTTATCGTGCAAAATGTCGAAAAAATACCTGAGTATGGAATCCTCAGTGCGCGAGTCTGACTCGCACTTGGCCAGTTTTTTTTAATTTACAGACTAGCGCTTGGCTGCTATTAGACCTGCTAGTAAGTGATGATGCAGCCTAAGATAGAGCGCGCTTGCCTGGAAAACATTCGTTCTGTACCATTGTACAAGAATTACTTTTTTTTTTTAGTTTTAATGGTTTAGTAATTAGATTTCGAAATGTTCAATATTTGTTGATATATAGGCAATATATAGATATTTTGTGAAATTTTCACATCTCTACCTGTTATGGTTCACGAGATACAGCCCACTGACAGACGGACGGACGGACAGCGGAATATTAGTATGTAATAGGTAAAAGGTACTAACGGGTCCCGTTAGTACCTTTCGGGTACGAAACCCTAAAAACCGATTCATTCGAACTTTGTGTCCAGTGTGAATCTGTCGTAATACTTACTTTTTCTCATTTTCAGAAAAGTCCAGACATCCCAAATGTTTACAAATGACATCCAGGAAAGAGGCCACAATTTAGGATAATATTATATTTATTTTATAAAATACTAATATTGTAATAATAGGTATATTATATAAGTGATAAATAAGTATTGTACATCTTTTTACTTTTAAACGACAAAACCTAATCAGTTTTGCTATCCTGCCAAATTGATATAAAAGATATGGAATAAAGACGGTATTTATTAATTTTATTTTTCATGTACCAAAATTATTATTCAAAAGCGTAGGCTATGCTCAAAAATAAAGTGAAGTGTTATAATTGAAGACTGTCTATTAATTTTATTCAAGTATATCCCGCACACTGCCGTAACAGTTGGTAACCCTGGAAACGCTGCAGAGGTTAAGGTGGATGCGACGGGTCTGCCCGCGTTTAAATTTAATTTGGTTTTTCGCAATTTGTAAATTAATTCGACTAAGTAGGCTTATGGCACTTTAATTGCGCCAATGGCAGTATCATCCTCACAGATTTATCTATACTAATATTATAAAGAGGAAACCTTTGTATTTTTGTATGTTTGTATTGAATAGGCTCAAAAACTACTGGACCGATTTCAAAATTTCTTTTACCATTACTTAGAGGGATTCTTCCGAATCCGTATAGGCTATATTTTATCCCGGAAAATAGAAAAAATAAATGTCCACCCGTGCGAAGCCGGGGCGGGTTGCTAGTATAAAAATAAAAATCTTTACTTGAAACGGTCCAGTTTAAGAAATTAGTGCTAACTTTTCACATATCAACAAAAACGTTACTCCCGCGTTTTTCTGACTGCGATATCAAATAAACGCGGCGGTAACTGTTTATGCAGTCTAAGATGGAAGGGGAATGGCAGTTTTTAACCCCCGACCCATAAAGAGGGGTGTTATAAGTTTGACGTGTGTATCTGTCTGTGGCATCATAGCTCCTAAACTAATGAACCGATTTTAATTTACTTTTTTTTGTTTGAAAGGTGGCTTGATCGAGAGTGTTCTTAGCTATAATCCAAGAAAATCGGCTCAGCCGTTTGGAAGTTATTAGCTCTTTTGTAGTTATAACTGTAATCTTAACTTGTCGGGGGTGTTATTTTTTAATTTACACTTGTATTTAAATAAAACCTATACTTGCCTCTGGTTTCTACACGCATCGTACTGGGAAGCTAAATTGCTTGGAGGTAACTAGTCATGGTCGAAGGCCTCCCACCAGCCCAAGAGATTCAGAAACTAACATTTCAAATTCCCTCCGCCTGGGACCTCCCACTAATAAGACCACAGCGTTCGCCCACTGCGCCATTTGATAGGGAGGTCTTCAAAATCAGTATTAAAATATTACGTGTAAGTACAATGGGTGTTAACCATTTTGAATTGCCGACCAATCACAAACATGCTTTCAAAAACATTCGAAATTCATTTAGTAAAGTTTCGTTTGTGATTGGCTGGTGCCTCAAAATGGTTAGCGCCCACCGAGGTTTTTGTCTCTATCATTTGTATGGGATTACGTAACAGAGACAGCGCTAAACTAACTTCTTTCCACGGATAGGTAGGTATAATTATCTTTAATTTCTAAACTAAAAATTAAATTATTTTAAGATGTAAGGCACAAAATGAAAACACCATTCTCCGTTTCGTATATATTTTATTTCTTTTTTTATTTAATATTTTTTTCAGATACATATATTTTTTTCATATATATAACTAAAATGAATTAGCTAGTTATATACAACTTATAAAATACCTATTTTATTAGCAAGAGCTACATTTGAGTCTTATATCTAGGTGGAATAATTTTTTTGTTAACATTAACTATTTACCGTGATTTCTTTTAATAACCCTTCTTAAATAAACATTTACTATTTTAACAAAAATAAAGTGTCGAAATGGAGTTTTTTTTCAAGTCTGTGCTAAAATTAATTAATTAAGGTCTAGGTATAGGCGGGACCTTAAAAAAATCTAAAAATATTATATTATATGATGATCATGTAGTCATTGGAGAAAATTATATCTGTAGGTATATATCTAGTAGGTACCTACCTACGAAAAGAATCTTTTGGCATTTGAATGACATTGACTGAATGATTTAGTCCCCTTAGGGGTTGAATTTTCAAAAATCCCTTAACGGATGTCTACGTTATAATAGCTATCTGTATGCCAAATTTGAGCCAGACGCGTCCAGTGGTTTGAGCTGTGAGTTGATAGATCAGTCAGTCAGTCAGCTCTTCCTTTTATATTTATATAGATTTATTTTTGAACAACGATTAGTATCATCATCATCAGCCTGTGGACGTCCACTGTTGGACATAGGCCTTCCCACCACACGATTACGATTAGCATAGTTTTTTATTTCCCTATTAGCTGGTCTCCCAGAACAAAGCATAGTGCAGTCATTTGCACCTACTACTATGTACAGAGCAGGCTGAGACTAGAGCGTACTTGGGCTTTGTTCAGACTTAAGTTTCAATTAAAACGAGACAGATTTATGCCAGTTATATAACGCTGTCCCGTTTTAACATTTTAAGTCTAAGCAAAGTGCGCTCTATAGATTTCAGCCTTAGATTAAGGAACCTATAGGCAGTACAGAGCGACAAACGTACGTGATTTGAACTGGGTCTGCTTATTGTTACTAGTGGAAAGAGTCAATTGGTATACTTACCAAATCATTCAGAAGAACTAATGTTGGTTAAACTAATGCTGATCACACTCACCCAACGGCCCGCACACGCCGAATAAATCGGGCTGATGACGTCATCTGCATTTCTATAGCGCAACCGATGCGGTCGACACGTACTTATGACGTCATTTGCATTTTCAGTACAGAAACATGCGTTGCTTTCGGCGCGTGCGGCGTTCCCTGTAAGGTGCGATCAGCTTTTAATTGATAGGAATAAAAGTATTGTGATTTGTTGTCCTTTTCTAATGTTCTGCACAAATAGAGACAGACTCTTTTTATGAAAGATTCGGCTGAAAGCCACCAGTTTACAGAAATTATGTTTAAAGAAGGAATTACGTTAAGTGCTTCAGAAGTTATAAGACTCTGGGCTCTGACGGACGGACGCACAAGCGCAATTTCACTCAAACTAGACTCAGAGACCTAGCTTCATTCGGTCAAATTTTATGTCTGTTTGTTCTAGATACCTACCAAAACACGTTCCCTTTCCTAGGGATGCTAAAATTCATAGTCAGGGCTTCTTTAGGGGGCCATTCAGATGACATGTGTCATATCCAACCTTATTGCATTGCAGAAATATCTTGACTATGAATTCCAGTCTATGCAGCTGACGTTCTAAATAGATCATCCATAACTTTTGGCATCTTACCCCGATAGCTATAATAGGATGATTTGGGGAGTAAACTATGTTTGTCACTAAGTTTACTTTGTTCCCTCGTAGTTCTTAAACAAATCATTAGATAAATGAGGTTTCTAATTGGTCTTCTACGTTTCGTTAGCTGTATGACGTCATAACAAATGCAACATGGCGGTTATGACAAAGGAAAGTTTTGTTATTTTTGTTACAAGCGGAAAGGTGAAAAAGAAATCACGATACAGAATTTTATGAAACAGATTTATTTGCAATATCCCAACATACCATAGACTTTTGTTCTATAATTCAAGTTGATGGGTATGGGTATGAGTGCTAATTTGGTTCTATGCAAATCTCTAAAATGACATGTCTAAAGCCGAGATCTATAGAGCGTTTGATTTGCTCAAACATAAATTTGTCTCTGCCAGAAATCTGTCTTGTTTTAAGTATAGTCCGCAAAAAATAACTCCTCAAGCGCCATTTTTAACCCCCGACCCAAAAAGAGGGGTGTTATAAATTTGACGTGTGTATCTGTGTATCTGTCTGTGGCATCGTAGCGCCTAAACGAGTGAACCGATTTTAATTTAGTTTTTTTTGTTTGAAAGGTGGCTTGATCGAGAGTGTTCTTAGCTTTTATCCAAGAAAACCGCTTCAGCCGTTTGAAAGTTATCAGCTCTTTTCTAGTTACTGCAACCTTCACTTGTCGGGGGTGTTATAAATTTTTAATTTACACTTGTGACTCTATGGGTCAACTGTCATGACAAGAGTACACTTCACAAGGTTTACAAGGTCCACCTTTAAAATAAGGACCAAAATCGTACTTTTGACATGAAATTTGACACCAAAAAGTTAAAATGGCGCGTGAGGAGTTATTTTATACGCATTATATGAACAAAATGAAAGCATAGAATACTTTATACAGTAATCTCAAAACAAGTACTTAGTCCATACTGAAGTTGCAACATGGCGGTTTGCGCAGGTCGTAGACTAAGGATGAAATATACAAGCCGGCTAAGTACAATGTGCACTATGCAATATGCTTGGTGTACAGATTGAAATACTTTTTTTTCCGCGCACTAAGTATCTTCCAACACAGAGTAGGCTAAAATTTATAGAGCGCACTCTGACTTTGTTCAGACTTAAGATTGAGTTAAAACGAGACAGATTTATGTAGATATCATAGACATACAATTTTCGCTTCGGTAGATATACATCTGTCTCGTTTTAACTCGGTCTTAAGTCTGAGCAAAGTCAAATTGCGCTCTACAGATATCTCACCCTAAGTAGTTCTACATCAAAAAGCGACACTCACTCGCCCCTGCCAATTTATCGTCGCCCGCAACGGAATGGCATGGGCACTGGCACTATCACTCCGTTCTTATCTTGACACGCGAGCGAGAAGCACTGCTGTTGCTTACGTATAGCGTTGTCCTTGTCCCACTATACGTCAGCTCTACCGATGCGAACACCCACAAATCGTGTGCGGACAGACCGGTGATCCGTTAGTAGTAAGGTAATTCGGTTCGCTTGTATGAAGTGTCGGAGGGGTGGTTTCTGTGAAAGTGCGCCCTACAGATCTCAGGCTAAACTTAGTGCTGTTTTTTACACAATGTTGCCTACAGAGAAGAATACCTAGCACATTTTAAGGAACTGTCAATTTAGTTTATGGTAAAACCGAATCCGCATATAAGTATTATTTGCACCATGTCTTATCAGAAAATAATATTTTATGAAAGTGTTGCATTAATTTGTTTAAATAAATAAATAATACTATAAAGACTGGTGTTTGTTTTTGTATATAAGCCTCTTTTTAACCGACTTCAAAAATGGAGGAGGTTCTCAATTCGTTGCAATCTTTTTTTGTATAATAGTTACCAAAATCCTAAGGTTTCAAAAAAGAGTTGAATCATACATTTAATATGTGACGGGAGTCAAATCAATTCTTTAGTATTTTGTATTCAGAAATAAACTAAAAACTCTACGCCAAGTCACATACGGTATTTGTAGAATATAATTCTGGTAGTATTATTCAATATTTTTAACATAACTAATAATATATTCTTAGTGAAATAAATGATGTAATAGAATCAACTAAATTTAAAAAAAAAAAAAAAAATTGATTTAAGTACTACTTACTTATGTTTTCCTGAAACATTAAAAAAAACTTTGGAGGTAAGTATTTATATTATTATTATAATCTCACAAATTTAGATTTTTTGATAAACATTAACAAAGAGATTTTTCATATATAACATAAGATTTTAATTTCTAGAATTCAAAATTATAATGGTTTGTTGCTCTTTTTATCAATGCATTTATTTACAATTTTGTCTATGCCTACAACTTCATCCACATGGAGTCAGGACAAGAAATACCCATTCCCATCCCCGGGATGCAAGCTATCTCCGTGCCTTTAGTCAAAATTGGTTAAACAGATGTGCCATGAAAAGCTAGCAGACAGACAGATACACTTTCGCATTTGTGACTATATTAGTATGGATGTGTTTTCATTTCAAGTCATACTTCGTACTTTGTATTATTCCAACAAGAATAGTGCAAATAATTATGAAATAAGTGAGTGGGAAATTTTTTGAATAGTCTGAATAAACCAAAATGGAGAAAAAAATTCCAAAAATTTCAACAGAATTTCCTATTTCAATAAGAATGTGTATAATGCATAAATTTTCAGAAAAGTCAAAGTCATTTATTCAAATTGGGTACTATTGTACACTTTCTGGTTGTCAAACGATGTAGTGGTGATAATTAATTACGTTAACTTAAAACTAAAGCTACGAGGGTTCCAAACGCGCCCAAGTCTAGACATATTTGCTCTGTGTCAATCATTGTCATATCAAAAGTACTAAATTAAGGTCACTGCATACGTAACTTGTTTTTTCAATTTACTATTGAATAGCAAGACAAGTGTAAATTAAAAATTTATAACACCCCCGACCAGTGAAGGTTACAGTAACTAGAAAAGAGCTGATAACTTTCAAACGGCTGAACCGATTTTCTTGGACTATTCCGCGCCTACGATCCAAAGTATCTGAGTTTTCCAAAACATCATTTTCAAATAAATAATTATGTATATCTAGGCAACGTCCATCTTGACAGCTTGACATTTGTCAATTGACACTTGAATATTATGAACCTAAGGGTTATCTAACCTTCTTTTCTACAAGGAAACTAGAAAAGAGCTGATAACTTTTAAACGGCTGAACCAATTTTTTTGGATTATAGCTAAGAACACTCTCGATCAAGCCACCTATCAAACAAAAAAAACTAAATTAAAATCGGTTCATTCGTTTAGGCGCTACGATGCCACAGACAGATACACAGATACACACGTCAAACTTAACACCCCTCTTTTTGGGTCGGGGGTTAAAAACGGGAGGGACGGGACGTTCCAGTTGTCCAATAGTTCAAGAAATCCTCCCGACCCGTCCGGGACGAAAAAAAACACGTTACGAATGCAGTGACCTTAAAAGACTAAATTCGTAGGTACTTCTGACATGACAGTTTACACAGATCAAAAATGGCGAGTGAGTTCTCAAAATGTATGCATTATAAGGTACTTTTAAATATGAAATGACATGACCTCGATGAATCATTCACAACTAATTCACAAATAAAATATCTCCCACTTTGTACTAAAACGGCGTTTGCAAGAAATCTATTATTAATAGGTTTCTCTTGTCAATATTTAGTCTGTCTAGTGAATGCTGTTGTGATCAATAACGATTTTAAAATCGATCAAGGATGTGTAGATCATTAAGAGATGATGATTTGATTGATGTGTAGATCATTGAGAGATGATGATTTGATTGAGATGAAAACTAGAAAAAATTACAGTTATTATTTGTTTATCAATCGTCTATTGAAAAATCTTCTGAAATATAAGTTTATATAATTTATTTTGTCATGAAAATATTTTAAGATTTTGGTCTACACTATTTGAAAAGTTGGAATAGTTTCTTCGCGAACGCCAAAAGATTTCCTTCTATTGTTATATGTTTCCGACAGACTAGAGAAAAAAAATAGACAGAGCGAATGTCTCCATAAAATTGAAGCCAGAGCATTGAGTAAAATTTTTTCAGTTCACAAACATGGCACTTAAGTAGATTTTTATGAATATAATATCAGATCTCTACTTTTATGGGCCAGGCCTACATAAATAATTGTAACCGTCGTAATTATTCTTTGACTGAAATCAAACTAAAAACGTTTCATCAACCATCAACAATTTTATGATGAATGCTGTTCATCATTTATCATCTTTCACTAAAAACAAAGCTATTCAAGGTTAATCATCAATGAACACTCACAGTGAAAAATAATTACGTTTTGAGACTTCGTTAATGCTGACGTATTGACGAGGCATCGATATAAATGAAACCAAATAAACAAATACAAATTGAACAACTCATAGCTGCCTAACTCCAGTGACTCGAAAATTTACTCTGAAGCTTAGGGTAAATTATATTTAATGAATCAGTTTTGTTGATTTAATTTAGTTTTCTGTCTATCATTTCTTACTAGTCTGTGTTGTTTGTTTGGTACCAACTCACTTGAGTGCGGCCACCCCGGTCCACCTGTAAAGAAACAATAATATCCACAAACATAACCGACCTACACAATAAATTAATTTAAAATCGTTTTTTACTAGTCAATGATAGAATATTTAAAAACCTGTTAAATCAGTCCACTTTCCAAAGAGATTTCCAACTGTGTAAAAAATGTCTGCTCAAAAATCTTTAGAAATCGTCAACAGGTTTACACAATAAATCAACCCAGCCAGCCGAATACTAAGCACGGGTCTCATCTCAAAATGAGAAGAGGTCGACCATTTCACATACCTTTGAGAACATTTTGGGGAACTCTCAGGCATGCAAACTTCCTGACGATGTTTTCCTTCGCAGTTAAAGCAAATGATATTTAAATGCTTAAATATCACATAACTCTGAAATAAATATACTATTGGAAATTTCTAAGTTGTATACTCAGACAATCAATAACGGTTTGTATAGTTATGATTAAATAGAAAACGTAATATTAATTTACATTATGTATCAAAACATATCTACAACGATGAGAGTGAGTATTTTCTAGCTAACTAAACATTTTTTTGTTTCACTACCAACTTACCATTACTAAAAATCTTCCATTTTCTTCGTATGACACTGTAAAAGGTCAACGTTGAATCTTTATCGAACCGCCCAAGAAAAAGGGTAAAGTTTTACTGTTAATTAACTCTCACAAAGTTCACATCACTATCACGTATGCTTAAATAAAATCACTGTCATAGACACATTACTTGTTTCTCCAAAAAGGAGGTTTTTAACTTTTGTCTTAACGTTTGTCCGAAAGCCGTAAAGGCTAACTACACTATGGTAAGTAAACGTCTTAGGCGCGTTTCACACGATTCAGTTTGACGTTACTGGTTCCGTATATGAACCTCTGACGCCATTCCTCGTACTGCTACGTGCATGCTATAGTGCTTGACGTTGAGGGAGTATGATCCGGCTTTATCTGTTTGTCCGTTGGTTTGTTTCTGTCTATTTCCTGCGAATGGTTTGTGGCGTTGCCATTTGGTATGTTGACTTCCACCATGTTTGAGGAGTTTGAGTCGTCGTTGTAGGATATAATGCTGACTTCGTCCGTCTGTGGAAGGAAATATAAATGTTTCATGCTGATACTTTTGAAGACACACAAAATGACCATTGGCAATATTATGTTCCTAAAGTAGTGGATGGTCAAAAAAAAACTTCACTAATTCTCAAAATTTCAAAATGCAATTGCAATTTTATGTACATACTACTAACAACCCCTCTTAAAATAAAATCTTAATTTATTTATTGGTACTAAGATTAATGATAGTAAAAAGATAAAGTTTTTTTTTTTCTTTCATATCTCTTCTATCTGCAATCAGTCGGTGGACTATGAACAGATTTGAGGACAAAATGTTTTATCAGTTTAGGCTTTGCACATCCAGCGATGTGACATCGCTTAAAGATAAGTATTACTATATGCTGGCCAATCTTGTCCTCTTAAGGCGGAACGTGCTGTAACTGGCATCCAGAAGATGGACTGCTAGGCTGTTTTTATGACCCTCAAGTCTCTGTTTGTAGGCCTCAAGTGACCTGTCTTTCCTCCTTTACTGTGGGGATTTCTGTGTATGCATGCACTTTACTGTTAAAAAAAAAGATAAAAAGTGAACAAGATTGTATTGTACCGGGCTACTACTCACGCTGCTCTCGGACAGCCGCTTGGTCTTCTTGACGGGCGCGGTCGGGTGTATGGTGGGCGCGCTGGGCGGGTGCGCGTTGGTGTCGTGCTTGCGCTTGGTGCCCGACTGCGTCCGCTCCCTCTTGATCAAGGACGGCGACAGGTATTGGTGGAGTTGCTTGCGTCTTACGTGCCGCGCCTGGAATACAATAGCTAGTTTTTTGGCTGCAATGTTATTTATTATCTGGCTCAAGTTCTACCTTTTTTATTTTTCATACAGATACAAGTCAGCTCTTGACTGCAATCTCAGCTGGTGGTAAGTGATGATGCAGTCTAAGATGGATTCGGGTTAACCTGGAAGGAGTATGGCGGTTTTCACTAAACCCATACTATCTTGTATTGAATACAGAGCAAGCAAATAATTTTGCTGTCATGCGAAACTGACAATTTTTCATCTTGCTACGGCGAGGTAAGTACTAGAGATAGCTTAACATCCTGGCGTCCTAGAAACCAGTGCCAGTCTTGAGCATTTTTGTGGAGTAGTACTAAAGCTAGAGTCATCAGCCTGTGGACGTCCACTGTTGGACATAGGCCTTCCCTATAGAGCGCCACCACACCCAGTCCCTCAGCCTTCCTCATCCAGCCACTTCCCGCCAGCCGCTTTATATCGTCGGTCCATCGTGCTGGAGGGTCGTCCCACACTACGCTTGCTTAAAGCTAGAGTGTTTAGTTTAAAATTTATTTTCGGCCCTTTTTTATTAATATCAAAAAGAAAAAGATGCGGATACTCTAAATCGTAATCGATGTCACATACCTCTATAGTCATACCCTCCCGCAGCATACTATTGTTTTCAGCCTGGTAGTGCACGGCTTTAGTGAAGGAGGAAATGTCATACGTGAGATCCACATTCACGTTCGTCTTGTCAAACACCAACCCGATGAACCACATTGAACACACGTTAGCCATCACTTCACCCTGTAACAAATTAAATAAGATCACTATTCATATTATAAATGCGAATGTGAGTTTGTTTGTTGGTTTGTCCTTCAATCACGCCGCAATGGAGCAACGGATCAACGTGATTTTTTGCCATGGACGTGGGTGGCGTCCATGCATTCCAAGTGTTCTATTTGCATATATACATAATAAACTAGATGATGCCCGCGAATTCGTCCGCGGGGATTTAGGTTTTTAAAAATCCAGTGGAAACTCTTAGATTTTCCGGTATAAAAAATTGCCTATGGCAATTTCTGGGATGCTAGGCAACTCTGTACCAAATTTCATATAAATAGGATAAACGGATGGGCCTGTAGGAATCAATCACACAGACAGACACACTTTCGCATTATAATATTATGCACTGATTTACATATAAACTACATAATATAAAGATACTTCTGTATCTCGTATTGTTTTTCTGTATACATAATAATAGCTGATGCCCGCGATTTCGTCCGCGTGGATTTATGTTTTCCAAAATCCCGCGGGACCTCTTCGATTTTCCGGGGTAAAAGTAGCCTATGTGTTAATCCAGGGTATAATCTATCTCCATTCCAAATTTCAGCCAAATCCGTCAAGTAGTTTTTGCGTGATTGAGTAACAAACATCCAAACATCCACACATTCACTTTAAAATATAAGTAGGATGTATGTAATAAAGACTTCTAAATAAACAAATAGAATCTTTGCTGTGATCACCTGGGATACTGCGATACTGTGATTACTGATATTACTAAATATTATTGTCAGATTAAACTTACTTCTTCATTTTTGTTGATTTCATTCATCACACTGTCAGCTGGCAACGCTATACCTGCAAACATAATAGACACAATTTGATTTAGTGAAAATACAATCAGCTAACTGTAAATGATAGCCAGTAACTCATTTGACATTGATTGGTTCTACATTGCTGCTTCATTGAGTGATATTTAAATATATTTTCGTAGAAAACCTTCAATGGATTAAAAGAGTCAAATGAGCCCGGTGGCTATCATTCAGTGTTAGAAACACGGTTATTGGCGAATCAGTAGGCTGTTTTTCGAAATTTTCTGCAAAGTGCCGCGCGGAGGCAGCGTGGCTGCATCGCTGCGGCTGCACTGCTTTATAAATCCCTTTATAAAAAACCGCACGACTGCCTCGCTACACGCTCGCTGCGGGTTAAGTGCGAGTCGGATTCGCACACGAAGGGTTCCGTACCATCGTACAAGAAATAATATAATAGACATAACTTAATCTATTTTCAATTTTCATGGCCATTTGGAAATTTCTATCATTTGTTGTTATAGTGGGGATAGAAGTACACATTCTGTGAAAATTTCAACTCTCTACTTATTATGGTTCACGAGATACAGCCTGCTGACAGACAGACGAGGTTTGGTAATAGGGTCCCGTTGTCATCCTTCAGGTACGGTACCCTCCAAAAGAGGAATACTATGCCTATACATCTTTATATGGTCTCTATAGACCATAATTAGCTTACCTGGCGGTAGTGCAAGCGGTTGTCCGTTGTTAGTGTTGAGCGGAACTGAGTTGTAGCACTCTGGGTTCACGTGCGCTATCGTTATATGAGGATTTCTTTCTAGCGTCGCTGAAACAAAAATACACAATTATTATCCCTGTTCTTGGCAGACCTTACACACTTTAATGCACGCCACACTTAAAAAAACACTGATGATAGGTAAAATATACTTCTTATAATCCTTTTTTGTTTAATATCATTTCCAAATTCCACTAAATTACAAAATAAAAATGCCCTCGACTGCATCACAAAATAATAATATTGTTTTAATACTATTCTTGACTTTGTGTACTAACTAAACAAAATTATATGAACAACAATACTTTATATGGATAAATGCAAAATGCCAATATGATAAAAGTAATAAGTATTGCAAAAAAACGTTTATATGTAGAGTATCTTTGAAGATACAATGCCAAACCATAAGCGATTTTCATTGATTTTTTTATATCTTGACAAGTGTAACCATAGATATACCTAAATCACAGACACTCACTGATAAGATGTCGTATCTTGCTCTCGATTAGACCACACCACTGCAGCTGGTCTAAGGCCCTTGCAGACGATGCTAGTAGTACAATGAAGTGCTTGTATCTTGAGAAGAAGTGTGGCGCTTCGAATAGTCGCTCCCAGCCGCATTTGCCCAGCATTATTTCGTCAGTTATGTCTAAACCTGTGGACAAACAAAATTATGTAAAGTAAACTATAACTTTTCTAGGGTTCCATACCTCAAAAGTAGAAACGGAACCCTTATCAGATCAATTTGTTGTCTGTCTGTCTGTCAGTCAAGAAAACCTATAGGGTACTTCCTGTTGATCTAAGATCATGAAATTTGGCAGGTAGGTAGGCACAAGTAAAGGAAAAAATCCGAAACCGTGAATTTATAGTTGTATCACACAAAAAATATTAAAATGTGTTCACAAAAAATTTAATTCACTAAATCACATAAAGATGGCGCAGACCGTTATTAACTTGCAGAGTTCTACATATAAAGCTGTTAGTTAGTAAAGTTATATCTTGTACGATGGTACGGAATCCTTCGTATGCGAGTCCGACTCGCACTTGACCGGTTTTTTCTTTTAAGGTACGGAACCCTAAATATTACACTTTGAAAACCATAAAAATTAGAATATACATTTACCAAGTCTAAATTCTTCCATTATTACAGTTCTAGTGGACGCTGACACGTTGAATGTGGAGTTTTGTTGAGGGTATGCTGGTGTGATGATAGGCATCAAGTGGAAACGGTCTGAGATGTTCACCTGTTGAAATAAAATTTTGAAAATTATTTTTTTACTTTATTGATCATGATCAACCTATCGCCGACTCACTACAGAGCTCGGGACTCTTCTCAAAGTGAGAAGAGTTTTGGCCATAGTCTACCACGCTGGCCAACTGTTGATTGGCAGACTTCACACACCACACACCTTTGAGAACATTATGTAGAACTTTCAGAGACAAGCAAGTTTCCTCGCGATGTTTTCCTTCACCGTTTCTGGTCTGGTCTGGTGGGAGGCTTCGGCCGTGGCTAGTTACCACCCTACTGGCAAAGTCGTACCGCTCAGCGATATAGCGTTGCGGTACGATGGCATATAGAAACCAAAGGAATATGGGTTTAGTGAAAGCTGCCATACCCCTTCCAGGTTAATTCGCTTCCGTCTTAGATTGCATCATCACTTATCACCAGGTGAGATTGCAGTCAAGGGTTAACTTGTATCTGAATTAAAAAAAAAGATGTGTGCCCAGGATCGACCGCTGGACCCCCTCAATAGGAAGACAGACCTCTTAACCACTATTTACACATGTCACTCACCCGTGGGTCCCAAACCGGAAAGCCAAGGTTGACAGAATCTGGCTGCTTCAACAGCACCGGCTGCGGCCATTTCCACTGACTGAATACCAGGAAGAACTTGTGCACAAGCGTCGCGGGCAGAGCGTTTGGGTACAGTTGACATGTTCGTGCTACTAGCATGGCCCAAGATACTCCTCCCAGATATCCTAGTGTGTTTGAGTAAATGCCATGTCCTAAAAGTAAAGACAATATGATTAAATTTGCGCTTGCTTCGCTTGCGCTGTTTTCAGGGATCCATACCTTAAAAGGATAAAAGGAAACCTTGTAGGATCACTCTGTTGCCTGTCTGTCTGTCAATTTGGGGAATCAAAATTTATAGGGTACTTCCCTTTGACATAAAACTTGAAAGGCAGGTAAGAATTTCTTATCACAAGGGAGAAAATCAAGAATTTCTACAAGAAATGTATAGAAAAGTGCGATAATAATACTTACGTTTGGCCCACAGCTTGATGGCCCGTAAGGTAAGTCTAAAGTTGTTTATATTAGGCACGAGGCGGAGGATCTCGTCCGTCACTCTGCATCCGTTGAGCGAACGGACGCATTTCTGGTCCAGGTTTTTAAGTAACATGTCGTCACGAAGGTCAAAAGAATCTAGAACAAATTAAACAATTAAAAGTAAGACAAATAATATTTTCTCTATCTTTTCCTTCAATCACGTCACAACGGATCGACGTGAATTTTTGCATGGTTCCGTTATAGTTAAAGACCCTTCCCACAGGATTTTTAAAAACCTAAATATATAAAAGGAAAAGGTGTATCTCTGTACTGAATTGTGTTACAATTAGTCAAACAGATGGGCTGTGAAAAACTAGCAGACAGACACACTTTCACATCTATTTTTTTTTTTATTTAAAAGCCAGACGAGAGAGAAAAAAAAAGTAAACCCTTGAGTGCATCATCACTGGTGTAATTGATGATGCAGTCCAAGATGGAAGCAGGCTAACATAGAAGGGGTACGGCAGTTAATTATTAAACCCATAATAACCCTTTGGTTTCTACGCGGCATCGTACCGGAACGCTAAATCACTAGGCGCCATGACTTTGCCGCTAGGGTGATAACTAGCCACGGCCGAAGCATCCCACCAGACCACACCAGAGAAAATTTAAAACTTATTAAGTACATCCCTTTCCCTTGCCGGGAATCGAATCCCGGACCTGCCACTAATAAGACCACAGAGTTAACCACTGCACCAGGAAGGTAGTCAAAAAAAATATGCAGGGTTTATTTACTAAGTTTTTGCTGGGACTTCATCTGTGGTGGCGTTTGCTGGCGCGCGTGTTGTGCCTTTTTGGAGTGTTTTTTTGTTAGAAGTGGCCAGTTTTTGTGTTCTGGTGGTGTTCATTGGTGGTGGAACTGACTGGGAAGCGCTCTAAAGGGGCGCCGCGTGTATGTCGACGGGCGCCGGCACAGACGAAGTCTATACTTATATATATAGTTTCCCTAACTTGTAAATAACTACAAACTTGACATTGGCTAATCAGTGTAAAGCCAGACAACAGAGAAAAAAAAAGTTTTTGCTGAATCTTTGTTACCTGGTATCTCTTTTAGTGCAAGTCTGGCGAACAGCAAATCAATTTCTATTCCGTCAAAGTTCATTTTGATGACTGGCACAAAAGCGTCTTCCACTGCACGCAAGTCTTTTACCTTTAACAACAATGTATTAACACAAATAAATATAATGATTTTAAATGTATTTTTTTTTAACTATCAAAATAGGGAATGTTTCGCAAGTCTGCTTTCTCTTTCTTTCTTTCTTCTCTCTGGCTGCTTTCCGCACTAAAACGTTTCCGTCTGTTGTGCGTGCGTTGCCCCTCCCCGCCGAAGTCTTCACTCCAGCCATCCAAGCTCGCTCCACAAGCAGAATAGACTGCCCAGGTTGCGAGGGGCAAAGCAAGTCTGCTTTTGACACAGCGAAAAACCACTAAGGTTTACATGATATGTGTTATTCCGTGCACTTATCAATAGGGTATGATAGTGTTTCCTTATTGTACAAAATGTCGAAAAAATAAGACTGTAATAGGTACGGAACCCTCGGTGCGCGAGTCTGACTCGCATTTAGCTGGTTTTTTACGCGTCGCGCGCACGCCAGGTCTCCGCAAGTAAATAAATACATTTGATACCTGCGGCTGTGTCTTGAGTAGCTCGTAGAATGAGGCGAAGTAATCGCAGCGGTCAATGTGTCGCGGGGCCACGCACAGCGCGTCTATGTCGGCGCCGCGGTGATGGACCTGAACAACAAATAAACTATAATTAAGGTTTTTTCCCACTTTCTTTGAAAAGCTTTCTTCATAATTCGAAATAGGCATGGAAAAGTCCATTTTAACCCCTAGCGTGGAAAAGCGTCATTCGAAACTTGAACTTTTTTCTTTCTATTAGAAATACTATATAATGAAACTTTCAGAAACGCGGTTCGTCCTTACGGCCATTATTTTTTATGAAATCATAAAATAATGCAAAAATAAAAAATATACATGTAAAAAATTTCCTCCATCTAGCATTTTCTTCACTGTAGTGAGAGGAAAGTTGAGTGTTTCGCACAATTATTCTGCAGGGGTTAGTAGGAGGGGTCATTGTCCAAGGTAGGGGTCATAGCTAGTGACCCCTAAAGAATAATAATAGCATAAAGGTTAGTAGGTTACTCACTCCAAGTCTGTAAGATCCGAACGTGTAAATATTCCCACCAACTGTCTCAGCTACGCTCAGTGGCATATTTTTTCTGAGTGATTCATCTCTTATCCACTGACGGACGAGCCGATGTAACGCGCCCAGAACCTCCATACGATGATGCATCTCTTGCTCTGATTCGAACACGCCGAAAGGTACTAGTGCGTCTTTGAGCTCGTTCGTCTTTTCTATGTCTATGGGTTTTGGACCTGGTGGAAAAAATATGGAAGTGTTTAGGATATCCCATTGCTGGAGAAGCTGATTAACTCGCAAAAGGGGTGTCAGGACACAGCAGATAAGACCTGAGCCTCTGTGGTATACCTAAAAAGCCAAGTATAGCTAACTCTGTTAACCTATTGCTACACTTATTCAGTGGAGAAATCTTCCAGGAATATACCATTATGAATATACAGCAATTAACAATACTTAACCCATACTATAATATAATAAATGCGAAAGTGTGTCTGTCTGCTAGCTTTTCACAGCCCAACAGTTCAACCGATTTTGATGAAATTTGGTACATAGTCAGCTTACATCCCGGGGAAGGACATAGGTATTTTTTATCCCGGAATATCAAAGAGTTCCCACGGGAGGCCCATCCATTAAACTAATTTCTACGATATTTGGTACAGAGGTAGCTTGCATCCTAGAAACTGACATAGACAGCTTTTTATCCCAAAAAATCAAAGAGTCCTTACAGGATTTTTAAAAAACCTAAATCCACGCGGACAAAGCGCACGCGCACGCGCATCGTCATAGTAAATAATAAAATATAAGTTTCAAAAAATTTTACTAACCTGCCATGGAAATGGCAGAGGTCATTCCCAGCGTCTTCAAGTTCTGCTGGTTCTGGTGCTCATTCGCCTTCGCCGCATTCTGGGCGTGCTGGTTGGAATGGGAGTACTGCGATGCCGGCCACATCTTGTTAGATTAACGTAAAAACAACCAAAGGAAACTTAACATCTACTCTTGTACTAGTGAAGGTGGTGGGTTAGACATCTGCTTAGCTTAAATGCTTCTGGGCAGACTGCTGGTGCGCTTTTCTCCGAAATCTGTGAAAAAAACAATGGTATACACTATACAGAACTGTCACTTTTATGAAACACCGATATACCTGCACAGAAATCTTATTCTTTGTACGCCCACATTATGAGCAAGATAGCAGGAGTGTCTGTTATTATTATTGTGTTTAAAATATTAGCTTCAAACTATATGGTCTGTATTTTATTTGTACACATGAGTTTTGCTAATGAGACTTTTTTTTAAAAAGAATATCAGCCATGTTAATCATGACTAATACTCCCCTTTCCCCTCCAATTAAGCGTAAAGTTTGTGCCAAGAGTGGAGACCACAATAGTGCAAAGGGTGGGGTTTGAATTTGGTCTTCGGAATTTCGGAATTCAGTCCGACCTTTCAGAATTCAGTCTGCTCCTCAACCATCAATTGGCCTTAACAATTTATTAAGTCTATTTCTGTACATTTACAGGGCAATTTTTCAGTAATTATTTATTATTAATATGTACTGTTAATGAAGTGGGTTAAACACAAACTGTTGTTTTAGGTCAGTACCTAATAAGCTACCAGTTCTTTAGAAAACCACAAACACATTTCTTATTTGGGATCTACATGAAATATAACATAACATCATCAATAAATCTCTTTTCCTAAATCTAGAATTATTGTAGTAATACCTAAACTTCAAAAACTCTAAAAATACTGATGAATATAAACAGTGAAGATAGAGTTGCTGCTTGTTCTTAAAGTTAAAATAGTTGTTTAATGTAAATCTTGATAATCTCAATGACAACTTCATAATCTCAAAAACAAACAAGTTGAACTAATGATATACTTCTAAAATATTATACTTCCAATAAAAAGAGCCATGTTAGCCTAGTGGTAAGATGTCTGCCTCCTCTTCGCGAAGTTAGGGGTTCCATCCTGGGCATGCACCTCAAACTTTTCAGAATTATGTGCATTTTATGCAATTAAAATGAAATCATTGTGAGGAAACCTGCATGTCTGAGAGTTCTCCATATTGTTCTCAAAGATGTGTGAAGTCTGTGAATATGCACTTGGCCAGCACAACAGATTTTGGAGTTCTCATCTTGATAGGAGATCCATGCTCAGTAGCGGACTGGTGAATGGTTTATCATGGTGACGTTTTACCCTCAGCTTCGCCCATATGAAGTTTAGGTCAGACTGCTGTATGTTAAAGTCTAACTTTTAGAGCAACATTTTTAATCTGGTTCAAACAAAAGTTTCCCAAACACATTACAGACTAATAAAATCTTTAGTACTACATATAAGTGGATGTAGTGATAAAAGTCATCTTTGTTTTTACATTTCGTAATCTTTGCATAGAATTTCGTGTTTTAGCATAAAATATCAGTAATTTCATATGTGTATCTATATAAGCTACAGAATATTTAATTGCATAAGCATAAAATATAAGAAACTTAACGGTAACATCAAAAAAACAATGACAATAAAAACTACGAAAGCAGACTATTTGTGGAAACATACCTACTTCTAAAGTTCATTCCCCGCCTAATGCTTAAGAATATTTGACTAAACAATTGGTTATATATAAAATGTTAAAATATATGGAAGCGGAAGGAATATGCAACGTAATAAAGAAAGAACCTCGAAACGGATTCCCATTTCGTGGCAATGCCTTCGCGATTATGTTTAAGACCTTCCTTTATTGTTCTTCGTAGAAGTGCTAAGGTCATACATTACAAGCACTTTTTAGTGCAAACTAACAGACAATATTGACTGGATAATAGTATATAGAGTTTAATACGTTACATTTATTGCATTTTACATCCCAAAAATAACACGGACACATATTCGCGCAATGAAATATCACGTTGTGCCATCACAAAGTTATTACGTTACAGATTCTGTGATGCGTCAATTAACTGTTCTGGATACAATCACTCACCAAAAAACTTATTCGCTTAACTAATTCAGCGAAACCACGCGTAGACAGTTAACGAAACACATAATAAAAGAAACAAACATTAATTTCCAAACAAGCGCCCAACAGTCGCCGACAACAAGGCAGCCATTTTTTAATAGCGTTGTGACGAACTTCGATTGCCAGAATAATAAATTAAATTAATGTTGCTACAGTAAGAAAATTAAGTTTAACACACATCCTATCCATAAATATTATCTCAGAATTAGTGTCTCAGAATAATTTTATACAAGACATGAAGATAATACCTAGTATTTTAAGAAAAAAGGGAAACTGCCAGATATGTACTAGGGTAAATACGAAGAAATAGCCGAAAGAACTTTCATTTCAACCGACCGTAGCCCAATGGGTGGCAAGAGGTCCAAACCCTTTTTTCGAAACAAAACAGCTAGAAATAAAATAGCTGGGATTTGGATTGGGGTCCTACCTATTACGTTCATGTTCAGCTTGCTGGCAGACAGACAAATCGGTGGACGGAAGGACAGCGGAAGCTTAGCAATAGGATCCCATCTTTCAATTCCCACTGGCACCATTCGGATACGGGGCCCTATGTAGTTAGGTATCTATGTGTTATGTACAAAATAAAATTGTGTGAACTCAGTCTTAAATAGAGAAGTATGAACAATGAGATAATTCACTTACACAGTGATCATCATTGAATAAAAACTAGTAGCCACAAGCTCATTTTATATTTATTTTTATTTTTTAATCCACTGATGCACTGAAAGTTATCAGAAATGTAGAACCAGCCAATATCAAAATATGAGTTTAATAGCTGTCATTTAGTGATGATAACTGAGTTAGCAAATCACCCCCACGTTAGATAATTAATAGTCGTTGCGGTGCCACACCACATATATCAATTTTACTTCACTAATAGAGTACATGGTTTCATTGATCATTATTAATTCGTTTGCCATAGAATGCTAGATACTTTATCCTGAAGTTACATAGCATAGACTAATATTTTTAATGGTATACATAGCTGAGCATTAACTCGTTAATCCGTGGTATATAGGACTTTCTTGCAAATTTTACCAGAGAAAAGCCAGGCTGATCAGTTAGTATATTAACATTCTTCTCCTCTTTTGATTTCGTGATGTGCGCTTGTCTTAAGACATTCAAAAAAGCAAAGAATTGAAAAAAAACCTTAAAATAATTTTTATTTTATCCTTTATATTAATAGTTAGTAATAAGTAATAATAATGATTTTGTTGTATAAAATATTGTATCAAAATACTTCACTGGTACTAGTTACAAAAAAGCAACAGCTGCGTTCAAGTTTAATTAAATTCGTTACTTTTGCGCATGCTTCATTGGCAGGTTTTCAGTGACGTATCTCGACGTATTTTATAATTGGAAGTTGCTCACACACATACGACTATCTCATTTTATTTAGTACCAAAAGAAAGGGATTGATAGAGAGCCGGTTGATGTTTTCGTGTCAGCCTTGTGCCCATTTACGAGGAGTAGGTAAAATCCGCCATCTTGAGAGTGAATTCAAGAATATACGGACTTTTAGCGGAGATAAGTGAATAACTTTAGTAATTTTATTAATAAAACGACGTAGTTTTCGTCGTTGTACATTGTTGTAATATTTATAAGTGCGGTTCGCGTTAAAGTAATCGATTGATACGTCATTGTATACTCGAAACGCCGAATTCTTGGGTAGTGTTTATGTGACAAGAGAAGATACTGTAAGCTTTCTAATAGTTTTTTGCGTGTCTATTTCCGTTTACCATCTCGACGATCGTCAGCATATACGTGAAAGTGGTGTATATATCGGTCCTAGTGGAGAACGTCCCGGGTTATCGCTCTCTGTGTCAGTAGGAACATTTGAAGTCGCTATGTATTTTTACGGTCGAAAATGCGGTTAGCTGGGCGTAGTTTGAGCGAGTGTTGAGGTTCCGAAGGTGCTGGGCCGGTGCGGTGGTCTGGGCGATCGGGCGGAGGATGCGAGCGGTGAGGGGCGGCTAGCGAGGTGTATAGCTATTCGGTGTCGAGGGGAAGATGTCTACGACGATGCGGCCTACGCTGCAGACGGTGCCCGAGGCGCTGCCGGCGGACCACGTGACCACGGCGCCGGCCCCCGCGACCACGACCGTCGCGGCGCCTTCTCAACCACGCCCCCGCCCCTTTAAGGTAAGTGCCAGCTCCAACCCTGTCAGATTCCTCAGTCATAGCACTAAACCTGGTTGTACTGTTCCAAGCTATGTATTTTAAGTCAGAGCTCCTAAAGAACTCCAGCAAAGGCTTAGAAGCTGTAGAAGATCTCTTTAGGTGTTAGGAGTATCTTAAATTTGTTTCTAATATTATTATTAATTGTAGTATTGGTGGAACGTCGTTATTGTTTATTTGTTCAGAATCACCAAGAATTTTATAAGGGTCTACTTCTATTTAGTTTTTAATATAGTTAATCTAATTTTTAAAAATACCTCTAGAGGTCTAGTCTCATTTGCAGAGTTAATGAATACATATGTAACATACTACATATTAGCCAAAGAGTATCAGGCAAAATAAACAAAACTTTCTTTTACAAAATGGCTATTAAAATACAGCAATTGTGGTAGTCTAGATAACTAGAAAGTGTTCACTGTTGCATGCAACCTAAACTATCAAATTCATTAAAAATACTTGAAAATAACACTGCAAACCTTGTTTACCCAACCAACAAGCATTTCTTTGGTTGCGGATTAGTAATTTATTGTTGTAATGTCACACTTTCCCATCTGAGGTTATCTTTCTATGCTTAAAGTACATTCATATTGTACGTTTAGAATATTAAGTGGGCCCTAGTAAAATAATAATAACTTACGAATCATTAAAATTTTAATAAATTGGGAAAACTTCAGGCTGATTTTTCAAATGTTAGATAGCCAAACTGAAATATTTTGACAGAGATTTCCTATGTAAAAAAAAACCAAAATACCAAATTTATTCCATGCTTAAAGATTGTGATTATAAAATTAATCCTATTACATATACATTATACTTAAGTTACATTTTTACATTATACTTAAGTAGTAATAATGATAACCCCTGAGCTTATTTAACATTTATTTTTAATCCATGAAGGTTTTCTATTATTTTACTATCACTCAGTGAAGCAGCGAACCCTGGGCGGGTCTCTTGCAGAAATTAAAAGACCAACTGTTTGTTAACTTCCCTAAGAGTTCTGTACAGTCTTATCTAAACTAAATTAAACAAATAAAACTCATTGAAGTTTAAAAAATCTATCACAATGAACGGTTCAAATGACCTGATTATTGCATACTAAGGAAATATGTTTTTGAAACAATTACAGTGAGTAAACTGTGAAATTACATAACTATGTTTTGCTTTGCAATTCACAGATTGCATGAATGATCATGGAAATTACTCAAATATAATGAACAAAGTGCATCATTATATTGGTATAGAAACTAAGAAACATGACTTAAATAATTTTTTTTTTACACTTAGTATACCCTGTTATGGCTGAGTCTGTTGTGCAAAATCTCTAAAGAAAATGCTAGGTCTAAAAAAGGTGGCTTTTCCAAAATCAATGGGTCAAAATATATTGCTATCCTTTTCCATATAAACGTTATAAAAAGGATGGCTGCATTCAGTATTAAAACTTAAAACTAAGTAATGTACAAAGTAAGTGAAATACTTAAAAGTATTGCAACATTAAACATTTTAATTATAATGTATGCAAGTATGGCAAGCTATTACCATATAAATCTAACTTTAAGATTATAATTAAAAGAGAACAGTTGTTTGACCTTACAATGTGATATATAATTGCGAGAAGAATTATACGTTTTTTGTACTTACTTGCTCATTAAGTATTTGAAACTACTCATCATCAAATATATCTTTAAACTAGCTGATACCCGCGACTTCGTTCGCGTGGATGTAGGTTTTTAAAATTCCCGTGGGAACTCTTTGATTTTCCGGGATAAAAAGTAGCCTATGTGCTAATCCAGGGTATAATCTATCTCGATTCTAAATTTCAGCCCAATCCGTCCAGTAGTTTTTGCGTGAAGGAGTAACAAACATACACACACACACATACAAACTTTCGCCTTTATAATATTAGTGTGATACTTCATCTATTATTATATTTATTTATATTTTATATCTTCATCTATATTATATATTAGACCTATAGACAGCTCACTACTAAATATGAATCTCTTAGAATAACTTGGGTTTGGCCACAGTTTAGTTAGGTAAACTTGCAGACTGCACACACTTTTGAAAACAACATGAAAACTCAGGCATGTAGGTTTTCTCACTATGTTTTCTATCACTGATAAAGCAAATGACTTCATTAACAAGTGTAAATTAAAAATTTATAACACCCCCAACAAGTGAAGGTTGCAGTAACTAGAAAAGAGCTGATAACTTTCAAACGTCTGAACTGATTTTCTTGGATTATAGCTAAGAACACTCTCGATCAAGCCACCTTGCAAACAAAAAAAAACTAAATTAAAATCGGTTCATGAGTTTAGGAGCTACGATGCCACAGACAGATATACAGATACACACGTAAAACTTATAACAGCCCTCTTTTTGGCTCGGGGGTTAAAAAGCACATAACTATGAGGACTATGACCAAAACCTCATTCTGAGAAGAGAGACCCATGTTCAGTAGTGAGCTGGCAATGGGTTGATCACCATAATGATGAAGACGTTTCCAGGGTTAAGCCATGAAAAGCTAATTTATTCATCCAGGCTTAATATCCAGGCTACTAGATTTGACATAGAATGTGAATGATGAATCACATTTGAAAGTTAAATGGGTGAAAATTAGTTTGCTGTATACTTAACAATTAGGTATGTAGGTGTAAGCTTTTGTTTTATTAATACTGAAACATCGATTGAACGCATGTGACTCAGAACAGACAAACATGTGCACTTGATTGATATTTATTGACTTACAGAAAGAAAGGAGAAGGTATCAAAAGTGGTTTCAGTTTGTAATACAAAATATGTTTTAAATATTATTTATGTTCAATGATATTATACAAGATGTTCCGTAAAACGTCAAGACCCCATTAAAGGGGAGATCAAATGAGCCCTGAAAACCCATGGGCGAAAATGCATGAAAAGGCGTTTTTGAATTATTATTGATTGTTTTAGGTTTTTCGTAAATAACCTGGATATTTGTTTCTTTAAAAATTTGTTACCTACTTAGGCATTGTACTTTATCTATGCTTCTATACTAAATATTAAGGTAAAGTTTGTAAGTTTGTTTGTTGGAAGTAATCTCTGGAACTACTGAACCGATTTTGAAAATTCTTTCACCAGTAGAAAGCTACATTAAATTCCTGGGTTACATAGGCTACATTTTATTTTCAAAACAAAAAGAGATACCTACAAAAATTGTAATAAGCTATCTGTGTGAAGCTGGTGCAGGTCGCTAGTAAAAAAAAAAGTAATGCATAGTTCTAACATGTTCTAATTCATGTTTACATAGACTACAATTTTTTTTCTATATACTCTTTCCATAAAGAAATAAATCAATCTGAACCTTGGAATTCCTTATGGTTTACATTGTACTTGATGTCAGTAGATTTTTTCAACACTTGACATTCAACATATACAAGAAAATTGACTGGAAATCATTAAGAGGGGTTTCTCCGTTACTCGCTTCATACAAACGTAGTTCCAATTTCATTTGAATATTAAGCAACCAAAGTCCCTAAAATTTTGCAGATATATTCTAGAAACTAATATCTATGTCTGTGGTTTTCCAGATTTCTGTTAAAATATTCGGTTTCAAAGTTACGCAGTCTTAAAAATGTACATACAAATCTTTGAGCCACTGTAATTTTAAAACTACATATTTTTAGAAAAATCTAAAACACCACAGACACAGATATTAGTTTCTAGAATATGTCTGCAAAATTTCATGGACTTTGGTTGCTTAATATTCAAATGAAATTGGAACTACGATTGTATGAAGCGAGTGACGGAGAGAGCCCTGTTAATAGTTAGTTAGGTACATAGTTATTAGTATGTTACTATGATTATGTCATTATCAAGGTGTGTGTATTGGCATCAAAAAACAGGCTTATAGATGAATCACACTGCATATTCAATTTTATGATTAGAACTGATTGCATGTTCCAACCAACAACAGTTTCTTTATGTACAGTTCTGAACTTGCATTGTAATTTAGTAAATTGACATCCTTTGTCCTAATTTAGAAATTTGTGGACGCTATGAGGTCCTTGAGTTTGAGCTTCAGTTCTTAGTAGACGTACACCCCCAACATTCCAAACAAGCGAACTTATTTAATCACCTATTGCTACTACCGGTATACCGGCCTGTCCGCACGCGATTTGTGTGTATGGAGTTACCTCCGCCATACACACAAATCGTGCCTGATCCACCAATCGTGAGAGGAGGCCCGTGCTCAGTAGTGGGCCGGTATTGGGTTGAGCCGTAAGCGTGGAACTATGGCAGCCCTCTACGAAAAGCGTCATGTGAGGCAATTTCACTCGGTCCCGTAATTAGGCAGATAAGCAGTTACCGTAAAAAATGAGCCGTTGTAGCGACCTGCCAAAATCCACCGACACTTCATCTCACTCTCAGAGTAGGCTCGTGTTCAGTAGTGGGCCGGCATTGGGTTGAACATGAAGCTAGTGGCAACCCTGTACGAAAAGCGCCATGTGAGTCAATGTCGCTTGGACCCGTAATTAGGCAGATAAGGTGGCGTCAGTAATAAATCGTTGTAGCCGACTGTCGGAAGGTGTCAGCAAATTATTCAAATAAACTTTTACAAGTACTTTTGAATAATCAAATGCACCTATGGCTGGTTCGAAATGCTGGAGAAGAACCAGCAAGAAACTCGGCGGTTGCACTTTTCAAATGCTGCCTTGTATACAACTAATTACAGTCCCGCGCATTGCGGGAGAGAGCTGCGAGTTAAATCTACGCTCCATACTTAAGTATTAGAAATCTAATAGGATTTTTCAGAGACAACCAGGTTTTTTCCAATGTATTATTGTTTATTATTTATGAGTATGGCTGAGGAATCAATATTTTTTATTGCCTTTTCTAAGCTTTAAGCTACTTTGTATGTCATCGTCGCAGCCTGTGAATCAGGATTTATGTTTGTGTTGTTATTTATTTTAAATGTAATTTGTGTCTACTGTTTTTGTGCAATTTTATGTTTAAATATGGATTGCAAACGTATTTCGGTCAAATCGTTACGAGATTTCTCGTATCGAGATGCCTACACCTACAGTGATCGAGAAAATAACTCTTAGAAATAGATTTCGGGAGTTCATCGCACGGCATGTAAACACATTAATAAAAATCTATTGCCTCTCTTATACTCACGTAATAATATTAAGTGTTATTTGATAAAAACTTCTGTTACGTATATTCGCGTATTGAACTTGAATTTAGAAATAAATTATAACTAGTCAAACTTACAATACTTGATTTTTCAAAGAGTCTTGAATTGTCCATTAAAAATCATTAACCTTATAAATCAGTACTTGTACCTTTGGTGCACTTGCACAAGGACACTAACTGACTAATATTTTTTTTAATGACTGTCAGTTTTTAGTTAAACTACATTAAATACTCTTACTGAAAAGTGTGCAGCATTACAAAATTTAACTAAATCAGTTTTGTCTTGGGCAGGTGGATATATATTTTTGTTACATTCTTTCGTTATATTTTAGTGCCAATTGTATGCATTCTACATTGAATAAGTAATCCATACTAATATTATAAATGCGAAAGTGTGTCTGTCTGTATGTCTGCTACGTTTTCACGGCCCAACCGCTGAACCAATTTTAATGAAATTTTGTACAGACTTGGGTTACATCCCGGGGAAGGACATAGGCTACTTTTTGTCCCGGAAAATCGAAGAGTTCCTACAGGATTAAAAAAAAAAAATACACGCGGGTGAAGCCGCGGGCATCCTCTAGTATAATATATTTTTTTGTTAACAAAGATTTTCCTGGACGTAATCCACGAGTTACAAATAAATTATTATAATCAGTAATGTATGTGTAGGTGCTATGAACATTGAGGAAAAAATAACATATACAGTGGTGGTCATATAATTAAGAACGATTTGTAGTTCCAGTCTTTCTTTATGAATATCATGTTTTATGTAGCTCTGTGTTCCTTCTTAGAAGCAGTTAATTATGTTTTGACTTAGCCACATAAATCGGCAAACTGGATTACGAATAGGAGATATGAAATCGCCAAATATTTTTTAATAAATCTCATTTACTTCCAATAGTAACGAATTCAAACACAGATGTAGCTGGACAAATAATTAAGAACGAATATTAAACTGGTTTGAGAATTACTATAGATGAAACTTAAGTTAAATAGATTACATAAAAATGAAAAAATAATCCTTTTAAACTAAAATTGATAGTTAGTGGCATGTCCATAGTTTTAAATTACTGCCTTTCAGCGGCGAGGCATTAACTCTATCAATTTTTGACATTTTTCAAGAGAAATAGAGCTCCATTATTCCAAATAAACATCGTAATGCTCTTAAAATTGCTATACTGTCGTTTGATTACACTTTTCTTGGCTTCACACTAAATATTTTCAATTGAATTTAGATCTGGACGTTAGCTGGCTAGTCTAAGACAGAAACTGACTGTGTTATGCAGAATTTCTCAATGGTGTAGGCTTCGAAATTCGGATCATTGTCGTTCTGGAATATCCAAATAGCTGAAAGTACTTCATCAGCATACGGTAACATTGTTTCTTCCAGTATGATTTTGTATTGGAATTGATCCATGCTTCGGTATCAGACTAACAAGTCCAACTCTATGCCCAGAAAAGCACCCCCAAATTTTCGTGTTTTCTTCGTCATGCTTTAATGTCAGTTTTGTGTACTTGGAGTCGAATGCTTTATTCGGAGATCATCGTACGTATCATTTTCCATCCGAATACACTCTTTTTATTTTTGTTTCATCAGAAAAAATAACATTTTTTCACTGTCAGACAGTCCAGGTTTTCATACGTCTTTGCAAATGTAAGACGGGCTTACCTATGACAACGTTTCAACATGGCTACCTTCCTTGTTTTCCTTCCATACAACTTCTTTTCTACCAAACGCCTTTGAATAGTGCGTAACGAAATCGCTGAAGGGTTGTTTTCACCAAAATATTCTTTTCTTAGCTCGCTAGATCCTTTGAGAAGATTTTGGAACGACATTCGTATCATCTCAACGAAATTTCTTTCTCAATTTAGGTACGCGCGGAATATTTGACGTCATTTCATACGTGTTAAAATGCTTCATAGAATTGAAAACCATTGTTTTCGAGCATTGGAAATAATCAGCTATCTTTTTATGTGACTAATTCTTCTCACAATGTTTTGTTATGACTTCACTTGTAGATTTATCACAAGTTTTACTTGTACCCATTATTTTTATAAAATAATCAAGTTTAATACTTTTACAGCATTAAATGGCGCCAAAAATTATACGAAAAGAGACTTAACCACTGAGGTTCTCTATTTAAACTTGAATAAAAAAATGAACAGTTCAGCGTTCTTAATTATGTGACCAGCCAGTCAAGAGTAGCACAAGATTCAGATCTAATGTAATAAATGTATCTGTTAATTAATTAAATAATAATGTATATAAATGAATACACTAATAATATTGAAAAGTTTTCTGATACCAAGAGATATGAAAAATAATACATGCATTGAGTTATACTAGTTTATTAAAAAAATAATGATCTTTAAATAATCGTTCTTAATTATATGACCACAACTGTATATTTCGTAATTAAACATGTAAGTAAGTAAGCATGTTTGAACGTTTCCCCATATCGAATTTATTGATGAGTAGGCATGTAACATCAACAACCGTATTCACAAACGTTACTACGAGTATGAGGTCTCATAGTGAGCTTGAACGCACAGTGTCGGTTCCACCAATCAGATGACTGTATCACGTCAATTTACAATGATCTGATTGGTGGAACCTACACTATGCGTTCGAGCGCGCTGTGAGACATAGTAATGATTTTGAATACGGCCGATAGTCTTCAATACATTCATGTTACGTCTAAATAATGTTGTAGGAATATGAACTTAGCTTAATAATTAGGCTGAGAAGGTCAACGAAGCTTGTTGATTTGACTTAATATTTTATGTGTATAAAATATATGCGATAATATACCATTGACATTCTGGCAAATTCTTTTGTAGTTACACTATCCCTAAACTAAATTCAAAGGCCTGAGTATAGTGCTGTCCTTTTTTGTAGGGAGCATTAAGAAAGGCACAGCAATACATTCGAACCTGTCATTTTAGTTTAGTGATAATTTACAACATAATTAAGCACAATATGAATATGAATTATTTCAATATGAATTGCCCAAGAACTTTTAACCTGGTTCCTCCTTCATCTTTCTATTATCGTACCGCAAGGCATCGTCAAGGTTTTTACTCTGCCACGTACCTACGTAGTCAAAATTCCACGGACACGTACGAAGTGATTTGCTTCCTCTCTTCTAATTTGAACCGCTAGAATACGTCACTTTTCCCCTATGATATTTTTCCACTTTTGATAATAGGTATCTTCAAGTCAAGGGTGAATAGGCATCTTCTAGGCAAGCGCGCTCCATCTTAAGGTGCCCACGCACTTGAACTGCACTGCAGCGGAACTGCGCGTCTCGTCAGCGTCCCGCACGATATTCTCTCCAGCCGCGACGCGCGTACGTCACTGCCGCGCGGCGCGGCTGTGACGTACGCGCGTATACACGTGTATCGGTGTATCTGTTTATCTGTAAACTGTGTATCTGTCTGTGGCATCGTAGCGCTATAAATTTTTAAATTACACTTGTAACAATCCTAATTGGTTTGTACACAGCATTATCGTTACGTCATATCGAAATTGATCCCATACTCCATACGCCGCATAGCGTGGGTGTATCGGTCCACTCAATGCTTTTACGCTAATTTTACGTCACTGGTCAGGCCATCATTATAGTATATCGTTACAAAAAAATCCGTCAAAGATTCCATACCATCATACAAAAAATAACACTTTTTGTTCTCAATTTTCATTCCATGTATTTCATTGTGAAAATTTCTTGTTATAACGACAATAGAAATATAATTTTCTGTGATTCCAACTCGTTATCTATTACGATCGTTCGTTTTTCCTTTTGAGATCCGGAACCCTAAAAATAACCAACCAACCAAGAATTTATACATTTTATAAAAAACCGCCCAAGTGCGAGTCAGACTTGCGCACCGAGGGTTCCGTACTTGGGTATCTTTTCCGACATTTTGCACGATAAATCAAAACCTATTATGCATAAAAATAAATAAAAATCTGTTTTTAGAATGTACAGGTAAAGCCCTTTCATATGATACCCACCTCACACCACACATTTTAATTTTTTTTTTGTGATGTAACC
This sequence comes from Maniola jurtina, assembly GCF_905333055.1. NCBI lineage: Eukaryota > Metazoa > Arthropoda > Insecta > Lepidoptera > Nymphalidae > Maniola > Maniola jurtina. Next base: position 5,914,296 of record NC_060053.1, read on the forward strand.
ACTTTACGCTTTTCGGATTTTTCCCTTTACTTCTGCTATAAGACCTACCTACCTGCCTAATTTCATGATTCTAGGTCAATGGGAAGTACCCTATAGGTTTTCTTGACAGACACGACAGACAGATAGGCAACAAAGTGATCCTATAAGGGTTCCGTTTTTCCTTTTGGGGTACGGAACCCTAAAAATCGACCTCCACACACAGCTCAGTTGGGTGAGTAGGTAGAGTATGTAATTGATCGATGCAAACGCAACAGAACAAGTCCTGAATATGGAGTCTGACATGGAACCTGTACTTATGCAAGTCCGACCGGTCCTTTGACATAACATCTAAATATTGAAGTTTACATTGAAAAATACCCATGACGATATGTGAAATGATATTACTTATCTATACATGTAAAAAGACTTTTATTTTTTTACTTGTGTACACATATAAAGATACATCTGTTCTGACTAACTGACTGACTGATGTAACAACGCATAGCCTGAACCGCTCAGGATAGAAACTTGAAATCTCTCTCCGTCTCCCTTATGACGTATGACCCGAACAGCTTTGCACGGGTGCAATGAAGATTATCGCAAGTTAACACTAAACATTATTAAACTTTACATATAAACCATCCTCTTGAATCACTCTATCTATTGATAAAAACCGCATTAAAATCCGTTGCGTAGTTCAAAAGGTCTAAGCGTACATACAGACAGTGGGAAGCGACTTTATTTTATATATACTTTGTAGAAATAGCCACTCACTAAGAAATGATTTTTGAAGTTTCTAACAACCTCCTTAGGGGTTGGAATAGTTGATGAAAGTATCTATGAAAGTCCATCATATTATTTCGAGTTATATCGATAAAAATTGGCCTTTTAGCTTTGTCGGGTGAAATGAAGAAACACGTGTTACACGATTTTTAGTAGGTGGGAAAGTTTGTATGAAAATTCTTAGTTTTTGATGTTATATTTATTATAACTGCTATTGGGCTTTCGTTCAAAAATGAAGAAGTAACTACATGTTTCAGGATTTACATTCCACCCCTTTCCCTTTACTTCAGTGAAGCCGGAGTGGGTCACCTAGTAACACGACAAAGTGAAATAGGTTATATACAGTTCAGGAAGACTACAAGATGACGACCTCCCTGGCGCAGTGACAAGCGCTGTGGTCTTATTAGTTCGATGTTGCGGGTTCGATTCCTGGCAGGGTTTGGAATTTTATAATTTCTAAATTACAGGTCTGGTCTATGGTCTGGTGGGAGGCTTCGGCCGTGGCTAGTTACCACCCTACCAGCAAAGCCGTGCCTCCAAGCGATTTAGCGTTCCGGTAGAAACCAAACCGTGTAAAAACCAAAGGGGTGGTCTAGTAAAAACTGCCATACTGCTTCCATCGCAGTCTGCATCATCTTCATCACTTACCATCAGGTGAGATTGCAATCAAGGGCTAACTTGTATCTGAATAAATAAAGAGCATACAACGTATCAAACAATCCGAATCTATTCCCAGGGTGCATGTACGCCTGCTATGTACACTGGTCACGTTAAGACAACAAACGCTACAATGTATACCGACGCAGAGCTGCATATCTGCATCCCTAGAGATTTGGTCTATACTTTGGGCCAAACAGTTATTTAAGTGATATATATACAGTATGTTTTTTTTTAATGGGACAAAACTGTCCAAGTATTTGTTTAATGATTTGTTCTCTGTGCAATAAAACAATGGATCGATGTGCGTTTTAGAGAGAGACTTGGAGAGTGACTCAGGCGAAGAAAAGCTGTCACTACACGTGATTTTTAAAAACCTACTTCTAAACTACGTTTGTATGAAATTCTAATACACTTCTCATAACTGTGACAAAAATTAAGAAGTTAGGTAGATACCTACTATGGATTGAATAGATTTTAAATTCATTAAATTCCATATTTTCTGTTGGGCACATTCATTTGGTATAATCTAACAAAAGATCGTCACTTCCCTTCTCATAACAAATACCATACCTACCCATAAGATAGTACAGCTACATCTATAACCCACGCAGTTTCCCGGTTCCCGACAAAAATAATTTCCTGCATAGTGACATAACGGCAAACGTTGTGCGTTCACGAAGTGCATTCGCTTTAACAGATGTCCTAGTTTTTGCGTGTACTCCCAAAAATGGTCGGTTTACGTAAACGATCAGATTTTGAGAGAGAGAACGTTTCTATTCAAAAAGATAATTTTAAGTAACCAACTCATGCTTGAGACTTCATTTGCGTGGATTTAGCTATTTTAAAAATCCTGTGATAACCCTGTTCTCGGAGAACTCTCAGACATGCAGATCTTCTCACGATGTCTTCCTTCATCGTTAAAGCAAGTGATTCAATTTTTAAAGCGCACGTAACTCCAAAAAGTTTGAGGTACTAATCAGACATCCTTAAGTAAAACTTAATTAACATTTATTTATTTTGAAATAGATACAGGTAAATATGTTACCCGGAGTATTCTAAACTGCGTACGGAACGAAACGTTTAAAGTAGTTTCAGCGTGAAGCGAGCACATATAGACAGACAGACAGACAAAAGAAACTGATTTGTATCTATATCGATACTGCTACCTCCGATTAAAATTTTTAAATTTTTTAAAATTACAGTACCTACCGAGATATTACAGTTTTACTATAGTAAAAATGCCCCACTTTCCAAAGCTATTAACTAAAAGTGTGTGAAAACTGCAAATAAACTCACAATGTTAAAGCTAACGGTTGTAAACTGAGTCGTATTGTCAAAGTGAATTAGAGTGAGGAAACTTTCAATTTTAATCCTGATACCGACATACGTCAAATATTAGGCTAGCTGACGTGAAATCAAATATACCTAGCCGTAGCCTACCTAGCGTCAAATATAGGCAACATTTGACGCCTGCCTGCAGTTGGTCACTCGTCATTTTAGTGTCCGTCATGACAAAAAAAGAATTTTCCAAATCAGTCCAGGCCTATTCGAGTAATCGAGGAACATGCATAAAAAAAGATTCCAATGAATTGAGAACCTCCTCATTTTTTGAAGTCGGTTAAAAAGTACGGTTCACCTTTAAATTAAGGACTAAAATCGTGCTGTTGACACACAGAGCTAAAATAGCGAGTGAGATTTCAAAATGTGCGCACTATACAAGTTTCCTAACTGTCGTGAACCGTGGTATTGTGCTGAACGGTCGCAAAAACGGCCAAGTCTCGCGAGATGACCATGTACGGGGTTAGAGAGCCGAGTGACGGGTGTCCTCACTACCCGCCTTGGCTTACTGGTTCCTTTGACGCGTGTTTCACGGTAAAAATGTGTGACGACACTTTCTAAATCACTAACGTTTGTAATACACTAGCATATGCCCGCGACTTTGACCGCGTGAACTATACGACTAGGGGTGGAATTTTCAAAAAACCTCTTTGAGCAGACGTCTACGTCATAATAGCTACTTGCATGCCAAATTTTAGTCCCATCGGTCCAGTAGTTTGAGCTGTGCATTGGTAGATCAGTCAGTCAGTCAGTATTTAGACCAGATGATGCCCGCGACTTCGGATTTAGGTTTTTCGAAAATCCCACTGAAGTTCTCTTTTTCCGAGACAAAAAGAAGTCTGTTTACATCAACAGAATACAAGCTATATCTGTACCTTTCGTCAAAATCGGTTCAACGGATAGGCCCTGAAAATCTAACAGACAGATAGACACTTTGGCATTTATAATAACAATATGGATTAACCTATATTTAAACTGGGTTGTACTCGAGGTTCTTGATTCCATGGAAGCACATGAACCTATGAGGTCAAAACAAAAGTCGTCTACTTACTAAAGCAATCATCCTACAACGCAGAGACATCATAACAAACTTGTAGGATGTATTAGTTATGAACTTCGGTGGCCTTTGAATTTTAGATTAGAAATTTCAGTACGCTACATCTGTTACCAAAAGTTCTCCGAAATTTGACGTAAACAACGTGAAGTTCTTAATCTTTAGTACTAGTTTCTATATCTCGACAACGTTGATAGATAACGAGTATCGAAACACTATGATATCATTAAAATACCTAAGGGCTAGCCTTCAGCGTGAGGAAACCTGCATGTCTGGGAGTTCTCCGTAATATTTTCCGGCGGTGTATGAACTATGAAGTCTGCCAATCTGCAGCTGGCCTGCTTGGCAGACTAGGGCCTAAACTCTTCTCATTCTTAGAGGACACATTTTCTCAGTAGTAACAGAGTGAACTAGAGTGAGGGTACTCTCGGTTTGATCCTGAATCGACGACATGTCAAATATAAGAGTGACGTGAAATGTAATAACCCGATGCGGGCGAGCGCGGGTGACGTGCGGGTGTGCGGGGCGTCCCCCACCGCATACCTGGATTGCCATCTCAATCTATCGCGGACTGTAGGTAACATTTGGCACCTGCCAGTGACGTTGAAGCTTCAATGTCTTACAAATTCCCTGCGGTTCAAATCTATAGAGCGCATTTTGACTTTGCTTACATTTAAGTTTCAGTTAAAACAAGACAGATTTATGCCGGCTGTATAACGCTGTCTCGTTTTAACACTGTCTTCAGTCTGAGCAAAGACAAAGTGCGTTCTATAGATCTCAGCCTTAGTGTCGGGAACTGTGGTGGTGGGCCAGTGATGGTTCCGTAACTCGAAATACATTAACGCTCTCGAGGTGTGCAATCACTAAGGGTTCCGTGGGAACGTGTTCATTGCTTTTTACTGGAGCGTGCAATGTTTTTGACGAAAATCGTTTGAGATTAAAAAGCTTCTTACTTGCGAAATTGCGGGGAACTTTAGCGGATTTTTCTTTGATAAATTGAAAGATGGTTTTAAATGTTAATAGGATAAGATCGTGTTATTAAAGATTAATCGTGAAAATAATAATTGAGAAAGGCATTGACTATGATGAAATTCTCGAAAAATCAAAATGACGAATTTTATGCGCTTTAATGTGCGGGCTGAAAAAGATGCAGTGCAAACTGCAGTCGGAGTATTTTTTAACAATTTTTACTTGTGTTTAATTTGACAAATTAATTTCATTAGACTGCAATATAATGTTATAGTCTATACTAATAAATAAAATTGAAGTGTCTGTCTGTAATAGACAATAAAACAGGTTAGAGCCAGAGTGAACTAGAGTGAGTAAGCTCTCGGTTTGATCCTAAATCGATATCTGTCAAATATTAGGTAATTGAGCACTGGGGGGTGACGTGTAATCAAAGATTTAAAACTCTTTGTCATGCTGCGGCCCACATCACATGCCTAGTCTTTTCATAGCGTGCCTACCTACCTACCTACATACCTACATTTGATGCCTACCAGTGTAGGTGACTGGTGAAGCCTCGAGGTTTTGTTTTAAGTTTCACAACTGTCGTGAACTGTGCTTATACCCTATCCGCAGAAAGAAGTTAGTTAGTTAGTTAGTATATCACTCACTCTGTTACGTAATCGCTAAAGTAAGAGATCGCTATTTTAGCGATAAGACCGCCAGCGAAATATGTAAATTTGGTGTACAGTAAAGAATAGTTTGTTGTTGAAGTTGTTATCCCATACAAATGATAGAGCCAAAAATCTCATTAGACGTTAACCATTTTGAGTTACTAACCAATCACAAACATGTTTTCAAAAACATTCGAAATTAAATTAAAAAAACCAAAATTTCGTTTGTCATTGGATAATGGTTAGCGCCCACTTAGATTTTTGCCTCTATCATTTGTATGGGACAGAAAGAGCCTTATATTAACTTCTGTCTACGGATAGGGTATAGAACTCAGCACCCAATGAATAGGTATTTGCATCACTAACGAAGCTGTCGTCCACAATATTTTAATAGATGTTGTAATCGCGTATTAGCTGGTATGGAAGCAGGCAATCCCGTTACAGCCGACCCAATTGTAATGTAATATGACACTGGGATAGGGTTGCCAGGAAGCAATACCTACCACATCACACTAATATTATAAAAGTGAAAGTTTGTGTGTATGTGTGTATATTTGATACTCTTTCACCTAAATACTACTGTACGGATTTGGCTGAAAAATGGAGATAGATTATACCCTGGATTAACATATAGGCTGCTTTTTATCCCGGAAAATAAAAGAGTTCTCACGGGATTTTTAAAAACCTATATCCAGGGGAACGAAGTCGCGGGTATCAATCAGCTAGTTTTATCTAAATATATTAAAGAAAAAGCTGATCTATCAACGCACAGCTCAAACTACTGGACGGATCGGGCGGATAGCTAGCTATTATGACTTAGACATCCGCTAAGGAAGGTTCTTTTTTTTTAAATTCAACCCCTAGTGGGGTAAAATAGGTGTTGGCTATGAATAGTTAGAGGCGACCTCATACCGGAAAGCGCAGCGTTGAAGGAATCTCACCTAGGTGATCAAACGATTCACAGGAAACCACTGGATTCAGGCAGCGCGTCCGGGCGTACGGAAGCTGGAAGTCTCTTGTACAAGAGACCTAAGTTTTTGCGTGAAACAGTAACAAACATACACACATACACACAAACTTTCGCCTTTATAATATTAGTGTGATAAGTATGATAATTAAAATAGATATGAAGTGGCAACCCTACTATAAATGTAGAGTGTACACGCACATTGATAAGACACTTCTCGTGCTTTTCCAACATTAATCGGATACCGCTGAATTATTAATTCTTGGTAGATACTACTCGTAGATAGGGGTGTCAAGTATCAAGGTTACGTTAAAGATAGCCATACTTATGGACAAAGGTGTTCTAAAAATAGTCTGTTTTATTCTTATAAAGGCTGTAGAAGTGTATATATACGAGATATATCTGTATGTGTGTGCATACATACTAAAACTATTAAGCTTATTTTTACACGGAATAGAATTTTCATAGAGTAGGTTAGGTACCTTAGATACGGCCTCATCATATTTAGTACAATTTTTACCTCTTTAACGCCGAGTTGTACGAAACAAATTCAAAAATTTAAGTGGTGACTAAACTTATTTAATCGCAAGAATACTTCATAGTCTTGTGATTGAATTAGTCTTGTAACTCAGCGTTAGTCTATTAGAACTTCAGAAGTTCTAGAATTAGAAATAGCCGGTTATGTCTTTCAAAACTTATATCGAAAATGTTTCCGAGTTTGAAGATCAATTATGGCGTATACATAATATTTTTATATTATATAGTAGAGAACCTAATGTCAAGTTTCTAAGCCCAGCGCAGCGGTTTGAACATTTCAGTCAGTCAGTTTATACTTTCATATGTAATTATAGATGAATAATATGTTATACATGTATTAGTATAGATTACAGTTCGTTTTGTTAATTAACAAATGACGTCACTCGACGCGCTCCGTATATTACTATCGCGTTGTGAAAATTAATTGCGAAGCCTGATAGTGGCGATGCCAACACTGGGGAATAACTTATTTTTAAATAATATACACATATTATTAAAAATAATAATGTACCTATGTATAAAAAATTGTTATGTATAAAAAAATATCATTTTCTTGCTTAAATATGTTATATGTCTGAAATGTACCTATATTTAAAAAAAAACTTAATCTACATACCAATTGAGGCCAATGTGGAAAGTAACAGAGACTATACACATACAGTATACAGTTTTCATATAGGTACTTAGGTTTAAATTCATCGGTAAGCCCTAAACCCCCTATCTATCCATACTAATATTATAAATGCGAAAGTGTGTCTGTCTGTCTGTCTGCTACGTTTTCACGGCCCAACCGCTGAACCGATTTTAATGAAATTTGGTACAGACTTGGAATACATTCCGGGGAAGGACTTAGGCTACTGTTTATCCCGGAAAATCAAAGAGTTCCCATGGGATCTAAAAAAATCGAAATCCACGCGGGCGAAGCCGCGGGCATCCCCTAGTAAATATATAAAAGGAAAAGATGACTGACTGACAGCCTGATCTAGCAACGTATCAGCTCAAATATTGGTTGTTTCGGGCTGAAAGGCATGCAGATAGGTATTATGACGTAGTCATTCGCTAAGAAAGCATTATTGAAAATTTAAACTCCTAAGGTCATAAAAATGGGGTTTTAAAATTTGGGCAAGACCGTGACCGTGTGGAAGTCCCTGCAAGAGACCAATGCCCGGCATTGGACGTCTTTCAGTTGATGATTAACAATGAACATGTATAGCTTTAGCTTACATATAGGCTAAGTCCTATTTGAATTCTCTCAAAGTAAATCCCTCGAGAAGGCTTTAACTTTGTGCCAAATTTTATATTTGGGTCAACGGAATAACGGAATGTTGACTGTGTAATAATACACTTCAAAGCGGGGAAACTGGGAATAGCGTTATGACAGAATTCAATTTGCTACCAACTGCTTCCCTTTATTTTTAATTAATCAATTAGCTTTTGCTCGCGACTTGATTTTTTTTTAATTTATAGACTAGCGCTTGGCTGCAATCAGACCTGCTGGCAAGTAATAATGCAGCCTAAGATGGGGCGCGCTTGCCTAGAAGATGCCTCTTCACTCTTGACTTGAAAGCACCTAGGACCTAGGTATATTAAAACTAATGCTGGAAGGGCGTTCCATGTCCTAGAGGTTCCAATTCAAAAGAAGGAAGTAAATCGCTTCGAGGAATTTATAAAAGCTACGCGTACCGCGAGTACCTATAGTATTTTATGTACTTGTTGAGATGGTATATGGCTAAAACTTTAACTGTATCGTCGTCACAAAGAACCATAAGCTTAATTTGCTGCTATCCGTTAAAACAGGCAAGTCTGTATTGTGTAACATGCAGCATGCGATATGCACCGCCCACCCTCCCACTGCTAAACATTCGGGAAAAGATGCATCATACAGATTTGTTTCAGCGAATAGTAGCAAATTAAGCTTATCGTCGCTTGTATATCATGGACTTCTACAAAATAACGCCTGCTATAGAACTATCGATGTTGTCTTAACGAACAATTCGCTAACTCAGCGATTTGTTACAGGTAGAGGTACAGATAGAGTTGAAATTTTTTCCTTCAGAACCCTGCGGAACCCTAAAAACATCTTGATTAGTTAACTAAGGTGATATTAGCTCATCCTTGCCTCAGCGTGTGCACTTTTCAGCACAAGACATTTATAATTGCGCCTGCGTCTTGCGCAAACTGTGATATTGCGACTGCGTTGGGTACATGCACAGCTTTATGTAACGCGGTTGCGTTTTGCGGTCACGCTGGCTGTTTTGTTGAGATGGAAGATTGTGTTTTTCTTTTTGTTGTAACTAATTTCCACATTGAGATTTTATCGGGATTGAAAATTAGGTGTTTAGTTACTTGCAACCGTATTTACCTTTACATTGTCTATCAAAAATAAACGAAATGCATCAAAATTGAGAACTTTATGAACTCGCCACCAAATCTTATCATCAGTCAACCTCATCTGGTTATCATCATCAATTTATTGCTGGCCCACTAATGAGCACAGGTCTGCTCTCAAAATGATGGGCTTAGTTCATCCACCACGCTGGCCGTGTGCGTATCGGCAGACTTTATACACCTTTGATAACATTATGGAGAACCCATAGGCAAACAGGTTTCTATGTATTATTTTCTGACTAGGGTTAATATTTCATGTGTATTGATCTCATAGGATCTAAGTTACTCCTTATTTATACGCACACTTAAATACATATTGGTTAGAGACTACAGTCTTATTCATAAAAATCCCTTAATATAGGTTTAAAACGTTCATTAGCTAAAATGCTCATAAGGCCTATTAAACGTTTCATAACTTTCTTTATTCATAAAGGTTCAATAAACCTCTCACAACTAAATTCTCGCTATAGGCTAGTTTCGCTTTGTTATGTTGTCGTTCTGATGAATTCATAGACAAAATTGCAAAAAAACTGGGCTCTACACAGAAAAGTGACGCAGGTGTGACATTTGTTTTCGAATTTCGGTCAATTGTCTGAGTTCTGGAGGATAGTTAGGTATTATCGTTCGGAGTTTTGTTCCGATTTATTTAATTATTAAAATGGAAACAGGAAGGAATTTAGAAATTAGCGTTAGATTTTATTATACTATTTAAAAAAAAAGATGTATTAGGTAAAAGTATGTATTAGAATTTAGATACAGTACCTGGACATTCATGGAATAAAATCCTTTTTTTTTTAAATTGAAAATATTACAATAAAACTTAAAGCTAGCCTTATCTAATTACTATACAAATCATGCCCGTGTGGAATGGTGCCAAGAATACTGGCTGCATTTTCACGCTTGACAGCCAGGCTGATCCGTTGCGCAAAAAATGAGCCAGCCCTTTTTTTTTACCCAAATCCTTCTCGGTTTATGTAGTTAGGTACTGAGCTGCATCACCGCCATATTTCTTACGTTAGAAGAAATCACATACCTATGTAAAAGAATGATTACATGAAAAGAAACTTCGAAATTAGGTAGAAACTTTTAGGTACCTACTTCACGACGTCCGTCCCTAGCATCTTATGGCAATTAAAACTTGCAACTCTAGTTAATTACCACAGCCTCTCGAATCCAGAATAAATAACGTATAAATAATAATGACAATGCAATGACACTAGAATCAACCAAAACAAAATAACCTCACTTCCAAACAAATTATCAGCTGTTAAGACAAGACGGCGGCCATCTTGTTCTTTAATAAGGGTTTATAGTAGGGTTCAGCCTGTTATAAGTTATGGAGCCGTTATTGAACACTTTTAGCACTATTGAACGTTTATGAATCATGTTTTTGAGAACTTTGCTTATAACAAGCTAATAAAGCTTCTACAAATTTTTATGAATAAGACTGTAAATATTTCATGTAGGTATATATGTAATCTATCTCTAAGCCCGCTATATCAACATTATAGACTAAAGACAACAACAGATTGGAAGATTGCGTGATCGGTCATCGAGTCGAATTTGGCTTTTATAGATATAAAGTTATATTCGATTTGATTTCTACCTCGAATCTCGATGTCTGACTCATAACTACATAAGACATAACATAAAATTTAATGGTTTTATCACTCAAAGAAAAATCCATACTAAATAATAAATGCGAAAATGTAGCTGTCTGTCTGTCTGTCTGCTAGCTTTTCACAGCTCAACAGTTTAACCGATTTTGATGAAATTTGGTACAGAGTTATTTTACATCCCGAGGAAGGACAAAGAGTTCCCACGGGATTCATGAAAACCTAAATCCAGATACCAGATAGCTGTTATGACGTAGACATCTGCTAAGAAGAAAATCAAAGAGTTCCCGCAGGATTCTTAAAGGCCCATCCGTTTAACCAATTTTTATAAAAGGTACAAAGGTAGATTGCATCCCTGAAACTGACATAGACAACTTTTTATCCCGGAAAATCAAAGAGTTCGTGGAAATCATCTAGTATCATGCTATTTTGATGAAAAGTTTTTGTCTAACCTCTGTTGACATCATACGTGGACAGGCGACATCAAACGAGTCGCATGGAGTCGCGGGCTGTCGGCGGCGCGGCGCAAGACCGTGGCGGGTGGAAGTCTCTACATAAAAGAGATCATGTCCAGTCGTGGACGTCTAACGTTTGACGATGATGATGAAACTCTATTGATAGACTATATTAAACGCATTTGGTTGCCTGAAAGAGATCGCTCACCTTACCTGCTCTATTAATTTACTAGCTGATTCCTGCGACTTCGTCTGCGTGGATTTAGGTTTTTCAAAATCCCGTGGGAACTCTTTGATTTTCCGGGATAAAAAGTAGCCTCTGTGCTAATACAGGATATTATCTCTCTCCATTTCAAATTTCAGCCAAATCCGTTCAGTAGTTTTTGCGTGAAAGAGTAACAAACATACACACACACAAACTTTCGCCTTTATAATATTAGTGTGATTATGATTAAGATCAATAGCGCTGATATATTTTCACAGATGGTTTTTCACGGAAAGTGAATTCCATATTTTCGCACCTACAATCGTTTGCTAATGTTTTTCTAACACAGCGATGCGCGCTAGTGTTCTCGCTCGCACACTCTTTAGCGGTTTTATCTCGGGTCTTAAGGGGGATGAAGATACATTCGCTAGTTTTACTAAATAGAGATAAAATGAACCGCGTACCATCTCAGAGCGATTCATAAATCATCATCAAATCTGTAACATACTCCCACAACTGCGTTGCCGAGGCCCGAGGCCGCGAACTTGACCGGATGACTCATGCAAATTGATACTGTGTCGTCCACTCTCCGTTGGCTTCATTGTAGAGATGGGGATTTGGTGAATTTCTTTTTTAACCCCCGACCCAAAAAGAGGGGTGTTATAAGTTTGACGTGTGTATCTGTGTGTCTGTGTATCTGTGTATCTGTCTGTGGCATCGTAGCGCCTAAACGAATGAACCAATTTTAATTTACTTTTTTTTGTTTGAAAGGTGGCTTGATCGAGAGTGTTCTTAGCTATAATCCAAAAAAATTGGTCCAGCCGTTTAAAAGTTATCAGCTCTTTTCTAATTTTCTTGTAGAAAAGAAGGTTAGATAACCCTTAGGTTCATAATATTCAAGTGTCAATTGACAAATGTCAAGCTGTCAAGATGGACGTTGCCTAGATATACCTACATAATTATTTATTTGAAAATGATGTTTTGGAAAACTCCGATACTTTGGATCGTAGTCGCGGAATAGTCCAAGAAAATCGGTTCAGCCGTTTGAAAGTTATCAGCTCTTTTCTAGTTACTGTAACCTTCACTTGTCGGGGGTGTTAAAAATTTTTAATTTACACTTGTCTTCACAGTGATTTAACTGGCGACTGTAGTAGTAAAATTGTTTTTCTGTCCCTCGGTGTATTTTAACATTGCACTGTAATTATATTTTTGAACTCAGAATTTTTTCTCTTTCATTGATAACTTTGTGTTCTTTTGGGATTTACAATCCGTGTTAGGTCGATTTTTTTCGTATGAATCGATTGACATCTCATTCATCAAAATCGGCTCAGTAGTTTAGGCGCTACGGTGGAACACACATAAATACACAGACTGCTAAAATCATAACCCTTCCTCTTGGCTTTGCCTCAGTCGGGTATTGAGTACCAAATTGCGTTTGTTTGGAGCATAGTGTTTACTACAAAAGTTGAAGCATACAAAATTGCAAACAACTATGTTAATAATACTCACAAAGCAATCAAATATAATATGATAGAAACCTCACATTTGCATTGGCATCGTCAGTTATTGAAACTTTCTCTTATAGTGTGAGGTCATAAGTGCAGTGTCCATCGGTGGGTAACGCAGGAAAGTATTTCTATAAGGCTTGGGCAGACACGACGCGTAACGACATCAAGCAGACCCTTGGTAATACCTGGTACCGACCGAATCTTAACCAGCGGCGCCAATCTCAAAGTAGACTCCAGCAAAACTATTATAGTGCACAACACAAGTGTATGCGCAAATGCAGACTATATGTTTTATAATATTGTGTGGCATAGTGATTAGTGGTATAATAAATGTTTTTTTCTTTCTCGCGATAATGTAGTATTATTATAAATGCGAAATTGTCCTTTCTTCACGCCCTAACAAACCAACCGATCGAATTGATTTTTGGAATAGAGATATGTAGTTGAAAGAACGGGGAGTGACTTAGGTTACTTTTTATCTCGGAAAATCAAAGATTCCCACGGGATTTTTAAAAACCTAAATCCACGGCTATAGGTGATGAGTGCTACCTTAATTCTTACACCCGTTCAGTGTGACGTCCGCGTTCTGGTGTCGCTGCAATCACGCGGTGTGTCTGTTTAGGGACTTAGTCTTCTTCATTCGTTCAAATCAAGTGGACTGTAAAATCAGTGGTTTCACTATCTATTGACGTTTTTACTTTTCTATTGGTTATGCTTGATGGAATTCAGTTATATTATTGAGCTTATTATTGATAGCTGTGATAGTCGCGTGGCTAACACGTCGACCGCCTAGAAGGGGTGCGGGGTTCGATCCCGAGCTTTGTAAGAACCGGTTAAACGGATGGGCCGTGAAGAGGTGACAGATAAGCGGATGGACGGCCAGACAAGATACACTTTTGAATTAATAGTGGAGTCAATAAAGCAGTAAAATAGCCATTCTTAGGAAGTCCTCAGAATCAGCTCCGATTTTGATGATTTTTTAAAATTTTAGTTTTTTATATATTATTGAAAATCAGAAACTAACTAAAAAACTAAAATTTAAACAAAACCATCAAAAATCGGAGCTGTTTCTGAGGACTTCCGACGAAAAGGCTTCGTTTACTCCATTATAATATATTTTTAATTTTTTTGTCACGTATCAAAATTGTAGTTACAAAGTAATAATAAATGAAGTTACATTGGGACCCTTAGTTAATATATGTGTGAAAACAACGCTACAAAGTTAAAACAGAATATTTGATTTGAGTTTAATGGTTCATCTTCGATCTTATCTTTACACCAAAACACTAGACATAGTTTCACGCTATATATCCATTTTACGGTTTTCTCGTAACGTCTTGCTAGTTATAAAAAAACGTTTTAACGCGTGGCATCCCGCCAACTCAAATGCAACTTGGTAGAGCGTTTGTGGACGTAACCAATGTCATCGGTCTTCCGCTCTGGTATAAATATGTATGCATATGCCCAGGGTTACCACTTACCAGCCGTTAGGTTAGAAAAAGAATTAAAAAAAAGGGCAAGACTGTTGTTGATGTGAAAAGTAGTCTCAATTCCCTATCATGTACCGTTAAATCGTGTATAATATTTTTTCACAATATTATATAGTACATCTTTTTGAATTGTAATCAATAAATTATAGTAATTTTACTTACACAAACGTCTTCAAGTTCTTAAACTTGCATTATTTTGTCCGGGTTTTTGTACATTCACAATTTATAGTAATTTACTTCAACAATCTTACTTATTTTAATGTTTATTGAAGCTTAATATTTTGTAATACATATTACGTACTCACTCATTTTTTTTATTGCAAAATCTTGGGCTTTTGCAACTTTTCGAAAATCCCAAACAAGTTAAGCCCGTGCTAACTACACAAATTACGTATAACTTTAGTTACAGAGTTACAGTTACTGTAAGTTAAGGTTAACTAAAGCAAACTCAAGTTATACCATAACTTAGACGTGGCAACCCTATATAATATGTTCCTCTTTACATGAGGGCGATTAACATGTTCTGTGTGAGACGGGGATTACTCCTTATCTAGGGCTTTAAGTGCAGCTTGATTACAATTTTAAATCCTATGTTTTGTGTGCCAGTGCAATATCTCTACCAATTTATAGTGTAGATAGTTTGTATGCCGCGTCTAGGTGTTAAAGGCAAGGATTGTTTCTCTACACATATTAATATTATAAATGTAAAAGTGTGCTTGTCTGTCTGTCTGTTCGATTTTGATGAAAGGTATAGAGAGAGTTTGCATCCCGGAGACTTGCTTAGGTTACTTTTTCCGGAAAATCAAAGTTACCAGTTTAGAGGACCATTCAGAAGACGCGACGTATCATATTCAATCTTAATGTATTGCGAAAAGGTTGAATATGACACGTCATCTCATCTTAATGGTCCCCTAAGGAAGCCCCTATCTTGATTATGAATTCCAGCGTTAATTAAATAACTACTCAAATGTTTGTCGTGTAGAGTTACTACGGACTACGGAACCCTAAAAATCCAGGTCACATAATATTATCTCGTTAGTTGGTGGCATCCTTGTTTCTTCCGCACAAATGACTCACTCGGGAATAGAACTCGAATTGGTTTAACCATGTCCCGTTTTAACTTTCCCAAGCGTTTAAAATACTAAAAATCTATGCGTACACTGTATTGTACTTATCTTTGTAGTATAATGAGTATATAAACGAATGAATGAATGAATATACTTTATTGTACACCACAGAATTAATAAGGAAAAACACATACAAAGCCAAACAAAAATATAGCAAGGTACAATTGATGGCCTTATCGCTACCTAGCGATGTCTTCCAGGCAACCAAAATGCTATAAAAATGATGAAATCTGTGAATATTATGCTATTCATACTAATATAAATGTAAAAATGTGTCTGTCTGTCTGCTAGTTTTCAGGGCCCATCCGTTTAACCGATTTTGACGAAATGTGTTACAATAATAGTTTGCATCCTAGGGAAGGACATAGGCTATTTTTGTCCTGAAAAATCAAAGAATTCCAATGGGATTCCAGCAGGATGAAAAATTATTCAAAAACATAGGTTTCTACTCGTAGTGTAGAGGTTTTGAGCCAGGAGTTTAGTAGTAAGACCATGTCTCCTTATACGTAATGTCGATAAGAGCCTAGTACAGGGCACCGATTGGACACTAGCCGGTTAGTCACCTCTCAACACGGTCCGAGCTTCCGCAGTGACGTCACCGGACCGGCGCCCGCGCATGCCGTTTGATTGTTTTAAACGTCTTTACATTCTTGTCCTTAGAAAGGATACAAGTGTCCCGCCAAACTTCTTGTCCCATCTGATCTTGCAGGATTTGAAAACAGACTGAGTTTTCTATTTGCATATAAAAAGACTTGTCCTGTCTGACTGACTGACTCACTGACTGATGATTGATGATCAACGCACAGACTAAACCGATGATGTAATAAACTTGAAATTTTAACAATACCTATAGGTTTCTTTTACCGTATTCACTGAGAAACTCAAGGGGTTTAAATAGGGGATGAATGTTTTTATGAAAGTCTGTCATTTTTAGGGCTTTGTACCCGAATGGTGCCAACGGTATTTCGCTGTCCGTCTGTCAGCGGGCTGTATCTTGTAAATAATAGGTAATAGGTAGAGACCTGAAATTGACACAGAATGTGAATTTCTATTGCCCCTATAACAACAAACTATAAAAATTTCAAAAATTTTGCTATGAAAATTAAAAAAAAACTAAAAAGGGTTATTTCTTGTACAATGGTACCCTTCCTGTGCTAGTCCAACTCGCACTTGACGGATTTTTCTAGTTATATTAATGAAAATTGATATTTAGGCTGTCAATCAAAAATGAAAAAGTTGACACGTGTTTCAGGATTTTTGGAAATTCCACCCCTTTCAGATTTTCAAAAAAGGGCGGGTCGAAGTACCTAAATACAAACATATTATATTTATAACTAATTTCACTTTCACCTAATTACAAGAGTGTTAAGTAATTATTTAGATTCTATCAATGTAACTTGACGTATTACTTTCATTAACTCATCAGGAAATGTCATGTATAAGCTTATCGGCTATCGGAAATTTTATTTTCTACACAGAAAAAAAAAGAGATTGGCATGCCACATTTATTATTACGCTTTCGTAATACATCACTACTAATAATATCACTGCTGTGATTTGCAGTGTGTTTGTTTGTTGGTTTGTCCTTCAATTACGTCGCAACGGGTCCTACAAATTGACGTGATTTTATTCCAGAAACTTAAACTTATAACTTAAACTTTATAAGTGAAGTCAAGAGAGAATAGATATCTTCTAGGCAAGCGCGCTCCATCTTAGGCTGCATCTTCTTGTCATCAGGTCTGATTGCAGCGATGCGCTAGTCTATATATTATTTTAAAAAAAAACTAGGTAATAACCTCGTTACCAGGTGTATCACAATATATCGCGGGTTAACGATCCTTTCATTCATGACGTTATTAGGTGTCAAGTGCCGTAATAGCGAACGCATTATCAGCGCAAAGCAATCGCGCGCGCATGTCTTGCATTGAACTGTGAAATTTGATATACCTAACTGAAGTGGTACTATTGTCTCTCACAGTGACTTATTTCAAACTAAGGATAGTAATATGAAATTTTTTTTTTACTGTGTCGGGCCACCTCATATTAAGTGATTACCGCTGCCAATGGGCTTTAATGAACCACCAATGCGTTGTCGGCTTCTCAGGAATTTGTTAATCCTCCACTGCTGAGCACGGATCTCCTCTCAGAATGAGACGGATTTAGGCTTTAGTCTGCCACGCTGGCAGTGCGGATTGGCAGACATCACACAGCTATGAGACAAATCTGACACATACAGGTTTCCTCACTTGCTTACAAGTGTAAATTAAAAATTTATAACACCCCCGACAAGTGAAGGTTACAGTAACTAGAAAAGAGCTGATAACTTTCAAACGGCTGAACCGATTGTCTTGAATTATAGCTAAGAACACTCTCCATCAAGCCACCTTTCAAACAAAAAAAAAAACTAAATTAAAATCGGTTCATTAGTTTAGGAGTTATGATGCCACAGACAGATACACAGATACACACGTCAAACTTATAACGCCCCTCTTTTTGGGTCGGGGGTTAAAATCACATAGCTCCGAAAACTTAGTTGCATGCCCGGAAATAGATAAATTAATTACATAGTGCCTAAAATTTTATATTTTGTTAGTCGTTCGACATGTTGAGTTTTTGCAAGATTTGTAAGTAATTAAATTTTGCTATAATTGCGTTGTTTATTGATCGTTCAACTTTCAATATTTAATTTAGAATCATGGATATGCGAAAAACCAAAGATAAACAGTTTTGGAGCGAGGATTTTTGGAGCGCATAGTAGCAAGTGCCCTTAAAATTGAAATAAAATGTTTCATATTTTGCGAGTTCAATAATTGATATTGACAAAATATAGCAATGGAAACCTATATTACTTTAATTGTGTCGTACAACAAAGCTACCGTTCTATTTCTAAATATAAAAGTTGTAACTGCAAATATAGTTTCTGAGTTGTCGTCAAAAAACGGAAATTTTCAAGAACTGATATCTCTTAAAAGAATGCTCTATAGGATCAAGGTTTTGTGTTAATTTAAGTTCGGTACTACGTAAAATTCTTTTTCAGAAACTTCACTTTTTGAAAATTTCCACGTTTTTTGGTGATAACTCGAAAACTATAGCAGAAAATTGTCACATTTATAGCAAACTTTTAAGAAACTGTGGGCTCTACCACAAACACTTTAAACAAACTTGTTTATTTTAAACCTTACCTTCAAAAACTGCTAAAATGTAAAGTAATCAGTTAAACTTGTTTTGTTTTTCGTCGCAAGCCTATCTTTTTTTTTTTTAAGTATATCGAAGTCGGCTTGTTTGTGAAGTCGCTACTCGCTATCGGGAATATTAGATTGCTTTCAGCTTTTAACTTTCATCCCTATTGCTTCCTGTTTCTATTCAAGACCAATTAAATTACTTCACGTGACTAAATCAACTTATGTACAGCATTATCGTATACATTACACAAGGCAGCCAGGGTTATTCTAAAATTATAAAAAGTATTTTATAAGTTAAGTGTGTATGGTTACATCAGGGAACGTATGGGCGGATGGTCATTCTTTTTTTACCGGACTACGGCAAAGCCAAATGGAAGGTTATGGTTTTAGCAGTCTGTGTATGTATGTCTGTATGTACCTATGTCTAAATACGTGAGTAGGTATAGCTGGTACAGTGTATACTTAAACCTGGATTTTAATGTTACATATTATAATATGGTGGTGCTCCATTAAATTACAACAGGTTGCATTTACAACCGTCGCTTGTAAAAGTAAATTTGGTGGTTCTTTCTTCCTATTTGGTACTTATCCTGTACTACATACTACACTATCAAGGAAAAGTCGACCGCCTGAAAATATAATATTCTCGCAAGACTTACGAGGACTAAGTTGGTTAGAAGGAAAGGATGACATGCACAGATAACTTTATTTCCTTCATCTTGTCAAACAGCACTATTTTAAGGTCTACCCACCAACGAGTTGTTGCTTCGATGAACGGGGCTCTTAATATTTACAAGAAATTGGAAGGAAGATGCGTGGACGCGTCCTAATCCAGAACGGGTGCCGAGGCCATCGCGCCCGAGTTTGCCCTTCCCACAGGACCCACCCGTCCCACCTGGGCCGCTGACTAAAGTTCACGTCCAATACGAAGGTGCAATTTCATTTACAACCATAAAGAGTTATGACCATACTTTATTTCGTTCCGTGAAACTTTTACGTCTAGATACGAACCCATTAGTTGCGCCTAGTGCAGCGGTATAAAGTTGTGCAGTTCCGCCGCCGACCGCTACGAGGCTTCGCTTAGCGATTCAGCTACTGCATAATAGATGGCGCTGCCAGTCACGTACGCGGGGGACGTTTTAAACTATTGATTTACCTTTTATCTTAGCCCGTACAAATAATAGGTAGGTAGCAAGGTATATTACTATATTGATACAACGATAGTCGTGTTTGTTTTCTTTACTATCTCGTATGTTGACTCAGCGATGTTTTCAATGTTACGTACAAGAATTTTCTTTATTTTTCTTTTTATTATATCACTTCAATGAGAAGTGATCATTTTCCTTCAATAAGTGAACAAAAGTTAAACTATTAAGTATTAACTAACTCAATAATATAATACATACTTACTTCCATACTTATATTAAAAATTCGAACATATGTCTGTCTTTCTGTCGTCTGTTTGTCTTTCACGACCCATCCGTTTAACGAATTTTGATAAAATTTCATACAAAGGTAGCTTGCATCCCATTTGATGCCCGCGATTTTGATTTAGGTTTTTTAAAAATCCCGCGGGAATTTTTGAATTTTCTGGGATAAAAATATCCTGTCTGTCTCCAAGATGCAAGCTATATCTGTGTCTTTATCAAATAGGTTAATGATGCCCGTGACTTCATTCACGTGGATTTAAGTTTTTAAGAATCTTGTGGGTACTCTTTGATTTTCCGGGATAAAAAATAGCCTATGTCCATCACCGAGATGCAAGTTATCCCGGTATTAAATTTCGTCTGGGCCGTGAAAAACTAGCAGACAGAGACAGAGTAGGCCACACGCACTTTCATATTTTTTTTAATATTATATTAGTATGGATTTTATTTTAATTGTCTGGGCTCTATCATTTTATTGTGTTTTGATTTATCCAATCACCTGTGGCCAATTACCGAACGCAACTGTCATCGCGCCGCGCCGCCATCTTGTCCGGTGCGCCAAGTGAATGATTGCGCGGGAGTCGTTGCGATCATGTCAAGGTGATATACACGTGACATATCAATATAAGCAACCATACATCTTCATTGGTGCAATCTGTGGTCCTATAAATCGAGGGTGTCTGGTTCGATTTCCAACAGGGATAGTGTTTATCGTATCTTAATGATTACCGCTGGTCTTTCTTCATATTTTTGATGCTGACCACTAAAGATCCTTTAAAAAAAAATTGGACTAGCGCTTGGCTGCTATCAGATCTACTGGCAAATGTAGGAGAACCTGAATGCGAATCTTAAACTTGAAATTGGCATTCAGGTTCTCTTTATTATAATTAGACCCCCACTAAGGTAGGATTTTCAGAAATTTCAACCAGGTTTAATAAATCTAACCCTTTAAGGTTTCAGCGGGTGCTTAAAAAGAAAAAGGTAGGCTAAAATCAAGAGTTTCTGAAATAGACTGATATAATGAAAGGTCAAAGGTAAAGAAAGGGTCAAAGGTTCCTTCCTATTATTATCGACTCTTTTAACTCAAACCTCAGCCCTAATTGTAGGTTGAAAGGAAATATTTTAGTTACAGTGGTAGAGTATTTATTTATTAAAGCACCCCAATATAGGTAGGGTTGCTGAGCAGAAGTTTCTTTTAATTTGAAACAAATTGCTGCCATCATTAAACTTAACCGAAGAAATGTAGGTACGTCCTGATGCTTTCATTCTTTTTTTGCCTGTCTATTAGTAGGTCCTAGTGTCTAGTAGTAGGCTAACCTGAGTCCTAGTTCCATCATCCACTCTGTAAGGTCAAGCCTGCACGGCGAATTTTCATCGCGCGATTTTCCAGCAAAATTCTGTGATTGATATATGGAAATTTTATGTCACAGAACGAACCCCTTAGCTAGGTATACTATATAACGACTACGTAGGTAGGTAGGTACCTTCGATTTCAGTTACCCCTAGCCTAATATTTTTCAGATAGATAGATAGATAGATAGATGCACACAAAAACACATGTAAAGGATCACAACACAGCAAGAAGAAAACAGAAAAAACAATTGTGTGCAAAGACGGCTTGATTCAGATGTCCATTCAGGATCAGAATCGAGTTTCCTCACTCTCGTTCACTCTGCCAATGTCCCTGAAAAATCACACCGTTAAACACAGTGCGGGCATACTCTAAGGTCGTCAAACTGTGACCCCAAAGGGCCCCTGCTTGGTCTAATTGGCTCAGATGAACCTTTTCGTTTTATCCAGATAATCCGCCAACTCCATTTCCAAAAATAGACGTTCATTACGCGAAATGAAATCACATCGGTGCCCTTTAGGGTAAGTATGAGATTTTTATATCTCGCCAACGTTTATAGAATTCGTACGTCGAAACACTTTAACGTCACTGCTTAACTAACGTAACTTTAAAGTGGACCTTCACTGCCTTCTTTTAAAGATCAAGTTTGTTTATACATGTACAGCCGAAGGTCTGCTAATAAAAATCGGTGGTGCTAAAATCTAAATGCATGGCTATAAATCAAGTTCTTTGGTTCCATTTTACTTATTGTGTTTCAAAGCTCGGATTCTATCAACATTGGTGTGATGGTGACCAAGACATAGTACGTGCCACTTTTTGTGAAAGGTTTTTTACGTGTCATTTTTTATTGTATTTATTTTGGAGGTATGCTTATTTGTTTATACAGTAATAGAAATAGTTTGAAGTATTTTAATCTAATATAATGTAGTCTAATATTGTGATCAAGCCATCCTCACATAAACTTTTATAGTTTTTAGAGGATGGCTGGTGTATATTCGTAAATGTCTATATTATTAGTGATTGTGAACAATGAAAGAATCTCATACTAACCCTATTGATCACAAAATAGGAAGCTACTTCAGCTACTGCAGAGCAGTCTGGTCTCATTCAATTAAAACGCCAAGTCCGTTGAACTGTGGGGATCGATTGTGCCTGCGAGTATAACTATGCCTTTTTTAGAACAAACGTATACATTCTATGCTACGAGTACGTTTGGCAAGATGCACGGACTATAACATTAGTAAACCAGACTGTGTAATCTATCCGTTAACTACATAAAACTTTTGGATTTTGAATAAAGGCTGATTTTTTAACTGTCAAATAACTTTTATCTGAGGAATAAATTTGAGGTTTTGACATTTTTTTCTATAGGAAACCTGTCAAAACGTCAAATTTATTCCTCAGATAAAAGTTAATTGACGATAGAAAAATCGGCAGCTTATACTCACTAATTTAATTTACGTGATCAAATCACATCACACTTCACACTAATATTATAAAGGCGAAAGTGTGTGTGTGTGTGTGTGTGTATGTTTGTTACTCCTTCACGCAAAAACTACTGGACGGATTTGGCTGAAATTCGGAATGGAGATAGATAATATCCTGGATTAGCACATAGGCTACTTTTTATCCCGGAAAATCAAAGAGTTCCCACGGGATTTCGAAAAACCTAAACCCATGCGGACGAAGTCGCGGGCGTCAGCTAGTCAGAAATAAAGAGATCCGCAGGACCAGTGTAACCGACGTAGCTTAAAGGTGCCCACGCACTCGAACTGAACTGCAGCTGAACTGCGCGTCGCGGAAGCGCCCCGGACTCGCGGCAGTGACGCGCTACGCGGTACGTGCGTCGCGGCTGGAGAGAATATCGTGCGGGGCGCTGCCGCGACGCGCAGTTCAGCTGCAGTTCAGTTCGAATGCGTGGGCACCTTAACGGGTTGCAAAGATACAGTGGCAATCGGCAGGGTACATAGTTTGAAAATCCGATAGATGTTGGCTCCCAAGGTGCTGGAACGAGAGTTTGCATCGGAAAGCGCATCGTTGTAAGACCTCCCACTAGGTGGATGGACGACATCAGGCGAGTTGCAGGGAGTTGCTGGATTCAGGCGGCCCAAGACCGTGGCGTGTGGAAGTCCCTACAAAAGGCCTATGTTGGCAGTGGTCGTCAATCGGTTGTTAATGATGATGATGACGATGTAGGACGGACTCAAATCAAAAGGTCGTAAGGTGACCCCCATCTTGCACTCAATAGTGCAACGGCAGTACATAGAGAGTCGTGCGTATGTATATGTAATACAATGTAGTGTGCAATAAATGACATTCAGATCGCTTTTGAACCCCTCGAGTCTATTCTTAGAAGCCTAACCTTGATGCTTGTTTAAACTACTTCTGTAAACTTCATACAATGAAAGTATAGTTTTGTCCGTAGGTACTTATAACTAGCTGATGACCGCGATTTCGTTTTAAAAAATCCCGTGGGAGCTCATTGATTTTCCGGGATGAGAAATAGCTTATGTGTTAATCTAGGGTATAATCTATCTCCATTCCAAATTTCAGCCAAATCTGGAAAAACTTTTGGATTTGGAAAAACTACTGTTTTTGCTTGTAAGAGTAACAAACATCCACACATACAAACTTTCGCGTTTTTAATATTAATATAATAAGTAGGATATCGAAAATGAAAAGGTCGAATATATATAGAGTTGTTTAGAATGAAATAAGGGCAACTGCTGCCTAAGATAGATTTGCTTTCAGTGGTGGGCGCTGTGGACCTGGTTTGATCCTAGGAGGAGCAATTTAGTTTGTAATAGGCGTCCGTCCACTGTCCACAAGCTTTTATGCTCTCACAGGTTGAATATGAATGTGTTGAAAAATATTATGGGCAAAGTCGCAGGCCGATGCTATTGATGTTATAAACCGCTTATGTTAATAAATGTTTGGCTTCCCTACTTATTGTAATTGTATCTCCTTAGGCATTATACGTTTAAGAAGATATTGGTAAGTAATGAAAGAAATAAAAAACTTTCTAACGTAAATTGCTATAAAGGTGTTACTAATTTGACTTTAGATAAGAGGATAGACTTGACAACATGAAATATCACTAAATACAGATTATTAAAAACAGCTGATCCTACTCTCTACTGATATACATACATTTAGTTATGTGTATAAAAAACTCTTAACTGTAATAATGTTTTTTTTTTTATACTCTTTATTTTAAGGAGTTTATTTCCGTTTGGAATATGTCACTCCGTAAGGCCACATTATATTACCACTTACTTGCGTAAGGCCTTCCTGTACAGCTGTAACAGAGCCCTAGCCTCATCCGACAGAGGTTGGGATAGGGCACTAGGGAAATCTAGAGAATATCTCCCATCTCTCCGCCTCAACTGTGATCACACAACACACACACACACACACACAACTGTGAGTTTGTGTGTGTGTGTGTGTGTGTGTGTGTGTGTGTGTGTGTGTGTGTGTGTCTGTGTGTGTGTGTGTGTGTGTGTGTGTGTGTGTGTGTGTTTCTCCTTCACGCTAAAACTACTGGACGGATTGGGCTGAAATTTAGAATGGAGATAGATTATACTCTGGATTAGCATATAGGCTACTTTTTATCCCGGAAAATCAAAGAGTTCCCACGGGATTTTTAAAAAACTACATCCACGCGAATGAAGTCGCGGGCATCAGCTAGTAATGTTATAAAGGCGAAAGTGTGTCTGGCTGTCCGCTAGGTTTCCTTGGTCATCTGTTTAACCGATTTTGACAAAATTTGTTACAAGAGTTAGCTTACATCCCGAGGACGGACATAGGCTTTTATCCCGGAAAATTAATAAATGCCTGCGGGATTTTTCAAAAACCATCCACGCAGGAATCATCTAGTCTTATAAATTATCCGACTGGAGAGCTTATGAAATAAACCTTAGAGAGATTATGGGACAAACCTATGTCCCAATATTTCTGGTGGGAGGCTTCGGCCGTGGCTAGTTACCACCCTAACGGCAAAGCCGTGCCACCAAGCGATTTAGCATTCCGTGCGTACACGATGCGTATAGAAACCGAAGGGTTTATTGGTTTAATAAAAACTGCCATACCCCTTCCAGGTTAACCCGCTTCCATCTTAGTCTGCATCATCACTAACGTACCACCAGGTGAGATTGCCGTTAAGAGCTAACTTGTATCTGAATTAAAAAAAGGGTATAGATTTGTTTATACAATAAAATAACAAATTTTATTTAGCAGGTACAACTCCTTATAATATACTCCTACCACATGATTATGCCTACGTAATGTAAGAGGAAATATATTATCGTACTAGCTGACGCCCGCGACTTCGTCCGCGTGGATTTAGGTTTTTGGAAATCCCGTGGGAGCTCTTTGGTTTTCCGGGATAAAAAGTACCTTATGTGCTAATCCAAGATATTATCTATCTCCATTCTGAATTTCAGCCAAATCCGTACAGTGGTTTTTGCGTGAAGGAGTAACAAACATACACACACACACACACAGACACACACATACAAACTTTCGCCTTTATAATATTAGGGTGATATTATGAATCTTTTATCAAGATGTGTCCATGGGCGCCGGCCGACGACTGTGACACACAAAGTTACACGCGTATTTATACAGACGTATTTACTACTAGCTGATGCCCGCAGCTTCGCCCGCGTGGATTGGTCAGATCCCCTGCAGCATCAGGATTGAGGAGTTAGACTCCAAATTTTTTATGAAACAATGTCGCAAAGTTCCTCTATCGATTAAAAAAGAAGTGACGCAAATCGGTTCAGAAATCTCGGAGATTTCAGACAGACAGACAGACAAAAATTTTAAAAACGTGTGATTCAGTTATGGTATCGTTCAAATAACCATATGAGCTTAATATGAGGTAGTTATTTCGAAATTACAGACAGACACTCCAATTTTATTTATTAGTATAGATTTAGCTGTGTACTCGAGTAGGTGATTGTTGGAAATTTCCCCGCTCTTATCAATGGATATTTAGATGATCGATTTGCTTTTATTTACCCGGTTATGATTACTAAGGTTAAATAGGAAAGTTTTTTACTCAAATATACATTTGTAGCGCTTTCAAGTCGTCAAGTGAGTATCATCAGAGTGAACTAAAGTGAGGGAACTCTCGGCTTGATCCTGAATCGACGATATTTCAACTATGGTGACGTAAAATCAAATAAATTTCAAAAAGCTTTTTTAATTTTAGAAAGCTAATTTATCGTGGCAACCCCTGGCTTTAAACTTTCTGATAGGAGGGTGCCACGACACTTAAGTGTCTGGCAATGCATGACGTGATTTCTATTACTATTCCGAAGTAAATATAATAAAATATTATACTTTGAGCAATGACTTTCCAACCAAGGACATCGCACTGGCGCGCATAACAAGGGACCAAGTAAGTGTGCTTATACTCGGTGTAAGCACACTTTCTTCATTAGTCGCATGTTCACTGCAAAGCTGTCAAGACGTCTAAATGCGCCATCAAAAAGTGCCGAAATAATACGTTAACGACGCAGAAAAAAGATGGTGTGACTTACCACCGGTAAGTTAATTTTATTTACGTAAGATAACATGCGAAAAAGTGTAAAATACTTAGTAAAACCATTGAAAACACTAGAAATATCTAAAATTATTTACAATGTTCCCATTCCTTTCTCTCACGCACATCGGAAAGAGACAGATGGAAGGGCGCGTCACGAATGTCGGAAAAACAAAACTGTGGAGTAGCTTTTTTTTGTTCAATGTAAAATCTATTGGCCATTATTGTATCACATTTATTTTATGATCTTTTGACGACCTCCGGTGCGCAGTTGTAAAGCAGTGGT